>NC_050602.1:16293750-17585000 GCF_013368585.1 Megalops cyprinoides | reverse complement strand
AGCTCCAGGCTCATCAGCTGTCCCAGCTGCAGGGATTGGCCCTGCCCATGACGCCCCTCCCCCTGGGCCTGACCCCACCCACCCTGCCAGCTGTCACCTCCAGCTCTGGCCTCTTCTCCCTCTCCAGCATCCTGGCCTCTCAGGCCCACCTGGCCAAGGAGGAGAAGGCCACCCGCGAGGCGGGGGACAGCCACCGCGACGAGGATGGGGACAAGTCTGACTAACCGTCTCGTTTGGGGAGGGGGGGGGGTCACACTTTCACTGCTCTCTCAACCTGCTACCCACCTCCCCGCTCTCTCTTTCTTTGTTCTCCTCTGCTCCTCTGTCATCTCCACAACAGCCCACTCCTTTTCATTTTTGTAATTTTTTCATGCTTGGCATTTTTTCCTTTTTTTGGCAAAATAGTTTTTAATCGTTCATATCAGTGTATTTAATCATTATTTCATTTCCTGCTTCCAGTTTGGCTTTCCCCCCTTTCTGCTTCCTCCTTCACTTGGTTCACTTTCTCTCCCCAGTACCCACTGATAAAATGCCACTCCCCCCAGAACATACAGCTCTGCATCTCCCCTGCACCATCTTTCATGTTGCTTTCCTCACGATTCACGTGAGAATGCCCCTGGTCCTTCTATATATCTGTGCAAATTATGGATGCCCTGCCCTGAAAGTCCAGCTCCTCCAAACAGGAGGAACCCCCAATGCTGGAGCTCTGTGTGATTAGAACCCAGAGTAGGTTAGTCACCCGCAGGGCGATGATGTATTGGATTTTGGTTAAATTCACAGAGAGATGAGATCAATTGTGGTCAAGCACTGTTCCCTGTTACTGGTGTCATCTGATCTGCACAGCATCCTGGTACCTCATCAGTGCGCCCGCTTATCCAACGAGACCTGTGCTCTACAGGTCATAGTTCCCTTAAACAAAAAACCATTCAGGCTCGCTCACAGCCGAAGAATAAAAAACCATAAGTAGAAACTGGGGGAAATAAAATTAAAGGATGTTATGATTATGGAATACAAATGTGGTAAAAGTGTGGGTGAACTAAAGAATTTTTAGTTTCTTTCCTTCTGTTAAAAGAAACACCCTTGCCACACCTCTGTCTTCTCTTTCACTGTATGCGTTTGTGCACACATGTGTGCCTGTGTAATAGGACCAGACCCTTATAAGTTACTGATTGGCTCAGTCATCCATCGACGCTCTGTTTTCATTGGTACAGCCTGAGGATGAACTGTGTGGGTCAGTGCTGTGGTGGTTGGACATGCTTATAGGGTGTCTGTGTTTGGGGCACGGTGTGGTTCTGTGCTCAGAATCAGAGGCCATATTAATATTCAGAGCCCTAGCTCCGTCTTTACAGTAACTGTAACTGTGACTGTAAAGTATAACGTTATGTGTCAGTGTCATGACAAACCCAGTCTTTAATATGAGGTTTCTTACATCTGATCGAAACAATCCAAAACAATACTAAAAGGAGACATCTTGTTTGTGTTTGCTTAAAGGAGGTTTTGTTCTGTGGCAGCAGAGGGTAGAAAGCACTCTGGGAGCCAGATATGTCGTCAGCTCTAGCCCCTCTTTGATAAAAAATGACCATCTTATTCAGAGACAGGTTGACTGTTATTTCCTCCCATAAATGCCGACTCATTCCAGAACCAATCAGAAAAAAACAAACATTAAGTACATAAGTGTGAAGGTACATACATAATAATTTATCTTACCATTGTCTTATAGTTATAAAAGGAGTCAATTGGTATAGGATGGATTGGCCTGTCCATTTTACATATAGAAAAGTACAAGTTCCTCTGTACAGTGTAAAGATAACATAGAGAATAGCACATTGATCGCAGGGTTAGTAACGCTTGACCTTCAGATTTATTCCTTAGCGGAATCAGGACCTTGGCTTATATCTTGGGGGTGTGATGTCATGTGTCAACTTTGGAATGTAGTAGGTCACACTGTGTGCTTGTAGGACTAGAGGAGTCTCTGAATTATCTGTCTAGTCATTCAAAGCAATTGGCCACAGTCATGCTACATGTGTGTGCATATCTATGTGTGCACAAACATGTACGAGTGTGTACTCGGTATCTGCCTGTCTGTGTGTCATTTCCTTTTGAGCTGTGAGTGCAAGCAGTGACGCCCCAGCACATCTGTAAGCGAAGAGCCATCCAATATTTCACACTGCGGCACTCATTTCTTGCATGGAAGCCCGTTCATTTTTAATGTCAAAGTGACATTTTGATTTGTTTTTACGATTTTCTGTATGTTGCTTCTGTGTTGTTCAAAGCACTTGACGCCGAAGCGTTTCCTTTAGGAATGGGAAAGGAATTACAGGATTGAGACCTATAAATGGTATGTGAAGGGCCAATTTATATATATATAAATATAAATATAAATGTATATCTATATACATATAATTTTTTAACATTTTTGTATGTGTAAAGCTGCATCTCTTCTGTCTGTCCTGGAAAATTTTGGTGTAGTGTACTAAAGTTCTGCCATGCCATGTCTGAGAATGGCAGCGCTATGGAATATTCCCTCCCCCCTTGCCCACCCCCATGCCAATAATATGAAGCATTGCACCCTTTTGGAGCCCTGTAAAGGTCATTTATAAATTCTTATTTTGTGTTGTATGTAAAACCTTTTAAGTGTGTACTTGGCAAAAATGTATGTCGTTTGTGTTATGAAAACCAATATTAAAGCTTCGTTTTAAAAAGAGAGAGGAAAAAAAAACTTAAAGTTAAAAACTTACTATAAATGAATGAAAGGTTCAGCAGTAAGGAAGTATTTATGGTGCCTTACAAATAAAAAAAAAATCAATGGTGATATTGTGTCTCTTGATTCTTCATTTTAGGCATGTGACAGTGTAATTACTTTGCATTATTGGTATTTAGCAGACACTCTTATCCAAAGTGACTTACATAGATCACAATTTTTAAATGTTGTTCATTTATACAGCTGGATATTTACTAAGGCAACACTGAGTTAAGTACCTTACCCAAGGCCACACTGAAAGTGCCTCAGCGGGGACTCAAACCAGCAACCTTTTGGTTATGAGCCCTGCTCCTTTCCACTATGCTACACCCCGGATCCCATAGCCTTTGTTTTCGTTCTCTTTTTGTTTCCTTTAGCATTTGAGAGTGCTGCGGATCTGAACTGGGGGAGCACGTGCTTACTGATGCCAGCAAATGCCTGCCGTTTCACAGCAGGTCTCCACTCTGATTGCGTGTTTGTACGGTCTGTTTAAGCTGCTTTTTCCTCTGCTTCCTGTTTCTGCAGCTGCTCGTTCCCTCCAGCAGGTGGCAGTGTTCCGAGGGATCGCAGGGGTAGATTATAGGGCTCTGTACACCTCATTTGGAATTGAGTATATCAGAGGGCACCGTGGCCTGCTCTCTGGACAACATTTAAATTCATTCGAAATTCAAATTCAAATTTCAGCTGGAAAAAAGTCAAGGATTTTTGAAAGTGAAGCCCAGGGAAGGTGAAGCCTTGATCGGTTGTATGTTACTGATTTAGGGACAGCTGCCCACTGCCCTCCACACATGCAGGCAGTTGAATGAAGATTGAATTCTTAATTTGTAAATTCTGATATGATGATTCTGAGAGCTCAGATGGAAACTGATGCAAAGCAACTGGGCTGGTCCAAAGTATTTGACCGTGATTAAAATCATAATTGTTCTCCTAATGAGAAACGACCACTAAATCTTGCAGTTTTCCAGTCATAGACTATGGGGGAGGCTGCTTTATGTGCTCAAGACACCAGCCTTCAGGGAGCACCATTGTCAGCCCGGATCAAAATGTGCGCCAGTGAAAATGCATTCAAAGTCTTGCAAAGAAATGACCTTCGTGTTCTGTTGAGGGATCAACAGAACTTAAGGGCCACAAGAAGGGCGCCACGGTGCTCTGCTCTTCTTTTACGAGGTTAATAATTCATAACGGCAGGGTGGAAGAGCCACTGATGAAACCCAGAAGACACAGGAGGGCAGGAGGTTTGAAAACACTGGAGAGCCTGGAAATATCGTACCCACGATAATGCTGTTGGCTGAACTAGCTAAACTCGGCATGAGAGAGAGAGAGCACTTCCACAAAGAGCCCAGAGAGGAGAGGTAAGGCTAAATCCTGAAATGCTGAATATATTACTCTTAATTGATCTATGAAGGAAATTAGAGGTACAGTTTTTCATAAAGTTGGTGGTACATGTGATAAATGTTTGCAGCATAATGTCGTTTCTTGTGTGAAGGATTTGGAAGGTACGTGAGAAAACATATTCATATTCAACTAAAATTAGAGATTTTTGTGAAAAGGTAAGTCAAAATGACACCTCTGCTGTTAATTTCTTGTATACATTTGACTTTATTCATTCCCATAGCCTCTCTGTAGCCACTTGTAAGAAGCACAATTAATAGGGTTAGGCAATTAGCTACACAGATACTGATTATGGCCATCCTTGAAATACAGTGTTACAGTGGGAAACATTACCACAAGGGGAGTAAGTGCTGTCACAGGGAACATTTTCCTGTCAAGAGAATTACATTTATTAAGTTTTGTGTTCTCATTTTTGGAAAACATACAGCTTCATTGTAACCAGATGTGTCCACTAGATGGTGCTGCCTGGATTTGGTCATTTGAAAGACAGAATAAAATTAATAAATGTAATTCTCTTAAAAGGAAAAAAATAACCATCACAATTTTGGACCCAAGCAATCTGCCAAGTCTTTAGAATTTAATTTGAGGAGGACAGCTCCATACTACTTGACATGGAGAAATTACATTATATACTGTTCAATTAATTGTTAATGTTTTGTTGCTTAGAGGCTTAAATTTGACTTTTGACTGTTGATTTGGGTTCCTTGGGGGTTTATGTATGACTAGAAACAAGGCTTGTCCAAATCTGAGTGATACTTTTGAAATAATGCAGTTTTACAGGAGACTTCAGAGACAAAGCTGGCTGCCTAAGTCTAAATTAATGTACTGATCTATTCAACCATTAAACATTTTCACAAAAAAAAAAAAAAAAAAACAGTTGGGACACCCCTTTCATCACCTTATACCATCTGATACAACAAAAGCAAGTTCTGAGACAGTTGATGTCAAAATCCCCTCTCCTTAGAACATTTGACAAGGAATGAGTCCAATCAAAGTGCAAAAAATGATGATTGATGACAATGCTTGTATATTCATTATGTAGGATGCTATTTTCCAGTACAACTTAAATAGCTTGCAGTGTTCCTTAACACTTCTCTGTTAAAAAAAGAATATGTTGAGCAGATGATATTCTGCCCCTGTATAAAATGTTTTGCTATGGAACCCTGGCTCAGTTTGTGGCTCTTGGTATTTAAGTAAAAGCACTGTATGGGTACATTGTGACCTCTAAAAGCTTAAAAAATACGCTGAAATTGTGTTGGGGTATAGCTGTAGATCACAAAATTCCCACTAGGGGGAGTTGTTGATTTAAACCATCATATCAAAAAAATCTCCCCTATTACAGATTACAATGCCTGTTTTCTTTTCCATATATCCTTATAGGTTTTGTGAGTAAGTCATATAAATTCATGCAGCTTCGTAAAAATTCACTTAGTAAAAACAATCCCTTTACATACAGGTTCCACTATAACCTGAGGCACAAATGCACTCATATACCCAGATCATAGAGGGAAAAAAATGCCTGCAGCTGTGGAGAAGTCCCATAATTCCTGCTACGACATTATACTCAATCCCAGGCTAAGACAAAGGTAAAAGGGAGTGGGGGAGAAAGAAGACAGCAAAATGCCTCTGGATGAAGCATGATCGTCTCATTTAGAGTGGCCTCCTCTCTCCCTGCCCCCTTTCTCTCCATCATTCTTTGATTACAGAGACACTCACACTACAGAGGTGATGTACACTGCACTATTTTATTTTACTCAGCTCTCCCAGGGAGGGTTGGCTGTCAGCCTCTCTCTCTCTCTCTCTCTCCCTGCCCCCCCCCCCCCCCAAATCAAGTTAGCTTTATTATGGTGATGATAATATCTGTTTATATCTGTGTCTTTACCAACATCATATCAACAGTAGTACCGAGGCACAGTTCCATAACAAAGTATTTTGTCTTGCTTAATCTATTTTTTTTTTTTTTTGCAGAGATGTTATTTCCCGAAACATTGTTGCAGTAGAAATCAGATGAGGTAGCTGTCACCCACTGACACACATCCACTCACGCTCGCAACAGCTGGAGCTGCCACGCGTGCTCTAAACGAATCTGGAGACCGACAGCAGCCTGGGAGTTCGGGCTGGAGGCGGTAAGAGATGATAATGGTGTCAGAGGAGGGCGAGTGACCGTGTCATAGGGCAGAACTAATCTATCAGAGCGATCGATATACGCTGACGCTGCGGCTGGATGACAGAGACGAGTCTCGTGTTAATGGCGAGGTCACACATTAAAGGGACAGCCGTAAGCGAAGCCTCGGATAGAATCCAATCAATCATTATTGTTTTAAGCAACTGGGGAATTCCCATATGTGCCTCTCAAATAAGTTATTATTACTGTGTGTGATTTGATTTTTAAAAAATCTAGTAGCTCGACATAATGTAACTTAAATTATTTATAAACGTAAATTACAACTATCCAAAACTGCCTTGCGTTTACCTAAAAATGCACCTTTTCTTTCAGTGTTCAAAAGAAAAACGTGTAAAAGGAAATGTCTTACTTGTATGACGAAACAGGTTGAAGTTAGCCATTGAATACACGTATGTAATACGACAATCGACAAAAGGATACGTGATAGTTGAAACTGCGCCGCCCAGAATCCCAATCGATCTCAGCTGTCCTCTCTCTCCAGCCGCCACCACGATTGGTCTTTAACTTCTGATATTCGAGAACCAACGTGGGGGAAGGCAACGTTTATTAGTTAGGACAGCCGTCCCGTCTGGCGAACCATAGAGCAAAGTGGAGAACCGGTTGAAGAAATGGTTCGAACATACCGACGGCGGTAATAATTTTATTGTGTGTCGTATGGTATGATGAAATCATATTGAATGATTTCTAATGTGTTTCACATTTAACATATGTGAACTTTTTGCGAACTTTTTTATAAAGGCTGTAGATTGTACATTGTAGAAAATGTATGTTGTCTCTGAAGTATTACACGTTTGTATGATGTGTATGTCAAAGCATATTGGATAGCCTATATGAAATGGTTTTGCAGGTCCAAATAGGTTAACATAGAGCCTTCCTTGAATTAATTGCATTGCTTTGTATGAGTATTAAGATTGTTAGAGGCTACAAAATAATACAGTCTGTGCTGTGTGCCAACAGATCAAGTTCAGATTTTTCCATATGATGCTTGGTGGAATTGGATTCAGCTGTATGATCCTGGATCAATTTGAATTTTTCCCCATATGATAGTCTTGGTGAAGAACAGGGTTTGGTAATATCCTGGATAATGTTCAGCTTGCCCCCTGGCATATGCCTGTCTCTTTGCAGCCTCCATTTTAAACCACATGCCTGCTGGCATAAGCGGGAGCTCTTTCAATGGGAAAGCTATTTTTATTGTTTGGCGTCAGTGATATCGATCTCATATATTGATCTTCTGCGTTTAGACTTTCGGAATGGAAACACACAATGACCAATGACAGACACATGCAAGCCTAGGACTTGTAGGCACAGGTGCTCTAGCAAGCTGTGCGGATGACATATGAGACCAGCCAAAGTTCACCACACTGGGCTTCAGCACGTCCCAGGCAGTCATGTGGTGTAGCGGTAATGAGCAGGGCTCACAAATCAGAGGTTTCCCGGTTGATTCCCAGGTGGGCTGCTGCGGTTGCACCTTTGGGCAAAGCAATTAACCTGAGTTGCCTCTGTAAATATCCTGCTGCATAAATGGATAACATGTAAAAAAGATATGTGTCACTAAGGTACGTAAATCGCTCTGGTTAAGAGCATGTGGTAAGCAAATGTAATGTAATGTGATGACTCCAAAGTGCTAAGATTTACCCCCTCAGGCTGATTAGCTTCTGAGATAGAGCATGAATAACAACTTGATTAATCCCTGCAGTTAGATAATGCTGTTTCATGTGTCCCCACAGCAGGGGGCCCTACAGAAGGCTATAACTGAAGGAGAGAGAGAGAGAGAGAGAGAGAGAGAGAAGGAGGGAGAGAGAGAGAGAAGACAGAGTGAGGTAAGGAGCAGGAGAAAGAGAGGCAGAATGTGAGAGGTTGTACACAGCACCGCTTACACATATGCAGGGATGTGTGGTCATTTTCTAGTGCTCATCCCAGAGGTTAATTTGTCAGTTTCCAGTGTTGGGAAGGTTACTTTTGAAATGTAATAGGTTACAGACTACTAGCTGCCCTGTTAAAAATGTAGTATGTAATGTAACTATTTTAATTACTTCATCAAAGTAATGTGCATTGATTTGATTGGCAGACGAAGCGGTCTATATTCAAACAAGAGAACCAATCAAAAACAACGTTCAAAATTTGATTGCATACTGCCAAATAAATGCAGATGTAGAGACAGCTCCCTGTAAGCCATCCTACCTTTGATGGTCAAATTTGTCTTAATGGCTTTGCTGACCCGCGTTGTCCAGAAATATGCCAAAAGAAGGCATTCCTGCACAGCGAAAAGATGCAAAGCAACAGAATGAATGTTATAATTCTGCATATAGTCTTCTTACCGAAAAGAATATATTCGGATGTAACCCCTTTGTAATCACCAACATTTTGATTAGTAACTAATTTAATTACATATTTTTTCTCAGTAACAGTACCGGATTACAATTACATTTATTTTGTCATTTAATTACGTAACACCATTACATGTAACTAGTTACTCCCAACACTGCCTGCTTATCAGCCACTCGTCATCATGCGCAAAGATCTGCCATTGGTTGGCAAGATCTTCGAGAAGTGCCACTGCTGCCACTCTTCCTCTTGCAAACCATTGCATTATTGGACATTTTACAGCCTATAGATTGACTGAAATGTTTTACACATGTGGAACCATAGGCTAATATGTATATTAAATACATTTCCTTCAAGGATGTGTCAATTATGCTAATAGGGGTAGTTTTGGAAAACCAATGTGTGTTTTTGTTTTGTTTTCCACAAGTAGCCTAGCTTATGTTGTTTTAATTTATTGATAACTTTATTGTGCAAACCATTACGTATAGCCTGCGTGTGTGTTCAATCTGGCAGTACAACTACAACAGCATCTACTACTACTACTACTAATAATAATAATAATAATAGTAATAAATAATAATAATAATAATAATTCTTTCTGGACACCGGACCGACAAGAAAAAAATCCTACCAGAAACCCTGGTTGGTGCCCTTAGATTTCCGAATACTTGCAGTACTCCAATATTGCCACAAGGAAATGTGCGTACGCCAAGTTGAAACCTGACGTACTTTTCCATATCAAAGGCCGTTTTTATAAATCTGAACTTTGGTGTGGATTTGAGCGTACGCACATTCTAACATCAAATCTGTGTGTAAGAACGTTTTATAAATGAGGCCCCTGGACAGAGGGCCTACACTGGGATTTAGAGGGGCTACACTGGAATATAGAAGGTCTACACTGAGATATAGAAAAGCTCTACTGGGCTTTAGTGGGATATAGGTAGGCTGCACGCGGATAAAGAGGGGCTACACTGGGATATAGTGGGGCCTTGCTTTAAGACAGAGGTGCTATACTCGCAGTGTGCGTTCCCATAGCAACACCTGCTCATCTCAAACTGCCCTGAAGCACTGCATGTATCATTTCCCATTTTTGTGCCTCAGTTTTGCTTCAGCAGACCTGTGCTTCTGTAGGCAGTCCGGTATTGCTTCAGCAGATGCTGCTAATGCAGTCATCACATGTACCTTTAGCAGGAATCCTTGCAATCATAAACTATATACATACGCATTTGTATAATTATACAAATAAGTCACAGTGTGCCTCCATGGAAAGCACAGAGTTTCCTAGTGGTTTCCATACAGCTTCAAAAATGAATATAAAATAGGTTTTGTATTTTTTAATTTTAGAATTAAACCCTTCTTTAGATGATAATAGTTTCAATTTTACAGAAGCGACACAAATGCAAATGTCATCAATATGCATCTGTGCACACATTTCATGAAACATAATAGAAAGAAATCACCTTGAAAACCATACAAAATAGTTTATTGGTCTCATTTCATTACTTAAAACTACGACTATGCCACTTAAACCCCCTCACCCTGAACAACCCCCCCCTCCCCCCCACCATACCAAAATGGGACACATGCTTGGATTGTTTGTGCACAGGGGTGGGGGTGAGTACAGTGTGCAGAAAGATACATGAGGACACCCACCTCATATCCAGATCAGTCAGAATAGGACACAACTGACCGGAAGCCTGGAGAAATCTGCCTTTAAAGCCAGCTGAGCCCTTCAAAACCTCAAGAGCCAGGGATCACCAAACAGCTTTGAGGAGGTTTTTGTGAAAGGTATTTCACATTGGGGTAAAACCTGGCTGATTGAGTCCAGTTTGGAGCTCATGCTGGATGACATCACTTCCATAGTGCAAGCACAAACTTGGGAGGAAAAAAAAATTACAAAAATATAGTCTTTCATGTTATCAGGACACAGTGATTTTGGGTGACAAACAACAAACTTGAAATGATAAGCTGCCTCAAGACAAAAGTTCTCGGCTGCACCAAGATTTATGGCTCCACTGTCTCTGCAGTCTAGTGGATATGAAATTGGCTAAATTTGCTACCACCCTGCATTTCTCCAGTATATGGAACATGCCGTAAAAGAAAGAAAACTGTAGGACTCTAAAACCAAGTTTGTCTGCCAAAGGACTTCTGAGGGTTCTTTATTTATACAGAAAAAACATATAAAACAATATTAAGGTTATTGTTTATACTGAGGCAGTTAATTTACAGTTGTGACAATGTCTGCCTACATATGTGCCCTGTTTGAGACTAATAAAAATCTAAAGCTGTGGGCAGAAATGCTTCCCTGAAACTGACCGTCTGCATCTGAATGCTTCCAACCAGCATGTTATATGCACTGTACACCATCAGCAATCACACAGCTGTACAACCTGACTACAGATAAAAAACAACTAGATATTTGAACCCTGCTCACAGTAGCTCACTGCTGAAGTGTGTGGCCTAGAACATGAGTCATACGCACACACACGCGTGCACGCACACGCACATACACACATACACGCACACACGTCATAGACAGCCAGCCCACCCACACTCCCACTCCCGCTCCCACAATCAAATGAAGCCTCTTTGCTTGGTTCATTTCCATCAGAGGTTTGATTTCTTTTCCTAAAAAAAAGGTTCCCAGTCTTTGGAAAAATCCCATGTGTTTGTAGCCATGGTGATCCAAGCTGCAAAAAAAGGTCCAAACTTCCCGCCATCTGATGTCATCTTCGCCATACAGTTCACAGTTTAAAAAAAAAGAACCAAAAAAACAGCACATCTTTCTGTAGCGCTCTCTGGCTAACGCTCCCTCTCCAGTCTTTGGTGCGCTGTGACAACCATGCTTTGATGTCATTCCATCAGTGACCGTGCCTCAGTAGATTACCTCATAAACAGTGGCCTTTTTGTCGCCTGAGCCTGTGACGATGAACTGGTCGTCTGGCGAGATATCACAGCTGAGCACCGACGACGACTCTTTCGACTAGAGAGAGAAAGCAATCAGCACAAAGGAACCATCTTCCATTACATAAAATTACAGCCAGAATTACTGCTCAGTTGTTAACGCTTCAATTCACACTGTGGTGTGGTAGATCACTGAGAAGGTGTACCTGGAATATACTGGATCCATACGGAGTCCGCCACGCATTCAGGAGGTTGTCCTTCCCAGTGCTTACAAACCATTTACCTGCAGGGGCAAAGAGACTGTATGAGAAATCAACAATTATCATAATCAACACCTTCATGGTAACACACTATAATAGTACATTTAAAGGTTTTAATTTAATCCTGCAGATGTGCAAATTGAAAATGTGCAAAGTCTTTGGAACTACAAAGCACTTACAGGCAGATCCATGCATGCACGTGTGCACGCTCGTCAGTAAACTATCAGCAACATTAGCAGAGTGAGTCACAAATGGAATCGAGAAAGAGGCATGCGCGCATGCTCGCATGCACACAATCAGCAGATGGACAACAACAGCAACAAAAGCAGGAATGCAGACGTCAGCTCACCACAGTAGGCAAACTTGAGAGAGAGCACACAGCTCTCATGGAGGTGCAGCTGGTACTTATCAGGTTTGGAGACATGCAGCACTTCCACATTACTGCTCTCCATCCCCACTGCCAGCCACTCCCCTGTGGGACAGTAGCCCAGAGAGAAGATCTGGATGGAGGGAGAGGGAGAGGGAGAGGGAGGGGGTACAGAGACGTAGAGTTTATTGTCATTCGTTGTTATTATCCTTCTTGTTTCAATATTTAAGGAATTTTCAGGAATTTAGCAGTTGCTTACTATGGTTTTGTCATATTTCTATGAAAATTGCTTTGGCAGTAATATGCATCTGTGTGGCCATCTCTGAGAGGGGCATTACTGCCAGACTCAAAGAATACAAGTAATGCCCCACTATATCCCAGGGGAGACCTTCTATATTCTAGTGTAGCCACTCTATATCCCTGTAAAGCTCCACAATATCCCAGTTTAGCCCATACCCTGTGTTGCCAATCTATACCGGAGTGCTATATCTCAGTATAGCCCATTTATATCCCAGTAAAGCCGTACTATATCCCAATAAAGCTCTTCTACGTCCCAGTGTAGACCTTCTATATTCCAGCGTAGCCCCTCTATATCTCTGTAAAGGTCCTCTATATCCCAGTGTAGCCCCTCTGTGTCCAGGTGTTTCCAGGTACCTGAGAGGTGAAGTCGTGCTGCTGCAGCTGCCGCCCCTCCCTCAGATCCCAGCAGCGAACTGTGTTGTCCAGCCCACCTGTCCACAGTTTGGTCCCGTCGCTGGAGATATCAATGCAGCTGGCCCCGTCCGTGTGGCCCTGGAACTGCCTGCGGGACCCAGGGCCCACAACAACACTCACTGTGCTGGAACTGCCGTCAGACCCAATGCACACAAACTGCACCCTAATGTCTCACTGCGTACTGCATAAATCACAAAAATCTATCCTTTCTCCTCAGCGGACAAGACAGAGGGTTTACAAAGGGAACTGTCTTTATAAACAGCTGTGTAGCATTGTGGTAAGGAGCAGGGCTTGCAACCATAGGATTGCTGGTGCGACTACCTGCCGTGGTACTGTTGCTGTACCTTTGGGCATGGCACAACACAGAATTGCCTCAGTAATTATCCAGCTGTATAAATGGATAACATGTAAAAATTGTAAAACAACTGATGTAAACCCGTCTCTTAGGTTACCTGACCAGCGTCTGGTTCTGCAGGTCCCAGACCACGATGTTTCCGTCGCTGCAGCAGGAGAAGCACACTTTGTTGTCGGGGCTGATGGCGAGGGCGTAGCAGGCCGGGGCGGAGGAGGTCAGCTCCGCCTTAATGCGAGGAGTGGGTGTGGCCAGGTCCCAGATCGAAAGGGTGCTGGCCTCCCCACCGACTATCAGAGTCCGCCCGTCTGGGAGGAGCTTACAGGAGCGGATGTAGTTGTCTCTGTTCTGATTGGGTACAACAGAAATATGATGTCAATGAAACTTTTGGATTGCATTAGCAAGAGTAGCTGTCACAGTCTTACAGTAAGAACTGCAGTGTGTTCTAGTAAAGCAGTCACAGTGTGTTACAGTAAAATACATTACATTACATTATGGGCATTTAGCAGAGGCTCTTATGCAGAGCGACTAACACAGGTTACAATTCTTACATGTTATCCATTTATACAGCTGAATATTTACTGAGGCTATTCTGGGTTAAGTATCTTGCCCATGGGTTACAACAGCAGTGCCCCAGCGAGGGTTCGAACCAGCAACCTTTCGGTTACTGGTCCTGCTCTGTACCACTATGCCACACTAGTCTCTGTGGTGGTGTCAGTGTAAGCACTGTCAGTGTGGACTCTCACCAGGCAGTCCAGCTGGGCCATGGGACTCTTGCTGCCAGGCTGGCTGATGTCCCACACCTTGACGCAGCCTTTGCCGCCGGTGTAGACGTGGCGTGTAGAGGCGCTGATGGTGACGGCACACACCACCTCCCCGTGGGTCAGGGTGTGGATCTGCCGGGCGTGGCGCGGGATGCCCGGGCCCAGGAGAGCGTCCGGAGGGAAGGGCACCGGCTGCATCTGCCCGTCTGCGCTGACGTGAAAGGAGTAGGCTCTGTAGAGATGGGGGGAAAAAACACTGGAGAAATGACTCTAAGAATCAACACTAACACTGGAGTGCTGCCTCTGAGAATCACCACCAACACTGGAGTACTGACTCTGAGAATCAACACTAACACTAGAGTGCTGCCTCTGAGAATCACCACCAACACTGGAGTACTGACTCTGAGAATCAACACCAACACTAGAGTGCTGCCTCTGAGAATCAACACCAGCACGGACGTATGAAGGCAGTGAGGTACAACTCAGCAAAGCCGGTTCCTTGCCATCTGCTTACCTAACGAGCCTCCACTCACTAAGCTGACTGTGTGCTAACAGGATGACCAGCACAGAGAGGATTCTTAGGGACAGAGGGCGAGGGACTCACGGTTTTCCTGAGGCCGGCTGCATGCTGGGGGCTAGTCCTGGGATCCTCATGTGCGGGTGGGGAGACTCGTAACCGACCTGGGGGGAGAGGAGAGGGGCGTTAGTGTGCCCAGACACGTACATTATGTCACCCGTACACCCACATATGTGTGGGACCAAACCACTGGTGTTTCTCATGTGTTTTCATTGCTTTAACTGATACGTCCCTCCCTGTCACCTCTATGTTAACATCTCCTTAGGTCTTAATGCAGGGTTCAGGAAACAGAAGTCCAACCACTGTACTCAAAAATCCAAAACCAACAGAACACACCATGGTAACACAATGGGAAGCCACAAGGAAGGTACAAACTGCAAGTTTCATTCAGAAATTTAGTTTTTAATAAAGCCTCTCAGATAAAGGTTTAAACAGCATAAAAGTCTGAAACAAACAAACAGATCTCAACCTCGAGGCATTCATCAGTGGGCACACACAAGGATGGCAAGGAATACAACACATGAGGGCTGTGAAGATACGGGTCAAGGAATCACAACGCAAAGCATGTTTTATTAATGTTAACAATATTAAAAGTCTCCACACCCATACCCATCTCTGTCCCTCTTTTTTTCACCCCGTGTGTGTGTGTGTGTGTGTGTGTGTGTGTGTGTGTGTGTGTGTGTGCGTGTGCATATATATATATATATGTAAATAATAGTGCTTTGGTAATACTATACCCGTGTTTGGTCAAGCCTTTTTTCCAGTGCGTTCACTGCTCTACTTAAGCTCACAGAGGCATTAATTATCAGTTACAGGTAAGGGTAGTTTAGGGTGTGGTCAGGGGCAGTGTTACTGAGAATAAATTGGAATCCATTTTCCCCAAATCTTACCCTTTTTTGGAGAAATCATAGCTATTGCTTATTTAAATTTACTACTGGGGCTCAGGTCTGGCATGGAATTCAGAGCAGAGAAAGCATCCGCCGCGGCCCTTGTTCTGCGGGAGATGGCAGAATCAGTTTGTTTGAATAAGGGAAGAATGTGACCTCTGTGTCTTGTGGGTCTGGGGGCTGCAGACTGTAGAATCTCTCTCCCTCTCTCGCCCTCCTTTATTCTTTCTTTACTTCCCCTTCTCTCTCTCCTTCTCGCTCTCTCTCACCACGTGTGTGCGCCCGTAGCTGGCCGCGGCAGCCCCGTTCATCTGTGAGGAAACGAGGGGGTGCAGCCCTGCCCCATACCCTGCTGCCCCACCCAGCTCCCCGTTCACCCCAGCGAGGGGCAGTCCGAACGCGCCAGCGGGGTAGGCACCCTGCACCGTCAGGGGGTTCCTCAGGCCCAAAGCTGGTGGGGAAAGAGGGCGGGAGACAACAGAAAAGACAGAAGCATTCAGGAACGCTTTACAGGCACTGAGAGCCAGATATGCAAATTCATAACAGCAACACCCCTGCCGTTCCCTTTACCTTTGAAGTCGGATAAAATAACAGCAGAGCAGAGGATGATGGGTAAGCATAAAGGCCAAATAAAAAACACGCTTGGCAGATGGCACTGTAACTACAGCATCACTGTCACATCTTGCACGTACGTAACTGGTTGTTCTGTGGCCCATTTAAGTAGTGAACAGTATGTGCCAGATTCAGACTCCATTCACAGATGCGCGAGAATCACAACCATGCTCTCATCACCAGCCGCACAGTCAACCAGGCTGTGTCCATGGCAACAACAAGGCAGAACAGTGGCCAAGCCAGTCCTGACCAGGATCATGCTGTCCTCTGCTGGCTGACACACCTCACTGCAGCTTTGTGTGATAGATACCCTCTCCATATAAAGAGTCCTTCCACTTACCCTAAACAGTGAGCAAGGGGGATGTGGGATGTGGTGTCACAGTTAAGTGTGCCTTACCCAGGGGGTCCATGCCGGGCTTCCCAGGGACAGGACGGAACTGCAGGGGTACACTAGGGCCTGGGGTGGAAGATTCTGGGGGTCTGGGGGTACCGGGCTTCAGCACAGGGGTGCTGGACTTGTCCCTCTGAGAGACACAGAG
Source organism: Megalops cyprinoides (assembly GCF_013368585.1). Lineage (NCBI taxonomy): Eukaryota > Metazoa > Chordata > Actinopteri > Elopiformes > Megalopidae > Megalops > Megalops cyprinoides. The sequence goes on along the minus strand of NC_050602.1, from coordinate 17,568,382 downwards.
AGGAGAGAATATTTCTTGTCAGTGATTATATCCAATAAACAGCATAATCCCAAACCATGGAGCGCACCTCCAAACAGCACCATTTAGAGGTGTCTGTCGGTATGAAAGTGTGTGTGAGTGTGTCTGTATGTGTGTGTGTGTATACCGGTGGCAGCTCCTTGCTGCGAGAGGGGGAGGTCGTGCCACTGGAGGAAGCCAAGGAGGTGGGGCTGGTTTGGGGCGGGGCCTCTTTGCGGGAGGCTGGAAGTTTGTCCAGGCCATTCTCCCGAGAGGAGTAAGACTGAGCACTGTGTGGGGATGAGGGTTCCTGCGGACAGAGAGATGATCAGAGACACAGACAGAAACTCAGACAAACACTGAGCAGCGAATATGTGGCCACTTCAAGACAAGAAAGGTAGAAACAGAGATGCACTTTCTCCTATATTGTGAACAAACATTCAAAAATAAAGAATTTATATTTCAAAAACCTTTTGCAATTCAGCACTAATTTTATTCATGTCAAACAAAGAAAAACTGCAGATCCTGTTAGCGGAAGGAGGAGCAGTCCTACGAGCAGCACAGTACATATCAGCCTGTCACAGCCTGAAGAACTGTCAGTAAGTAACAACATAAAAGAATTAGGCACATATATTATATTATTACAAATAACAGAATTACTGAAGTATAGCTGTCTATCATTGTTCACTAGTTTTCATTTATAGCTATTACTTCTTTGTAATTTTTTTCATTTTGTATTATCAAACATGACAAAAAGGTTGATTTGAATTGAAATGTCAGAGTCAGAGAAAACAGAACGGCACAGACACACTCAGCGATACAGAGTCAGAGAGACAGATGCTAGCACTGCACACTTACTGAGTGCTACTCACCTCCCCATGTCTCAGCACTGGGTGCTGGAAACAACAGAACGTTCTGCATTCGTTATATGAATCCGTAATGGGAAAAAAGCAAAGCATACACAAACCTCATCTACAACCAAGTTATCATCACTCTTCTCAGCATCACTGCCCTAGGACAGAAAGAGAAACAAAATAAGTGGATTTGTTTTGTGAAAACAATGACGGGGCGTAGGGCTTAGGCCTCCTTTTAGGGGGCCCCCCCTCAGGAGGGTTACGGGGTGGGGGGGTGGGGGGGTACTCACATAGTCCGTCATGAACTCCTTCTCCTCTGCCTTCCTCTTCTTTCCGTTACTGAGGTAGTCTGAGGATCGACTCTTATCTCCATTAGACAGAGAGCTCTGGGGCCGCGGAGAGAGAAAATGGAAATAAAAGGAGAGGGAAACGTGTTCTCTGAAAACAATTAATGGCTTCAAGAAAAGACTCGGCGACTGGAGCAACACCTATGCCTAACAACATGACCTCGAGAAGAGTAATTACCAAATTTTCTCATGCTAATAAAGCTAACTGAAGATAAACAGAAAAAGAGACACAGATGGAGAGGGAGATGGAGAGATACAAAAATAGAGAACACAGCATTGATTCAGCTTCTAAACAATGAATCAAGAGTCAGCCAAATTATGAAATAAACCAAGAACTTCTACTGAGAACATTGAGAAAACTACAAAGAAAACTTAATTGCTACTTTAACTGGACCCTTTACAAAGCAAGCATATCTGCTGTTAGACAAAATTAGTATTGCTTTGCTGTCTATTATACACACGAAGTACATGTTCAGCTCAATGACTAAAGCCTGGCCATGGAGAAAGGCTGGCATGTCAAATGTCAAATAATTAGAAAAAATACTTTGAATATGAATTGTTACTGAATATTCATATTAACTTCTCTTCACATTTAATAAAAGGGACAATGAAGAGAAACTAAATGTTCCTCTGGGTAAGGAAAACCCAGCAGTAAAGTATGTGTCATTTACTGATGGCTTTGGCTATATACCTCTGTGATACACACCATACTAATAAAGTATATTTAAATTTTGAATTTGAAACAAGAGAAAGAGAGAGAAAGACAGACAGATGCACTCACTGGTCCTGCCTCGCGGTCTTCATCCATCCCAGTCAGCAGAGCAGCAGCATACCGCCATAATCAGCAAAAACAGACAAATCAATGACACTCATATGAGCAACCAACCAATCAGAGGGGAGAGCTCAAAGTGGTCCAGTCAAGAACGTTCAATCACTCACGCACACTCACATATGCTCACACAGTCACACACAGATATTCACATAGACACACACACAGACACACACATAGAGACACACACACACACACACACACACACACAGAAACGCAGAAACACACACCAGACATCTATTCCCCACTGATCCCATTAGCGGGCCTGGCAGCCTGCCAGCCCTGCCGTTACCTCTGTGGTGCTCAGCATTAGCGGCAGCGACAGCTTCCAGGTGTGCTCTCTCGTCCTTGGCAGCCAGCTGGGCCCCCAGGGCCCCTGAGAGGGCCAGCAGTCCGGAGCTCGCACCCAGGGCCAGGCCAGGGTGCTGCAGGCTAGAGGGGTGTGGGGCCAGGGGCAGGCCTGACATGGCCTGTTGGGACAGCTGCTGGAGGAGAGGAAGAACATGACCGTTACTGCAGAGGCTCTGACTGCTCACAGCAATCCGGACCAGGGCTGAACCACAACTGGATGTTACAGTAATTCCATAATCACCCCCCCCCCCCCCAAAAAGTCGGAACACTGGGCTGGCCTGCATCCACGTTTGTGGATCTGAGAGAGCCTAATAACCCTCTGCAGGTACAAGGTGTTGATTAACACCCCCCCCCCCCCCCCCCCACTTTCTGCGATGAAAGACACAGAAACGAAAGAAAAACTAAAAGTATGATTCATAATGTATGGCTTAAGGGATGATGCAGGATGCCACTCAAAAAGTGGTTAAATATCACCTTTAACACTGCTTTAATACTGCCATACTGAAGTGAATGTACAAATATTGCTCAGAGATGGCAGTAATTATGTACTTATTAAAGGAATTAGAAGGGACAATATAGTCAGTATAATAAGCATATAGTAAGCAATATATTAAGTACACAAGCATGCAATTATTCACAACACACGGGGAGTTCACTATATTGAATATAATGTCCTGAGCTTGGTTTGAGCTCCCTGTGGCAGCAGTTGTGGTTTACTGTTGAATGAGTGAACTCTTCTCTTCACTTCCCAATTCTCCCTGCCTGATGGACAAAAGAGTGGAAACCGGCACCATGAACAACAAAAAAAAAAAAACAACAAAAATATAAAGGAGAAGATGGAGGTACACACTGTCGCAGGCAGAGGGGGGAGTCCACGTACCCCTATCGTGGCATTCAAGTCCCCCATAGTCACCTGCTTGGCGCGTTCCATTGCCTGGACCACCTGCTGCTGGTGCTGAGGGAAAAACCAATACTGATGTCAGGGGCAGGGGGGACTTTATGAATAAATCAGTTTCAAATGGATCTAAAATGGAGAAGGCATGCAGTTTCTGCAGTGTAAGGGCTACTTAATGAACTCAAAATCTGAAAAGAAAAAAAAATCCCAGCAACCACACAAACCAACACCACACAATAACAGCATAGTTAAAAAGGCATGAAATTTAACAACAACTAATGATGCCAGATTATTATGTGTATCATCTGTTGACCTTTAACAGTTCCTTTTAATAAAGTGGAAAGAAATATGCAGCATGTTGAAATATTTCCACATTTTTAACCGCATTAACCAAACTGCAGTAGAGAAGGTGCTTCTAAGTACAGTGTTCAATAAGTCACGCTTGTGTAGTGTTTCTGTTTCTGCTTCTGCCTCTCTGTGTGTGTGTGTGTGTGTGTGTGTGTGTGTGTGCGTGCGTGCGTGTGCGTGCATGTGTTCTAACTCACCTCCTGTGACAGGAAGGGAAGAAGCTGAGCACAGATCACATTGAGCCTCTTGGCGATTTCCGTCTGGAGGGGAGAGCAGGGGCAGCACTGTCACTCAAAGAGACACACCTGGCAACCCAGCCACTGATCCACGAGAAAAATGCTATACTGGCGAGTCATATAATTGGCTGCACCGATCTGCAAGGCCTATGCATCAGGCCCACTCACCTGATCCATGCAGGGCCTCGAAGAACAAAGATCAGCATGAAGATACCACTCTAGAACACCACAGTTACACTGTTCTTATGGGTCACTACAGTATCGCTGCCCTTATGGGTCACTACAGAACCTCTGCCCTTATGGGTCACTACAGTATCGCTGCCCTTATGGGTCACTAAGTTTCTGCATTTGCTGAGAAAAATGGTTAATGCTGTGTATCCACGTATGTAAAGCTTTAAAGCAAATTATTAACAGGGAGGCGAACTCCCCTCCCTCCATCCTCCAGGCAAACAGGGCGAGACCTCCCCCCACCCCCCCGCCAGCAGGAATCTTTCACTGCTTCTCCCACCTCTGACAATGATTTCTTGCTAGTGGGCGGCATTGACAAAATTAAACTTACAGGAGAGGGGGAGTGGAGAGAAAGAGAGAGAGGAAAAGACAAAGGGGGGGGGGGGGGGGGGAAGAGATCTCACAGTGAGGAGAAGTGACAGTCCATGAGCCAGTGGGGGGGAGGGGGGGAGGGAGAGCATAAATGAACGATGAGGAGGAGGAAGAAGAGGAAGAAGAGGCACAAGGCTGTGACCCGATTTTAAGAATTTAAGAGCTGATATTCAGTATGGACTGACAGGGAGTTTCGTTATCATAACATTTCCATAAACTTGATATCATCTGAAATCTATGGGTGGCTCCACCTGAGCTGCACAGGAGTTCACTGATCACCACAAAATCATTCCGTGGCCAAGACCTAGCCAATTATTCTGAGTGCATATTTACACAGACAAAACAAACCAAGTACATATTTGGATTTCTGTATGTACTGAAGAACAGGAGCCATCTTACCTGCTTGTGCATTTCAATGTTAAGGCCATAAGACATTTCGTAGTACTGCAAAAGGGGAGAAGAGAAATGACTATGCGTGACAGAAACACCACAACATGGCAATAAAATTTAATGTGAACACATGAACATTTCATCATGCACACATAAAGCAACCCGGCGTATTTTATCTCGCTCTCCTCTGTCGGTAAGCTGCCAAGGTTTGGTGTGCATAAAGAGAAGCAATAAATAACAAATAAATAGATAAATAAATAGCTGGCAGAGTGACGGACACCTGTCTGGTGTGAGGTTCATGTGTTCTGTATCAGACTGGCACGCTTGCTATACTGTCCTTCACAGCTGGCTGTTATACTCTGCACTGGTGCCAAGATTCTGGCGTTGCTACGCAACCCATAAACTCCAGACTGAACGGCCAGAAACAGGTTGCTCTTTTCTGAGAATCGGCCAGCGCGGTGCCGAGAGCCACAGCAGGTGCCCGGGTCAGTCGCTGGCACAGACTCAGCCTCAACACAGGAGCCCTGACCTCTGCCAGCATCCGCGTTAAAACCCGGAGTGGAGTCGAGTGGAGTGGAATGGAGCTGGATTCGGCAGCAGCACTGGGACTACTCAGGACAGCTGGAAGCACTTCACTGTCTGCCGGTTTTGCATCAATCATCAGGTTATGACTAATGGGTCTAGTTCAGCCGGCCGCTCTGCGGCTTACAGCTTAATCTGCTGCACTTTGAGGAATGAAATGAGCTGCAGCGAAGACCGATTCGGTGGAGGTGGGGCTTGGAAGTGACTGACAGATCAGAGGGATCCGGACAAGCCTCTGTATCCATGGCAACAGCACAACGCTGTGGGTGCAGACAGCAAGTACTCGGATGTTTTCTTACGTATTGCCTTCCCACATAGTAAAACCCATCACATAGCTGGTAGATCTGAGCCATTCTAAGTCTTTAGGTCTAAATACCAGGCAGACCACATCCTCTGCATAAACCAGGTTCTCACCATAAATCACTTCAGTAAATATCCAAATGTATTAATGGACAATGTGTAAAACGTCAGCGATGTTAGATGTCCTGAATACATCTGAAATGATTTCTGACGAATAAGTGAGCAAGCAATGCTAAATCTGGCGTTTGCAGTTCTGAACTCTAATGGACAGCCCTGTGGGCCAGAGAATAGTCATAAAGAAGGCAGGTGTGGCCAGGGGCAGGGTCATCAACCCGGGGGCAGGGCAGCCTTACCATCACATAGTGTCTCTGAATCTCAGTCTTCTCTGTCACCAGCTTCTCACACTCCAGCTTCAAACTGAGAGAGGGAGAGGGGAGAGGGAGAGAGAGAGAGAGATAGATTGACTTTATTTCAATATGGAAAATCCAATCTTAAATAAACAGATTTTTTTTCTTACACTTTCACACCCCACACAAACCATCACGGCTAAGAGGTTTGAAAACTATCTGCCATAGCTTTTTCAATGAAACAAAGAAAGATGGGGGGAGTGACAGAGAGATTTGCATTTAATATTATTTACATTACTTCTTTGGCAATGCTACTTTTATTTGTCCTACCAATAAAGCACTATTTAATCAAGGGAGGAGATAGATAAAGAGAGATATGAGTGAACCAAGGGGAGAGCAATGGCTGAAGGTTACTGACTGGGAGAACACAGCATGGCTGATGATGTACATATATACATACCTAAACTCACACATGCATACATACACACACACACACACACACACACACACACAGCACTTACAGCTGCACGTGCGCTTATTTGTGAGAAAAAGATTTATGCCAGTCTGGAGCACAAGGGCCCAGGAAATTAGAATATGATTAATGCTGCCACATTACCAGCCTGCAACATGTAATAACCACTCACCCACCTCCCTTCGATTCCTACTGTTGCCAAGAATGAACTCATTTATAACTCGGGCAGGAAAAAAGGGACAGGGAAAGAAAGAGTGATAGAGAGGGAAAGAAAGAAAGGGGGAGAGATGGAGGGTGGAGTAGGATTAAACACATTCTCTTTTTTACTATTATTGAGGCAGAATTGTTGTGTCTGAAGCTTGGTTCTCTCCATGAATGCATGACACGGTGTTGTGCATGCTGGCTATATGAAGGAAAGAGTTACTTTTTATGCTGGTTATTTGCATGTTGCGTTTTCTGTTTATGCCGGTTATATGCACGACACATTCCCTGTTTATACTTGCTATATGCACGACACTGTTCTGTCCTTACTTTTTGCTGGCTATGTGCATGACACATTCCCTCTTAATGCTGTCTATATGGGCTCTACTTTATGTGCAATAACAATAATTTCAGCAGACCTAATATTCTGAGTGCTGAACATTTCCATGTTAGTAAAAAAAAAAAAAAAAGAATAATAATTGATCCGATTTCCCTGTACCATTAGCCTGCCTCGGTTCTCTGATTCAGCGAAAAACTGCAATTCATTTAGATCCACAAATTATCTAGGCCCTCCAAGACAAGAACTGGACCCAGCATCTGCTGCACACACGCACACATGCACATGCGTACCCACACACCCACACCCACACCCACACACCCACACACACACACACCCACACACCCACACACCCACCCACACACACAGATCAGCCACACACACACACAGATCAGCCACACACACACACAGATCAGCCACACACACACCCTGCGGTTTTCTCATTTTCCATTCTGTGTCCAACAGAGCACGTAGGTCTGAAGGACTCACATAATGACAGCCTCTCTTTGTATCGAGCTGTCACAAAGGGCTCATGTAAAAATAACAGGATTACCGCCACAAAAAAGTAGGCCAGCAGACAGCCACAAATTACAGCAATTTTTCCCAATCCCCTTCTCACACAGTGACACACTGCAGTACATCTCTCTCTCTCTCTCACACACACACACACATACACACACACTCATACCCCTACACATTCCCAAACCACAGCGCAGAACTGCAAAACAGCCCTCTCCCTCTGACTGAGAATTTACAATCCAACCATCACCTCGCTATAACAAACACACTCCCCCACAGAAACACAGCCTTTTAAACCTCGAGCAAAGACCCATAATTCTAACCACAAACACATGCTTGGTCACACACCCCAGTGCCAACACACATACATATAAAAGACTCAGATCATATGACAGAACCACCCATGGCTTCAAGCGAAGAAATCCTCAACCACAAATAATGAGACCAGTCTGCACAGGCCCATGTGCCTCCTTTTTTCATCTCTTTCTCTCACACACTCAAATATACTACACTGCTGACCACACTCACTTACACACACATACACACACACACACACACGCATACACATGCACACACATGCACACACATGCACACACATGCACACACATGCACACACATGCACACACATGCACACATACACACCAAAACTCACATGCACCACCAAAAACACACATAAATGTGGTGTGGGAGCAGTGTATTAACTTTACTTCATGCAATATCCCAACACCTACATAAGCCACATACATCAAATATTACAGAAGGAGGACTAAGCTGTGCTGCCAGTAAGCCTTGGAAAGAATTCTTATTCTCACTCTTCCCTGCTTCCCTCACTGAGTCTAATGTTTCACCTGTCAGTACCTGTGTTTCAGCTGTCTGTCTGCCAAACGCCCCCCCCCCCCCCCCCCCAACCAGGCTGTTGGTCATAGGAACAAAGGTAGAGGCACTCCACTTTCCCAGCATTCTTCTAGGCCTCTCTATCCTCTATCCTTGATATAAACTCATATAAAAGCACCCACAGTCCTGTTTATTTAAAAGGCTTCCCTGTGCTACTACGCATACCTGTCATGTCAAGGCCTACCTGCAATGGTGAGTATACCTGTGATATTAGGTTTAAATGGTGTACTGAGCATACCTGTAATATGAGGATTACCTCTGGTACTGAGTATACCTGTGATATCAGGACTACCTGCAGTACCAAGCACACATGCAAAACCAGGCCTACCTGTGGTACTGAGACTGTAAGAACTGGAACTCCTCCTTGATGCGGTCCAGGGTCTCGGGGTAGGTGAGTTTCAGAGACTGGGGGGGTCCTGATGCTGCTGCTGCTGCTACTGCCACTGCAGACGCTGAGGACCCAGGGGGTGGCTGGAGAGGTGCCTGCAAGTGGGGCAGAGAAAAAGGCCACATTCATTCATTCATTCATTTAGGCTCTGTGAAACCTACAGTACCAGTCAAAATTTGGACACAGCTGATTAAGAAACACGAGAAACATGCATTCAAAGACATTTTGATTTAAAGACTTATGCTCAAATGCTTGAAATTTGTTTCTTAGACAAATATAAACAGTGAAGTTGATGCCTACGTATGAATTTATATTGATTTTAATAAAAAAAATATTTTAGTTACTCTGAAGAATTTAAAATATAAGATAGTTTTGATTTAACACTTTTTGGTCACTGCATAATTCCATTCGTTTTATTTCATAGTTTTGATGTCTCTACTATTATTCTAGAATATGGAAAATAGTAAAAATAAAGAAAAACCCTTCTATGAGTACGTGTGTCCAAACTTTTGACTGGTACTGTACACGCTAACGCTGTGCAAACTCTATTCAACATGAGCAGCTGAAATCTAGAAGAGCAGAGGCTGTATTCTGGGAGAGGGAGAAGGCAGACAGGACCGTGAGGAAAGAGACAGTGGTTGAGTGAGAGAGAGAGAGAAAGAGTGGGAGAGACAGACAGAGACAGGCACTGGTCTGTCCCTGTACGAGGGTACAGGGGAGAGAGTTTTATTAAATAAAGGAGATCTGCACTAATTAAGAGACACTAATTCCAAAACAGGGTTTTGAAAAGCATTAAAAATGACACAGCTCAAACATGGTCAGTTGTGTCCTGCATGTACAGTCTTCTGTGTCACTTTACTGATCCACTTTGTAGTTGCTCTTTTTAAGTAGCTCTGAATAAGTATGTCTGCTAAATAACAGAACATACATGTATATGCAGCACCTGGTGTGAGACATACTGAACACAGTGAATGTCTGTGACACTGGTCAAGATGCTAACACACAAACATAATATGTTGCTAAAAAGCTCAAAACAAGCACAAGGTAGTTTCAACAGCAATACTGGTGTCATCATAAACCAGACAGCTGCTTGCTATTCCAACATCATTCTGGAATTAAAACCCGGCAGTTAAGATTAATGCAATTCATACAAATCACTTTGCTGTAAAGTGCAAGCCAGGGGTGAACCGATTCATCAAGAAGATTAATCAGACTCAGCTCAGATCAGCAGTCCATTTTTAAAGCAAATTAACTAAAATTAGGCCAATTAGTTCATGACAAAGATATATGGATGAAGAATAACAAACATTCTCAGATGCATGTTCTTCCATCTGTGTGAAGGTGAGAAAATTACTGAAGGACTCACCACCAGTACCTTACAGGATCGTGACATTATATAAAATATTCATACGCAGAGCACATCATACCTACAGTATCTGCAAGTGCAGCTAAAACAACTGATTCAACCGCTGAGGAAGAGAACAATTATAGAGCTGTTTTCTGTTCCTCAGTCTGTATGTCTTCAGGCATGCACAAAGCCAGTATCACCATCATTATCGTTATCAAGGCTCAGAGCTGAAACGTATAGGGAGAAATCTTCTGATCGATTTCTGGGATTTTTTAACGACTTCGACGTGACTCAGAATATGCAAATATCGTTGCTTGATAAGATTAACGTGAATTAACTATGATAATCTGATTACACTAGGCAGTCAATTTCAGTGTTGTTGATGGTAGATGTTTGTGCTGTACACACAGTGTGCTCACAGAGACGAAGTCTTGGTCAGGACGATCAAAACCGCAAGCATTAATTCCCATTCGACCAACTCAGTTAGCAGCGCTACCTATAGATGTCTACGGATCAGACAGATTGTTAAAAAGAACTGCAGATGTACAGATCATCGTCATTGCCCCAAGCAGCGGGGCATAAAAGCAGACACCGTGAGAAGAGAAACGCTGACGTAACAGTTCCTCTGAGATATCCGATGATTAGGTTAGTGTGTCAACACTCCCGATGGCGAAATGTAACAACCCCGAACAACGGTGCCAGCTTCTCAAGTGTAACCGAGCGATTCTCAGCAAACACAGACAACGGCACATGCATCATAAGTCATGTCAATGTCGTGTCATTTCATTTCAGCCCTGTGCTACGCGAGATAAGCTATAATTTAATTAAATGCACTCATCATCGATAAACATATCAGTGTTAATTCTGGTACTGCCGCCACGATAATTCAAGTCAAATTTCATTCGATTTTTTTTAATCTGACAGCTAGCAAACTATTATATTCGTATTTCTTTCAAACTCCATCTCGACTGAGGATACATCATATGAACATGTCAGCACCTTATTTATGTTTCTCTTAAGTACCAACAAGCCCTAAATAGTCTAGCCAAAATCCAGTCTCCAAAGATCAAATAAAAAACTCTAAACTGGTTTTCTGATTGATGGTACGGGGTACATATCAGACGCCACTTTACAAACAAAAAAAATCACATTCACTGTTAGCTAACAAAGGATAAAACTAATTTTGTCTCTCTATCTCATCGTGAGATAGTGAGTATGTCTTGTGCGCTCATTCAGAGTTGGATCTCTGTTGTAACCTTGCTGGCGAACAAACTTCAATTAACAATGGAGGCCTTATCGAATAAGACTGGTTCCATCCTTAAAAACCAATCCAAACTGTACTACTTTCAACTAACAAGACTGCATCCAGCTCTAATTATTTCTAAGTTGCAAAAGGTGGCAATCGAACAGCATTAGGTTACAGGTACTTACCGGGGGTCGATTTTGAGGAAACATGTTGGATGTTTTTAAAAGCCTTTCTATTGTTTTATAAAAGATTCCTGAACCGGATTATACTGTTTTCATAAACGCATCAGGCCTCGTTTCGCAGGCTGTGGCAAGCTCGTCTCTGCTCCGTTCATCCCCTGTTCAAGTTCTCTTTGTTCCGCCTTATCTCCGACACAAAGAAAAATAAAAACATATAGCCAGCCCAAAGATCCAGGCAGCTTCGTCCACGGACAAAAGGTGTCGTCTCTTCTGCACAAAACGCCGCGCAGGAAGAGAATCTTTTATCTTTCGCTTTTACAAAAACGCCCGATGCATTCCCTACCCCCCGCGTTAGTCTCTGAGTACCGCCGAAGAAGAAAGGTGTAGCTGATACCACAGTTCCGAAGCGGACTGGCCAGGGGACATTCAACAGAGCCTTAACCACAACCCCCCTTTGTCTCGGTCGGTGCTGTACTGTTAAAAAAAAGCACTTTCCCTTCCTCCAGATCCTCAATGGGACAGGACCGACAGGAGCACTTAGCTATTGGGAGAGACAGTTGTCGCAGCGAGATGATTAAGTGGACGCAAGCAGGCTTTTCCCTATAAGCTTTTTTTTAAAGGGGTTGTTCACTTCTTGAGAGACGTGATTTGTGTACATTTCTTTTCATTAAAAAACAACAATGTAAAATTATTGCCCCATCGCTTGATAGTTATATGTGATATTTTTTGATCATATATACAAAATACATGCGTTTAAAGGTCCAAATTAAAACAAATACGAGATGGTAATTGTTTAGCAATATTATGTTAATAGTAAATTGAATTGCTGTAGTTTTACATTTCTTTTTCCCGACGTCTGACTTTCGTCCGTGAAATGTTATTGTTTCGTGTACAAGATCCTTTTTAGACTAGGCTACTTCCTCTGAGGAGTTTCGAGTTTGATGCGCCAGTAAATTACCGATACAGACGAGGGTGGGCGCATGGAATTGATCAATGAACGTCTGAACTCTCCACGTGGGGTTCAACTCGACCATAATCATCGTAGCCTGTACCCACCAATGAGCGATCATAATACCACGTGGGGTGTTACTTTTCATTTTCTGATTGGACCACACGACTTTCCTACTGCTCCACACGTCAATCAAGAACGAGGGCTGTAAAGGAGGCTTAACTCGAGAGAAGCGGATGGAGGAGGAGGAGGAGGAAAGGGGGGGTGGTGTTCTTATGTTAATTGCGATTTGCATTGAGTATTTTCTTGTCTTTTCGTCCTATTTAGCAGTGGAGTGGGCTTGGTGCGCGGAAGGAGCATATTGTCCATCAAATAAACAGATTTCCTTTTCTTCCGTATGCAACCACATTTCATTTTAATATTATTGATTTGGGTCAGCACATGAGGTCTAGTTAGAAAAAGGGTTCTTTAAACGTTTATTACATAATACTCTCCAATAAACAACCAAATTGAGAAAGAGGTCAGAGTAAGTATGGTAGAGCAAAACAGAAACCCCAGCAAAAGATGCCCCAAATTAATATTAATGTGCTCTAATTAAGAATTATGATTAGAGTTCAGCTGAATTCAGCTACAAGGGGCCAAATCTCGTGATGGACACCCAGTGGACTTTTTTTAACCTCTTCTTGTGACCCTTATCTTCCCTCCATGTGCTTGTCTTACAAATACCCAGGAGAGAAGAGGGGGAGATTCATTTTCAAACAAGGTGTGTGTGTGTGTGTGTGTTTGTGTCTGTGTCTGTGTGAGAAATAATGTACACTCACACACACACACAGACACACACACACACAGGTCAACAGTCAATGTGTCATGAGCACCATACATTGAACACACTAATGTGTTTAAACATGAATCAAAGTTGTAATTAACATACTAAATATCACAGACCTCTAACATTCACACTGCAATAGAATGACATTAGACAGAAAAAAAAATGACCAAAATGTCTCAGAGATATAACAAACATCACCCCTGATAATATGGCAGGACCAAAATACAGGCTGTTACAGAAAACTAACACACAGTATTTGATAGTAGTTAGATTGACAGTAAAATGGATCAGTTCATAAAACACCTCACAGCAGTACATATATTTACATAAATGCATATAGAATTAAAGAGTTCCCTTCCTTATTATATACCATTAGATATCAATACGTTTCTGATTCATGGGCGCAAATACATACTCACTCATGGCAATGCCTGAGGGATGAAATAAAACAAATAATCAAAATACTTATGTAGCTGCAACCGAGCTGACCAATCAGAACGGGCGTCTCTGAGAAAACAGGGAAAGACATCGTGTGGACGTCCATTAGTATTCCAAATACAGGAGGCATTTCACAGGGCCCAGCGTGAGAAGCAGCAGAGCGGAACGAGTGATTCCTTGACAGTGGAAATCACAGCCTGCTGGTGACGGAGGGATGGGGCCGGAGCTAGACAGATCAAAATAAAAAAGGAGACAGCAACGGTGGGAAGGGAGGGAGGGCATGCGAGAGAGAGAGAGAAAGTGTGTGAGTATATGTGTGTGTGTGTGTGTGTGTGATTGTGTGAGAGAGAGAGAGATAGAACTCTAAAAAGTAGGGAGTAGACACTAAACAGCATGTCACCCCTGGAGAAAGCAGGTTCTGAATGGATCTCTGGAGAGGGTTGAAATGGAGAATAGGTCTCTTTCTGAAGGGACGAGTTGGGGTTCCCCTGTTTACTTGGGACAGTATCAGGGCTGACTCTACTCTGGAGACCCAGAGAGGGAAGTATATGCCATATGAATGAGGAAAACAATAGAGAGATGCAACACAGAAAGCCTGTCCCAGTCACACGTACAGAAAGCAGTACATTCATTCATATATTACTACCTTTACTATGTTTTTTAAGGGGCGAAATCAGCTGTTATTTCTCAATGGGTGTCCACAGGCTCCTTGTCTGGAGTCTTGCAGAAACTCAGAAAACCTTGATATCACATTTGGAACACACACATGCACGTGCGCGCACACACACACACACACACACACACACACACCGGGCTATTGTGGATGTTATTTCTGCCTGTAGTGTACCTCATTTTTCATAATGAGGACTCACAGGACTGCTTTAGGAGCAAAAACTGGCAGGCACAAAGGGAGCAAAGACCTGTGGATAAATAAACTAATGTTCACTCCTGGCAAATGGCTGTTGCCAAAAAGAGACCAAAACAGAGAGGAAAAGAAGATGAGGGATAGTGAATGACCTTTCCCAGAATAAATTTATGGTATTGCTATATGGCTGTATGAAGCAAGTGATACCATATCACACTAATGACCATATTTCATACGAGCAAATATGCAGGCAAGCGGTTGCTGTAGGTCCACCATACATAATTTTAAAGACCAACATGCTTTGGATTCAGGGAGCATTTTTCTTTACAAGGAGAAGAAAGCGAGAAGCTTCGCTTTGAGATAGCAGCTCCCTGCAGACTCAGGAGGGAAACCCTGTGGGGCCTGTACATTGAGGTGGCATTGCACAGAGGGAGAATGGCCTCCAGCTGTCAATCAAATCAATGAAACCAAACTCACAAGCAGCTTCCTTCACTGCCATTTCAAACAACCATTTCCTTTTTTGCAAAAGCGTGGTAATATTATCATTGATACACTAATAAATATGTCTGACAGAGAAAACTGAACGACACCTGGTCTAAATTAAAATTGTGATAAAACTAAACAAATATTTAAAGAAATAAAACAAGAGAAACAGTACAGAAAACATTAAAGGGTAATTAAAAACAGAAAACCAGTCACAGCACAGTGGAGGAGCCCAGCAGGAGATGGATGAGTGACAGGAGAGGGCCGTGCTGTTTTTACGCTGCCCCTCTCCCCTTCAGACAGGCAGTATCGCAGGAGAGGGGAGGGTGAATAGGAGGGTGAATTACAGTATTCTTCCACTCTCCTGAAACACCCATAAGCTTGCCCTTGCCCCATCTAGTTCTTAGCCCTCAGAGAGGCAGGGGTATTGGTCCACACCAGCAGGTATCTCTCTCTCACACACACACACACACACACACACGCACGCACACACACACACAGTTTACAAAAGCACCCCGACTAGTCCATTAATATGCATAGGAAAGTAAACACAAACGTACATACAGAACATCTGAATCCTCTGGAAAACAAGGCGCACTAAGAATCCCGTCCCCGTGCGTGTGTGCGGACAACGCGGACTGAAGGCCAGAATTCCACCCACACCGATCATGCCAAAACGTCGGACTTTCCAATCACTCTGACTTTAACTGACCGTGTGAATTTAAACGAACCCTAATTGATAGACCTCACATGTGCTGTAGATGCAAGTGATGATGATGGTTAAAAGTTTTATTAATGAAGTTAGATCAAGAGAAAATCGTTTTATTGCGAAAATCGTTGTCAGTGGTACCGCTGGTGCTGCGGTTGCTCTAGACCAGGTTCTGGCACTAAGACAGTAAATGAATCCGAGTTAGCGAATCAGAGTTAGCGACGTACAATCCTTCATTGCCACCATGTGGTAATTTTTGATAGTGCACAGTTGAAGCGATTAACTGTGTTTTATTTCGTGATTTCTTCTCTCTGTCTTTCTGAAGGTCTTTTCCGTGGCGACTTAAATGCTGTCTGCTTTTTATTGTTATTACGGGAATAATCTACAGTTTTATTACCGCAAAGCATTTTGTTCAACGTTACAACAGCAGGGTAATACTCGGACTAAATAGATTATTGTAAGTATTAGCCTAAGTAGAGAACTCTTGCATGGTGTAACTCTCATAATAACATCACTGAATAAATTAAACGAAAATGTACTTTACAGTTAGATTACTAACGCTGTTGTTATGGACTTTTAACGTGATTTCACAGTCCAAAATTCCCAAGTTGCGCACAGCCGGGGTTCTATGGTGTAATGGTTAGCACTCTGGACTTTGAATCCAGCGATCCGAGTTCAAATCTCGGTAGAACCTGCAACCTTTTGGTGTTGCCAATTGGAAAATGTCACCTAACTGTGGATTTCTGCACGTGTAAGCAAATTGAAAGATTTGAGCGACATGGAAATATTGTATGCAATAGGTAGTAGTAAACATAAAATAGTAATGTAAACTAAATAGATCGTATGCTGGTTACGTAGCAAAATAACACTCTTTCACAATCAATGGACAGATGGAGTGACGTTTCTTTAAAGCAGGGGCCATTACATCTAAAAACTCTAAACTCTAAAAACGCAGCTAAACAGTGACGATACAACAGAATTACCTGACAACATGTTCAGAGGTCCAACCAAGATACCCTCCTCTTGTGTACACATTGTTCAAAGCTAATTGTATACATAGTATTAGTGAAATAATCCCCCATTGCGTTTAGTTGCTGTTTATTTCAAGCTGCATTTAATTTTAATCGGGACAAAGAGTCGGCGATAAATCGAGGGTTCTGTAATCGCTGCTTTACTGACCTACCACCACTAGACGTCAGTATAACACAGCAGCAATAAAGTTCCGAAAATTATACCAAGAATCAGCTTTCTCGGGCTAACAACGTCAATCCGCGACCTAATTTCGCTATTTAAAATAGTTTCATTAAAAATTATATGCTAAAATACAACAAAAATAAATTTAATAAGATGAATTCGTAGGTAAGTAAATATCACAGAATCTGTGGCTATCAGTCAGCTGGTTTCCCCAATCACATGTCTGCTCAATTGGATAAAAAAAAAAAACAAGTTATTACACAAGCTAGAGACTTGTTGTAGTTTCCAGGCAGGCCTGCAGTTTGTAGCAAATACTTGTATGTATTGATTGGGGTCTTCAGCGATAAAAGGTTCAAGTAGCCGCCAGAGGTTTAAGGAACCCAATGCTACAGTCACTTGTTAAATATCTTCCACATACAGACATCTGATGGTTCCAAACGAGGACAGTGTAAGCATTTCATTGAGCCCAGAAGTAGTCTCTTTTGGCAACAACTGCTCTGTTCATTCCCAATGCTACCAATAAAACAAATCAGAAATGGGATTTGAAGGGGATATTGCGTCATATCTGTCAGCGTTTTTTTTTTTTTTTTTTTTTTTTTGGCTGAAGCAGTATTCACTGGGAAAATTTTATAGCAAATTTTTATTGACCAATAAAGTCAAGTAAATACTCACAAATGGGTACTTCCACAAATGAATACACAAATAAATACACAAAGGTTGCCTGGTAAAAAAATGTTTGTCATTTTGTAACTTACATTATGCACATTATTAATGATAAACATGTCCTGTGTCTGGGCTGATTTAGCCAACCACCTTCATAGGAAAATAACATTTTTAACAAAAGATAAAATGCATAATTATTAGAAGTAACAATTCTGATAAAATCAATTCATATGGTGCATTTTCAACAAATAATATAGGTATAATTCCTCTTCATTGTATAGTACTACTTAGAAACAACTATTCAGCTGTCTTGTCTAAGAATAGCCTATCTCTGTGTGTGTACACATGCTGAAACTGCCATCGAATTTAACAAGCTATCAAAAAACAGTTAACCTGTGTATTGTGATTTGTTTTTGGGATTTTAGTTCTTTATTCTCTCTCTTATAGTAAAATCATTAGGCTACTATTAAATCCCTTTTTAAACATTTGAACACAGTCAGAAATGCAATTGGAGAATAGCATCAAGAATAAGATTTTTGCCTGATGGAACCACATCATTCTGAGAAGTTCTAGTTAATCACAGAGGAATTCCATGACTGAATGTTTGGCTAATTCACGTATTCTATAGGTAACAAAAGGCCTGCACTCACACTAGATGCACAGCAAATCAGGGAAGGTGTTGTAACTGAACTGTTTTTATTGTGTAGCTTGTAAAGCCCATGAAAATATTTGAACAGAAACAGTTCTTTTTGTAATCCTGTGAAGGGTTTTTTTTTCCTGAAGCTGTTTTTATGGGATAGTTTCTCCGGCCAAGAACAGTAAAAATCATATTGGAGAAGGTGTTGTATGGGGGGAAGTGACCGGGATGGCTAGAGCCTCTGAAACCCCTTTGCTACATCAGCCAAGGAAGGAGGAGTGGGGTGATACTGACACAGGTGTGGACAGAAAGAAAATAGCTCTCTCACTATTTACAAATTATGCTTCCTTTTCTTATTGCTGTCATTTCTTGATCTTTTCCTCTACTCAAGTTACAGTTTCTTTCACTCATATTATTGCCATTTCTTTTTCTTCTCTTCTCATTTTCTCTCATCTCCTCTCCTCCTCTCCTCTGTCTCTTCCCCTCGGTCCCAGAGACCTCGCCATCTTTCCACACCCTCACGTCTCCCAACAGTCTTTGGGAGGGCACAGAGAGTACCCCCCAGACATCCCCTCCAGACCTGTGCACTGCCTGGGCTGGGTTAGCTGCTGATGCGCTCCTGATGGAAACAGCATGGGGCTCAGTTTGCAGTGGCTGAAGTCATCCAGGATACATCAGCTGCAGGCCCCTGCCTGGACGGAGCCTGAGGTTTAAAGCCTCTTAGTTTTTTCCTCTTGTGACTTACAGTCAAGTGATGATCCACAGGGCCAGAACCAGCTGTCTGAAATAAAGCATTTGTCAATCCCCTCAACTGTAGGCCAGTGCTCTTTATATCAGATCCTGTCCAAAAATGTCTCCTCCTCACTTCATTTTTTTTTTACAGAACAGCATGACCTCAAATGGATTTTCATTGAATATCCAGTGCAAATGAACATTCTGGGTGGAACAAACTTGGAGGAGACATTCTTTTTTTTTCTGAATAAGAGAAAGTCTGTAGAATTTCAATGACCTCATTATTAGTTCGTTTTGAGAGATAAAACCACCAATTATGACCTATGTCTCCAAACATAAAGACAGATGAATCATGATGAATTAAACAAAATAAAATAACTTGATGCCTGTGAGTAGTACCAGCCTGAGACAAATCCGATTCACATTAAAATTCATTTGGACTCAGACTCTCTCTTTGTGCACCACATGACTGAGTGAAACTTGCCATATATCTTTAATCTTAGACTAACTAAAGATGAGAGAAGAAACGGTGATCAGCATTTGCATTGCACAACTAGGGCTACATTAAATCATTGTAATGGGTTGCTACTACTCCATATGATTTATGGAGTAATATGGCTCACTCTGTTAGCCTTCTGATGTTGTTTACAACTAAATTGCAATATGACCTCAAAATAACAAAAAAGTGCAACAACCTCTAGTGATATTTCTTTTTTAAACTGTACTGGGCAATCACCAGAAAACCGAAAACTCTTCAAACGTAACCTTTGACCCGGCTTTTGAGCAGCATGTTAGTTAAGCGTTTAATCTCCATTTATTGAGGCTGACATACATATGGGTTTCACCCCTGACTTCTGATCCCATAAAACCCTTGAAGCCTTGTACTGAGGGGCGTCTTAAACATATCAAAATGAGAAACATTACTACTGCGTTCAGTCTCGCTTCCATTATTGTTGCTCTTATATATCATAATTTACGAGCTGGCCCCTGACCCACAGGTCTCCCCCCAGTCTGCCTCTAGATTTATGGGTGCTGGGCGAGCGGACACTGTTGTGAAATAACGGCACGTTGAGGCCAAGCAGCCGCGTCTAACAGAGGATTCGTGCAAATATATAAATATCTGAGTAGACTGACAGGGCCAGTGCTGGGCTTGGTCTGGTGCCAGATGTCCTGGCTCTCAGGTCTGGAAGAAGTGGAGCCTTGTCCAGTGCAGGCTTCAGCACAAAGGCGGCCCAAACTGAACACAAAGTCAGGCTTCAGTTCATTCGGTCTGTCCCCCGGCTTCTCACTCCAGTGAAAAGCCTGTGTCTATTTTTTTCGTTTCCCCCATTGCAAGAAGACAACCCCACACTGTATTTACAGTTGCTTCTTCCTGCGCTCCCTGCTTGGCAGTGAAAGACCAGAAACGAAACGCTCAGACCCTGAGATTTAAAGTAGCGGACATTCAAGTCCGATAGAATCACGATCCTCTTGCTGCTTCCCGAGGAGACACAGGAGGGTTCGTGTTAAAGCCTGAACCGTGGGGTCATTCCACAGGCTGACATCAACTTGGGCCTCACTGACAGGAACTGTCCCGCTGTTTTAGTTATCAGAGTTTCCGCTAAACGGGCCTGTGAGAGCTTGCAGACTGACGTGGTGGAGACGGCGCAGGAAGGTGTGAGGCAGTGTGGGATTGCCACGGTCTGACGCCTGTCCCACAGCTCAAATTCTGTCGCTGTGAGGGCGGTCCAGGGGATGATGGGAAACAGGCCTTGTCAGCAACCCTCTGGACCCTGAGGATTTTTTTTTTTTTTAATTTTGAATTGTTCTTTCCTTTCCACTTTTTAGTGTTTTACTGTTGCTGTTGTTGACCAGCACACACTTTTGTGTTCTGTGTATTAGTGGGAGTCCATAATGAAGCAGCCCAATATATGGTTGAAATGACCACATTTGCAGTAGACCAAAAGTCAGCGTGTGTATACTGGAGACAAGTGAGTGCATACCAGGGATCAGTGTGTATATATCAGAGATCAGCATGTGTAACAGAGTACTTGTAGTCCAGAGGGAGGTGGTGAAGTTGGTTCTGCAGGTCCACATGTAGGGGGCATACAGAAACAGGCAGGGTGTTAACATAGTGTTTGGAGAGGGTGTTAATGTACAGGGACTATTCTTATAATGTAGTCGAAACCACCCATTTGCTCTGAATACATAATTGAGTCTAAATTCTCATTTGAAATTCTGCAGGAAGCGAGTTTGGCTTTAATTATACATTTTTTAGTTTGTCTGGAAGTGACCTTTAATAGCTCGGCTCAAAGGTCTGAACCGTGCCATCAAACATGTGTTAAGCTTCACAGACTTACGACATTGCCTGTGAAGAATGAGCATATGGCAGTTATGACAAAGGTAATACAAACACTTCAGGGTAAATTATGAATTATGAAAAACAGATGAGATGAAAAAGACACAGCAATGACAGCTGCATAGGTCTGAGCCTTTCAGGGTTCCAGTAAAAGGTCTGGAAATTTGCTGTTTTTGTGTGTCCAGTCAATCTGAAAACAATAATTCACATGTTTGCATTTATGTTGCAGCCTAGGTGAATCTGGTCACTGTTCTTTGGATTGTAATCACCTTGGTCCATTCTCTTATGAACCTCTTTGACAGAGAGACTGTGCAAACAAATGAATAAAATAATGTCAGATCAGCTTAAAGAGTGTTTGGATCTGAATCAACACTTCTTAAATTCACATGGCACGTATTTAGGGACCGATGTCTCAAAAAGAACCACCTCGGCATGCGTCTCCATGGGTGGGGCCAGCTGTATTCTGGGGACTCACTCTACGTCTCCATGGGTGGGGCTTGCTGTATTCTAAGGACTCGGTTTGTGTCTCCATGGGTGGGGCTTGCTGTATTCTTTGGTACATGCTCTCACCCAGAGCGAATTACATAGGTTACAATTTTTCACGTGTTACCCATTTATACAGCTGGATATTTACTGAGGTAATTCTGGGTTAAGTACCTTGCCCAAGGGTGCAGCAGCAGTGCCCCAGCGGGGAATTGAACTATGAGTCTTTACCATACTGCTACTCTGCCGCCCATGGGTGGGGGTATCTCCATGGGTGGGGCTTGCTGTATTCTAGGGGATCTAGGGATTGGTAATGAAAGGTTATTTTGCTGTTCACCGTGTTTTGCTAGCTACCAGCGTACTGTCTTATGTCACATCCCGACATTGGTATTTACAGTCAGTATCTTTTTAGTGAATAGAATATCTGTAATAACATTCAACAGGTAAGAACACATGACTGTAATTTCATTGATGGTTGATTGAGCTTGTCCTGGGATCGAGAGAGAGAGAGAGAGAAAGAGAGAGACAGAGAGAGGTAAGGGAGAGGGGGAGGGAGAGCAAGAAAGCAGGCAGAAGTCATTATTAAGCAAAGCGTGACTCACTGCGAACCTCAAATATTGTAATTACACCTGAGGCGAATTACTATGAATGTTTGTGTGATGAGTTGTTACACATGTTATGAAACAACGCAGAGGGTTCAGAATGGCGTGGGTGTTTGTTTCTCGAGCCATGTGAACACTACTGAAGAAAGAATGTACTTTTCAATAAAACAGAAACATCTACAGCACCAGTCAAAAGTTTGGACACACGTACTCATAAAAGGGTTTTTCTTTATTTTTACTATTTTCCATATTTTAGAATAATAGTAGAGACATCAAAACTATGAAATAACACAAATGGAAATGTGACAGTTTTTTGTCACTGCATATCAAAACTCTCTATATTTTAGATTCTTCAAAGTAGCCAAAATCTTACACAAAAATATTATTCCAAATTATTTTTATTCCAAATATATGTTAATTGGAAAGAATTTCATACATAGACAAGTATAAATAATGTAGTCGATGCCTAAAAACAAGTTTCAAGCACTCAACCATAAGTCTTGAGATCAAAATGCATTTGAATGCATGGTTCCCACTATCTTAATAAGGTGTAAAAGGTACTGTTACTGTGCCCACACTATAGGAAAAAACCACCAGCTAGAGGTGGCAAAGAGGGAGAGATCTCTCACAACACCTGACTGATGGAGAGACAGACAGACAGACAGCCATATGGTATACCTTGGTATTTCAGGTTACAGCAATCTGTTGGGTGTGTTTACTACTACTGTGCTGTACAGGGGCAAAGCAAAACACAAGCCAGCCATTTATAAACACATTTAGCAATTTAGTTGGCAGGAACTGGCCATCTGAAAGGCTAAAAATATCCTCTGCCTTCTCAGTCAGCAGTGGCCATGGCAGGCCCAGACCTGGCAGAAAAAAACTTGCTTCCTCTTTTCAAATTAAACGGAGATTAGATAAGGTACAAAGTGCACACAAACCACAAAGATTTTTTTCCCTATACACTTCTGTTTATTCAGTATAAATGCAAAATTAAGACATGGTTCTTTAACGAAAAAATCAAAACATTTCTGGACCACATCTGTTTAAAAAATGTACACAAGAAATTATTTGACAAAAAGGATGTTGTAGGTTTTCATAAGTAATCTTTTTTCCAGGACACAGTCAAAACTCACCGAGTTTACAATCCCCAGCAACCTGCTTTACTTGACATTCGTCCTTTACTGACTGTGGTCAAAACTGGTATTACTGACACACAGAATAACATTCCTTCCTAACATTCTTGTTTTTAACTTAAACAGGGTTATGATGTCCATTTTAATGAACAGTTATTCATTTTCTTTCTTTGATCTCCCTTCAAATTCTATTAACTATGATTTTTCTTTTCTGTTTTTGAACAAAAACTTTTCACCACCAAACCTTGTAATATTTCCTGAAATATCAATGTTGTGTCTCATACTGGTTGAACTCAACAAAAGAGTTCAACGTTTGTCAACGGATCAAAACAAAATACTGCCAAAGAAGGAATTACACTATATTCAACAAAAAGTACATACATTATGACAACACAATACACCTACAAGCATATCAAAATAATTTGCAATGATAAAGTAAATATAATTCTATACAGATAGAGGCCCGATATTGTAATTCAACATTTGTCAAACCATTAAACTTCCAACTGAGTTTTTTTCTATTCAAAATTTAGGTCGGCACAGCACTCACTTCTGAAAAACACCATCTGGCCATGTGGTGCAGCAGTTGAGGCTCCGAGCTTTGGAGGTTGCGGGTTCACTTCAAGGGTTGCTATGCCCTTGAGTAAAGCACTTAATCTGATCGTACATAAAATATGAAAACACTAAATCGGAAGTGCTTTAGTAGATATCCGACTATATAAATGAATCACATGCAAGCTATGAATGTTGGCCTGGTTGAAGGTGTAAGCAGCAACTCGTAACACTGGGTTTGGAAATGGAACGGTGTTCTTCTTAGTTCCTGATAGATTTAAGTATTGTGGAAGAAAACTGTTCGTCTTTCCAGCATGCCATGAGTTAACCTGAGCTCCTGCTGGAATGTGCTGGGACATGCGCGGCACATCCTGTTCTTTTGTCACGGTAAACGGCATGGCCATGTTGAATCCTTCTTTTAAAGCGTCCTAAATCACCCAGCCTCCACGGGCAGAAACACCGGAACACCTTCAGCCATACCCTATACACTTTACACTTATTCTGCTTTTAGGACCACAAGATCCTGACCAGGAGACATAAATCATGATGAATCTGTAGATGAATGGATAAAATTGTACAAAGGCTAATTATTCAATATATAAGAACAGGACACAATTGGAAGTTCAATCCAAAGAACAGGTCAATCAAACTGCATTTAGTATTTGTATCACAAAGCTTTGAAAGAATTGCAGTGAAAGGTGGTGTGGGGTTTAAGGATTAGCATTAGGCTACCTATATGCACCTGGAGACCTGAAGCTCTGCATCAATGATGGTCTATCTGGTGGCACATACACTTCATCCATGCATCCTCAGATCTGAGGGTCGACAAAGTCTCCTTATTAACCAGCTTCTTCAAGAATGACGCAGCAAATCATCTTCATGTCATCCTGTGATCAAGGTGCACTCATCAAATTCATCTTTTGAAAAGAAATTGCATTTTTTGCAATGTCTTGGAATTTGAAACAGGTGGATATAGTCCAATATAGTCCAGAAGCCACAGAATCAGAATTGAAAACTTCCAACAGTGTGAAAACTTCAGTCTTCATCCACTTCACCCCATAGAAACTGAACCCTTTTTTTATGGAAACATGCAATGATAATATATATATTTTTTTTGCCCACCACCAACCCCCTGCAAAATGAACCCTTACTGAATCCTTCCTGGACCGCATGATGTTTGTTGCTGTGCCTTGATTTGGAATATAATAAGTAGGGGCAGTATATTTATTTTAAATCCACATTTTGTGTATTTGCTTTTGGATGTTATTGGATTAACAAGAACTAATGGCACCAGAGGAAAATGGATGACACCACAGGAATACCCATGGTTTTGGTGTGGGTAAAGCAGGAATGCCAACTTCCTGCTGAAGATCATCTTGATGTCACATCCAAAAAAGGAAAAAAAAACAGACAAACAAAACAGTTAAGTCTAAATTTGACTAAATAAATATGCTTGGTTTATGATAAAATGGCTAATTGGGAGTGTAACTGTTCTCTCTGGATGAGATGACTGATACTTCACTGCTCAATGATGATTTAATGAAATTATCTCCATTAGGAGAAAGACACCTGCAAGGTGCCCAGTAAGACTCAGGGAAAGCATTGGGTTGAGCACACCATTCATTAATTAGACAGCCTTATACAGCATACGCCATCCACATGCACTTTCCAAATGCATCCAAAAACACTTTCCTTCTTCCCAGAAAACTTCAAAAGAAACTTAAACTACATATTAATACACATGCGTATTAAACCATAATCATAAACTTCAAACAATTCAGAGACCAGCCCTAGTCTCCCTTTAACAACTACCGAGAAGGAGAAGGAGTAAGAAACTCATTATTTTAAATACACTATAATGGACTGAGGCCATAGGAGCACTGAGTCTTACTGGAACCAGTTCCAACACTTTGTTTTGGGAATGAAGCCTGCATGATAACATGTCAAACTAACTAACCAACTAGGAAACCACCCGATAGCCCATTCCACCAGCAGGATGATCAGAATGCTAACTCTGCATGTCAATCAATGCACATATACATACCAGCGGCTAAGAATTCACCTGCCAGCTTGCAGGTGGACCTGTGCGACTAGGTCTAAATCACTCAACCAAGCTGTTATGTCACAGGCATCATGTACACTTGCCTTTAAGACATGCCTTGCTTTTAAGGCTGCTTTCTAATCCGTATAATATTGTTCCATTCCTGTGTGGAGGAGGCAGACACCTGACTGTTGGAGGTGTGCCGGGTGCCGGTGCCTGTAACTCTTTCAGCTAAGAAGCCTACAGCAGTACACAGCTGCAGGAAGAGGAACTTGAACCCTGTCAAAGCAGGTCTATTCTGCAGGAAAAAACAAGCCACAACCCCTCCTCCGCCCACCCACCCTCCCAAAAAAAGTAACTGTTGGCTAGTACAATCGAATAAACTATTCAAAACGGCCAATTAGCCTTCAGTTAGTTGCATCTCCACAGAGGGGCAATAACTCACACAGCAGTATAGTCAGTCTGCACACCATAGGCACATATTCATCTAAAACAACATTTTAATATTATATTATAGCAAACAGCTAAATAAAAAAAACACTTGCCCATTATGAGCTCACATGAACATACAAAGAATACACACATTTTTATAAAGAGCCCTGATATATTAAAAACAATCAAAATTCACAATCATGGTAAAATCTGCCAGTGTACAAGCTTTCAGTGTACTTCAAGATCAGGCTCTGATACAAGAAGCCTCACAACAAAACATCCTGATGGGAGATTGGCTAAATGTTGCAAAGCTTTGCAGGTCTACATGGGAACTGTAGTCCAGAGCTGAAGTCCAGAGTGTATGCTCAATGTGGTTCTGGACTTCATCTCCCAGCAGCACCCAAGTCTAATGCTGTGTTCTGGGCCCTCCTGGTGCTCTCCGTGGCATTACATCTTTAATACAGCAGGGCTCTGTGCTTTATCTATGTGCAAAAACACAATCACACACATACAGTATATTCACAATTGATGATAAAAGTAATAGACGACAACATATAATATTATAACACAAAACATAGCATACAATTGCACGGCTAGCAGAGGCCAGCAGAGTAACTGTGACAGATAGGGTGATGTGCAGCGACCACAACAATAAAGCAGCCCTCCAGCGCTGGTTTGTGGAAGTAATCAGGTCTGGCTCAACAAGAAGAAAGAAAGAGCCATTGTCATTTCTAGACCA
Organism: Megalops cyprinoides; assembly: GCF_013368585.1. Taxonomy (NCBI): domain Eukaryota; kingdom Metazoa; phylum Chordata; class Actinopteri; order Elopiformes; family Megalopidae; genus Megalops; species Megalops cyprinoides. Next base: position 17,540,903 of record NC_050602.1, on the reverse strand, counting down.
GCTATTCATCCGACCCTACAGTGGAGAAGAGGCTTTTGTTCACGTCAATTACTAATTAACAGCCATTAAAGGGCCTCTTTTCACAATTAACAACATCACGATTAAGGCCAAGCCTTTCCCAAAGAGACACTCAGAGAAAGAGATTCAGTGGCCGCTCTGCATGCAGAAATGTGAGGTGATTGTGCTCTACATAGTGGTATTTTATTCTTAAACATCACAAATTTTTTTTAAAAAGTATAATAGGTCATAGCTAAGTAAGTTCTGCAGTCCACCTAACAATGCTTCATATGGAGATGGCGAAACGTTTAAATAACATAGTGTGGAGAATAAGTTGACAGAACTAAGGTGCACTTAAGGAGGAGAAAGATGAGACTTGAGGAACTCCCTGTGCTGTCTGCTGGGACAGACACATGCCCTACATTACACACAAACACATTTATTTAAGATAAGCTCTTTGAGTTCACCTTCCCTTGGGGGGAAGGGGGGGGGCTCATAAATAAAAAATTGAAAACCAATCCATTTTTCATGCCACAAATGATCAGAAATGAATCCTCTCACAGTGGGCAGGCTCCATGAGGGCTGCCATTGGTGGTTTGTGTGTCCGTGACCACGCCTCCATCTACAGCCCTCCCTGCCACCCACCGCCAATCGGCTGTCACTTTCGTTTTCCCTTACATTCACTTCACATAAAAGACTGCAGCAACCCCACGTAGAAACTATTCAGTGAGCTAAAAAAAAAATAAAAAGGGAGCAATTTGGAACAAAAAACAATGACAACACAGGTACTGAGATTAAAAAGACCAAGTGTCTTGGTAACTCTCTCTCTCTCTCTCTCTCACACACACACACACACACACACACACACACACACACACACGCGCAAAGAGCACCCCAGTGTCTGCGATAGGATAGCTAGAGACTGTGCTGAGGGGGGCGTGTGGGGCATTGTGGGTTAGCGTCTGATCCCCTCAGTCAGTGCAGTGCTGGTGGGAGTGGTTGGCTGTGGGTGAGCTGGCAATCACACTGGCCCAGTGGGGTAGCTGAAATGGTTATTGTGCTCGGAGTCGACAATCTGCAGGCTGGCTTTGCGGTCCAGGGCCTCGTTTTCTGCCACCTCGGGACAGGGGCACCGAGGGGGACGCACTTTGAAGAAGTCGGAAACGTAGCGCACCTGCAGGGGGCAATAGCAGCTTGGTTCAGCTCAAACTGGCACACACCAGAGTCAAAACGGTCAAAAATGTGACCTTGTCCAAGCAATTTCCTCCATCAGGGTTAGGGTTGGTTTCAGTGGTTTGAGGTGGGCTTATAGCTATGGCTAAGGCTAGGGCATGAAACCTTAACCCTTGATTAGGGTTAAGGTTTATGGTCAGGATAAGTGTAAGGGTAAAACGTTATAGTTAGGGATAGAATCTGGGTAAGGCTTGGGATTAGGGTCAGGGTTAGGGTTACAGATGTCACATTCCTGGAGATGGCTTCAAATGACCTGCAGTTCTGGCCAGATCTATCCTCACCGCTTAAACATGTGGAATCTGACTCTCATGCTGTAAGCTCTGAAAATTATAGAATGCATTCTTCCCCCATGTGAGGCTACAAGGGCTGCCACAGTGCTAATGCAACAGTGTCAACATAACCCAGAATTATAGAGACATCTTGGGAGCAGTATCTCTGACTGCATAAAACTGGAATGAATTGCTTTTTGTTAGTAGGAAATAATTTTCATTACACCATTACATCGCCTTGTACTACGATGTTGAAGTGAATGACTAACATAGGAAGCTAAACTGCCATTAAAGGATTGGGTGAGGTTACTTACAGTGAGGATGGCCACCAGCGCCCCCTGCAGGAGCCCCACCAGAACGTCGCTCCAGTGGTGCTTGTAATCAGACACGCGAGTGTAGCCCACGTACACAGCGAACGCCAGCAGGAAGAACTGGATTGTGGGTCTCACAAGCCGCGCCCACTTTCCCACCATCCTTGCTTGGACATACAACTGCGAGGGAGACAGATAGATGGTTGACATTCTTTATTAACCCTCAAGACCATCAAAGTCTTCATATTTCATTAAATGGACCACAATAGCAAAAAGAAACTTTGTTCATTAGGCAAATACAAACACAATGTAAAAACATCCAACACCCACAATTCCCTCACCTGCTCCACCCAACCCAATCCTACCCAAACCCCCTGTCCACACCCCCAAGACAAAAGGAAACTACAGAACACAGAATTGGCCCTGAAATCATCACCATCTCATCATCAGCCCCTAATTGTTAGCCCAGACAAGTGCAGACAAGTTACGAGGCCTTATCCTCACCATGTTCCAAAGTCCCCTAGCAGTGCAGAAGCAAAAAGACCTAACTCCACCTTCCTGCTAATCCCCCACTCTCTACCAGTCTTTAAGGACTGACAGTGGAGAATGTAGCCCTGATGGTGGTGGGATTCCTGAGCAAGACCTAACTTTTCCCTGCGCTTTCCTTACAAAAAAGGACTCCTATCTGCTACCTACTGTAGCACCTGCAATGGGGATGGGGATATCATGACGATATAGTAACCATGGCGACAAAAAGTGAGAATTCCCCTGTTTGTTGAACACTCACCGCCAGGAACAGCATGCAGTACATCCCAAAGGAGGAGTGGCCAGAGTAGAAAGACAACCTGGAGAAGAAGAAGAGGCAGACATTCAACACCCCTGCTTTATAGTACCTTTGATAATGTACCACTGCTTATGATTTTTACACAGAAATTGTTTAGCTATAGCAACATATTTCACTTATGAAAATGTTAACATTATAACATGTTAGTTTCAACAAAAGACTACTGACGATCTGAAGATCAAGAGTGTGACTTTCTTTTCATTTATAACATGTGGCTAATACAGACTAAAGAAAATAAACTTTAGGATTATGAACTATACCATTTAAACAATTTGGGCTTCAAAAAGAAAACAAGTAAAAATCTACTATAAACCTCCTCCTCATTATGGCTAAAGGTGGCTCTGAGAGGCCACTACCATGTTGTTGTCACACTATAAGCACAAGGAACTGAAGTGACTGCAGGTTCACTCCTCCGCCCAGCAGGAGGAGCCTGACCTGCCCTCCTTCCCTCTACTGTACCTAGACTCAGTCACGTTGCGGGGATTGCCGGTGCAGTTGATCTCCAGCACGTAGCCATTGCAGAATTTGGGGGCACACACAGCCATGAAGTTGGGACGCAGGCGCCCAATTGTGAACTTGGCCAGGTCGGTGAGGGACTGGCTGACCACTGCCCCAAACAGGAAGGTTCCCACCACCTTGTAAAGGGCTGCCACATACTGGTTAAAGGTGGAGTTAGAGTGGAGCTTCTTCCTGTGGACCAGGTAAGCTTCGCCAGAGGTGATCTGCACACAGAATACAGGATGTACAAGAAAAACAGGGAAACAATGAAAAAAGACATACTGAAAGTGAGGAAAGTGAAAGTGAGATAAAAAACCATCTTGTAGACACTGCAAAGACTAAAGTGTTGTCACATTTGCTGCAGTGAACCACAATGGCTGCATTACTGGTTGTTACAGAGAGGAGAATTTGTCTGCTGCTAGGGATATTCCTCATTATCAAATGAGAATGCCTTCATTAGAGAGGGTGGTGATCATTGTTAAACCTGTGTATGTGTAAATTTATGCACAAATGCACACATATGACTTACAATGATGACGCTGAAGGAGATGGTGACAGCAGCCATGACGCCATGGGTGATGGTGTCCGATTTGAAGGGGTACTTAATGCTCTCATCGTCACAGTACACGCCCCTCTGATAGGGCTGGAAGATGGCGGTCATGATAACAGAGGGCAGCGATGCTGTGAACAGAGGAACTCACCGCCATCAGGAAATTCACACACCACCAACGATACTCTACCGCACAGCCAACAATACTTTACAGTACATCCAATCTGTCCAGGAATCATTCGGTGCTCAGTAGCCTGGTGTTAGACATTAACCGGTCACTGGTGTCCTTAGCACACTAACTCCAGACTCATTTCAAATTTTAATGAGACCTTTCAATGCGTGATCAGTGCACATCAGCATGCAATATGTAAATCTTTCTGTGTGAACAGAAGAGGAAATATTTCAAAGTAAATTGGGACCAAATGCAGTAACATAAAACATACTGATTTTCTTCAGAATTTCATTCTAAGTTTGATTCAAGGAGATGAGCAAGCACACACATGGCATGAGAAAGTTTAGAATGAGTGAAACAAAAACTGTTGGGGCGGTGATCTTATCTCTGGCATCATTTAACCATGATTCAGACAGCAACTTTATTCGTGACTCATTCCTTGTCAAATGATCCAAGGATAACGTTTATTCTGTGTTTCAAACATCAAACCCCAGGCAGCACCATTTAGTACACAAGCCTGGTTTCAATGAAAATAGATGTTTATAAAAAATGAGACAACAAAACTTAATAAAACTACTTCTCTCAGCAGGGAAACATGATTTGGGTGCCTGGCCAAGTTTTTTGAGATAGATTTCCCCTTGTGACAAAAGCCCTCCATCTCATCATTTGAGTCCTGGAGGACCGAACAGCCTTGAATCTCTGCAGTCCTGTACATTGTAACACAGGAAAGGACACATCCATGTACAAAGACGACTCTAAAAACAATTTAATCTGAAACAAAAAGGGCTGCTGTCTCTCTGCTTATTGCTTCATTCCCTTCACTCCAAAGAGCTCATGGTCATAACCATTTTGGAAAGATATTATTCTTCCTCTATGCAGCAGGTGCCGAGAAAGGTGAACACCATAACAAGGGTTCTCTCTCACTTGTTTAAGACATTCTGTTGGCCATTTAGCATATTGTTGGTTTCTGTTCTGAACTGAAGCACTCAGAAATGGCATCAACAGCATAAAAACCTGTGCAAGCAAAGGCCAAGGAACTGTCTCAGCAATTTATCTGTTTCTTACACAACAATGTGCATTCGTTTAAGTGACTGGCCAAACTCAGCGTTGTGTAAGACCTGAATATGAAACCTAGGCCATAATCAGTTACTCAAACATCAGGACAAACTGCCCAGTGGTTTAAGTGGATGGAGCCCCATGTGCCTCTAAGGTAAGGCCAGCACTAACCCTGGCACACAGTGGCACAGGACAGTTTGTTTTTTTTTTTTTTTTCAAACCTCTAGTAAAACTGCCCCCTGACAGGGTTCACATGTGTCTCTGTGCGAGCGTGACTAGTGGAGTGAGTGTGTGTGACAGAAACACAATAATGATAATGAAGAGATGGTTTGTTTGGACAGAACTCCATGTGTTTGTATGTTAAGCCCAACAACAGCCTGAGCAGACTAGCCCAGTACATCTACATCAAGGGAGCTGGTTCAGTGGAAACGGGGTTAGACTGGACAAGCACTACAGTTAGTTAAATGAAGGAACTCTCCCTGTGTGTGTGTGTGTGTGTGTGTGTGTGTGTGTGTGTGTGTGTGTGTGTGTGTGTGTGTGTGTGTGTGTGTGTGTGTGCGCGCAAAGATGAACAATGACCGGGTGTATGGGTGACGTGGGTCAGCAAGAATGCAATGTAATGTAACAAGACAGAACAATGCAACTCGACACAATGTGATTCGATACAGCAGGGAACACACTCCCACAGCCAAAATCAGCATCACGAATTTCTCTGAAATGATACGAAAAATGGCAGCACTGAGCTGTCTAAAGAACGCAGGAGCAAAAGCGCAAACATCAGACCCACCTCAACAGAACACTTTCATATACTGCACTCAGATTCTAATGTACTACCTTCTGATACCTCTTTTGAGTAGGGGAAAAAGGTGTGAGAAATTTGCTCGATTTGACATTAATTAAATGTTGTCTATTTGCTACCAAAGATGTGGCAGAGTTTCAGAGCTGAACTATGCCCAAAATGCAAATATGCTTTTCAAAATCGTGGATTTGGTACAAGCTGCCAGCTTGATGGTTTTGTTTAAAAATGGTCCCACAAAGATGGAAAAACAGAGTAATGACAGCAAGATAGTGCTTTGTGCTTGTTCACTTTCATTCGTGTGGGCCAGTCTGAAAAGTGTGTTCTACCTGTGGTACTTTTTTCCATTCCATTAACTGTATAGCAATAAATAAACTCTGTACCCCACTAAACCTACAACCTGCTCTTTACATTACATCATTTGGCAGACACTCTTACCCAGAGCGACTTCCAACAGACCCCATTCCAATGGTGCTTTTTAAGGCCTGCCCCCTGCTCCTTGGCTCTCTATGCTACTAAACTCCGGACCAGGGAATAGTTCCCACAGCCTTTGAGACTCCCACTGTCACTCCCCTCTTCAGAAAAGCCTGGCCTTGACACAAATACACTAAAGAAACTACGGTACTATCTCCAACCTCCCCTTCATAGCCAAAACTCTTAAAACTCTGACTTGACGCCTCTCAATTACAACAGGTCATGTCCTACTCTAATCTCTGTGAACCCCTCCCATATTGTTTTAGCCTATTCCACAGCACTGACACTGTGCTTGTTAAAGGAGTCAATGACCTCTTAACATCTGATGCTGGCGGTTTCAATATCCTCCCCCAACTGACTTAAGTGCAGCCTGACGCTGTAAATCACCCCCATCCTGTTTTACTGATGGCTATCCTCAGGCGTTGCTCATATCCCTTGCTTGCCGTTCTTATCTCCTCACATGGCTATAAATTAGACTGGACAGATGTTAGCCAAGGGGTTCCCCAAGGCTGTGTACTAGAACCCTTGCTCTTCACTATCTATACGCTCCCTCTTATACGCTTAAGATCCTGAATAGCTTTGGACTTAACGGTAACTTTTACTGCTATGCAGATGACACACAGATTTACCTTGACCCACCCTCCGTAACTCACCCTCCTAAAAATTGAGAGTGGCCTGCTTACACTTAAGCGCTGGATGCAACTTGATCTTCTCTATTCGTGGCATTTCTGTCTCCTGCTCTCCCACTGCTCACAACCCTGCAGTTATTTTTTGACTCATTGCTAAAATTTGCCTACCAAATCAAAAACATCACCATAGTCTCCTTTTACCATATTAGGACTTTTGCAAGGGTCTGTTCCTTCTTCTTCTGCACTGACCCAGAAAAACAAAATACAAGCATTTGTCTCTAATCGTCTTGATTACTGCTCTCTGACAATAATGTCAGTGCACTGCAGAAACCTCACATTATTCATAGCTCAGCTGCCTGTTTACTTATTTCAGCTCCCAGTCTCACATCACCCTGACTCCTAAAGATTTGCATTAGCTCCCACTCAAAGCCAAAATTAATGACAAATTCACTTACTTGCCTAAGGCTTTCTCTGCTCTTTTCCTCATCTATCTCCCTGACCTTCTGCTTCCCAATCAACCCACAAGAAACCTGAAGCCCACTAACCCTGGTCTTCTCTTGTCTTAAAATCACCTCTTACCTAAAATCACCTACCTTACCTGTCTCTTCCACCTATCTCCTGTTGTTCTATTAGCATATGTAAGTCTTGTTTTTTCTTGGTCACTCTGTACAGTGTATAATGTCGTTGGGATCATGAATGGTGCTTTATAAGTGTAGTTAATTATTAACTAACTGCGGCCAACGGTGACGGAACTGCAGCTGGCACTAACCTCAGCGACACCCTGTTAACGTGCAGCGCTGACCACAACTGCTGTTGTTGCTTTCACTTTAGCGAGATTTAGGAAAGTGTGGCACAGACCAGAGGCTAAGATAATCTCACCTCTAATGAGACCCTCATCTGTCCCGGGGAAGGGGTTAGCACCACCACAGATGCCAGCAGATGCAGTCTTTTTCATTGAGGCCCAAGGAGGAAGCAGAGCACTCTCAGATAAGGACACAGGACAGAGGTGTGACCCCACCGACCACTGCTATCTACAGCCTGCACTGAGATACACTTGGTTGCTCACTGCCCTATCAGCTCGCTACAGCCTCATGGGCACGTGGACCCTATTACGACTTGCCTCTATAGCACACGTCCCTTATAAAAACACAGGGAACTTGGCTAGCTACAGCTCATAGCAATATCTAATTATGTTCCGAATAACACAGTTTTATTACAATAATAAAGGGAACTGGGGTAGCTACACCTCTAAACATAAAATACCTCCACATGCTCAGTAAAGGCCTGAAAAGTACAGTTTTATTATAAGAATGATTTGTTTAGGTAGAATCAGAGATAATTAATCACATGACAAACATTGCATTCCTTCCTGTTTTGGATTACGAGTTCCAGTGAGCATTCGACTTGTTGAACCTAAGGAGTTCCTGTAATGAAATCTTAGGTTGTGTGGCATGGCGTCTGGGCACTAAACCTGTGACACATGGCAAAGTGGAGAGGGGACCATAAGACTGGAGGTTCAAATACCAGGGCTGTTACGGCTGTTGCACTCTTGAGCAGGGCACTAAAGTTGAACTGCTCCAAATATTTCCAGCTGTAAAAAATGTTTAATACCCACCTCAGATGTAAGCTACATATGGGCTACTGCCAAGCAAACTAAAATAAAGTTTATTGATGACAACATTATATAACTGTTGAACTGGTTTTATCATTTGAAAAGCTCCTTCAGCTGATGCCAGTTGAACTTAGCAGTGGAAATCCCGCCTGTCTCAGTACAATCCCACAATGCCCCGTTTCCCTCTCCTGTTAGCCTGGTCCCCTATCCAATTAGACCGGTGAAGGACTCTGCTACCAGGTTACTCTGCACCTGCACACACATAGGCAGGGGCTAACTGAAAACACATTAGGCAGCATTTGACACCACAGAAGAAAAACAGACACCAAAAAAAACATTACACACGCTAAATAAAATCTGGTTTCAAAGCACGGAAATTTATTTTCAAAATCCGGGTTCATGACTTAATTCCAGGCAGCATTCCAGTGTTCTGGCAAAGAGAGAGTGAGAATGAGAGTGAGACAGAGCAAGAGAGAAGGAGAAAGCACATGAGACTGCAGCTAGACTCCATGCTCTGGGGTCAAATGTAAATGTATACACTGACATTTCGGGGGGATGTTATTCAGAGGACTGGGGCTGCGATTACCCCTGGCCTTAGTAACACAAGAAGTCATGACACTTCTGAGTTATTGTGTTTACCCAGTATGCTATGGGGCAATTTCAGCTATCCACAATAACAAAGTACCAGGACTGGGTGAGAAAGCCAGGGAAATGCTAAACCGGCTTTTAAGAAAGCCTAATACAGTTATATAATGTGTGTGTGTGTGTGTGTGTGTGTGTGTGTGTGTGTGTGTGTGTGTGTGTGTGTGTGTGTGTGTGTGTGTGTGTGTGTGTGTGCGCGCGCCTTGCATGCACAAGAGCGTGTACATGTGGGAGTTTGACGGGAAAGGGTCCATCATTTTTTTTGGCAGTTACAAGAAACAAACATTTTGATAAGTGCAGGGTGAATACAGGAAAGATGGCTGGGTGGGGGAGGGTCATGGATAAATGGTTACATGGGATATCAGTTTCTGGTTTCCAGTGCACTGAGAAATCAAATGAATACAAAGGAAAAACAAAGACGGTTGAAAAGAATGGGGTTTTCTGCAGGCGACTGTGGGAAAAGGAGTCATGTGATTTGAAAAGAAACAGTATTCCAGCGTACCCATTTCCTGTGCTCATTCTAAACAAAGCCCTGACTACACACTGACAGCTTCAGATAGTTTTATTTGCTTTTGCCAGCAAGGGGAGGACAGCAAGAGCTAGAGAAAACTCAGGACCTAATTATCTTCACACCCTCCCTTCTGACCTGTGTCCAACCAGACTCCACCAAGACATCCTATAATTTTATCTCTTCTTTTCAATCTCTGGCTCTCTGTCTCTTCCCTTGACAGAGGGTATGACATTTCCTCCTGTCCTTTTCAAACCTGACTTCAGTGCTTTAGCAATGTATTGTCACAATAGTGTGATTTACACTTACTACTACAACAAAAGCAAGTTGTAGCTGTAAGGCTAGGATAATATGCACAAGCACAGACACATACACAGACACAGACACAGTTAAAACTGTGTGGAGGAGGAAGGTATATCGGCTAATGATGGCTCCGTTTTGCAGAAGAAATGAACAACCGCTAATAGAAGTTGTGTCCCTTATGAAATCTCAATGGGCTATTACAAAATAAACACATGTGTACACTAAAAATGAAAGCAGAATAGATGAACTCAGAATACCTTGTGACTCAGCTAGACCTCCACTCAAGGCCGTTCAACCGGTCATGAGTTTCCATACACACACACAAGCACACGTTATAAAAAACCACACATGATGGACAACCGTACAGAAAGCAAACAGAGTCAGACAGACAGCAGGAGGCGGACACTCAGGTGTGGCATGTGGGCAGCATGCTGTTTGTTCTATTGGCAGCTTATGGAAACTTCCTTTCAAGGACCTCATAAAGTATCATTCCAATTTTAACACGCACACTGGCAGCAGAGGAGGGTGAACACCTGTTACACAACTGAGACCGAATCAGTCTTTTCAGATGCATTATATGAAGCTCTGAACTGCTGCGTTACATGCAGCTGAGTGCATAGGGTGGCCTGAGGGCTTGAGGGTGTGGGCCTTGCACTGCTATAGGCTGTGAATGACAGAATGCCATAAGGGAGAAGAGAGAGTTCCCTCCTACAAACACAATGGGGGCGATGAGTCACCGAGGCACACGCCATGCCATGCTACACCCGGACACACCCCCCCCCCTCCCCCGCCTTCCTCCCCTCCCCCCTCCCCCACGGTCTGTCTCTCAGAGAGAGACGTTAAAGAATGCCACCCCATGCCATGCGGTACAAAGTCCAGTCCCGGGCTTCTGAGCTCATCTCATTAAAATTATCTCTCTACTATTCCTTCCTCGGGCATCATCCTCATACACTGCTGGTCTCTGCCTTCCTCATGCATCCTAATATCCTTTTACACTGTAACTTAAAACAAATGTGGAGGGGAGAAGGCACAGGGCTAAAAACCCAACAACCTGAAAAACAACACTCAAGTAATTCAGAGAACAGGAGAATCAGCATTCAGCCGATCCAATTCAGCTACCTGCTCAACATAATAAGACGTGATCAAGGTGATGGATGTTTGGTGCGTGAGTCAAGGAGGATGCAAACAAATGCTGACACACCTGATGAGGGAAGGACTCCTGTAGGTGACATAGGTCTTTTCATGCCTTTGGTCCAACAGCAGCAGCGAGAAATGATGTGTCCCTGCCATGCTGAAAAGAGCCGCAGAAAGCTGGGACAGTGCTGGTCTCCTGTCTCACAGCACACTGTTCACTCCTTAATTCCCCCCCCCCCCCCCCCCCCCCCCCCCCCCCCCCCCCCCCCCCCCCCCCCCCCCAAACTCAGAGACCTGAGAGTGCAGCATGCTGTAACCAGGGCAACACAGTCTGCGTGTGACCGGTCACATGCCACAGTCACAGAGGCATAGGGATTTAGAGAATCACAGAAAATGCACAAATACTGCATAATTCCAGGATGTGAAATGGTGTGGACGCAACAGTGCAAAGACACTGCTAGGTTGTATGCATATTAGCTAAAGTGACAGAGAACACTACAAACCCTTACATAATATATGACCAGGAGCCTCTTAAATAAGTTTACATGGAAGATAAATGGAGAAATTCATTTACAAGAACCCTCATAACTCCCCTGGACACAGGTGTGCACTGTGTGTGTGTGTGCATGCATGTAAAAGAGAGAGGGGGACAGAGTGTGTGCACATGTGTACTGGACACAGAAAGTGTACGTGTGTGTGTATGAATGTTTGTACGTGTGTTTATGTATGAGTGTGTAAGAGTGAGCCTGTGTAAGCTTGTAAAGTTGTAAAGGCCATAGAAAATGCGTATGAGGGTGTCTGTACATGTGAAAGAGAATGTGTGTCTGTGTGTTTGTGTGTCTGAGTTGCGCATCTTGTCTCTCAGTAGTGTATGTCAATGCATGTGTGTCTCTCAGTAGTGTATGTCAATGCATGTGTGTCTGCGTGTGTGTATGTGTGTGTGAGTGTGTTTTTGTGTGCCTCATGGGCCTGCCTCCTGTCTCTCAGTGCATGTGCTTCCTCTGCACAGCGGACTGAGTAATGTGGAAGGTATTTGCTGAGCGTACAAACTTCTACTGTTAGATCTGCCATCCCAATTCGCACAGGAACACTCTCTCCTTCTCCCTCCTCCTCTCTCCCCTCTCGCTTTCAGACGTGTCCATGTAAAATCATGGTCTCTGATGACACGGCTGCTGTGCTCGTGTGGATCGGGTGAAGAGCAGAGGTTGTGTGTGCTATGGAAGGAATTCTCTCGCCAGAAGGGTGTCAGCATTGATCATTTGGATTTTACCATGTGGGGGTCAGAGTACAAACATCACTGCATGGGGGGGGGGACTGAGTCAGGGCGCAAGAGTAGACATAGTAAAAACATGCAAGACAAAGTGTGGAAACAGACAGACTGGGGGGAAGGAGCATAAATTGAAGAAACCATACAGGATGGACAGAACACAAGATATAAAAGGAATGTCAACCCAAATGTAATCCAGTAATAATCTGGGCACTGATGTCAATGACACCTTTGAGACAAAAACACCACCTAAGCTGATGCTTGCTGTATGGCGGCTGAGAGATTTATCACCCGTTAGGCTCACTGTCATTAGTAGGCTACCATTAGACACATCTACCACCACACCCATCCCCTGTGCCCCCACAAAAGAAATAATGTCTTATTTTAAGATACTCTATAGGAAAAACACTCATTTATGTGCTATGGTTCCTGGTGTTACCAGTATTCCAGTGCAAACCCTGCTGTCAACCCTGAATGAGGAAAAACAAGCATTTGCCAGGGTGGGGTCATAAATGTATTACCTTGCAGTGATGGCAACAGCCATATGATACAAACCTGTTAATCATCCACGATCATCCATATCATGTCCTGCACTGTCCAGCACCAGAGAGTTTAGAGACCAGATCGATGCTGAATCACCCATCTCGAGGAAGAAATTTCACACCAGAGTAAAGAAACCCTGAACATTTTCTTGAGAGAGCATATCTGTCAATCTTCTACCCGCTCAGAAATGTGGCACTTTGCTCACACATGTTTCAGTACACAGTCTGCACAGTGAGAGACTCATTCTACATTCAGGTGCATGGTACACCTGTGAGAACAGCAGCAAATGCTGGCTAAATCTTCTTGTCCCTCTCTGCATTCTTGATAAAAAAAGACAGCAATCAGACAGAACAAGGTCTGATGTTCAAACTACTTCAGTGCCTCCACACTGACTTCAGTCTCTGAGCCTCACACAAAGGGACCCTTGAAGAAAGATCAGTAAAACTGGAAACGCAGTGCATTCAGCCTCTGATCAGCACATCACCTGCCTTGTCCTACCAAGGCATTTCTCTAAGAGATCCAAGTCAGAGACGCATTTGATGAGTTTGTTTGCTGCATGCACCCAATCACCCAATTTCCTCCAGAGCAGAGAACATCTCAAAGACCTGTGTACTACATGTGCCTCCCAACCCAAAGTGTATAAATCTACATGTGATGCAGTGGAACAGGAATCAAACCCATCCTGCCGATGGCACATGAGGAAGAAAGTTTGGTGGAAACAGCAAGTGATTAAAATGCGGAAGGGAACACTCAGGGCATGAGCTCTTGTGATCACTGAAAGCATCCCAGAGGACCAAGATCACCATCGCCTGTATCCAGATAAGAGGGTGTGGGGAATGTGTGTGAGTGTGTGGGGGTGGACATTTGAACAGTAAACATAGGAGGAGAACAGTTCATTTGATCTGCGCACCAGAAGTACGCCGCATAAACAAACTGAACATGCAAAAGAGCATGTTCAGCACAACTCAGAAGTTGTTTATTTGTTGGTTAATTACGAAACCAACTCCCTTGTTTAAAACTTCAAAACCAGCTTGTTTAGTTTTACAAATGCATGCATACCACATGTACATGATAACCCATCAGAAATCTGAAAGCAAGGGTGTTCATTATGGTTACATTTTATTCAACTGCTCCTTTGCAAATGTCCATTGCATTTAAAGGGAAAAAATACATCCGGCCTCATGCATCAGTTATTACACTAGTAAGTATTTCATTCAGCACCCATTTATTATGAAACTATTAGTGCATTAAAGATCTCTGCATAGTGTCTTGAGTTTAGACTCATATTCACATCAATATACATTCTTTCAGCCACATACACAAACAGATACAGATAAGAAAGCATGCCTCTGAAAGTCTCCACACTTTGCTCTTAGTGCTACAAAATAAGAAAGGAAACAGGACTTAAGCTCTGTTTCCACCGGCCCACCTTAGCTGTAGGCCAGCTGTGCTTGACGCGTTTCTACTTGCCTGCCATAGCTGTAGGTCAACTATGCCTGACACGTTTCTATTGGCTGACTTGAGCTGTCGGTCAACTCCAGCTGGTGGGTTTTCATCGGCTGACCTTAGCCGTCAGCCTTAGCTTAAAAAAATGTCCAAGGTGCTCATCTTAAGACACAGACTAGTCAAGTGGAAGCAGACCTGTTTATCCAGTTATATGCCATTGCCAGAGTGTCCTTGACTACTGCTCTTATTCCTGGGGAGGAAGCACAATCTTGTTCCCAGAACATCTATATCCCCTACAACAAAATAAATATTTACCTCCTTTTCTGCAGGTGGCATCCACATATAATCAGCATTACAACAGGTACAGCTGTCCTTTGACAGGAATAACTAAAGCACAGGCATCAGGATTTCTTCTGCCATAAGCTAGCCTGTAGACATACATACGCCACAAGGAGCACTCACTTATTTTCAATAAAACAAGATAAAGGCAGGTGTTCCGATATAAAGATGTTCCCAAGGAGGACTGGAATCGGCTGAAACTCTGGCAACCATATTGGGTCACAACAGAGTGTCAGCCCTTGGAATGGCACATACACAGACAAGGTGGATCTGAAGAAATATGGCTTTTTCTACACCACAGTGCAAAGACTCCATCTGGCCAGGAACCACAGAGCAAGTCCCAACATGCAGGACCCCCCACCCCCTCGCCTCTCGCCACTCCACTGAGCAGGTCAGACGGAACACAACACAGGTGTGGCCAAGCACAGCTCACCTGCCCTTCCCCCAGCTGCACTGGCTGTACTTATAGCAAATGAGGGTGCGGGGGATGATGATTTGAATGCTGGATTGGACATGACACATCAATTCCCTTTATGCCAGAATGAGAATTTGGTTGCTCATATGAGCACATTGAAGCAATAACCAACATTAGCCAGAAACCACACTCAGTTAGTCAGCCACTTAAGGAAGAAGGGCTGATTTTCAGCTAGTTTATACTGTGTGTATGTAAACAATCGATGATTCAGACGAATGAGTGATGGGTGTGTGATAAGGCAGGTTCTTTAAGTTAACACACACATTAAGCATACTGGGGAAAAACATGGGTGCAAGTCAGAATTATATAAATAAGCGAACTCTCGAGTCCTGTGAGAAAAGCCTTTGTGTGTCAGATAAACATGAACTAAAACCAAAATATTCACTGTTACACACTGCTGCTTGATGTGTCAGTGTCTCTTTTCCTCCGTCTCACACACACACACACACACACACACACACACACACACACATTCAAATGTTCATAAAATAGACAGGTCCATAATTTGAATACAGTTTAAGCTCTGCTGCACTGTACAGAGAGAGCTTTCTCATCTATCCTGCAATTGAAAACTTCTGGTGTCACACACGGCTAATGTCACAACAGAACTGTGTTTAGATTGATAGCAGATTCTTCTTTTGCATGTGGGGCAGCTAGGTACTGAGCAGAGACCATTTTCCATACCTCAATGAATCATATTACATATCACTCCAAGTTATTTATTCCACAGCTGTGCCCCATCTGGGGGTCAAGACTGCAACCTCCTAGTTACACACCCACTTCCTCAAGCATAATGCCACACTAACACCCTCAAATGTCCCTTGGCCCTTTATTCCCCTACTAAAGCAGATCCATAAGCACAGGTAAAGCCAACAGATTTTCTCTTGAAAATGTAGGCCCTTTAAAGTTCATGCATCAACCATATGTCCCCGTTTAAATGTCAGTGAGTAACAAAGGGTAGCCTGTGAAGCTCCCCTTATGGGTAACCCCCGACACATACTGCATCTTACTCAATCAGAATAATGCCACTTATCAGTCTCCTATGGGCAAGCTAATATTAATACTTAGATCTTAACTGAAAGTAGAAAACACGAGAGTGGAAAATCCTTAAAATACAAAGGGGAGTCTTGGGTTGAACTCACAGGGCAAGTCCCTCTCTGTCAGGTGTGTGCATGATGTATGGAGAGCAATTGCAGATAATTCTGTCCAGGGTGATCCCCCATCGCAACCTGAGGTACCAACTGTTAATGTATTTCACAAACTATGTACTGCTCTGTCATTCCAGGTCTGGTTTATAGATTCCCCAAAATTCAGTAGGATCTCAAATACTCATTCTCACGTCATGAGGCTGCCATGACGCTCCGTATTGTAGCCTGAGCTCTTATTGAACAGATGTCGAGCACAATGTGGAACTCCAGGGAAATACAGACAATGGCCTATACTTGTGTGTACCAGATATGTACAAAAATATCCTTACTGGTCTTGAGAAGATTGTTATCATTCTATTCTATATGATGCCATTTTTAGATGATTACGTTTATAAACAAATTCAAAGAATGACTTAATGTAACCTTTCCAGCTGGCTAAGGTAAACAGGAAAATTCAATCCTGAGACGTGTATGTACGGAAAGGCCAGTTTCTGCGCACGTTTATCTGTTAGATGAGTAATACTCTTCTCCAGGTTTCTGGTTAAACTTCTGGTTAAAACTGAACTGTGTGGTGTTCCTCAGTGAATATTACCAACTGTACAGCTGACAGGAGTGCATTTCCGCGGACATTCTCAAGCCTAACGCAAATCTGCACACACTTCACTTATCTACATCGACAAAGAGTTAATGCCACTTCGGTATAAAATCATTTTGCAAAACATTTTCTGTTGATCTGTGTTTTGGGCCTTTAGGATTAAATCGCTTACAGTTCATTGTTTCTCTCAGGGACACATGAAAAGTAATTGCAAGACTTCGGGTGGCTGCAAGAATCAAATTCAAGTCTTTGTTATGTCAACCTGCAGCCTGCTCACCGAATAAACGTCTGTTACAATATTTCTTACATAGAAATATTCACATGATACCTGCGGAGAATTCTGCCTTTCGTGATCTCACAGAAAACTCGGACTTCACACGTTTACCTACTTGAATTAACAAGACCACACAGCAATGCAACACATTCAAACAATCACATAATTAATACAACCAGCGTAGGTTACGCATTGCCATCCGATTGTCTACAGTCACATTTATACTCTTGGCTAATGCACGAGCAAATCCTATTCTCAGCCATATTGGAAGTAAAGTTGAAACTTACCCACAAGCACGCAAAGCACGTCCACTAAGATGAATATCTTCTTTTTTCCAAACTCCGTCATGATTTTTTTTTCTTCTCTGTCTTACGAGACCTTCAATATGCTGTAATTGCGTAAAATGCACACGAAAATAATAATGCAGTTAAGCACGCGCAGGCAGTAACCTGAATTGCGAGTTCTTCCGGCTCCGCTTCCCTACCTGTTCACTGTTGTTTACGGCGAAGGTGTGCAGAGGAAACACTACTCTGTTCAATCCAACAACACGAACGGCTCGTTCGGTCAGTTGGTGGTAATATTTTGCTGTGGAGCACAGACCTCTGTGCGCATTTTGTGTCCTTATCTACAGATGGGACAAAACGCCTCTCGACTTTTTAGCGAACCACCAATGACTATCTTGTGAGAGACAAAACAAATCCACCTCTTTTCCTTAATTTCCCTTTCCCTTCTCTTCGCTTTAACTCTTTCTCTCTCCACTCCCCAAACTGACGTCAGTCTCCCTATATCAAGGAGAAAGGAAGTAAGAAAATTTAACTCAATCTCAAGTTTTAAGGCTGCGGTAATCCGACAAAAAAAAATTAAGGAATGCCAGGAAAGAGGGTGATCAACCCACGGAGGAGGAAACTCCTCCAGTGAAGGCTGCGTTTCTATTTGACTTTCTCAGGAGTGCGAGGTACATAGCAACGCCGCTGTGCAGTTCCAATTCGGCCGCGAGTAGGGGGTGTTTCGTAATACGGATTGTAAATGTGCCGTGTGAAATGAGTGTTTTCCATCTGCGGCGTCGCAGATCCTCCGAATCATTGTGTGTGCACATTGTGTGTGAAGACACCCCGAGGACCACAACAGCGCCACCATCAATACAATGCATGCAGTTTTATGTAACAAGCTCATAAAATATTTACCAGCATATATATACGCGAGCGCGTGGACGCGCTCGCGCGCGCGCACACACACACACACACACACACACACACACACACACACACACACACACACACACACACACACCAGTATTGCTTGAACCAAGACACGGCTTCTTTCAGTTTTCAGTCTGTGCTGGAACACTGGTCAATGATTCAGAGGTTCTGAGTCGTGTGGGGAGCTCATTCCATCACTGGAGTAAAGAATAAATGTGACTGAGAGGATGGATCCTTTCGGAGGGGGATCACATGGCAACCAGAGGTTGCAGAGCGAAGCAGTCTACCAGCCTTGTATGGTTTAGTAATGGACTGAAGGCAGGAGGGTGTAGTTCCTCTTGCTGCCCCATAGGCTTGGACCAGAGAATTGTATTTTATTCTGGCCACAACTAGTAACCAGTGGAAGGAGATGAGGAGAGGTGTGATATGCGAGTATTTTGGCTAGTTATAGACGAGCAGCAGCATTCAATCTAGGCTACCCTCTCTGTACCCCTGTGACAATTCTGTGCTGTTGTTATGATTTTGTCTTCATCTAAATGTAAGCAAGTCCAGCTAGTTTCGGCAGTTTCCTGCTTTCTTTAAGAGATGTCCCTCCTCTGTCTAACTTGCCTTGTGTAAATCTCATAACCCGTGATTTAAACTGTATTTGTTAGCGTCAACACCCATGTGAACATTTTCAAATAAACAGTAATTATTACGTGTTTTTCTTTAGTTTTCTGGTGCTTGCCCCAATACCGTTGCTGCTCAGTGCCATTTTAAGATAAAGCCAGTAGAGATGCCTTACACCATAAGCCCCCTCAAAGCTGCACATGGACCTCCTGGACATGGAAGCTGGGACGTGGCTCTATAGCTTTATGTCCTTGTAATGCAGGAACAGAGTGCGTTGGTCTGGGCAGACCACACTGCAGAAGTATTGTAATCAGCTAAGACCAAATATTCACTCCAGCATCTTATAAACTGCCAGGGTGGGATGAGATGTGTTCCTTTTAATGCAGTGCTTACTGGCCTCTGCTCTGGGGACATGCTCACACTTTGCACTTTGTAAGATGGCTCTTACCCAGAGCACCTTACAGAGCAAGGCTACAAAAATACATCTATATCAATAATAGCCTGTAGTAAGACACAAGACAAGGAAAGATTTGAGTTAAGACTGGGAGACTGGGCGGGGGAGCCAAGCAGTAGTCTGCAACAGAAGATCGCCAGCAACTGACCACTATGTCAATTGTACTAGGGGTTTTCAGGTTTTGGATCACCTCTCTGTGTGTTACAGCAACAGAATAACCCTGTGTCAATACAGCTTAAATGAGTGTGGGTAGCTACCCCTACCCCCCGCCAAGGTGATGGACCACTTCGCAAGATGGAGGGACCCCTCCTGAGTACTTCTGAAAAAGGCCCTCTTGAAGATATTTGTGCCAGGGAATGTTGGGCCTCTCTATGACATTCACCAGGTTCTGTTGGCTGATTGTGGAGATGCTGTTATCTGACTCCTTCTGTGTTAGAGACAGTGAGTACCTTGACTTTGCTGCTCTGACTTTTTTAGCCTGCTGACATGGTAACTGACCGTATCAACATGGAGTGGGACACACGCAGACAAAAGACGTGACAGAGACGCACAGGAGTCCAGATTACAGGTGAAAAGGCTGGGGTTTTCTGCACTGTTGAAGCAGCAGTATACACAATGAAAAAGACTATTGACAAAATAGTACATACACACATGACAACCCATATGCAGTTTCAATGTACACTAATAATACCGGGATAGGACAGCTAGACAAAAGAAAACAAATTCTCCCGATCTCCTCATTGAACTTAAAAACTAAACGCTGACTTAAATATAGTCTATGTCCCAGGTTCCCCCAGTTTAACTACACCAGACGACACACTCACGCTGCCTCAATCAGAATGTACAGTTGTTAACCAGTGCTATTAGCACTGTGTTTCAGATACATAAGATTGTTGTCCGAAATATTGTAATGTTAAAGAATGCTCGCTTTTCCATTTACACACACTGAAGCTGGTGCTGCAACAAACATCCTGCTTTCACAATGGGATGTTTATGCCTGCTTTGAAAGTACACAGCGGAGGCATAGCTCTGGCGGGTAACTTGGGATAGCACACTGTATGTATATTTACCTTTATGAATGTGTAGGACGTGTAGTTTAAAACCTTGCTGCTAGCTGTACATGCAGTACAGGTGTTGCATCAGATTTGGTGAGCACCATAATATATTTTTTCTTAGTTTAGAGCTCCATTTACTAATGAAGGCACAAATTATCATTTGTCACAGGTCACCTTTCATGCACTCATAATTTCTTAGCTGTGGGTTATTTGTTTAAGTCTTGCACAAATATTAAGATTTTAGATAACCATGAGTAAGTATACCGAGAATGGACCTGCTACCCATTTCGCAGAATCTGTGAAGTTGGAGCAGATAAACCACACAGATTTTGAGATCAGGGAATAGTACTCAGGAATGATTTTAAAGCCACATCATGTAGCCCACTGGTCATTGACGCTGCTCTATCACGTGATGAAACAAAGTTAGCGCCATAACCCCTGGCCACAGAGTGTTATTGACTGTTTCTGTCAATCTATCCAGTCCATGGTTTGAAATTATCATGCTTCTGGTCGCTGGAACCTTCCTCAGAGGTGACAGCAGTTCTAGATGTTTCCTGTTTGTCTTATCCTGAAGGTGAGAGCATACGGCTCCACTCTGCTGTTGATTCTGTCGATGGGAAGGTTATGCACCTTGTTTTCCACATTAAGGCTTACCTCTTGACTTTTCACCCAGTCTGCCGGGCTGGAGTGAAATACAATAAATAGTTATGTACATAACCTCAGGTCTATGGTCAACAGCCTCCACCCCACGCTACACATTCACCTGGGAGGTGTGTAGTAGGCCTCAGTGGGTGAAATATACTGCAGGTGATGTTGCTTCCTTTATAATCAGCTATCAGGGGTCAAGAACCAGTCTCGATGTGTACTGACTGTTCTGTGCAGAACTGAAGTTGCCCATACAACATACTTTTTTTAGATTCCCTGCGGAAAACATACTCTTCCTTGTGTACAACTACAAGTGCAAGACCGCACATTAAAATAAGTATGAATACATGCTAATATTGACTGATAAAAACAGTAATCCCCATTGCAAGCACAGAAAAGGGTTTTACACTCACTCGCTCAGTGTTTAGCTCCTGTCCCCGTACTGTCGCTATACTTGCTGTATGCACTTTTGTAAGTCGCTTTGGATAAAAGCGTCTGCTAAATAAATAAATGTAAATGTTTAGAATAGAAGAGTGGGAAATATTCAATGTCCTGTAGTCAGAAAAGCAACCGACTCACTCACTATCACTACTAAGTGTCGGTTGACTGATAAGAAAATGAAAATTACACCAAAATGCAATTGATTAAGGAAAACCCTCACATTGGTGGTAGGTTTGTCCTGTGTACCAGGCAAATTATAATACTATAGAAGGCAGAAAAGAATAACCATAAAAAGAAGAGAGGGCTGAAAAACCAGAACGACATTTAAAGCATTCCAAAATCTGTCAGCGAAAATCAAGCATGTTTCACATTTGAGAGATCATTAAAGGGGCCGATGAAAGATAGGACATTCCAGAGGTCTATGAGGAGAGCAGTGCTGGATGGCAGCTCCCTGTGGGCAAACGGTATTCCACCAAGCGCAGAGGCTGTGATGTGGCCAGCCTTGGCATGGTGCCTATCTATCCCCTTGATGCCCTATCTACGATCTGCAGTGTGTGCAAAACGGCCTCTGCCTAAACAAAGCCCGTCTTTGTCAGGAATTCCACCACAGGAAGGATGGCCCTTCTGCAGCGACGTGTTGCCTGCAGCCCTGATACTCCCACAAAGGCGGCCTGTCTGCTCCATGCCAGGCAACCCGCCCCCCCCCGGTCCTCCCTCCCCACCTTCGTTATTTACATTTATCAGACAGATCATGTTGCGGCTCTGTGTAGAAAACTGCCCTCTCAGCTCCATCCTGTGACATAACAGGTTACCTGGGTTTATGATGCGTTGCCATAATTGAATATTATTATTTTTTTTAAGACGGGGTGTGGACATTCTCATAGTCTCATTGGACCCTAAAAGGCACATGGGGATCTTTTTTAGGAGTTTATACCCTATAATGATTGATAAAAATACACAGTTAGTTTCTTTTTTAGTTAAGTTACAGTATTCCAGAAACAGTCTTGCAGTCCCACCCCTTCCTCCGCCCACAGTTTTACGCCTGTGTAGCTCCTACCTCCATTTTAACATCTAACTTCAACTGCACGTTTCATATGTAACCACATATTACATAATTACACATTTGTACTGAGACATCTGCATTGTAACAATTCTGAATTCTGAATTCACTTCTACAAAAGGGCAAAAAATGATTGTGTATTTTGAGACGAATAGCAGAGAAAGCCCTGAACTGACACAATAGCTCCCTCTTCTGGGAAGACATTGCAGTGCTACTACGGCACATTCATTCAATACACACAGTATATGATACAGTAAATTCAAATCTTTCAGGTTACATGAGCCTCATGCACCTGTTAAAATGAATGTACAACTCCCTTAACCCTCTCAGACTAAAGACAGCAAAAGGCTTCAACTCCATTCCTTTCATATTGGTGTTTTACTTGTATCTGAGAATGACAAAAAACTCACCAACACATTCACATTGAAAAGTACAGAAACATTAACATATATTCCACAGACCGTACAAATATTCTTGCTCAATATATGTGAGTGCATCAGTGCAAATATTTGTTCATCCTATAAACAATTACTTTCCTTCTCAGTAAAGACACAAACTAATTCCAAGAAAAGCCTCATTGACTTGTGAATTCACTTTAGCTTTCACTTAAATAACTTTAACTGAAGTTGAATTGAAAATGTAGCTGTTGTGGAGCATGGTCCCTTGACCACACCAAGGCATAAACCATAGACCATCTAATAACGGCAAAATGATAAAGACTTGTAAATAAACCGCTCACAGTTAATGTTAAACCTTGCAGTACTGAACATTTAACTGTAAATCACATGGCACAAGTACACTGCACATTAGATGATCCATTGTGCTGTTAACGCTAAAAGACCCAGGTCTCCAGAGCAGCAATACACCCTTTTTCAATCACACAGAAAGTGGATGCATTGGCTAGTGGGACCGAATCTTTGTGTGCAACAGCTTCAAGTACAGAGTTCAAGAAAATCTTCCTCTGTCTCTCCACGAAGCATTCCAATGTATTAGTTTCAGTGGAACAGAATGTGAACAGTAAAATGGCTCAGAGCCGGTTGTGCGTTACTCAGCTGCAGTAGAGTCACTGTCCTAGGTCACTGTAGCTAGAATCCATTTAAAAGATGGATGAAGTCATTGAAGTGGCAGTTGGGCAGGCACCACACTATTAACCACAGTAAAGTACGATCGATCAACACAGGATTCAAAAGTACAGCTGCCAAAGAATATCAAAGCTTCACTTTACACTCGATTTACACTGATTCATCTTATTCTTATTCCTATTTTTATTGATTTGAACATCCCCACTGAACAAATTAAAACAATAAAAAAAACCCAACAACAATAGCACTGTTTAACACTTCATAACAAGAGGGGATACTGGGTGGAGGATCATGAGTGGGGTGCTATAGAAGCCCCAATTTCATCCTGTGCACAGTTTGGGGTGGGCGTGGGTCAAACGCATGCTGAGCTGTGTGGGGTGTCTGGGGCACGGGGTGGAGTGGGGGGTGGGGGTGGGGGTGGGTCGGAGTGCTCTCTGAGAAACTGAAGCAGCAGGGGAAAGGTGCTGAGGTCCCCCTCTGACAGGAGCACATCAACACCCCCCATGCTGGAGGCCTGGGGGCTTGGCAGGGCAGAGTCGGTGACACAGAGGCTGGTGTAGGAGGAACAGAGGCGGTCTTCTTTGGTAGAGATCCAGTAGGAGTAGTTGGTGATGGCTTGGTCCGTGGCCTTGCAGTAAGCTGGCAGGGTGTGGACTGTATGGTAGTTGATCCTTTCTGCCGAGTCGTACCCCTTGTTTCCAGACTGCAGCATAGGCACCACCACAAGGGGGCACTGCCAATCCACTTTGCCTTGGGGCATGACCTCTGACACAAAATAGGAGCTCTTGAGGGTGGGCTGGCTGTGTGAGCCTTCCATATCCTGATGGAGAAGAACCAAAGGCCCCAATTCAATCTACATGCCAACACGTCTCATACTGAACATTCAGCAACAATTGGGGATGTGGGTGGGAGGGTCAATAAAATTGATATCCATTCACATAGCTGTGAATTTCCTGACACAGTTCCAGGTTAAGTACCTTGCCTAAAGCCACAACAGCCGCGCCCCAGCTGGGTATTAACTATTAACTGGCAACCTTTGTGTTACAAGCCTTACTACTTACCAATAATCCACACTGCTCATCTGTTACCTCCTCATGGTGCTTATCCCACCATTTGTCTTTTATCCTCCCCACTGTTTACACCCCTAAGTAAAGGTACTTACCCCCCAGTGGATGCTGGGAATCCAGACAGAGAGGCTGCTTTGGCCTGGGTCAGGGACTTGTGGACACAGGTGCTGCCTCACCCTGATGGACAGTACATAGTAATTTCATGCTTTTTCATTGGTTATCCCTAATTTTGCTGTTTTACATTTATTTGTATACATTTATTTATTCACAGTTATCCTTAATCCTATCTTTTGAGACTTTAACTTTTCATACATTACCTACTTGTCCATGTGAAGATGCTTGGATTTTCTTGGATGGAAATCTAATCTATAAATTTCTGGTTATGCTCCTGCTAATCCACTTGGGGGCTGGGATTGTTCAGGTGAGTGGGGGTGGCTGTGATGTTGTCATGGCGATGGGGCGTGGTGATGGCTCTCACCTCTCTCTGTGTCCCAGACAGGCCAGGACCATCAACACGGTGAGGATTGGGAGGGCTGCGCAGCACAGGATGGTCGGGATTGACAGGCTGCCACGCCCTGGCACACACACACACACACAGGAACATGTGCACATGCACAGGTACACACACACACACACACACACCCCACATACATGCAGGCAAACACACAGGAACAATCAAAATTTCAATACCAGATAATCAAAGTACGCAACAGAAGCCTCTACTCTGCATAGTGAAGGAGATCATCAAAAGAGCTATCTCAGAGAAGGACACCAATGATTATGACTGATGTCTTTGGGACCTGAGCTGCCCCTCTGTCCTCACCTACAGCCACTGTAATGGCCTGGCCAGCGGTGCCTCCAGCGCTGGTGTTGGCCGTAACGTAGATGCTGTACTCTCCGGAGAGGCCAATCAGAGTGTGCTGCCGCTGCTCGCCTCGCACCAACACCCCTGTAACACATCACAGCCTCCTGGGACAACCTTCCAGGGAGTTCCCATACATGCCGTCTATTGCACACTCCACCGTGTGAGTGATCTCCTACATGTTCGGTGGTGTAAGTGATTCAATTCATGCTTTGCAGCGTGAATGATCCACTGCATGCTATGCAATCTGAGTTGATCTATTCTACGGCATTCTTTGCAGCGTGAGTAATCTACTACATGCTCCTCAGTGTGAGTGATCCAGGGTATGCTCTGCGCTACATATGATGATTCTCCTGCTTCTCGCAGTCACAACCTGCTTCTCGCAGTCACAATATTTACCCCTCGGAGGTAGACACAGTGAAGTTCTGCATGGTGGAGGTGAGGTGAAGGGGAACTGCAGGGAACTCACACTTAATGTGTCCGTACGGCCCCTTCCAGTAGAGGGTGTAGTTCTGGATGAAGCCGCGGCGTTGGTCTATGGGTATGGGATCCCACTGCAGCACCACACTGGAGCTTCTCAGCTCTTTCACCTGCAGACGTGGACCAGCAGAGGGGGCTGTGGAGCACATAAAAAGAGTAAGGAGGAGTTGAAGTGTACATCCAGTCATTATCACATGGACATTTCACTTCCAAAGAAAAGGGCCAAGCTTGTGAATATACAGCCACGTGCAATCTTTTCCTGGCTCATACCCAAAAAAGAGTGAACATGGGCAACCACTCCATTCCATACTGATTTGCCGCAGCATAATATTTCCTGCTCCACACACTAAAATCTAAATATTTGAAGTGGATTTTTTTTTAATTTCTAAAATTACTACATATGTTATGATATAAATCATGCTTATTTTCATGGAGAGCAGCATATTATCTAAGAAAAACGTTTTGCTTCATTTTGCTCTTATCGTCTGTTTTTTTCCATTTGAAAAACACAGCAAAAATATGCTGTAACAAATGAAAATAGATTGACTGATAAACATAATTCCCTCTGTCTGGACTGTTCATCTGCATATCTGAGAGCTTATAATTTAATATAATGTGTAGCTCAGAGTAAGCACTGATTGGAATCCATTTACACACACATACACGCTCTGATCAAGTGTTCATACAGGTGAGATAAGAATACCCGCTGGAAAACCTCACCTCTTGCGGACCAGCTAACTTCCTGGTTGCTCAGTTCTCAATCAGATTACCCACTTAAAATAACTCAGCATGGCTCCCAGTGGCTTGATTCACGTGCACAAACCTGCTTTTCTCACATTACATCACGGTACAGCTGCACATTACATCACATCAGAGATCACCAAAGTCAGCTGCTCAGATCAGCTACTATATACACCTGCAGTTCTCTGCAGGCTGTTCTGCCTCCACCACAATGTGCCATGATTTCAGGCTCTCATAGAGTGAGATTACCAGAGAAGTTCAGTTAGCCTGAAAAACCCGCAACCCACATTAGGGAACTGGTGAAAGCGGGGACTCACTCACCTCCCTCTCTGCTGTAGACCTGCTCTGACAGCTCCGCCCCAGCTGTTGATCCATAGAGTGCCCTCACAGACACGGCATAGCAAACCTCCGGCTTCACCCCCTCTGAAGCACAGACACACGCCCCATTCAGCCTTTACCATCTGACCAACATTAGTGTTAATGTCTCAGTGTTCCACTGCTCTACCAGTGCTAGTGTGCATGTCCTAGTATTCCTGCCTAGTTATCTTTGGTTGCTTGCCAGTGTATACACTGCTCACCTGCAATAATAACAGGTACGCCGTGCTTACCTGTGATAGTAACATGTATTTTCTGAACATGTGACAACAACTTATAGGTGCTGCTCACCTTTGATAACTGTACCAGTGGTGGTTCCATTAAGTCTCTGCCAGTACGGACTGTAGCGGCCTGTCTCGGACTCCACCACCCACTCCACAATGAAGCCACTCACTGACTGCCCACTTGGAGCTGTCCATCCCACTTCTAGCCTGTGGTCGTCCAATGGGGTAACACTGACAGCGACTGGGGGTGGGAGCACTAAGAGAGAATATCATAGCACAGACTTGCGCTCCAGACAAAATGTGTGGAACAATCAGATCTCAGAAACACACTGAACTCTCAGCAGCAGACGGTAACTAAAAGCAGCATGAAGGTCGTTCATAGCACAAAGGCTTCAAATATTGGATCCTGCAAACAGTTTTTGTGGATATTTATTAACTACTACAACAGCTCAGTATTTTGCAGGAAGTGAAATAATGAGGTTGGGTGGTTTATCTGTATATACAGTGCTGGGACAGTGAGGGTTAGTGAGGAGGTTGAGGTTTCCTGTATCCTCGGTGCTGTGATTGTGAGGGAGATAATGGCACTTGGGAGGTTTCCCTGTGTCGGTTTACCTGTGTCCTCATCGCTGGGGATGGTGATTGCCGCGGGGGGAGAGGTGCCCGCAGAGTTGAAAGCGGACAGGCTGCAGGAGCAGTGCTGGGGGGGCACGGACAGGCGGCAGGATGTGTCAGAGGGGCACAGGACTCCACATTCCTCCAGATCCATCTCAGTCAGGTCATCATCTACCCAGCACGACACGTTGTATCCCAAAACGTTGCCATTCGCTACGCTGGGAGGCAATGGCTGCAGGAGACAGTGTAAAACATCATTGCAAATTACCAACAAACCGTGACAACATTTTGGAATGGCTGCGACTAGTCATGGTAGACTTTTTTAGTGTCAATTTAGTCTGTCTGTAGCAGGATATGTCTGTGTAACCTCTAAAAACTGTGTCATATGATGATCTCAAAGCCCACAGTGTCACCTTCCAGAGCAGGGTCACCCATCTCCATCCTCTCACTGCTGCTGGCGCTACCTGTCTCCACAGCTGCGGGGCGGCACAGGGCACTGGGAGAGAGAGAGAGATACAGAGCGCAAAAACACTGTCAGGGGCCATTCCCAGAAGGCATTCCCTTGTCTTTTTCTTTTCATTTCTTTTTAATGTGCTTTTCTGTGGGCAGCAGTGTAGCATACTATTGAGGAGCAGGACATCTAATCGAAAGGTTGCCAATTTGTTTTCCCGCAGGGGCACTGCTGCTGTACCCTTGGGCAAGCTACTCAACCCAGAATTGCCTCAGTAAATATGCAGCTCTGTAAATGGATAACATGTAAAAACTGTAACCCATGTAAGGTGGTCTGGTTAGTGGTCTGGGAGTTTTGCAAGCCTGATCTGACACTATCGCTCATTCAACTTGAATGGATGCACTTCTGTTTTTTCGTGCTGGAAGTCACTCTGGATAAATATTGTGTCTGCAAAATGAATGTAATTTAATGTAATGTAATGTAAAGGTAACTGCCAACTGCTTTCTCCTATAGTTGGTCTGTGTAATTTCATAGTGCTGATTTATTCCTCTCCTTTTCTCCATCACCCACTCATGCCCCTCGCTCACCACCCTCCTCAGTGCGGGCCTGAAGGCTGGAGCTCCAGTCGCTCCAGTAGTCGCGTGTGTGAGTGTAGCGGTACCGGATGCTGATGTTGTAGAGGGTGAAAGGGGAGAACAGACACAGCTCTGTCTGCTTGTCCCTAAGGTCCACATCCACAATGTGGGGGCTAGGCTGAAAACAAACAAAAAAACCCTGTGCTCTTTATCTCTTCATTTATGGCCAGCTTTTTTTAAAACCATCCCAAGCCATCCTGACTTTCATAATGTAGCGCTATGGATTTCCTTAAATTCCACCATAAATCTCAACAGCACTGTTCTGTGTCTAATAATTTAATTTTCCAGTGTAAGGGTGTTTACATTTCTTCCAAAATGCCTACCTAAACTGGTAGAGGGATGTGTGGAACGCTGGCTAGAAAATCTTTAGAACTGTAGTCATGCAGTACAGGTCATAATACAGTCAGCATATAGCTGTAATATAGTTGTAACTGATGCAGCGTTTAATGTTTTAATGTGTTTAAAGTATGGTGACCTTTTTCATACTTGTGAACATCTCCACTGTGTAACCCTAGCTAATACACTAAATAGACACACACCACAGATAAATTTCAGAATTTATACCAGAAGTCAGGAGAAACGTG
This sequence comes from Megalops cyprinoides, assembly GCF_013368585.1. Lineage (NCBI taxonomy): Eukaryota > Metazoa > Chordata > Actinopteri > Elopiformes > Megalopidae > Megalops > Megalops cyprinoides. The sequence goes on along the minus strand of NC_050602.1, from coordinate 17,511,212 downwards.
GAAAAAAAGGGATGATGCGTAATGAGACTGCGGCCAATGAAGGTGATCCTCAGTCTGTGGAAATCATATCACTGACCCTCTGTTCTGTGCTGTACTGGAGCTGGAAGTGAAGGTGACCTGCAGACACCTCACTGCTGGACAGGGAGAAGAACGGGGGCTGAGACCAGCGCAGCTTCAAACAGCGGGGTCTCCCCTGCACCCCCGACAGGCTGGAGAACACTGGAGGATACAGCTTCACTGAGGAGGGGAGAGGGAGGGGGGGGCCAGGGAAGAGAGAGGCACAGGGTCAAAGGAGGGTACAGGAACAATTGGCTAATGATTTCCTCTACTCCAATCCTTATCGAGGGGACAAATTTTACAGTGAACAACCCTCCACTGGGAGAGATGATTTTTGAGGCAGTAAAGACTTCTAGCAGTATAGCGTTAGTGGTGAAGCTAACCGTAAACAAAAGGTTGCTGGTTCGATTCCCCACGGGGGCACTGCTGCTGCACCCTTACTTAACCCAGAATTGCCTCAGTAAATATCCAGCTGTATAAATGGGGAACATGTGAAAATTATAACCTATGTACGTCGCTCTGGATAAGAGTGTGTGGTAAATGACAATAATGTAATTTAGTGCAATGCAATAATACATTTGTGGCATAAGACAGGACTGAAACACACTCCTTCTGATACGGCCATAGTGTGCAGTCTTAGATGTACAATTTAAAACATGCTATGTTAAATATGCAGGGTGAAATGTCACCTTTTAAATGTGGTAAATATGAGGCATTAAATGTGTGGTCTTTAATGTCAAAGATTAAATGTGTGTCTGCAGACCCGCGATGCCCAGTGCCACACGCAGGGCAAGACAGGTGAGAGCGCCGTACCTGCGTGGGTGCCGTGGAGACAGTGGCGGGCGGAGCTTGCGTTACCGCGGGGACTGTGAGCCGTGACGCTGACGCAGTAGAAGGCGGACACGGTTAGGAGGGGTGTGGCGCAGTGGTTCTGCTTAGTCTGGCACTGTTCCTGACTGAAGACTGAGCCATTGAGGCCTTTGGTCCTGCACACAGAAGCATTATTATTACTATTGTTATCATTGTTAGTTGTTATCACTTGTAGCACTAGCATTACAGTCCTACATTTGTAAGCTTTATTATGCAAGGTAAAGTCATTGAGAATCAGTTCTCATTTTCACGAGAACTGATTGAAAGAAAGCAAATACAGAATGATACATTATGAAGAATCAGCTACACAGTGAAAATCAACAAGACAAAGAGTCCCTCAGCAGAGCTTTGACTGTATAAAGTCACTAAGGTAAAATTACCAAAATCTGAAATGAGTTACGACCAAAGACATTACAATTAACATAGGTTACAAATTTTACATGGTATCCATTTATACAGCTGGATATTTACTAAGGCAATTCTGGGTTAGGTACCTTGCCCAAGGGTACAACACCAGTGTCCCAGTGAGGAATCAAAATAGCAACCTTTCGGTTACAAGCCGTACTCCATACACTGCTGTCTTGTACTGACTTTGCTATCAATTTTGAGCCGAGAGAAACATGTATCAGATCTTGTAAAAAGATGGATTTTCTTAAATCACCATGGATTTTTAAAAATATGCCGTATTAACATTTAATGCAATATTCTTAATTATGACACAAGTATGCCATTATGCCGATTTAAAGATCGCTCTGTTTATTGTCTTGAGAATTCATGCCAAGTGACAGTACAGACATCACATCTTTTTATTTAGCTCCAGGGCAAGCAAAAGAGCACACACACTCAAAGGATAAACCAAATAAACCCCTCGCAGCTCCCCCTCAAGAGTTCACTCTTTAAAAACAGCTAAAATAAGAAAGCAAGTGCAACAAACCCAAACAAATACCCTTACGGGAAAAAAAAGAATGACAAGAAAAGGGCAAGGAAGGCCAAAAAAACGATCAAATCGTTTTTCTCGTCATTCTCATTCCCCAGCCTCAGCCTCAAAGTAGCTGTAAAACAATTAAAAATGGTATTTTTTTAAAATGGGGTACATGTATATCATTGTAAACAGTTTGTGAATATCAGATTGTGGGCATTCATCATTAGTAACTTCTTTATCCTGCAGAGGACAGCAGTGAGTCAGAGCCAAAGCCAGCAGGCATGGCTTACACATTGTGACAGCACATGGCACAGATACACACACCAATCAACAACTATTGCATTCATGGATGTCAGTTAACCCTGCCTCTGCATACCTCTGGACCAGATGCTAGTGGTGGAGTAATCCATATAAACACACACTGACCCAAAGCCCTGGGGCTGTGCGGTGACTGTGCTGGACTGTGGTGGACTGAGATGGACTGTGGTGGATTGTGCTGGACTGTACTTGACTGTGCCAGAGCCCCGTACAATTTCCATTTATCTGTACATGGTACTGCCGATATCTCCCGCTATGCTATTTGACACATGGGTCAGAGTCTATCATGCGTGTGTTTGTAATTAAATAGTGTCACCAGGAGTCAGCCTACAAGAATGCCACAGTGCTGTCCTCCACACAAAACACATTTAAAACAATGTAATGAAAAAAAAGGCAGAAAAGATTCAACTTCAGCTGGTGAGCCTGCGTATCTCTCTAAACTCACAGTATCTGACATAGTGGTTTTTATCTGATCTGTTAACATCCTGTACGCAGCACAGAGAGAGAAAAGTTTGTGGGTTCCTTCGACTGTTCGCAAAAACTGAGCAAACTGAACTGGCATCTCGTGGGAAAAGTGCCTTAATTACCCTCCAAAAATACATTATTCATGCACAAATGCAAAAGTACAGAACAGGAAGGCAGCACCATTTCTGAATACTTGAACGGATGTACTGAAGATTACATTCCTCTCTATTTACGATTCTACACTTCACCACCTACTAGCTCCACCCCATTTTGAGATGTTTTAAAAACTAAAGACACCTTTTTAATATTGTTTGTTTATTTGATTGTATCTTGAAATTTATTTTAGATTTTTTAAAAAAAGTTTCTAAATGAATTCTGCCATTAGTATGTAGCAATCCCAAGTGCATATTGCAATCCTTACATCTTACTTTACACAGATTTACAAATTCTTAGTAACTACAAACAGACACTACTCCTGGGTTCTATTCTTTCCATTAGGCTTAGATAGTTACATACAGAGATGGACTGATGTGCTGATCTGTGCAAAGTTGTGTAGGCTCTGTAGGCCCTGTATGGAAGGCTTTATATTGGCAGTCTTATCTGTCTCAGTAAGAGCCACCTTAAATACCAGGTCAGATAGCATCAGACTCAAACTGTCGCTGAGGTTGCTCGCATAGGTTTCCTGTTGATGCGGAGCTTGCTGATGAGCGCAGACACGTACATACAATCAGTGTAAGTTTTGAAATGTAGTTTACACTCTCCTCAAAAAAAAAACTACAGAAAAAAACAGGACAAAGGATTATGACCTAAATCAAACGAATGACCTAGATTAAATACTATACTTCATGCATGTGAACTTAAAGAGGAGTGTTACACACACACCGCACATCAGAAATGTTTATTTGCTGCATCCAATGTGGCGCCATTACCTTGGTAACCACTGTACATATTATATACAGATTTTTCAATATACAGATTTTTCAATATCATAAAAAACTTTTGATTTAAAGTTCAATCTTGAGTAATTTTTCTAATGATGATCATGATGATAATTATTTAATGTGAAGAACACTAAAGTGGCCGGTGAGTGGCCCTTCATAATGTGGCGTTTGTTAAAATCGCACAACGTAATGTACCTCATAGCACGTAGCCATTGACTCCCCATAACCCCCCCAGCTACGTGATCCCAGAGATTAAGGCTAACAAAGGAGAGGGGTTTATTAATTCTATCACTATGAATCATTGAGAAGGGAGCTTGAACTCTAGCTGTGTGTGGGGGATGTCAGTCTGCCTGTACGCGTGGGTGTGTTCACGTGCGGTTGAAAACTCAGGGGCCCTCATGACCTTACACAACATGCAAGTATTGTTTTTATCATGTGGTGTGTGTATGTGGGTAGGTATGTTTGACTGCTGGAATACTTTTGACAGAGGACTGCAACTTGCTACAGTGTGATTTTGGATGGATAGTTTTGAGATTTGACCATGTAAACTTCAAGATGCACTGTATACATATACAGTACATATATGTATTGTAATACAGCAAGGGGAGCTGTTGGTGAGGGGAGGCATCTTATTCTAATCTTTCCCTTTCAGCTTTTGGCACCACTCCTTGTTGAGCACACCTGTCACAGGCTGCCTGCTTGTCAGAGGGATACAAAAGAAGCCTGGAAGTCTGTGTGCTGTGGAGAGCTGAGAAGAGATAACTGTATGGAAAAAAAACTGTTGCTGTGAGTCTGATTTTGGTTGCGTTCCTCTGAAGGATCCGTTTTTCTATGAGTGCCTGAATACTTGTTCTGACTCTTTGCCTGTGTGAGCACATGAACTATGTAATGAACCCAGCCTGGACCAGGGTTCACTCAAGTTTCATTTGAAAATAAACAGTGAAGTTGTCATGGGAACTGCATCTGCTGTTGCACTGTGTTAAAATTGTCGCACACCACCCTTCCCTGGTGGCAAACCTATCATTGGGTCACAGTATAGCCGTATGTGCGTACGAGTGTACTAATTTTTGGTGTTTACTCATATTTTATTTGAGGTACATGCCAGCGTGCCATTTGGCATGCGAAATCAATACTGACGTAATTTTACAATAAAGGGTATCTCACCATATCAATGCTCTCGCCACTACACTGCAAGCATCTGTAAGTGTCCTACCCTGCCCTATTTATGGCTTTGTTGCACATCACTGTCATAAGCAGGGCGCTCGTACCTTTCAGCGAAGTCCTCTGTGCTTCCACGAAATAGCTGCACTGTAATTGTAAACACCCTTGTGAGGTGTATAAGCCACTTACTACTCTAAACGGATTCCAGTGTAAAAGGAATATTTATCTTGTCTCCTGTTATTGCATCGCCATCACTTGATATTAGTACATTATGTTTCCCTGAGCAGCAGTGATGATGTAAAATCATGATGGACCTTGAACAGCCGGAGAAAAAAATTACTAATAAAACACAAACCGACCGCATCTCTGTTTGTAGGGAGTGCATGTGTGCAACACACACATATATCCACCCTTAAGTCATTATTTTTAATGAGAATCATAATGCTTAGATGCTGCAATATGTAATATCTAATTTTATTCAGGAAATAAACATGTGAAATAGCAGAAATGTGAAATGTGAAAAAGCAAATTTCACTAGCACTTTTTTTTCTTATGAAAACTGAGAAAAATGGCATTTATGGCAAAAATTTAATGTGATGACACTTTTACATAAACACTTTTATTCCACACAAGGAACAGACTGGGCGATTCAATACATGGGGTTTAATGGACTGTATGATAATAAATAACATTGTCAGTAACTATGTATTTTACCAGACAGAGAGCAATTATGAATATCTGCCTATTTTTTGAGTCACCACCGAAAGAAAGTAGCTAAAGGAAATAACAGCAAGTTTTTTCCCCAAAACATCTAAAATGCCATGCAGGTTCATGGCTGAATTGTCTTCCTACTGCAACGGATGTAGCTGGCTTCCTAAAATGTTGAACACCTGTTAATGGAAACCTTTTCATTTGCACACCTGAAAAAATGTACTGCAGGTGTATGACTGAAAAACGGTACATGAACAATCAAACAACTGGCACACTTCTTCCTGCATGAATCAACACAACAGCCGATGTTTTCATCACACATATCTTCATCAGAGCATCTGTATCCACTAAAAATTCACATACTTTTATTTAAGGGCAGAACTCACATTTTCACACATCACTCAGTTATAAAACATTTAAAACAACATCTATAAATAATGATTATAATAATACTTAAGAATTACAAATATATCACAGCCATTTGTCGCAGCAAGGATACCAACAATAACATCAATAGGTATGAAAGCCCTTTCATACAAAGGCATGAAACAGATACACCTTACAATAAACATTGATTTTTTTTCATTTTTTATTTTCTTTTTTTCATTTTCGTTTTCTGTTAAATATAATGACTCTAGCTCTAGCTATAGCTCTGGGTTACTATAGATGCTCTGTTGAAGGTCTGCATGACTAAAATGTTAGCCATTGTTTTATAAGATAAAAGAACGCAGTGATTCATAAGAGAAAGAATCTGTGAAATTCCTTCCAAGTAAATCGAATGTTTATCTTGAAAGAAGACATTCATGTTCTGAACAGGTTTTTGCAGTGGTATCACTGAGGTATCAAGGTAATAAACAGGTATAATGGTTGTGAAACTGCTACACCTTTATTCTACACCTTCTACAGGGGAAGTCTTCTATGTATTACCATAAATCACTGGAACGCTAAAAGCAATCGTTCGACACATACGTGACATCATTCTTTTAATCTAAAAATAAAATTAGTCATATCCTGGCCAAGATTTTACTTTGTTCATCTCGCTAAAATATTTGGGTTTACGGATTCAGTGATGACTTTTCAGTGTGTCCTGCATGTGTTTGCTTACAGTTTCTTACAAGTAGTAGTACCAGACGCTACCATTTTATGGATTTTATCTATTAATAATGTGACCCTGTTTACTTTCATATTCACACGTCATTATACTTACAACATATTTCAGGTTGAACTTCAGTTATGATTTCAACAGTTAGTGTAAATTGTGTAAGTTTAAGTGTAATACTACAGTAAAAATCTGTTAGGAAGATGTTTCTTGGCCAAGCCTAGTATCTGAGTAATATAAATACAAGGGACAAGGGGCCTTTGAGATGATTGTAAACGGATGCAAGATGTTATATAAGTGCAATTCATCATTATTCGTGATTATCATCATGATGACAATTAGGAGTAGTAGTAGTGATTAGAGTAGAAGAATAGTGTCAACAGCATCTTACTCGTTGACCTGGAGTGTGTACATGGTGCCAGGGTCGGTGTCCTCTGCTGGTTCCCAGTAGCACGTGACATTGGCGTTCTCCATGAAAACACAGCGCAGCAGGGTGGGGCTAGGCAAGGGCTCTTTCACAGAGGGGGGGGGGGGGGGGGTTGGGGACGACAAACCAGAAGAAGGAATGTTTGAATCCCAGGCGGAATGCTACAGGTGTACTGTTGTTGCGAAAAGCCAAAGGCTAGGACATAAGAACATATTAGGACGAGAACAGGCCATTCAGCTCAACTAAGCTCGCCATTACAGGCTATAACAGGAGTGTGTGTGGGGGGTGTTAGAGTAGAGTAACAGAGATATATAGATAAGATGACATGTGCCAAATTTGGTCTTCCACTTAATATGTGTCATTTACATTTACGTATGACAAAAACAGAGGGGGTGATGAGTGAGGTACGCATGAACTGATGCTGAGAGTGTAGACGGTGGCAGATGTGATTCACTGACACTATGAGAGGATAGAAGTGACTGGTAATCAGGGTAATCAATGTGTTTGTGGTAGTGGGAAAATATGACCAAGAACTATATGTATTACTGTGTTCTCTGCTCAAACATGTTTTACACTAATGGATCAATTTTAAATTGTTCTGTGAAGAATGTTTCATGTTCATTTTTTTTGCCATCCATCTCTGTTCAGTGACATAAGCAGCAGGAAACAACACTACCATCCTGCTCAAAAATGATATTACCTTGCATCATATTTACAAGACATCTATAACAACTACAGAGACTATGCAGAAATATAATGCTGTTTTGTGTTTGTATCATTTGACTGAAATAAACTCAATTGTCCCCCTCCACGTGCACTCCCCCAAATAGCAGCCCCTACCTGCAGCAGCCGCACAGACTCCCAAAATCAGAACCAGAAGTCCACCTCTCCTGTAGCTTGCCATACCCTCAGCTCTACTCCTCCAACTCTCAGGTGCATACCTATGAACACAGATGTCAAGTCGGTGATCTCCTTGCTAAACTCCAGACTAAACATCCAGAAGGTAACGCGTGAGCGTACTTCAAATCGTCACCGTACTTCCCCAACGTCTGTTTCCAAATGTACACAGGATCATGGAATTCTCAAATAAAACAAGTATGCTACTGTTAGGCAGAACACACTGTCCTTGCACCTACTTACATTTTTCTTTTATAAATTAATAAAAATCTCCGAAGAGCTTAATCACAATTGTAATTTTTGATCACAATCCCAAACAACCGTGTGAGCCCTTGTCAATACGTACATTACACACATTGCCTCAACTAAATTGACAATCACCAGGGTTTATGATCTCAGAATGTCGCAAAAATAATATATTAACAGCTGTAATGATGACACAAACAATGCTACCATTTCTAAGCACTGAAGTCAACTAAGTAACTGTCCGAAGTTCGAGTGAAACTTCTTCAAGCAAACTCTATTCTCCGCAACTCGACAAACAGAAAGTACTGACTGTTGAATTCACAGTGCTTCTCTTCACAGTAATAATACATGGTAAAGACACAGTATTTAGCGAAATACACAAAAATAATATTGTAATTGATGATAATAAAATTATGCTGGGATCCATTTACAGCGTCGCTTCTGCACGCACGTGAAAAGCATGCCTTACCTTCGAGCGGCGACGTCTGTGTGTTTCATAGTCCTCCGCCAGGCAGCGCAGGTGTTTCAGGTCTGGCGAATGCTCCCATCATCAGACGTGCCAGTGAATTTTGACAAGCGCTCACAGTCCCCCGGACCCACGTAAAGCCCTTCTTGTTGTCGTTTGTCACGCTGCCACCAATTGGCACTGACCCACGTCTACGTCGCCGTGCAAATCCTGCTCTCGACAGCTTTATTAAGAGCAAATACATACAAGACAGCGGCAGCCAATAGATGATCGTTAAAAATTTCAAACAGCACAGCTTTAAGGTTTAAGTTCTTTAAATCTACATCTACATTACTAATCTCCTGTATATTATCTTAGTATAAGCAACTGAACGTCAAATGTGCTGTTAAATATCCGTAAGATCGTAAATATCGTTTAATGTAAGGCAATTTTTAAAAGATTTATGTTGGCAAACAGACAGTTGTAAGAAAACAGCGTAACCAGTGAAAACTGGATGAATTTATTACTTTTTTCTTAAGTGTGCGTGGACCTTGGAAAACTGAAGTGTGCACACGTATTATTGAAATTTCACCTGGTAGAAGCAGTGCAGGTAATACTATCCACGGCTTCAGTTCACTAATCTTGTGACGATTTGGTGTCCTTGTTAGACCAATGCATCTGATGAGTGCATTAATATGTAACACACAAATATGCAGGGAGAGGCATTAATACGCGATCATTCTCTTACACCTCTTAGCTCTAGTCCAGTGAGAGTGCTCTTCAGTATAATTAGAACAGGAAATGAGAGCCAGCCAGCCTGTAGCTCTTTTATGACCAAAACTAATTGGGAACTAATATGCATGCAACAATTATTGAACACCCCCCCCCCCCTTCATGTATTTCCCTCATAATCAACAACTCAGAACATTTTAAATTGATTAAACAAACACGTTGCAATATACTATAAAGGGGAGTTATTACTTTTGGAGATGAATATAGAATACTTTACAGAATGAATGAGACCTTATGGTGACGACAAACCAAATAAGTGTACAAACAAGAGGCCATCACACTGTGACACCTTTCCTTCAGAGGCAGACACTAAACCCAGCCGTGATGACTAGGAACAAACTAATTACAAGAGCACCATTTTTTTTCATTGCTGAAACACAGATGATTCAAAAGCTTGGTTGTTCAACAAAAGATAGAGGAGGGATTTCAGGAAAGTTCCTCAAACATCTGTGACCACTTGAAAAGAAGGTGTTTTTAAACATTTGGTTCAAGCTATTCAGATTGCTCCCATATTTTTTTCTTTTTAACAGCTTGAGCTCCTGGGCATCTCCCTGGATCATGGATCTACAGGTCCAGAGATGTTTCCGCTTTTGTTCTACTCAGTTAATACATAATTGGATCAATTACTACACCCCATAAATGCAGTTGAGTCTGTGCAATTTGGTGAAATGCTGAGCACCTCAAGCACATTATCACCCAAAATTAATTTAGTATAATTACAAAAAAACATAAATGTTTCTGAAGCTCCAGGACCAGGGTTTCCGAGCTCTGGGCTGTAGTTTGGAAAAGGTGCACAGACAGTGCTGTAACTGCGTTTTTCATGCAAATGCCCTAGGCGTCCAGGCATGCACAGCGAAATACGCCTTAACGTGAATGCACACCACGCATGTATATGTGAGTGTGAAAGCCTGTCTGTGAGAAGCTGTGGCTACTGGCTGTGTCCCCTGCAAGAACTCTGCTGCGCTTGCCGGCTAATGCGAACGGACCTGGGAAAATGCGCTTAATCTCTGAGTTGCGTTTTTGGATTTTAGCTTTCAAAAGTGATCCAAGAAACCCTATTCCTTAGCACAGACCCACATTTCCTGTTACTAAGACACCTGGTCTTCTGTATAAGGGCTCTGTCACAGACAGTGTGGTTATGAACAGCCTAAGGCCTTAGCATACAAATGTGAAAATAATGACAAAAGTAATAATAGTTATGGACAGGGTTTTGTGCTGAACCCAGTTCAGTGTATATGAGCTCCACTACGATCTATAAATTGAGATGAACAATGAAATAAATTTTGCTTGTTTTCACCTCATAGCTTTCTTTGTATACCGCATTGTATGCATTTGTGCTTGTTTATTTATTTCAAACATCACTGAGCTGTTAATTCAGGAGTAAGCCAAAGTATTTTTTGTCATGGTTAGTGCTTACATGATTATATCTCCTACTTGTTACACTGTCAAAACAATACTATCAGTGTAACATTTTACACAAGGCACATTTTCAGAACACGAGCACAGATTAAAGATAACTAGATAGTGCCAGCGAAGCAGGCAAATGATAGAAATCTTGCATATATTTTGCACATGGTGGGAAAGCAGTCAATGGAAAGTACATTAGTTGCGAAGTCTATTGTTGTTCATATATGCTTTTTCGCATATTCCCCCAAACTTTTCTCTCTGACTATGACAAGATCGGAATCTTCCATGAGAACATTTTTAAAGGTTGCTAACCTCCAGGCTATGTACTGTTCCCAGCATGTGTTGCATTTGGGTTCAAATTTAGAAAACATAACCTCCCATTCATCACCCTGCAATAAGGGCCTGAGGTAATCAGACCAGATTTATTAAATTACACAGAAGAAAAAGTGTTATACACAAGCAGCCGTGCAATGTAACATGAACATATGTGCTAGGGCATGTGTTCATATGTGTTCACTCCTTCCATCATCAAGTCATGCTGGCTCAGTGTCAGTTGAGCACCATGGAGACAATCAGAAGAAGTCTACAAAAGCCCACTTCAGTGTCAGTTGCATGAAGCTGGTCCTTGTGAAAGACTGGCCACTTTTCTATAGCTGTAACACACCACAACATGATCCAGATCTGGCAGTATCTAAGGGCACTTTCACATTTGCAATTCCTTTTGGGTGCGCTTTGCTTTGGGTCAGAACTGATAATTGCCATCAACCTTGCATTTGCAATATTTAGACCACCACTGCAACACATCAAACAGAATTCCAGTGGTTTCACACTGAAGCTACGCTTACTCCTTTTACTGACAGCACAAGTACTGCGGAGAGTACAGCTAGGACGGAGAACAGACTCCCCTATCCACTGTTGTTATTTCGCAGAGTTTTATATGGCGATTTCATCAGCTGCAGTAGAAACGGAACATAATGAAGAACTGTTCTGTCAATCTGTGGACGACACAGTCCTTTTTGAAACAAGCAACACACAAGGCAGGTGGCTAAAACAAAGGCAAAAACCCTTTTAGAGAGGTTTGTTTCCAGTTTAGCCTTAAAGTGTTTAGTTCTACACAAATAGTTCTCAAATTAGTGCAATTAGTATTTAGTGGAATAATATCACATCTGAAACATACGTAAGGCTTTAGGAAATTCCTGCACATCACATGAAACCACAGGAAGTAGCAGTCAGTGACACCACTGTCTGACACATTGCCAGTGGATAGGGTAAACTGTTAGCAGTTGTAATGTGTAGCTAACATTAATAGGAAAATGGACAAGACTACTTGCAGTAACCACAAAATGTGGGTCGAAATCTGGAAAAGTATTTAACGGAAAGGAGTTATGATGCAAATTAAGAATAATTCAATGTAATATTTTATAATCATAAATGTTGCTCTTTGCCTTTGCTACAGAAAGAATCCAGGGAGAACAGCCTATTGAATTCAAAGCAATAAAATCGGACAGGTATCCCAAGCTGCAATTTGCAATGGAACAACCTGGTGCATGCTGGGAACAAGACACAACAATGTTAAAGATCATGGCAGTCATTAACACAGAGGCATCAACATCTGTCACGCTGCTGCTAAAGATGGTATCACAGAAAATAAGAGACGATGGTATGATGTACTAAGATACTGTGGCTTTCTGCTTTTGTTTTTGCACAACATGTAATCATTTTGTGGTGGTAAACTGGATTTCAATCTTTTATAGCATTACAAACATGAGCTATGAGTGCACCATTTAGAGAAACACTCCTCCACCCCCCATCAAATGCAGTGGAGGCTTTATTTTTGTAATATACAATTTAAAATTTTTCTTCTCTGAAAAAGGGTGTAGGCATTCTTATAATCAAGACCTCTAATGTTTGGTCCAATATGTCACTAACCTCACACTTTAATTTATTCTGTTTAATTGGCTTCTTGTGAAATTTTATATAGTTGAAGGCCTCTGGACGTTCAGCATGAGGATTTTATACCAAACTGCCACTTGTAACACGCATTTCAATGATTTCAATAATCTGCAAATAACATTTGTTATTGCCTAAAAAAAGTCATTCTTTTTGTCAATTTATATTTATTTATAGAGACCACAGTTATTATTTTGAGCTTTTCTAAGAAAAGAAAAAAAAAAAAACAATGAGGGTACAAGCAAAACTGTCAGTTGATCGGAGCTGCTAGTGTTGCAGACTTCTCCACTGCTGCCCTCCACTGGTAAAAAAATGAATAGCATTAAGGAAGAGCTGATACGTCCTCTTCAACTCTCACACAAGAAACTTTACAGATCATTCTCCAGCCCAAAATAACTGGCCACTCACAAAGGAAGCAGGATTAACACTGCCTCTAACTAAAAAGAAAAACAGTAATAAAATCTAGTCAGAGAATCCAAATATTTATTGTCAACCAACACAGCTGCATTGTTGCATTTTAGTTCCATGTGTGCTATACGTTTGTAAATTTGACTATGTAAGAGTAAGTGTGCTGTGTTTGTGTGGCTCAATGTGCTACTTTCAGTGTTTTTCCTTTTTACAAAATATAAAATGACATTAATAATAATAATAATAATAATAATAACAATAATAATAAAACACCAGCAGAAGCAGTACAATACAAATAGCTGAAAAAGTGTAAAGAAAGGTATTGTTTCCATATCCTAGCCCCAGCTCTCAAAATCCTCTTGAAAACAGTAAACAAAAAATATACATTTATCTTCAAATGTTTGGGAAAGAGAAAAAAAATACAACAAACAATAAAAAAAATTGGAATAAATATGGTCCCTTCCATCAGGGACTGGAGGACGGCTATTCCCAGATAATCAGAGATGGACAGAAAACCCCATAGGTGCAGAGTCGAGATTCTCCACTGACTGGCATTAATCAGTACCAGCACCCAGTGGTGACAAAAGGCAGTGCAAATAACCCATTTGCACCCCTGACGGTGTGGCACGAAGACTTGGCATCCTTGAATTTCTTTGGATTCTTTCAAGGACTGCCTCCCTCTGGTGCAAAGACACCACCCGCATGTCCCTCATGAGTCCAGGGTAAAGCAGACACATTCCGGAGGGCTTCTCTCCGCTTCATCACACAAAGTATGCTGATACAGGGCTGGGGGGAACCCAACACTGTATTTACCTGAGAAACTGTATTCAGCGAGTTAGCTAGCACAAAAACATTGGCACTTCACACAGTCTAACCCTACAGAGGCTACCAGGCAGTTCTACTGAAGACCATTGTGTGGAAGGCTGGATGCTAAAAGCCACACAAAGGTTGTTTACTATGAAATAGGGCCTAGAGGCATGGGACAGTGCTGGAGGACCATAAGGTGCAGATCTACCTCAGTATCACTGACACTGTCAAAGGAAGAGTAGCTCATCTGGATCCTTCTGTAGTCATCCATTTAAATGAGGTAATAACAGCTCAAGTCAGTGGAAAACCAAACTAATCCAGTCATCTTCAACAGGACGGTGACAGTACACTGACTTTCACTGACTGTGCTGTGTGATCTCAGTGACTGCTGTTGTTGCTGAAGAGATGACTTTTCCAGCACTGGTGCACTGCTCCTCCCTGTCCTCAGTTTGGGCTGAGCGATTTTGGTTCGGTTTGAAGCTGTCTCATAGAGCAGACAAGGGGGGAGGTCAAAGGTCACAGGCTCCCGCACCTGCCCTGCCCCACCCCTAGGCCTCTCCAGCCTGGCAGTAGGTGATCAGTTCGTAGGTCAGGACGCTGCTCGGTAGTCTTTCGGGCTGTTCACGGATTCAGCTTTCACTTCTCTCCCACACAGGAAAAGCTCTTGTTCTTTCCAGTATGCTGACGCCCACAAGAGCATGGAGGGCCCCTTCCGGTTTTGGAAAGATCAATATGTCACATATCAGGAGTCCACCATGATATCCCCCCTCTTCACTGTGTGAGGGAGCGGGGGTGTGGGACAGGAGAAGGGTGCAGGAAGCCGCCGATGGCTCCGAACACTGACGGGACAGAGACCGCGGGGCCGAGAGCAGGAGGGGGTGGGGGGACGCTGGGCAGGGAGAAAGGCTCCAGCTGCAGCTGGTAGAAGCCGGGGCCCAGGAGCTCAGGGGGAGGGGCTTGGCTGCAGGGAGCCAGAGGGGTTTCTATTGGATCCGGTGTGGGAGGGGCAGCAGGAGGGATGGGGCAGTGGGGTGGGCTGGGACAGGTTGATCTAGGCCCCTGGGAGTCCTCTTGAGCGGGAAAGCTGGTCAGCTTGAACAGGGCCTCCCTGGGTGGGCCTGCTTCAGCAGCCACACACTGCTCCAATTCCGGCCCCCTGAGCTCTGCATCTGCATTTGACAGGGACACACACAGCGTTACTCTAAAACACCATGAGCACTGTGACCGCCATGATTTCAAACCAGCCATGGGCACTGTGACTGCCATGCTTTCAAACCAACCATGAGCGCTGTAACTGCCATGATTTAAAAAAAAAAAAGGGCACTGTGACTGCCATGATCTCAAACAAACCATGAGGATGGCAAATGCCATGATTCTGGTCTTTTCAATTCTGCAACAGTTCTGCACAGCAGGGCTTTACAATACTGTGACCAGGCACTGTGTCACACAGTAATTAAGCTTACAGAGACTGGAATAGCCCCACAGCCACTTTTGCTCAAGACTGCGAGGGATCCTGCCAGTGGGTATGTCCCCGCTGCCAGGGCCACTCTCGCTGACGTTTACCTGCCAAGCCCGGCCATGTTTGTGCCACCTGTGAGGAGTGACCTCAGGGCTTTAAGTGAAAGCGGGGCGTTCGTCTCCAGCGGGGAGCACGCTTCTGCCCCTCCTCTTCAGGGGACACACGTCAACAAATAAATGAACGGACAGGGGGATGACACAAAACATAAAGACACAAACAAAAATTGGTAAAAAAAAGACACAGATGTAGGAACAGACACATCAAACAGCACTGTAAAACATCATGTAATGTGAATGGAAAAAATGTGAATAAACTGAAAAGAAATTTATTAAAACACAGCAAAGAAATTAAGAGTATCATAAAATAACAATAAGAAATGGGATTCCACTATTAATTTGATTCTCCACAATCTGGGCCTGCCTATGACTGGTGACTGACCCTAACCACTTCAGTCACAAACACAATGGAACAAAAATTATGGAACACAATACTACACTCAAGACTGAAAACAGACACAGTTCTGGAACAAGGAATCTGCTGGTGAAGCCTAGGCTTGGGGGTGTAATGGGCTGCCTATAGCCCACTGAAGTATAAATACACCCCGATAATAGGTTTTTTGCAGTATCTGACAAAGGAATTTTTTTCCCGCCCAAACATGCCCCCTAAAATG
Organism: Megalops cyprinoides; assembly: GCF_013368585.1. Lineage (NCBI taxonomy): Eukaryota > Metazoa > Chordata > Actinopteri > Elopiformes > Megalopidae > Megalops > Megalops cyprinoides. Next base: position 17,495,100 of record NC_050602.1, on the reverse strand, counting down.
ACCCCGATGACGTACACAGATAGTATAATTAATCCCAGTCATGGCTGGCTGGCTGTATAAGCCCACATACTTAAGGTCAGCCCAGTCACGCTGGGACAAAAGTTTTACATACTCATTTTTAAACAACATACTAATATATGTTATTTTAGGGCATGTAGCTGTTTTGTTACTTCAAAAAACATTTTTTACTGATCGTAGTCACATACTGGTATTCAAATATTTTTGTTACATTTTCTACTTCTTTCTTTTAGCACTTAACTAAATGACGTAATGTAATGTCATTTTGTTTGTCTCTTTTATAAATATTAAAGTACTAGGAATTCACCAAAATGTTTTTTATGACTTCCTTCTAAAACCATGGTACATCTTAAAAAATGGTGCGCACGGTTTTTAATACAATGGCAAATAAAGTAATTTAATAGAAAGACCCTAGTGAAAAATCAGCGTACGTGAGTTGTACTTGATAAAATGTTCAGAGATGTTCACTGACACTAAATATTCGATCTACACTTGCAGTATTCCATTGCTAACTCAGGACTACATTTCTGCTCGAGCCCAAGAGAGAGACTGATGCCTTCATGTTCTTCCTCTGTGATTCACAGTGATCTGCTGTTTGACTAGGCTGCATGTGTTTGTCCTTATAGGGTGTCCCCAAGCCATTCAAATGGCCTGGGGTTGTTCCCTGAGAAGATAAAACCCACAGAAAGTATGTGGGATATGGTATCCTGTTTGATGCAGTTAATATTTCTAAGTCTGCCTGGAGAGAGTTGCTGGCTACATCCCAGATGTGCATTTTGACTCACTTGCTCTAAGCACTTCCCTTAAAAAAACGACACATGATCTCATGGTTGAAGTTGTCCCAAAGAGGTAAAGAGGCTTTTCATTTGACCTTAGTTGCAAATGACAGGCCTTGCTTCAAACCTGAGCTATGTGGCTTAGCCTGCATTCAAAGCGAACATCTCGCTGACTGAGCCACTTGGGACAAAACTATTTGTACCCTGTATTTTTATCCATTTTTATCCTAAAGAGGCTGAGTGGGTAAGCCTGGGTGACACAGCTCCCATGGTGGTGTACCTCGTGTGTGCAGGTCCAAAGCGTTGGGAGGGGACGGGAGGCGGAGCCGTTTGGTGGGCACAGGTCCTGAAGGCAGAGTGCGTGGGAGACTGCCCCCTTCCGCCTCCTGTCCATCACCGTCCTGCTCTCCATCCTCCCTGTGGGACAGAAACACACCCGTCCCTCAAATTAAGCACACGACAACCATGTCCAATCAAACGCAACCATCATTCAAAGTAATAACAGGACCACCACATCAAAACAAAACACCCTTTCCACACATGTACACATGACCACCACATCCTCTGTCAACAAGCCCATGTCAGCATCCACTAGCTAACATGAGTGCAAATTTGAGAACAACAAACATGAATGACCATGTGAAAGAGTTCCCAGGGGCAGACAAGACTAGCTGTGATGAGTCATGTTTCATCACAAGCATAAACTGTTGACAAAAAAAAGTTTCATCAAGCATGATGAAAACCACGAAAGGGATCAGTGCGCTTTGACTTCCTTCCTGTTCTGTCTGGACGTGGATTCACTCACATGGTCCCTGACTGCAGGCTGTACTTCCTGCGGCCCAGTTTAGTGGTCTGCAGAGTGAAGTATTCGTGTCGGTCTGACTTCTTCCACATGTAATAGTACTCCACGCACTCTCCCACAGAGCGTGTGCGGACCTGCACAGGACAGTAGGCTGTTATTTATGGACAGCTTGAATCACTGAACCATTCAGCGTTTTCCATACAAAAAAGTACAGCAGCAAAAAGCTCACAAATTACATTGCATCACATGTGACACTGAGGTTACTGAGACTCTTCAATTCAGGTTCTTACGGTCATGGTGTCTTTAAGAAATTGTCAATGTAATATTTAATTCTCTGTGTAAACAAGGTGGCCAGCATGCATCAAATCAGCTCAGACTCCTGTGGTTGTACTCTCAGCCTGGGAATATGAGGGAGTCCCTTACAGCTGTGTGTTGGGGGCAGTTGCTTATTTTGTCATTTGTATTTCCTTGTGTAATGGAACAAGACACAGGCAGTGACATGTCCAGCTTGTGAGCTTTCTGCTTTCCTCAAACTCCTCCCCAACACCCCCCACACATCCGCCTACACCCTCCCACACACACATTTCCCTCCTCTCATGCTACTTTTCATTTGCTTAGTAGCCGCTCTTCTGCAGAGCAACTTACATGGCTTTCAATTTTGACATGTGACATCCACTTACACAGCTATACATTTAATGCAGTGATTGGGTTAACCACCAAATGTTGTGATACAAGCCCTGTTCCTGACTACTGTACTATACTGCACACACCCCCAACACCCTCAACACAATTACCACAACTCCCAAAAAACCTTATATTCCTTCTGCACCACCAGCATATCCCTTACGCCATCCTACACTCTACAACATCTTTTATACCTACCCAACACATCCCCCAAAACCCCCCAACATAACCCTTACATATCCCTACACCGCCCCCCCCCCCCAACACATCTGCTATACCCCCACCCATAAAACATCCATGACACCACCCCTTAAACACATCCCGAACACACCCTACACTTCCTCAGTATCTCTCCAAAACCTTCCGCACCTTCCCAGCACAGGCAGTTGTGGGTAACACACCTTGTTTGCTTGGATGAGGTGGAAGTTCTTCCCGTAGACTCGATACCCGTGTTCGAAATTTCGGCACTCTTCTTCGCTCCACGCACACAGCTCCTCTGTGGAGAGAACAGCTCTGTCAGGAGGGTGGGAGGGACCAGTCTGGGGACCAGGTGCACCCCCCCACCCCCCAACCTGTGAACGTAGCAGGCAGCTGAGCAGCGTTTTGGTGCGTCTGTTTGGATGGGCAATTCAGTCTTACCTCTGAACACTTTGACATTGAAACGTAGCCTCCTCAGGGCCTCCTCTGTGTTAAAGCGGCATTTAACCAGCTCGTACAGGGCCTGCGGTGGAGGAGGGGATACATTTCAGTCCAATTCATTTTCTGTAGTACTCTTCATTTGGATTTACATAGCTGTGCTTCGCAATGTACAGCACAAAGAAGTAATCTCAAGAATAGGATTCAATTTATTTAGTATATTCATTATAATTACAGTGCGCTTGGCTTATTAGAATAACATCCATCCAGGACAATTTGATTTTCATGAACAGCTGTTTCATAAAAGCAAATCGGCAAATCAATGGAATAAGCTTAAATTTGAAATAAAGATTTGGGAGGAGAATTTTCAGACAATCCCTACACAAATAGCAAACTGAACCCTTTCAAGAGTACAAAAATCCCACTTATCACTTCCTTTTCACATCAGCTGTTCACAGCATCCTTCCTCCAACCCATCTCCCCCCCCCTCCACTTGCCTGCTTATGCCAGGCGCAACCCCTTCATCAGACTCCAAGCAAAAGATTGGTATCCCTACACCCTCATCTACAGCAATGCTGATGTTTCTCATTGAATTAACATTCATACCTACTGAGCGGATGTTTATGTTTAGTATAACATTTTCTCATATGTAACAGCTTACACTGAAACATGACACAAAATTTCTCTGAATGTACAATATATTTATCCAATCCTTTATTAAACAAAACATTATGACTGATTAACTATGAGTGTTACTGTACACACTGCTAGCACTATGCAGGCTACAAAGCCATAGTGCAGCCAACATACTTACATAAATTCTTTCCAACATCTTTCTTTCTTTCTCTGGTAGGTGCTATGATGTTTAATGCAAAAAAAAACATTTCAAATTCTTATTACCTCCCATTAAACATGCTCACCTGCTCGTTGTCCTTGATGACGTGCCCAGGTGTAGTGGTTTCACCCCCCCACCTTTGTGCCTGCAGCAGGAAATCCTCCACAGCCTCTCCCGACAGCACCGCCGGAGCCCACAGGAGCTGATCCTCGTTCTCATAGGCTGGAGAGAGATGGGCGGGACAGTGGGCAGGTCAGGGCGTGGCACTGTGGGGTAGTGGTTAGGGAATTGGCCTTGTGGGGCACCACTGTTGCACCCTTAGGGAAGATACCAAACCTCCTCCTGTTTCAGTAAATGTCACTGATGAAAATGGATGGTAGAGAAAAATTTATGCTTTGCCAGTCACCCTGATTAAGAGCTTCTGCCAAGCAGAGACAGTACAGGAACACAAACTGTGAAGGGGAAGAACACAGGAGGGCAAGGAGTGATCAACTGTCAGAACCTTTTGACCTGATGGTATAGGAAAAGGTTCTGACATAATCAGCAACCTGAGGCCCAGTTGTTTTTTCACTGTCTTTCAGAAATGTCATGTCTTTCAGAATGAGTTACCCTTGCCAAAGTGGGAAATGGACCATGGCTCTAAAAACAGTGCGTCCAAGCTTGACTTTAGCTGTCTGTTTCTGTGTAGGAGGAGCTTTGCTTCTCCACTTCTGGTGGTATGCATGACAACTTCTCAAAACTATTCTGTCTTGCCAACTTGCTACTGGCTGAAAAAATGGCAACTTCACAGTAACATCGTAGTATTAACGAGCCCAGTAACATCGCCCTCAAGCCCTGCTGTTCCCTCTTGGCTGAGGGGCGTGAGCAAGGCCAAGACTGAGGTTGAAAGCCACGAGTTGCCCTCACTGGCAGACTCACTGAAAAACAGTATGGAAAAAGTTAACTCTTGTTCTCATTGGTAAACCACATTCAGGTTCCAGTTCAGTTCCAGCGGTGAGGGGAAAGCAGAGAGAACTACAGGACTGCAGCTCAGATGGAACTGAACAAAGGCGGCCTTGAGAGGAACCCAGAACCCGCACATGACAGAAGAGAGGTCCCTGTGAAGAAGACAAAATGAAGCTTACCTTTCTCCTCACGTGAGTAAGGGCTAAGGGCAGGGATAGCTGCCTGGTACTGCGGGCCCACCATAATGTCCTGAAAAAGAGAAATCGCCTGCCATCACTCGGGCCCTCCATGGAAATAACAAACCGCTCCCAACCGTTTTGGCCCTGCACTAAAATCGCACAAATCAATCACTGTGACTCTGATCTGGAAACCACCACAGCAGCATCCCCTCCTGTCACCCAGCTCTGTTCACCTCATAGCGCATTCACAGTAACACCCTCTGACCTTTGACCCCTCCCTATGACCCTCACCTTTCGGCCATCATTGGAGGGAACAGAGCTGCATTCTGAGTCTTCATCTGAAGAGTTGCCACAGTAGTCTCCATCCTCACCTGCTTGGGTTGAAAGATATAACTGTGCAATCAAGGACACACATAGTCAATGCAGAACACATTCCAGACAGCATTCCTAATGTGCAGGCACTACGAATGAAGCCAGGCACTGTTTATCAAATGGGACAGCACTTTACATTCTACAGACTAGCTAAAGAAATTTTTTCAGCCAGAAGTTCACTGTGCATTTAAAAAAGCTAAACTTTCAGGCTTCTACAGCTTACCTACAGGTATATTTTCTGTTACAGGGCCAGTATGGATTCTAACTTGGCTAAACCCCAACTAAAGAGTGCGGATCCATAATGAAATTGATGAATCAAAGTCAATTCCACTGTTAAAATATACGGTTCAACAATACATGCACCTAAATTTTGATGTAGAGGATACAGTTGATCATCTTTGCTTCCGCTGATACAATATCTTTGTTAAAAACCTTGGAGGCAGTCCACAGTGGTGTCACAGTGCCAGGCAGCAGACAAATGCAGGCATGCACATTGACACATACACATCTCTACAAGACAACTCATCCAACACTCCCATTTCCTTTTGCCTTCCTACAGCTCACTGAAGGCAGAAGAAAACACTAAAGTTCAATGTCAATTTCAGCCCTGGGTTCCATCACGGCGTGTTCATTACCTAGGAGGCTTAAACCTTGGTATGAGGCTCTTACATACTGATGTTTTACATATTGTAAGTGGGACCAGTGCAAGTAAATAGTCAAATTCAGTTACAAAAGGTGCAGCCATAAAATATTTATAGCTTAAGAGTCCATTCATTGTTGCCAGTAACTGAGACACTTAAATCATTACTGTAAATGATGTCTATGTTTTGTTTACACGTATCACTTATATGTATCACTCTAAAATGTATGTCTTTTTCAAAGCTATTCCTCAGACAGGAAATGGTGTCATGGCAAGAGTATGAACTCTGCCCCCCGCCACTGTCAGTGATGTGGTGACGGACAGGAAGGTGAGTGTGTCATACCTCTGAGGTGCTGTTGGAAAAGATCAGAGGCGTGAGAGGTGACAGAGGGGGTGAGGTCATCAGCCGAAGACTGCGCCTCCTCTTCCTCCTCCCCTGAGAGCAGGTCTTTAGCGATCTGATCCTGCGAAAGTAAGTTAGCCAGTGAATTAAATCACCCAATCATCAGTCAGCCCCTCCACACTATCAAATCAATGACTCATTTCACATCCAGTCTGCTGTTCATCTCTACAGAAATAACCACCGGAACACATTGACCCCAAAAAGAGATTATGCAGCCTTACACAATCTGAGATTAGTGCTAATCAAGTCATCTGGAACATGCCCTTACACAGGGCAATCCATAATGCATATAATATTAATAACACAAATATTATTTCCTTAAGTCATAATCGTCACTGAGTACAACCATATGTAACTACCTTTAACATCACCCAAAACTGTGTGCATTCGTCAACACATATGCAGTGCGGGAGGGTACATTTCCTATAGGAATTCAGCTTTGTGCCACTTCAAATGGGTTTACAAAAAGTCAGTCCATAGCAGGTTAAAATAATAACAATGCTTAATTTAACAGCCAGATACCATACACTGCATTTTCCCATTTTCCCCACCTTGCGTAACACATGCTTTAAATATTTTGTCTTTATGATGTAGGAGCGTCATTGAACTAAACATTTTTACCTTTTTTTAACATTTGCAGTTGAATATCATTAAGGAACACTGTGAGTGAAAATAAAGCATAAAATCAGGGGACAAACAGCATGCTTCTGTAGTTTCTCACCTGCCTTCACAAAATTTGAAGGTGCAAAATACTGAATGTAAATGACGATTTTGTCATTATACTACCATAATTCCATGACAAGTGCTAATTTTTACAATATTCTGTTACGCTGCCAATGAGCATTCTTGACACAGTATTTGATCAATCATATCCTGTTAGCAGAAAAACCATATTACTGACACATAAAATGTACCATTGACACATGATTGTACATAATTCTGAATAAAACTATACAACAGCTGTGAGCACTGCTCCTTGAAGTGGTGTGCAATTGCATGTAATCAGCAATCATCATTTGGTGATTCATCAATAATCATCATTTAATGACAAATTGACATGCGCAACTAAAGCATTATGTATATTATTTATAATTGCTCAACAGGTGGCTTTGCAGGTCCGGACATGCACTCATGTTAACAACAAGTAACAACAAAGTAAAGGTGACCATAACCCTTTTATTAACACTTAAGAACTTCAGCACTTCCTAAAAGACAAAATCAAGACATTTAGAGCTTTCAGTTATATGGGGTAATATGGAGCTTTTCTCAGATGGCCACATGTACATAGAATTCATCAACCTTGTAAGTGAAATTGCACATACAGCAAATAGATTCGGCCCGTCTGACATAGGTTAGATACTTCAGGACTGCAAACATGCAGACAGATCCACTGATATGATAATCATAAAGAAGTAAATGCAGAGGAATTGCTGATTCTGTCCACAGTTATATGGATATTACCAAAAAACAGCCTGGGGGCTTGTAGCAGACTGTGGAGCTCTTACCTTGTCTAGAGTCATGTCAGGCAGGCTGGCTGGCAGCTCACTGGGTTCGCCGTCCTGCTCTGAAATTCGGTCTGACACCTCGTACCCGTACAGCGCCAGCAGCTCGTCCAATGGCATCTCGCTGCCCCCCTGCAGAGTGGAAGGAGCCTCGCTTAGAGAGAGGTACCAACAGGTACCAAACGTCTGTGCTATCTAGCCCAGCACCAATTCCTCTGACATCACGTGATTAACAAAATAAACTGCTTATTTATATGGCTATCATGACCCATCCTTCCCAAGTGCTTAGAAACCTGACACCCTCCTGTCTTCTCAGGGAACATCTGAGTTTGCGTACTGAGCAAAGACATGCTTCCTTCACGTGAGGCACCCTTTGGCCTGAGCTCGGTTCAACATCTGAACACCATCCTAAACTTTTTCTGCGCTAAGGCACTGGTGACTTTATCTCATAGCTTTAATTATCTAAGCACAACATGGCCCCGCCCCATGAAAGTGACCAGATCTTACCTGTGTGGCCCCCACACTCTTCTCCAGCTCCTCTAGGGAGTTTGCCCTGAGTAACTCCCCATCCTGCAGTCCATATCCCGGGCTGAAGATCTCCGCTAGGCTTACGCTGTGTTCTGCAGAGCCCATTGAGCCAGCTGGGGGTGGGGGGGGGAGAGGAAACACACACTAAAATTTAGGGTGGGGGGTGGTTAGGTGTGTCCCTTTGGGTCCCATTATTCCCTCAATACACGTGACCTCTGCCCTGAACTCCAGGGGCAATGACTGCCAAAGCTTGGATGGAGTATTGTACGAGACAGGTAGACACTCACAGCTAATTTGATATACATTGCCAATATGTCTGACTATTTCCAAGACATAGCAACCTCTCCAAACAGTAACCCATCAAATAAAGGCTTCAAGCTACTTTTTATGCACTTCAACATGCGCTGACAAAGTAATTAACATAAACATATGTTGCAAGAAGCTATAATACATTCCAAAGCAAATACCTTTTGCAGAAGGCATGAGATTATTAATGAGAAAACACATATTTTACATCTGTTTGGGAATATGTCCACAGCAAAATTGTAACAAATCCCTAGATACATGTCCAGAAGCTTTCAGGATGAGAGGAAAGTTGCAAAATATCATAACAAAAGCAAAAGTTAGTTTTGCACTTAATCGACATACAAATAAAAAGTGTCGAAAATACATGTTGTGTGTTAAACGTAGGCAACAGTGCGAAGAGGCACGGTCATAAACCGCACAACACCACCCTATTACACTACAAAGTAAACATCCAAGGTGATAAAAAAGAAGTCCCTGCCACACGGATTTACACGCGAACTACGTTTAAAGCTAGAAAAACTTGCACAACGATATATGAATGCTGAAAATATCATCAAATGTTAATATTAATGTTCGACTTTTAAAGAAGTCTGAAAACTCCATGCTTTTTCATCAATATAAGCACGGGAACAGTCTTGGGAGCTCAATCATAGCCGGGCAGTTGAAGGCACATTCTTTCGCTCTCTTTGCTAACTCCCACCACCTGGAAGATTACCCAGGTTGCTTTCCAAAACGATCGGTGCTGAACGTTTTGGCATTCTTCTACTTTCTTGACGAGCACTGTTGCGCGAAAATGCCACTTCGCCCTCAAGAGATGCCGACATTGTCTCACATCATTAGTCGGATATCCACTAAAACAAGTTTACAAACAATCCAGCCATCACGCATGCTTATCGGTGCACACCTGGGACACTATTCAGCACCGACGCCGCATCGGTCCGCTACGCTATCATACAGCGCACTATCTGGCAGCGCGAGAATGGTGCGTGAGGAACGAGGGTAGGCTTAGAGACGGCAAATTTATCGGAGACGGTACTGCCGGCTTTTATCACCTCCGATATTACACTACGACAGCACACGCCCCGCTGCTGCCCACTGATATGATAGACAAAAACATAATCGACACCCTGTTGCGCTTCATGTCCCCCAACAGAGCGCCGCTACACGAATGCTTCTGCGTTTATGCTCTTTCTCTACCCTTCCGCTCACTTACCTCCGCCATTCCGTTCCTACGCAGACTGAGTGGAGTTGCCCGGATGTTCTAGAGGACTACTATTAGAACCGCCTGGTTTATTGGCGCAGCGTTACAGTTAAGAGATTAATGCGTGAAGGGCGGTGTGTGTTTTGTTCAGACTTAAAAACTCTTCAAAATGATCCCAGAAAGAATTATCCACGGAGAAGAATGTGAGTGTGCGAGGTATGAATAAAATAACATATTTCTTTCACTTTGTTGAGTTGCAGAATGTAGACTATATATTCGTAATCACAAGACGTTATGCATTGTATCCTTTATAATTATTAGACTATTGTAGTATACTATTGTCTCAGCTCTACAGAAAAAAAGGTTATTTTAAATGTATGTAATTTAGTTCGACAACCTCTTCCTATTATGATATGACACAATTGTTCCACAGTAGTACGTTTTCATTGGTTGTGTAACTTACGTTTTATTCAGTCATACGCAATATACACCAGTGATATCAATGCAAACAATAAAAATAATCTGCTAAGATTATGAATCATGGACGTTATTTGAAAGAAGCAAACATATTCATGGTCACAGCTGACTAAATTTATCTTGAACTTCAGATATACAAACTACACAAGCACATGACTACTGTTAAGGCATACGCGTGCAAAATTAAAGCCAGAAATTGTGTTGGCTTTTAGATGGTAATAAATTCCACTAATCATCAAACAGAACAGAAACCATGTCAAATCCCTGTTCACAATGTTGAAATGACCTAAAACAATAGTTCTCCATTGTGTTCAGGGTTTCGTTTTGAAAATCTACCTATATTATAAATAAACTCTGAATGTCTCATAAATTCCAGAAGAATGACAATTTAACCACAAATGGAACTTTGACAGTTTGAGAATCAAGCTTCTCTACAGGTGGTAAAATCGAGTCTTACACAAAAAGTGGAAAAAGACGTGGTTGTCTTGCTTCAAATGTCTCTACCTTGGTGGAAACATACAGTAAGATGTCACATCTAAGACAGTATTGCCCACAGAGCTAAGAAAAAACATTACCACTCTAATGCTGATGATAAAAAACATGTAATTTACCAAAGTCAGGTCTTACACGTGCATGTAATTTCTGTAATTAACTTTCTCAACACTTACTCACCAGGGATTTCAATACAAAATAAACTATCTCTAATTTTCATGTTCAAAACATATCTACAGCATTATGCTTTCACATATATGTGACAGTCTGGAGTAATACAGGCCAGTGAGCAACAATTAGAGTAGGCAGAGAACTGATCTTTATACTGGTAATGGTCTTAAACCTCTTTTTCATGACTAACAAGATATACAATTTAATAAAGATCACTCATCAGTAGGTAGTATTTTTCTATTCATTGTCTGTAATGCAGCGTCGTTGCCTTCATGCATTTCACATTATTTTAAATGTAACAAAAAACTTTTAAAAAGATTGATGATCAGTTTTTTTTTCTTGCTTAAAATCATTTTGGTTATACTGAAACTAAAATGATTTCATGTAAAGTCCAAAGGCAGAGTTTTGAACATGAGACACAATCAAGCAATAAGGCCTGAAGCAACAAGCTTGTCTTGAGTGCAGGCTAAGCCCAGTCTGTGGTGTCATCAGCTGCTGAGGAGCTCACAGCAGTGCAACAAACTTGCTTCATTCCACTGGAGTGGGAGTGGGTTTGTTGGCAGGGTTTCCTTTTCTTCCTGGTCTCAGGAACCCTGAAACTCATCAGATGCCTATGAGCTGTTCTGATGACTCCAGTAGAGCTGCACCTATCCACCAATCAATGCTTACTTTATTATAGTGCATCATGGGGCTTGTAGTGTGTCAGTGTATAATAAGGAACCAGATGCTAGTGGGCATTCTTTATTTAAACATGCTTCTTAATTGTGCTGCAAAACAATCTGATAAAGGCTCAACAAAATGATTTGATAAAGGTGAGTGACTGCTTCCCCAATTTGTAACCTTTACTGTGGAGATGTCATAAAGGTTGTGTCTGGATCAAAGCTGGCATTTGTGTGAGTTCCTGATTCAACAGAAAGGTACAGTGTGCATTGTTTTGGTGTGAACAGAGGCATCTGCGACCGATCTTTCACCGTCCTCCACTACACTATCGTGCTGTCTTGAACATCCAGGAATATCTGCAGCAGATGGCGGCATGACAACTTCCTCCAGTCGTGTCTACTTTGCTTTGCATTTGCGTGGCAGTGGTACGCTCAGCTCCAGGATCCGAGGCGACGCCTGGGCATTGCGGGCTGACTGGCGAACACGGAAGGGGTTGAATCCCTCGAACAGTGCCACCCTCGGTTTGGGCTGGGCTAACAGCCGCACCCGGTCGCTGACCACTGCCTCTCGTACAGGAGCCGGTACTGGCCATGACACTGGCCGGTCCAAATGGTACCCAGGATGTACAGGCTTTGGCACTGACCAGGGAGAGGAACAAGACAAGGATGGCGAAGGGAAGTAGAGAAGAGAAAGAAAAAGAAAGAGAAGTAGAAGAAAGAGAAAGAAAAATAAATGTTGGTAGAAGTAAAAGGTCAGTACGTATGCAGAGAGCAGAGGAATGGGAGTAGAGACACACAGAGAGATGGGTAAAGGGAGATACATTCCAAGTTCATTATACTGGCCTTCTAAGGGGAAACTGGCTTCTGAGCTACACAGTAATTACTTAAATATAGGCAAAGAAACAATAACCAATACATACCAACATTTTAAAGACAAACATACAAAGTATAATTGTCTCAGAAAGCTCTCACTGGAATTCTGTTTCCTCCATGCTTAGAAATGTGATTCTCTGGCATTCTGTTTTTTTGTTGTGAACATTCTCTTTTACCTCTCACTGCTAATAAATACATCTGTGTAGCATTCTCTGTTACCTCTTACTTACAGTAAATATATCCAGGTACCATTCTCTTTTACCTCTCACCAATGGTAAACACATCTAAGTAGCTGTATAAGCACCATGGGATTTACAAAATCATTTGAATATTTAGTTTCAAGTCATTTCATAATTGGTGACTCGAGACTGCTCCACTTTGTTCACAACAGACGACCACAGAAGTGTAACGAAGCCGGGCACTCACTGGCAAGGAGATGAATGCGAGCAGAGGGGGTTCGAGGCTGCAGGCCAGGCGAGGAGGACCACAACACGTTTCTGGGAGGAAGGGTTTCCACTTTCTTAGGGTGAGCTAACTGGCAGATTCGGTCAGTGGGCACTGCACTGCGTACAGCTGCACTCAGCTGCAGAAAGGTGAGTTGGGAGGGTTGGGGGTTGGTGGAGGGGGGGGGGTGGTGTAGACATTGTCTTTAAATTGCAGCGTAACCTTTTGAATGCTACATGAAATTTTGAATGCTAAATGAAATGTCCCATCTCAGATGTTTGCAATTTTAATGGCCCTTAAATGCTAACTATCCAGTTCATTTAATCTAATTACATAATCAAATTCTATAAAGAAAGAAATTCTAATTCACTATTCAACAAATAAATATTGTTAATGGATTCACTGGGTCACCACGGAGGAGGTAAATGTGTTCTCTTCTTTTAACTGGTTCCCCACTCTCCCTTTCCTTTAATGAGAGATCAACAGTTAATGTGGTATTTAACATTTTCAGCATAGAAGTGGCCATTCTCCAATCAACCAGACTTTCGAATAACACACCTTCAAGGATGCCCTTACTGCAGGCACATAGATCTGTCCAAAAAGGCAGGTCTTCTAAAGCGTTGTTGTCAAGGTTATTGACGTCATGGTCAGATCTGCCTCCTTCAGCAGTCTTGCTCTAAGCTGTTTATGCTACAGTGTACACTGTACGCACAGCCAGAGAGGATTCAAACTCCCTCCAAATTAGAACCTAACTAAACAGACATCACATTCATGGACATGATTGACTTTTCGGACACATCTGACTTTAGAATCCGCAGCCAGATCCCACGTTTGGAGATTGAAACTCAGCCCCAGGGAACACAGTGAGGGCCAAACACGACTCAGCCCCATGGAACACAATAGCACACAAAAGGCTAAGACGGCATCTGGGAAATGGAAACTAGAGCTAGCTGACTAATCACAAAAGGACAAACAAAAGCAAGACAGGAGACGGAGAGACAGCAGCACACAGAAAAAGTGTCAGGAGCGAGAAGGAATGAGTACTCACTGTGTCCAGCAGGGGGCGATCAGGCTCCCAGCCTGCAGCGGGCAGACGATGCGCGGCGAGGGAGCAAACGCGATCAGAGGCACTGGCTGTCAGTGCTGCCGCGTTCACCTCCCACATTGGAGATGGCCTGAGAACAAGACGGAGAGAGAGAGACGACAGAGCAGGAGTGAGACAGAGAGCTGCCAGAGAAGGTCAGGAATGGAGGCAGAGGAGAGTGAGTTACATAGGGTGAGATTATATTACAATACAGGTACGGAGATACCTGTTTGTGCAGAAACAAAGGGGGCTGGAGGGAGAGGGGATGGGATTATGTGAGAGGACGCGTGCAAGATACTGTGTGAGAAAAGAAGAATGCGAGATCAGAGAGAGAGATAATTCAAGGCATCCAGTGTTTCACCCTCTGCCTCCCAAAGTGTAACGCAGCCCTAATAAAGACACAATGCACTTTTCACCTGTTCTGCTGGAAACCTGGATGAAGTGTCTTTCGCTGAGTCAGATGGAACCAGCGAGGTGTGAGCTCTGCACAAAGACAAAGATAATCAAAAGCCTCACATTTGGTTTAAGAATATAATTAGTAATATCCATTATCATAAGCATGCATTGTATTGCACATGAATGTGACACTGTCAACATTCCACAGTGCATATTTATCCATTGCGGCAGGCAGGAGAAAGCCAGGAAGAAGGCAGCATTTTGGATTTACCAAAGCAGGTTGTGGATCTCTTTGATTTCTTAGGGAGTTCATCTAGCCAATATACTGAGCGACTGTGAATACAAAAAAGTAATATAATTTTAGTTAAAAGTTACACAAAACAATCAAATCACCAAAAGCACAACGACAAACATTTTGATTTAGTTACAAGAGTCAAAAGTGAGTCTCGTAAACTTGCAGGAACAACAGAGCATACTTAACATATATCAATAAGAATAATTTCAATTTTCAACCCACACAACCAATAGGAAAATTACTCTTATTATTACTATTATGCAAATACTGCATGTATCACATAAAATGCCTTGTGGATACATGATATTGTTTACTTTTCTTTTCTCTATGACCCGTAAGGATTCAACACGTCTGATACTCAACCGGTCAGGGTATTTTAGGAGGTCGGGCTTAGGTTTGGCGAGCTCTTCTATACGGGTGGCCATGGAAAACCGGCGCTCCCACTGTCGGAGAAAAAATGGATGAAAACACGGGTCAAAGTGCAAAAACTTGTAACTTTAAGCCGTTACTCCTTTCCAGTCCTTTAATTTGAGAACGCCTTTCTAATTAGCCTCCTCATACAATAAACCGAATCGTAATGGCACCGAAGTAACATCCCCTTCAGTCATGTCCACGCTGAACAAGCCGAGCGGAAACTTTCTGTGTCGCAACAATGTAAAAGCTATGGGAAAAAAACTAACTAAAAAAAAAACTAACTGTAGAATTCTAGGCGGTTAACTTTCACAATTTGCCAACGGCTTGCACCCTCCATGAAACAGCTATTGAATCAATTTAAGGCAAGACAGCTGAAAACAACGCAATTTCGCCAATTAAAGCAAACTAATTCTATTTGTTGGTTAATAAAATATAGGTATATATCTAAGCTAGTTTCGTGTTTCTTTTCAAATAATTGTAACATTAGCCGCTGTTTGTCGCAAAGTTTCGTTCGCCCGTGTCCACAGGAAAGGGTTAATTTACTTTAAAAGTAAACATATGTTATAATAAATGTAAAAATCACGTGTGATAGGCCTATGTGTTTCATAGTTGCTAAAGAAAACGCGCTGTCCCCTACCTGGCTCCCTCCCTTGCGAATGGAGAGTGTCCTCGATGAAATACCAAAACTGCCGGTTACTTAGCAACAGCTGACGCGGTTTCTAATATAACTAGCCAGTTACTGTCAGGTCAAGGCTTGCGATGATTGTTGGGGTAAGGAAAAGTAACAAGCAGTCAAAGAAGGGAAATTAGGTGAATAAGTAAAACAAAAATGTATAGTTTTATAGCTAATGTACACGGAAGTAACGTGATATCAAGTATGAAATGTAAGGCTGGTTGTCTCTAACGAAAGCACTATTTGAAGCATAGTACACGCTGCATGATGCTTCTTAAATGACACTTAACCCGTCCCATTATACCTCCGTAGACTACAAAGTTTATAGAAAGAGAAATTAAAATGAAAGTGTGCTATTGGACATCAAATATGTGTTCCTCATGAGAATGCTTATTCAAAGTTTTTGGTATTAAAATTTACACAATTGAAGTAGTTATTTAGATATGATAAAACGTATATCAGTGCTATACAAACCAATACCGCGATGTTGGATCTGAAAACTCGATGGCCTGAAACAAAGCATTAATTCTATGTTGCCGTCTTTAGTGTGTTATTTTGATTAAACATGGCATGGCATGACATGTACATGACATGTACGTAATTTTTCAGCTGCAGTTGGGAGTAGCAATGCATGCCATACATGGAGAGAGCTTGTATTCTAGGGAGAGTAGTGTGGAGTTGTATTGTGTAAAGCTGGAATACTGGAATTTGTGTTGCCTCTGTGTGCTGCCAGTATTTCTAGTGATTCGAGGCAGCGCGGCTGCAGGCTTGTACATCTGTGTCACCATTAGGAGCAAGGCATGATGTTTCCATCATCTCAAGCTTCCCTCTCCGCAGAGACTACCCTTCAACATGTCTCTCCCCATCAGTGAATGCATTCTTGACATATTCCTTTCACTGCTGTTACAGCACTGCCTTATTATTATAAGGCATACCTTTCCCATCACAGTGAAGCCAGCAGAGGCCTTTAGAAAGAAAAATGAGAGAAAAGATATATATGTATATTTTCTAGTGCTGTTCCACATATCACTGGTCCTTTCACTGTATGCTGTATCCATAATCAACCACAGGGGGAGGTATTGTTTTAGGAAAGTGGGTCTGAAAATCACCATGGTTGGTAAAATTTCTTTGCAGCATGTTTTAGCTGATCCGATGGTTCTCCTATGATCAGCCCACATCAGGGCAGCCTCATAACAGCATATTTCATTAGATATGGCTCCATCAATCTGTGTGACAAACTCTCCCAGACAGGAAGAGCCATAGTTAGGCTTTCTCATTTTGCCTTGCACCACATGGCTGGAAAGCAGGGGTGATTATCAGTTACTAATCTAAATGCCTCTGTATACATGAACTGTGTCCCAACAGTGCATAGAGCACACTTAATGCAGGAAGGATCACTAGGGAATTAATGCGGTGGTGTTGGTTGGTTGACTGAGACATAGCAATGACTGTTTCCAGTGGTCACGGCTACCCACAGGTCCCCTTGTGTGTTTATTTTTCTTCCAGAATGGTTTGTCTGCTACTAAATTGCTTACTGGTGGATGGGATGTACTGTAATATCTTTTTTCTCAAGAAACATTCTCATGCAGATATGTCACGCACCCTGTTAGAATCTCTTGCAAGTTCAATTTTTTTTTTTTTACCTGTCATCCTCCTGTACTCATCCCCATCTTGCCATACTGTTTCCCATGCTCTTGTGCCCCTCCTAGTTTTTTCAGTCTCTTGCCCACATCATCTCCTCCTCTTTTAGTCCCTCTTTTCTTGACTTTTGTACCTCATTTCATTTCATTTACCCCCACCCCCACATCCCTTCCCTGACCCCCCACCTTCGCTTGGCTTGTTTCAGAATAAACAGGAAGCTTCTGCACCCACGGGCTGCGGACCAGTGAAACATACGATGAGATATCAGAAGCACAGCTACATCCTTCTAATCTCTCTGACTCTTTCACCTTTTTCTCTCTGATGCTTTATCTGCCTCTGCTTGCTTTATCTCTCTCTCTATCAGTCTGAGTATCTGCCTCTGTGTCTGCCACATTATGAGGGATTTTTTAAAAACCCAGACTGTGCATCTCTCCCGCTAGTCACTGCTGAAAAGATGGTAAGGGCCTTGCATAGCTCCCCAAAGCCAAGGTTTCCTGGCTATGACACAGTTTTCACAACAGCCACAGAATTGTGTCCGTACTGCAATGGTGTGAAAGAAAGCAACTTGAGCTTGGGACTGTGGGTTCTTGATGGATTTTTACTCTAGAAACACAAGAACTGACAAGTGATGTGCCAGAAATTCAACCAAGCCATGTGGTCATTTTACAATGAGATTCCCTTGGCAACCATTAACTGCCTAAGTAAACATCCAGATTTGTAGAAGCATTGCATATAAAAATTGTGAGCTGTGGAAGTCACTGCTAAGTAACTGTAATATAATGACAAATGTGACTGTTTTAAAAAAAACTGAGCCATTTTGGATTCCCTGTTAGCCACACTCCAGTTACAAATAACTCAGCATGTATCTGACGCAGGTCCTCATTTTGCTCCATGCTTTCAGATGGAAAGATTCATCTCTTCATGCACCACTTTTATCCCTTGGACTGTTCTATGGTGCAACACGCTTTGCAGTCTCTTCAACAGGTGAACAATGGGAGGTTGTTATGGAGATGCG
Organism: Megalops cyprinoides; assembly: GCF_013368585.1. Taxonomy (NCBI): domain Eukaryota; kingdom Metazoa; phylum Chordata; class Actinopteri; order Elopiformes; family Megalopidae; genus Megalops; species Megalops cyprinoides. The sequence continues at coordinate 17,476,639 of NC_050602.1, read as the reverse complement.
CTGACTAGATGTAGTGAGGTATGATGTTATTCTCAATGTGTGATATGCTAAAAGTAGACGGCCCCTATTGTACACAGAACAGTGTATTACAATGTATAAGAAGAGGGCAGGCAGATTACTGGAAGCCGATATATTAATCATATCCTAAAAATTAAATATGAAACAGTGAGAAAGGTTCATACACAAGCCAAGATCAAATGGATATTTAAGACCTTGGATGAATTTAGAATACTTTCATGCCATATACAGAAACCATTTAGTAATAATTTATACTGAGATCCCATTATTTAGTCATTCATAAATGCATCATTTAGCAATACCCCTTTCTTAAAATTATACATCAGGTACCCCTTACAAGTCAGACATTGCAATACATGTCACCTAATGATTCATAAAATCAATTGATCCCCAAGAGCATTCATTTATTTATAAAGACTAGACTAGAGTCTATTTTAGGACAGTCATACTCAAACACTGAATCATGGTCTATATACATTTATATATATTTTATTATATTAGTGGTGATGTAATGGGCCTTTGGTATACAGTGTTATCAATTATTCAAATGAAAAGTACCTTCAAAGATCCCTACAACATAGTACCTTATTGGTGGTCTGCTAGTGAGGCCCCAGTTACAACCACATCTGTTCCATCAAAACTTCCATCAAGTGAATTGCATCACAATCAACTGCCCCATCACCACTTAATATTTGTGAAGACCATGGAATTTCTGTACTAAACACAAAAAGTGCAAAGCTATTGCAGGGTAAATAAACTTCTTGGACAATGCTCCAAGTGGTCTTTTTGATTAATGACCCTGCCAAATTACTCATCCTGAGGAGGAAGTCTTTGTTTACGTGTGTATGAATCAGAGATGGGACATGCTGAGAGCCGAGCTTTACGGACACACTGACAGGGCCCTTGAGTTTTGAGCTGGTTAAGAAGTTGCACATGTGCCGATCCCTCTCCACAGCATCACCTCCTCCTTCACTCCACTGCCACAAAGAAGTACACTGCAAAGCCACAACTCTCAAAGGCTCCTGTCAAATGTTATCTAATTTTGTTCAAACTGGCTGCACGTCACTGAATTGCATCATCAACACCTTGAACTTACTTTGCCATGGGTGGATTAGTAGTGGTGACAATGGCCAATCACAGGACAGGACATAGTATGTCTGGTGGACCTTAGCCACCCCATCACAATATTAAAGAGTAATTGTCTCTTTCCAAGGTTTACTGTTCTGAGAGTTCTTAGATTATTAAGAATAGCAAACATATTAACAAGGGGATAGTGATGGAAACTGCTAAAAGGCTGAAAGAGAATCTCAGGATTTGTATGGTGTTTGTGTAAGAGGTAATTGCTGTGATATCTGTGATATTTTCTTCTATACTTGTGTCCCTAAATAGAAAGTGCGTGGAGGGAACATTGAAAATTGTGTTTCTGATGGACATTTCCTGTGAGCTGATGTGAGCACAAAAAAAAACAACCATGTGAGCAGAAACAAACTTTCTTTTTCTCTTTCTCTGTCTCCCTCTCTCCTTCCTCATCTTCCTCTCTGTGATGATCTCAGCATCCTCCCATATGCTACTGGATCTGTTTCGATTCATGTTCGTCATCTTTCATTATCAGTCCAGTTAAAAGGCGAACTTGGGAACACGGCAAACAGAAAGCTTCAGGATTAATGGATACACCATGTGATGTTTTGGAGTGTGTTCACAAATACAGTTTACACTATATGGACAAAAGTATTTGGCCACACCTGTTTTTCAGGGTTTGGGCTAGGACCCTTATCTCCAGTGAAGAGCAATCTTAATGCTTCAGCATATAAAGTGTGAATCTCTACCTCTCTGCGCTGTTGTTGCCTGCCCAAAAGCACAAACACAGATGCTCTTCAATGAGCGTATGGTCAAAGTGATGAATGAGCCAGATTCCTTAAGACTGCTGCACATTGAGCAGAGTATAAGCAACCTGATGGCACCTAGGTGACCCCTGCCACGTAGGCTGTGTTCTAAATCCCATACCAGCCAGTGTGTGTTGGAAGTACAAAAGTTTACACCTGTCGTATTAAGAATGGCACCAATACTGCAGCATACAATAGAAGGTTAACTGTGCAATACGGTTATGTATATTTGTGCAATAATACTGTAAAGTTATTGCACTAATGTACATAACCGTATTGCACAGTTTCTTTAATTGTATTATTGTATTTATTGTATTGTTTATTGTATTTATTGTATTGTCTTATTGTATTTATTGTATTGTCTTGTATTGTAGAATTCTGTCTACATTTATGTTTTCAATGTCGACACCTGCACCAAGAGAAATTCCTAGTACATTTGTACTTGGTGAATAAAAAAAAAAATTGAATTCTGATTCTGAAGGTTTATGAGCTGGAAATTGGCAGCAGTAGTATATTTTTATATGCTTTGTTACAGGGCTTTTCATTGTGCACTTTTTGTGGCAATGTTTCCCACAATGGCACTTTATTTCAAATATGATAACTGCATCAGTATCAACACAGCTACTCGCCTAACCTTAATGAATGTGCTTGGATAACCCTGCTGAATGCATACTTAATACATACAGTAATGTCTTCCAAATAAATAAATGTAAATATGCCAGTAGTCGACAAGTATTTTGGTTTCTTGATATTCCCTAGAAATGTTACTAGATTCAATGATGTACTCTTTTGAATTACATTACATTTACATTTTTGCCCTGTTTATAATGTCCAGATGGAGGATTTACAACCTTGGCGTCATAGCTATGTGCAATCCCTTCATTGGATTCAAAAGTAAAGATCAGTAACCCATACCCAACATCCACACTTTCCAATAGACACACCTGCATTGAAATGGGAGGGATGATTTGACATGACAATTTGGTAATATCCTTATAGGAGTACCATGAAGCATCTCTTTTGGGGAGCCCAAACAACGGAGGAAGAAAATCAATTATCAGCCAGAACTGGAGCAGAACTCTGAAAGGATCTGTCTGATGCTGAAGATTAAAGGATTTCGCCATCGGGATCAGCCGAGGTTTCACACATGGAAATACTTGAGTGTTCCCTGCTGCTCTCGTGGGACATCCTCCGAAATTCCAAACATAGACTCACACAGTCTGATTGGTCCAATGACGCAAGCATGTCAGGGGACCGGAATGAATTTCTCACACAGAGAAGGGCAATTAGCACAAGGTCAAAGTACCAAAGCCCCTGTACCAGGCTAAATTATGGACCAAACAACCAGTGGAGTGGTAGTAACACTGGAGCTGCTGATGAGAGAGGTATTTAACAGTGTATTCTCTAGCCCACCCTTTTCCAATGGTCATCGCAAGTATTACTAATACAGTATAAGTGATTATCGCACACACATTCACACTACATCAGAGATATACATAGAGATAATAAAGAAAAGAACACAAAGTCACAAATACATGTCTCAAAAAGGCACACACATACACACAACATGGAAACACAAAGGCTTCCACCCATCTAAGCAATGCTGAGTGTATTAGTAAGGATTATAGGCTGTGTGCATGCACAATTTTTGCAATTACTTCAGTAATCAGAGGGGCAATAAATTAATACCACATTAATGAACTTACATGTTAAAAGAAATGGGTTCATTCTGTCAAATGTTAGAATTATTTCTTAGTTCAAGTAACATTGCGTGTGTCATTCCCCATGAGAGTAGCCACAGCCAGAGTTTTACTGTGATATCAGATGGAAATACCATCATTTTTCCTATCATACCAGTTTCAGAACTTATAATAAGAAGGAAATGTGGTTCTCTACCACTGTCCCAATCCACCATTTTAACTAAGCTTTGAATTCCATATAAGCTTGAGTCACTACTTTTCCTGAAATCCTGCATCAGCCAGCTATGACTCATATCCATATACTCACCCGTGTAATTATGCCATACACACAGCATTAAAACCTTGATAAAAGAGCAAAATAACGTTCAACCAAAAATAATCCCATGGATGCCAAGACATGAGCATCTATCTTTAGTGTATCATCTGTGCCAAATGACTGAGGAGATGGAACTGTCCCCTGATATAATGCAGAGGACATGACCCCCCCCCCAACCTCTAGGACACGCAGAAAAATGCAGACATTACAATGTTAAAATCAACACAGCTTCGACTGGGGTGTTTTCCTTTTCATTATTAATGTTTTTTTATCATGGCTGCACTGGAGAATGCTGTGTCGGGCCTACAGATCAGCCTAGGGGTTGAGAGGGATGTATGTGGATGAGTGAATGATTTTATCCAATCTTCCTCACGCATGTTGAATATACAGGGAGAAGCCCTCCCTGCCCCCATGCCTCTGTGACTTTCTCTCTTCCTCTTTTGTCTCTCTCGCCCGCTCTTTCCCCCCTCTTGCTTATTTTATGGGTGCTTTAGTCAGAGGGCTGATAATGTGGGAAGTGTACACTGAAGCAAAGGCCAGCACTATAGTTTAAAGGACACAGTTAAGTTACCAAAGTGTCTTGGGGTGTTTATTTTCCCAAAACATTTCTGCTGTGTGCTGTCCAGCAACCTCTCATAAAAGAACGTAAATCATTGAAATAAAAGCTTGGGTCCTGCCTGTGCTGTAAATACGGCAAAGAGGCTGGGTTGGTTCAGTACTTTTTTTAAGCCACAGTTTGTTCTCCAGTTATGGTGCCTCTGCCAATCTGTCTGTATGTCACGTGAGCACTCACTCTTCTGAGGATGCAAAGGGAAGGAATGACCTGTACCTCACAGAGAAGAAACAAACACAGGAGAAAAAAAAAAATCATCCTCAGGAATGAAAAAAAAAATAGATATGAGTCATAGTAGGCCTGGGGGTGAAAACACTGTCTCATTCAAATGATTATTATAACATATCAGTTATGCTTACAACTAGAAGTGCTAAATTCATGATGGTACTGACATTGTAATTCCTAATGAATAAATAGAAGAACAGGCCCTGCCTGGTGAAAGAAAAAAAAAACATTAGTTTGACATTTTGCCAGTTGTCAGGACAGGCTTATTTTCTACAGGTTTTGGCAAAACAAGATCCTGTAAGAGCTGACCTTCTATTTGAGGAATTTCTGTACGGGAGGAGACAGTCTGCTCTAACTCCGAGCACTGATAGTAGGTAGTTACTTGAGTCATGTTTAGTGAGTGACAAGTGCCAACATGACACTAACGTGCAGTGACACATACAAAAACATGTGTCATAATGTATAATGATGTTTCTAAATCCTTTTTTTTCTGTTTTGTCACTTTGAAATGTGTGAGGACATGCATTCAGGTAACACGCACGCACCCATATTCTTGTGCATGTTGCATTGAACCTTGAAATATATATAGACGTATATATTGTATATATATATATATATATATATACAATATATACGTATATATTCATATATATATATATATATATATATGTGTGTGTGTGTGTGTGTGTGTGTGTATTTAGTGAAGCCTTTGTCACTCTAATTTGTATTATTATTACCTACATGGTCCGTTAATAACCATAAAACGGTGGGAGATGAACAAGCGACATTAACATACAGTTGCCAGACGTCGCCACAATTGCGTGCCAAAAGATTGTATTCACGCTAACGCCCACCCTCCGCTGCGCTCTTATCTCGCCATTGGACGACGAAGATTTTGAAGTCTGTGAGAAGAGTTGGAAGGGTTCAGATGGGAATGGAAACATTGCTGCGAAGATATTATGAAAGGTTTGGGAAAGAGACTGTAATAAAGAAGAAGTGCGAGCGCCACACCTTTCAAACGGAGGGGAAGATAGGAGAAGCTGCGCGTGGGAAAGTTAGAACATGAAGATAAATATCCCCCGAACAGAAGCGCGCTAGAGTGGTATGGGGATAGCCGAGCGCTTAATCAGAAAAAGCATTTTCCCCTACACTGGAGAGGTGTAGGTGAATATTAATAGCGCGACAGGACAACCCAAAGCCCACCGTTGCTCAGTTTGGGGTGTCTAGTTTTTTCTTTTTTTTTGCCCTGCTGCACGCGGTATGTCCCAGCTGCGATCGCAGTTCAACAGTTCGTGGACTTCCCTGAAATGCACTAAGGAGCAAAGGTACTTTTTTTTTTTACACTTTATGCCTGAATGCTGCATGAGCGACATAATCCTACATTTCACACAATTAAGTGGTAGTGTTTCATTGCGAAAGAACTTGTATAGGGGTTGCTTTTTATTCGATGAACTAGTGAAAAAAAGAGGCTTCTGGGGTAGTTTATTTGTGCAAACAAATTACATGTGGATGATGCAGAAGGAAGAAAACAAAGGTAGCGGAAGAAAAATTTATTTCATGTGTTTGTACAGGGGTATGACTGAGAAATTGCATGTACTGAATTATATCAGGAATTCCTGCCATGACTGTGTGTGAGAGAGAGGAAGAGAGAGGGGTGTGTCCCCTGTGCTTTCTGTGTGAATGTATATGATCAAGTACGTCAACATTGTGTTTGATTTGGAGAAAGACGGTACATAATTTAATTCATAAGAAGCGTTTCTCCTGTTTCTTGCTAAATGTACTGTATATTAAGGCCCTAGAAGCAGATCTGGCTTTCAGTCACTGTCTGGTATTTCCTTTAGTAGGAGTAAGTGTTCTTAACAGTTATAACCTTATAATTATATCGTAATTGTTCTTGCTCCAAGTCAGATGATTAGCTCTTCAACATTAAAGACACCAAAACAGTTTAGAATCTAGGTGAGAGGCATTTCAAAGCCAGATTTGGGAGTAACTGTCAACCGTAAGTTGCCTTAGAACAAGGGCACAAGCATTTATTAAGGTCTAAAGATATACATAGTATACAACTACATGCAAGGAGCTTTATAATTTAAAGTGTGAGCACAATCGTCTTTAAAGGGTTAATACATAATATAACTGGGTCGTGCTTTATTGACAACAAAACAAAGTGTAGGTGAATGTCAATAGTTTTTATATGGATAAATAACCCAACATTATACAGCAGAATTTTTGTTATGTTTGAAGCAAAGTAAAGCATGGCACTAAGGATTGAAGCTTTGCTATTCTTAATCTCTTCATTAATTAAATGCATCTGATTTATTTATAAATGTATTTATATTGTTATGGCAGGGTCTTGTTTTAACGTTCATGATGACATCATGGGAGTTGAATTGGAGAGCTCAGTTGTTCAGTTGTTAACGGTCATCTGCGCAATGGCTCCCTCTGGTGTCTAAAGTGAGGAAAGCCAGGATGGAGCCCCAGGTGATGGAGTACGGCATGGACCCTGTGATTGTCGCCCACTACAATCATTGTGGGAAGTGGGACCGCCCACGCAGCAGTGGGGCCTCCAGAATCACAGTGCTGCTGCTGATCTGCATTCTGATCGTGCTGGAAAACGTGACCGTGCTACTGGCGCTGTGGAGGAACAAGCGCTTCCACAGCCGAATGTACCTGCTCATTGGCAACCTGGCGCTGTCCGACCTGCTGGCCGGCGTGGCGTACGCGGTCAACATCTTCACCTCCGGCCGCCGCACCTTCTTCCTGACGCCGTGGCAGTGGCTGGCACGTGAGGGCAGCATGTTTGTGGCCCTTAGCGCCTCCACTTTCAGCCTGCTGATCATCGGCATCGAGCGTCACATGACTATGGTTCGCCTGCGGCCCTGCGAGGTGGCCCGGCGGGGCCGGCTGCTATGCATGCTGGGAGCTTGCTGGACGGTGTCCGTACTGCTCGGCGCCCTTCCCAGCCTGGGCTGGAACTGCATCGGCAGCCTGCCCTCTTGCTCCACCGTGCTGCCTCTCTACCACAAGAGCTACCTAGCCTTCTGCATCAGCATCTTCACCGCGCTGCTGGTGGCCATCCTCATCCTCTACATCCGCATCTACTGGCTGGTGACGTCCAGCAGCAGGCGCGTGCGCGGCCGGCCCTCGGAGCACTCGCTGGGCCTCCTGCGCACCGTGGTCATCGTGCTGGGCGTGTTCATGGCGTGCTGGGCGCCCCTCTTCCTGCTGCTGCTGCTGGACGTGGACTGCCAGTCCGGGCGCTGCCCCGTTCTGTACCAGGTGGACTGGTTCATCACCCTGGCTGTGCTGAACTCCGCCCTCAACCCGCTCATTTACACCCTCTCCAGCCGGGAGATGAGGGCCGCCTTCTTCAGACTGCTCTGCTGCGGCCAGCCCCACCTGACCTCCCCCCCACCCAATGCAGTGCCCCCCAACTTAGCCACGGCCATACCCACGGTGGAGAACAGCAGGTCCAGTCTTTAGCAGAGTGGAGCAGTGGGAGCAAGGCCCACTCACATCCAATGGGAAGTCCCCTCCTCTTTAACTGTAAATCACCAGTGCCCCGATTCCACCACCCCCAAGCCCTCATTTCCTTCCAGCCCTATCCACTTGCTCTCTGCAGCCTTAGTGAAGACCAGGAGGGTACCTTCCCTAGGGAGGTTAGAAATCTCTCTATTAAATCTTCAAGGAATGAGGAGGGTATGTACTTATGGTGTGGAATAAGGGGGATACGTACTTACGGTTTGATCCAGATCCAGAGCTTTGATGGATGCACTAACAGACTGAGCCGTGGCTCTGCTGCCCATGGCTTTAATCTGAGTGAGGCTGCTGGTGTTTTCACAATGAGGTCAGACAGCTGTGCTCAGCCTCCACAGAGCCACTGCTGTGTGGCATGACACAGAGTTAATTTTGTACATACTACATTGTGCATTTTATACAACAGAGACTTAATGGGAAAAAAGTACATTTTACTCATTGTACATTGACATTGTAATACAGAGTATGATATTAACACTGCAAAATATGTATCGACCCTGAACTGTTTATATGTAAAGGTCTGATAAAATGACTACTTTTGCAGTATTTTATGCCTGCCATATGTATTTTTGATGCAGGACTAAAAGTGTATGCTTTCTGACAGTGCATGAAAATGGGATGGCAGTGACATGAATTATGATTTTACTATTCGCTGTTTGTGCTGCCAGAGATGTAAAACAGAGCGTGCTGTCTGACTGGTTTTCGACCACCTGAAGTCTGCAAAGCTACTTAGCTGTTCACTAACAATAGGCATAATTATAGTGGATTTGTTCATTGCTGTATGAAGGGAAAAAGTAACTTTTCTCCAAGTGTTACAACACAGGTCACATTACTGTACCATTACGTATCTGTTGGATCAGGATTTGAGATATACTTTGTGTTATTCGACATTGCACTAGATATAGACAGGGAACACTCCATATTTCTGTGGCATTGACCAAATATTAATGCTTTCTTTTATGTTCTTGTGTATTATTTTGTATAAACATTTTATTTATACGGTTAAGCCATGCTGATATTACCAATATACAGTATCTTATGGTCATTAAGTATATTTAGTGACGACTCAAGACTTAAAATGCAAAAAACAAAAACAAAAACAGTGTAGAATAATGGTAAGGAGTAGGGCCCATAGCTGAAAGGTTATGGTTTGATTCCCCGCGGGGGCTCTGCTGCCGTACCCTCGGGCCAGGTAATTAACCCAGAATTGCCTTAGCAAATATCCAGCTGTATAAATGGATAACATGAAAGTTGTAACCTGTGTAAGTCACTATGGATAAGTGTCTGCTAAATGCCAATAATGTAATGTAATGTAAAAAAAAAAAAAAAACAAACCCAAAAACCTTGCAAATAGGCAGATAGACTAATTAAAATAAACTGATCACAGAAGGCTAAAATGCATGGTCTGCTGTAATGTGATGTATCTACTGATGTCATGTAACTCTGCCCACACAGCATCCCTCTGTCTAAACATATGTATGTCCATATTGTGTAAGCAGATGGTAAGCAGATGATCATGTATGTTTGTATGTTAATTGTATGTTTTCAGCAAAATAGCTCACCAGCTCTCCAGTTATTTATGTGTGTATGTATTTGTTTGGTAGAGGAATGTTAATGGTTTCGCCCTTTTCTGATTCATTTCACACCTACCAAGGAAAGCTTCGACACATTTAGATCACTTTCCTGAATTTTCTTATCACTTAAATGACGGACAGTATAATGGATGTCTTTACGATTACATACAGTGAATACGTACGAGCATTTTAAGTCCTTTAGGAGAAGACACAATGCACGGGTGAAAAAAACACGATTTATCTGAAGGTGGGTTTAAACACTACATAATTTTGAAAAATCATGTCTCCTATTCTTCCCCATGATTTACAAAAGTTTGGAAACTGAGGGACAGTACAGAAGAAGATTAAACCAATCTACAGGAAGTGGTCTGAAGTTAAACAGCCTAAATTTAGGCCTGTTGATAAAAATTCTTAATTTAATGCAATAGTTCTGCTACAATTAATCCTACAGTTTTAGAAAAGGATTGTGGCAATGTAAATGTTGCATTGTTTATAACTGACCTTGCTGGGCTACCTACATTGTAGCAAACAACAGACACTTGTAAATCTGCCTAGCGATTGGTATGAAATGTCTTACTTTACTATTGACAATCTCCATTTGATAACCAGATAGCATGGTTCAGATTAGTTAGTCTTGAATTGCTGCAAACTTTTAACTTTTTTTGCCCTGAGTCGCTCTGGATAAATCTCTGGTCTGGTAAGTATAGCGAATGAATAAATGTAAGCGCAAAGTAGTTTTTCATAGTTTCTGTTTACTTCTAATTAGAACCTATTGGAATCATCTGTGTTTTTCAGTGTCACTGTGATTAAAGCAAACGCTTGGGAAGTTCATCAAAAGCGGCCTGCGCAAACGCCTACCCTCGTAAGGTGAATGAAAGGGATCCTGGGATGCCATACCAGTCGAATTCATTTTGATTAACTGATGTGAATGATGTGAATCTTGCTGTTATGTACAGGCCCGTGAATCTGTGCCCCATTGCTCCGCATAAAACTAACTTTGAGCTAACGCACTTAGGTTTTGCGACCGCATTGCCTCACCATATAGGGCCATGGGGGCAAAGGGCTGTGTTCCCCACACACTAAGCCGAACGCACAAGGAGGAGTGAAACAGACCCATGGAGCCTATGCAATCTAGCCAACACACACACACGAAATATTTTCTAAGCGAAATAATGCCAGGCACGCACCACTACGGCTAGAATGATTTTGATAGTCGCAGCCTAAATAGATATTGTAAACAACTAGTATTCATAGTTTTTGCAAAACAGCGCCATCTGCTGGCGGAGTCTGGCTCCACCGGCACAAAAAATAAAAACGCCGCTGATAGGGTTTGGGAGACCGGAATATAAAGGGAGCGGAGAGATGGAACGAAACATGCACACAAACGATACATGCTATCAATTTTACCACTTCAGGACAGCCAGCTGCTGCTTCACGTTATTTTATGAAAATACTAAAATTATACTTTTCACTGTTATACATTTCATCGTAATGCCTGCCACGCCAGTGAGTGATTTTTCCTCTTTTTTAATGTAGTCATGTTCCATTCAAGGCATGTATCGCAGAAATTGAGAAAATTCTAGGCGTTGACAGACGGCGTAAGGGCGGTGACCGTTTACATTTACATTTTGTCATCATATTCTAGATCTGTGAATTTTTACCAGATCATGTTCTGGAAGGTGAAAGTACAGGTAACAAATTTTCTACATATTTTATCTGCAGTTACAGTTTGTTATGACGTAAGAACAAATCATGCTCTACACTCTATGGTAGACAAAAAATAATATGGTTGCTGAGCTAAGACAGGTTCAGTAGCCACATGATAGCACAATAAATTCTATGCAGCGTTTCGATGGATTCTGCCATTGTTTTGGTGAATAACTGCCCCCTGGTGGTTTTTTTTGTGAACAGGCCTGGGAGGTGAACACTACTTTGAATTTGCAGCAGACGGAAAGAGGGAACTGAGATCCACACAGCTATCCAGAGAACTGACACTGGTGGACACAGTGGCAGGAGAGACTTACTTCTGTCTGCCTCTCCCACAGGCTAAATCAGACCTGGGAGTCCTGCTTCTTTTGCTTTGTATAAAAGGCATTGTTTGCAGATTTTATGAAATTCAATCAGGTGATCACTCACGACAAATTATACATTAACTGTTCCTGCTTTCAGCCCTGTACTCCGGCAATAGGTGCCGCCCAACCTAACCAATCTGGCAAGGGCCATTATCCCTGTGCTGCTCCTCGTAGACATTCTGGAGAGGTTTTGTGAAGTGTTTCCTCCATTGACACAATGATATGGATGCTGGATGACAAGGGCACAGCGAAGGATGTCAGTCTGGCACACCAAATGTGGCTCTCAGTCCAGGTCCACATAACAGGGGTTTAAAAGAGCCATGCACTCCTATAAAACTGGCAGACCCCAAACGGGATGCAGTGGATTTTAAAGTAGCAGACCTCTCCATCACGAGTACAGAGAGCCAGAGAGCCACAGAGGCCTCCCTACAGAGAGCTGTCCAGCAACTGAGGCCTTTCTGGAGGATAAGGAGATGTACCAGAGGGTTGGCAGGATGTTTGCTAAAATTCTGCCTCGCTAGCGGGAGCCGTCCCTAACCTTCTTGTCAGACACTAAGGCTGGTGATGGCAAGTGTTATCTACACATTTCGAAAACAATTAATCTGTTGTCTGGCACTGAACTGAACGCTCTGCAGCTGTTGACGTATGGTGATTGCATTTATGCGTATATGCTGTTCATTTGCAGGCAGCTGTTGATGTAACAAGCACCATTAGTCTAGATGACACAGAGGAAGACAAGGATGCAAACAGTTTTACCAAAGAGTGAATCTAAAAGGTAGAGAGGGTGGATGATCTCTTTCCATCTCTTTGTGGAAAAAGATGACCATTTTGAAAAGTGTATTTCATTGTATATTTACATTTCTAAGAAAACAGTGGGTCGCAACCTATGTAACGACTCCTGGAATGCTCTGCACAGATTTCCCTTTTTATGCACAGATTTATTACAATTCTCAATTCCCATCATGCCTGTCTTGGCCTGGTTAGGAAATGACAACAAACAAAAACATATCGGAAAAAAAAAACATTAAAATGGTGTTAGCCAACCAAAAAGAAACAAATTCCTTTAATTCCATTATATACAGCAGGGCAGACTTTAAAAAAAAAAAAACATTAAGTCTGAATTACGCCCAAATCAAACACATACCCAATAAAAGAAGAAAACAGGGCACTCGAGAAAAAATGAGCTTCACAAACAACCAAATTGTAAGAGCAGCGGTGAGCATTTCCTGCAAAAACATAAAAATTAAAAAAAACTTAATCGACAGTCTATATTGCACATACCTGAATAATAGGCAACAAACACCTGTGCCATCAGGCTAGCATGGAAGTGACAGGGATACTGCTTATCACCCACAGCCTATCACCCAATGCTGTCCTACCGGTGTCAAGACATCGCATTTATTCGGAAGAGCACCAATGGGAGAGCGTGGCCACCTGTAGTGCGGCCAATGGGAAATGACACCGGCTAACAACACTACACTATGACACAAGTTGTTGTACACTACTCTGCTCTCATCTGGAAGGCAACCAGTCAGTTTCCCATTGGGGGTGTTGTGTCTGCCAACAGTTTGTCTCAGTCACAGGGTTAATTAGTAGGATGTGGCTCAGATGTGCCTGGAATTTTTGGACGATGGGAAAAAAAAATGCACCACAAATCCAGTGATCAAACTGTTAGAACAGTGAGTCCACACATGTAATACTTGTCACATGGCTCTGTAGTTTCATGCTGAGGAAACGGTACAGTTCACCTACCTGCTTTCTGTCACCAACACCGATATGTAAGTTTAATGCTATACAATATCCCTGATAAATAAACAAATAGCCTATCTCATCCATAATAGCCTATATACCACCTGATGAGTTAAAGAAGATGTTCTTGGTCTAATGTAATTGTACATAAACCTTGCTTCAGTTAGCCTATGTTTGTTTGAAACTGTGTTGTCTGCACGGGCATCTTGTGTTTTTCTTTAGTTTTTTTCCTTTATTTCAGAGTGGCTTGATGGCCATCCCTGCCACAGGCCACCAGGGAGGAGAGACATCATTTAGCCACACTTTTCCCCCCTTTATGCAAACACTATAGATCAAGTAGCACAGCTACGACACGCAGAATGTATTTCAATAAATGTAACGTGCAACATTCATATGATCAATGGGAAACTTTTTAACTCAGTGGTAACCAGGAAACAAAACTAAGTTAACTGGATAGCAAGCATACTGGTATAAAACCTGTCAACACTTTGCATGAATGTTGTCAGTAGGAAATTAATCAAACATACACACATACAGTCACACATAGAGACTTTATGCTCATTAGGAAAACAAATGAGCATAAAGCAGAAAAGAAAACATTTGAGCTGAAGTGAAACATAGGCAAACCCTGTGTCCCGTTGGGAATACCACACTAGTTGTAGGGCTAAGCTACCACTACAGTTTTTGTCACGGAAACAAACCATAGGACTATCCTTTGTCCCATGGCTAGGTATTGGGACATTTTCAGACTTGATGGTGAGAAAAAAATGGCTAAAATTACTGCAAAAATGATCTATATGTGAATATGTGAACTATACCACTTTTACAGAAACCTTCTGAGGTAAAATTTGCAGATGATGGAGTTTACAGAGGGTAAGGAAGTATGGGAACAACTTTTCAGTAAATTTACTCCGGTAAGTGTGTATATGTTCATCGTAGATAGGGTCAGAGAATGTGACCTTTCCCTTGTCCCAGTCCAGTGCCACCCTGATCATGCGTGGCCTCCACTTCACACTGAGGGGTGTCGTCGGCGAGGCCAGGGCTGAATATTCGCCATTGATCTGGCATATGGCCCACAAGCCGTGCCTGGAGGACAAGGCCGCAGCCTCTTCTTTCCTCCTGACAGACCCCTGGGCCACGCCCAGGACCCAGTGAGTGTTGTTCCCCACTTCAATGTCCCAGGTGTGTCTCCCGGCGGTGAACCCCTCTGAGCCCAGCACGATGCTGTGGTGACGGAACCTCTCTGGGTTGTCGGGGAGCTGCCGGTTCTCACCTGCGAGGCTGACCCGTGACAGTTCCTCGGACAGGAGGAGATTCGGCATTGCGGTGTTGGGGTCCAGAGTCACGGGGGCTGAGGCGGAGAGGGGGAAAAAAGAGAGAAAGACAGAGCAAGAGCGAGGAGGAATGAGAAAGAGAGAAAGTGGTCATTTAAATGAAAGGTCTTGCTAGGAAAGAGATATATCTTACGTTCTGTTTTTGAACGCATGGGGCAACAATTTGTATGTATTATGTATAAATTATTGATATGCTGCTTTGTGAACAGTTACTAACACCTATTACACTAATAATTGAATTTGAAATTTGAAACAGAATCGCTTCACTCCTGGACTCAAAGAATACAGAAATATACTTAAATTGTCTCTCCACAGTGGTCCCTCTCCCCTGTACTCACTGTATTGGCAAATCCCCTGCATTTTCTCCCAGACTCTGTACTTCAGAGAGCCAAGGTGTTTCGCCGTGTCAATCAGTTCACCCTCTGAAAGACTCTCTGGATCCTCCACGGTGCATTGGGTGCTACAATGATAATTTGGAGACAGTGTTGCTGTGGGTCTGAGTTCAATACGCTGATTGATCAGTCATTCCTATGATAATGCTATTTACAACATGTATGATACTCACGGGAAAAAAGAAAAAAAAAAACAGACAACCAAATACAGTGAATCTTGTATCTTGGGGGTAATTATTGAAGCACCAAGAATGTAAAATATATAATCATACATACATTCCATTCATTTAACATTGTTAAAAATATGTATGTCCATTTTTTCATTTATCAAATCAATTTATCTTGGATGGATGTAGTATTTATAAGGGGAGTATGGTTCATAATCAGGATTGAGAAAGCACTGCTTTTCAACTGCCAGTTAGAGTTGGAGAAAAAATCAACTCTAAAAACGTGCAATACTGGAAAAAGGAAGCGGCATTGTCAAAGAGTGATGCAATGATAAAAAGCCAAGACAGATCCTCACCAAATACGGGCTCAATGACCTCTGCCCAGCAGTTCAAAATGGCTGACTGATTACCAGTCATAGTTAACAAAATAAGATCATAAATGTGGTCAGTGTGAGAGAAGAACAAAACAGAGATGCACTTCTTCCTACACTGTTAAAAATATCTGTATATATATTACATACCTTTTCATTGTGGCCTCGTAGTTCTGAGAAAATAAGTACAAAAATATAAGAAGAAAATAACTTGTCTGCAAAACAACATTCAAAACATGCCAGTTAAGAAGTCACCCGTATGATAGATGAGAGCTGCGTGACACCTTCTTTGTTCAGAAACATTGCTGTGGAATGAACTTACGTGCAGAAACGATACTCTGGGTGCTTCCATCTCTTGTTCAACTCCTCCGATTGTGTCTGACAGGGACTGTATCCATTTTGTCATGGTCTCAATCTTATTGTTGAGTAGTTTGCTTTTCTTATCCTCTTCCTTTCTCAGTGTAGCTATCCTTATTATCTCTTCATCTCGTAGAAACAGGTGAAGCTTTCTGAACTGCTGCTTTATCTGGGTCTCAGTGTGCTGGACCTGGCTCTGTAATATGACACAGTGAAACCAACAAATGAAAACATGCAAATACTCACATGTGTATGTATGTATGCATGTATATGTATATATCTTACATCTTAAATGTACATGTTATACCTTGATGTGTTTTAAAGTTTCTTGGTGGATTTGTTTAGCTTTGTTAAAGTCTCTTAGCTTCTCCTTCAGGGGCTTCAGGGCACTTGTAAGTTCCTCCTAGAATGAAAACAGTTCTTTACTGGAAGGAAAACTCAACTGCACCTGAAGAGTAGCATTCCATAAGGATCCTCTGAATGTATTTATGTTTGCAACATCTGTCGCATACTACAAGGAAGTGCATACTACAAAAAACTGAACCTTGGATTTTCCAGGCAAAACTCAAGTTTTTTGACAACATCACACTGCTTTTCCTTTGCTATTTATAGACTTCTCTAATCATACAAATCAGTTCATATATCAGTTTCCTGCAGCTAAATATGAATAACTAAATACAAGTTATTGTAATATTGCATGGAAAATGTTCTTCTCACTGCTTTATTTCTCTTTTATTTAATCGGAACCCTCCTTCCTTACCTTGCGGTCCTCCACAGCTTCCTCTATGGGGCAGCAGTCATGGCCTTTGTGATTTTTTGCTGTCTGGCACACCAGACAGATGGGTGTTCTGTCCTTCAAACAGAATAGCCTGAGTTTCTCGCCGTGCACACCGCAAAGCTCCTCTGGTTTTTCCGCCTCTTTCTGACCACTGTCCTGTGAGAGGAACTTGCCAAAGTCCAAAGCAATGGAATTTCTTCTCCTGCAAACTGGACATGTCGGAGACTGCTTCCAGCTCTGGTCCAGACACGCTTTGCAGAAGCAGTGGCTACAGGGCAGTGTGACAGGAGCCTTGATTTTCTCATGGCACACAGGGCAGGAAATATCCTTTTCTGACAGAGTAGGTTTGGGTGGCTTTCTTTGCCCTGCTCGACTGATTGATGGGTACAGCTTTCTGGATGCCATTCCTTCACATTTGTACAATTAGTTGCTTTTCTTGTGATAAATACTCCAGCTGTTGCTTCAGTGCATCCCAACTACTGAGCCCTCATTTGCGTCCAGTGCCACAAAACTTTCTGTGCTTGTCAAAACATTCCACACTGTTAACTGTCCAATCAGAGCACAACAGAAAAATCCCAGCACACCTCAAATAAATGCTGCCGTGACTCAGCTGTGACAGGCACACCCAGAGCTGGCATAACATTGCAGGTGCATAGCCAGAAGCAGGAAGAAACCACTACTATATGCTATGTTACAAGAAGAGGAAGAGGAAATTCTTTCTTTTCCTCCGCTATGATAACTGTAATTACATTCCCTTGTGTGCCTCGCATATGTACTTTTGCAAACGTCATGCTGAATTCTTATTTTTTCTTTGCTGTGTACTAAACTGGCTTTACGCATCGGGAAGACTAACCAATTCTGTAGCGCACAGTTCATTACTTAAGTTCATCATTTCTCTGTAATTGAATCTTCTCAGTAAAAACATTTTCAGATTGACTCTCTGCGTTTCTTAACATTTACTTCTAATGTTTTTTTTTTAAATATTACATTCAGTAATATATATATATATATATATATATATATATATATATATATATATATATATATAATATATAATCATATATTTTCAATAATAATTTAGCTTTGTAATGATATAATAGCTGAATAATAAGCTAGCTGTTTAGCTCAATTATGGGTGATTAAATCCAGTAATTTTTATAGTCTTTTGGATTAACTCACTCAGAATTCACTAAAGGAAATTTATTATTAATTACTACTACTACTACTACTACTACTACTACTACTACTACTACTACTACTAGTACTAATAATAATAATAATAATAATAATATTAGTAGACGAATTTGTTCAGTTTCTTAACCACTAGTGCCAGTAGTACTACTCCTCCTCACTGTCTTGCTCTGCTGTGTCAAAAGTGATAACCTCAGGAAAGAGTGTTCATTAACATTGAGTACTAAGTGTTTTCCACTCACGGTCAGGGTAACAAAGATTTTTTTCCTCTCATTGTTTTCCCCTGACATCCTTGACTTAATCACCAATGTAAAATAAACAGATATGCAGTAGCTGTTTTTTGCTGCCACATGTGTAGCTCCTGTGTGGATGAATGGAGACCCACAGATCGGCAGGAGACGTCTGGAACAGAAATGCTCACACCAATATAATACGCTAATGAACATATGCTAATGCTAATAAAATAATGTAGAGAATATGCAGCAAAATGTAGAGCTTGTGCTTACATTTTGACAATTATACACAACGTGCAATTATACACAATGTGCTGAGAGTACTGTCCTCACCGTGACCTCTCAATAGATGTGTCTATGATTTCTCTCCATGGGAGTCTTTTTCTCTCAGTTCATCCAGTTCACTGCCGACAAGATGAACTGGTTTGGAGATGAAAATTTTCCTCTGTGCAGACGCATGTACCAAGTACGCATACATGTGGAATGAATCCTCAGGCAGCACATACAGCTACAACAAAGACAATGGCATTGGGCACAGTGCTGCCATACAGCTGCTGAACGAAGCAGGTTTGCTGAGAAAGCGAACTACGAAACCTTCCAGCCTCTTTTCAATCTCGTTCAAGGGAAATGTCAGCGGTTAGAGGTTTCATTGGCCATTCTTATTCTATGATCAGCTGACCACAATGATTGGGTGGTGGTCCTAGACCTAGAAAGACACACCTGTGCCTTGTTTATGAGGCAGTCAGGAGGGAGATGTGCACTGGCTTGGGGGAGGTGAGGTGGCTTTAAGAGTGACATTGCCCCTAAATCTGTAGTCACTCACTGGTTTGAATGGCATGACAAGGATGTTATCCATATGCTATGACTTTCTCAGGCATCATACCTAAATCCAGCTGTGCAGTAGAACAACATCTGACACTACAAAGTCCATGTAATTTTATGCCATCTTTTTGGTAACCTCTGCAACACACAGACACAACATACACAGGGTTGCAAAAAGGTGAAAACACCAATCACTTATTATGGTGTTGGGCCACCACATGCCATTGAAAAAACTATTAATGTTAACCCAGGGCTAAGTGTTAGGCCTGGGTTATAGAACAGGTGTGTGAAATGGGTATGAGCTAACCTGGGGTCAGTCTTAGCCTAGCTTTAAGGATAGCCCTGAGCGAAAAAAATTAAGTGTGAAAAATCCTATTATATGTGTGGCAATACAGAAACTGGATAAAACGGAGCAAACCTGAAAGTGGTGGAATGCTGTAGCACAGTACTGGATGCATAACATGTAATAATGTGTTGTGTTTCATGTCGTTTCCAGACGGAGAACCATTCTATGGTCAAAACAGAGAGGCTGTGAAGACCAAATCTGAATGCAGAAAGTTGTTTGTGGAATTTCACAGCAGCCGTAATGGAGGTCACAGCGGATCTTGAAGACCAGAGATGCATTGTCCAGCAGATATTACTGGCCAGGGATGTCGGTGGATGTTGAGATATGGGTGATTAAAATTGTAATTACTTTAATATAATGCAGTCAATATGTTATAACAGTTGGCTAAGGAACAGAAACACTGGTCAATGGAGGATTAGAGAAAACATAGCCAAGTCTGATGGATCCAAGTTCCTGCTGTTTTATGATGATGGAAATATTGGGATATGGAGAAAACCACATGGAGTTCATGGATATCTCCTGCTAGGTGTCAACAGTATAGCCCAGTGGTAGTGGTTTCGTGATATAATGGTGTGGAGTGTGCTGAGTGCCTTGGCAAGAGTAGAGGAAGGTTTGAGTGCCACAGGATATCGGAACGTTGTTGCCAATCCGGTGCATCCCTTCATGGTAACAGTGTATCCATCTGGGAATACCATGCCATAAGGCTAGGATTGTTCAGGAGTGGTATTGGGAACATTACACCGAATTCATTTTACTGCAGTAGCCTCCCCGAGCCACCAGATCTCAATCTAATGGAGCACCTGACAGACAAGGTGGAATGAGCTATTTGGAACCCTAACTAATTCGGGTTGAAGGGCAAAACTTGCTACTAGGTAAGTGTACCTAGTAAAGTGTACATACACATACGCACATATACTCTACAGCTGCATACTACTTGGCAGTCCTTTCCTGAAGGAAATTTCTGCATGGCAGGGCCTAGACCTTCTAACTCATTCACAAGATGCCTCATGTAAACAGAGCTGACAGATCCAGCTCAGTGTTCTGCACATTAATGCAGCAGCAGCATGCTTTGAGGGTAGGCATTCTTCAAGAGAGCTGAGCGTTGACTGGGCAGAGCGGTTTCAGCCTTGCTCATGGGCAGTATGTGCAGCCTGTAATATATTCTCCCTCCTAGGACGGCATTTACTCTACACACAACCCTGCAGGGGAAGGCTGTTCGCATGAGCAGGCCTGCTCGCCAAGGTTCACTTATTGGCTCAGCACGGCAGTCCTCCATAAGCAGGGGGGCGGGGGGGTGGGGGGGGGGTATGAAATCCCTCCCTCATCTCAGTCACGTCAAGATCAAATGAGAATATATGAGAATATATGCGTACTTGAAGGTCGCTGGACATTTATGTTTTCCTGCATCGTAGATTCTGAATCACTTCTGATCAACGGGAAAAAACATCTGTATGTATATCTGTACACTGTTCAATGCAATGGAAGGTGTTTTTGTGCCTCTGACAAGAACATAAAAATAGTCTACAACTAATCCAAATGTTACCGTAATGGAATAGTTTTGATGTAAGAAAACAAAACTGATTTCATGGGACACGGTTGTGTGTGATATTAGTAGCTGTCTGGCCCCTCTTGGATTTACCTGGAGTTAAGCTTACAGGATTGCGTGGACTTTGATCCAGACACAAAAAGCCACAGACCTCAAATGCATAGACATGGCTGTCATGCAACATTGTGGTCTTTAGTTTTAATTAAAAACAGCTGTATTGTTAGAGGCCTGACTGGAATAATCTTGCCCATGTTGCTTTGATGCTGGAGAATTGAGTGTGATATTGCAATTTCGCACTGCAGGGGAATCAGGGCGGACACAAGAGCCACAACATTTATTTGTGCACTAAGCATTACCGCTTTCAAGCATCTTGTGAATGCTACTGCAGTTTCCTTTTCAGCCTGTCTGCTGTCAGATGGAATGGACGGGAAAGACTGGAAATGTCAAAGAAATGCCATATGTCTGCAGGCTGTGTCAGTTTCACTGTTTGCTGTACCTTTCTTACGTGAAGCCTCTGTTAGAATGCAGCATATCTCCACAGCCATGCAGTAGCCCATAAACCTTGTGTAATTTCAAATGCAGCAGATTAGTCCTATTATATACAAGCTCTGAACAAACCAGATTCAAATATGCAAAGAGAAGATACGGGTCATGACCTGTTTGAAAACTATAAATGGTCTCTCCAGATCAAACTATGTGTATGTGTTCAATAGAAAAGAGAGAACAGGTTCCCACCATGAAGGTGTATCTCCAGTATGCTTGTTTGTAGTTCATTTGCCCTTTATGCTTTTGTAAATGTTCTGGTGCTGTCCTCTTTGCATTGATGTCCCACGTGTTGTGGTTGTAGCCTCTGTTGGTGCTTCACGTGAGACATCAATATGGACACAAACGGTGGCAGAAAAGCTGTGTGAATGTGTGTGTGTGTCCATCTCATCTCACTGGCCAGAATGAGCCTCATGGCTTAGAAGTATGCTGGAACATTTAGTCAGGTACCAACTGCATTCACAGTTCTTTTATAGGTTTGCCCTCATAATCATTGTCACTGCACACATGACGGTTTAACCAGATATATCACGTTGGAGTCTCTTGTTCAGTTAACTGGTTTGAACGATAATATTTTCCCTGGTTGCTAATCAGAATTTTTCTCTTCGTACACACTACAACAGAACTATCAATTTCTCCATATCCTTTCACATGACCAACCCTCTATTCCAAAGCTGCCACTGGGGGTCAGCAAAGCTCTTGACTTCTGCTGGAAATTCAGCCTCAGCGGAGTCCATTGCGCAGTGGCAACTCCTCAGTTTTTTCAGTACTGAGGCACCGACCCAAACCAATCTAACAACGATGCCGGGCTATTCTTCTGAGTAGCAAAGTTACTCTTGGTATGACTCTGTTCCTTCTCTGTACTCTGTGCTATGCTTTTCCTAATGGTGACTCCAATATCACTGCATTTAGCCAGGCCCGAAGAAATGCAAGAGGATGGTGTTCCAGGTTGATGGTGAACCTTTATTTACACATCAGGTCTATTGAATGCAAGCCTGACCCCATGTATGACCATCGTATTGATGCGGCAATAACATTAATAGGTTAACTACACATGATTACCATACTACTGTATGTACAGTGGCTACTGTAGTGAATTCATTAAAATGTAAATTGGTGATCACAGGAGTGAATATTTTGATTATTCATGAGATACATAACCATAATCCACTACCAAATGTTCTAAGGGATATATGATTTGTGCAGACATGAAACACAGCCTCTCCAGTGGAATTCAAGTAAGAGCTGACTCGCCCCATATGCTAACAAGATTACAGTACATTTGATCTTGATTTTTCATATCAAACCAGGGTTATGTGCCAAAAAAACATACACCAGCCATAAACATCACATTAAAAGAGCTACATTGCAGAAAACTGCAAAATTGCAAAAATTCTCAATATAGCAACAAAGCTAACAGGTCAGAGGTTACATTACATTACATTACATTATTACAGGTTAGATTTAAACTAACAGTGCATGTTGAGATATAATTGGGATGGCAGGTATGCCATCTGGTAAGGCATGGGCTGGCTGAGCATATGACATATTTATACAGCACTTTGTGGTAGGGCCCTTCCTACAGAAATAACCACAATGACCCTGCAGTCTGGCTTTCTAAAAACATTTGTCCATGCCATCTAACCTTGTCTAAATATGCAGAGCAAAATTTATACCAGCTGATATCTTAATGAAAGACAAGTTATATTGGATTTTTTATGCTGTTTAGTTGATCATCTTTGTTTTGTGATGGCTGTCAGGCTTTTGCCTTGTATTACATTTTCTATCCTTCATTCAGTATTGATCATACTGTGCGTTACTCAATTGCTGAATGTAGCTAGCTAACTGGTTAGTAGAAATGCCGGTCCTGTGGAGAGGGCATTCTTTTGCTTTATTGTTTTACAGTGCCAGACTGTTTTAATTACTGAAATATTACTGGGCAAGGGGGAGGATGGGATGTGACACCGTGATAGCTAGTGATTTTTGCCTGTGTTTTTGGATATCATGAGTTTACATCCGTTCACAGCCTTAGCTTTTCCTATTGGAAGACAGACACAGAAGAAGATATTTAACAATCCAGATTTTTTCACTTTCAACAGTACCTCCTCCTTTTATTAAATAAATCCCCTATTCAATTCTGCAATGACATCTTTTCCCCTACTTTCTCCCCCATTGATAAGAAATTCCCCCATGATTCTTCACATGCTGCATAATGTAGCAAAGTCATGGAATTTTTTGTTAATTTATGCCAGGCAACTAAGAAGGTAGCCTACCCAATAGCAACTAAATATGTCATAAATAGTTGTGTTTCCTTCATGTGATATCTAGGTAGTTTTGCAGCAAAAAGAATTTTGAGGAGCAAGCATCATTTTTTTCAGTCAGATGAGGTACAAGCAGTCTTGTCAATGAAGCAGACCTATCTTTAGCTGGAGTTACTATGACAATGTTGGTTGCTCTGTAGAAACTTTACTTTCTCAGAGGCACTACAGATTGTTTCACACCAAAGTAAGGGAAAGAAACACAACCAAGTGTTTGCATGGTCAACTAAACATACTACTGATCATAGCTAAATCATTAGCTACATGGAATGAGTCAAGTGATATAGTGATCAAAACAAATCACTTAGGGAGAATTGTTGTCTGGAGTTAAGCAGAACAATTTCATGTTTATTGATGTCTTAATTAAGCTATACTTTAACATTTGAATACCAAAAGACAACACTTACACAGCGCCTAGCTGCTGCCTTTGCTGTTGAGCTGCCTTGACACCAACTCCATAGAGTGAGAGGCCACTCGTATTGGAAAATAATTAAAGGCCCCTCATCACTATGATGATTACTTATTATACCTTAAATGACAGTTAGTATGCTGAGTAAATGGAAATCTCATCATGCAAAGATAAGGAATGAATGTGGTTTACAACACAATACATTATTAGCAGATGCTCTTGTCCACAGGTTACAATTTTCACACATTACCCATTTAGGCAGCTGGATATTTACTGAGACAATTCTGGGTTAAGCACCTTGCCGAAGGTATACGGCAGGAGTTCCCCAGTGAGGAATGGAACCAGTAACCTTTTGGTTATAAGTTCTACTCCTTACCACTGCGCTACACTGCTGTTTATATTCCCCAAATAACGGCTGTAACATTGAAGTGGTCTTCACCGCTCTGACCATGAGGTCAGTGCAATGTCTTTGGACTGCCAAGGTGGGTGTCAGCTCAGCCTACTCCCTCAGTGAGGAATGAAGTCTGAAAAGTGTACAGCATGCAGTAGCAGATGGGAATTTGAGGTCCCTTTGGGACATCAGTGTGCCATAGCGGTAGCATGTTAATTTTGCTTCACTTTTCTCCCTCACTCTCAGGGCCGTGTATAACAGAGCCGTATTTCCATTGATTTCAAGGCAGCGTTTTGGACAACTTCTCATTAGACTTTCCTCAGTCACAGCACAGCAGTGCCACGGCAGCTTGTTATGGCACCATTACTATGTGCCTTCTGCTGTGACACTGGTTTAATGTTACAGCCCGGGGCATGTGGGATTACGTGGAATGCCTCATTATCAGGTTGGTAAAAAAAAAAAAAACAAAAAAAACACCCAGCCAGTTTTGCTGCACAGAGCCCTTTCCACTGCAGAATAACCTCGGCCCAATTTAAAAAAACCTTAATGACAGTTAGATCCACTGCAAGTGCTCAGTGCATGGAGCCACAGATGCAATTAAAACTACAAGGAAACTGCACATAGCAGCTGTGAAGCCTTAAAATGAACATCCCCCCAAATGAGCAGTTATTGTGATGGTTCATGATCAGATGAAAAGTTTCACATTTAATATGCCCAGCCTTAGTTTACAGTCTTGTCTCACTCACTCAGTGACCTGGGACTCCCTCTTCGAGCAGGGCTGACTGCTTCCAAATAACACCCTATCTGCTCAGTTTTCTGATGGTGTTATTCACCCAACAGATGAAGAGAGCAATCTTCAGCAAGACCCACTTCCTAAAAGTGAGTTCTGAGTAGCTGGTCACACACACATACACACACACACACACACACAGAAACAAACAAACACACACACACACACACATATACTTTTCTCCCTATCCATCTTCCCATACATCATCCCGTTCCCGGCAGAGATGATACAGTATATTCTTGTCCCCTGTATTGGGATTGCCAGAAGTTATTAAGATCCAGGGATAGGGTCACAGTGATGCATCACCCAGTGCCTCGTTGCGTTCGAGCCAAGAACAGAGACGCCATTTCTGCACACATTTTCAGCTCTTTTCATGTATGATGAGACTTCCTGATAAATAAGGAACCACTGCACTGGCAATTACTCCTGCCAAAGGGGCAGTGGGTCACATGGAACTGTAGATAACCTTTAAATACATTCTGGCCTGGAATACCGAAAGGCAGTCTGAGTCCAAGGGAGTATTATAACTCTCATTGGGAGAGAATACTCTCGCAGCACTTGTTGCAGATACCCTTTGGTTAACAGTTGGATGGATAGTAGTGATACTTACATTAGTGCTTCAATAGCCCCCTCTCAGACACCATACAATGTAATGCAGTCTCCACTGACAGAGGCATTCAAACTTCTGCCTACAGTGCTGTACATATTAACCCCTTTCAGATTCTGAACTGAACAGTGAACAGTGTGTTATGAGATGGAAGAAAGGCGTAGTTGTGAGAGATAAGGAATCATCATACGGCTCATTCACCTCTCAAGCGGCTCCTTTCTGGACAGCAGGTCCAGGTCTTCTCTTGTGGCCTGTGATGGGACCCTTGAAAGGCATGATGGGACTTGCATGATTTGCAAATGAATACCTCCTTCACTTGCAATATCATCTTTTTGCTACCTTCTCATAATGCAGGAAGGCAACATAGAAACAATGGGCATGGTTTAGAGTAGCCAGATCTAATCAAGACACCCTTGCTCATCTTTGGTAATACCTTGAATTGAGTGGACATCCACGCTGCTGCTAACCGCAAGTTGGAAACTTGGCTGACTCTGTTGTTTTCTTTCTTATTGGAATGTTGCTTTCTGGGTCACTGGACGTTTACACTCACACTTTCTCCTCTAGAGTGACAAAGGAGTCCCCTCAGTCCCTGGTGTTTAGGTATAGTGTGAAATGGAAATTCTAGTCATCTATCGGCTCCATTGATGTGTATTCTTCAGAGCTGTTGAAAAACCGTAATGAATGAGAAAGTGGCTATTGACTGGGCCGATGTGCAATTCATTCTAAGTGAATTCTAGTGTCACTGATTTAGCCTTGGGTTGCAGGTCTAACTTGTTTCTTTTCTCATGCGGCACTATGAAAATTCACTCCTATGCTCTTAAAATTGGCTAAATATCCAATATTGGCTAAATAATTCCTTTCGTCTCCACCTTAGCTGATGTGTGGTGTGCATTTTGGTGCAAATGGCTGCACCCATCACCCAGGTGGGTACTACACATTAGTGGTTGAAGTGAGTCCCTCCCATCACAGCACATTGAGCTCCCAGCACATTGAGATCATTAGGCTGAAAGACCCTATATCAGTGTTTCTCAACCCTCTCCTGGAGGGCCCCCTGCCCTGCATGTTTTAGATCTCTCCCTGCTCCAACATGGCTGATTCAAATGATCAGTTTGTTATTAAGCAGCTTCAGGAGTTCATAATGAATTGATCATTTGAATCAGCTGTGCTGGAGCAGGGCGAGATCTAAAACAGCAGGGGGCCCTCCAGGAGAGGGTTGAGAAACACTGCACTATATAAATGTAACCAATTAATATTAACAGAACGTGTGAGAGAAAGAAGCCAAATGCATAATTTAAATTAAGGAAACATTTCAAATTTAATTTGAGAATTCCCCCTGCCCCTGACGTTAAGCTATATGATTTGATGGAAGCTTCAACTGCTGAACAAGACTTAACATCAGGGGCAGTATATATATATATATATATATTGCAACATGGTTTCAAAAAAATCTTGATGGCTTCTGTGGAATTCTTGAGACTGACAGAACAGGATTATTGTTATTACCCAAGATCTTCCCAAAGAGAGGGAAGGGATTGGGAGTGGGTGGTTCGCCTACCTACAGCCGACTTTCAGGGAAGAGTCTATTCACCTCACTATACAAAGGCTTATCGCGTCAAGGTCTACCCATGACCTTGACCACAGAGCATCTTAAATTCACCCACTAGCTTTACTGCAAAATCTATAAGCACAGATGATATTGCACAGTAGGCTTTTGAGAAATTACAATAAGGGCTAGGTACATTTGCAACTGCCTGTCAACCCTCAGCTTAATTACAGCCTTGGAAAAGCTGTTAAGCTAATGACATGTTTGGGCGTTTTCTCCCCTTCTCTAATTTGAACAGATTCATGTGCTACTGCTGCTGATGAGAGGGAATATATATGCAAAACTGTCACTTCCTTGTTTTCTTTCTGTCAACAAACAACAAGCCTTCACAACATTTTTTTTTGCTCACATGCTGCCATTACTACAGGCACAAGCCAAATTTTCCCTCCTTTCCTCAAACACGTAAAATCAGAAACATAACACTTTAGCCCAGATAGAGAATATCTTGTGCATAATGGCGTGTTAATAATAAAAAAATGTGTAATGGATGAAATGCATGAAACATTCACATCTTGTTATTCCTTAAAATAGTTCACATAATAAGTGTTCATGATGTAAAAATTGTAAATTTTGCTGAAACAGTCCTGTGTTTTTGGGTACAAGAAGTATCATATAATTATCACTATTTTCAAAATCAGCACTGATAATGCTATCAGATCTTTTGCTTTGATTCCAGTTTATTATAATTCTGAAAACTGCAGACTTGAACTGTGGAAAAAACACTGCTCTGTACTGTGCACTCAAGTTAGGAACAGGCAGTATTGCTTTCATAAGACTACGAGCGCACATGTTACCTACTGCTTGCTTTTAAAAAGTTTGATTCTGTCTCTTAGCAAGGAACAGCTCAAAAATAGCACATAGTTCACTTTGTTCATGCCTCTTTTTTATAATTTCTGCCTCCTTCTCATATTCCCTCTCTTTATTATTTCCCCTCCTGCAGCCTGGTCTGACAGAGATGCCGGCATAGTTTCCATGGAAACTCAAAAAAAGAAAAAAAAATCCCCCCCCCTCCCCTTCCCCCCTTTCCTCTCACAGTCTTGCCAGGGCAGAGTCGTGAGTGGAGTCTTGCGAGCAGGAGGACCTTCACAGTGGTGCACAGGGGAACACTCCCATAAAGAGCGGAAAAGGCATGGCATGAATTTTCATGGAGGAAAAAAGAAATCCATCACAGTGTGAAATTGTGCAGTGCTGAAATTCTGTCCTCCCTGAAGTACTGAGGAGGAGGAATCTGCAAATTCAGAAAGCAACAGATCACTGACAAATTTGTTCTGCTGTAGTACCTCTTACTACATGTATGTGGTGTGCAGAGAAACACGGCTCCTGAGAAGTGACTAGAATCTAAATGCCGACATCAAACAAATATGTTGATGAGGTCCCACTGCTAATATGGTAATGAACTATAATGGTATACGTAATGACCTGACTCCGAAGTAGAACGAAAGGCACCTTACTGTGCCATTTATAGCAACCTGAGAAACTATCTTGTGAACAGTATCAGGTGTGAGGGACATGGGGCTCCAGACAGCGATCTCCTTGTCCTTGGTGAATCACAGCAGGCTGGCTGTAGATGAGAACGGGAGGGGGGGGGGCCTTGGGGGGCAGGGGGGCTAAGGGTGCCATTAATTATTGAGTCCTGCTGAGGGACGGGATATCCGCTACTCTGTATACTCTACCTAGGGAAGCAGAGACTGCCAAAATCTACGCACTCGACACATGATGCCACTTCTGAGGAGAAGAGATACCCCAGCCGCGGAGGACAGACCACAAAGAGCACACACTTTGAAGAACTCTTTTTGGGTTTGGACCTTGCTTTTCCACAAACAGTACACAAGACCCATCTGTCTTGATCTTTGCGTGATGATTCAAAAGTTTAAATGCCTTGAGCAGAAACCAGTGTTCAAATCAAAGCACTAAATTCAAGCAGAAAAAATCTATTAATATATTCCCAGAAATACTAATTTAATGAAGCCGAAATACTGATCAAACCTACAAAAACTTTTTTTTTTCATTTATCTAAGGTGTTTGAAACCCCAACTTCAAAAGAGGCTAAACATTAGTGAGTGAGAATTCTGCCTCTAATTTCTGAGTGCAAATTGTCATTAACATAATGTATTATGTTTGCCCTCTGCTGCCCACCTTTGAAAATGGTATCTTGCTCATTGGATCCACTCCTGACAGGTTTCAGCTCAGATGTCTTGCTCCCATAGCCTGCATATGGATAACCTTGCCATGGGAATGATGGTTAATTACCATAAACCCCCGCATCCCTGTCAAACCACTGCTGGATGGTGTGCACTGAAGTAGAAACTCACACTGTAATAAAGGAGAGATACATATGTGCACATTGCTGTGTTTCTCCCAGAAGCTGTTACTTGATACAATATCTTGACCAAACACACCTTTGTCAAGTTTCAGAAAGCAAAATTGTCCCATGCAGCTCCTGACGTAATCTCTTCCCTTCTAGAATTACATAATTTCACCGTTTATTGAGGACCTCTATCCAGTACATTCTCAGTATTGCTGTTTTACATATGATAAATTGCCATGTCAAGACTTAGGAAAAGTTACCTTTTTTGCTGTCCTGGAATATCAATAGTGGTGCTATGACCACAAACAGTTTGTATGTATGTACTCTTTGTGCTTACATGCACTGTAGAATAAATCATAATCAAGTTGATATTCTTTTCCATTAACATGAGTATCACACTTAATTCTCTTTCATAAAGACGTATAATAATATACTATCCAATATCAAGATAAGGCCTGCATTTCAGCAAGGGACTGTGGGTAACTTCCACAATTTGAGTCATTTGCATATATCTACCATTGTAATGTGTGAAATTTGTCCACACTTCCACTCTTGCAGAAAACAAACACTTCATTACAATTTTAGCCACATTTTGACATTGCTAGCATGCAGCCTACCAGGCAGCAATGACAATGTAAAGAAAGAGCAACTAAATTTAGCTTTAAAATTCATTTAAAATACGTTTATACCTAAAGAATTTCACCAAAGTTGCAATGCTTCCTGACTGTGAGAAAATCCATGAGCTCTTTTAGACCATTCCTATAACACACTATAGAACTAGGCAGCTACCCATTGGAATGGTTAACTCTGCTAAAGTTGTCAGTAATTCTATTGTGTGTAATGATCAATTCAAGCTCATCATTAATTATGGTGTTAAATATGTTGTAATCCACTAGCTTGATGAAATCAAGCACTAAATGAGAGGTAATTAATACTACACTTGTTACTA
Source organism: Megalops cyprinoides (assembly GCF_013368585.1). Lineage (NCBI taxonomy): Eukaryota > Metazoa > Chordata > Actinopteri > Elopiformes > Megalopidae > Megalops > Megalops cyprinoides. The sequence goes on along the minus strand of NC_050602.1, from coordinate 17,445,500 downwards.
GCTACCCTAACAAGGTTGGAACATGGTCACAATATGACTTTCCCAATGTCTGATGGAATATGCAGCAAAAATATTGTGGATTTTCAGAAAAAAAAGTGAGTGTCCCAATATTTTTGGATCCCAGTGTGTGTATGTGTATATATATATATATATATATATATATATATATATATATATATATATATATATATATATGTTTAGAGCACCAAAGTGGTTAAACAGGCTATGCAGCATCCTTTACTGCTGACTTACAGTAACTTCAGATCAAGCCTAGCTAGCTCAAAAGCCGTATCAAATGGAGCTCAAAAACAATGCACAATGACACAGCACCTTTGGGAAAGGAAGACTGGATACAGCAATAAAAAACTGATAAATTTGCTCAAGAAAGAAGTATGGAGAGGAAAAGTTTAAAATCAACAAGGGTGAAATGAACTGCTCGGCTTGCACTATATTTGGAAGCTAGAATTTCACCAGTCATTGTTCAAAAACTTCCACATTAATTAGGCACTCAAGCGCAGTCATTCGAAATGCAGCAATGCTTTTCAGCAATGAGTAATAAGGCTCATGCATTTGAAGGGCTGCAAACCAGTTTTACCCTGTGTCTGAGTAATAACTAGACACCTGAACAGATTGTAATAGATCAGACAACACACAGACACATCTATGCCTACTCTAACTTTACACCGTACATCTGTAAACGCCATCTGTGTTGAGTGTTACTGAGACACTGCATGTTGTTGGTGGTTGGTCCTTGGTGAGATATCAGATTTAGCCAGCAGTATATATAAACAATAAACCAAACTACACAAAAATACCAAAATAGCTACATATTGCTAATCTTACCAAGTTTGATGTTACCTCAATGCACCCCTCCCACCCCCCAACCCGACAATCCTCAGGGTGAGGCTATTTCTACAAATCCTTCCCCCATAACATACCAACATTATTAAGGAACCTCAGGGACAGGTAGCTCTGTACCTACAATGATCTGTCTGTTCTCATGGGAAGAAGTTGTTCTGCTTCAATACGTGGTTGCCTGAAGGTAAATAGTTGCTGTTGCTGTGTTCATCCTTTTGTGTCAGCAACTCCTACAAAGGTGACATGCTATAAGGTGAAACCACTACAAGTATGCCTTGCATGCGGTAGTATGATCACTGGTGTCCACATGCGTGCAGTAATACTATGAGTTATAAATTCAGAAGCAGAAAAATATTATTTTACATATGAGGTCCACAAAGTCTCTGACAGATATAAAACATATGCCATCTGTTGGGAGATGATACAATGAAGAAAGTTATTTTCAATACATTCTTCAGTACTTTATTTCTAACTACTCAAACTACTACAGTTTTCCTTGTACCCAAGATTGTGGTAACAATTTTGTATCCTGAGTGTGAATGAGTGGTAAAAGATATGAAAATGTGAATGTAAAAATGGCATGTGAAAGTATTGGTTATATGCAGAACATTGACACACTACATGTCTACTTCTAACACTCAGGATCAGATAAAACCAAAGGTCCTTCTGACACAGTCAGACAGTTTCACTTTGTGCTCTTCTGTACCATAATGAAGGTTGTATGCATGACATGCTTCTCTGAAGGCACTTTCAAAGGAAAGACTGTGAGATCTCCACAGTCCAACTAATGACCAAAGATGAAGAAGAGGCACTGAGAGATCCAATAGCACCTCCTGACCCAGGACTTTCCCCAGCTCCCTTGAAGACAACACGTTTTTAAGAGGCAAACCATCTGATCGCCATGCTCCAAAGCCTGCCTTTGATAATATTAAAAGCAAATCTACGAGCTCCTTGATTGATGAAATTGACAGGTGAGTCCCTGCTGACACCATCGATCTCCACATCCGTGAAGGCTCTCTGTATATGACCTAAAGGCTGCACTGGCTGCTAAATCCTCATCTGAAAAATTTCAGCCTTCATGATGAAAAAGAAGTTTGAAATTCTCTTGAAATGTTTCCCCTACCTTTGTATGTGTAGGGTGCAGCCAGGTCACGACTGAAGTACATAATGGTCTCAGATGATTTATACATTTCATTGTCCTTTAAACTGTTTGCAGAGACTGTGCTGAATGAACATAGTGGCGTCTTCCAGGAAATTGAAAAAACTCCTTCAAAAACATACCCCAGTCACAAGTGTGTCCTGTGACCATGGATGCACTTCAAAGAACAGAATGAAATAAAAAAAAAATTGAAATTCTCTGAGTAATGAAAACCTCACAAATGTGACAGTTATTTCAAAGCCCAGGCCTCCCAGAGGAAAGTCTGGTTTCAGCAAGGCTGCCGTGAAGCGGAAAGAAACGAAGGAGAGAGCAGAACTGGGGAGCTTTAAATGTACATAGTTTTAATAAGACAGGATTTGTTTTGATGTGCAGTGAGACTGCAGATGAGCAAAAAAGTTGTGACTATGTTAATTTCTCTCAGCAATGAATATAATTTTATGATAATTATAATGGTAATATATTAGTGTATAGTGTGCATTCTTTGGGTGTTTAAAAAAAGTTTTATTTGGAACTGAATTGCTATGTGCTAATATCAGATCAATTACTGACCACTTCAATGAAAAATCTCAGGGTTAGCAGTTGAGAGCGGGCTGTTGCCAGCTGTGTTGAAGTGATGCTATGCAGTACATGTAACACCTGCCAAATGGAAATGATTAAAATGTAGCCAGTTCTCTCAGCTTTTATCCCATTCAGTTGAAATACATATTTAAATGAGCTCTCCTCATGCATGTATTCTCATACTTTCCTATGATGTGTTTTATCTTGCAACAGCAACAGTAATGCTTTATAAACTGAGAGAACAGTATTTTTTTTCTTTCTTCTGTCATTTTGGACCTGAGGCCATGAGGAGGTGGCAGTAGCCCTGCGTGGAACTGAACACAATGGGTCACATTACACTAAGTGAAACACACTATATGGACAAAAGTATTCGGACGCCTGACCATTACATTGTAATGACATTGTATTCAAATACATATACTTTAATATGGAGTTGGTCCCCCTTTGCAGCTATAACAGCTTACACTCTTCTTGGAAGGCTTTCCACAAGATTTTGGAGTGTTTCTGTGGGAATTTGTGCCCATTCATTCTGTAGAGCACTTATGAGGTCAGGCACTGATGTTGGACGAGAAGGCCTGGCTCGCAATCTCCGTTCCAGTTCATCCCAAAGGTGCTGGATGGAGTTGAGGTCAGGGCTCTGTGTGGGCCAGTCAAGTTCTTCCACACCGAACTCAAACCATGTCTTTATAGTCCTTGCTTTGTGCACTGGGGCACAGTCATGTTGGAATAGAAAAGGGCCTTCCCCAAACTGTTGCCACAAAGTTGGAAGCATAGCATTGTCCAAAATGTCTTGGTATGCTGAAGCATCAAGATTGCCCTTCACTGGAGATAAGGGGCCTAGCCCAAACCCTGAAAAACAGGTGTGGCCAAATACTTTTGTCCATATAGTATATGTACATATATAAAAAAGAATATATACTGTATGTATATTTCACCAGATTCCCAATGTCCACTGCTATCCTCTGCCAATCAGGCAAGGTCAACAATATGGATGAATAATACAATGGTACACAATCTATAAAGGTGAACAGTTGTTCTGAAAGAAGCTTCGGCCTTTAAGGTATTGACAGAAGGCCGCATGTATTTTTTAATAAAACCAGAGAGTGTCTGGCTCAAATCATATCTTGCTATAATTGTGCAATAGTGTTGGTAGAACTGTAAAAGAGTCTCCATTTGCCCAGTGGCATTACGGCTTTTGCCACTCTGCCTAAGCTCGGTGTGTGAATGCCCACCAACACTGGTGTTGTTTTCCTAGCTATTCATGGATGCCTCATTTCCCTGTTCTTCCACATCCTCATTTCCCCTTTGCTGAATGCAGAAAATACGCCACAGCGATATGGCGTCATGCGGTTCTTTCCAGACGAACATGGATTTGTTCCTGGTGAGAGTCTATAATGAGTGACAGAGAATTGCTTTCTGATTCAATTGTCTCCCCCTTTGTTTTGAAAGAAAAGTGGGGATATAAATTGCCTGTTCAGTGTCCTTACAGGACCCACACCTAATAGGGCGGCAGGAGTGTGCCATATTTTTTTCCAGCTTTCCCGATACTGTGTTTCTCAGAATGTGGTGAGCAGATGCATTAGGAGCTGATACGTATTTTAAAAAAGTGTTGTATCGTATCATAGTTGGCTTCCGTTGCCTAATCAGACTGCATCAGTAAATATGTGGTATGGCCTGAATGGTGTTATGTCACACTCACTGGTGAGGGAGCGTTGTTTGCTTGGCTTGAAACTGTTGCTCATTTAACTTGAATGGATACACTTCTGTTCTATTGTACTGGAAGTTGCTCTGGATAAGAATGTCTGCTAAATAAATGTAATGTAATGTAAAATAACTTGAAACACCGGAAACATCCTGGAGCCTTTGGGATGTGATGCATTGTCATTTTTTTTTTACCCACTTTCTCAGCTCCAGCAATTTTTATGATCTGTTCCACTGAGTTTGGCTTTGGGTAATTAACCTTGTTTTTTGGTTGCGGTCCCCTGTGTACCGACTCCATTTTATGTGTTTGGCACTACCAGCGTCTGCACACAGACAGCAGGAGAAGGTGTCCAGGGACCGGGAAACCATTCTGGCAGCGGCTGGGGAGAGAGGACTGACCTCGCTGGCCTGTAAACAATGCGCGTCTGAATTGTTATTGCTCGCCTTTCCGCGAAACTGCCAAAGAGCACGGGGCGTACAGGTGGACGTCTCCGAAAAAGAAACGGAGTGTAAAATGACACGGCGAGCTGTGATCGGACGTCTCTACCCCCCCTCCCCGGGTCGAACGAGCTGGCGGGTTCGGTGAGCACGCTCGCGCGTCACGGCGGGGTTAACGACGCGGGGCAGAGACGATGATGGGGCTGCGCTGCGGCTGTCAGCGCATGGGACGGACCTGCCACCGGCGGGAGGCACAGTTTGGCTGTCAGACAGGGACCGCGAGCCAGTGGGACCGCGCACTACGCTACCTGCATGAGAAGTACCTCCGGTAAAATTAAGGCCTGCTCTTTTTTTCAGGTTCAGATTTTTTTCCAGTACCATTTGTCCAAGAAATGGATAGAGTTGGCATTCTGCATTCTAGGTCAAAGCCTTGTAATATCTTTGTTAATAGCATTTTTGTCTAACGTTGTGTGGACACCACTTGTGCACCATCGTTAACCTTAAACTTTACAAAGCGTTGCCTTTTATGTCTGATGTTTCAGCATTATTATCTAGATCTTATCTAACCGCAGTGCACTTCTCATGTTTTGTTCCTTTATCCAAATTACTTTCAAAAACCTCAAGCGTGAACCAGGCACCTGAGCTTCCCACTCAAAATAAAATCTAATCAACTGCCCTTCAGCACATATACACCTGTATTTAATCACTGCTTTAGTAGACAGGTGTGGTTCATCAGCTACGGGCTGTCTTTCTTTACACAAAGATTCCTCACACACAGAGTGACAATGATAGAGTAGAAAATGAAGCTGATGGCATACTGATTGGATGTGCTTGCTTGTTGATGCAAACTACAGATCCTGAAGATTAAACATGCACATTTGTTATCCATCACTCAGTTTAAAGAGACAGATAAACGTTAATGAAAGTCTTACTGACTACTTAAGCATATTCAATAGGGAACAACAATGTTTATACAATGTGCATATATTTATGGAGGATCTGAAGCTTTGCCATTCGATGTGGGTACAGGGGCAGTAATCTTTAGCACGGGGGAAGAAGGGATTTCTCCTGGCCATGAGGCTAAGGTTGTTGACCCCCCCATTTAGACATCATAAAAGGTAGAGACATAGTGGAGGAGGGTGCCACGAACATCTTACATGGAGGAAGTAGTAAGAGTAGTAAGATTTTTATACCAGGAAGTTTATCTAGGTTTAACCCTTTCGTACGTCACTTATGTTATGCTATGTAGTGCGTGTGTTACATTACATGGTTCATTATGTTTTCATTAGCATTATTAAGGTTCTCATAATTTTCACCGCAGCATTTTGCTACACTTTGTGTAAATCACTGTTTCAAAGCTAACGTCAGCTAGAATTTTTCCAATGTAGAATCCTATTAATCCTATTAAGAGATAATCACACTCTTGTGACTGCACGTGCGCGAAATAAGGAACATCCTGAATTTCTGTTTGCGACTTTAAAAATTGAATTCAACTCAGTTACTTTCTAGTTCTTTCAATGATAGGTGAAGGCGTATCCTTCACAGTGGCTATTCTGGTTCACTGAAAGCAGTGATTTGTTGAGGCGTGTGCATTATTGCTCAGGTGGAAGAGGGCCCTTCTGGATTGCCGCTCTCCAAGTGAAGAATTAGTCACCCCGGATAACTGCAGTCACAGAGGGCATCGATGGTGTGAGATCTCCAGTTCTGTTTGATAGAGAGTCAGTCTTGCAACTGAGTCACATTAAGAGCAGCTGTGCAATAAAAGTAAGGCCTCAGAACCTCAGAACCACCCCACCAAGCCCAGAACTCCCTATCCTTTGCTCTCATCACTCCTGCCTAGCTCTGCTTTAACTACAAATACAATCACTTGCACAGAACTCGTATGCCACACTTTGTAGGAAATGCCTTTGAATCGCAGGAGGGGTGATGTATTTGGGTCGCGAGTCGGCATGTTAACCAATTAAATGTGTAAAAGGTGTCAAAATGAGGTGTCAGCTCCTGATACATACAAAATCTCTGGACAAAAAGGGCTTTGACATACAAAAAGGCAAGTTTGTGCACCTTCAGCTCATCAAAGTTGTGATATCAACAGAATTGCAAAGTCTCCTGCTTAATTTCTCTTTGAGCTATATATACACAGTATATACCTCATCAGCACTATAAAAATCAGTAACCAGGCTATAAGCTTTCCTTTGGCCTTGTGCTAAACTCCCTTTTCTATACATTTATGATGTTTTTGTAAGGTGGTGTCAGTTTTGTTTTTTTAAAGGAAGGAGGAAATTATAAATGAGTTGTGTATTTATTGTGGATGGATCCTTCTGTATTTGCTTGCTGGAGAAACTAATTGGACGAAATTTACTGAATGGATAGGATGATCGGAGGTGTAGCAAAATGTGTAAGATGAAGAACAAGCTTCAGCTATATAAAAATGTTTCTCCCTGCACTTGAAAGGGATGGTACCATGGAAGCAGATTGTTGTTCTCAGACTGTGCCTTGGGTGGAGGCGACAGGCACACAACATATGGCAGTCACACTCCTACTTTGACAAACATGGTCCCTGACTGTGTAAATTGTACAAATGGATAGACAAATAGTTTGTGGTGTAACATAAAGAACCTGGGGCTTCCAGTGACTCAGTCAGCAAGGAGCTCATCCTGAGTGCTGGCTGAGCCTTATGGCCTAGGTTGGAAATAAGTCATTCCATCTGCCGACAATGACAAATCGGCTTTGTTATACAGGGCATAGAGGCAAGCAGGTCAGTCAGGTCTCCTTGCCTCACCATCAGACGCCTGTGATTCGCCCCGATGATGTCAGTGGAGGAGGGCCTATCCTCCAATCAACACCTACTTCACTGTGGCGCACTGTAGGACTCTTCGTGTTAAACACAGCTGTTGGCTGTGTGCGAGTATATCAGAGGATTGCATTCACGTTGCTTCGTTGCTCAAGCACAGAGGTTGACAAGCCCAATGTACAGTTGCCTATTGCAAAATAGGGTTACATAAAGGGGGAAAAAACATTATTAAGTAAAGAAATAATTTTGGAGCAAACGATTTTGTAGATTGAAATGAAACCCAAGGCAACACAGTAGTCCATATCTTGACAGGGTCCATTGTACGGTCTTCAGATCTGTACCCTTTTGAATCACTTCATACGCTGTGCTCACTTCTGCCATTTCATGCCCAGTGCCTCTGAGTGGAGGGCCTAATTTGGCTGCTCCATTTCTGAGTCACTTTCAGGTCCTTTATTCTCTTGCTTTTCTCCTTCTTTCATTCCTTGAGGAGTAGAGTGGTGACGGGCAGAGAACGCCAGCAAAAAAAGGCTCCTTTTTCATTTTTCAGAGGAAATACAGAGGATTTGGAATATCTGTTCTGTGTGCAATCAGGCTTTTGTGAGAGGGGTGAGAACCATATGCTCCTCTTCAGAATAATTTTGTTTGAGGTTACGGGGCAAGGCTCCCAAATGTCAGTGATGGACTGCATTGTGTTAGAGATGGCGTTGCAAGTCATGGTTAAAGCAATGCTGCTGTATCAGCAATTCTGATTCCTCTCTCTTCACCATCCCTCTAGCCGAGGTGTCAGTGAATGTTACTGATTCTATCCTGCTTCTCTGCATAATGTCAGGATGGCTGTTTTCCCCATGGTCTTATTCTGTAGTTTCTTTAAAGATCCATCTTTAATAAGAAGGGAACACAGCAACACCAACACTTTCCTGATGCTGCCCAAATGTTAACCAAACACTGATCCAGCACCAACCCAGAAATAACTTCTGACTGAAATCAGTACTGATCATGAAATGATTTCCTGCTTGATCCTCCACAGTCAACGGCCTAAATGGGAAATCGAACCTGCAACCTTTTTGTCACGAGGTCTGCTCCATACCACTACACAACATGAGCTGCTACATAAAACGTCACCTAAACACCTACCACCACTCAATGTGCTGTATTGCAAATCACTGTTGAGCAAATTTACAAAATCTGGGACAGCCATTTTTCTGAGTGTGTAGGTCTGCTGTCTTTGCGTAGTGGTGGAGGTAACGGTTAAGGGCATACACCTTGCACACATTGGGGTGGTATCAATGAGCCTTAGGCCACTTGGCTTGCTGAGAGGACTGCAGATATAGAAGGTGGAGCCGTGCTCTGGATACAGCCCAGTCCAATAGAAGGGGGAGGTGGCCACTTCTCCCTCTGTGTACCCTTTTTAATCACAAGCTCGTCAATGACTTCACAGACTGGGGAACAAGCAGAGCAAGCAAACCGCTGTGCCTTAAACCCCACTGAGAATTTAGTTCCCGTTTCCTGACTGTTGGCACACTTCTACCTCACAGACTATAGCTGATCTATAGCGGTGCTGGTCAATAAACACATTGCAGACAGAGAACATTTGATTCCACTTGAGACATGTTGGCAAAGCACACCTCTGCTGTAAGACTTCGGCCTGCAGTGCACCAGAGTGATTTCTATCAGGCTGGTGCTGTGAATGGGAGCACTAACACCTTGCTTCATGAGGAGCTTGATCGTTCAGGTCTTATCTCCGGTCAATCAAATCTCGCCAATATCAGGCTTCTATGTGACTCATATTGTGGCAGTTGACCTGCATTACATACACCAGCCTCCTTTGGGAAATAGGACAGAGGGACCTGTAGATGTACAGAGGATTATATGTCTGTAAACATAATCTAAATTTGGCGATTTCCACAGAAATGGATTCAGGTTTTTATTTAATAGTCAATAACTAATTAGTTATGGCCCTAAGATACAAAACTTATATCTAATTAAATGTTTGCATTACAAGAGTGCATTGAGAGCTGTTTCTTCTTTGTTTTTTTGTGCATGGGGTGAAACCAAGTCCAGCTGTTTATTTCTCTATGTGTGAGGTTACCCCCATTAAGCTTGAAAATATTCTCTTCTCTTGTCATATGTGCTTATTTACTTCTTCTGAAAGTCCTGTGATAACAATGGCATTCATACTTTATAGAGCAATCAAAAATAGCTACAATACTTTATGACAGCCTTATTAAATGGTAGCACCTTACTCAAGGATTTACGTGGGTTTAAGAAAATCTCATGAAGTTCTTAATATGAATACGCTAATATGAAATATTTCTATGAAAGTGTATGTCAGTGTTACACGTAACAAATGCACATGACATTGTCACTAAAAAGTTAAATATTCCTAAAATGTTGAACATATTTTAAATGGTAACACTAATAAAATGAAATGAAATGGAAAAGAAGTTCAATAAAGAGGAAGAGTAAGAAAACCTACTCCACTCAAAGAGCATGATCTGAATGGTCATCACATGGACTTGTCATAGATGTGGTGTGTGTATGCTTGTGCGTGTGTGTGTGTGTGTGCCTGTGACTAAATAAACAATATCAGCTCAACTCAGCAGCATAAGAAAGTTAACTGTGGGTCTTGTTTGTTGTGATTGGTGTGGGGTCCAGATGTCTGGACCAAGTAAAGAAGGTCGGTGCTGTTTGTGAGAGACGGCAGCCTCTGAGTCTTTGGCACTGGGAGTGTTCTGCGTTTTCCCCTTCCACCTAGCGGCTCTTTGCATCTCTGGTACAGTAGAAACGCCCTGCTGGGCCCGGAACGAAAGTGCGCCATTACCCCTCCTCGCCTCCCTCTCTCCCTGCTCCCCGCTCCTCTCTCCTCTCTTCCCTCTCCTCTCCCTCATTAGCGCGGCTCTCGGGAGGCAGAGCCTTTCAGCAGAGCCGCGGCGCGCTCGCAGGAAGCGGCGCCCCTGCCTGCTCTCCCTGCACGCGGCGGAGACTGTGCGCCGCCATGTGCGGCCTCCTCGTGCCGCCCCGTGCGCAGTGACGCCATCCCGGGAGGCCCTCTGAGGCAGTCTTATCAGAGGCGATCAGACCGCGGAGGAACGGGTAGGTTGCCGCGACGACGAGGAGCTCACCGCCGCACGTGAAACGCAGGGAACCTGGCCTGCGTCCTCGTTTCCTCTGTGTGCTTTCCCATCTGGGCACCCCCCACCCCCACCCCCCCATCTCTCTTGTAGATCAAAGAGTTGTGAGTTCCTCAAATAGATGCAGGTTTTTCGTGGAGAGAGGCAATCAAGTGGTAAAGCGGGAAGTGCCAACCGCGGGGCGCGGATCGCGAGAGGCGAACAGCAGGAGGAATCGTGCTGTTCCTGGTCTCCGCTGCTTCCTGGTGATTCACAGGGACATCTGTTCCCTGGCCGCGGGTGCAATCTGGTAAAATCATCCCAGAAAGCCTGAGAGGTGCGTAAACACATCGATCCTGACAGTGAAGCTGTGCCTGTGATGGCCGGAGGTAGCCGGGGCAGGAATGCTTTCCACTCTTCAGGCACTTAATGTTCGAAATCATCAAGCTCGAAGTTCCGTCCCGCTGTAGAGTAGATTTCTCCTGCCGGCAATGTGACCATGTACGGCAGGATCTTAATAACCAACAGGAAGTGCATGATGAGGAGAGAACATTGAGTGATTACACTGAAATGCTGCGACTGTGAACTGATTGTCAGTTTTGTAGGGACTGTGTGACATTGCTGCTGGTTGTCAGACATTTTACGGCTGAGCTGCAGAAATGTGTGAAGAACTAATCATGAAACCCCTATGGACCTCAAGGCTAAAAAATAACAATATCTAGCCCCTCTGGCAAGGCCCTTTTGTCCTGTCTTTGACTCATAGCAAAAATCAGAGGCATGCCTTCACGTTGTATCATGTTAACTGTACACTCCCACTTTGGTTTGGGCCTTTATGAAATACTGTCCTAATTAAAATGAAATTATGTTTAGGTTAAGCACTACACAAAAAGGTCCCTGCACCGAGATCAGTGTTTACCAATGAGCATCAACTGTATGCAGTAGCTACACGAATGCGGCACCATCACCCACCAGTTTTTACAAACATGACAGCATTAGACTGCTGGGAAATGTAGTCATCCCCTCCTTTCTTTAGCTTCCTAGTCATTATGTGATTGAATAGAAGATGGAGGGAGGCTTTATTTAAGTGTCAGGAAACCAGATGATTTCATTTCCACAGCTTAAAACTTTTATTATCCATTTACACTACAGAGGTGATTCAGCAAAATATCTTGCCCATATCTTGGACCACCTGTGCCAAAGGTACACCAGCAACCTTCAGGTTTACACACCCTACTCCTTACCACTTACCACTGCACCACATTGCCACTGGTGAGAGGCCAATTTGGCAGCTTGCCCAAACCTTGAACCAATCAAAGATGAGCATTTCAAGCAGGGAAGGCAGCATGTGGAACAGTTCACTTAATTCGTTCCTAATACAGAATGAGTCACAAAATGTACATGATGAGCATCTGCAAATCCTACTGGACCAATATTTGGTCTGAGCAAATGTTAATAAGTTCAGAAAACTGGCAGTAGCCACAAGCAGTGGCAATCTGGCTGGATCTCTCCTAAGTGGATGGAGACAACTGTGATGTGACTGGAATGGACACAGTTAAAGCCGGTCTGTAGTTCTCAGTAAATCCTTATAACCGTCCTCAGCCTTATCTGATGGTGTACAGTTTAACTGTAATTATCAACGGGCTGACTCTGTGTAGTGAGCTTTGGCTTTCATGTAGCACTGTGAAGAAAACCCTTTGATCCCGTGAACAAAAGAGCAGCACTTAAGTGATACACTGTACAGCTTAATGCCCCACGCAAACGCCACAAAGCAGAGCTGCTTTCATATCCAGGTGTGTGAAGCTATTCCGTTTAAATTTAGACAAAGTTCTTATAGAAAGTTAAAGAGTTTAATGACAGAAATGATTTACCGAAACAACACAAGTAAAGTACAAGTACGTTTTCGCTTGCCAGCATGCACGCCCTGCTGATTGTTGGTATGGAAATGGTAAGAGGATGGGTCTCAGATGATGTGAGGGTTTTTCTGTAGTTTCTCTCTGTCACATTTTGGTAATTTAGCCTGGCTGGGTTTCGCAAATGGAACAGCTGAGTTCTCCCATCCTATCTACTATCAATGGTGACCTGTCTGTGAGAGTGCAAAAAGATACCGTACAGACCTATCCAGCTGAGGCTTGCTTCTTACTCAGATTCACTCAGTGGAGCTATATTAGAACAGTAGGCTCTTCCCCTTTGTAAAGTGTCTGCTAAGATCTGCCCCTTACCATGCAACCATGGACATAAAGGTATTTGCTTTCTGGTGTTAAACAGGGGCTTTAGGCCACTCGATTTTGAGTTTGTTCTCCTAAATACTGCCAATATGGTTTCCCCGGCTAATATAGAGGGAGCCTCCCAAAACATAAACAGGTTACATCTTCCTGCTCTGGACAGAGTACAGTATGACCATTATTCTAGTCCACCCATAACATACTCTGTCTTTAACTTTAAACAACACATTTATTATATTAGTAACACATCTGTTTCATAACCTTTTCATTTCATTTCGACAGCTACTAAAAGCACACACCTAAATTTATTACCTGAAGTGATGAACTAGTCTTTATGTACTCAGATGGAAAGGAGGGCCATGTGTGTCTGTATTATTGATGGGCCATTCAGTATTGTATAACTGCTGTCTTTGCCTGGACTTCTTAAAATAAAATACTATCAGCACCTTTTACATCAGGACCTGAAACCCAAGCACAGTTGTGTATGATGCAATGAAGTTTGTTATTCTCACTTAAAATGACACAATTCCATACATTGCTAAAAAAAACTAATATTACCTTTTAACTATCTGTTGGTGGTATGGGACAATGCATGGACTGGCACCTCATTTCAGTACCCTTACTCATGACAGCGCTGCTGTTTGTCACTCATATATTTCCATAGCAACAGAGAATTCCTCACATTGCCTGTTGCCAGGGTTTTTCTGTCTACTCCTCAGCTTTCTCCATCTATTATTGATATGTTTGTTAAATGCGATCGCGTTTTCTTTTTATTTTAGATAGCTTAACTGTTTAAATTATGGAAATAACCTGTGACACTTTCTCTGAACAACCTCTGCTGTTTGAAATTTGGCCCCTCACAATATTTGGCCCTTTCTCTCCATATTGATTGATATTGAATTTTTCCTACAGTACTAATGCAGGAATGGGTTTCTGTCCATTGGCTGCTCCCCTGCATCTTAGCCATGATCAGCTGGTTAATATTCATGAAGGGCGTCAAAGACGCTGTGTGTGTCACTGTTTGTATTAACGACCTGCCAGCAACACCCTTCCTGCGCAGCACTCTATTTCTGCTTGGTGCTTCCCCAAAGCAAAGATCACCAACGCTCCAGATGAAGAGTGGGGACATAAATTTCTCTGCTAATGAATTCCACTGTACCGTAGGCATTTTACTGAATGTAAAAAAACACTCATCGTCTTTAAATAAAAATTACACATTCTCACCTCTACCTGTTCTCCTTTTCCAGCTATATTGTGATCCTGGCTCTGTGGTAGCCTTGAATTCTCGGTCACTTAAACAGCAAATAACATTCCCACGTGATGCAGACCTGTGCTGTAGGTGACAGTATAGACTTAAATTGACATTCATTCATATAAACAGTTAAATGAACATGCTTTCCTCATTAAGGGGGTTGGCGAGCGAGCGAACAGGCTCACCCACCAGCCTCTCAGCCTGCTTCTGTTTGTGTCACCCCATTTAGCAAACACCCCGCCAATCGAACGGAGGGTGCGGATGCGCTCACTAATCCCCCTCAGGTGCGCCTCCTAATCGGGAGTCAGCCACACCTCCCCCCTCTTCATTCTCCCCAGTGGCTTCCGTTCCGTCTCTCATCAGCCCATGGCGTGTGGGCTCGAGATGATGAGCCCTTTCTGCATTTGGTGCGGAATGCCTTCGGTACAGCGGAATTCATTTGCAGCGAAATTTATGTCCCCCTCTCCTGCCAATCCCTCTGAATTCCCCTGGCCCTCTTGGGTATTTGTCCGTGCACGCGCCCCCCAGCACTCTGTCCCTGATGCTTTATTGCCTACTAAAACACAAGGCTCTTCTCCTTTGCTGGCTATCCATCTCCCCGCCCTCCTCAGTGAGCCCTTATGAAACGCTCTGTACCCTAAGCTGCTGCGATATCCAGTGTGTAAAAGATATTGTGGACATTTGTTTCGCCCCCCTCTAAGTGGATCCAGCAATGTTCATTTCATACACACACCCCCGGGACAGAGCTCCTTCAAGATAAACCATGATGTCATGTATCTGCCTTAGGTGTTACTTGCACATAAGCATGTCCCCCCCCCCCCCTTCTCCACCTCTCCCACCAGCTACTGCTATTATTGCCATTTTCACAATTGTTTTTAAAAGCAACAGGGAACTGAGCTTGTGACCAAAAGGTTTCAGGTTCAGATCTCGAGTGGGACCCCGCTGTTGTAGCCTTGGGCACTTTGCTTGAATTACTTTAGCACGCATAATAATTCAGGCCTGTATAAATGGATCATGTGTAAACTCTGCTGCCAGTTATGTGAATCACTCTGATCAGGGCATCTGACAAGCAAGTAAATAATACAAATATTAAAGAATGCGTTTCTCAGGGCAGTTTGAACCTGTATCTGTTTCAACACAGGCAAGATGTTTTTTACTACTACTACTCCTACTATTACTACTAATAATCAAAACGGCAAAATCTGGCAAGACAAACAGCACATACTGACTTGAAAACCCTGCAAGAAGGCTTATCACTACCAGTGTGTAATTGCTTATGTGTAACCAGCCATAGTCCTGTAAAAAAGTCATGTTTATTCATTTGGCCCAGAGGGAGAAGGGGAAAAAGAAATGATTAAATACTAATTGGACCATATCACATTGGAGCCGGGTCTATTACGATGTCAATCACTTCCGCACAATATGGCACGGAGGAGAGAGAGAGAGAGAGAGAGAGAAAGAGAGAGAGAGTGGAGGCTATATTGGGTGAAAGGATTTGAGTCAGCTGTGGAAGCATACCATTACCTCATTGGTCAGATCCCTCTTCTGCCAACAGTGTGAGGTGCTCATTCATTTGTCAGGCAGCCTCTTAAATGGGAAATGTGGAGGAAGGCTTATGGCAGGAGTGTTCAGCTGTATTAGAATGGCACCTAATTAATGCTAGCATACATAATACATTAATGTTTATCTCAAACACATAGTATACTGTGTTATAAACATGTAATAGACCTGTGCATTTTTACAGTTCTTTAACCTTTTAAAATGTTGATTTTAAAAAACACCTTAACCCTCCAGCTCACTGGATCAGGAGTTCGTTTGGAAGGCTTTCTCATCTTTATTACTGTTATTATTCACTATTCATAGCCAATAATTGCAATAATAGTCTTGTTCCAATGTAACCTTTATTATCTGGCATGGTGCAAAAGACAACACATTGCATTCCATTCCAACATAGCTTCAATATCAGATTTGGTGTTAGTGTTTACCTTTTGTATTTAATCCATTCATTTACTGACACAATTCGGGTGAAATGCCTCCCCAAGGATACAACAGCAGTGATCCACTTGGGAACTGAACTGGCAACCTCTTGGTTACAAGCCATGCTACTTACCACTGCACCAAATTGCTACCAAACGTGCTGCATTTCCTAGATAATGTCTCTATGTTTACCATCAAATAGTCCTAATGATTCCTTTATGCATATCTGATGGCATATCTGACTGACTCAGGATCAAAAAAGAAATAAAATTCACAGTAGGTGGAGAAAAGATCAGTTCTGTGCTTCTGGCAACCGTAATTATGCGACTAATATTGTTTTAATGAAAATAAAGCTTGACAGCTGGTTCAAATACATCTTTGTATCCAAGACTGTAAACTCTTCTCTTAGTCTATGGACTTGTGTGTTAGCATGTTCTGCAGTTCATCTTCCCCATCATTAACCGCTCTTCAGATCAACACACACGCACACACACACACACACACACACACACACACACACAATAATGACTGTATCCTGTCCATGAGTCATCATCTAATTACCTTGTTCCTTGCATGTCATACATAAATGCACATACACGTCCATACACAAAAACTATACAAATGCTTACACATGTGAGTACATAAACATACGCATACAACTATGCACATTTAGACAAATATGCATACATAAGCAAGCTGTCCTGTACTGCATGTTTTATCTGTTTGCTATTCTTCACCGTATTCAATGTAAAACAAGACTAACAGAAAATAATCCAGAAAAAAAACCCTTCCTGGCCCTTTGATAGAAATACCAGATCTGCCTCCCACACACTCCTGGGCTGAATCCCTTGGCTCTTCAGTGGGCAAAAGCTTCTTTCTCGTGAATGCTGAAGGGGGGTCAGTCTCATTGATATGGACTCCCTCTCTCCGATGTCATAAATCATGTTATCACAGAGGAGCCACATGTACCCCCCGTTCTCATGCACCCATGGCCGCGTGCGCGCCAGCGCCTCATAATAACAAGAAAAATACACTTTTATGGCCGCTCTCTCTCTCTCTCATCTCCTGGGCAGCGTTGCCGGGTTCTGCAGCATGGTGCCGGCTTCTGAGCATTTCTGAGGGGAAAATGACTCTGCTGCCGATGCTGTATTCAGTATCAAAGGGGCAGCGATTTTTCCCGCTGCTCTTTCTCCGTCTCACACAAACACCTGTGTAATGATCCAGCGCCACCAGCATCTCACCCCCTTCCTCCTCCCACTACGCCCCTGCCACAGAGAGAGGGAACAGATCGAGGGCTCAGCCGACACCCCGGGAAGGCTGTTTATCTGCGATGGCCATTGCGTGTTTTTTTGTGTTTTTTTGTGTCTCCCTCTCTGCCCCCCTTCCTTCCACTCATTCATCTGAGGAAGCTGGCACTTCTGGAGAAGCCTTACAGAGTAATAAATGCAAAGCCACTGATGACAAAATGTAAAGAAAAAATACAACACACAAATGGTGCAGTGCTTTATGGATTGGCATTGATAGGTCAATGTGAAATGACACTGCCATTGGCGGTGCTGACGGTGTCAAATGGTGGAATTATCCGTTAACCTGTCTGTAAAAATGGAAGCCAATGCCTTGCTGCTTGACATTCAGCATTTAAAAGAGACGGACTGGATGCGCTGACCCTGTAGCAGAGGTGTGTCTGCACCGTTTGCTTCTCCTTTTCAATCCCTAAAGCCTTTATTACACAAAACCAATATGTCTACGATATAGAGTTTATTCTGTGTGCATTATCCCTGTATGCCAACCGACTGCAGTACAATGCAAGATTAATCCTAACACTTGCTGTGCCCTGAAACATATCTGGGAGAACTGAACTGAAAAAAGCCCTTTGTAATTTCCGAAGGTAGGTGAGCTCCGAACATGTGTATCTATGACAACTGCAGTAGCACATCAATGCCTCTGTTGTCATATATATATCATAAGGCAAGCATGACGGGCTTTACCTAGAAACTCAGAGTGTCCTCAGCACCAATCAATAAATACGCTGTGACCACAGGTTGGAATATTACAAAACTGTGACTGGATTGACTTTTAAATAGAAAACAAAACAACAGAATCAATATGTCCTTCGCTTGCCTTTTTTGAGTAATGGAGCTTCTGATGAGTTGTTGCTTTCCAGGTGTCCAATGCAAGCGCCCTGAAATGCCCTCTCTTGTGCCCTCCCTTTCTCAGTCCCTTTTTATTTCTGTAGTCATTCCAGCTTTGAAAGACCCTTTCAGAGAACATGCATGTAAGCCCTTTATATGAGCTATGGGTGCATACCACATCTTTTCAGAATGGAAGATTTATTTAGTCATTATTTGGATGAAGCACTTAATAATTGTTGTGAATGCTTATTGTGGCACAGCATGTGTGTGTGTGTGTGTGTGCGTGTGCACGGCCTTTGGATAATGTCATTTACTGGGGGCCTGAGGCTGCAGATTATAGGGAGTCCCAGGCGAGAAAAGTCTCTAGCACAGCTACGCATCACTCACCCATGACGCTAAACACTCTGAAAAACCCATACCCTTCCTCCAATGACCAAATCCCATCCAACAAAGCCCCAAACCCTTCCTACATGACCTAAACCCTCTTACACTTACCTAAAACCCTTCTGCTCTGACCCATACCCCTCCTACACAGACCCAAAACCCTCCTGCACAAATCCAAACCCTCCTACACTGAGCCAAAACCCTTCTATACAGACTCAAACCCCTCTGAAATGAATCCAAAAGTCTCCAGCATAGACTGAAAGCACTCTTATAAATCTCTATGACACAGACTGAGATGCCTGTGCTCTGGAATTCACTACCTCTCATTATGTATTTGGTGTACACCTGTTCCCATACGTGTTGTATAAAGTTTGAAGTTTAAGAATTGAACAGATGTTTTCATTCATTGTTTTATGTTTCTGGAGGCCTCACATATTTCATGCCTTGCATAATTCCTCATGCATTTTACATGCTATTGTGTCATGCCCTGCATACAAAATGAAATATTAATTTGTTTGAAATTAGAGCCTGCCCCTTTTACCTTATACCAAACATTATCATCCCCAATCCACCACGTCCCCCCCCAAACATTGTCATCCCCAATCCCCAATCCCCAGTCCACCCCCCACCAACCCCCCACCCACACAGTTGTCTCCCTTAGTTGTTTGACATTTTTAAGAATATAGTTCTTGGAATTTCACCAAGGTGTACACACGTCTATCTCCCTCACACTTGACTGAACCGCAGTAACATTTCCCTCTCTGTCCAACATGCCCCCCCAATAAAAGTTAAGAACCCTAAGAGGCTTAGTGTCCCTGGAGGCTGGAGTTTGGCTTGGCATCGTGTGCTGTTGTGGAATTGAGTTTCTGTGTTATCTCCCTCTGTGTGCACCGTACTCCCAGGCTGCCCTCTCCTGCTGTCCTCATCCCTCCACTTGGCTGGCTTCTAGTGAGTAAGCAAGCCTGTCAGGTCTAAGACTGTCAGATCTGTCTTTTATTGCTGCGTTTATGATTTTATCTGCATTTGGATTTGCTATGTAAATCAAAATCCTATGCATGTTCCCTGACTGAAACACAGGGCCTGATTTTCCTCAGAGTAGCTTTGGTTTGATTCTCTGTCTGCAGTGGGGCCCGTTGTCATTTTTCCAGTCCCCTTGAGCCGATGGAGAGGCTGTATGCATACACTGTCTACCAGCAGGGTGGCACCACCCTGTAGCATACATACTGTAGTTAATGTGAAACTGGATGTGTGTGAGATAACAGGGAGACTTCAGACCACAGACTTTGAGAGGGGAGGGACTGTTAACCATGCAATTAATTCATTCATTCATTAATTCATTCATTCATTCCAAACTCCCAAAATGTAGTGTCATGAAACTAAACTTTTAAATGAAAACTTTATGTGTTATTCTTTCTTGCACTGAGCACCACACCCTAGAAGAAATTCTCTGTGTCCAGGATCCCCATGGACAGGGAGGTGTAACTTTGTTCTCATCATCTGGCCAGTTTCAAAAGCCTATAGATCAAAGCCTTGGTGTCTTGGCATTGAGGGTAAGGGTAATTCATTTGTTACACTCTCTCATCCAAAAGAGCCCATCCTCACAGGATGCCCACAGATCACTTGCTATCTGTACATGACATCTCAGCATTAAAGGAGATTAAATATGAAAAGATTTCTTATTCCCCAAAAGCAGACTTCCCCTCGGCTAATGGGCCCATGTTAAGTTACTTGATGTGAAATAAGGCTCTGTCCAGCTGAACTGATACTCTCTCTTAACAATGAACCACCGATGAAGAGTCCACCTCACAGTTTTCATTTCACCACACAGTGCGAGTGCTATATGAGCATTCAGTACTTTTCTTCTTAAATGTCATGTTCTGACCTTTTTGAAGTAATTTCATGTGTGATGAAGTCTTACACAACAGAAGGTTTAAACTCTATTCATATTTTTGGGTGTAGGTTTGGTTCATTCTTCTCATCTATCCCCATATGTTCTTCACTGCATACTAATGCAAAAACAAACAAAAACTTTTTTTGGCCTTAACTTCCACAACAGCCTATGGCATGTTCTCTGTTAAGTAGGGAAAGGACACGCCCCTATTCTTGGATTTGTCTTCTTTTTGATCAATTTTTCCATCTTATTCAGTATGGTCTCATTTTTTTGTCAAACTACTGAAAGAAAAACTGCAAATTGTTCTTGACAGTTTTTTTTTTCATTCTTGAATATTTTGAAAAAAGGTTGTTGGACAGCGCTACAATACTTCTTACACTCATTGAAGGTCTGATCACACATTCTCAGCCCAGCTCAAAGGTGAAATAGTTTTTTGGTCTAATATTTGCAGAGAAAACAATTTCATACATCAAAGAGAGGCTGCAAAGCACTCTGACTATTCCCTGCTGATTATAGCCTCACATTATTCCTTCACTGTTTCTCCAAACCGTGAGCCTGTCTGTGAATGTGAACCTGGATCTGCACCAGTTGAGGAGCTACAGGTTGAATAAAACAAGGAGAGAAGCAGCAACCTGTTCTATGGTCTTTACCCTCAAATTAGTGTACATCAGGCACACTCTGCATCTGCTGAGCTTATACGCAGAGCATTTACTAACTCTTGTTCATCATATTTTGAAGCTCCTGACCTCACAACTTGAGAGGTCACAGCCTTTTCCTCCTCATTATCGTGAGTGACACGGTATTGACCACAGCCGACCTCTCTCCATGTGCACTAAAGGCCATTATAGGCACAGAAAGCCTGTATCTCCATATTGGAAATAAACCGCTTAGGGTGAGATTTTGGAAAGGTCCTGATTACGTGCTGGGGAGGGGGAGGAGAAGGGGTGAATAGATGACCACATGAACATAAGACAATTATGATGAGAACAGCCCATTCAGCCTATTTTGGAAGCAGTTTTCTTGGCCTACAGGAAAATACATAAAATCCGTAGTATCAGCTACTGTATTTTTGGATAAACTAGCAGTTCCTCTTGCATCCTTGAGATTCACCAAATTAGTGCTGTATTGCTTAAATGGAGTTTGATATCGATGAAGCTGTGCAGGAGACAGACTTTGTGTATGTGAGAGGATAGATTTTAATGACTTGTTATGAGTCAGATGGAGGTTTGAGAGAGAGAGAGGAGCTGTCCCTTGGATTGATAGTTCCTTCACTTAACAGTAGAGGGCACTGTGCACTGCATCTTTGAGCGAGGCACTGCCCATCTTCCCAAATATCTGTCAAAGGGAGGAAGTTTAGGAAAGTGAAGGTTAGAGTCAGTGAATACGTGTGGACCTGCGCATCATTACAGCAGTTATTAGGCCGCTGTGAGTCTGCTGAGGTTTGGGAGGGCGTGCAGACAAGTGTCAGAGCCGGTGTCGAGGGGGTGTTGAGCAACAGAGAGAAAGTAACATGGCAGGGAGACAGGGAGGGAGAGAGTGAGGGAGTGGTATATACCTAGAGCGAAAGCAGGAGGGAGAGGGAGCCAGGAAGGGAATAAGACAGAGGGAGACAGGGGAGGAGGATGAAAGAGGTGGGAGAAGTAATGGGGGCAAAAAGGGATGAAGACGATGAACAGAGGACAGATGAGAGTGAAGGGTGAGGTAGACTGAGTTGTGTGTGTGTGAGGCGAAGGATGGAATGAGGGAGGAGACAGTGAAGGAGATGCAGAAAGAGAAAATGACAGAGAAGAAAAGGGCGAAAGACGCAGAGGTGCGATACATTCACCTTCTTTCTGTGCCATTTGAACAGGTGAACGGTAATTTGTCTTCCTCCCCCCCACCCCACCACCACACACACACACACACACACACACACACACAGGCGCACACATACACTCACACACTCATGCCTGACGACAAGCCTCGGGTGTGTGGGCCACTGATCACCACTTTATCCAGCTCTCCCCAGCTCCCTGCTTGCATTAATGAACAATTCAATTACCATTGCCTACAAATTACACATGCAAGGGCTGTATACTACCAGCACTTCCATGTGACCATCCCCCCCCCCCCCCCCCCCTTTCATTACAGCATGGGAATGATTCTGTCACAGTGTTATTTTATCACTATGTGCTATTGATGCTTACATAAGTCATTCTTAAGAACGGAGTGCAGTGGATTTCATTATTTTATCTCCTCTCTCAGTTGCCTCTGCAGCCTTGTTCTGCCAGCTGTATCAAATATACATGTGATTGGAGGGCAGGGTTTGTCTTTGGAGGGGGGGGCTGAACTGTGATGTTTGTGATCACTAAGGCAGTAAAGCTCAGAGGTGGCTCCCATTTCTACTTATCTGACGACAGTATGATGGCATGTTTTTCTGCACGCCATCCCCCTTCTCCTCTAGAATGGCTGCAAAGCCCGGCAGAGCGCAACTGTGGCACTCTGGACCAAGGTTCTTGACCTAAATTATTGCAGAATATATCCAGCTGTGAACATGGATAGTGCGGGAAGAGCATGCAATGTAAACAGAAGCAAACAATGTATGTGTGCCAGTGTAGCATAGTGGTAAGTAGCAGGGCTCGTAGCCAAAAGGTCGGTGGTTCGATTCCTTGCTGGAGGGCTGCTGTTGTACCCTTGAGCAGGGTACTTAACCAGCATTGTGTCAGTAAATATTCAGCTGTATAAATGGAGAGCATGTAAAAACCTATGTAAGTTGCTCTGGATAAGAGTACTTGCTCATTGTCAATAATGTGATGTAAAGTAATATGTGTTCTTTGCTGTTCTCCACACAACATATGCAATGCCATGGAATTATTAAAGAATTGTTAAAGAAAAGACAGGTAAAACATTCAGTTGAGCTTGTGTAACTTCAGTCTACCTTGCCTGGCAGACACAAATGTATTTTTGCTGTATGCAGCCATCAGCTAGCTCAATCTCTCTGTTGGTCTTAGTTTTTGCAGGCAGTTTTACATGGCACAGGGCAAACTGACAGGGCCCAAGGTCAATACCCTCCAAAATGCCTGTTTACATCAAGTAGATTGCACTACCGGTAATGAGAATATCAGGAATGAGGGAACTATCATGAGAAAAAATAAATTGAGGTTAATTACTTAAATACAATGGAATCAAGCTCTCAGACTTGCCCTGAATGCTGTCTAAGCGGTGAATAGACTGTGTTACTACTAAGGTGCATTTTGAACCTTAGCAGAGTTCTGGAATTATGGGTGTTTGTGGTAGCTTGTGTATATACGTGCACAAGATATGCAAACAATGATTTCAGGTTATCAGGAAAGGAACGCAAATATAAGATTTAAATAAATGTTTGTAATAAATGTTCAAAAGTACGAAGTGTAGAGTGAGCAACTGCTACAGATGCCGTTCTGGTGACATTGTGGTCCTACAAGCTGAATTCATGTGTGTAGCATGCTGCTGTCTGTAAGTGTGCATCTCCCTGTGGTTCAGACATAGCAGCAGAAAATTCTGCAGTGTATCATAATCGACGTCAGAGCTGCTCTGTTACACACATTCAATGCGCAAGTGTTTTGCAGGCTGAACAGATGTCTTATTCATGTGTAGTTATTTTATCATAATGGCTTCCCTCAATGTGTCCCTGGACGGCAGAACGAGATAAGGAGACAATTTGCAGCTCCCAGATCAGCTCCATAGTTATGATCTGGGCTTGTGTCTCCGAGACCCATAAGGGAATAGCTCCAGCTTCTGACAGGAGGAGAGCATGTTCATGTCCCACGTTCATGTTATTAAGCTGGTCTTTTTGTATCTTGGTGTAAATTTGCATATCATATGTTACCTTTAAACTGATTTTGTGGCATCCGATATGAAGATACCTAAACTGCCTAAATTTTGGGGCCTCAGACCCTCAATCTCTATATTGATTTGCATTCACTGGGGATTGTTTGGCTACACAGAGAACATCCTGATATCTTTTGATCAACCATGTCTGCTCCTGGTCCCTGTTTAGACTGCTTTTGTGGAAAAAAAAAACATGAAAATGTCACGCTGTTCATGACGATTTACCTCAGTTGCAATCTGGGCAGTGGAAACTACCTTGAACATTCAACTTTGGCAATATGACTACTGTCACAATGTCCTCTATTTTTGCAACAAGGTGTTAAATTAAACACAGGTAAAAGCAGAGAGGGTAAATGAATTGAGTTTTTATTCTACAAAGCCTTTGACTTCAAGGGGTAGGGAGGGGAAACAATCTGGAGCCGTGGGCCCCGCTTTTGACAGCAGCCTTTTGAAATGTGCGCAGTGTTTGGAGGGAGATAACACTGACAGCTTGACTGAGTTTGATCCCATTTCAATTGCAACTGAGCTGAAATTCAGGCAGGGCCGGGAGTTGCTAACATTAGTTCGTTTCAGTTTATTTTCAAATGTCGAGGAGAACGGTGGTGCCCTAAAACCAGACGCTTAACACACACTGAAACTCGGGGAGCTCTTACTTCAGGCCGCTACGGCGCCTCCTCTGTGCACCTCATCACACGCTGGGTGGACAGGGGGGAAAATGCCGGCTGCTCTCCTTACCGCGCCAGCTGACGCAGGAATAATAACGTGCTGTTGCACTTGGAGGATCGCTAACTTTCTCAGCACCACTAAGTGGTTAACTCAGGACGTGAAGACAGAGGAAGGAAAATGCATCTCAAAAATAATTAACTAAGAACAAAATGAGACCTCTGCAATAAAATTATCGATGAAAGATGACATTATTATAATATGGGAAAGACAAACGTATCGGAGAAAGGCATATATAATATTGTCAGACACCACGAAAATCTGCTGAAGGCCAATAAACTCACTGAGTATAGGTACGTCTGGGGACGCTGAGAAGAATAAGGTTGTTTGACAGTAAAGAAACTGAAATGTATCTGCTGCTGTCACTGCTGAGGGAGCTGCTCAATGACTGAGTGAATAAGTGATGGAACATGACCATTTCCAGCCTGCTTTCTCCAGAGTTATGAACAAGCTTTGCATCACGTTCAGTTAGAAATCCTTTATAGACATTTTTTAATTTAAATGCCGTGCATTTTTGCATATACTTTTTTTTTTTTAGCTGCATGACACATTCACACCATGCCACCATGTTCACATGTGAAAACAGGATGCAGGACTATGATTAGTACTCCAGCTCTTTCCTAAAACAAGATGTCTCGTTGAAAAGACATTGGCTAATCAGGAATGGCTCCACTTTTAATCACAGTATTTGTGATATCACTGCCAACTGTGCAGTCCTATTGTAGGACTTGTACTGTTGCTCATTATGATAACAATGTAACCGCGATAAGGATGAAGGACCTCTGGGTGTTTTGGACAAGAGCGGTCAAATCAGACGTGCTGATTACACTGAGTCATGCAAGCCCTAGTCCAGACCCAGGAAAAGAACTTCGCATTGCATACAGTTGCAGGAAATCTGCATACGGGTCTTTTGGAGCTGCCTAGCTGAGCAATACCGTGTCAGAGAAGGGATTATCCTCTTGGTGGAACTTTACATTTAACGTCAATCATTGATGAGGGACAGAGGGAGAGGCATGGGAAGCTGACTGCCCTGGTTTAGTCTGAGGCTGCGGTCGAATTTAATGAATTTGTTATGATCCGGGGACTCTGTGAAGCCTCTGCCATGTCATGAATAGCTGATGCAGGAAGATGTGCCAGAGAGGGCGGGCCTGCTGAGTTGTAATAGACTCTTCTTATTAAGAGACTTTGGGAGAACATATACCATTGATTTTTATTTTGTACATACGGACCATGCACTGGTTGATGTCAAATTGTTTTTTGGCAAAAGTTTACTTTTCCCCCTGCGCTTTAGAAGCTATGCTGAGCTGCAGAGGCCTTGTTTGCTTTGTTCCAGTAGCACTGGACTTTTATATGTGTAAAGTAGACTGCAGGTGAACAGGTTTATGGTTCATGGAAAGGCGCTCTTTGAATCTCTGAGGATTCTCAATCCACACCACCATTGTCTGAATTTGGAGAAATCCATGTATTTCCACTTGCATCAGCTTCGGTGACCTCTTTGTATTGAGCAACACCTGCTTTTTAACACAGTGGCATAGTGGTTGAAAGAATACTTCAAGTCGGACACAGCGCACAGCTGGAAATACTGTCACAAAAGTTACCCTAGTGCCTACAAGCACTATAGACAGAATTGCCATCATGTACCTTAAGGGGTCTGAAACACCACATGGGGTATGAGAATACCTCAGTCTATACACTGAAAGAAGTAGAAAATACCCTGACATTAGCCATTAACCACTATGCATTGATATAAATGCTTAGCCATTGGCTGGCCTGCACTGCACAAAATGCATTAATCTTAAAAGCAGTGCTTTAGAAGGATGAGACTTCACCGGTATTGGACAACCCTACCCATACCTAAAACTGTCTATGCTGACATCAATAATAATGTAATCAGTGACATGTTGTATTAAGTGAGTGTAGTGTCCATTTCTTTGAGATCCAGTCTTAATTACTCACTACTATTAAGAGATTTCATCCAACCAACTCCATTTCTGACTGAATAATTGCAACTGCGTGCATATACTGTACGTGAAGAGTTTTGCTATGGGCTAACAAATTATTTTAACTATTATATATAATAACATACATATTTTTGGAAAACATCCTTCTGATTTTTTTGTTGTGCATCAGTTTAACAACAGTATTATAGACAACTTATGCCACATCTGCTGGTTTACAACAAGTTATCCATCCAGTTACAACAATATTCTTTGGACATAATCTCTGATGCACTCTTAATGTTCCAGATCATTTACTCGCATTAATAAAGCTTCATCATGGGGAATTCTCATTGTCTATTGCAATACATAGTGTTATTTCCAATTTTTTATATTTGGCTACATACTTTCAAACTTTACAAACTTTGTAGCCACAACTACATGTTTGACTAGTGTCAGGAGTAAAAACTTGCCAGTAGGGATATCATGAACTTCACATCTAGCTTGGTATTCTTATCTGTCGGTCTGTCTTTTACGTGGAGTAGGTTATTGAAACTGGGTCAGAGCTAATGGCATTAAGTGAATGGAAAAGGTCAGCTATTTCAAGATTATCCAAATGGAAATCTTGTGATACAGACCATGCTCTTGTAAAAAGGAGGACAAGACGACCTGTGGCAATAACACTTTAACAATACTGGCATTTAGCATTGTTTGTCTGAATTTTCTCTGATAGTTGCCCGCTCTTTATGCCACTATTGATTGTAGGCTCATAAAGGCACAGTGATTGGGATGAACTCCATGTGCCCATTTTAATATTGTCTCTACCAGATGGATGTATGTTTTAAGTGCTTCTGCACACGAAATATTTATGGAATTCAGAGAGTCGGTTTCAGTGTACAGAATGCCACCAGGAGTGGCTAACACAGAAGAAAAAGAAACTACACAATACGAATGTTAGGGAGCTGGTTAGGGACAGCATATTACACACTGATGTTGAAGGCTGCAGGGGGGGGCAGCTAATTGAGAGGCGTGGCTGGCGTCTTTTAAATCGACGGGAAGCTACCTGGACGAAGAGTAGGGTAGCCCGTGCGGTGACAACAAACAAAGAAAAAGAGAGCGATAACAAATCATAGCAAACGTAACTCCTCATCTATGGCCAATGCCATATTGAAGCCAAACTTTTTATTTTTCCTGTGAGTCAGTACTCGCAAACTCTTAAACAAATCGTTATAAGGCATTGCGTCATCTGCCTGAAGACAATGGCATTTTAATGGAATTGGACATTTATTTCAGTCCATCATATCACACAAAGGATCACAGTATCAATCTCCTTAATGCTTGTGTGTAGACATCAGAATATTAGATGACACATTCATTTCCCCAAAAGCAGCACTGAGATGTCAGAAAAATGCCATATTTGTCATTCCTGGAGAGCATGACACAGCGCACTCACATTGGATTAAGGAGGGTGTCCTCTCTATTAATTGATCATAATAAAATATTACACTGTTAATTACAAGCTACACACATCAATAACTTTTGCACTGACTGTTCACACCATTGTTATAATTCCCATATTAGTCATAGATTTTTGTATTCCTACATTTTGCTGCCTGGTACTGCTTTCTACTCTTTATTTGGATCAATTGGCCTCTATCTTGCCATGGCATTTATCCATCCATCAGTCCTTTTGAGTTTTGTGGTAAAGTTCTGGGTGCAGTAAATGCATTCTGCTATCCTTGATACTCCTTGTGATTATTTTAAGTCCAGAATGCAGCTATGCGCAACCTGTAAGAACATGCTTTTGCTGTCCTTTGTATTGGTATCATGTATATTTGATAGGTGTTGCACATTTGACGATACATCACAATAAAGAAAACTGGAGATTACTAATACTGTGTAATTACTATTCCTTGTGTTTTTAAGGAGTCTGGATCTGCAACATGATCAAAGTAATTATTGTTGAGTACTTGGAAAACTGACCTGAAACAACAGGATTATCTTAGAGAGTTTTTGTGATGGCCGCACATACTTTGAGTAATATTAAAATGTAATGCACATCTGAGCACCTCTGGAGATTTTATGCCTCATAATTGCTTTAGGCTCTTATGGGATTCTCACAAAAACATAAATTGTGGGGAGACCTTCCACCTGGAGGCTGTTGTACTGAAATCATTTGAAACGCCTTGGCAGAACTTCGACAGCATGGATTCCTCAGACAGAAGTCACGTTCTGCTGTACGAACAATTCTGGGACAGCTTTTCATCTGATGGAAGAATAGAAGAATGATAACACAGACAGTGATTGCCCGGAGGGGTGTAAAGGCTATCAGGCCTTGGGGGCTCAAAGCTCAGACTGTACTGATGAATACAGAAGAATGAACTGAGATCAGAGGGGGGACAGGGCGAGCACAGAATAGCTTCTAATCCCTGCTCTCATATTACTTAGTTGCCGCTCAATCGCATTTTTGAAATTCATATGACAATGAAGTCATACAAATTCCTGGATGGTTCCCCAGATGTAATCTAAAACTTTACCAAGATTGAGAATGAAGTCAAATGTCCTGAGATGAAATGGGATCTGTGTGTCATACATCTCTGTGATTTTAATGCTGCACAATTCAACATGAAAATGATAGATGGATGAACTAAAACGTGTTCTGATTCAGTGTGAAAAAATAATACCTTTGACTTCTTCTGCCCAGAGATGGGTTGGTGGCTGTGACTGAACAAAAGTTTTAGATTAGATTAGATTAGATTAGATTAGATTCAACTTTATTGTCATTGTGCAGCATACAGGTACAGAGCCAATGAAATACAGTAAAAAGTGATTTCACTGTTACAAGAGTTATGGTATCACATGCCAGGGGCTACTTGTGAGACACATAGGGACCAAAAAGGAAGCTGAAGGAAAATAGCCTTTTCTCAGTGAAATGTGTATATGTTCAGTAAAGGATGTGGATGGCCTTTAGGTTTCATTGCTTTGATGCAAGCAGTCTGACGTGTGAAATACTAGGAACAGGAACATCCTTTATCTTATGTGATATCCATAAAATTTAAACTTGTGGAAGAACAATTTCAAAAAGTTCAGCTGTCCACCTTATCTGAGGTGGATTTTTATAGATTTGCACTTGAATTGTGGCTCTTAAGAGCTGTGGATTCACAGTGTGAGTAGCATGGCTTCAATACAATTTTGGAGTAGCTATGCTTACTTTCTGACTTTGTGTGAGTCACAGGTCATCTTGTGGACTCTGTTATTCTCAGACAAAACTTTCCGCTTGATCCTACTGCAGTAGGAATGGTAACCTTGCAAATGCACTCAGTGAGTGCCCCATTGTTCTTGCAGATTTAATCTGGAAAAGGGCTGACAGTATTTAAGCCTCAGCTCTTGGTGCATGACATAGCTGTGCCTTATACTTGTGACACACCTCTTCATGCCTCCTTTAAAGCCACAAAAGAGGCGTGAAATGTTATTAAGAGCAGGCTACATTGAGTTATCTCATTAATCTCAGGACGCCACAATGCAGCACTTTATAAAATGAACAGATAGTTACCAGAATATCTTGTTTGCCACTGTTACCACGGTAATACTTTTCACTACAAAATCACCCACTCATCGCTGTCTCAGATGTGAAATTCATGCAGCTGCATGAACTGACCCTGTGTCTTTGAGTGCATCCTTCCAGAGGATTTAATTCCATGGTTAGATCGCAAACAGATGGAGCAGTGTTCTGGATTTGGCCTGTGCATCCCTTTTTTGATGTTGATGGAACTGAAAAGGCGTCTAGTATTTCTTGTACCTGCAAAGTTTTGTGTGAAACACTGGCAAAATAAGCAGTGCGTGGAAAACTGTAAACAGAAAAAACAGACATTAATGTTTTGTGAGGACCATCTGTATATCCTAATGCAGCTCTCATAAGAATGAGACATCACAATGCTGAAGTAGGACAGCGCTAATCCCAGCATTCACTAGGTCATCCCTATCCTTGTGCTCGGTCTTTGGAAAGAAGAAAGAGGGTTTTTTAAATCGATCCAAACTGACAGACACAGCTCTTGGGATGAGGTTTAAAGCAGATTCATAAGTAATATCAAGCTGTTAGGGATTGTTGACCGCTGCTCAAATGTCCATTTTAGGCATGTTAAATACCACTGCAGTGCTGTCTCCTAGCTTATTGAACATGTGCAGAATCATAATTCATTTCTTACGGGAGACACCGATGGTGATTCGAGTGGATATAGATTTTAACTAAGTTATTCTGTTTTTTTATCTGGCCTTGTTGCTAAACTTGTTTTGTAAATACAAGCATTATACCTAGGTTAATCCTGGTACACAGCTTTGAATATTTTTGAGAATGTAAGTATCATATTATAACTCAATTTATCCTAGATATTGCAATAAGTAAAGTCAGTATGAAATATAAACTATAACTGCTCAAAAGGGGGTAGAACCTATATTTTCCATGTATTCCCTTTTGCACAAAACAATGCTGAAAAGGTACTGATTAGCAGTAAAGACAC
Source organism: Megalops cyprinoides (assembly GCF_013368585.1). Classification (NCBI taxonomy): domain Eukaryota; kingdom Metazoa; phylum Chordata; class Actinopteri; order Elopiformes; family Megalopidae; genus Megalops; species Megalops cyprinoides. The sequence goes on along the minus strand of NC_050602.1, from coordinate 17,414,001 downwards.
AGGTAGGTTACCTCATAGATTACAGGTGAAGATAGAGAAGACCTGGCTTTCAGTTCTCCCATTAAATCAGGGATGTGTTGACTGATTTTCCCCTCTAAATATAAACTATAATCCCATCTTTGGCTCCTCTCCTACCATTTCATTACAGCCAGCCTGACAACCTTAGCTAACAATTCTCATCTTCCAGTTCACTAGACCCATTTCTGGAAGCAGTCAAATTCTTCATTTTCACAGAGCTCTTTTCATTAATCAGAGGTATTAAAGCAGTCAGGGATGGGGAATACGTGGTGTGTGTGTGTGTGTGTGTGTGTGTGTGTGTGTGTGTGTGTGTGTGTGTGTGTGTGTGTGTGTGTGTGTGTGTGTGTGTGTGTGTGTGCGGTGGCACAGTAAGTGTATAAGTGTCTTTGTGTGTGTGTATATGTCTGAAGGTGTGTATATAATTATATGTGTTGTAGCTGTACGTCTGTGGGTGTGTAGATTATAAAGGGCTGGGTTGACTGACTTCTCTGACAATGATCACTGTAAAGAATGCACGTGTGTAGTTATTGTTTGATATGTTCATCTTTCTCCCTTTGATCCAATATTAAAATCTGTCAATCTGGTTTATCTCTTTCCATGAACTGTAGAGCAGGGCCTCGGGGCTAGTCAATTGTACATTACTCAACTCATTTTTTTTTTATTGCAAACATTATTCTGAAGATTGATTTGACAAAATAACCCCTGGAATGGGGACCACTCAGTCTGTTCTGTCTTGAGTTAATATTCCGTGAGACAACAGTCCCAAAGCACTTGAGTTCATTTAGCCAGTGACAAGATCATCATTGCATTGTGGAGTCATGACAGCCAGAGTCCTAACAGAGTCCCAGAGCGTGGCCAGATCAATGTTTTTACTGATATTGGTGCATATCGGTCATGGTGGGAAACTCTTGACGGAGTGTCTGACCTAATCAGCCACCAAGGAAAGGTACGGCCCATTGACAAAAGAACACTGAAGTAATGAGGCATCTAAATAAACACAACCCAAGTGGCCTTTGGGAGCAGAGTGGTTGGAGTAATGGTCTATTCAGCATCACCAGGAAATTATTGACACACTTGTCCAAGTCCTTATCTCCTAGCAACATTGTGGCATCACTGCCTTGCAGACAGCATTATTGGATTTCTCGCGTCACTGATCTGGGTAACGGTGGAGATATGTGTGGATGTACAGCTTATGAGCACCTCACCCACGGCCCACCTTATATTTCTCATTTCTCATGTAGGGTTACTTTTCAACATCAAAAGGTGAGGACATAGTTATATGAAGCCATACAGAGTAGAGGAAATGAGCATGAAACAAACAGAAAATATGATGTTTGACTAGTAGTACAGTTGTAGTATCAATAGTAGCATTAGTGGCATTAAGAGTAGCATTAATAGCATGTATTGGAATTATGCTTATTATCTTTAGTAGAAGTAGTGGTACTAGCTGTAGCTACAGTTTTGTCATGGGGCCAACCAGTGACAAAATATCTGAGGCCTACCTGTAATGTGTTTATTTGACTAATAAACGATGACAACAGTTTCTTTTATTGTCTTTTCTGCTCAGCCTCCAGCTCAGCTCCTTACAGCGCTCAAGTCTGAGACGATTAGTTTCAACTGACTGCCAAACAGTGCTCATCATATAAGATGAATGAGTCTTTGGAAAATGTGTAAAATGTGAATTGGTAGACTTACTAGCAATAACTAGAAGACAAAGAAATTCATACAGTGCATATTTCAATTGCTTGTTAAAAAGAACAGCTATGATGCATGAGAAACGGGATCCAGAGAAACTTCTGGGAATCTCTGGCTATCGGACACAGCTGAAGAGAAGATGGCAAAATACCCAAGTCACATCTCTTAATCACATTCTCTTTGCTTATTTATTTGTGAAAAAAGCATTATGAGATGATAACTGCCTCATCGTCTTCTCCACATCCTACTGATTGAGCACAAAATGGACCTGATTTGTGTCTAAACTTTCAGATTCTATTACTGACTGATCAAAGCAGCCTTCCTCACTGTTATTTATCCACAGAACAGATCCAAAGAGCCTTATTAACTTTCATCTCTTGTGGTTGTGAATCCTTTGTATATTTTTGCCTGTTGTCACTCTCTTTTACTGGTAAATGAAACAAATCTTATTCATCAGACAGATAACCATTAGTAACCAGACAATAAAATGCATTTAAAGGTATTCATTAAAAAAGATTCAATTTAATTGGACTAAAGGGCTTTGAATGAATATGGTTGACGTCATCTTTTGGTTGTTATCTGAGGAGAGCGGTCCCATATGATCATCCAGACAAGGCTGTTTACCTCCATGGACTAAATACCTGAAGTAAGAATGGGAGAGGAGCAGGGATGACACGGGGAAAAAAAGGCACCATGGGTTTTATGTATGTTGGGAAAACTGGTTTAAGCTGGTTTGGATGACTGTGAATTACTGTCTGCATACACTGTCAGTGAATTTTCATTTAAAGCTGCATTAATGCTACCACAGCCGATTCTCCTAATGAACCTATGCCATACTTGGAAACCTATGCCACAAAAATAAGAGTTTAATAACAAAACATTTTGCTAAGAATTCCAGTCTTACCACAAATCACAGACAGGTAAACTGCCACAATAATATGGGGTTCCAAAGTGAAAGACCAACAAAAAAATATTCTCGTGTTTATCTTATCACAGTCCAGTCTGATAAGCCAAAAAATATTCCAAAAACTTAGTTAATGCTGCAAAATGACAGCTTTCAGGAAGCACAGACTCATACCAATGAGTTAAATTGGGGGAAGGAGCATTAAGTGGGGTGCAGCTGACTACATTTCCCTCACCCAGACTGGGGTTGCAAAGCAAAATGGCAACATTCTTTAAACTGTCAGAGAATGATTGTATAAGTAGATAGTGTTGATGGTCTGCCTCTGTAAATAGCTGTAACCTTACAATATCATAATGGGCAGGTGGCAGGTTTTTTTTGTGGTTCTCACAAACACTATTTTATAACTCCATTCTGTTTCACCATATTATGAGGCTAGTCCCCAAGTCCCCCCCCCCCGATCTTTGGCAAATTAAATGTTTCTGGCAATCAGTATAGCAAGCAGCACAAGTCTATAGGGCAGGTAGAATAGAGTTGACCTCTGTCCTAGGAAGCTGTCCCGGCAAGTCCAAAATGTACCAGCCAGAGCTAGTTAGCAAAAATGGGCAATCACACAGACACACACACACACACACACACACACACACACACACACACACACACACACACACACACAGGATGACACACAGAGGGCAGAGGATGGCTTCTCAGCTTCAGAGTCTGCCAGCCAGCTGAGAAGACTATCCCACAATAAGACGTCCCGCTGCTTCCATGGTTTATGTTGTCTCACTTTTCCTCTTCCCCAGGAATAAACAGACCTGGAACACACAGCTGACCTCACGGCCACCCATAGCGAGCCAACAGGTAAATAACCCAGCGTTCTGCCCAAGACCCAGCTTGCCACACACACACACACACACTCACAGAGTGGATGGAAGATGTGCTTTCCTTTTTGTTGCAGGCTGACCCTGGATTACCTCAGGTGGTTCAGCACAAGTGAGGCTGCAGTGTCTGGCTTGCCTGATCTGTCTCCACAGTGGCTTTGCAGCTTCATTAGCACACAAGGCATGCACGGCACCATACACAACACAACGTGTCAAAGTCACTTTTCCCACAACAAAATCAAAACTCACAAGCCGCACTCTGAGGCTGCCCTTAACTGACTGTCTAACTAACCTCACACTTTTCACCCCTGCAGGTGATTGCCTGGCTCACCCTCCAAATTAGCCTCAGGTATGCTGAGTTCAGGTGAATCATTGCTGGCCCCTTCCCAGCTACACTTGCTCACCCTCAACATGGCTCTCTTGAGCCTTGCCCCATCAGCTCCAGAGAGAAAGACTTCTGGTGAGAAGGTGTGCAGTAATGTATCTTTCTCAGGGTTGGATACTACCAATATTCTTACCATTTCTGACAGTCAAATGCACACGTTTTGTTCATTGTGGTCATATATCATAATTCATTAAGTCACCAACAGATTAGGAAAAGGTGGGATGCACCCTCTTTATTTTGCAGAATATTTGGTGGTCAGGGGATTTTTTAGGTGTTGGACCCCGTATGGATCCCTATTGTGGCTTATGAAGTGTATCCGGATAAATCTCCTTCTCCATTCATTGGCTCTGACCCTTGAACTGCAGCACTCTTCATATTGTGAGTGATGAAGAGAAAGTACCTCCCTCCCAGCCCTGTTCTTTGGGTGTCCTCCCTCCACTGCTCCCCTCTCACTCTCCTCTGTTATCCGTCACAGCACAAGACAGCAGGGACCGGTAGGCAAGGCGGAAAGCCATTATCTCAAAGCTTTTGTCATACTAACCTCAGCACTTAGTCCAGCTTCAGCATTAATCAGTAATGGGTGAGGCTTGTAACCGCGAGTGGGAATGGAAGAAACTAAGCACACTGATAAAAATGAATAAGGATGTGCTAAGGAGCGGTTGCTGCGCAGTTCATCGGTTTATGTAGGATATGGGGACTGTGGTGTGAAGAGTAATTTGTGCTCTTTCTGGTAAGATAATTTTTCTATTTTCATACTCCAGCCTGGCTCACCGGCCCACGTACAAGCCTACCTGGTTCTCAGCCATTTATGGTGAGGTAAATGAGAGCCATGGAGCTCTGAGCCCATCACCTATCTGGTCATGGCTTGGATCCAGACAGGGCAGGTGTTGGTTTATGAACAGTGTGGTGATTTTACCCGATTCAGTTGGAAAACTGTCTAAATATGACACATTGTTTTCAGAAGAATGTGGTTGGTGTTCCTAGCCAAATAGGAATGGAAAAACTGCACATCCAAATCACCCCACAACTTTTGTGTGTATCACACCTCTACATACTAAATTGCACCGCTCTAACAAAGACTGATAGAAAATATAGATTTCTTAACTTTAAAAGCCAGTTGGCTTGCTTTGCAAAACAAGAGCGTGATTGTTCTGTGAATTTCCATTTTCTGTTCTGCTTATAGTAGGTGTTAACAAGGGATGCACAGTATATCTCTCCAATTCCATTTTTGACAGATACAGCTCGTTCTGGCTTGGTACCAGCAACAGAAAATGGGTATACAGACAGGAACCTTTACAATGCTTCTCCACAAGCCCCCAGTGAGCAAGCAAGTCCCTCATGTGGCAATGAGCCAAAGACCATTGGGAGGAAACGCAATCGTACATCACGCACAGATCGCAGCAGGCAAGGCAAATGGAAGGACAGCTTGTGACTGCTTCCAACCCCCCCTCCCACTGTACAAATGTCTCATCTTGTGCTTTCTCCCATTGGTTTATGATATGAAATACATTCTAATTGCGTTCTTAAATTCTTGTTGTTTCCGTTTGAACATTGTTTCTGTCATATATAAACTACAAATTACATTATATTGGTCAAATGAGGGAGAAAGTCCTGGAGTTTATAACAGTGAACTGAATTTAATTTGTTGCATTCATATCTGTGTGTTTGAGAGAAAATTCATATTGTTGTTGAAGTAACATTTTAAATGTCATAATGCCTGTGTAACGACACGGCAATTCTTTAAATGTTGTATGTGACTTATTCGGAATACATTTTTTCAAGGTTATTTTGTAATATATTGTGGAGCAAAAGAAACTTGTTATTTTTGTAAAGACCCACCCCCATCCCCCATTCCTTCCTAAATCAAAAAATGAACCTATACCAAGCCCCCAAGACAGCACAGGGGAGACATCAGAATCATGTAGAGTTTCTGAAGGAAGTTTGGTCCTGTTGAGCTTATCCAATTTTCAGCGTCCCGGAGTCATTGCCTGGTTCTTAAAACCCATGAGTCAGCTATAGCTCCAAAAACTGTGATTAAATGCATTCCACACACCCATTGATTTTCTTTCCCCCTACAGCCCGAAGACGCAGCTGCTGCATTCTTTCATAAACCCGGCCCTCTCCTTGTGACTCTCGAGTACACACGGAGAGCCGCGTCTCCGCCATTCGACGGTAGGCGCGGATTTGTGCCAGCAGATGTCTCGTGGGGATTTCAGGAGGCCGCAATTACATCTCCCTGCTGGAGGTTTTCCCAAGATGAAGAGTGTCAAACCTATAAATACTCCCACATGGGGTGAGAGAATGGGGGGTAATGTGAGAGAACATTAGGTCCCTCTGAGATGCATTTCACTCTCGCCCACATTACTCACTCTGTCACCTGCTCTCTTCTTACCTTCTAACCATGGAGAAAGAAAAAGATCTATACTCTGGACTTCATACACCCGGTCTTTACCGATGCTTTCATCAATCGTTGCCAAAGCCAGGTCTACCTGCTCTTTGCATGACAAAGAGGTGGGCTTGCTGCTCACTGCTGACTGGTGACTGATTTGGATTGTGTTAGTAACCTGTGAATTATGACAGGTTACAGCTGAATTATTTTTGGCAATTAATTATTATGCTATATGCTATACTTGCTCATGGTATTTTATATTCTCTTCAGATAAGAGGAAAAAAAAAACAAAATAATTTAGGCAACATTGAGTTACCTTGCTTTGGAATAGTGGAATCCTATTGAAATATCATTTATTCTGTACTTTATAGGTTATAATAATGATATTCATATGAATCAATGCAACATGAGAATGATATCACCATTGTTTATCAGTGGTGAACGTAGTCATAGAAGGCATTTGTAGTGTTTATAACAATATGTGGGATAAATGACTCCCAATAATATTATAACTTGCATTTGAACCACCTGCATCAAACAGACTATTGCAGCCAAGCATGTAATGTAGCTGCCATGCTAATCTGATTCATTTTGCAAAGTTTTGATAATACAACCCAGTGCTTAGTTATCCTCCTCAGTGACAGCCAATGCAAACACATCATCACATCCTTGACATGTCCAGATGAGTGAAGAGACTTTATACTTATACGTTTATACCTGTACTTTATACTTCCTAAAGGTATTTAAAGAACACTGCAAAGTTTTAAGTGACCTGTCTTTTAGCATGCAGGAGCAAAAAGCCCAAAATGCTCCAGGTACTGAACACTGTGGAACCCAAAGAAGTTGTGTTGGGAATGTAAACATTGCCTTTGGTAGCAGTCTTTACCTCTTTGTAGTTTCTTTGATGTAGCTCACTAGCTACTGTAGCTTTGTAGTATTTGTGGTTTTAGTACAATGCGAATGCTGGTGTCCTTGTGCTGTGCAGCTCAGCCCTGGTTCTGGGGACTCAGTCTGTATGCCAGTTGTTTCCATCTGAGTTCTCTTAATTAGGATTGATCAGGCTGTAAACTGAACACTGATCTGGATTTGAGATTGCTCAGCTGGTATCTGCTCTGACCTCTTCATTACAGATGTGCTTTTTTGGACCTGTGTTTGTTCTTTTAACAGAGGAATACAAGTAAAAGTGTCACTGGAAGTGTTCTCTGTTTCCTTGGGCCCCTTAATAAAATTGGTCATAAACACAGGTATTCAACTTTTCTTGATGAAGGGCAAATTGTTGTAATACAGAATGGCATTCAATTCTGTTGATTAAAACAACTTAGTTGTAATTACTTCAAGGGGGACTTGAAAAAAATTGAGCAAATTAAATAACTAATTAAGTTTAACAGAGACAGCTGGTCTGCATTTTAACTCAATTATTTTGAGTATAAACAACCGTTCTTAACATTGCTGATACAGTTAGAAAAATGCACAATGCGCAATGCATTTCCAGGACCTAGTCTGACCTGCTCAGAGTTAAGCAATCTCAAATCCATATCAGTATTCAATTAAAATCTTAATTAATCCTAATTAAAAGAGCTCAGCTGGAAGGAAACCCAGCATACAGGGTAGATCCTCTGGTCTAAGGCTGAGAAATCCTCCTGTTTATTCCCGGCCTGCACAGAAGGAATTTGGGTCTGTTGTCATTTCCATGGCAACAGGCAGGACTGTGGTCACCATAAACAAAACTGTCATGGTGGCATGGGCGTGGTGGCCTCTGCATCAGAGATCAATGACTGGCGTAGCCAGCGGCCGCCTTTGAGCTCTAAAGCAAGGGAGGGCAGGTGCACCCTCTTCCCCACTCTTTCACTTCATCTTCTTTCCCCTGCAGGATAACACGTCACAGCTGCAGCCAGGGCAGGGGAAGGAGTGGGCCCTGTGATGCATTGTCCTTTTATGATAGATGGATGCAGAGGCCTCAGTCCGTCCCATAATGTGTGATTCATGTCTTTTCAGGCGTCTTGCTTTATGGATTCTCCAGTACATTTTATGTATTGTTTTGACATGAATCCACCAGGGCAGTCGCGGGAAGGGACCGCGAGGGAGGGCTGCTGGGGGGGGACGGCGTCAGGTTTGTGGAGCGCAATCTCTTTTCATCACTGTAACGGACTCGCATTCACACACACACTCCGTTTGTAATGGGGGATCGGCTGCTGGACATTGTAGCTGCCCAGAGGGGGTTGATGGATGGTTGCTGCTGGCGGGGTTTAGATTGTGTGTCTGACAGATGGAAGCCATGCGCTAATTGGTGTTACAAAGACACAGAGAACAAAAGAGTGTACGGAGCCAAAGCTTCGGACGCCTTTTAGGAATGTGCACAGCACCGAATGTTTTGACGAATGTCAGAATGACTGTTGGCCGTGGACTAACAGGCTAGTGAAGCACAGTGAAAGGAAGGGGCAGCACCAAGGAGGTTTTCAGATACACAGCGGAGGCTGATAAGAAGAAAGGGAAAGGAGCATTGCCACATTTTTCATCCCATCCAAAAACATCAATAAAACAGGATAATACCTAACAAGCCCACAGGCTTGTCAAGGCACATCTCCTTTACTTCCTTACTTTCACTATCTACTACCAGTCCCCAGTATATTCCTTTTTATTCATTTTTTGTTTACTATTGTGATGGAAGGGAGAGGAAAACTGTGAGGACTTCAGTTCTTGGTTGAATTCACCCAACATGGCAATGATCTTTTGCTCTTTGGAAAACAAATGAACTTTTTTTTTTAAATCAGCTAGATTGATTTCACACCCTGGTACATATTTTGTACACATTTTATGCACGCATAACAGTGCATGTTACGTGTAATGTTCAGTGTATGTCAGCAAGAAGCAGCCTCATGAAAAGCTAGGTCATGTTTTATCAAGTGTAAGACCTTCATTAAGCACATGTTTACGAGCACAATGATAGCGCTTTACAAACACTTATAAGCTAATGTTGTGCTTTTTGATGGCTGACATACTATATTATATGCCTGCCCTCTATTCCAGGTACTGTGGAGGAATTAATGATTAAAGGCACAGTTAATGTAACATGTGACCAAAAGCTGTGACACTCCTCTTGCTTAATAAATCCCTCATAGGATTCCTTTTGTACATTCTTTCAGCGAATCCCTCCTCTGAGTCGTGTTACTGTGGATACAGAGAACTAGAGAGGTGAAAAACTATGAAGCTGTTATCAGTCTGGTCTCAGCTGCTGTGTCAACAAGATGCCAAGCCAAAAAGAGCGGCAGTACAAAAGGGCATGGTTATAAAAGGCACCCAGCCAAAGGTGCAGAGAGACATGACTGCGAAAGACTGTTGCACTGAAAATCAAACTGCCGTCTGACTCTTTACTCTGTGATGAAGCAGAGACTCAAAAATACATTAAGTGAAAAGACCAAAACAGAAACCAAACAACACAAGGATTCCAATAAATGCCAATGCAACAAAAAGTACAATTATTACAGATCTTAGTATTTAGGCCACATAAAAAATGTCTGAATGTTTTTCCCAGCACAAAAAGAGAAAAGCCATATAGCCAATATCTTTTATAAAGTCAGTAGGATATAAAGTACATGACAAACTTCAGTTTATGCTGGCAAAACCGTCTGTGCAGGTTTCTGAATGAAAAATGAAGAGAATTCTGAGTCTCATATAAATATAGTTTTGTAATTGGGCTACAAAACCTACATCTTACTAACCTGCAGAATCTTACTGTTTAAAGCCAGTAGAATGGCCTAGATAATACTGTATTTTTATACCTTCTTAATGAAATACAGCAGTTACCATGGATAGGTAATAAGTCTAAAATACCACAATGTATTACCTTTTTGAATTTTAAGATATAAGTACTGAAACATTCAGACTTTTTAAAATGTTTTTTTTTTTAATGATAAAAATGGTGTATTAATTCTTGAGTATCCACAACTTAGAATACTGCATTCATGGGAAATTTAGAGATGGCTTTTGCATGAATTATAGCATAAATTGTGTTTGGTAAGTTGGCAAAGAATCAGAATACATTTTCACTTTGAAAACTGGGAATTTTGGTGTAATACCATAATTTTGCAAGGCATATTAATGAAAATGTCATATTTTGTATGCATTATTCATTATTAGAATTAAATGGTCCCAGAGAAAACATTTGTGTCTATGACATTTTGCTGCTGTTAGGAATGCTGTATTTCACTGTTATTGTGCAGTGTTACATTAATGGCTATGCTTCTGAAACTAGAGAAGTTGAATTCAAAGGGTGGTTCTGTCTTTTTGGCTAAAGCACGTTGGCTCCTGTTGTCACTTGTTAAAATGACATGCTCCAATAACAGCACCGCCATCATTTTTTGGCTCAGTGACAAGAAGACATGTACCTGCTGTTACAGCTGTCAGTTAGTGAATGACCTAAACATCCTCAGGTGTATTGTGGACACCAGTACACCACACCAGCAGATGGAATTTGATTGGACAAACCACCTGGCCTCATACTGACTGCAGTGCCTGCCACAACTCTAGCCTCACGCTAAAGATAGACGTGTCAATTTTGCATGGGAAACCACATCTCCTTTATATATTGTCCTAAAGGTGTCACAGGCCCATTGCACAGGGTGTCCGAGAGGAAAATGAAAATACCCAATGCTGTCAAGACTGCATTACCAACCACTGTCTCCTCCTCTGAAGGCACATTCCTTCAAAAGGAAAGCACATCCCCAGAGGATATCTTCTTTTTTTGCTGGAGCTTTGTTAATTACTACTACTACTACTACTACTACTACTACTACTAATAATAATAATAATAGTAATACCTGGGTAATACACCTGTGAACAGTGGATAGTCTTACAGTAGCATTAAACTGTATTGATGTATTGCCCACAAAGTAATTGCACTTGCTTTATAAGTAATAGGCACACCCACACACACAGTTTATTTTACAAAGAGAAGAAAGCCAGGCACAGAATTGATTGCCACTGCATCTGTCTGTTGAACAGCAATTTAATCCCATCACTCTCACATGTGCAATATATATGTATATATGATATGAATCAACTTCTATGAAGCATCAAACAGTTGTTTTCCAATTAAAATAATACAGCGATAACAAGAATGGTATGTTTTGTGATGTGAGGAACTGCTTGGTGTGTGCCATTAAGCCAGCCACGAGTGAGGACATAAAAAGAAAATTCAATTTCCATATTAAACTATAATTCTTGTACAATCACTTTCATAATCTACAGTTATGTCCTCACATCTCTCTTCCCATTTAACAATGGCATTTTATATATATCAAATTATTAAACATAAGTACTTAACGTTTTAGAGTCTCTTGGCAAATTATTTCTAAATATTTTAAAATTAATTGTGAAAATTGATATGTCTTTAATTATTATTGTCATTACATTAATATACATTCCCAGAATTTCCACTGTACAGATTTTCTGGTAATTTACATATTTATTAGAGCGATGATGAATTTTATATGCATTTTTGAACAGCAGAAGACTGGACTGAGACCAGAGACACATTCCTCCTCTGCATGGTGTTATTTAAAAAGGAGCAAAAAAGGCATTGCACTTATTTTTCACCTGGATTGGACAGAGCCATTAAACAAATACATGGCTTTCAGGTATCTTTCTTATACTCCTCCATGCATAATTAATTTTACAGAAAAACAGAATTGTGTTGCAGTAATATTCTGTTACATACAAAATCAGCGAACTGTTTGCAGTGGAACTCACTACATACCCCAGAGCATACTTCCTTGGCACAGTTTGAACCCAAAACATGCCACAATGGAATCATTCAAATTGCAGTGATCTGATACTGTAGGTCACTGTTTCCTGACCCTAGTCTTGAGGATCCATGCTGGTTCTTATTCCATTTGAGCTGTCACTCATACAGGTGTGATTGAGCTGTTAGCTGAGCACTGCTCTTTATTAAAAAAACATCCATTTGCATCTATATTTTAATCACATATAAATCCTTTGTGAACAATATACGCTGTTAGATTTGTTCACTAATATGAAAAAGGAAAATTGCCTGTTCAGCATTTTTTGTGAATATCTGCCCCTTAAACACATTTGGTACAGCTGTCCCAATTAAACATAATTTGTAGTTCAATTTCTTGTTCTAGACCCCACTGAACAGCTAATTACTTTTAATTAAGGTGAATACTTGTTTGTATTACTAATTCGTTTAAGAAATTCAAATGAACAGAAATATCTCACGTGTATATTTCTGTTAAATCAAACATATCCAGTAACCCATATCTTTAAGACCAACTGCAGATATTTTAGTAAATCCAAATATGAATCAGTACTCATTTAACAGCAAAATCAAACCTAATTAATTGCGATCTAAGATGGAATTTAAACCAGCGTTCTCAGGGTCTCCTGAGGACCAGAACTGGGAACCACTGCAACAGATTATAGAATGAAAAAAATACTAACCTACTGCTGCATTAAAATGTATATATTAATGTATTTTGGTCTGAAATCTTAAATCTAGAGGCAGCGTGAAACTGCAGAAGATGTTGGCCAGGAGTCGAGTGAGATAACGCTTCCGCCTCACTGATAAGAGCTGATGATGCCGTCCTGAAAGAGATCGTTACACTTGGAGACTGCTTTGAAGATGTAGTTCAGCCTTGGGGGATAAGAACTGTCAAAATCAGGGCTCTGTCCTCTTGAAATGGTCTCCAAGGTATTGATTCTGTCTGGGGGCCTGCAGAGAGGCATGTGTTTGTGTCTCAGTTCAGGGTAGATTGGGGGGGGGGGGGGGGGGGGGGGGTCGGGAGATGGGGAGGAGTGATGTGGATAAATCTAGTTTGAGCGCAGGTGAACCCATGCTTAAACCATCATTGGGAACAAGGGAGGCAATATTGATTCCTGTTGAGTTGCGCGGGGTTTATCGATTGCGGAATCTCATGAAGATCTCAGGTGCCTCATTTTCATGGTTAGGATTCAGAGTGCCTTTGAGGTCGGCGTCGTAGTATAAGCTCTATGCTAATCCAGAAGTGAGGAGAGTTTAAGTCACTTTCATGTTTGAGCTCTTCAGGCAAAGTTGTCTTTGACCGTTATGGAGAAAAAAAAAAAAAAGCTTTTCAATTAAATATTGAATATCCCTGGAATTAAACTTCAACATCTTCTCTTCTTCCACCTAACTTTCAAAGGGAAAAATCAGAGCAAATAGCACCCTGGAGAGGAAAAGTTATTGATGCGACTTCAGTTTATTTGAGTGAGTGTACGCGTGCAGCAGTATTTCCTGTGCGGACAGATTGTGTGTGCATGTGCGGCTGTGTACTGCATCGACTGCTCGGGCACAGACGCACCCTGAGTCATCTGCCTCCCACACTGCCTCCCTCTGACAGTCACCCCTCCACCCCGTGCAGCAGTGACACCCACTGCAGGCCATACTGGGTAGTGCAGCCCAGAGCCCCATGGCTCAGCAGACTCTCCGCCAGACTCCACATAGGCGCACCAACACGTGAAGCACCACAGTGAGCTCCTGCTACTGCAGTAAAACCACACTAAACACAATGGAGTTACAACAGAATCAAACTCATGTGCTAGCAACAACTGTGCAGCCTGTAAACTGGCATAAAATATAACACTGGAGACCACAGCTGCCCTCTGCATGGAGTTCACACAAGCGAAATGGCATTCTGGGGTCATGCTGACCTGTGCTTTGACTCTCCAAAGTCAGATCCTTTAAAATCATGCTGTGCCATTTACCAAAATTATTGCTACTACAGTGGTAGTGACACTCAAATGACCAATGAGGAAGAATGAAAGGGAGAGCTAAATGTGATTGGTTACATGGTAGTCTGTTCCAACAGATACACTCTGCCACATCTTGGCATGTCATCTCAAATCATTATCTCCTGCCAGAAGGAGGACTGATCATAACGCCAATCCCCTCGATCTTGTACGGCAGTCGACTCAATGACTCACCTGTGAGATCCTCACATAGAGGAGAGGAGCTCTTCCTTCTGATGCACAAGGGGATAGACTCAAACCAAGCTCTGCCAATACCATTTTCTCTGCTGATAACAGGAAGGAATTGGAACACCAGGTGTGCATGTATGAGAGAGAGAGAGAGAGAGAGAGAAGGGTGCCTCAGACCTGTTGGTCCTGGGACAATGTTGGTGAAACTACAAGAGAAAACCGAATGAGAGAGAAAGTGATAGAAAAACAGAGGGGAAAAAGAAGTGTGACGGTAGTAAACACACATACTCAAACACACATATCCTGACAATTGACGGATTTAATTCATATTTAGACCTTCCCTCCCAGCCATACAGGTTACCTTCCAGCTCCTTGGTTGTGTGGGAGTGCTAGAGCCACCGTGTCAGAGCAGTAACAGGCCAGGTAATGGAAATGAATGGGCATCATTACCACAGCATGTCATAATGTAGAGACTATACAGTTAAGCAAGACATGGGATTTTTATCACCTGAGATATGGAGGGGACCTGGGCTTGGGAGGTGCGTGGGGTTGTCATGAATTCTGGGAGAAACATGCCCTTTAGCACTTTTTGGTCTCAGGGACTCACTGATAAAGTTGTGCGAGATTGTTTTGGAAGCCGAATGTGATAGTGTATTATTTCCATCATGTGGGTAATGTCCTTGTAACATTTCCCTCCACAGTACCTGTGACATTTAAGTCAGAGGAAGAGCTAATCCATGCAACTCCCAGGTTCTGTTATTAAAAAAGTGCAAATTAAAGTTCCCCATGAATATACCAACTACTCACTACGTCAAAGACTAATGGCAAGCTGGATATTTTATACAATAATCCCATCTTCTGTCCTGTCACCCTGCACAAGACAGAGAAGTACCTCATCGTGGCCAATTAAAATCCTTCGCTTGAAAGTTCATACATAGTAATGAAGGTCAGGCAATGGCATTGCGATGGGGTCTAAACTATTGCAGAGAGTCACAGGGAAACAAAAAATGAAAAAGGCAGAGGCACTCCCAAAACAATCTCTCAGAGTCAATTTAGCTCAATGACAGCAAAATTTAAATTCTAACCTACTTCTCAGCGCTCTCCTCAAGATTGTAATTGCAGAGAGGATTTAAAAGCCAACATGGATAAATTGCATCCTAATTACTGCAAGATGAACCGCTGTGCATCACTGGATCCTGTCTCTCTCCCTCTCACTCTCGCACAATCAAACGGAGGAATCAGATAGCTCCGTTGCTGTTTCATGTCGTTTCGGGGAGAGAAAAGACGCGCACATCCTCGCGCCCCTGCACGGCTGCTGGTTGGGGATGACAGCCGCGAGTACCAACATCTACTGAGTGGCTTTATTTCAGAGAGTTATGCGTACTCAGGAGGCAGAGCTAAATTTAACATACAGACACTGACAGCTTCCTCGCAGCATCTGAATTATCCGCGATGCGCCGAGATGCCGGCAGAGCGGCTGGAATAATCACAACCTTGCTCTTCTGCGATTGTTATTGTTTATTCTTACACTACAAAGCCCCGCAGTGGTAACAGGCGCACTTGCCTGCCAAAAATCTCAGAACCCAAAGCTATTTTTCCCCTCTTGCTGTTGTGTGCTAACCCGGGAGTGTTCGGTTCTGAAGGTGTCTGTATCAGAGCGAAAAAAATGTATGATAAAAAAAAAATTGGGCAAAAAATGGAAAGTCATTGCCATTTCTCCAGAAATATATGTAGGTCCAACATATTCATATTATAACCTGCCACTGATGTTCTGGAAGGATTGGGGGTAGTTCCATTGCTCTGGCATATTAGACATTCACCTTTTTGCTTACATTCTTGAACCCAGAGATTATCCTACTCATGTATTTGGTAGCTCATACAGCATGAAAACAGTGAATCCCAAAGGCTCTCGCCAGTTCATTTTGCTTTCATTAAAATTAAGGGTCCTTATGAATTTGTACTGAGGCTAGCTTTTGGTAATGAGGAAGTGAGACACTGAACTGCACGTGGAATGAATCAGCTCCTTTGCAATTTTGTTGTACACAGCATTCAGTTGGATGATTTTGTTAATGTTCTTACCCACAGCTACCACTGGGGGCGCTGCTGCAGTTGAGAAAGAAGTGATGCAAGTGAGTGCAAGGCTAGCTAGGTGTGTGCACAGTACAATGTTTAATGCTATCACTATTGTTTTATTGTAGGCGTCACCTGATTAAACTTAAATATTGACCAGTTACTTGATCACAGTTTACATATGCATGGCATTACAGAATACTCAAAACATCTCATGAAAATCCTCAGAGTAATGTTACCCAAAAACAAATACGACAAGCTCTTTTCGATGGGCATGCCCAGGCACTGATCTAGGATGAGATACTTCAAATGTAACTCTGAAATTACCCAGTAAATTCAGGACAACGATAATGAAGTGTTCCCAGCTGATCATGCCACAGCTCCTACAACTGTACAATGTTAAGTACAAATTAGTGGAAATAACAATTCATTCAAATGTGACAAAGTTCAAGCTTAATTACTTTCAAAATTAGGTGTTCAATAGCTGAATAATTTATAATACTGTTGAGCAATTCAATAAAGCACAGACAGCCGTTTGATCACTCGTAGCAAATTATAAGTAATACAGTATCTTCTCCATGATCTTCTCTAACATAGCTCTCACCTTTCCCCTATTAGAGACATAAATAAATGTACAAGTACTGGAGATGTGTCCTGAAAGCAAGGTAACCTCTTACAAAAGAAAGCAATTTAAAGTTACCAGAGCTCAACCTGAAACTGAGTCTTAATTGATTGTCATATGTGCAGGAAATGTCCGTTTCTGAAGAAACACTCCAGTTGATTAATGGCGCTCTTCTTTCACATACTCCAGTGGTGCACATACCAGCTGAAAAATAAGGAGGAAAAGGAAAGAGAAGGGATAATCTTTCCTCTTATTTTCCGGTGTCTGTCACAGTTTCATTGATAAGGTAGTTTTTCTGAAAGCCAGACCACAGTTTTAACTCTTGTATTACAGAGCTGAAAAATAGCGTAATTGAATGATGGGGCTGTTTGAGCAGTTGTTGGAGATGAATTGCAGAAGACTGGAGACTGGTTACCTGGAGTGCTCTTTTAAAAAAACAGAACACAGTATTAAAATGCATCCCTTTCCATCCCAGCACTTGAACACCTGACATCAATGAATGTCTCACCAGTGTTGTCTTGTGCATCATGTAATTGGCTGAAGAACACAACACTCTGTGCTTGGAGTGCCCTTTAATGAATAATGTTTAAAATGATAAAATCTATGCTTTCGAGGTGTTAGGTGTGAGCTGTGACTAAGTAGGAGACAGCAGGAATCTGGTGCACCTTTTAGGTGTTCATTATGTGCCACTTTATCAACGTGTTTCATTTGGGATAAATGCCTAGGTATGACTCACTGTATGTTCAAAAGTATCTTATCCCTTTACCATTTGGCTCTCAGAGAAAAGAATCCCTGACGATGTAATCAGGTCTACCAGATTACACAACATTCACACATCTGCGAAAAAAAACACGACATCTTCTGCACATCAATTTCGAGGCAAGAAATTCCACTGGCTAGTACACAATTTGTTTAAAAAAAAGTGAAGAAGTAGTTCTCCAGAGCTCCATTACTTTTGGCTTGCAAAATATAGACACACAGGTAGCCAATTAGAGGATGAGGGAGTACATATGAATCTCCTTTCAACGTACAGTTTTCACCCTGCAAATACATAGGGTATTTATTTATTTATTTTTTTGGTGGCAGGGACCTGGACAGTCCCATTTTGGGCAATGTGTCCAGGGAGTTGCAAAAGTGGCTGTGCTGAATGATTAGAGTGCTTCAGCATCGACTTTACTTGTTCATAGGGTCTCCAAATGTAGGCATCTGCCTGCAAGTCCAGGTTTTAATTCTGCACGGCATCCTGTAAGATTGTGCTGAACACAGTGCTGGTTTATCAGATTTGCGTGCGCGTATTTGTGTGTTTGCATGCGTGTCTGCATGCGTCTGCATTTTCATCCAGGTTATTTTTAAGAGGCTGCAGTGAATGTGAGTGGTTGAATCAGTCTGCATTGTCTGCTCAGAGTCAGATCTGGCTGCTGTCTCCTCACAGAGTCAGGAGCGGCACCTCACCAGCTTTGAAGTGGGAGAGACACAGGCTTTGGGCAGCCTCCAAAAGTGAGTGGCAGACAGCAGCAGCTCTGAAAAATTCATCTGTCGCCCGCAGTTTTCGCCCCCCCCACCCCCCCCCACCCCCCCCCCCCGTGTTTGAGCTCTGACACCACTTCTTCTCCGAGTGACACAGGCCCTCCAACCCTACAATTACTCAAAGGACTTAGCCCTTGTTATGTGACAGTGTGAAGGGAATTGAAGTATGCCTGGTTGCTCTCAGCCCTGACTGAGAACTATAGCAGTCCCTTTCCACAATCTTTTGGAGCTGTCAAGGTATGATTGTGTACTGTACTTCTGGTGCACAAAAAACAACCCTGAAACTGGGGTCCAAAGCAGAGATGCTAATGGGACAAGGAGTCCAGAACCAAAGTAAATGTATTCAATGACCTTGAGCCTTGGACTTTTCCTCCCATTAACACCACTGGGAAATGCTGCACAATGTTTTACCAACAGAACTCACTTCTGGTATTGAGAGTCATTATTTTACTCACTTGAATCTCACATCCATACTTTGTAATATAACCTTTGGGACTGATCTGAATGTTATTGGACTAAATCAATCTATTGTATAGACCAATTATCTAATATGAATGGAAACTGATTGGACTTGTTCTACCCCAAGGCTAATCATTGCAAAAGGCAATTCATCACATTAATGTAACTGACATAACGTTCGGGACATTGATTTCAGATGTAAACTATTGACTGTTCTCCATCTTGCACCATTACTTTCTAGACGCAAGCAGAGTCCTCATGCATCTCCATGGCTGAGATGTTACAACTATAGTGGATGTTGTAAGGGGACCACAAGATTCATTAAAGACTGACCGAAGGACTGCTGGTGGAAGGGACAGCTTGTCAATGGAAGTAAACCAGGGGCCCTGTCAGTGTAGCCAAAGCCTGAATCTTACTGGCTAACCTCCTGGTTTTGGCCTATGAGGGCAGACCCAGCTCCTCTAGCCCCACCCTTCCTCGAGACCTGTGAGAAAGGCAAACGGGCTGCCCTTAGAAAACAAACAAAAAGAAAAGAAGGCAAACAAAAACCGAGCAGGAAAAAAAAAAAAAAAAACAGGCTCCCGGGTGCAGCTTGCGGCCTGCATCTGTCTTTTTATGGTGGCGTGCTTACATTTTCATGAGCGGAGGGGAACATATGCTTGGACAGCTCTGGGGCTCTGGAATGTGATCTGACAGGCTGCTGATGGAGACGTAGGCTAAAGGAGGCCAAGTCCTCAAAGCAGGGAGTGATAAATGAAGCTGGCAGGAGGCACGCCCGGGCTCCGCTCTGCTCCGCGGAGTTAACTTGCTCTAAGTGCCCCTGTTCCAGATGCCTCTAACCTCACACAGCCTCTGCACCGCACAGACAGCATACACGTCCTGTCAAGTGCAGGGGCTTGAAGGTGCATACAGGAAGGGGGGGTTAGTAGGGGTGTATTAGCATTCTCAAGTAGCGACAAACACTGGCACAGCTTGAGCAGAATTTTTCATTGGCTTTTTGGATTGACCGAAAACAACAGCGACATCCCCCATTTGTGATTTGAATGTCACCAAAGCGATGTGTAATGGTGTATTGCCATGGTTTTGCCATTTACGTTGAAAAATTAAGCTTGCTAAAGCTGCCGTTCATTATAGTGTTGTGCTGTCCCGTTGCACATGGGAATTACTGCTGATGTTTATTGTTAATGTGATGTGAAAATGCATCAGGCAAATTGTTTCTCACCACTGCTATTCTTTGAATTTAAAAAAAAGGTTTTTTTTTTCCTGAAGAGCCTTTGCTTCCTCTATAATGAAATATACAATGGAAGTAATTTCACTGCACTTTCATAGACTACGGTGTTATTCCATTGATTAGCAATTGCTTGTGCAATACTCTTTCTAGAAAGTGGCTGCTGCTCTTGTGATGTGGAATTATAGCTTTGAAGGTCATCCCTTACTTTCTGCAAATCACACCTAAAAGAAATACCATGCTATTGCCTCTGCACATTCATAGGAACTTGAGTGACTTGAGTTTGAATCAAAGTGGCATTTTTTCTGTCCTTATTCATATTAGTGCAGTCTATTCAAAATAATTATTCAAATAATTTTCAAATGTCCTCCCCCCCTTGTTGATTATTTATTCTCCCTGCCGTTGACATACTACTGAGACATGTTGGGCTGATTTGAGAGAAAAATATGCCTGTCATGGTGACATCAGGTGACGTGTGACAAAGTTGATCACAGGACGGGGGGACCGCACCCTGCGGGGCAGAACTTGTGTGAGATGAGAGAGAATATGGAACAAAGGCGGCAAAGAAAGGGAGCAAAAACATTAAAAGAGGCAATATCTCAGCCAGCTGCTGTTGGGTGTTTAAAGCATCACAGAAAAACAAAAAGATTTCAATGCTTGCTGGCTTTAAAGGTGTCTCATCAGTGGAAGATAGAGGTCCCAGACAGTGATTTGTGAGGGACAGAGTCTCAGAATTAGGCCGCCCGCGGTACCTGAGACAATTTCGCTTATACGCTTGAAGATTGACACAGACAGTTTTTCATTCTTTTTTTTCCCCCCTTCTGGTTTCCATGGCTCTAGCGAGTAGCAAAAACAATCCTCAAAGTTGCAGAAGTAGGTCACGGCAAAGTGTTTAAACTCCAGCTCTGTGTCCTTAAGTGGTTGGATAAGAAGTCCTCTCCTGCTACAGAGAAAACTCTCGTGATGATTCCTTATGCGCACGTGTAATAAACTGATGGCGCATTTGGAATGCGGTGTACCTTTATTTTTACTGCGTTCCATAGATGACGTTAATGATGCATGATAGACATTTGGTGACGTCAAGAAAAAAACTCCTTTTCTGTTCAGACTGATGTCCCCATTCTGCCTGAAAACAACAATGGAAAAAAATAAGCCAATGGAATGTGAAGGCTTCTCTGGCCTTTTTCATTGCTGAATTTAGAATTTTTTCTTTTTTATCTTGAATTGGGGTTGAAAACAATTAGAGCCAGACAGTTCAGTATGTGGATGTTTTTTTGATTCATGTTGGGGCTAAACTTGGGAGAGCCATCTCTCTGACTCAGAATAATTGCACCATTAATGTGTTAAATCAGGAACAAGGGTGAGACGCTGGTTCAAGGCAAAAGCCCTTATTTACTCACACTGGCTTGGGATGGGAGTACAGAGAGAGCAAGTCTCTTCACAGGACCATGCAGCAGAAATCCCAGCCTTTTTCAGAGCCCCAAACACAAGTCACATTTTAATCATTTTATTTTAGATATCAATAGGTGCTGTATATGTATGATGTATGATATGTAAAATGGATATATATAATATAGAATGGTCATCATCATTCTGCAGTTAGAAGACCCAATTCAGTTTGGACATCATGCTATCATTTATGCGCATGACCATAGAAAATTATATAACTCAGATAAAGATCCGATTGTAGTGCTTGACAATTTTAGATATAAGTATAACAAGATTTAAAAAATAATAACCAAACTCTAACAGGTGTCTGTTGGCGGTGTCTTGCTTGTATTTGTCAGATACAGATTCATATGCATGTGAATCCAGCCAACAAGAAACTAGCTTTTCTATCTTTCCTGAGTGATGTCTGAAATTATGAAAAGTGTGAAGGCTTACAATTTCTTCTCCATTAAAGCAGTACATATAGCACTGTTGAAAAAAAAATGATATGTCAATTCTTATTTGCGCCTTGCACCTCATTACTGCCTGTACAGGTCCTAACTTAGCACACTATAAACACCTGCAGTATGTGACATTGTGACAGTACGTGGACACACGTGTACCCCTTTGTAATGCTCTATATTTGAAGTCTCTCACATCAAAATGTCAGCTGCCAAAGTGTGTGGCAAATTAATGTGTGTTTTTATTCTATTAACATTATGTCCCACAGTTGAAACATTGCACTCCAGAAGAAATATGTTTACTTGCTTATTGTTGCTAGTTACTTAATTTTACATATTCTACAATATTACATGCAATCAAAAAATTATATTAGAAAAAATATTAAAAATTTGTCTTCTGCTACATATGATTGAAACAATCAGTACAATCATCACAATTACCCTATACCTTCTTCCCTGTATTATTCTCACATAGGACACATATAATACATTATTACATTATACTATGGCCTGTATAACTATTCTTGCTACTGTTGTTAAATTAGTAGCCATACAATATAAAACACAGATACAATATGAATTGTTATTATGAAAAGACTGTTATTTTCCTTTTGAGGACAACACAAAGATATCTGCTCTGTTAGGGTGAAGAGTACAAAACATTGATATGATTTGTTCAAGCATATACTGCATCACTACAACATTCAGATAAATGATCGTTAGCAGTCCAGCAGATCTGAATCAGAGGAAACTTCTGCTGGTATTTTCCTACATTTGACACTTTGTTCTGACGCATAAACCAAATTCTCAGCAGATGGTAAATGAAAAACAAAACAAGACAAAGTCACAAGGTACGGGAAAGAATTTAAAAAACACTGAGCAGCATTGCTTTGGAATAGTGGTGGTTCAGTTATTGTAAAGTAATATGGGCCAAATTGTTTAGTGTGACTTTATTTTTTATTAGATTTTTTTTTTTGGGGGGGGGGGTGATTACTGATTAAACTATATTATTACACCTGTACTCCTTAATTAATGTAAAGAAAGAGCAACCACAATGATGCACTCTCTGTAAGAGATTGACATAATACCCATAATATCCAAAGGTCTCCACACCTCAGACTTTCTAACTCATTAGATGGCATGGCATGTGGAGAGACTGTATTGACTCAACCACAAATCCCACCACACCTGTTGTCATTTCATATTGCAACGCCCTAGGTACCAAAATCCTGAGAGCTATCTTTCTCACTCCACAAGCTCAACCTTTTCGAAATACCTGGCAAGGATTATCTCACCGAAACAGCTGTGTATTATTCATGGGAGGAAAAACCCGCACCCTCTACTTGTGAGGAGAAATGATTAAAAGGGAACCTCATTACAGCAGCCTTTGGAGACAAACACAGCTGACATGTTTCCAGGTGTTGTTTTTCAACTTTCTCCATTAAGGAAAGGGAGAACTGATGAAGTGGGATCGGCGACGGTTTTTCTGCCGGCTTTACCGTGGCTGCCGAAAAAAGTTTGTTATGGTTTTCGGTCGGAAGCCATGATGTTGCTCTGCGGTTGCCACGACAACGGTTTCCTCTGCCTCTGAACCTTTCGAGACTTTTCTGAAGTGGATGAAGTGGAGGTATGATCGCTTTACTTCTTCCACTCTACTGATGCCCCCGAACATCATACTCTTGGTCTCACAGCCCTGACAAACGGCTGGGAAAGGCATCTTTTCACATGCTACACTAAGACCGATGAGCATATAGTATGAGAGACCTAATGAGGCAGCAAAGATTGTGGGAATTCATCTGACTGTTCATTGGCTGATTCATTTCCTGTGTTTCCCTCATCAAAGGAAAATATTCATTCCCACTTGGCCTTTCTGGTTGATTCAACCACTCCTTCTTTCCGTACAGACGATTTAAATTTCTGTGAAGGGCTTTCTTACTCAGGCTGGTGTGTACAGCTGTTGCTGATTGGAGTTCAATGAATGTAATGAAGGGGACTTACAACAGAGTAGCTTTAAATGCTTATCAGCATGGTTAGAGTTGATTTCTCCCTTCTGGGGAAAAAACATGAAACATAAGAGGTAAATAAATAAACATCCACATGCTTTAATCACAATACATTTTCATATGTTGCCACTGGCCAGCAAGCGGAGCATCACAGCATAATTGCTACTTTGTTATTGATGCCTAAACTGCTGCAGCCTAACAGGCTTTTTGTCTCATGGCTAATTCTAAGCCAACAAACATGGGTAGGCCTACTCTTTCAGTCCTTGCCTTGTAATTTTCATATGTTATTAAGGTTTTGTGGACATTATTTTTCGTGTCCATCTGTGCGCATCTCTGTCGCAGCTGTGACTGATTACTGTGCTGTAGATATGACTGGCATGCACAGAGGTAGAGTATCAAACAAAGTGTTGTCAGCCCCACCCAAAAATTCTGTGTTCAATCAATTCAATCTTCTCCACATTGACATATTTTTTGGGCAGGACACAGTGGTATCTGCAGGGGCCTGACTCCGTCCTATATTGCAGGTGCAAATTTAATCCCTGCTACATTAATAGTATGAATATATTGGCCTGATGGCTATACGGTAACATATGGTAAAAATTAATCTTCCAGTTTTAGATTGATGTTTACTATGGACTACTGACTGAACAAATATGATGCTGAATTAATGATTCTAATAGAATGTGAAAGGTTAATGCACTTTGTAGCCAGTGATGTTTGAATTTTTTATTTGAATTTTTGATTTGTTCACAGTGAATTCTGATGTGATTTTACCTGTGCAATGTGCCACAAACCCTCACTGTGGGAATACTGGTTTGGCTTTTCCAACATTTGTTCCATCTGTGCTTTCTAAATTGACCTTTAGCTCAAAAGCATCATGCCATAGTCTGGCTCCTAAATGGTGAAGGGTCAGACAGCAATTTATTGAAGATGTGTTACTGCGAGACAGCTGAACAGCAAGGTCATTTAAATATATTTTTTCCCATGCAATCAGTTTGGTCTTCTGGAGATCCATGGGTTTCTGATTGACACCCTATTCATGTCACTTAATTACATGATAGAAACGCTTGATTGGATTGGTACTTGAATTGCCTGTTGTTCAAGGTGCCAATCAGCTGCAAGAGGTCTCTAGGACCAGGAGTGGACATAGTAAGAGACTGCTGATCAATTGGATGAATTTGTCAGAGAAATATGGAAATGAGGTGTATGTGTTTGAACTCCCGATGAGTGGGATCATTTTGCAGGTCATTTATATACCATTACAGATGTCATCTGCTGTCCTATCAGAGAGTCTAATTAAACCCACAAAAATCTGCAGCTAGCAGAGCAGCCTGACCTTCACTGCAAGCAGAGTTTGCTATGTCCACTGCTTTAAAAGAAGAATGATACCAGAAGCTGTCCTTAGCATCTAGACATTAATCTAAACAAGTGGTTTATTTTTTTGTTCACTGTGTTGTGCAGTCTGATGATGGCTAAACTCAATTTTTAGCGAAACAATGAAAAAAACATCATATTTGCTTACATTTGCTACTCAACCTTAAGGACAAAGTACATTGTGGTTGGATTCAATCTGGGCTTGATCTCCAAGCAAAAAGCCGTCCAAGCTCTCTCTCTCTCCCACTCAAGTTGAATCCGGGTCCGATTTTCCTTTAAACTTAAACTTTTTTTAAACTACTCTCGGCAAAGTGTTGAGGACATCCAGGCTGTTTCTGAAAGCTACACCAAGTGAGAGGAATTGATTTTCCTCAGCATGCAATGGCATTGTTCCGGGAACACGATTGGTGGGAAGAAACGGCATTGTGTGTTTGAATACCTGATAACCACACAGCCTTCCCCCCTGGTACCCTGGAACACATGCTCCATGCTGATAAGATAAAGGACAAAAGAAGCATGAACAGAATCTGGACAGAAAGGAAAACAATAAAGAGAAAGGTGGCAGATGAGTAATGAAGCCGTTAATGTCAGAAGGGGATCCTCCCATGTTGTCTGTTGGTGGAAATAACTGTTGTGGACAGTGCCGCGTCACAGAGGTGTCAGGGGTCACCTGCTTTGTGTTACCGAGTGAAACAGTCTGTTGGTTTGATGTGGCATAGAGCTTTCTCAGCTTTTGTGAGGTGATGTAGCACAAATTGTTTAGTGTAACTAAGCTTTGGTTTGATAAGATAATCTCCATTTTCAATCATTTTAAGCACTTGGTATGTGTGAGGAACTTGGTGTTTTTATAAACACCTGAATACCTTGTACTAAATACCTTGCTCGAGCAACAACACTTTTTAGATTTGAAGCCATATTTTGGTGACAAGCCCAGTTCTTTTTGCATTACCATACAGTTCCATAACTTCAGCGAATGTGAAAGTCATCACTCAGGGCTGTGTTGAAGCAGTGCCAGGCTGTTGGTGTCAGTACATCAACCCACCACACCAGAAGCAACAACTCAAGCCATCTGGTCCCCCTATATGCTCCACTCCTTCATTGTCACTCAGTTGCCCACAGCACACTCACCAGCGCTGCGCAAGCTGTCACGTAATCCTCAAGCGGTACACTGTACACGTGCACGTACACATGTATGTTCTGAGCCACAGGGTATACATGCTATGAATGTGTTCACATTCAGTATGCAGAGCCTGTTGACACAGGCTTGGCAGGGGACAGCTGGTTTGTTGCTTTACTTTAGTTGTTAGCAGTGGTGGGACAGGTGTAGTTCAGTGTACAGGATGGATGGGTAACAGAAACACACGCTATGGCACTGCTCTCCCCAGCCAGGCGTGTGGCTCAGGGAGGGCCAGATGAGAATTATTTTAGACCCAACTGTTAAGTCATTAAAGCAGATGTTCTCTCTCTCCTTCCCTGCTGAGATCTTAATTGTCATGGAGCCTACCCACTAATAAAGGAAACGTTCCCGTTTATGGACAGAATGTTTCCTCTCTCGCTCGCTCGCCCTTCCTACGTCTCTTCCCCCTGTTTTGCATGCCAACAGGAGCCTGAGCTCCATTTGTAATTGTTAATGATACCAGCAATTGAGTGGGTTAACTATATATATATACAGAGGAGTCCGTGCTCCATGTGCTATGAAGACAGGCAGCTAATTGGCTGATGGTTGCGCCCCCCCCTGCAGGGCCTGGTGATCCCGCACAGCGAGCAAGGGAACCCGTCTACTCCAACTGGGAACAATCAGAGGCTGTGTTGTCGTTGAGGCAGATTATTTACAGATCTGCATGAGGTAAGCGCCTAGTTAGGGCAGTCCGTGAGCAGTAATTTGCTGTCAGAGAGGGGTTGATTGGCATGGAAATTGCAGCAGCCTTGCTGGTGTTTTCTGTGGGAGGGATAGATTCATCAGGGCTCCCCAGAGCTTTGCTCTCATTCTCATCGCACGGAGATCAGAACCCCTCCTGCAGGGGGGCGTGGGGGTCGAACCCTGGGCTTAGGGAAGTAGAATCATCTTTCCCTGTTAACATATTGGCAACAAGGAGACAACGATGTCTCATGACATATTATAATTCATGATATGAGGATATGAATTTGGAAAGGGTCTTTGTTGTGTTGGGCTTTACTGTCCTTCTTTTTTGAGAAGAATATTTGGAGAACAAAAATTCTCTCCTCAGTGGCCACCAGGGGCACAAAATCTTTTAAAATATCCTCCACAAAGATGCGATGAAATGAGAGTGAAAACACATTTCAAAATGTTTTTATGTTTGTTATAGGATGCATGTGAAAGAATGTGATGATTTGATTCATATATGACAACTGTTTTCCAAGAAATCCTTGCTGGCCCTCATGCTTGTCTAATAAACACTGTTTCAGCACTCTTTAGATGTTCCTTCATGTTTCAGACTTGGCTACCTCAACATGAACACACACATTAGCACAGGAAAACAACTGAACACACACACACACACACACACACACACACACAGACAAGCACACGCACACACTCACACGTGGATACATAAATACAGCATGCAGTGCTGACAGAATTTGATTTGATTTCTCCCCATGTGAGGTCATCCCTGTACGGGTTAGGAACACACACCACCCCGCGTGTACAGCATAAGAGGACAGCGCCTGTGTTTTTACCTTCTGTTTTAATCATACCAAGAGTTTTCTGATGAAATGCATTCCACACTTTATTTAATTAGCAATGCTTGCTCTGGAGTTGTCTTGGCAACGGGGTTACCAAGGAGAGAGAAAAAAAAAGAAAAGTTGCAGGAACATGAAATTCCTCTTTAATCCTTTTCATTATGCAGGGTAAATAAAATGTTTACACTGGGTGCTCTATGCAAACATTATCAAACTGCCAGCCGTCATGTCCTACCTGCTGAGTGTTCCTGTCTCCACCTGATTTGCACAAGCTGTCGCCAGGCAGACGGCTCTTACACGCCGGACAAGATGAAACTCTCCTTTATCTCCTGTTACGGCAGACTTTGCGTGTGAATGCTGTTCTCCTTATCTTTCTTAGATAGGCCCATCATTTTGTACTTTGGGTACTGAAAATGAAGCTTGCTCTTGTGGAGAGCTCTGTAGCCACTGCGCCAAGTGTCATAGGTGTGAATCTAAGCATGAGACTATTGTATCTGATTGGTTGCAGGGAAAATAAGTTTGTATCAATATTATAAACATGCATACGTACTTAAATATGCAAAGGAAGGATAATCACAGATTTAATTTTCTGTAAATAAAGTGTTTCATATGAAATTTGTAATATTTCATTCTGGGTCTCTCTTTCTTTGGTCTTCATAGTGCAGCTATCCTTTGCCAAGTCGTTCTCATTATACTCAACTCCCAGGTCTTTTTCCCACTGCCTCATTATCTTGTCAATACCATGCAAGCCAAAAGATTGAAATGTCACATAAAAAAATAGGACCTTACACCATAGGAGGCAATCTTTCACTGCTCTTCACCTCTGACTGCCAGGTATGCGGAATGTGACCTTTGACTGAGCAAAGTTACGAAAAAAAAAAAAAAAATTGGGGGGAGGTGCCATTTCATCCGGATATGTTGAAATGAAATGAGCGCATTTTCTTTGTGTAAATCACCAAGGACCCAAACCTCTTTATTGTGCCACAAAGAATGAAATTACTGCTGTCAATGCCAGGAGCAAATGCTTTGTTTTTTGTCAGAGGGAGTGGTGGCAATGCAAATCCCTTTCTATCTGCAGACTTTGTGAGATCTTTTCAAATATTCATTGTTGTGCAGACAATCAGATTACTTCCCACCCACAATGATAATTGCTGGTGTCACTTGTGATTACACTTGGTGAGGAGATTTATTACATGTTTGTTACATATTTGTTACAGTTTATAACATTTATGCTATGTTTAAGAGCCTGCTGTGAGTCACAAGGTGGTGTCACTTTTTGTAAAGGAGTATTCTCACTTGCTCTCTCCTGCCACTGACAATGGCATTGTAAAACATTCTTTAAAAGTATTTAAATATTATTTAGAACTGGACAAAGCCACTTCTTTCAGTAACTGTGGCATCAACAACTGAAAAGTCTTAATTTTTTCTCTTCATTTTTTTCCATTCTAAATCAATTTAGAGAGTGCACTCTCTAAATTGAATATACCTCTCTGGCAAAAACAAAGCAAGTCAAAAACAAAGAATGCATTCACAAAGTGTGAAGAAGGTGTGGTTGCTGATGAGAGTGGTGAGAACCTCTCATCTCAAAAAGGCAACACGGAACACCTCAGAATGTAGCTGGGTCACAGGTGTGTGTGCCTCCAACAATGAAATTGAACAGTGTCGCAATCAGCAGAAAACAATTGCATATTCAGGTGAACATGGAACATTAAAAACATTGAAAAATGCAAGTCCTAAACTGCAAAAAAGTTGAGAAAAGTAGCATAGCTGAGATGTGTGGGTGAAAAACAAAAAATAACCTTTTATTTTAAAAGCCTGATTCAATTTGATCCAAGTCAAATTAGTTAAGGTCATAAAAGGCCATAAAACTAAACAAAATTGGTCAAAACAGAACTCACCCCTCACTAATAGAATAAGTTACTGATGCAAATGGCTGTCTCCCTTGGTGATGGGAAGTGGCCTAGCAACAGTCAGAGACAGACTTTTAAATCTGGGCTCTGATGGGGAAGTC
Organism: Megalops cyprinoides; assembly: GCF_013368585.1. Taxonomy (NCBI): domain Eukaryota; kingdom Metazoa; phylum Chordata; class Actinopteri; order Elopiformes; family Megalopidae; genus Megalops; species Megalops cyprinoides. The sequence goes on along the minus strand of NC_050602.1, from coordinate 17,383,890 downwards.
CAGAAGGGCCCTGGCCGACTTCCTTTGCCTTTGGATGCCTGGTGTGAAAGAATGCACTCCAACGTAAAGCCTGAAACACAATTTCTTGCAATGACAGTTGCCGTGGTAATGTTGTGCAATACAGTGCCTTGTTTCCATTGTGCATGCATTTACGCTCATTGATAAGCAGCTGCTTTGAACATGGAGGAGAGTGCATGTTGCTAAGGCAAGAGATTGAGGAAGAAGGACTCTGTAATGATTGTGTGCATGTGTGTGCACATGAAAGCTTGTGTAGGCATGTGTCAGGGGAGGGATGGCTCTCATGCCAGCTTGAACATCTCCTGTTGCCTCAATGTGCCTCTTCAAGCCTCCTCACTTGGCCCCCGGTGATCTCATTTGGGAAGAAGACTGAAGTAATTCCAAATATGCACAGGAATTTGGCCCTGCCCTCCCTGAGCAGGGACAGGGCATAATTCACACACACACACACACACACACACACACTCATGACAGAACTGTGAACTGTGGAAGAGGGGCGTCTGAAACGGAGAATGGGCTGACACCACAGATGATCTGACAGGCTGCGCTTCACAGCCCTGATTCAGAGTGGCAGTGAGGGGAGTAATTATCCCCTATGAGCGCCTTTCTCACAAACAGCCAGTGAGCCTCCACTCCCTCCCTCCCTCTGTGCGGAGTTTATCCATCCCACTCAAATCCGTGCTCCACTGAAACTGCAAACAAAGCCCAGCGCCGGTCTGGAACGGGAACTCCTGACCTTTGTGTGCACTCAATTTCAGTTCAAACTTAGAATTAGTCTTTGGGGGGAAAGGCATTCTGATAAATACTGTAGGATGTCAGTAATGCATTTTAACTAAGCTTGACAACACGAATTACATTTAGTCGTTTGGCAGATGCTCTCATCTTGAGTGACTTACAAAGTAAGAGTACAAAGTGCTCTAATAAAGATACAGGAAATGTGGAACTATGGAGCATACTGAACAGTATGCGATGCACAGTCAGTAGCTTGGCATTGGAAAGTGAACATTTTCAGCTTTATAAATTTCAGTATTTTGATCTTAGAAAAGGAGCAGCTGGCAAGCATGGTAGCTGCTATTAAGTTTAATATCTCACTTAAAAAATGAAAAAAAAAAATCCAGCAGTGTCCTACCTGGTCTCTGAACTGGCTGGTTATAATTATTTCCTAGTCCACTCCTTTTCCTATAACTGATAGATCTGATCCTGCAACCTTTCTTTGGCCTGCGATACTTGGAGGAATTAATCAGTGTGGGCACTGCACTCAATAAACATAAAGTAGCGTGGTGCTGTAGCTACATCTCCTTTAAATTCTTCTCATCATCAAGGAGGATTTCCATTTATAATCCAAATTCATGAACCCCCCCCCCCCCCCAACCTCCAACACACCTCTGCTGCCTCAGTGTCAGCCACTATTTATTGAGGATTTACCTACCTACTGCAAATAGTACCCCCCCCCCCCCCCCAACCTCAGTGCTCGACTCTCCCCTCCTCCCACCCTCGCTCCCGTACATATGGATTTAGCCTGCGGGAGGCCTCGGTGTTCACAGCATGGTGCCCGTTTCCATTAGAGCGAGCCGAGAGAGAGGAGAGCAGGCTCGGGCAGGTAAACACACACACGGCACCAGTGTAGATTACCCTGGCAGGTACCGTACGTATACACAACAGAGGTACAGATCAGCCTGGCAGGTAAAACACTCAGCGTTGGTGCAGAGGACACAGCAGCGGTATAGGTCAGACTGCCAGGTATCCGCGCGGCAGGAGTGTGGATTGGTCTAACCCCCCCCCCGCCATCCTTCGGGGGGCCAGGCTTGTGGGTCAGGGTAGAATTTCTCGTCGTGCTGCCGGAAAGGCGCTCATCGCATCTCGTTTCTTCTTCTCCTCCTTCCCCCGCGCCAGATGGACCGCAGTCTGGAAGGCTCTGGCACAGACAACGCGTGGATGTCTCTTAAGTGTCTTTCCAAACAGCGGCAGGTGTCTGAGCGGAAACATGTTCCCTGGGAGCGGGCGTTGCTCTTCCAGATCAGTTACCTTTCCGGATTGGGTACCTTTAGCTCTGGGGGTATCGAATCATATAAAAATCTCACCTTTGACTCTTCAGCCACAGAATGCTTTTTTGTTTTTTTTAGAAATGAGATACTGCAGTCATAAATTGAGAAAATGCTAAATTGTTAACAAAAATGAACTGAGGAAATGTTGTAAGTTAGATGTGCAGGGAGAGTAGTTTGAACCATGGAATTTCTTGATATGGAATGATTAAATACATAAACAGTGCTTACATGTTCTTGTAGTCAGTGTGAATATAGTTTTTTTACATGCCTGCCAGTGAAGATTGCATGTGGAGAATCTGAGTACAAACCAGCACTGCTGGTTTATTCAAAATAAATGCCATTCATTTAAAAGGAACAACATGGGTTTCGAACAGTAACACACACAAATACAGTGCACGGATTGAGACAGACTGTGATGTGATGGCGATGTCAATGTGGTAGAGCACACTCAGAGGTGAGAGTAATGGGGGTGGAGCACTGTTTCTGATTGCAGTCCCAATGCTGTGAACCAAAAATCAGACTGTATCCCCTGTCTCTGTTCAGGGCTTACAATACATTACACTTAAAGCACAATCACTCAGCTTTTGCGTGTGTGTGTGTGTGTGTGTGTGTGTGTGTGTGTGTAACAGCAGCGAGGCACATTTCCTCCAGTGCTGTGAACAGGGGGAGTGTTCTGTGCCCTTCTAGCTCCCATCTCTCTTGACTGCATCCTGTTCTCAACATGGAAACTCAATAACAGCCCTAAAGATGGATCTCTGCTGCTGCATGTTATTAAAAAAAAGAGAGGTGTCTTACCTCATTTATCATTGGCTGTGGACACACGCATCCGCTGTGCCGTAACTCAACAGAAGTGCGGGCAGTAAAGAGCCATTCATCCATCGATTCACATGTTTGAGCGTGTAGGACTATTTATGTAACTTTGGCCCAACAGTCTCCTTAAAAAAAAAAAAAGAAAAAAAAAAACTGTTCCAATGGTGGTTTACAGCCAAGCAATCTGTTCATGAATTTTACGCTGTGCATGTACGCTTAACGACCCTATCCATAACTCACTCAACAATTTAATCAGGTTATCTTCTCTTGAGAAGCATCCATCCCTTTCTCCCCCTCACCCCCCTCCCCTTTTGTTCCTCAGCTAACATTAAACAAGTCCATATCACAGTCTACTGAAGCTGTAAAGCTCTATTAAAGATGTACCGCTGCATCAGGTAATGTTTTCTGTTTTATTGGCAATGCACCTTCAGCAGTAAAGGAATAACTCATCTGTTTCTGCACCATTTAGTTTTCTTATTCCTCCGCGCTTTTTGTCCTGCTCTGTGAGAGGTCGCAGCTCATCAGAGACGAAACAGAAGAGGAACCGTAGACGCTCCTCAGCACAAAGATTTATTTTCAGAAATACAGACCAATGAATCTGGCTTTGTTTTTTTTTTTTTTTTGTACAAATTTCAATTTTCAGACATGCTTCCTGTATACCCCAGAATAATTACCCTGACCACTGTTATTACGGAAACCAATTCCTGAACTGAAATTCATCTCAAAAAAAGAGAACAAACTCTATCTTGTAAATAATCTGCCCCATAACCTTAACCACTGCTACTGCCAATATGACTTTACCTTTTAAAACATTGTACAATAAGTAATGGAGATACAGAAAAAGCAACTTGTTCCCTTCCTTCATCTTTATCTGAGATTTATAAGAGGAGATGCTAGGAATTATGTCAGTTTTTATTATTTCAATAACAATGTTAAGTTATTTGAAACTGGCAAAATGTGTAGTCTTAACTATATATTCAAAGTGCCTATTGTCTTTGGTGTTAGAAGTTCTTGTTGACCCTCTTCCTCCACATCTCAGTCTCTGTCTGGTGAAGGGGTTGGGGGGGGTGGGGGAGGGGACAGCCCAGTCCACACTGCCATCATCTTCCATGCCAAAAAATGTACTATTTTCTATACTATGTAGCTCATTGTCCTAAATATCCACCCTGAAAGCAAATGCCTTGTCTTTGTCTTCTTTCTACTGAAGGGAGATCTCTTCAAACCATTTCATCTCCCATAACTGTGGAGGGAAGCAAAATGGTTTGAATGAAGACCACATTTAACTGAATGAACACGGTGTTTAGATGAATCAAGACTCTTGGGACAAAGGCCTGCAGACACCGCAGCACCACAGAAGAGCTGGTGAGCTGCCCTGTGCTAAATATCGCAATTACAGGTTGGACGACTGTGTGGAAATCATAACTCGATTTGACTTGTTTTGGACCCGTGGCGCTGACATGATTTCAGCTTTGCGACGCACCCCCAACTACGGTGCACTCCGGTGCATTGGGGAGCTACCACCCCCCCCGGCTCTGGTGTCAGGGGCCATAAAACAGGACAGAGGAAGAATGAGAAGATCCTAATCAAGATTTTTTTTTAATGGCTGTTTCCAATCGTGGCGAAATGAGTGATATAAACCTGGAGTTCTGGAGGTTAATTTGCTCTGTGTCTGTGTGCAAACAAACAAACAAACAAAGGATCCGAGAGTTTGAAGGGGTGGGTGGGGGGGGGGTGTTGGAGCTGGAGGAGAATGACAATGAAGGAGAGAAGCATAAAAAAAGAGAAAGAAAATGGGACATTGCTGGGTGATACAGCCATCTGACAGGCTGCCTGAAGCAGGGGGTGGAGAGGTGACATTAATATGATATCCTAATTTTCCCTTGTCCATCTTGTCAAATGGCCTTGACTGGTGTGGCCCAGAGGAGAGGGTGTGTGTGTGTGTGTGTGTGTGGGGGGGGGTGGAGGGTTAACGAGGGAGAGTGGAGCCTGTTCTGTTCCGACAGGAGGCTCTGTCTTCCCTCGTACCCCTCCCAGCCGCAGCACAGCCGTCACGCTGAGGCAGTCCGCCCTCAAGAGTATTCCTCTCCCGCTGCATTTGATGCACGGCTTTTTTTGGAGACAGTGCTAACAAGCAGCTGTAGTGTAACGGGGGAAAGGTAATTTGCATCCCGGCGCTAATATCCTTTTGGAGTCATGATTCAGTGTGTGGAGAGGATGTATTTTTGATTTGTCTGTTTGGATGCCAGTGTGTGTGTGCATATATGAATTGCTTAGAATCGACTGGTGGAGCAGAGAGAAAAGGGTATATCATGATCTATGAAATATTTCATACACCAGTTTGGAATTTTGGTAAAGTTGAGGGTTCATAACCAAAAGGTTACCAGTTCAATTTCCTGGTGGTAGCTGTACTTCCCCTGGGCAAGGTACCTACTCTACCCTGAATTGTCTCAGTAAATATCCAGCTGTATAAATGGATATCATGTACAAATAGTAAGCCATGTAAGTTGCTCTGAATAAGTTTTATCTACAAAGAAAATAATATAATTTTGAAAAGTTATCACTCACCCTTTAATACACTGTGTGCAATTGTGGTCTGAGTTTTGACAAAAGGGTTCCCCATGCAAGAAACAAGACAAGATCTCACAGACACATATTACAAAATTGAGTTTAGGTCATCTATCATTTGTGGTGAAGACTTAAGCAAATAACTTTTTTTCCCATCGGCAGCCCAATTTACATCTTGCAGGAACTTGCTTTTTATGTAATTTATCTCCACTGAGTACTTTTTGAAACTAGCATGGAGAATTTGACCTCATGTCAAGGGCAGACACTGTATTGCCAGCTCATTTGGACAGAATCAAACCAATCAAACCCACTTAGGAGCGGTATTGATTCGGCCATTTTCCGCAATGACCTGTCATTATGACTGCGGCTCATAAACCATGACTTCTTTGTCAACAGAGTGAGACCTCAGGAAGCCATAAATCTTTACTCTCATCTCATTAAATCTACAGCAACCATCACAGAATTTGGAGATGCACCAAGTCACCACACTTTGCTCTCTCAACACCCGCTGTGCTCCCAAACACTTACATTGCTCCAGGGCTTGATGGTAGTTTTAGATACTGGCAATGATCATGAAAAAAATGACAGCAGTCTAAACACAGTTATTTTGGACAGGTATTCATATGATGGATGAATGCAGACGCAACTTTTTAATTACTGTTTGTGTAAGGACTGGCAGGAATGACTGTAATTACTCTGGGGATTCCCCTGTGCTAAAAATGCAGGATTCTATCTACATTATGCATCCAACAGTTTTAGAGTCTGTCCCCGGCTTTCATAACAGAATATGACATGCAATTTCAAATGAAGCAGAGAATATAGTGCAGAAATATAAAAGATGATTTATGGTGAGTCCTTCTCATGCCCATTGTCACATATTGGTATCCATCTTAGAAACTGCAGGACTTTATGAATCATCCCAGAGACAGGCGAGTATGTCTCCCGATCATAGATTACTCATTTTGAATGATAATTACACAGGCGGCATAGTTTCAGACATGTTTTCAGTGCCAATTCATTACGTCTGACATGGAAATTACAGTTGTTATCATTTAACAATCACTTTCTCTCTAGTCTATTTATAATGACAATGTTCCACCCACTGTGATTAGAAACAAAAAAATATATATGCTATACAACCATGATAAGTCTGATTTTGGAAATGGCTCTTGACTTTCTGGGATTATTAAAATGGGCAGGTAGGTGCTCAGAGGAAATATTAATTCATAGGCAGTTTTTATTCAGATGAGTGCAATATTTGTTAATATACTGTTTGTTTCTTGTTCAGGTCACCTCTGAATGCTCCTGTGAAGGATTAACTGTGTCCTTTGTTGAAACATGCTTTCCACCTGATTTGGTGAGATTTTTTGTAGGTTCAGGTGAAGTGCTAAACTCCTTCCATGACATTTTCTTGGTCAGTTACTGCCTGTGTTTATTTCACTGCAGAAAATAAGATAAAAAAAAAAAAACTAGTACAAAATGTTTGCTGTGTGGTTGCTTTCTTAAAAGAAAGTAGCTTTCTTTCAATGTCTGCCACCAACATTTCTTTGGCAAACCATCATCATTGGTTCTGGAAGTTGTTGAATTGAACTGTTGTTGTTGTTGTTTCCGGAAAAGATAACCATCAGGGTTTTTCATCAGGGTGTTGCTCCCAAGAATGATTCTGTCACCACTGGTATTGGAGATCAGGCAGCTGTGAGGCACCCTGCGTCTATTCTGCATCTGGCCAGTAGTGGGTGCTGCCGTGCCACGTCGTTCAGCCAACATGTGAGATACACCACTATGCTCACTTCTTTTTAGGGAGTTATAATGAGTTGTTATCAGCCTATTTCTTTATTTATGATGAACATGTAATGACATGCAAACCAAGACTGAATGTCGTTCAGGGACTAATTAGTGAAGTTCTTTGCTGTCATATTCAGGCTGAATGGCCCCCATGTTGGGTTTATAAGATTAATAGACTGCAGTCCCTCAAGCTTTGCGAGAGAAGGGGGCCATTTGTAGAGAGCAGTGTCGACAGGGTCTTTCTCTCTGCCTCGTGCACACACACACACACAGAGTCATGCCACAGTGTATACCCCGGTGAATGAGGATGTTGGGTGTGGTGACTTCATCTGCAGGAGTCAGAGGATATAATGTGCATTACATTAATTAGGATTAGTATTAAATCTCCAATTCCAGACCCATATCCCTCAACCATTGTTTTCTTTCAAACACATACTCTCTATCAATCTCCATGTTTTTTTTTCTTTAATTTCAGTTGGATTGTTCCCCCGACAACCAAAGAGAGTCCCTCGCTCACCTTTACTGACGTTATTGAACATTCATTAAGATCAAGAAATTATTAGTCAACAGGGTAGTCAACAACAACAGCAACAAAAAAACAATTTAGAGAACGAGATTGAGTTTTAGATTTGCGCCGCACACTGTCTGAGCACTTACTGGACGTGTTATTGCCTTCTCATTTTCCGCATCGCGAGTTTAAAAACATAATTGCTGCATTTATTTTTGATAGAGGAAATGTGTACACAGTGAAAATAGCCAAACCAAACAAAGAAGAAAAAAAAACCCTGAAATCTCCATGTGCATTGGGGTGGAATCAAACCCCTCTCTAAAATCACAAACATTCCACTGAAGATTTTTTTTTTTTTTTTTTTACGATCCTTGCGTTCCATAACAGAGGGAATGATTCCACACAAGAAGAACCCGACATTGCGCATTGGCCCCGGGAGGCAAATAAATAAATGAATACTTCAATTATTGATCACAACATGAAGGGGCGGCTGTCTTGCCCGGCTACGCACCGTCAATATTTTCCATACAATTTAACCTTGCCTTGCTTCTGTGTGGCCATGCTGCTGACGTGGATGACTGTTTTTCTGTTATACATGTCGCTTTGCGCTGTTGGAATACGCCTTGCTCCATGCATTATTGAGGGTTTAGTTTTGCAGGATATCCATTTCCACCTCAGCGGAAAAACTTCCCATCTTTGCACTCACTTGCTTGTAATTCTAGTCTGTCCCCCTGTACCTCCAGATGAGGACTTTGCATCCACTGCAGACTCATTCAAAGTCTTTCAGATCTATGCAACGAATCCAGAAAGGAATTGGTCAAGTAAAGAGAAGCAAAGAGTAGCAGCAGGACACACATTCTTCTCAGATTGCTTTTGTACTACTTTCTTCCCCACTACATTACATTATATTACATTACATTCATTTAGCAGACGCTCTTACCCAGAGCGACTCCCAGCAATAGAACATAAGAGTATCCATTCAGTTTAAACTGGCAACAGTGTCAGACCAGGCTAACAACACTCCCAGACCAGTGAGTGTGGGCATACATCCGGAATCGGAATGTCCAAGATCGTTCATCGCAGGGGGGAAGGGGATTGTCTTCATTTCATTTGCCCCTCAGACGGGAAAAGCTGACCCTTGTGTGGTGATAGTGCATATGATAGGAGTTGGCTAGGTGACAGCTATTCCTACTGAACTGAACAGAGTAGCATTATCTGCTCCATAGATCAGCAAAAGGTGAGACCTACAGCCCTGTCAAACAGCCCCCCCATCATGCATCATGCACCTTTAGATAAGAATCTATAACCCAGTCTTATGTGTTCATAAGCTCGACTGGAGCCCTAGCCTGAGGCACACCTTCTGTGCTGAGCAGCGCAGAGGCCGTTTTTCTATTCTGCAGGAACACTGACATCGTCTCATGCACCAAAGAGATGTTAAAAGCCTCTGGTCGCGCTGTGTCCCTGCTTTGTGTTTGCTACACTTCCAGGACAAATTGCCCTGCGCTCATTAAAGGAGATTGCGGTTTGACAACAAAAACCTTTCTGGGGGCTGTGATTTGTGAATGAGGAAATGCAGCAGAGAGCAAGCGAAACGCGAGGCGACAGGCGCAGCTCCCCTCTCACCTCGGCTTGAGAACGTCAGTCCCCAGAGCTGCAGATCGCCACAACCCTGGTGGCAGTACATCTTCTCACACCCAATCTACAAGCCACTCTTGACCTGCCGTTCTTACATGGCAGGGGCAGCACATGCTACATGCTATACCTACCCTGACCTAGTGCTCCTCTTACAATCCAGTTTCCTTATTCCACACTCAGGTATTTTCATTATGGGTTTCCGACAACCCGTGACTGACATTTTCGAGAAAGGCACTCTGTGCACCCCCCACCCACCCCTCTCCCAGCCCAAGCTGACTTCCTCTGTTAAACTATTCTCCTGCCTCGGATGGCACTTATATTTAATGATAACCTATTAAATAATAATGGGCCTCTTTATCGGCTGCAGTAATGCACAAAGCTACTATGCCTGACCATTCGGTTGTGTTTGCGTGCTTTCTACAGGGCCGAACGCTAATGCACCCCACCCAGACGCATACTTTGAGGGGCAGAATGACCTGAATTATCTGTGTGCGAGACTCTGGAAACACGCTGTGGATTAGGATCTGTCTGCAGCGGTGTCCACGGCAGGGCCTGCTGCCAAAGTAATGTGTTCCCTGTGAGTGTGTCTGTGGAGCTGGTTCCAGCGTTCACAACAGTGCCGCCTTAAAAACCAGGATGGCGCTGTGAGATATAGTTGTCCCAGAGATGTGAGATGACCGAGGGGTTATATATATTTGCTACCTTTACTCACACACTCTGCATTAAAAAATGCATTGAAAAAAATCAATCAATACTCTGTTTCATTTCAGAGTGTTACAACACGCCCATGTCTTAGGCACAGTGTCATTTAGGTGTGTCATTGAAAAAGATGCAATGGAAGTTTTTTAATCATGTTTTATTTGCATTACCTGTTCTGGGGAATTGATTTTATGCAGGACTGTTGGAGTGTTTTAGACAGCTGCTCCCACACTGGCGATCACTCTCCAGGTACTGACAGGCTTGGGTAGCCCAAATGGATCCTAACTCTCCTGTGGCCAAAAATATTCAGCAGCAGGAGCATTAAATAAAAAGCAGCAGGAAACTCACACTGCTTTAAAATTGGTCCTGATCCAAGCACAATACATTGTGGAAAATCTCCCTCCTTGGCGTACCGGCTCTGGAATTGCCTCCCTCCTGCGTAGACCCGGAGAGAGTTAAGCCCCCTGACAGGGCAAATGAAGGATGAGGAGAGAGGGGTGTGCGCCCGCCTGTGCCGTCTGATTGCGGGACTTCGGTGGAGAAGCTCTCCCCTGCTCTGCCAGGCCCCCACCTCGTTAAAGTGACTGTTGATTGAAGGTTACTTAACCGATAAATTACATTATATGCTTTGGGCACCAGCCACCACACCCACCCCTCCTTCTGCGTCCTGATTGGCTTCCCTTGTCGGGGAGTTGAGCAGATGCCAATGCGGCACTATCCCCTGCTCCCTCTTCCACCCCTCACAGTCTTCCTTGGTTCTCAGCCCGTTCTCTGCAGTCTGGGGTTGCCTATACAGTACTTTATTTTAACTGAATTTAGTTATCAGTTGAAAATAGTTGTCACACTGTCTAAAGATTATGATGGATAGCTAACACTTTAGCAGGCTTTAAAGCTTTAGCCTTGTGTTCAGCATTATTTATTTCCTTAACAGACGCATGGCCTTCCATTACTGTTGCCATCTGCTTACCATTACCCCACAGCTCAGATTTTGATGTAACAGAATAGATATAATATGCATGTGTACTTCTGTATCCATACATTTACTTGGATTCAATCCCACAGTCTTCTAACATCAAGTCAACTTTCCCAACCATAGCAACGCACTGCAGTCAGAAGCGTTTGATCATATCATGGTTTTTGTTCAAACAAATCTGCCTGTCTTTTGATTTCGCTGTGCTCTCATTATTTTTGATTTTCTTGTTTTTCGCAGTAATTCACTTATTGCAGGCCTTTCCCTCGCTCACTTCCCGGTAATAAAGCATGCAAATTAAACTCTGTCAGGCATGCATTAATTACAGAGCTGAGTCCAGGCTAAAATTCATATCCCAGCTGTCAGGCTTTGGTCCCTCTCCTTTTCTTTCCGGCTTAATCTCTCACTTACAGTAACTTAATGCATAATGATGTGCTCATTTCAACAGATTTAATATTCCGACCACAGTTGACGGCTCACACTATTCCCCTGGTTGGGGCTGTGGGGCAGAGTCAGAAGCAAACCTGCGTGTCAACGCTCACACGCCTCCATCCTGAGAGGTGACACACAGTAGGTAAGAAGTGTCGGTGCCAATCCCACAATGCCTTGCTCTCTCAGATCAACACAGGTCTTATTACATTGTGTTATTTATATGCATTGCAGACAGCCTTGCCAAGGATGGCTTACATAACATGCATTTTACATGTCGCACACTTATACAACTGGGTCTTTATGGAAGCAAAAGGTGCTTTGAACACAGGAGCGACTGCTTTCTCCCACCAGGGATTCAAACCTTTATGTCAATTTCCCTGACCGCAATCTGAGTTGCTAAAACAGCCATGCACCTTTATTTCAGTTGAATACATGGTGCCAGGTTGCCTCAGTTTGCCTTTATTGACTGTGAGGTTTAATCACAGCATGTAGCTCCGTACATACTCGCGCGTGGCGCCCATCTTGCGCTGACAGGTTTTTATTTTCACAGCAATACGCTGCTCGCTGGGTCAGAACAGCACATTATCTCAAGGGTACTCTGCATTATAACTGTAGACGGACTCGCATGCCTGTTGCCCTGCGAATGCGGTACAGCTAATGCGCCTTGCTGTGACCCGGGTCCACCGCCCCAACAGCACCCCATTCAGGTCTTTGAGACAAGGCAGGGCCGGCCATGACTGGCAGTGGTTCTCCAGCGGTATTAATGCATTCATTCCCTCTCATGCGGCTAATGCAGGCCTTCTGTCACCTCCTCCAGAGAGAGCTGTAGAAGGAGAGACACGGTGCACTCCCCGGCTTATCTGTGCCAGCCACATGAGCTTCATCTCAAAAGCTCTGGATATCTTTCCCCGTGCGCCTTTAAGAGGTGCTCATAATACGGTGTGCCTATATGGACTGCAGAGAGTGGAGATTGAAAATCCCACTTTGCCAAGAAGAATTTATTTATATATAAATGCTATTCGTTTTTTTTTTTCTTTCAATTTTATAGAAATATTTTTTGTGCAAAAAAAAATACAGCAGAGTGATCATAGCCCTTATGCTGCAATATAAAATTAATGAAATTTTTCTTTAAGCATTTCTACAGTGTAAAACAGTGTTACTGGGACACCACAGAAACAGCTACAAACTGTACATTTGTGTGTTAACGGTTATGTCTCACAGGTATCCAGTTGCGCAATATGGAAGGATAAGATATTGTGCAGTAAACAGCACAACACCTATCAAACTCTTAGTAATCCAAAACTCTTGGAGTTAAACAGTTACATAACGCAGTTTAAAAAAGGTGGGTGATTCTCAGCAGTGAAAGTACCTCTCACCATCTGTGTTTGCACAACAGCGCTGACACTTTTGACATTACAGCGTTGCATCTTCTTCACAAAGACTGCAGTCTGCAGGCCCACAACATCTTCAAAATGACACGCACCTCTGTGCACTACTGCAAACAGTAGGAAAAAAACATTGCTATTCTGTGAGAAACACAGTGAAGAATCATAGAACAGTACAAAAACAATTTTAATCACTGGGAGACAGAACCTCTTATTCGATCTATCAGCACTACTTTGAAGATGATGAGTTGATGCTGATGATGGTGTCCTGGTTGAACAGTTCTTTGCCTAGCCACTTCCCTTCTCCATGATTTAGAAATACCTCTCAGCTATGCTGATGTTATTATTCCCTTTACATTCCTGAAATTGATTTCAGGCCAAAACAAATATAAGAATCAGCCATGTATGATGTGTCTCTAAATGCAGTTATGTTATTTAATCTACTGTCTTTCGACATCAACTTTCCAAAGCATCGCCTGCACCTTAGCCACTCTCTGCCTTTGTGAGCATGGTCCCTTTGTGTTTTCAATTATATCAATGCACTCCAGGTTAATTACATCTGCTTCAGATTTGATCAATTTAGCAATCTCACTAATAAAAACTCTAATGTCTATTGTCACAGACCAGCAGCAGAGATTAAACTGACAAAAAAGTATGTGCAGGTGAGTGAGAGAGGGGGGGGGGGCAGCAGGAGGAGGGGAATATCCCATTACTTCAATATCTCATTATTTAGTTTGCCAAGGGGTGTAACCCTTTAACACAAACACTGTCTATCTGCCGTGTTCCACAAATTGACAAATTGGTTTGCTGAAATGGATTAGGGTTTTTGCGCAGACGGCAGACGGTTTGTGAGTCGGAGAATGCAGGAATAATTAATTTTGATATACTCCTCTCTGCATGGTTAAAGGTGTCCACCGTCTGCGTTCCGCCTTGCTTTTGCCTTGCGGTGACCCTGGGAAGCCTGCTGGTTGCACACGCCGTTCTGAGCGAGCCTGTCACAGATTGCCTCTGACAACAGAACCAGAAGAGTCGGGCCCGCTGCCGGTGGGTGGGGAGTCGGTGGGGAATCTGTCTCCTGAACACACAGCGTGAACCCATTCCACTCCAGCTCCCTCTTCACCACTGCTCCCCAACGCCTGCTAGGTGTCAGACTGTTCATTATTCAAGGTCGTCAGAGCGATTAGTCAGAGCCGTTCTAACGAATCATGCGGGGTTGAGGTCTTTGTTTTTGGCTCCCGTTTGCCGAGCAGTCACAGTCCTGTTTCGGCTGGGTAGAGGACAGAGCAGGCTTTGGGTTGACTAATGTTCTGGCATGCCATTTAAACACTGGTTGTTCATGTCTGTCTTTGAGCAGGAAAATACTTTTTTTTTTAAGTTTCAGTTTTAGAAGGACCTCTACATACTGTGGATGATACGTCAAAATAGATTAACATTGCCAATGGCAGAAACCCAGTGCCTATACAACGGCAGTGCTGTGTAAACCAGGCCAATTCAATTACCACTCTCTCGTTATTTTTTCCTCACCTCTTTAATTAAATTTGGTTTAGTGTTATACCATAAATAAACACGCATATAACTAATGAATAAAACAATCAAGTTAAATGTTAATTACAAAGGACAACAGCATAAAAAATGGAGGGACATCGCTCTCTCTTTCCCTCTTCTTATTCTTTCTGGGTACCCCTTCTCATAAAACAATTGAACTTGGCTGAACATCACGGCCCAGCAACACAATGATCACCACTGTGGACAGTATCATGTACCTGGAGGTTAGGAGGGCTTGAAAGTGATGTCACCGATGCACTCCATTTCAGGAGGCTGCCCTTTGAATGGCTGGTCTGTGTGGGACTGAATCATATCTACTGAAAACTTCCACCATTTTTCTCCTTGAGAACAAACTCATGTACATGAGGAAACAGATATGCAGATAGCCAAAAATCCATGGGTAGTACAATATGTGTGAAGGAGAAACCTGCACCTTATTGAAATCAACTGCTTAATTTTTAATTATTCATTTTTTGTTGTATAATGAATGTGTAGTTTACAAGTTTTTGTTATGTTAAATGGAGGATGCCATTAACTATATTTCAGATAATCTATTCAATCAACTTCATCTGAAAGTGGTTAATTGGTATTGTCAGAGGCTGAATGTGTGAGACAGGCCAGCTAGTGGATAATGAGCCTCACCTCTTAATTTGGCTCACATACAGGTGTGTGGCTGCTGAGCCAACTGTCTTCTGCTAGATATTGGTTTTGTATACAAATGTTGAGCAAACCCGGCCTCTCTCCTCTGCTGAATAGTTAAGGCCCACAATAACCTGTGATTACTTCATGGCTCCTGCTCTAAGAGGCTGCTACGTTGCACGTCACGTCACTGCTGCAACATGACCATCTCTCACAGTGTGACGTCAGAACTGCAGGGCTAAAATGAACGTGTTGGAGCATTTCTCTGCCAAATTACTTGAATGAGGAGACTCTAAAGTAGTATATATATATATATATATTATACACACACACACACACACACACACACACACACACATACACACACACACTTTGTGACTAACATTTAAGACAATTGAGACAGGCAGGAGATCACCAGTTCTCAGATTGTCACATATGCTCCAATGTCATGTACAGAATATTTCTGGTCTTTATGCATCATTTAATGGACTGGCCTGCTGTGCACTCATTCCTACTAGCTGGCAACTGTGCCCCCAACAAACCTGCAAAAATAAGTTTGTCACAACTGCAACTAAATGAATTCCAACCCCCATTTCAAAACCCTGTATATTTTTAAAAATAAAACATGTGTGTGGCTATAGTTGATGCACCACCTATACAGCTAATGCTGACAAAAGAAAAAGCTGCTTCTTCAAATTTAATTCAGCACATCAGCAGACAGCAAAAACAGCAATTTAATTCCATTGGGTAGCCACACATCTTTTTTTAAGCACTGCTAATTAGACAGGTGTGGCTTATTAACCAATGGCTGGCTTTCTTGATGCACATTCCTCACACATGCACATTCCGCACACTTTCCACAATTAGAGTATGAAATAAAGCTGATGGAAGCCAGATCTGCCATGGTTCAGTTTGTTAATAGCAATGAAGAATTCGTAATTCACACATTAGTTCATTAACATACACTCAGTTTAAAACACGTTTTGTTGCATTCAATTCAGTTTGAGAAATGATAGCTGGAGTCATGCCCTTCACAGGCTGCTTTTGAACCTGAAATGGATGTTTTCAAGTCTCAGGACAATACTGACATACTTATTTGTGTGTAAAAGGTTTATATTTCCTGTTACCCTGAGCACTCCACAGAGTCTGAATTTTTAATCAAAACCTGCCTACATAGATCAAAACCCCAATAAGAATGAACTGTTGTAGTCAGAATGCATTTTCCCCACTATCAGACAACAAAGGTGATTGCTTATACTCACAGGCGGATAAAGGCCTCTGTAGGGGTGACTGGTGGCCAAGCCTTTTCTGGGCTGCTTTTTGGTCATGAAACATTGATATGCCGGTGATGAATAATGCAAGGTGCGGATGAAAAAGAATAAAAATATGCTTTTCACGTTGACTCCCAGAGCCCCGTCTTTTCCTAGAAGTGCCAATTCGTGTAATGGCTGCTACCCACAAACATCTCTTTCTTTGCAGCCTTGGGGCATGAAAATGTCATCCAGCTCAGTGTGGATGTGCAGGTTCCCAGCCTACTATGGACTAGAAAAAGAAGCGTTTTGTTCAAGTCTTCCACTCCCTCACAGAGCCTGGTAGAATCCGCCCACGGATGCGGGTAACTATTTATGGGCAAGACTCAAGGATATTATACCAATTTTCACATTGTTACTGTAAGCTTACCGTACTGTGTTCATATAACAGAAACCTATGTGGGGTGACACGGATATCCTCTGTGTTAGACCACTGTGGATGTTACCCCCAAGGCTCAAAGCCTCCTCCTGTGTTTTATGTGAGAGGCACTGTTGAGTAACCATTACTAAATCTGTCGTTAATGCATTGCTTTGTCTCAAGACTGCTGTTCATGTTTGATGAATCGGCCCCCTTCCTCGCCTCTCTTGGAACCCTCAAGTGTCTGAGGGGAGGCAGGTGGCATGGTGACGCTTCCCTCTCCTGGAGTGTGCCGTGCAGGCCCTGGTAGAGCCAGCAGGGAATCTCCTCACTGCGCAGAAGTGTTTAATTGAGTACAGGGAGACTGGCTTCGTCAGGGACCTCTGGCGGCAAAGTGCTGACACACCACTTTCTGGAGCGGGTGACCTTCTCTCCATTAGCCAGGCAGACACGAAGACGTGTGGTTATCAAGGAGTCATTAAGAGGCTGGAGAGTTCACTACAACCTTCTCGTCAGACCCTCACACCATTGCTACGCCCATCCCACCTCCCATATATATTGCTGCCTTTGCACTCTTCTTTCCTCAAGGCAAAAATCAGCTCACAGCAGGATGCATGACTCTCTCCATCCTTATTTACCAAATGAAAACCATACTTCAGATTGATATTATACAAAAAGAGGTAGGCTGTGTGCTGATTTAACTTTTGCTAAATAAAAAAAAAAAAATCCTGAAATCCTGGGGCCATGAATATGTGTCAAGCATTTTGTCTTTATCTGATATTGTGATATCCATTGTAAACTAATCAAAGATCAGGTAGAAGTGCTGAATGCATATACTCAGGACGTAATGAAAGATTTTTATTTGTCTTCTTCTATTTTTATTTCATGAACATGTAATAAATATATATAAAATGGGGCGTTATCTTTTATCTTGTTAACACCTATACTATTACCCATAATGAACAACATCTGTAAAAGCAATATTTTTCATAATCTACAGTATGGTATTCTTCTCACTTCACACGTGTGTCAGTCATATCCATACATAGCCAATAAATATAACACAGGAACCACCTAGGGAGACAAAACTGGCTGAAGACCTGGGGGCTGGGGGGGGGGGGTGTTGACTGGCTGTTATTACTAACACACTTAAACTAACAAAACTGGAGTGTTGATACTCTTGGCCTAAGGATGAAAACTGGACGGACAGAATATAATTTCACGTCTCACTCATGGAGTTGAAAAAAGGCAATGTTTTATAGCGGTGAACTGACTCATTGAGAGAGGAGGTTATCCTGACCCTCCTCGTTTTCTCATTTGCCAGCCGTCCTTTCTTCCCCTTTCTCTCTATCTCCGTTCCATTCACAGGATCCATCCATTTCCATGTTCAAATGAAATGGGTTCGGAACAGGCAGATTGCCCCCTAGCCCTGCAGGATAGCGTATTTTAAAAACATGTCCTTAGCCCTTCATGTAATATTTATGAATGGAGTGTGATGGCATTATGTGGTAAAGGGGCACATTTTCCCAGCTGAGCTTTAGAATCTGGAAATGTGCACTACCAACTTTTTGACAAAAAAATGGTGCGTATCTTGTATTAATCGTTAAGTTTTTTTTTTTTCTGACCTGATCACATCTGTGCAGACAGGACTGAAATGGCAGGATTTTTTTCTCAAATAAATTAATCATTTCTGTCCTGAAAGTCACCTCTGCCTTATTAATACAACAGTAGCTCTCAGACAGACAGAGCTCTTGTTGGGTTCAGGCTTAAGAGGATGGGTACCATCTCCATGTGAGTCTTTTCCCTGGAGACCAGACAAGACCTGAACCCTCACATGCTGTGGTTAACTTGGTGCATTTTCTACCATAGATTCTCCTGCCATTTGAAGGATGGCATCAATAATTTGTGTTCTTCAGCTTGTCTGGTCTGTGAGTAGCAGGGATGTGCATGACTGCCACACATGCATCAAAACCCCCCCCTGTGGAGAGTCTTAAGGGAAGAGGGGTTGCGTCTCCCTGCCCTGGTCTCGGAGGATTGTGCCAGCGACATGAACTCAGCGACTCGCTGATTTTTATCTTTGCTCCTTGGGTGCTCCCTTCCCTCCTCTCTCCCCAACTGCTTCTCACCCCCTCCATCTCATCCTCCCTGCAAACCGACAGGGCCCAACTGAGGGACATGCTGTCACC
The DNA here is from genome assembly GCF_013368585.1 of Megalops cyprinoides. Classification (NCBI taxonomy): domain Eukaryota; kingdom Metazoa; phylum Chordata; class Actinopteri; order Elopiformes; family Megalopidae; genus Megalops; species Megalops cyprinoides. The sequence continues at coordinate 17,365,000 of NC_050602.1, read as the reverse complement.
CACCCGTCAGACTGACAGACATATCAATCTGGGCTGGAGGGCGAGAGAACTCTGTCATGCAGAGAGGGGGAGGCAGCTCACACTGTGCCGGCCTTCTACAGACACTCAACCTATTACTATTCAGTTCAATTTTTTCCCTCCTGTGATTTCCTCACTAAACTGCATTCCTTTTCAACATGGAAAGGACAGTTAATAATATGAAGCTTCAGAAAAAAACACAACCATTGCATTTCACTCCATGAATCATCAAAAAGGGTCTGCACCAATAGTCCGGTCGTAATCTCTTCTCTCCGAGTGCTGCAGTGTTACTAAATGTGTTCAGGTCACGCCTCTGTGCTCTCCCAGCCTGGCTCACTGTGCCACGTCACTCACAGGCCACAACTGGCCCAAGTAAACCAGGTGAAAATGCTTTGCTTCCCGAGGCGATGAAGAGACACTATTTGTCTGCGGTGCATTACTGTGCGGGCCAAGCCTGGCAGCCTTGCATCACGGAATGCTTTCACTTCAATGCATTATTACTGAGAGACAATACAATGTACAGCAAAGTAGGACTGTATTAGATAGTATTAAAGGATTACTGGGCTATTGCCAGTTCAGCCATTTAAATCCTTCAACATATGGTTTTCGCAATGAAAGGAAGCCACTGAAGGATATGCCGGTGCTTCATTCTCTCCGGATGTTTGTCCTTAAAAGGGAATGTTTAACTCATTCAGATAACTCCAGTTTTTCTCCAACCCATAAAATCATCCATAGCCTAACAACATATTGACTTATTTTCTGAAACTTTCTATCTCCAAACCCGTCTATGGAGCTCAAATGATATAATGCAGGCCAGATATCAAATAGTAATTATAATTGATAATTACTGAAAACATTTTTATCATTGAAAACAAAATGTGCTTGCCAATACTTTTCATCTAGTAAATAATTTTTTAAATGGATGCTTATTTTATTCTTCAGTGTGTGTTCATTCATTGAAAATTACAAGTGTTAACAACTGGAACAGGCTACTGAGCCTGTCTAGGCTCATAATTTTCCCTCTTGTGCCTACAGAGTACATATAACACAGTGTCAAGCCTGGTCTTGACCAACCTATGGATCTATGCTTCCTATCCACTATGAATCTTTGGATGGCATTCCATGCATCAGTAACTCTGTGTGAAAAAAAAAAAATCTAGAATGAGAGCACATGAGCATTCTGCAAATATAGCATCAACTGCTTCTCCAACTCTGAATATGTTATTCAATTAAAAACAAGCATGTGCATGTCCTGCACTTGTTTTCAGTCTGCATGAGCCACACAGAGCTACTGATCAATGTGCCTCCTCCTGTGGTCTATATGTCTCCTCCTCTCAGCCAACTGGAGAGGATAGGAGACAGCGTAGTTACCACAGCCTAAGAATGAGATTAAACAACCAGTTCAAATAAAAAGTGACTTTACTCTTAAGTACGTCTGGTATCATTATTTTCATTTCTAAGCCACTGATCTCAGGTGTTTTTCACCCCCTAATTACAATGACAATAGCTGCCCAGCCAGAGCTGTTCTGGACTCGAGTGAACACCTTTACCATTTGCTGTCTCTATAGTTATCCCTGCAGCATCTGAGGACATCCCTGCTACCTCTTCCAGTTGCATATGATGACTATGCCCGTCATGGAGGTACAAACCTTTATCCAGACCACAGCCAACATTTATAATTGACAGTAATTTCTTAAGAATATGATATCAAAACAAAGCACACCAGTTAAAAAAAAAAAAAAGTTTGAGAAGAACTGCTTCCCCATCGCACTTTGTTCAAATGTTTTAAGCATTCCGGCAACATCGGTCCCATGTTTCATGATGGGAGGCTTTTTGTCAGTCAAACAAGGTAATGTCTAAAATCAAAGAATATAGCCCTGCCCATCATCCTGAACAACAATAGCAATGTATCAGCTCACCTTTGAAGTTAGTATTGGCTACATGAAACAGAACAAGCCTGTAACTAATTTAAACTCGTAGTGGAATTTTTGATTTCATTTATACTGCACTTTGCTAGATCTTTTCTTTTTTTAATAACTAAATGCATAAGCCTGCCATTGAACTTAACTTAAGATAAAGTGTATTGTTTGCCAAGTCCGTTGGAAAAAAAAATTGGTTTAGCTAAATGTGAAAAATCACCCTGGAACTTCCTTAGTTAGAAGTCCCCAATAACGCCGGATGTTAATCTCCATTTAATAGAAGTTAAATTGAATATTTTAATGTCATGGGATCAGTGCTGGCTACTCAGAGGAGGCAAAGGGAGCCATGCCTCCACTAAAAATTAATTAATGTTTTTTTTTTTAATTCCACCTTTTTTCTTGTTCCATAATTAAAAAAGCATAGATATAAAGCAACATTGCATGTGCTTACAGCTGTCATTTTGAAGTGAAATATTTTGTACAATAATGCCAACTATTGAACATCTTAAAATTGTCAGGGATTTCAAAGTGGAAGGAAGTATTATTGTTCATTAACCCATAATGCCGAGGAGACGAGGGAAATTTCTCCCGTCTCCCATTCACATTGGGGAAAGTCAGGCTAGCTAAACAATGCAATTTAACTTATTTTTCAGTACATTATTGGCATTTAGCATACACTCTTAACCACAGTGACATACATTTTTTAAATACTTCAAAAGTATTTTTTAATACTTTTTTAATACTAAATACTGTTAACAGTTATTTAAATGTAGTGTGTGAAATTGATGATAAAGCAGACAATGCCATAGACAGTAATACGATGTAACATTGATTAACTAAGCAAGGATACAAAGACAGAACACAAATTACATCACACATAATAGGCCTATTGACAAAAACTCTTCCACCTGTATATAACATAATTCATTTCTGTAGTTGGATTGCATTCAGGAAATGTTTATATTAGGCTTGGAGGGCATCTCATTATCCAGGCTTCTCCTATGTTCATACTATTTTGCGGTCCAGAGAGAAAACTACTTCCACATCCATCAGTTCTTGTAATGACAACACTGTTACGTCGCTGATGAAATCTTCATATATTTGACCTAAGCCCAGAAGCCTTCAAGGATGTTTCATTGTTTTTTTTTAACTTTTGTGGATGCATTATTTGCCTTACCTATTTTTTATTATTTTTATGTGCAGTATTTGTATTTAAAACCTTACAGTGTGAGGACAGTATTCAATTCAGGAGAGACACAACCCGCAGGAGCGTGAGACAGACAGTTACAAACAGCAGGACATAGGCAACTCCAGAAGGCTGCACTGTCCACAAATGGTACAAAAAACACATTGAATGCTTATCAAGATCTCAGATTGCAATGGAGAAAGAGTATAAGATATTTTGTTTTCTGATGATGAGTTGAATCTTGTGTTAGGCCCCCCAACCTCCTCAGGTTTACAGCCCACCAACTGCCACTGTGTGAGATACAATAGACCAGGCAAATACACACAAGCTTGACCTTGAACACTTGTTTATTAAACATTAGATTGATTAGATTGGAACACAGTATATGTCAATAACAAAAACGGCCTCATTGTTTCAGCTTTAACATAAAAAACTGAATCACTTTGCTTCCATCCCTCTGGTATGAAAAAAATCTACCTCAATCCCTCTCTCAAATTTTACACTCCCACCTCTCTGATATAACTAACCCCCAATCCCCTGCCCCATATCTTAAACCCCAAGTCTACCTCTTTGATATAGCTAACTTCCAATCTCTTACCCATTTCGTTCCCTCTACCCTGCTCCTCTGACAAATCTTAAAGCTGTCTCACCCACCCTGCCACTTTGACGTATCTAAAGCCCCATGTACACCGAACTCCTTCCGTCTAATGGAACAGGTTTCTTTTTTTCTTATTATTTCTCTCCCCTTTCCCATCTCTCTCCCCCTTCTCTTTGTACTCGTCAAGAGCTGAAGATCAAAGGCAGGAGACGCAAAGCTTCCAGGCTTCAATTAGACTCAGGCTTCCTTGAGAGAACAAGGAATCAGTAGGACGAAGCACCGAAGCATGCTGGTCAAAGTTAACCCCCCGAGCACAAAGTGGTGCCTCCACATATCCTGGTTGCACTCAGGCATCAAGCTGGTGGGGGCAAGTTCAAGGCCTCTGACATGAAATTTTTGCTTGTGTAAGCAGGTATAGCCACTCTGTTCCTTCTGTACTCCAAAAAGGCCTTTTTTGCATGCATATACACTTATTGATCATTTTTACATTATGTTTAACCTTTAACTTGCTTGATAATGCATAGTACATAATTGTAAAATGTCCTTTTCCCTATGAGATTAAATCGCTGACCATCTATAACTCTCAGTTATAAAATGAGTACACAAACCATAGTGAAGTTAGTGATATTTATATTTCTCTGATGAGGAGTGAGCCTTAATCAATATGTGGCACTGTATACAGTATGAGTATAGGATTAACCGCCCACTTGAATACCATAGAAATATTTAAATGTACAAATGTTATCTTTTGATTTCTGAAAAGCAACACCGATCACACATAGATGATAATGTAGCAAGAGATGGTAATATTTATCCAGTGATATGTTTTAAAAATCATGTAAATGGTTTCAAGGAAATTAGGAAATTAGGAAAATAACTTGTAGGGAAATGTTTGTGCAGAAATCACACGGCAAAATACTCATCTGTACCTCTTGTACAGCCCCGTTTTACATCTTCAACAGATATTGTTTTGGTAAAGACAAATGAAACCCCAGTCCCATTTACTCTTTAAGATATCATCACTCATTACCAGTCGAAAAAGTTGCTCATAATCCTCACCACCAGTCGTTTTTTGCAATTTTTTTTCACAATACTGTACTTGCATTTTAGGAGAGATGAAAATGACATGCATTTAAGCCCATTTTTTGTGCCCTGATGGTGGTGGAACTCTCAGCTTTGTAGTGCTGATAGGGTGACACAATCAGCCTAATTAAAAGCTTTTAATCACCCTCGCCCGGTGGCACTGGCAGTCTGGTAGTGAATAGGGTGCGATGTGAGCTTGCCTTTGCAATGGCAAATTCGTTCCTGCAATCTTGTTACAGGCAATTAGAATTGTGAGAAGGAAGCGCAAAGAAGGCATAACATCGTGGATCTGCATAATTCGCAGAGCGCTGTCATATCGGCTGACACACAGGCATCCATTTCACGTTACGTTGTTAGACCGCTCTGTTCAAAGTACGATAAATTATTGAGTACCGGCGCAGGCTTTTTTCCCCCTCTCTTCTGCTTGTCACTTTGATGGAATTGGGGACAAATCTACAGCTCCGCAGAGCAGAAGATACGCGGCGGAACCGAGACCTCAACGGGATTGTTTTGATAGACCAAATTCTGCCGCGAACGCGGAGTTCACTTTCATCGGAGCTGACAAAGCATCTGTTTGATGACATTAATTACAGGGAGGCAGCGCGGTGGCCGGTTTAGAGGCAGAGGCAGGGCGACGTGGGGAGCAGGAGCAGGTGTTTTGGGCAGAACAAGAGCATGTTGTTTCAAAGGCGCTGTAATGGCTCTTCATCTGTACTTTATGAGTTTATTAGCATTCTGGTCACAGTATATCCTATATGTTTTTTTCTTTCACCCACACAATGACATCAAGCCAGCATTTCAAACAGGAGGTTTACGCAAGTGAGTGGGATCCTGGTGGGAGTTAGTGTTATTCATTTGCAAGTCCTCTTTTTAGCTCCTTCCTTCAGGAAGGCTCTCTGAGGGAGCCCATCGTGGAGTGGGAGTGGGAGCCAAAGGCTTTATCTTTCATAATTGCCTTGTGTTTCAGTTTGAGACTGCATTTTGCAGCATGTGGCTAAATTGCTTTTTCACCAGCATTTACCAATACAAGTCTTTACACTTACACTGACTATTTGGAACCGTCTTTGCTTATTTATTTATATCTACGTGTGCGTTCAAGGTTCAGCGTTTTCTGTTGCCATGGACAACAGCAATGATGATCAATGATGAATGATAATACAATGATTATGATTGGTGAATATAACATATAATATATAATATATTTTAATATAATATAACCCACCCTGTCATACCCATGCTTGCTCTCATAAGTGTAGATGGTAGGCAAGCTGTGCCTGCATAGCAATACTACTACAGATGCCGTGACAGACATGCATGGAGGTAAAGCTATGTTGTATTATTTGTATTATCATCTTTTTCTTTCCTAAACAAACAAACAAACAAAAAACCCACCGCTGTGCATTCAGAAATAGGATGTGCTCTTAAGTATTATTCGTGCCGAGCAAGCTCTGCAGTCAGATGCATACATTGATGGGAATGCAATACAAACATTGTATTTCAAAACAACGGTTGAGACAAATAACGCAAGCAAGAGAGAGAGAGTCGAGAGAGAGAGTCAACATCCGTCATCTACAATAATTGCCTGAATATGCCATCCAACATCCAACATGCTTATCTGTCCATATGCTGCTGAACAGAACAATGCTGAAGTGTGCTATTATCAAAAAAATCTCCCTTCTGTTCCCTTCTGACTGTGCAAACAAGGATGGGTTAGAAATCAGGGACAAACAAACTGAACTGTAATGGCATATCTCCCACCAGCAGCAGGAGAGCACAGTCTGAGCGAAGGTGACGGTAGATATACTCTCTCGTGTGAAATGTGTGATTAAAGACTGCAAACGGTGGGTGCCATTTTCAAAACAAGACAACAAGGGAGATAGCCAGACCCGGTAACATATAGGCCAGGTATCCTCATGCATGTTTTCCACAAAAGATGTCTGGTTAGGAGCACTGCAGTATCAAATTCTGTGATTTAAAATGGTGCCCCAGGGATTAATGCTGTAGGCTCATGCGCATCAAAGTAGTAGGCCAGCTACCAAACTCTTCAGGTTAATTTCCCGATTCCTGTTCTCCAATTGTCATGCATATCCTATTCCTTGATTCATTTAGTAGTGCAGAGTCATCACTTGCAAGGGGATTATTGGAAGAGTTTTCACCTACAGGTCAGATGGGTTTACACGTACTATGATTCTCTTAAGTCACGATTGAATGTCCTCAGTTAGGAAAGATATGACAGAACACCTGAAAGAAAGGCCATATATATCCTCAGCCTATGTCACAGGTGGGCTGGTGTTATGATCCAAAATTCCCCCATGTTCCGACAACACATATCCAAACTGAAATCCATAACACAAGCAAAAAATATGCCACCAAACCAGAGAGTCACCTGAAACTCAAGTATATGGGAATATATAAATGTAAGTGGGATGCCAAATTAAAGCAAGAAAAGGGGAAAGTCTAGGCCACCCTACAATGGAGTGTCGTCAGACCCAGAGTCTTTCCCACCTAAACAAAAAACCCTGAAAACCTACAGCATAAACTGAAACAACAAACTGAGAAAAAGATCACCTGTTAATTTATCATATATAAAAAGACACACAAAAAAAATCAACAGGATAGTTACAAATAGCATAAAAACACTGGATAGAGGTTTGCTGGAGTAGAAGAGATCTTTCTGCAGGTAATCACCCCTTAAGAAGGTGCTGCACAGGTGACAGCAACCAAATTACACAAAAGATTCCAGCTGTCAGGTAGGCGCAGCAGCAACAGGTAGAGACTCCAGCAGGAACATCACACTGGTATGACTCACTGCAATTCCAGGTATCCCACTAGAAGGTTCTAAAGTTTATACAAATTGAACAGAGGATTGTTTTAAACTAAATATGTCTACCGTAGCAATACTTTATATAATATTTATAAAATTCATTTAGCTGAGCACATTTTCCCAACATATTCCCATATACATTTAACCAACGTTTCAGCCACTTGCTTTAGTTCACCTAGTTGTATTATTTGTAATAGTGCACGTAGATAGCGTACTTGCGGAACATAGAACGAGGCGCCCTGACTATGAACCCACATGCTAACTTCAATGCTGCTTCTGCCTTTTGGCAGTCTGGCTCCCCTTATGGCAGAAGTACAGGAGCAATCCAATAACAGTTCGTCATTTCCATTACAGAAAAGTCATAAACAAAACCTTTTTCTTCAACTACAAATTTACTCACATATTTACTACAGCAAACCCAGTACTCACTAACACAAGTTATCGTGTTAAGGGATGGAGGACTCCCTCCCTTACAGTTTGCCTTAGACAAGAGTGTAGGCTGTGGAATGCTTGCGTGGAGAGCTGCGTGCCTTTCATTGGTCTTAAGACTACTGTAAGACTTAAGACAACCGAACATTTTTCTGATTGCTGCTGTACAGACTAGCATCCAGGCACGTAGCTAATCTGCACGACATTCTTTCTCAGAAATATTTTACATTCACAGGCGATTAGAATGAGATAAGAGACACTTTTGGCACAGTATTTTGGGTTTTTAATTTTTCCTTTAAACAATCCAGGAAAAATATGTTGGTGTTTGTTTTACTGATTCTTATAAGTAGATAATGTCATTCTCACAAGCAATGTTTTTAAATACCATCAGTGTGAGAATGATTCTGTCTTAGTGGTTTTGATCGCTAAAAGCAGTTCATATGCAAGTATTTCTCATAAGTGGGGTGAACTGCACTATATTAAAGATGTTACCAGAAATAGTGATGACCTCTCTTGAAATACATCAGAAGGTTAAAAGTATGCTCAAACTAAACTATACTTTATGTAATTGAAAGGTGATGTCACATACTGTTCAAGATCTAATCAAAGGCAACTCTCTACGATGCAATGTAGAAAGTACCACACCAGCATAGAGCTGGGTTATTGATGGAGTACAGTCCCTGGTGTACATGGTGACCAGATGGTCAATTTGGTTTATCTGAACTTGCTTTAAGTCAGCTTCTAAGTTATGTCAGAGCCCACTGTTAAGATGTCAATGGGGGTAGAAAAATAATGCTGGTAGTGATGTGTAATCAAGATCCTTGTGCTACACTAGTACATTAAGTATTAACGGGGGGATGTAGAACATGAGTCATTCAGCACATACAAACATATGTATGTACACTGGTTGATGAGGGTATTGTGTGTTCATGTTTCTTTCATTGTCTGCAAACGTGTTTATTGAGTGCAATGCTACAATTGAACACAGGGAATGTATGTGTGCGTTCTGTGAACACTGATCTCAGCAGCCTCTCCAGTGCAGCGAAACCTGTACTGAGAGGCAGAGACAGAGATCGAGTGTCTGAACATTTCGAGCTGCTACATAAGTGCTTTGACAGTAGAGATTGAGTACATCTGGCTGCCAAAACTGGAAGTGGAAAAGCAGTCAGTCTCAAATCTAAACATAAAAACAACACCAGTAATAAACTTGATTTGACAAAGATTGCAGCACAGGAGAAGCTGTTAATTAAAATCCAAAAGAGAGTACTTGAATTGCATATTCACCTAACATAGTAACCCACACTAATAATGCCACAAGGCCATGCAAAGTAAGCACAAACAAACAGAGTACCCTCTGCCAGCTAGTCCAAAGGCCCATTGGACTTAACACTAATAATAATTAGCAGCCTTAGGGCAATGTCATCCCAACACAGACAATTAGAATCAACCAATTACATCATGTGAAATAGGAAATTACATTACCCTTTTTGGCCACACACACATACATGCAAAGCAAACATGAGCGGTACCTAAAAGTACAACTACAAAAACTACAGTGTGGCACTTCTTGTGGGCACTTAGTGTTCAGCAGACACAGTGCTGGTTCTGACACTCTGTGACACCTTACCCTGGGGCTGTGCTTTGTCTGGCTTCTGGCCTTGTCCTGGCCACTAAATGTCATTGTAGATGAATTTAGTGGTTTATTAGCACCTGGACAAACAACAAAAGAATAAAATGGGCAGGGGACAGAACCAAAATCAATTTGCTGAAAGCCTCTCAGCGTTATTGCTCTCCGACTGTAGTTTGGCTCAGGCTGTCTCATGTCTTAAAGTTTCACCATCATTGTGATGTGGTCAGGGAAAGAGAGAGAGAGAGAGAGCTGTTCATTTAGTGAACTAATCTACTGCCATTTTCCCATTCTCTATGGTTCTCTTATTTATCTCTTTCTTTCTCTCCATCTCTGTTAGTTAGCATAGCAAACTTGGCACCGGCAAACGTGCCAATCTGTGTGTCATTCTGTCTCACTCCCCCACTTTTCCCACCTCTCCTCTCCGCTTCCTGTCACTGTGACAATTTTGCTGAGTCATTCTGCCATTTTCAGTTAAGTGACTTGGCACTTATTCGAAAAGATGACCCCCCCACCCTTTTCATTCCATTTTACTTTTGCTGTTATTCAGCAGCAGCTCATGACCTATAAATACCAGAGAACATTTAAAAAGGTACCTTTTGGTACCTTTCCTGAACCTGTGTTTGTTTTGCATTGTTAACAAGCACAGAAATTGAAACAAAGCTCTCCCACTGGTGGCTGATTCTTTTTACTTGAGAGCATCAAAAGTGATAGTGTAACCTTTACACTGAATCATTTTAGTTATTCGTACAGATTAAAAAAAACTTGTTTTGAAATTCATAGACATCTCTTTGTTATTTTATGACACAGTTCCATTAGGTGTGTCTTGTTCCAGACGTGTTTGACCATATAATGAACCTTAATGGGTGTTTTAAAACACAGCACACTTCCATTTTGATTTGTCTCCAGTAACAATCAAGTTGGTGCTCGACTGCATTTTCCACTGAGAACTAATAGTTCTTTTGGCTATCCCACAGTTGTGAATAATGATGCTATCAACATGAAACTCTAAACATTGCTTTTAGCGATATCTATGTATTACTTATTACAAGACAAAAAGTTCCTCGAATTTTGATGTGTATAACTCTGCTAACTGTTGTACATCTGTTGTGTTGACTCTTTAATTTTGTCTAGGTTTTAGTTATTTCTTCAGAAACACCTTATGACTATATATTTATGGGTTTGCTGTTATTTCTTCTTAAAGCAAGAAGATGAACGTAACAACAACTGTCAGCGCTTATAGAAGTTTGAGTTTCGCAAATTCCAAATATGCCCAGCTGTCCTTGGCAGAGACAATTGAACAATGCATACAGCAGTGTGTCCTTATATACCAGAGTTACAAAATGGTTTTATGCAGTCATCATTACCTCATCACTAGGCTTATCCTCCTACGTACACAAGGTTGCTAGTGCTTTGTTGTACCTTGAAAAAAAGAAATTGATACATTGAAATGGCACTTACCATATCCACAATACTTCAGTGAAACTTGTGAAATTGCACTGTAAGCAAAGGGGATCAGCCTCAGACAATGTCCTGCAGCTATCCAGCTCACTCAACTCATTTTGGATGGGGTGAAAACTAACATTAAACTTTTTTTATGTAACTTATTCTCATATCTAAGTAGAATCTGATGATGTCAGGAGAATTAATATCTAACATATTGTCCCTAGAAGTAAAAATGAACCAGCTGTTGATGAACGATCCTCAGTTAGATTAGCAAGCCTGTTAATCATCAGAAACAGGTTCTCTGCCTATCCTATCTCTTGCTCACAGGCCACCGGAGCTGCAATTTGTAATTTCCTCAGGGCATTACTCATACCTTATGTATATGAGGAGAGGGAGAAGGGTACTTTCAGTGCCAAATCATCCCATTTTTTTCTGCCTCTCCTGGTTTTGACACCATTAGCTCATCATTGTCTGGGCTACCCCCATTTTGACAGTGCAGATAGGGAGCCCATCTGTGCCGTGATGGGGGAGACATCCCTTCAGTTAATGCACTCTGCCATCAATCCCTCCTCACTGTGCTCAGACCGTCCTGACTGCAGATCCGGACACGCTGCCTTCTTAGTGATGACCCCAATCCTGTAGCAGATTGGCGGTATCCATATGGATCACCTCTGCCCCTCTTAATGCCATCAGAATTAATAAAAGTGAGAATTGTAAAGGTGATGAAGAAAAAGGTACTTGCATTTTTTTTCACCCAATCTGAACAAAAAAAGTTAACTCTTTCCTTCAGGCAAATATGATGCATGATGAGGTATACAGCCAACCTGCTTCCCAAATAAAACAAAGATATACCTATCTTTAAAAAAAAGATTTTGTGCCTTCAGCACTAGAGAGGTCCTACTGTCAGTATCTTGTGTTTCTTTCTTGCCAAATACGAGCAACAGCTGCTCAGATAATATACATATGGTGTCGTGAGTAAGAGGCACATCTTGGGGGGATGACTGTTTCCGCCACTGACAAACCCCATTTCTGATGGAATACCACAATATTATATTAATGTGGGTTTAGAAGGCCCATTATTAAAATTAATACATAGTTGTACACAGTACTCAGTCTTTAGATAAAACAGATGAGACTGCTCAGTGAACTGTGCTTTTCTCTTTTGTGGTTACTGGCATTCTTTGTGAGGGACAGATTTTGTGTTATTTTAAGAGCTTTGACCTTTGCTGTCCCACCAGGTTCGTAATCTCCACTTCAAACAGCTCCCTGTGTCTCCTAGGGCCAAGCGCACCGCCGGCCCGCTGCCCACCACAATGCCCCGGAGATCAAAGCGCCCGCAACACCGCGACCTGCCAGGCTACCTGGCGGGGGATCCTCTCACTTTGATTTCCGCCTGCCGTCTGAGCCGCAATGGGCCTCCGCTTCTCTTCCACGCACACGCAAACACGGCACCCCACTTCAGGCGAAAGCAACATGCCTCTTAAAGGCGTCTCATCTGGGACACCTATTCCCAGGGCACTTCTAAAAGTCATCTTTGCAGGGGAGACGCACTCCAGAAATACCAATCCTTTGATCCCATCTTTATCATCGCCATCCCTGTCATCCTTTTCAAGGGCAGACCCCAATTCTCAACTCCATCATGGAGGTAGCAGGTGGATCTTACCACCAGCAATCACTTCACTGCAGACAGTTTTCCATCCCATCGCACTGTCATGATTATAAGTATGAGCAACCAAACTTTTGCTAACCCCCAAAATGGACTTAGAGCCCTCCTTGTCCAGGGACTTGCAATTAATGAAATTAGGTATCATTCATTGTTGGGTATTGCTTTTGCTCTTCACGTTCTAATGGGATTTTAGTGGAGGGTGTGGCTCAGGAGATGCCTAGGCGGTACATGAATCTTGTTTTCCCTTAGAGTGCTACAATCCTCTCAGGACATTTATGATAGTCTTTGTGTCCTGAGTTGAGAGGAGTCGCAGCAGCTGACAGCAGAGTCACAGTGGACCAGATGGGTGCCTGTCCCCACTCGACCTGGCTTGCCCCCATCAACCACCATTGCTTTTTCCCAAGCTGAGAGATGCCAAAGTATACGGTTATAATGTACAAGCAGAGCGGAAATCCCTTATCAGAAACAGAGTTGCCTTGCCTGCTACAGTATGTGAGAAGACATTTCATGTTGTACAGATAAGTTATGTAACTGAGAACTTTTTTTTTAATTTCCTACCATTTCTGAGTTCATTTAGCCCTGTTCCAGATCATGAGGAGTGCAATCTTGGAGAGCTGTGCACGGTTCTGTAAACCAGATTGGAAAATGGATTGCTGGGAAATATGCTCATTAGTATGTGAGGACTTTCAGCTCAAGAGGCACTGATGCCCTGAGGACTGAGGGCATGACCAAAGGGAAGACAAAAGGAGACAATTTATGTCTATGTTCTGATGTTGAGGATTTTCACATTTTAACTTTATTTGAACTTTCTCCAAGTTCACTTTAGAGATACTGCATTACTCTAACAATAAATTATGAACAGTTTGTCAAGGAATATATCAAAGCTTTTTAGATTATATGATCCTGTGCTGGATAAGCTGTAATAGAACTAGGGCTAGACGCCTTATCAGTGGATCATCTGACTTTTACCTATTAATAACCATGTCAAAACGAATCTTATATGAATCTGGTATAAAGATTGCTTCCCAATGTAAAGTGCTCTAGTGCCAATGGGTTTTCAAAAAGGTTGTGAGCTTACTGTAAAAGAGTGCTCTCTTCAGAGTGTTCAATGTGTATTTATGGGGCTTTCAGATCATCTCTCATTGAGTGAAAAGCACTTTAACCAATCAAATATACCATCTCAATTCAGTAGGGCATTGATTCTTGACCCAGGTGCTGGGATTTTGCCAAGTGAGCAACACTTAATGCCAAAATCATTCTTAAATCTGGAAGGTTATAAGTCAGATGTAATGGCTGTTTAGTTACAGGAAGTACAGCAGGTCAGATCTATGATGAAAATGCTGAATTATGCACAGTTATGGTGAAACCTGCTTGTGTAAACACAAATTTTGAATATGAAGATGGATCTCTTTGATCAGTTACCATCAAGTCTATGTTCATGTTTGTATTTTGTACACAAGACACTTTGACAACATTGGATCTCCCCATGTAAACATAAGTGATAACAATGTTAAGAAATCATGTCTGCAACTGTAAGGTGCTGAGGGCTGCATCAGAACACAACTACAAAGCCCATTGTATGTGCCTCCATCAATGGAATTAAACAAAAGCATTGTGACTGGAAATAAATTGCAGTTGCAACTGGTGATGAAAGTACTGGTAATGAGAATGACAATAATTCTGGACAAGGGTCAGGAACCTGTCTTTGGCCCCTTGCAGCTCTGAAGTGATCTATAAAAGTAAGCGATTAGCAGTTTTGCAAAATTCGCTATTATCACACAGCAGCAGATCTTTATTCACGCTTGAGCAGCTAAATGCATAAAACAACAACAAAAATCAACTGAAGTTGCCTACATATTCTTCATTGTCTTATGTCAGTTACATTATAATTTAGATTTGTAGACAGGTAAGCGGCATCTTTCATCCGACAGGTCGGGGTCACTCAGTTGCTGACAGAGGGGCTCTAGCTGTTGTCGGTCAAGGCCAGCAATAGGATTTGTACGCATTAGGTCAGTCATTACTCTGTGACTATGGTAGTAATCATAAACATGAACAGTGCAATGTCAGGGGGTTGCAGTCATTTTTTATGATACTTTATAAAGTTGAAACATAAACACCACATAATGTCTGATACCTATACCATTTTTTTGGAAAACTGTGTTGGCCAGTTTATTGCATTCGTATCTTGCCCATTGTTTAAACTGTCAGAATTAACCACTAAGCAACAGAGGATGACGAGATCTTAAGAGGTTCTGTATATCCATCCACAGGAAAACAGAATTTTCATTATGATTGCTCGCTAGTTTAGTGGATGGGCAACAGTAAAATGTGGTAGCAAAACAACATGCAGAAGCAAACATTAGCTTAAGTGTTAACCAGCAAACAATGACCTAACTACTTGTTATGATTTTAAAAATTAATATTTCAGTGAGTTATGTGTGTGGGTCTGGGAGTTAACGTAAAAGTAGAATAATCTTTCATTTCAGATAAAACCGTACATCTTAGTTAACCAACCGGCAAGTTGGAATGATGTTAGCTAGCTTGCAACTACATAATGACTGATTTAGATTGCTAGCTAACTAATAAAGGACTTGCACAATCAAACATTAGTAATGTTTTGGCTAACTTAGCTATTTTCTCCTGCTGAAACAGCCATGGATAGCTAGCTGGTCATGATTTGAACAGACACAAGTTAACATTAATTATCTCTTTACCACTATCTGTTATCTCTTGTATGTAGTATTAATTGGCATTCAACTCATCCTCTTCTGTAATTTGTTAACCTCCTGCTGATTGTGAGTGACCAAAATGACCGCAAGCATGCATCTACCTTTCCCTGGGTACTGGGAGGGAAGTTGGCAGGGATATTTTGGGTCTGACTATTATCTTTATAAGAAAAGCAGAACAGACATAGGCATTGACATTTTAAAATGATCCTCCTCTCAACAGTGTAAAATTTGGTAAAGGGTAAATAGTTATATTTTAAATCATCAAACATTCAATTTTGTGAAATTGTGTTTCACAAAAAATGTTATTCAAATATTTTGAAATTTTGAATAAAATGGCTTCCTTTCATTTGGGTTGCTGAACCCTTTCCCTAGATGGTGGTATTTAAATGGTTTTCCGACAGGACTCATAGCTTCTGACTAAGGTTTTCTGGTTTTTTTCTGTGTTGGACATCTCTCCTGTTATGACCCATTAAGTTCTCTGCTTTGATATAGTATGATTCATGAAAAACAAAATGTATGAAAATGATACCTTTAGTGATATACACATGTATATACTGTATACCTTACAGTGCACTGATAAAGGTCTGCTCTTCATGAGTAAGGTGCAAAGCTGACCTGTTTCAAATCAGTGTATGTTTGTTCACTCTGTGAGAATGGGGGTCTCTCCCAAGATGTACAGTGCTTTGTTGTCAGTTGCATCATCAATGTCAAGATGGGCTTTCAGATTGACCTTGCTTTGTTGGTAGGGTGGCATGTATCATTAGTGAGTCTGAATGGTCTATGGTGGTGGCTACAGACATGAAGAGACTAATGACAGATAACACAGAAGGAGGAGGATATTTGAGGGTATTTTAGTTTTCCTATTCATCTGTACCATTTAAATACACAGAAAAGTCAAATGAGATCAAAGCAGACAACAAGGCCATGTCCTCTGGTAGCCTCCTACCCCTCTGTAGAGTATTGAGGAGGAAGTGTTTTTGAGTGACAATGTTCCCTAATTGGGGCGAATTAACAAGTTGTGTCAGCTTCCATTCTGTCCCAGGTGACTCAGACTTCCCAGCTGTCACCGGTTAATTAAATCTTAACAAGGAAATCATGGGCTGTGTGCTGTGACACACAAGACTGACACATACAGTGTGAATACCGGAGAGAGTGGGGGAAGTTTACACAACGTGCTAATATATTGAAGATGAAAGACTGCAGCATATCAATCTGCTACTCTCTTGTATGAGCAGATCTCCGTTCTGTCATCACTGGCTCTTTGTACACGTGAAATGAAGTACACTCAACTAGACAGGGCTGAGAAAATGATAGTAGAAAATAAAGGTGCTCTTATGAAGCAAAATCGAGAGCTTGTGAAAACAGAAATTGATGGACAGCTGTTTACTTTTGACTCATCTGCCATTGACAGTCCCCTGGATTCAATCTACATTTCACCTTAACTGCTGGCTTTGAGAAAAGTATCACTTCCATTTATATTAGTTAAGGACAAATGCAGCTAGAATCCAGGAGAATGATCTTACCTTTGCAGTATTTTTAATACATTTTAGCTGGCGGTGACTGACAGAAGATATATATTGAGATGTCGAAATGTTGCAAATGAGGTGGGTTGTGTGACAGAACACTTTGTAAGAATAGAAGAGAACAGAAGGTAAACGCTGAGCCCCCCTTCTGTGATCAGAGGTGTTTTTAACCTACTCAGTTCCTCCGACACACTTGTCAGGTTCGGAAGCAGGAGATGTGAGTCTCTTTTCATTGACAGGGTTTTTAACGGGGATCCCTGTTTGCATCACTTTGGTGGCAGGGCTGTGGAACAATCCAAGCAAATGCACTGACTAATTAATGACTCCCGCACTTGGGAAAGCCAGGCCTACGCACAGCTGACTGCTAGCTCACGGCCTGAAAATACACTGTACGTACACTTTCGTGTTTATCTGTTTGCTCTCTGTCACTTGCTGTTTTTTTTTTCGGCTTTTTGTGACTTCCAATTAAATTCCCAATCCCCAAGAAACAGAGTTATTTTTAGCCGTTCTCCGAAACAAACGAGTCTCTCAGCTGCTCGGTTAAAAGCCAACGCTCAGCCTCAACAGGCTGCTCTGCCATTCTGGAGCAGGACAGATTTTTTTTTTTTTTCAGAAGTTTGATCAAGGCTGAAGCTTCCCATCTGCTGTGTTTCCCCACTTCCGTTGCACAAAGCTCTCAGCATCTCTGCTCCTCACACAGTCAGTGAAATCCAGCAGCCAAACTGTGATCTGCTACAGCCAGGTTATCACTTAAACACTCACCCTGGTCTACTGCCAGAACTGGGCTTCCTCCCAACGATGTGAAAAGAAGCTGAAGAACACATGTCATTACAAAACCTTCTACTTGATTCCAGGATTTATTCGTTTAGAAAGAACCCTTACCAAGGGGAATCTTACACAACTTCCATTTTACAAATGATCCACATACACAGATAAATGTACACGGAAGTGTGCCTTGCTCAAGGTTGTGACAGTAGTGTCCTATCTGACAGATGAACCAACAACCCTCTAATCACAATTCCATAAGCCATTTTCCACACTGCCACTCCATCACGACCCTTGTGTCATTGTGTTATTCAGAATTGTGATCCCAAATAACAAGTTATAAACTTACTTGGCTCTCTTTACATCCATTGAACTTTATTTGCAAGTATATGCGCATAATGTAAATTAGTATGTGGGTGAGTTAGAGCTGGGAAAAAAGCCTGGCAAATGACTCAATCAGCCTTTTGGAAACTGTTCTTGGAGTCAAAGGCAGATTCTCACAGAGCAGGCACTTTATCACTAGGGAGACCATCTACAGTACTTTGTGTTTGGGTTGCTGTCTTAACTGTTGAACTTAAGGAGTTCAAGAGGTGGAACTTTTGTTTCAACAATGCAGGACGAAATTGCAGGGTGTGTATGCTGTAGAAAGCCTACCATTTTGGTTGGTAATTATTGGAATGGTAGGTGCACAATTCTGTATGTGTCATTGAGGACCTTGTCACAGTTTCCTACAAAAATAACCAAAACAGCCATGAGGACTGTGTTTTAAAGCCATGCAATGAATGCACAAACTTAGACCATTTTGGACTTTCTTCCTTATTGTCTTCTGTTTCCCCTCTGTGAAGCATTACAGCATCAGTATTTAGCAGTCGTTTTAGTGCATTAACTATTCCACTGTGTCACACACATGCACATGTGTGTTTGTGTTAACTATGCTGCTTTCTAGCTACTTCCCTGAATACATTCACAAATTTTCCACACTGGACAGAAGCACATTCAACAGGCTTAACACACCTCAACTGACAGGTAGGCACATCTCCTTACGTAAAAACATATCCACTCATATTATAATACAAACTCATACTTTTGCCCAATGCCTTAGCAGTGACAAGAACTCTGGTCTCAGGAACATACTTTTCCTGTAACAATTACTGCTTTCGTTTTGTGCATACAGATGTTGTGTTGAAAGTATATGACTGAACACCCTCATTGTCAACTCAAATTGTATGAATGGTATCATTCTAACCCATAACATAAAGCACAAAAACGTTGTCAGTAACACAAAAATTACATCCATTATAAGTCAGTTAAAAATATGTCCACCATTAAAGTAATTGATATCAATACGAAGCCAAATCTCACAAAGTAATATGCCCCTCATTACCTCAAAACTACTAAATAAGTGCCTTTGCACATTTGCAAATTTGAGACTTTGATCAGACACATTCTTTTCAGAAGGTTAGAGAAAAAATGCAGAGGGCCGAGTGACACAAAGTCCTTAGGAAATACTGAATATCAGAAAATCAGACTAATGCTTCTTCAGGCTGTGTGACATAATGATGGCTAAATTGTTGACTTGAAGAGAATGTACTTTTTGTACATATGGGTAACTTGCCATTTTTGAACGCTGAAAGCATTTTTGGGGTAGATTCATCTTTGAATGCACTATGGTACCATGTCAGACTACTCTTAGAATTCATCTTGTTACTCAGGGAGCATAGAAATGAGATTTTCAGTGCTTGTAGGTTTTCGTTTATGCGTTTCCCCTTTCTTCCCCCCCACCAAATTTGGAATCGCAAATTGTACACTAGGCTCATCTCTTTGCACACCCTCTCTGTGCTCACGGGAACACTGAAGCAATCCTCCAATACACTCGTACGCATCCAGGGGCTATTTTCATGCTGCATGTCCCACAGTGCATCACAGCAGGCCAAAAGCCTATTGGAGGACAAGCTCATCCCCACTGACATCGTGGAGGGACTTTGTGAAAACCCCACTAAGCTCAATATGGTGCTGCATTGGAGAGATGAGAAGACCTGGTACCTCTACCCCTAGCAGAATAAAGCTAATTTCTTTAGCTGCTGTGGGCTCCCTGAATAAACAGTTATGATAACTGAGCCACCCAAGAGTCCAATTCACCATCACTGTTTTCTATAGTGACATGTAAAAAATTTGATAGCAGAGAACTATTTAAAATGAAATAGGTTCTTGTTGCATCGGCTGTAAACAAACAAGATGATAACGGGTTTCAGTTCTTGCTTCTCTATCTACATCATTTGTGAAACTTTTGGTCGTCATGTTGTCCCCTGTGAATATGGGAAAGTTGCTTGCAGTGCAAAGAAAGAACAAGACCTGGGAGCTATTTGTAAGTTGTTGGAATTTGCACTGCCACTGTATAAAGTACTTCACATTTACAACTTACTTACATCAAGTCAATTCCAAAGATAAATCAATTACCATGGAAACAGTTCTCCAATTAAAGTTAGAGAGTGCCTTTTTCTGTAAATCTATTTACCCCCCTCTTGCTTTTGTAATTGGAAGTGAAATTTGAATTATGCTTCATAATGCGATTGCACTTTTTGAAGTGCATCTGAAAATCCACATGAGCTCCTGAGGGTCCATCTCACCAACTAAGCTTTTCGCTTTGAATGCAGTTGGCAGTTTTAACTTAAGAAATTCCAACTGGCTTATGAACTGATTAGAATGCATTCACTTCAAGTGTACGCAATCATTCAAGTGAAGTAGACACATAAAACTCTGGTTATTTAAAAATATTTAAAGGTGATATACAGAACAGGCTTCAGTATTGAGGGGACTGGCTAAAATAATTATCGAGTTACTATCATGCTGAAACATGAGAAACGGAGGCAGCAAAATCATAGCTCATATGATATACTGCATTTACCCAACACAGTCCCTGTGCTCTGTGTTCAAGGGCTGCAGAATCCTCGGTGTTCTGGTTCACTTGAGCTCTAAATGACCTAATTAGCTACATAACTGGACAAATTAAAGTTTCAGCCCGGACGACCCGGCGAATCCTATGCCTTCGCAGGTTCTCTCGGCATCTTTAAATCATCAGCTGCTTCAGACCTGGACAGCAGAGCGAATTTGTCCGGTGAAGCGAGTAATTAGTTCCATTATGTGTTAGAGAACATGGGTGAGAAAAACATAAGGAAATCCCTGTGGCTGTCCTGGAGTGCACACACGAGATTGCTCCTGCGTGGGATTTCACACATATCCGCCTCATCGAGCAACTCAATAACCTAGTGCGGGAGGTTGCAGGTCCTGTATGTGTTTGAGCGGAAGACAAATACAGGCGTTTGCCTGCATTCTTCCTCTACTGGAAAGAAGTGCAGCAGTAAATCTGTGGCTCACTGAACAAACAGCAATCTCTGCAAACCTCCCCCATGCCCACCTTGTATTTACATGCGCTTTTCTCAGATTTTTGAAGAACATTTGTATACTGCTACTTCTCGACTGAGTGTCGTCTGACTTAAAAAAAAGTGTAACAACGATGAAGTAAGGAGCTCATGGTTTCTGCTGCTTGGTCCACTGTAGCTCCTATTATTTCCAGGCAGGGTCTTCGGGCTTGACATCAATAGGCTTTTCTTCCCTTTTTTACTCCCATTTTTAAATGACAGAAGTAATGACAACCTTAGATAGTCGATACATTTTGATCAGTGTATTCATCTTCTCATATATTTTGTATAGTATTTTCTAGTATGTCTACTATATAGATCTGCTGAATAGTAATTTGGCTATAGAAGAACAAAGACATACAGTGAAATAAATAACACAAACTCAAACAATGCATTTTTACCTCCTGGCATTGCTATGCTACACTGCAGTGGTTTGTGATCTGCATGTTGCACTAACATTAAGACTGGCATCTCATTTGTTCAAGGCTTAATTACAACAGGAGGCAATTACCAGCCAGCTGCCACCCCCCCCCCCCCCAAACAAGTCCACCATGCCCAGCCCCACCCCCTTGAATGACTGTGTTGAGATTTGGATCCCTGTCTCATAGCCAGGGAGCTGGGTGCCACCACACTGTGTGTCCTTACAATGTAGACATTTCTCATTTCCTATCCCTTCAGGACATCTACCCCAAAACCTTATATTGTTTGTGCTCAGAAATCCATCCACTCTCTTCTTAGCAATCCCAGGGCACCCTTAAGACCGTTTCTGTGCTCTCTGAGATTGTTTGACCCTACTTGAAGTGCAGTATGTCCCTCTGAAATAGATGAGTATGTCAGACCATCATATCCTAGTGTTGACGGTGATTTTGGTGAGGAAGAGCAGATATGGCACAATACCCTGTTCTCCATTTGGCATATCAGAAGAGTGAACTGTATTAGAACTCAGTGAGACAAAGAGCTGAAATATTGCAGCATGGCACGCACGGAAATGAAAGTTTATTTCCGTGACTATATTCTGAAAGTGTAGAGAGCACACGGTCTGTTCATTCCTGACATTGTGCTGTTCTGATTTGCTTTGTTTATCAATATATTAATAGTACATATATGGCTCAGCTGAGCGTAGAGTCTCCACAGCAGAAGTACATAAGCTTCTGTATGAAGATACCATGTGCGTTTGGCATGTTGGATTGTGTTGGAATTGGAGTTTCATTCCACACTGGTTTGAGGTGGGGTGTGTTCTGAATGGAAACATTTCTTATGGGTCAGCACTACTGTGCGCAGGGCCTCTCACGTTAGCCAGCCATGTACTTGCCCATGTATGGATGTATGTTGTTTAAAACAAACTCTTTTCACCCTGAAGACACAAAGTGAGATCAGATTATGGAGATCCAGGGATAAGGAGGGGTTTTTGCACACACTGATTAGAAGCCAAGTGGTGCCACTGTGCAAGTCATTCTTACCTATAGAAACCAGCAGAGATGAGAGAGGCTTTTGTCGACACTACAGCAGGTCTGACGAACTGGTGGGTTAAAGGAAGGTAGACAGGACACATGGCTATGCAAGTACTCACTTACAGCATGGCAGTTACTTTGTATCTGTACAAAGAGTGCAGTGTCAGGACAGCTCATTGGGTATTTTTAAATAAGATGGTGAGTGTACTTCAGACCAGCTAGCCACATCTGGATCAGATTCCTCTGAACCTCACCATTACAGGGAATGTTTTATTAAAAGCTCAGGTTTTTTTATGTTTTCTGTAACTAAATCTATGTATATTGCTTTAATTGTAGCCGTCGCAAAGCTAAACTTTAATTGCGACTCATGTTTGTTTAGACTTCCTGTCAGCTGTCTGACAGTACAGAGAGCCCATCTGGTATAAACTGTTCCTACCATTAATCAAGCCACAAGCAGGCAGTGTAGCAACACAGCACTCAACCAACTCTCCCATCACACACAAGCTGTTTGCTCTTCCTTCTCTCCAGAAAAAAATTGAGATGGAACATTATCTTTCTAATGTCTTTTTGATGATGGAGGTTTGTGTTGTTGTTCAAACAGAACTGTGCTTTAATTGAATATGGCAGTGCTTTTCTGATCATGTTGTGATGCCACATTGGTAAGAGTTATACTGCATGTGGGGAGTATAATGTCTGAGTGCAGTAAAGGCCTATGCTCCTTATATCATTATATTGCATCCCAAGCCAATTCATTCTGGACCACAGTAGCTGAAGTCAGCTCATATACTTTCAGTAATGTTTTATTTACCAACTGTAAGATAGCTAGGGATCGGTCTGATTATCAGCCTGAGTAATAGGGGTACTCCTCAATCCAAAAGGCTGTATCTCTTCATTGTTACCTATAGCAGCATATCTATGGAGACAAATACGGTTTATGCCACTAAGAACTGAGAGATGTACTGGACTGACACAGCGGAAAACAGGCAGGAGATTCAATATGGACTTATTATCAGCAGGGAAAACGATGAGGAGCCTCTATGAGGTTTTCTGCATTACAGTCCAGCATTATAACACCTGCAGCACAAGTGAGAGAAAATGAAGTAATATAAATTCAGCACAGTCCTCTTTGCTCTTTCCCGCCTTCCACTTCTTGACTAATTCTCTCAGTCACAAGTACACACCCACACGACACCATCCACGCTGTGCGGAAAGAGGAGCAGACTTCTTTTCCTGTTGCCACACAGCTCTCACAGTTAGCACAGAAATGGCACATCACTGACACATTATTAGTCTTTATAGTCCAGTTAAAAAAAAAAAAAAAAAAGCTAAGATGCAACTTCCCAGCAGGGAGCTCTGGATATGGGCTTATTCACAACATTTGATATTGATTTTAGCTTCTTATTTTTTTACTGTGTTCAAAGGCGTTTATCCAAATCTAGACCTTCCCTTTATAACCTGGCATTCTAATTCCATGTTTGGGCTGGTATTCTGAACAAATAAACTAATCCAGAAAGGATGCCATGCATACAACAATGCCAACAGCACCAACCAGTGCAACATCACAACATTTATAGCCAAAACCAATTTGTTTTATTTACTTAATTTTTGGAAATTGACAGCTCGCGTGTATTACTGTGCAGTCACAAGGCTGGTGAGTGAAGTAGGGCAGCCCAGCTGAAATGATGAATATGAGCAAAAGTAGCTTTGAACAAACATCACTCTTGATGATGTCCATGATTACTTTCACAAGAGGTGTAATGTGCTCCTTGCTTCTTTTTCTTTTAATGAGGACAGCTGCATGTGCTGTTCTCTAATGCTTCATTATAATTCATCCCAAGAGTTCTGCCTCTTTCCCCCACTAACCCAGAAACATCCAGCCTAGTAAGAAGAAGAAAATTCAACCTAATAATTGGCTTGTTTGAATCTGAACATAGCCTTTTTGTATGCAAGATCAAGGACCTTGACACTTGCAAATTTTGAATTAAACATGACTCTGAGATATCATACAGCTTGGTCCAAATATGCTATTAATAATGCTATTAATGAAATATTTTGTCTTTGTATTCCTTATGGCTGTGATCAGTTTTGCCCCAATGATATGGGGGCCATAATGTATGACAAATGTGAACAGATGCATTTTGATTAAGAGGGGTTGGTTGATGGTTCTCCATATTTTCAACTTTTCTGTATTTTCCGATTTTTTTTTTTTTTTGTCCTTTTCTGAAATAGGCTTGGACACATCTCAAAGCTGAGAGAAGGAGCTCATTAGTGATATTCACTCAGCTTGCAAAAGATCTGTGCTGTAAAAAAAAAAAAAACTGAAATTTCCATTTTATGTCACACTGGGAGGAGACACCAGCAGTTTTTTTTTTCTCCACAACGATCTTCCTTAAAGGCAGACGAAGAGAGACAAGATGAAGCGGGCTGGAATTCTGAAGTGGAGAGGAGCCCCGGGAATGAGCAGGACTGAACAACGGGATTGGGCAGAGACACTGGAGGTCAGTGCACAGCGACATCCAGGACACCACAGCTGCAACAATCATCATGCTCACAGTGGATGGTGTGCATCTGCTGAAATAACTATCAAGCAACATGACCCTGCAAACACAAGAAGGTTTAAGTACCGGGTTGGTAAAGGGACACGGTGGTTAACGGGGTGAACTTTTAACCCACGGTCAGCATGTTAACCGTGCAGGTGACACACTGTTCTGTATCCTTCAGCGAAATATTTTAAATGAACACCTTATGTGAATATCCAGCTGTAAAAATAATACTGAAAAATACAGATAGGTATGAAAGTCAGTCTGGGAAAGTTTCTGCCTGCTGAACAGATAAATAATATTGTAATACTGTCAGGACCTTTTTTTACATATGAGTTAGCCTTTATGAAATGTCTTCTGCCATTATTAAAGATGTGTGTCAGTGACATACTGATCATTCATATTTAATTCATATTAAAAGGCTGAGAGGATGGGATGCAGTAAACCCATAAGGCCTGCAACAATGTAAGAGAGAGCCACAAAGGGCAGGATAATCCAAAAAATCAAGGACTATTATGGCTAGGGTATTAGCAGAATCCAGCACAGAATGCAGATTTGTAGACTTTACACCCAAAACCCAGATTAACTGAAAAACGAATGACTGTAGGACCTGTGTTTTGGGTAACTAGACCCAAAAAACCCATAAATGGCCCCATTTTTCACTCGTACTTTCCCTGTCTGTGCAGAGGGGACCCAGAGCAGTCAGGCTTATTGTGACACAGTTTGGATTTGTTGCCCGCATGCATGCACTGTTCTCCACCTGAGCAGATGCACTGGTGTGGATCCACACTGTGAGCGCAGTAACAAGCATTCACAGAAAGAGGCATCCACTCTGCAGGCCCCTGTGTCCACTGAAACATGCAGCCACAGAATGTGTGCTGGCATGGAGTCAGGCCAGCAGGTAGGCGTCTGTGCAAGTCCATGGGGATTAGTATACACTTCAAATGTCTGTGATCAAATTCAATGAGTGTAGCCCTGTAATTGATGTCACACACATGTGCAAGCAAGGTCCTGGTTTTTCTAATGAACGCACCTTTGGCACGTGTCCATGATGTCATTCAGAGGGTTGTAGGTATTGGCAAGGTTGCAGGCAGCGAATCTGGTCACAGACGGCCGAAGTAGAAACTAAAGCTCAGAAAGCACTGGCAGATGGCTAGGAGCTGAAGCTCAGCATGAGCAGACCGGGTGGCAGTGCCAGTTTCCTAACACGTGTTCTTGTTCAGGTGATCTGGGAACAATATGTGGAGGCACTGTGAGTGTGGATCCATTCCAGTGAGGTGGAACATACAGTATCTCCACCTCCAGCCATGTTTATGAAATCCACTTGGAGAGGAATTCACTTGGAGAGGAACTTCATGTTCATTATTCATCTAAGGTATGAGTCAAGTAGAACAGACACAATGGTTGCTCATCTCTGGTCGTGTAAAACCATGGTGGCTGTGGGCTTTTGTTCCAGGTTTGCGTTTTACCTGCTGATTCAAGAGATCATTATATTTTTTATGCCCCTCACGCAGCCCACCTCTTTTGGAATTGGCAATTGGATATATCAGGCACTCTTCACAACAACAGTCACTGTACTCATGCAGGGGCGATGGGGTGCAGTGTCGATACACTCGCACACCAACTGCGACTATTTTTCACACTACAAATCAACCAAAAGACTACAGTGAGCTAAGCACGTGTACCTGCATTACCAATGTTACCTGAGCAACCTGCGGGACTCACAGGGTGCCTGAGAGAGGTGAGATGAGTAACCCCTGCTGACATATACACATCCCTATCCCCAGCAGAGCTCAGCTTGTGCACAAAGCAAGCACATTAACCACTGAGCTGCAAGGGAGCCCCATCTGATCATTATGTTGACTAAACCAATTCAACTTCCCTCTTCCATTCTGAGTGTTACTGGATTAAATACAGCTGGAAAGCCTCCCGGTCGGCAGCTCTCTCAGGACAAGTGCTGACTGGCAAAGGGATACACGAAGGTGCCGACATTACAAGCCTTGAATTGATATCCGTAAAACCTGCACACACAAGGGATTACAATCAAAGCACACTCAGTGGCGTCCTCATATTTAAATCAGTCCTGACTTGAAATGATTTAAAAGTTATGGAACTCACTTTCCTGTGTAAATATAATTAAAAGGGGGGATTATTCGAGCCTGAAATCTGGTTTTGTCCCCCATGACAAACATGGCTGATTTATGATTTAATTCGCTGAAGAATTTAGCTGCCATGTTTCCCAGTGCACCAATAAAGCATCTCATTTTCTGTGACGGGAACATCCTCACTGGCACTTTTTGTCAAAAGGGTGTAGCTGACTGGATTGTACAGATGTGTTTTTTTGTTCTCCCTTCCCCAACTTGTCTCCATTCAATTATTCCCTGAGTGGCGCGAATTGAACACTGTATCCTGGGGTGCAGCAGGTGTTGATCAGAGGTCTAGACACACTGCGGGAATCCCAGCTGCCCCTGTTTCATTGCCGCCTTGACTGCATCTCGGCATGTGCTGCCTTGCCTTGATATAAAGGCTTCCGACCCCCGAGACGACGACTGAAAATAGACGCTGTCATATCCAACTTCCATAATGATAATTATACCACTGCACCGTGATCCCTCTAATGTGATGTTTTATTCACGTCGCATGTCCCAGGCGTCAGCTCCTTAGCATGGTAGCGTTTGCGGTGTGAGTTCTTTAACTGTTAAGATGAGAAAACGTCTCGTGACCAGGGAGTCTGATGAGAGCTGCCAGTCACATGGAGGCTCCAGAAATGGAGACATGAGGCAGAGATGTTTGCATCACTTTTACTGTGGGCTGTGCAGTGGGAGCTGATATGCTCTACACAGCTACACTTGTATGCTAGAGATGTAGAGATCCGGGCCCTCTGATTTTTTCCTTTTGGTTTCTCTCTCCTGGCCCGGTCGCTCCAGCCTGACCCCCCTCCGGGGCAACCGCTCGTCAGATCTCTCCATCTCTTGTTAAGAGCTCGGCAACGTTCTGCATGGAGCAGTAATCAGCTGAGGCAGGAGGTGCTGAGCAGTGCTTACCGACCTTTTCCCCCTCACTCTCCCTCCAGCTATAGACTTAGCATGCTAGATCCGTGCTGCAGAGGCAAGATCAGGAGCAGCATGACACCCACAGCAGCCTGATAGCTTTGAATCTCCCACCCGGCCACGTGGCGTGGCGTTTCATGTGCGCTCTTGAAGAGGCGAGGCGCATAAAGTTTGAAAATCCACGTCCTCCTCAGCTGGTAAGACCAACAAAAAAATTTAAAACATACAGGCTCAACTTTAAAACATACAGGCTCAATTGGGCAGCATCGCTTTGGAAAAGGTGCTTTTCAGTTTGTTTGAGGTGAAGGGACACAGCGTGTTTAGTGTAACTGGGAACCTTTTTGAACCAACTGTTTTAATGTCAGATTTAGTTTTGCAAGTGGTTTTACTGATTTATAGTGACTGTATGCCCTGTACATGTGAGTAACTAATTAGTAAATTAGGGAATAGGCACACTAGTCATGTCACCTCTCAGGCCATTGCCACTATAAATTGAGATAGAGAGGAAAAGGCCAGTTAAACATCGAATTTCAACAAGACAAGACTTTCACCTGGCACCACCAGGCATTTCGGCTCATGCCAACCATTTCTGAATGGCCTTCTCAAAGACAGTGTGACAGAATGGCAGTGTTCATCCCCTAGTTGAGGGAGCTGGAGCTGGCTTTATTTTTAATACGATATCTCCATCCCAATAAAAGAGATTGTCCAGTCACCCCTATGGTTTTAGCACCAGCCAGTAAAGTTGCTGTCTGGGAAGTCAAAGAACAGAACAAAAATCATTATCGCCGGCCCCCTGGACCACAGACAAGATATTTTTATACTGGCAGCTCTTTGATGTGAAAATCTGACTTCTGTGCCCACCACCTCCTCTCTGCCATCTTCCCTCTCTCTTTCTCATTACTGCAAGCTCACTATAAAGGATATATGAAATGACAAATCTGTGTTCTGTGTTTCAAAGGCACCAGAATGGATGCTGTCTATCAATGGCTGTAGTTTTAAAGGTTTAACTTAGCACATACCAATTAGGATACAGAAGGGAGTGGATCAGAGCGACTACGGAAGGTTTTTTGGTACTGAAACCGGATTGAGCAAGTTATGATTTTATTAGTGTGCCAGCCACATACACTTCTCTCTGTGACATTAAAAAAAAAGTCAATGAGTTTGTGACCCGGTAAAATTACGGCCTGGACTGAGCTGCATTATCTTAAACTGTGCACAAAGTACCTATCACAATATTCTCACTGACTGTCGATCAGCATGATACTGCGGGAGATGCAAGTTGTGAAATTGTCCCTCCTGAAGGCGCTACATGCCTTTTCAGAACTGAAGCACAGCCTTCCGGGCTTTGCCCCTCCTTTACTGCTGGTCCTGAATGCAGCCGTAGGTTTAAGCAACAGGATCCTGGGAGACACCGAAACTAGCCTGCCACCTAATGCCACATACATCTGGGCCCTAATAGAGACAGCATAACAGTACATTTCCCCAAACACGTGGGTCGAAAACTGCCACTTTCCTTGCGCGTATCTGGTTTCACTTCTTGTTTTTAATGTTGCGCACAGTTCATCCCCGATGGCATAATGGTACATTTCCGAGTAAGGGCCCTGTGAAACGGTGAAACTGTAAGGACAGGAGGACCCCATTTCAATGATCTATTTGGGTATTAAAATGCGCCGAATAAAGGTAGGGCTACATTAGCCTTAATAAAATGTTCCTAATAAAACAGTTATGGCCTCTGAACACCATTTACACTTTTATACAGCTCTCCATTATCACTGGTGTTGTTAAGCGCCATGTTTTTATACCGTGCTTCATGATTCAGGAGCACTTTTCAAAAGGAGAAGGTCCTTTACATTGCTTTCTTTCAGCTGTGAAGCATTCTGTTGCATTATTATTTGAGCGGCGATAATGCTGTGATGGGGAAGATTCAGAGGCGGCTGTCCCCTCCAAGAAAACACAGTTTGTCAAGCAGAATTAAAACAGCAAAATGTGTACAGAATTTATGAAACCAACCACAAGAGACAGGTCTGTTGAAAACATGGATGTTGGATCATGATTGCTTCTGAGAAAAATGCACAACAGACCACAGTCCATTATTGCATGAAACAATTGGTATACTGTCCTTGGTACAATGCAGAAGAATAAATAATGTCCATTAATTACTGCTGGTCTTAATTATGCTTTTCTTTCCATTCTTGGTGGAAGACATTGCATTGCAGAGCATAGCTTCCTTTGTAGGTAATAACTCTGTATTTACATTCATCTCGGGCTGAGGGAGTATTTACAAGCTAATTTGAACAGTAAATTATATATTTTCTCAATTGAATAACATTATATTTTTTTTTCTATTATTGTTGCTTTAGATAGATAAAGCAGAAAAATAAGGAAAATAAATACAAGAGCTAACCATATGTTGAGCATCATTAGTTTTAATATTTACAATGTGTTCTGTTCATTTTATTGCATTCTGTAGTACCCATGACACTTCATCTGTAGAGCTTCATCTGATAGGGACTGCTAATGTATGTTATGAATAAAAAAGCATACTTAAGTAGGTGCATATGTACATTTATACAGCATATGTGTTAGTGTACCCCTTTCTTTGCCATATCTCAGTTTTGCTGTTTTTGTAGGGGCCCAGTATCTCACCTTTTAAATAATAATGTTAAATTCTAAACTCAAAAGTCACCTTTATCATCAAACTTTAACTTAAAAAACAAAGGATTATTAACGTGTCATTTACCAAACATATCTCAGAATATGAATGTTCCATAAGTACACCCTCCACTAAATTCTGTATTTATAGCAAATTGTTCCATAGAAATCATACATATCTTCTGTGAAGACATTCTATCAGTAGTTATTAGTCCATGTATATTCACATTCATTTCGATACAGACATTTTCGATATTTCAGATGTGGTACATATGTTTTATTGTTTGGAAATCAACTATCTTGAGGCAGTGAAAGGTTGCTAGTTTTGGATTTGAGGGTTTTTTACTGTGCTGCCTAATGTGTATTGCATCACAGTCAACAGAAACAAAAGGTTTTTTTTTTCCAAAACCATGAATTTTACAGACATTTTTGAATAAATAAATAAAACACCTTTTCAATTTCTAAGGTGTAAATAATTTCAAAAGAAATCAACCAAGTTAATGCCAACTGTATGCTTAAATGCCTTGCATCACACCTTGCATCACATTCAGTCAAAGTGAAGAATATCAATGGAGAAGAAACAATGACACACATGGTTCAGGGACCTAAATTAACCTAATCTCAGGCAAGTAAATTCTGATGAGTATAAATATCCCTGTCAAATCATAGCCCTGAATGAACCCCTCTTTCTTTCCACACTCATTGACAGATACGAAAGAGCACTCAAACAATTAATACTACTCTGCTTATTTTATTGAAATCAGCACAGTTGTGAAGGTTTCTTAAGCTGAAAGCACATAAATCACACATAATGAAAGGCAATTAACATTTTCATTTCAATGATAAAGTTGTATTAATGAGGCAGATCTGTGAAGGGGAGGAGCAACTTTTTGGAGATGGTAACCTCAAGCGTTTTCGGCATCTGTGATCAGCCGATTAGCAGTGATAGACTGCCTCATAATCAGCCTTAATTGGCCTTAATTAGTGCAAATGCCACATTCACCCGGAATGTTAAATGCCTCATACTCAGTGAAAATGGTCCTTCACATGCCACAATCTGAGCCTGCAGTGACATAAAAAGTTCATTGTGTCCTATTTTTTTGCTAAAAATTGGGATAGCAGGTATACCATTGGCAAGTTATGGGGTGGTGAGGTATACCCTATGTGCATACAGCACCAAGACGTGGCCCCTTCTAGAGGTTTCCTGCAGATATAACCAAAGCACAACATACTCTTTCCCACCTCTTCATGTGGTGAATAACTGATGATCAACTGGAAGTCGGCTACAAGCTAAAACTCAGCCACAACCCCTGCTCAAAGTATATTTAGACTCACCATTCAGTGACACGTATTTGCAGCAGTGTTACATTTTGTCAGAAATCAATACAATATGTATTTCCTGCAATTTATTTTTTTAAAAATGTGTGTTATAAAACACACATACACACAGGCACACACACAAACATGAGTCATCTGGGCTTTGGTCAGCAAGTCCAAGGTATCTACAACATTGGGTCAAATGCATCTTTCTTAATTATGTCTGCTAAAATTTTTAATGATTCCATTGGCAGGCTGGCAAACTATCTAGATTTGTGGATGTTACAGTGAGTCCTCAGGTCTGATCTTACCTGTAAAATAGAGGAAAGATTGCTCAGACAGCGACTGAGTCCCTCAAAGTGAATTAGTATTAATTCTGCTGCATTGAAGACGTCTTATTAAAAAGGCAAATGGATTCCATCCTTTGGCAGTTTGGCAAACACGCACCAATTAAATAAAAAAAAACATTCCGTATCATAATCAGCATTCACAGCATTAGCAATTTCAACAAATAGTGCTTTTGCAATTTAGCAATTTAATTTTGTTAAACCCCAGGAAGGTTTAATAATGCCTGCTGGTCTTTGGAACAGTCATTTCAATGTATTTCCTAATGAAATGGAGGCTAAATCTAGACCCATATGCCTCAAAGCTTATCCCAATTTAAATGGTGTGAAGCAACTTGAATTACAAGACAGGACTGCAGTGCATCACAGGGTCATTACCCCAACTTGATTCTGTTATGCTAAGTGCAAAACAGCAAGGCAATTATTTTTAGACTTTGACAAGGCTTGGCAGGGGAACGAACTCACAACCTTCAGGGGTACTCCAACCAGCAGTCCGCTGAACTTGTCAACAAAAAGTACTGCAGTGATACTTAATAAATTACTTTTTGTATTTAAATCTCTAGGTTTATTGTAATTTAATGAATTCATTCATAGTTTATTAAAAAAAGATTATATAAGAGTAATTGGAAGTAAAAATTCACAGAATGCTTTCACTTGAAGACACTTTGGAGACTTGAGAGATGTGACAGCTGTTTACTGTGCCTCAATATACAAGTCTTTTTCATGTCTGAAATACTCTGAACCTGAGGATTATAGGGTTTGAGGTGGCAAAAACTGAGAGGTAGACAAAGAGACAGAGGATTTCAGTAGAGAAATTTTGCCCTGTATGT
This sequence comes from Megalops cyprinoides, assembly GCF_013368585.1. NCBI lineage: Eukaryota > Metazoa > Chordata > Actinopteri > Elopiformes > Megalopidae > Megalops > Megalops cyprinoides. The sequence continues at coordinate 17,331,584 of NC_050602.1, read as the reverse complement.
CTACCTTCATAGTTTGTACACAATATAGGTCCTCTCATAACTCCCATATTGTGACGGGCAAATATTTACGCCACTCAATAGAGATATATGAAGGCTCCTGGCCCAAGCATATCATATGAACTATTCTGTAGGGAATATGAATGACATGACAGGCATCCAGTCAGATAGCATGAATGCACAAAACATTTTGAAGACATTTTGGCATGCACTCATTTAATCGATTACACAGAATCAGCTCCAGTCACTGTGTACAATGAGTTAATTTTTTTTGGCTGGCTGTTTTCTCTGATGTTAGAGAGAGAAGACTAGACAGAGAGAGACACAAAAAACAAGACTATGATATTGCCATTTTACACCTTCTGAATACTGTGAAACTGACATTTATCTTTCAACAAAGCAGTATAATGTAGCTGGTAATTCTCGTCTGCATTTCAGTGCAGATTTCATGGACGAGCTCTTTTATATGTTGGGTTCAGGGTAAAATAAAATTTTAGAGATACTTGTTCTGGAATTTTCAGACTAGGAATTGACAAAACCTATTGATATCTTGATTGATATGCTGTAATGCACAGCCAACTCAGATGAACAGAAATAACTAATATATTCAAAAATCTAAGCAATGGGCGTGTGTGTGTGTGCTTTTTTTGACACTGAATTAATTTGCCAGAAAATGGGGCATGCAGGAAACCCATGTCTACTTCAGCAATCCTGGAACATTTACACAAAACAGTGGTGGTCAGAAGGGTGCAGCGCTAAGTTAATGCACTGTATGATTGGTTCCTTTGCCTGTCCAATTATGAGTGAATGACTGTGACTGGTAAGTGGCTGTTATACGAATTCAATCAGCAGTTCTGTCTGCCATTGTTTAATACTGACATCAAGGAGAAAAGTAACATTTATACTACCAGGTAGATAAAGTAGTGGGAATTGGGGTTTTTTTCATTCTTTCAACTCTGTTGTTTCAATTACTGGATACAGTATACAAATATAACCTCTTTATTACCTAATTATTACTTAATTATTACACATGCCTACACTATTAATAAGCCAGTTATAAGCAAGCACAATGTAATACCAGTGCTACTTGCCATGCAACTGACTAAATCTAAGGAAGACTGCATAATCCCAACATGAGCAAAAAAAAAAAGAAAACTGGGTCATCACAGATGACTGTAATCACATAAAAAGCTGAATGCAAACTTGTCGAGCCGAAGCTCAGATACTGATGCACAGACAGACTCTGGCATCGACAGGAATCAAACATTCTGGGTCCTTAGTAGCGCACGGCACAGTGATATTGCAGTAAGCAGTTCTCCAGGTTGCCATTGACGACAGCCTTGGAGATATGAATTGCCATGGTATTAAAGTAAGCTACAAAGACAGCGTGCCAGCTACGTCTGTAGAGCTCTGAAAAAGAAGTACTTCATACTATTGGGATCGCTTGCGCAGTGGCTTTTGCCAGCTTCCTTCATTCCCTGCAACATACTGCAACAACTTCCAATACCAATGCAACTGTCTGTGGCATTAAAAAATTTAGTGTGTGAGTATGCTGAGGCTGAGGAACTTTGTACTATAGTTTGGAGAAGTATGCAGTAGCGGTTTTAACTGGACTTATACCCAGAATGTTCCAGGATTGTATTCCAGGTGGAATATAAATCAACGTGAATTGATTCAGTAAGTTATTCAGTCATATAAAATTGACAATGTATTATGTAACCTCCATAGGTTCCTTTTTCTCTACCTAGTCCATATATCAGGGTGTTTAGTTATCAGCCCGAGTTAGGTCCTCATTAAAAGGTAATGTATTAGGCCGTCCCTGGACAAATAACAAAGCACACATTTTCTCTCACTGTGCTAACCCAATCCTCTCTCTCTTGTAAACAATAACTTGACTTTTGTATCATGATTCTTGTATCTTTTCAGTCAAATTCTTCTTCTTGCTGCCATTTTTATTTAATATTACAGCTTTCCTGTTTTTTTATTTAACACTACAGTTTTGACCTTTTAATTCTCCAAGATGTTGGCATTGGACATTATTTAAGCTGTAGATTCCTAAGATGATTTTTCTTTCAAACTCCCAGGCAGTTTCTCCTTTTCCCCCTTCATTCACCCAACCCCCTCTCCACCACCTCACACCAGGTGACCAACCAACCCACCCCCTCAATGTTTTAAACAATCTCTTGACAGAAAGATTAAACTCTTTTGACAATGACCTGGAACTGTAGTCTTGCCCCATATGCTTTGTATTTATCTTTTAATTTTTTTCCTTGAAAAGCAGAAAATTCCATTACAGTCCAATCCTTTGATTTCTTGATACGGCTGAGAAATGCATCTGGGCAAAGACTGAAATAACTGACACTTTATGAAGGCAAATTAATGAAGGCAATAAACTGCATTGTTTCAGGACCACAACATCAAAACACCTCTGATGCCTTTACTTTCACAACAGTCTAACACTGTTGCAAAAGGAATGCTTAGAGTGGGTGGCATGTGAATATTTGAATTGTATTATTGTTTGTAATATTTGAATTGTGTTATTTCGGGGTCTTGGGCAGCAGCATCATACCTGTCTGGAAATCATGTTGGATGTTATGAATAGAAAGGCTTGTACTTACTGTGTGGTTCTGTGCTTGTGCAACATTGGACATGGGGGAGGTACACACAGCATTGTTTAGTAATCAGTAAATAGTGACATACATTGTGTCCACTTACTTCTGTTAATGTAATTCACAGTTTTACAGACTTGCTCAAAATTCCCAAATTACAGTATTTAAATTACAACAAATTACAGTACACCACAGACATACACACAGTAGGGGGGCGGGGGAGGTGACTTTGCTTGAGAGATTGTACTAGTGGGAGGGTTTAACTATGTACTTGAGGTGTCAAGCTATTAATAATAAATAATACCTTTCCTATCCCAGAGGATTTGAGATTGACTTACATGTGATTAAGTGGATTTATGATCTATACAGTCAACTTATAATAAAAAAGAGAAATTGCACATGTGTGAAAGAAACAGCCATAAGGGATTCAATTGGGTGTAATTTTTTTTTCAAAGGTGAGTCTTGCCAATTCCCATGTCCCTCTGGTGTTATTAGCAAAATTTACCTTTTAAAGGTAAGAATTTACCAGGTAAGAATTTCCCACACAGCACAATTTTTCCCCTCTGGAAATTTTGCCCTGAAAGAACAGATTTCATACCCGACAATGGAAGCCTTTTTGGCCACAACATTAAGGGAAGGACATGGAAATGGGGATGCTGTTCACAGACTGCAAGGCAAAAACAGTAATTACGATATCTGAATATCGATATCAGTCGAACGGTCATTTATTTTCAATGTAACTACTTTGCTATGTCGTAAGCAGTACGCAGTAAAGAGGGGAGAGGGAAGAGGAGGAGGTGTCAGCTGTGCGCACTTTCTGTGTGCAGGAAGATTTTTCTTCAATTTCATTTCCTAGTTTCCCTGGTTGTTTTATTTTCGTTCCCAGTTCCAATTGGTTATTTGCAGCCCTCAGCAGGAGATTGAGAGGCGTCTACTGAAATGTTCAGAATCTCCTTCTAGGAGATTAAAAAGTTTTGACATGCAAGAAGTTTGCTCAGGATCCTATCGTCATGTCGACAAGTTGTACATCCCTACATATCGCGCATTAAAGCCAATGTCCAAATAATTATGGAAAACATTCTGGGTAGACAGCATTTACCAAAACAATGACCCCACAGTGGTATGTAATTGCAGATCATCATGTCCTTTTAAGCATTTGGATAGAAAAAATGAATAGATATGTACTCCCCCACATGTGCCAGCGGGCAGTGGGTGGGATTATGTGGTTGGCAATTAGTTGGTGGGTCAAAGGTGTGACATTGCCCTGGTCTTACTAATCACATTTTCTTTTTTTTTTGACAAGCAAGGGGAGCGAGGTCGCCTTTATTTCGCTGGCTGTTTGCCTGCTCTGTCATAGAAAATGAGGCTCTGCTCTCTTAGCCTTGCTGAGGAGAGTATCCTGGATCACCTGGGACGGCTCCATGGTCCCATAACAATTAACTCTTCTCCTCCACAGCAAGGCTGTCAGTGTGATGGAATCTCCCAGGCCCCAAACTGTAACGGTTCCCAAGGGGGACCCAGCCACAAAGCTCTTTACATATTTACTTTGTGGTTTACCTACCAAAAGGTCAGTGATGTCTCACAGGTTTGTGCTTTATTTTTCTCTGACATAACTCCAGCGAAGAGGAAAAAAAGAAACATTTTTAATATGTTGCAGTGCTGAAACAAAACAAGCTGTGGCTCCACTCAAGTGCTCACATAGATTCTGTGTATACTTTTGTTGCTTGAGTGCAGGTATAACACAGCCATATTGTTTCTTTCTGTTCCACATCTGATTCACACTGATACACTAGTACGTAGCATAGGTCATCTCCTGGCTTTATTACTCAAAATAATTTTGTGCACTTTTGCAAATTGAAATGTTTTCTCTTTTTTTTTTTTAACTTGGCTACCTTCAGAACACCTTGTTTTCCCGCCACTCGCCTCTGTTATCTTCACAGGGAAACTCTTAACTCGGTGGAAAATGGTCCTTAGGCTATGCCACTCATCAAAGCGAGCATGCATTTTCCCCCCGAATGGACTAAGATGTCCTGACAGGGACAGTGCAAATGTCATCAAATATTTGTTGTGCTGCTGCCCTGAAGTGATCAACAGGACAGGTGCTGCACTCGTACCCTGTGCATCAACAGGAAACCAGTGCTTACCCCCTCATGCGAAGAGTGTTAGCATTTTAGGTTCTTGCAGGTTCTGTATTAACTGGCTCAGAGGAGGGGTAATCCACTTAAGCTGTCAACTTAAATTGTATGCACACAGGAAGATGAGTGTGAGGTATCTGAGACACATGAGCACGCACACCCAATGCAGCCAATACATGAGTTTGGTGGTAGCCTTTGTAGAAGCTGGATTCCTGGACTGTGACTGTTAATGTCAAACAAGCTGGCTTCCAATGCTGTGGGCAGAGGTTCTTACAATATGCACAATGACAAAGCGGTCTCTTTGTACCTCATTTCCATTTCATTTTGTTCAAAACCTGATAGAGACATGGTGGAAAATCAAACAGTATCCACTCAAATCAAGAATACTCCTATATTCATTAATTTCGTCTTGTGAAATTCTGCAGACTTTTCACTCAACTGACTCACACAGGACTGACTCATGGGCATGTTGCAACCATGGGGCCATCATCAAAGCTCGCCGTCCTCTTAACTTGCTCTTTGAAGTCGGCACAACTAACTGAACAAGAAAGCTGCAGTATCTCCTTAGTTCTGATCTGATTGAGAATTAGGAGAAGTTCTGTCTCATAATGACTATTATCATTTGTACACTGCTACGTAGGCCTTGTAGTTTGCCACCAAGTGAAAACTTTAAATGTTTCTGTGAATAAAAATGCATCTGCCATGCAATTGTGTTGCATTTATAAAGAGGGTTTTTTTGTTTATTGAGGAGCAAAATATTTTAGTGTGTATGTTATCTGGTTAGGCTGAATAAACTCACTTGTTCTGGTGAAGGGAATGGCTAAAATCTAATTCTAAGAAAAGACATCCTATTAATACCTGTCCATTAATAACAGACCAAAGAAATTTTAAATTCTGGTGCAGAATTCTGGTCTTTTAAGTGCCACTTTTTGAGCTTCACCCCTCACAGTGATCACGCTTGATCGTCAGTGACACCCCTGCCCGTGGCAGTCAGGGACTGTCACTGTGTTGCCGATACTCTTCGATCCAAAACCACCCAGGTCCCAGGCAGTAGAGAAACTGCTGATACTCTGTCACTGATCACATCCGTGCACGAGACAGACAGACTGACTGACACCCATCACACATTAGTTTTTTTTTTTTATTCGCTTCTGTGCAGGCAAGCACAGCAACTCAACTGGAGGATGAGTAGCCCGGTCTTATGTTACTGTTCTTTGCAACTGCGTCAGGCTGTCTGCATCCTCCCCCCCCCCCCCTCCTACAGTTTGTTATTGCATGCAATATCTATTTTTGGCTAATTTAATATTGATTTATTCCGCGGTGACAAACTGACTGCTCTCATTCGGCGCGCTGAACACTTCTTCGGGATACCAGGGACCCTATGCGACCGTTACAGAACAGCTCTGATGCTGATGACAGTTATGCTGGGGAGTTTCTCTCACTGCCACCGTGCTAGATTCATTTGCTTACAGTAATGAGATATATGCTTGGAATTGATGTTAGGCTGCTGGTAGGCAGTGGCACCCTGTTCTGTCTACATCCAATTAGAGAAACGCTTAAGGGCAATGCTGTCTCTGTCTTTCAGTGATGTCCCTGGGGACCTTAAACTAAGACCCTGACCCACCATGGCCATTTAAGATCCTACGGCGATTGTTACAAAAAGCATGAATTAAAAATATCCCAAATACCCCAGATACTCCGTCTTTCCTCCGTATCTGTGAGCGTTGACAACAACAGGCCCAGACTTTAATAGGCTGATTTGCTAAATTAATTCCTCCCTTTCGCTGATGCTTACCGAGGGTTCTGGAGCATGCAAATATAATTGTAAAAAAAAAAACCCATTACTGGAAAGCACATCATGGTCCTTGGATAAGAACCATTAATTAAAAGTAAAGGTTCATTAATAACATTGATAATTTAAAATATGTTTGTAATTGTCTCTTTTACATGAGGAAGTGAAAAATGAATGTTCCCTTTCATTTCATGCCCTGGAAATGGTAACTATGTTTGCAATGCAGTGAGGGCAACTTGCATTTAGTTAGATAATTGTTCAATGTATGTTAGATGGGTGTTAAGGGTGATGAGGGTGATGTGTTAACTTCTGGAAGCACTTGAATAGTATTATGCTCACATTCACTGGTCTGGGAGTGTTGGTAGCCTGGTATGACACTGTTGCTCGTTCAGTTTCAATGAATATAGTTCTGTTCTGTTCTTTTGTGCTGGAAGCTGCTCTGGATAAGAGCATCTGCTAAATTAATGTACTGTAATGTAATATAATGGAATGACTGCATGCACATGTGAGCATACAGTATGAATAGGTGGTTTATGTCCTTGAGGTTCATCAAAATTCCTCCTTGGTGCAGTCTCTTCAGAGAACACTAATTATAACATTGTGCTGTATGAATGGTAGGTATGCCCCAAATATATCCAACTGCAGTAGTTTTTAGTAGTTTGTAAAATTAGTCTTTGACTTCTACAGAAAAAGTCTGCATCCACTCATTATTCCATACAAGAAAGAAAAAAGGGTGCCCCTGCCTTTTTCCAAGACTCTTGTCAAGATTTAAATTAAAGCAAGGCTCAAATTAATTTCCTGAGGTTTTGACTAATCAGCGCCCCTCACAAAGGTATCTCAAATATTTCAACTGCTTTGGAATATGGATGATTAACACCAATTGTTCCATATGGAAAATAGAAGGGAAACTTAACATTAAATTCATATCATTGCTCATACAATTTTGGATGTAAGTAACTTTTGTACAGAATGACATTAGTTAAAACCCTATACTGGGTAGTCCAGTCCTAAATCATGTCTATATTTGCATTATAGTCATATAACCCTTTTCAAATTATTACCCAAACTACATTACATTACATTATTACTTTATTGTCATTTAACAGATGCTCTTATCCAGAGCAACTTACAATTTACATGTTATAGTTTTTACAGGTTATCCATTTATAGAGCTGGATATTAACTGTGGCAAATCTGGGTTACATACCTTGCCCAAGGGTACTGAATCGAATCAGCAACATTTCAGTTACAAGCCCTGCTCCTGACCTTACCCCTATGCTACACTACAATTGTTACAACTGTGCTTACTGTGTTACTTAACATAAGGTGGTATTTATCTACTTTATGCACTATTTATCAACATTAAATGATGGCCCTTATGAAACTGCATGATTGTCATGATGATAATGTGATTAGTTGGCAATACTGATAGTGTAGGCACAGATATTCTATCAAACATGACCACGGATTCAGCTCCTGTCTTCCTTTATTTTGTAGGTGCCAGGGCTGTCTGCTTTCCTACGCTAGCCATGGATGTTCTTTTCTAGATCATACCTCTTCAAAAATGTTAGAGTGCAGCCATTAAAATTTCATCATGATATCAGGATGTCCTATTGTGACATCATCATAATAAACCCAGTTGAATGTCAGAAGAAAAATGACGGAGAGCAGGGAAGTGAGGATAATATTAATATAAACAACAGGGAGTGCACATGTGACGGTACTCAGCCCCCAAATAGCAACAAACACTGTGTTAATATGTGAGAAGAGTTTAAAAGATCCCCATTTACTCTACATCTCCCACTGTGCCCAGCATTGTCCTACTCCTGGACTAGGGAGAAATTTCATTAAACATTTCTTAAAATGTAATTTAACCAGTGTGAATTATGGAAATTGATGCAGAGTTTGTGTCTTGTGCATACTTATTTGCAAATGGAAATAGCTAGAAGAGAACTGAACATCCGTACCTTGCTACAAAGAGGGAAGTACAGTACTTTATTTTCACTGGCAATGATTCCAATTCAGATGTTTTATGGGTAATGCGTTAACTGGAAAGTTTGAAATGGGAACAGAGTAACTTTTTCAATCTTTTTTTTTTTTTTTTTTCAGTGATGGCTGCTTTGGTTTCACTTAGTCTAAGCTGAATTTTGATTTGCAGGTTTTCATATGCTGTATCTTTCACACTCTTTAAGAATTCAGTCTGAAGGGAAACTGATGACCAATCTTCTACATCTAACAAAACATCAAAAAATTCCTTCATCAATAATTTCATTTTCATCATACATGAATTTATCATGACAAATTGTCAATTAAGGAGGAATCAGAAAGATATTTCCCTAACAATATGTCATAATGCATGACTGATCTCATGATGTTGCTGAGAGATCTCAAACAGATAATGTTTCAGAGTGCCAGTGTACTGGTGCATTAGACCCTTACTGGCATATGGCAGTTATTTAAAAAAATCATATTCAAATGCATCATTACACAAAGCACAACAGCATTTTTTGTCACGGATGTTAACAGGCTCACAGACGGGCTCAGTGGACACGAAGCTCCATCAGAGATGTTGGATCCAGATGGAAAAGTGTGGAGGGAGGGAGGGAGGGAGATAGAGAGAGAGAGAGAGATGGAGGGAGAGAGAGACTCAGAGACTCAACATCATTTCATCACGAGCATGCATTTAACTGAGAGGAAAAGACAGAGGCAACAGAGGGCCGAGGGAATCAAAAAGGGGGGAACATGCATAGATAGAGGGAGGGAATACAGGGAGAGAACGAAAGCACTGATGGGGAACCAATGGCAGATTTTCTAGGCAACCCGCAGACCATGAGAGAAAACATCCATGCGCCTGCATGTGTTCACACAGCAGCAACAGCTGTTCACCCTCTTCGCTGCCCCCTGCCTCTGTCACATTCAGTGAGTCAGACAGTGAGGATGGGTGCCATCAAAACATATGAATATGGATGTTAAAACACCACTAACAACTTGATGGATGAACCAGCCATGAACTGGTTGGTTTTTAGCTTCATTGCTTCATGCTTTTGTGTGAAAACGTCTGCAGAGATATCTGCTTTTTTTTTACTTCCTGGGCAGACCCCTGTGAACAAATGAAGCTCATTTTTTAGTCATTGGGAAAATTCAACCCAGCCAGAATGTCATAGCTTGTTCCCTGAGTTTAATTAGCAAGAAATCAGATTGCATATCCAGTGTTTACCGAAATGAATGACTACTACTGAGGACAGGCATTCTTATTTAAACCTGTTGCTCACATTTAAGGAAACTGATCCGTAGTCATATTATTTACATGCCTGCCATAGTTATTATTTAGGAAAATGAAAGTCAACACAGTCAAACACCCGAGTGAATAAATGTAGTGAGTAATCATATATCCCAACCTAGCTTGTTTTTTCAACATATTTCAGTGATGGTATTTGAAGGATGTGGTCCTACTGATCTCAACCTTAAAGCAACTTCCAGAATTAGGTGCTTAGACAACGCTTCCATGTAATTGCATTGTTCAGTGTATTCGGAGCACTTAGAAACAGTTGATAACTGCTTTATCATGTGAAAAGATTACTTTTCCCACGTTAACATTCTCCCAATTTCATGTCAAAATGAGCTTTGACCAAAACGGATCATGAGATAAGCGGGCAGGAAAATGAACAGGATTTTTACACCAGTGAAGGTCGGCAAATCATCATAGAGACGCACTGAGATGTTCTATATTAAAATCAGTATCCTTTAAATCTTATATTCAGACTATGCGGCTTTATAACACGGTTGCCTGGTTTAATTAAGCTACAAGATCTGTATCATCCCTCAATTCCCTCTGATTAACTCTTTTAATTCAAACCAATTCACTCCTGCCGTTCCCAATCCTCTCCTGTGTGTTGCATTCATATTCCTGAACTGATAACTCATTCAGGGAAATCAATTCCATCTTAGGCCGAAGCTGAACTCTAAATGAGACAGTAAATTGAAACCAAATGTCTCATTCAATTCTCAGAATTATATTGGAAATACAATAGCCTACGTCCGAAAGGTTGGACAGCCGTAACCTTGATGCGTATATGCACTATATATATATATATATATCCTCTATACATCCTCTGTACCAGGACACAAGAAGCAGGTATGATCAAGATGAACAAAAAAAGGTGAAGGTTTATTTTTAACTCAAAAAGGTCTACCCTGACATTTACAGAGGTTTAAGGCCAACAGTTTGTGTCATACCTTCATTTAAATTTGAAGTTTACAGTCAGCCCCCCCCCCCCCCCCCCCCCCCCTTAATATGAATGTGCAGCATTCCCATCCATAATTAATGAATGTGCATTGTGAACTCCCCCTCCACAGACGCCTTTTAGAGACACCAGTGCCGACATCAAACAAGCCCAGTAAGTGTAACATTTGACAGCACTTACATAATGACAGTGTGAGTGTTTGTAAGTTAAAATAGCATGCAGACAAAGTATTGATCACTGTACCACTGAAAATGCGCACCTATTCTCAGCCTGGAAACCTTACCGCATTACCGGCAAGCCTCTGAAAATGCCACCTCTCCGTCTCTTTTCCAGAAGCGGAGAAACACCCACCCATATAGGTCATCAAACACTTCCACTTCCTCACAGATAAGTCTGATTTCTCAAATAGACACTTAACATGCCTCCTATTGATCTAAAAAGTACATAAGAACACTGCTTAGAAGGAAAGGTCTCCACAAAAGCACACCAGCTAAACACTTCAGCTTTGTCATGCAGCATTTTAAATGTCAGCTAGAGATTTTATCGCAATGAATTATGCCTCATTTCGCTTCTGTTTCATTGTGAAATGCATTTCTGAAAAAAATGCTCCATAATGTTACAACGTGTCCAATGTAGCCCTCGGATTAATTACTGTTATTAATAACTACTGTGATGGTTCATCATCACAGTGTGTAATGCCACACTACTAAAGAGAAGCTTTTTTGTTACGTTTAGGTTTTTTGAGAAATACTCCCTCTACGTGTTGTCCTTTGTACTCTCCTAAAGTCCTGCCACATGCTTTACACTTGCAGGTAGCGCTGATTGTCGGTCTTGGCTGTTTGTCCCAGGCAGTTTTTTGAGTCTCAAATGTGTACACACAGACACATTCTATTTAATGCAATGTATTTTTTTCACAGAGATATTTATATTTTATGCAATGTTGATATTAATCAACATGTGTTTCCATTATAAAATGGATATATATTAAAGTACCACCATAAAAGTACCATATTAAAGATTTGCCATGTTGTTTTTTATTTACTTCCCTCTTACTGACCCCTAATTGTCCTGTACAATGTTGTGTTCCATGTGGCAAGTACAGTAAAAGACAGTTCTTCTTGTCTATAAAAATAAATGTAATTGTTGGAAAATATTTATGCAAATATTTAAATTATTTTAAAATGCATTTAATCTTGTATTTATTTATTCCCTTGCCTGATCTACATTTTTGCTGGAAACAAGAGCATGTTTTAACATGCTGGCTCAAACACTCCAATCACTTGATACATCAAACAAGGACCCTTCATTTGACCGTGGAAATGGGTGGAGTGAGACAAGCCACCCAGTGGCGTAATGTCTGGCATGGCCAGTAACATGCTTCCATTGCTAAATGAATCCATAGACCTCTTCAACCACCAGCCCAACACAAAGGATCAATTTATTGTCATTCATTTGTTAACAGTTTCAATCACTCCAGCCCACCACAAAGTTGACATTGTTGCATTTCCACAAGTCATTGAATTTAAAATTTAAAAACACAGAAACAGAAATGGCAGAAAATATGAATATGTAGGTGTTAATTTTTTAATATATTCTTCATCTGTCATGTCTGTCTGAAGGTCATGACAGAAGAAAGCGAAGGTTTAATAAAGAATAAAGGCTAAAGAAATCTAATTTGTGAGTGAGGGAATAGGCACAGCAAAAAGGAGACTTGACTAAAATCACTCAGATGCTAATTACTGTCCCCCCCCCCCCCCCCACCCACCCATCTCCAATATCTGTGATAAAGCAAGGGTATCCAGGACCAGATGTTTTCTGGAGGCTCAAGGTGATAATTAATGCTATAGTCAATACTAACTGTCCGGACCAGATGTGCCAAGAAAAGCCGCTCAATACAAATTCCCAGCAGGACACTTTGAAAATCAGGTTGTCTTTGGGCTGCATTATGGTCACTTTAATGTTTCTTGTACAGCAAGCAAGAGCAGTGCAATTCGGACGCAACGGAATTAAGTCTGTGGCTTGCTCCAGCCTCACGCCAGTTAATCTTGGCCGTGACGGAAATGCACATTGCTAACATTAGGTTGTGGTGCAAACACCAGAGAGGTACCATTCAAATTCTTAATACATGGCTCATTATTATTATTGTTATTAATAGTAGCCGTAATAGCGGTGATAGTTATAGTAGTATTAGTAGTAGTAGTGATGGTAGTACTTGTATTGATGATGATGTTGATGATAATAATAATAATAATAATAATAATAATAATAATAATTTGTGACAAAAGTGGTAGAGACAGAACTATTGATTAATACAACAGTGACCCTTTACCTAACAGGATCCCTTGAACAGTGTAAAAGTTAAAGGAAAATACAGCTAAAAATAAAAGCCAAAGGTTACTGGTACATCAAAGCTGATGATTAGCCCTTACATACTGCTACTTTACTGAGAGAAGAGAAGTGAAATATAAATATGAAAGTTCTTTGAAGGGATTTAGGGTGCAATTACATGTGCAGTTCATTGACCTCAGATCTGATTCTGTAAGGATTATAGTTATGCAGTCTGAAGCTTTCAGGTATATAAGACAGCCTGAATATCAAGCAATGAATCTGGTTATTTAGGCATAACAAATCTTGGTACAGTAACTGCTATAACTAAACCTTGGAATGCTTCAGTAGCAATGAACAATCATTCATTGTTCACAGCTCATTGTCTGTGTGTGTGTGTGTGTGTGTGTGTATACCTACTGATTTTAGATTCCAATCACTGTGATGTAGATGTAATACAAGTTAAAATATAGTCAGTAATATAATGCATTCCTTTGTGATCGATCTAGCGACAAGTAGAAAACGGTGTCGCAACTGTGGGCCTCCTCTAATACTAAATTAAACTGTGTCCAACATTTAAAAGCAAATGGTATCACACCGGTAATTTGCCAAACTTCTGGCAGCGTCTGACTCTGGTGTGAGTGGTGACCAGAGGGAGAAGCCAGCTGTTCAATGCCGACAAATTGCCGGCTTGATTGAATTGGATGTGAAAAGGGCTTTGGAGAAATAACAGGGATGTCCCATTCCCATCAATGCTCTTTGATGTAACACAGAAGGACAAAACTTTCATAACACATTTGTTTTTTTGTGATTTGAGGAGATGATCATGAAGCTGTTCAAAGGAAACACCAGCTGACTGTAGGACCTGAGAAAATGCAACATGTGCTACAGAATGTCTGCACATTATCACTTTTCTAAATTTGAATCACCTTTTGAAGTAAGGAGTATTTTGGTCTCCACAGCTGACTGTGTAATTGTGAAGATGTGAGTGAGCTACAATGTGTTACTCATACAGGGGAAAACGATAAGATGGAAATCCAGATAACATGAAAAAGTATGTTCTTCTCCACAGTTCGTTGATCTCAGAGAATAGGCAGATGACTGCTCCAGACCTTTCCAAGCAAGCTGCCCCATTATATTTCTAGGTGAATGTCTACTTTCTGCTTAAATACACTGCCTTGTTTGGTAAATTTCTTCAAACAAACGGTCTGCTAACTACATATGCGTGCAACTCTTTTTGATCTTTTTGAGGTTTTCAGCTAGTAACAACTTATTATCCCTACTGCAATATTTTTATCATTTTATACAAATATTTTCATAACACAATAAAATACATTTTTATTATTTTCTACGGACGCAGTACATATACGTGCTACCATCTGAGAGTTTTTTGGCTAGACATACGAGACACTGCAGATGCAATTTTGATTTTCCTAACTTTGTACCCACAATTCCTGCAAGAAAATGTGAGACAATGATTGAGTAATTATTTTCACTCATCTATCAAGTCAAATATATCTTTATGTATATCATCATGTTAATTGAGGTCACTTTGACCTTCGCCTGAGATCCAATCATCTATTATTAACTTCCTTTATTTATTCCCTAGATAGAAAAAAATATTCTGAGATGAAATCATGTTTGTTCAAGGTGTTGCTGTTTTCACTGTGTTTTGTTTTAATAAATCCCTAACAGGTCTCTAGGATTTGTTCCATTCTCCCTCTAAAACCCTCATTCGTCTTCTCATCACTGCACCACTGAAAGGCATATCCAATGCAGTACAGCTGAGGTTTAGCATTCCATTGACTTCACCTGCACATCCTACATTGGCCACAGTGCAGATATCGCTCCCTTTTGGGAAAACAGAGTTACCGGGAGTTACTCTGTGTGCCTAGCCAAGCAGTAGCAGCCTGTGATGAGTCTGGCCTGTATGACATCACTGCTTAGCAACTGGACGTGGGGACTAAATTAAGAATGCACATTCCTTGAGAGCATGAATAAAACATTTTTAGAAAGACTTAAACTTGTGAATAATTGAGCAGCCTGTAACGAGCAGAGGCAGGTGTGGGGTTTCAAAGGAGTGTCAGTGCCGTTGCTCAAGGTCTGGGAATTGGATGTGTTGGGCCAGGTTCACAAACTCTCCCTTCTGTCAAGCTTGAAGAATATAATATTTAGTAAAAATAACAAAAAAAAAGAGAAAAAAAACAAAATTGTTTGGGTACACTGCATCGAGATACATCAAGCATTCCAACTCTGACGGCATGATAATGTGGTGCAGTTGATAAATGTCCTCGTTGCGGTGTTTGACAATTTGATGTCGGTGTTGGTAAAAATGTCAACAGTATCCAGACTGAAGTTTTCTGACTGACTGCACTGGTGTTTTGCAGAGTGTAGGACTGTGGTTAAACTATCAAGGGAGTGGCTGTGTGTATCTGGTGTTCTGGCCAAAAATACAGTTGGATTTTTTTTTTTGTGCTTGTGTTTATGGCACCAGAGGCCTGGCAGAAAGTGGGACAGAGTGTCTATCCCTAAGCGTTTGACAGGGTGCATTTGATTAAAATTGACGAACTATGAGAGACATGGGAAAGACATCGGCTGATGAACACCAGCATGTTAATCATATCAATGATTCATCAATAAATACATTTATAGTTGAAAGTAAACACAGATTTCAAAAATCTTAATCAAATGTCATCACCAACTAGACCGTATCAAACAGCAAAAAAGCACAGAGACTGGCTGTTTTGAGTTGCTTGTCACGCTGTCTGATTAATTCTGCCTTCTGTGTGACCTGCAGTGATCTGTTCATAGATCAGTTCAAAGAACAGTAAATAGTCATTTATTCTTCACTGGTCTAATATTTAAACACAGGCAGCCAAGCACAGTATTAACATGAATCAGTCAGACCTGCCTTACAACCACAAGAACAGGAGAGAGGAAAATAATAACAGCTATAGAAAAAAAAAACTAATAGACAACCATGTCTGAATTGGGTTAGACTTATTTAATGAATAAAGAGCATGCAATTTATCAAGTGATATTTCCGTTCAATAACCATGATTTATTTCGTAGTAATGGAATATGCATTTGCTCTTCACTGGAGCGCCAGTGAATGTGGAAACCCTGAAAGATTTCCTCTCCAATTGGAGAATAGTGCCAGAAACAGTTCCGGTGGCCGATCTCAGCTGTGTGTACCGTGTTTAACCATATTTCAAACCTTTTGCTGTATTGGTGACAGCTTTCTTGTCCTTCTATGCCACTGGATCATTCTAGCTCACTAAGGGACATTTCACAATTGGCTGTCATCTCTGCAATCCATTAGTTCATATCAGTTGCACCCACATGAAGTTACTCCACTCTGTCTCACACATTCACAACCTAAGTTAGATTACATTGCCCTGATAAAGCATTTCATACAGTGGTTTGATGCTGCATTTGATTAGTTAGCCTGATTTTCATTTTCTACAAGGTCAAGTTAGTTCTGTTAGCATGATTAATACATTTATAGAACAACTGACAATCAAATTATCCCCATATGCTCTTCTCTCAAGCACACTTCATGATGAAAGAGCATTCAGAATTTATACAACAGTATTCAGCATTTAATGTAAAAGGTGTCTGGTGGAGAGATCATTCGACGTATGGTCTGGACACAAATGGCTGGCATCTGACAATAGATTCTGGCTGTCGTAAAAAGAGCAGGCTGATTTGCAGTGTGGACAAGGTTTGGTACGGAGGACTGTGCTGTTTTGAATGTGCAAGGAGCACATTCAAAACAGCTGCCATAGCCTGTCGTACCTATATGACCAACCTGGGGATGCCACTGTTCAGTCAGAATTTCCTCGACAAAATTTTGTTTGGAGTTTTTTTTTTTTTTTTTAAGAAGCATTAAATAGCTCAGCCGTGCCCATTACAAATGCCAGTAAGGGCTTTCATATTCTTCAGGAAACTGAGGATAAACCTCAGGGACAGAGGCTGAGGACTCTAAAGTCTAATTCTAAAGTACAGTGTAATTTAATTTTGCATCTTTACTAGTTTTACCACAGTTTTACACAGGGTTTTAAGTGATTGTTTTTGTTTTCTGCTTTAGTCCTTTGCTATATGCGTAAGAATACAACAGTCTTGTATCATTAGAATGAAAAGACTGAAGAAAGAACAAGAAGCCCGTTTGATGATTTATGACGCTGATTGTTTTCCACACCTGCATCTCAGGAGGGTGAACTACAAAGAGTAAATCAGCGAGAATGACCACTTCCCAGGAGAAAACCCGCACCTGTGCAGCCCCAAGTCCCTGACTGGAAACATCCCCCCTAACTCCACAGGGGACCTCTGAGGCAGCTGGCAAAGTCAAAGGCCACACCCAAAGCTGCAGTTCACAAAGAGTTCAGCAGGATTGCAAGGCCTGTTCCTTTTTGGAAAAGTCTGCATGCTGCGATTACAGAACTTAACAATTGCTGAGGTATGTGTTGTGGAGAGGAGAGGGAGGGCAGAGGAAAATAACCCTAGTGCGCTTGAACAGACTGTCTTTTATTCGAGAATACACAAATCTGTGAATGTCAGCTGTGAAAGATGCCACCTTAAAGTGGGACAAAATGACTTCAGGCTCCCTCTTTGTAATTTATTCACATCAGTAAAAACAAGATAATCAGTGATTACATTACAGTGGGCAGAAATGTTAATCCGTCCATCTTCCTCACGTGTGGTAATGTTCACATAAAGATCCAGCTTTATCAGCCAGTATGAGGAGCTGTATCATAGTTGTGTTTGATGATTACCTATAATACTGTGCGTAATTTACTTCCATTTCTGATTTTGGTAGGTTTTTGTAAAGGATTTTGGCATATCCTTCATGGTTACACCATTCTTCTGAGATATACTAAATTGCCATCACCGAATATTCTGTTAGCTGCCTTGATATTTAATTGCCACTCCTTTTAATCAACACGCTATACAAATTCAGCAACTGTCATTTGAAATCTATCGTCTCTAGCGGATTCATTCTGCATAGGTATAACCAAGGTCAAAGCTGTGGGAATTTATCCCCAAAGACTGTAGTATAGTGACAGAGCTCACCCTCTGTGAGAGAAAGTCACATGACCCTGCACCTGCTCCAAGCCAATGGGCTGTCTTGTAACCAGAGCCCTGATAGGTAAGATCAGATGCCGTGAGCAGCTTACAGTGCGTTGTGTCAGGGCAGACTAATGTGCTTAATGTTTGATGTGCCACTGCGTCTCGGCGACAGCGTCAGCGCTGCTTTCAGCTGGTGAAAAGGGAGGCAGGGGCACGGAGATGTTGACAGAGCTCTTCAACCTGATTTTGCGGCAGTTTCTCCCCTGGCTCAATTGAAAGTGAGCTTATTCTGTGATTAACATGTATAAGGCAGCAGAGCAGCTCTCGCAAGGGGAAATGAGCCAAGATAACTCAGCTTTAGTAGGGAAACAGAATCTAATGCGCGCGCGCGCACACACACACACACACACACACAACATTAGAAATATCAAGCTTCAACGTTTATCTAAAATAGACAATGAATTTGGTATGGGAATCAAGTAATAGCTCTTGCCAGGATTAACTCACAGGTCTGTTTGTTCAGTATTCACAGAGAGAGAAGGGGATAAAGGACCCAAACACGTTTATATATTCATTGATTCATTTTCATGCTGTGTTTATCAGAATTCCTGTCAAAAAAGCAATATATAAAAGGCCTGGGTTACAGGGGAGGGTCTTTTTATTTTTATTTTTATTTTGGGCTTAAGGGAGATTCCTGAGTCTTTTCCTTAAAAGTTTATTTTTCCAGATTATTTCTGAAAGCTGGTGCCATTGTATGTAAGAACAGTTTAAGACAGACACATTACCTAAAATGATGACTTCACTGCCATATGCCTCACACCCTCTATAGACACATGACTTCTAGCTAGCTGGTACATTGTGTTGTGCACCTACAATATAATTTTTTTACTTACAATTATTTTCTATTGGGGAAACAACATATTAAAAAGCAATATAGATATAATCAACTATATGTAGAGCATAATACATACATTTTAAGAAATTGAAATTAACGAATGCATTTGTTCTCAAAATATTTTGTTTAAATTTTATTCTACTGTAAGTAATGCAAGACATGAGATTCACGGAATGCAATCTCTCAATGGCCTTTTCTCACTATGCACCATTGTGGTCAATTTGATATCTCCTTATATGTTGCAAGTGAGCCTCAAATGATTTTTACCAATGGATTGGATGTACTCTCCCTCATTCGTAAGTCACTTTGGATAAAAGCATCTGCCAAATGAATAAATGTAAATGGATTGCCTAACCTTTAGAAGTGCACTATTTAAAAAAAACAGGTATGTCAAGGATTCTATCTCATTGTTTTAGATCACTATATGTGGTTTAGTCTTATATCGGTGATTCTTGTAAACATGATGCACTCTATTATGATTCTAGAAGCAATCAGTAAATGGAAAAGTAAATGGAGGCTTTGGCTGAAGTGACTGCTCTAGTTTTGGCCATTTCTGGCTGTGATGGCTATATTTGGATACAAAATACATATTTAGCTGTTTTGAAAAAATACTACTTTATTTCAGATATATAGTACCTCAGAATAACCTACCACAAATTTGCTCAGTCAACAAGCGTACAGCTGCGGTACAGCTGAAATAGCACTGGCACAGGGTGTGTATCCCCCCCCACATTCATATGTCATGTTCATCCTCGATACAACAGCACACAGTTTGCAAGGCGTGGAACCCCATTTCTGCTCACAAATATAACAATTTCTTATGTCAAAAAAACCCTCCCTGTCTTGGGAGTGTCACTCTGGAGTTCTTTTTTTTTTCGCCAATATCTGTCAAGGCAGCATGCGTGCTCTAACCAATCGGCACTGTTGAAGCGTGAAAGAGCTTGGGGAAGGGGGTGGGCCGCAGCGGGGAGGACGATAAGCTGAGAAAGACTGACTGCTGAATAAATTGGTACAGACACATACTCGGAAAAAACATATCTGGCCATACGTTCAGACCAATTCAGGCTAAAATAATTCCAAATAATGCTGTAATTTAGAATCGTACCGCCACCCTTGGTTCACATGTGCACCTATGAGGGGAATGGCAGTTATTTACATTTACATTTATTTATTTAGCAGACGCTTTTATCCAAAGCGACTTACAAAAGTGCATACAGTAGGTACAGCGACAGTACGGGGACAGGATGTGTACAGTTCCACAATGAGACAGTTCTCAGCTGAGAGCAAGGTCTGTTTGAGGACGCAGTACTATCAGATTTTTACAATTACAGCCTAAAGGGCAACTAGTACGATATACTTTCGAACGGCAAACTTCAACAACTTCAAATGGCACAATGAGCGTCAGGGTTAAGGCGGCAACAAGAGACAAAATTTAAAAGCACAATTTAAAAAGCACAGCAATTTACGACAGCACTGATGGGCGGGGGGGGGGGGGGGGGGGGGGGCAGCAATTCCCAAATTCTCTGACTTGACCACAGCTCAAGGAAATAGAAAAAAGTATTTCCCTTCAAAAGGCTGGAACTGCCTCTTTCTCCTCCAGTTGCTGGGGGAAGCTCATTAACTTATGATACATAAGTAAACTGGAGAATGACAGGTAGTCATTTATGTCTTCTCAGAGGTGCTTTTATAATTTACACTGTGATAGTTTAAATGTGCAGACAGAAAAAGCAGTTCTATAGCTTAGATAAACAAAGTGCAGAGGGAGATCCATCGCACTTCAGCTAAGGTGCTGGAGGTAAATATCAACAAGCAAGAGAGACACTTGTTTGCATTAGACACAGTGAAAGTTTCAGATTTAAAGTTTAAATCAGAAATACATCTAAAACTTGTGGATTCCAAGCATATGGAAGTTTCTCCGCTTTTTTATGGGTAAACAAAGAGCAGAAGTACAATCATGTATCAATAAAGCGCGCTGGCTCTCCTTCAGGCAGAGTAAATTTTAAAGAAGCTGTGTCACTCATATACGCTGGCTGCATGCAAAAATGATCAGCAGTTGAGTCTGTACTCATGTTAAATATGAGGTGAAAATTCACGCTTAGACCTCACCCTCAGAAACTGAGGACAGCTGCTGATTTCATACATGAACACATCCTCAGAAACCTCAGAGATAAATGTATTTCTGCAGGGATAAGATGAATATTTTATACCTAGTATAATATGGTACTACTGAGGAAGAGAAACGGATCCTTGGATTTGATGCAGTCTACATGTTTTCCTCCTTAGTGCCCACTGGGTACTGTTCTGACCTCTTCTTTAAGTTTTCCTTTCCCTGCCTCTCGGGGTCTCAGACTGCTGTGTAGTTGTTTTTCTCTGACGTACAAATACCAATCAGGCTGGAAAACTGTTTTTGCAACACCAAAGCGAACCAGCATTGAGGCCTACTTGTAATTAACGGATGGATTTTGAGTTGTCAGACGTTTCTGGCTTTGAAGCAGATGGCCCCCAGTATAGAAATGCCAGGCCCAGATATTTTCATTCTGTGATTATTGCAGATGAGCAGAAAAATCAAAGACCACGCCCTTCCTCTAATACAAAAACCCAGATCCTCTCTATCCGTTTGACCTGCACTTCAATCAGGCCTCGGGTTGTGCGAGTAATGAGTATGCTGTTCGGGGTGCAGATCGTGCCTCATTCATCCACACATAAAAGGGTCCCGGCAGCGCTGGTAATTTTTTTCTTCACACGGCAGCGGCTGCCGGCCGGCATGTAATGAAATGTAGAACAATGCCATCGATTTCTCATTGGGCAAGATTCGCGGGCGCTCTTTGTCTCGTCCTGGTCCGACCCTCTCGGAAATAGACATCTCTTTCCTGCCCTGGCTGCCGCGGTGCCAGAAGCTCGCAGCTTTTTATTAGGGGGCACCGAGGACTGTTCTATCAAAAAATGATCAGTTCAATTCACTGCAATTAACACTTAACAGGTACTATGTGATTAGAGCAGGGAATTAATTTGAACTTTAATGGGACAAAAAGTCCCGCAGGTAGCTACCAGTCCAGCTAGATCTGCCAAGCTCATGGCAATTCAGTGGCCCTTAAAAGGCTGATTTAAAAATGCTTACTACATCCAACCAAACTAAATGCTTTCCCATAGGTCTTCTTCCTCATAGATTAATCCTAGATGCCTTTATAGCACAGTTGTTAACATTAAGTGATTTTATCGCAGTTGTCACATAGGTTTTATGTAGGCTTTATAATGACACTTTCATAACACATACAATAAAGAAACCACAAAGTCCAAATAAATATAAGCAAGTAATTTAAATGCTCATTGTGTAAGACACAAGACAAATTAATGCAGTATCTTCTATTGTAACAAGCGCACTTATTTTTGTATGACATGGTAACCTCAAAACTATGACTTCATTGGAAGGACCAAGGGCAAAAGATATAACCACTCTGTGTTTTATGATTTCAACCTTTATGCAAAATTTACTCCTGGCTTGAACTTAAAATTTCCACATTTGAATATTTATTCAAGTAACTGAACTATGGCTTATGCAATATACCACTAGTGTGACTTATCAATTCTTCAGTTATCATTGATAAGTCACACATATGAATGATAAGTGAAGCACTGACTTATCAATGCGTCAGTTATCATTGAGCTCTTTATTGACCCATCTTTTGTTGGGTTGTGTTAACTTGCCAGCCAAGGGGTCAGTCATGGCTGAAGCCAATGTGAAGTTACTTGAGGGGGGGGCATGAGACAAGAAAGATGGGGGGGCAGGGTTATCACATGTCACTAATTACAGAAACATGTCAAAACAATCAGATTGTTCTCAAAAATTTGTTGAATAGGAATGGAAAATCAAAGCAAAAAGAAAAAGCATGACACATCTGGCACGTTTTAGAATTCCCCAGGTGTCATCATTTCCAGTGGATGTATACTCCCCCCTTATTTAGCACATGATACTAATTAGGCAAATAAATAGGCGGGGCAGACGGACAACTGCTGTGAACAACAGTGTTCAATTAAACGATGAAAAGCAGAGATTTTGTACCTCACTTAACATGGCTCCTCAAGACTCTCCTTCCTTGGAACAAAAGCCATAAACAAACAAAATGTGCGAGCGGGAGCTGGGGGACTTTGTTGAGACCTAAAAATAAACGACGCTTGAACGCCTCCCAAGGTACGTATTGTTTGCATTGCGGTCTGGCAGGCGCCGGAGGACTCGGCCCGCGTGTCTGCCTTGTCGCTCGTTAGCTTAGCGCGTGATTAACTACTTCCTGTCCCCGCTGCCACCAAATGCCACCTCTCTGAGCGTGCCATAAATCACAGCCTGCAGGGGGAGAGAGAGGGCATGGTCCCTGGCCGGTTCTCGCAGCCCATGTCTACAGCCTCGCCGTGTGCGCTGCTTTCCCTGGGTGTCCCCTCCATCATAATTAGGTCTGGCTGCTCCTGTCGGAAATGACAGCGCTCCTCAGAGGGCCTGTCACCGCACTCCGTATCACGATCCGCACACTCGACGGGAGGAGCCGCACTCTTCGCCCCCTTTTTTGTTTAAGGGAGTCGTTTTTTTGAAGTGCCGGCTTTGTCCCCGTTTATCGGGGGTTTTGTCCTGTAATGGCTGCGGCCAGTGCGTTGGACTCAAAACCAGTTTCCGCGTAGTGCCAAACACTCGCACGTCAGGTGAAGCTAAAGGATCATTGTCACTCTGGCAAAGACAATGGCTCCTTGGCTCCTCTCAGCTCTTGTCATAAGAACACAAAAAAGTGTCTTCACTGCTCTGTTCCTTAATGGACAATAATGCAACACTACCGGCTAAAAAGGGATTACTAAGAATAATCTGGATGTACTATGAGGAAAAAGCGTCCTTCACAGGCAGGATCAATAGATCCTGGAAAAATACAAAGCTGACTGAGTTTCCCCCCCCAGAGCGAATGAAGAGATTTTTAATGTATCTTTTATAAAGGGAATGGGCGGTTATTTAATCCAGGCTTAGTACTACACACACAGAGCAAGGGCAGAGCTGGGATGAGGTATGAGCTGGAGAGAGGAAGGCAATGCCGAAACAAATTAAGGCAGAAGGCCAGGCACAGTAACCACAGGCCTCTCTGACACCTTGTCAATCAAAAAGCAGACAGGTTGACCTACAAGAGACAGAGGGTTACGGCAAGCTCCAATACCAATGGGCTGGACACTCCATGGTTGGAGTGTCAGCTCGTATCACTTTTTCACATGGTTTTGACAAGATTAGCCAGGGGTCTCTTTCAACAGGGCACACACATGTCAGATTTTGGGTGAGCACTACTCTGTCATCAGCGAAAAAGAGCATGATTGTATACAGCCCACTGAACTACTGCACATTAGCTACAACATTGGACTGATAACTCTACAGCTTGTAAACTGGATTTCAGGGACTCTGAGGCTCACATACACTTCATAATCAGCAAGGAATAATAATACTGTTTAATATTTAAAATGAAAATTTTACATTTTTTGGTGGGCTTTGTCATAGCCTAGTCTTAATAATAATGACAAGCATGATGTGAAACATAACAATTGGTTGTTTTGCAGTTGTGACAGAAATACTCAGTGAATATGCATGACCACAAGAGGATTAGCAGTACAGTAGGTCTGAGCCTCTTAAGATGACAGGCATCACAATAGTGTGACTGCAGTTTACTCTAAAACCTAAACTGGTTATCTGCTCACTTGTGCATGAAGCTAATTGAAATGTGTGATTAATAATGTTTCATATTTGTCATATTTGTCATTTGTCAAATAAATATTTGTCATTGTCTTTCCATACCAGTCAAATTTACAGAAAGTGAAAGGAATCAGCTTGGCGTTGTTTCAATCAGGAAACTGTTCAGTATGAAATGAAAAACATGTAACTGGAACAAACAGATCACGCAAGGTTGGGGAGTGTTCAGCATTTTGAGGGATGCTACTAGCAAGTAATGTATATGCAAGCCATCATAACTGCCCATCAGCAGCTCAGGGCAAGGAGCAGATGATACCACACTCCTGATTAGACAGGGCAAATAATCTGGTGAAAGCAGGGGTGTTACAAGGAGCAGGGTGAATCCAACTACAGAGGTAACTCAGGACACAAAGGTTGGTTCAAAGAAAACAAAGTTTTCTTTACTGAAGACTCAAGAAGCAAAAGCAAACTTGGCTCAGGGGAGCATACACAGAGCATGGCAATTCAAGACTGCAGGGCTTAAATAACAGAAAACAGGTGACGACAATAACTATTCAACACAGGTGAAACACATTAACTAGTGAGACAGGGAACAAACAGAAAGTGAAGCCATCCAGTGGTCGTCCCAGAAGGTAGCAGCTGGGAACCCTGGCAGGAAGTTATGAGGGCGCCTGTTGGTCATTCTGGGAAGCAGCAGCAGCCAAAACCCTCACAAGGGGAAGGGGAGGGGCATACCAATGCAATCAAGCACAGCAAGCAATGAGGCACTCATGTAACATTGTCTTTAGCAGCCATTGGGTAATTAGAAGCTGAGACGAGGAATTAAGCATCATGATGAATTAAGCATCACAGTTATTTAAGCAATGCAATGAATTAAGTATGGTGATGACACAGAAAAGTGTTCCTGAACTTTTGTGTCACTCTCTCTGTGTCATACAAAAGCAGAAATGATTGCTGAACTGCATGCTTAAGCTATCTGCTTGTAGGTTACCTTCAACTGCAATTGGTTTGTCCCATGATTGGTATGTTAGCTTGACTTCTGAGATGGTGATGAACACAGCAACTAAACAGAAGCATCATTATGATCATATTGACAGTAATGTAGCACTCTAAGTTTAAATATAATGAGCCTTATGTTGCATGGATTCTGGGGTTTGCTGTGAGTATGGATAATTTGTTTATTGTGTGTAATCGCACTGCTTGGCAGTTATGGTGTGGCAGTTATGGGCTCATATGGTGTGCCAGCCCTTGAGTTTAATTAATGGTTAATGATCCAGGAGCATGGTTTATTTTGCTGCATGCCATTACAGAGGTCTTAGTAACATCTTAGTTCAAGATTATCCATGAGGATGGGCGCTATGGAGCTGAAACAGCTGTCACCATACAAGTGAACTATACTAAATAAAGTATACTCAAATACAGACATTTGCGAATGGACATGTGATTGTAGGAATATCAATCCTCACAGTGTGAGAATCCATTCCCTATGAAGAAAAGGTCAGCTTACTGCCATGCTTGATCAGGCGACTTCAACGTGTGGACACTCTATCCAAGGCGAAGGTGCACTGCATTGGAGCTCTACCTTAGCCACTAGCCATGACCAGGCAGATGTCTAGGTTTCTCCGGGTGTCCAGTGTTGTTGGTGTTCTGGTGAAAGAGGTCATTTTTTGAAAGCGCTTTGCTGCGGTTGCCACATCTTGCAGTTTCTGGCTGAGAGCATGTCCAAAAACATGCATGTGACATCCAAAGGCTTGCGATTCCCTCGTCGGTGGGGAGGTGGTGGGGTGGGGGGCACAGAAATCATAGATGAACAGCCAGGATTTCGTTCCAATGTCAGACAGCAGCTGGAAAGCACAATAGGAGGAAAGCCTTATCTCCTGTGCGACGGGTATTAAACACAAAGGAAATATTCATATTCTCCTGACGTGAAGTATTTGGCATTCTCACCTGAGGGTTCCTGGAGGATGTCTTCCAGCAAAGGTAACAAATATCTGGGCAGGCAGGCTCCCCGCTGAATACCCTACACAAGGTAAACACACATAAAACCTGTCCTACATGTCAACAGCCTGGCATCTACCTCCTCTTAAACAAGCTCTCATCATGTGTGTGGGGAAAATGCATATATAGGCAAAAATTCATATTTGCCTATGTACATATATATATATATGTATACATATATATATATATATATGCCAATGTTCCTAAGTTTGACTACAGAGGCAGGCAATGCCAATGTCAGAGCTACTAGAAGTCTTGCCAAGACTTCCTCTCTCACATGATTGTGTTTTTGCCACACTTTCACCACATGCTGGCTATTAAACAGCATATATACACACACTTATAATATCCTTATATAGTAGTAGAGAACTGATCCAGGTACAGTTCTGACATCATCCCTCAGTCCCTCCTCCAGTACACCCACAAATTATTTCTCTTTTAGTCTTGTATCACTGACACTACCAAGGGTCATTTCTCAGAGCCTTTCTGCTTCTTTTTTGTTATGGGAAGAGTAACTTACTTGACTTTCAATCTATGAATAATTTGTTTAATAACTCTGGAAAACATGAACAATATAAATACATAATTAAGAGCTTTCAGTGCTGAGTGTGCCTGTGATATTAGATGATGCAGAGGAAAAAATGCTTTGTTCGAACAAAGCTGAAGCTTGAGTAATGGACTTACTTGACCCATGTAAATCCTGTTTATGGGAAACCTTAGATAGACAGGCATCTTTGAAACCACACTGAGCTGCAGCTGAAGACCTGTATGGTTTTCATGGAGTTTATGGAAAAAAAAAGCCTACAGTGTGGCAACAGAGGGACTTAAGCTTTATATTGAAGCCAGACGCTTCAGATTGAACTGGGATTTCTAGTCCCAGGATAGGCTCACTGTCAGAGTACAGTTAAAATGGCTAAATCCATGTGAGCTGTGCAATGGACACGTGTATACGTTTCAGTTTAGTCAGATGGGTCTGGGTTTTATTGTGGTGTGTAAAGGCAGCATTTTAAATAAAGGCTACAGGTTTATGTGACATCTGAGGGCTTTCTTAGTGTGAGGACATCTATGGGGGGGGGGGGGGGGGTAGACTGGTTTCCTGATCCAAAATGGAGGATGTGCCGCTCTGCAGGCTTTCGGTTCCAGCATGCTGAGGCACTGTAAAATGCACACCATTTCTTCCATTATTATTATGGGATGCATTGTACGGGAGAGTGGCCCACCTCATTTCTACCACAAACCTGCCTCTGTCACAGGCAGCCTGCAGATCTAAGAAAGGAGAACAAGAAGTGCTTGAACACTTTGTTATGCTGAAAAATTAATTCTCTGCGGAAGGAGCTTTGCAAGTCAGGGATTCTGACTTATATGGCAGCTGTTTTTAAAAGAATGAACAGACTGTTCCATGATCGTGGATCAAATAAAATGGGACAGAAAGCGTCAAATTGAATGAGAATATGAGATTATGTTTTACACTAGTGAAATGCCTCACCCACCCTTCCACAAAGTTGGTGCAAGTCATGACTCATGACTCATACTGGGACACCAAGAGAAGCAGTCACTCCTTATACCAGGAAACTCTTAAGGTATATTCTGCTTGACCCCACCCAGTGGGTTTGTGTTGTATATGAGCATAGCAGATAAACCAAGGAGCATTTAACAACATAGCTGTGTTAATTTTTAGTAAACAAGCACGTATTTAATCTGACCACAGTGCCCTCTGTCTTTACCTTTCAGTAACAAAAGTATATGATGTTTTTTTTCATTTTCCACACAATATCATAGTGCAAGCCAGACTCATAAAGAAACATAACACTCACATTGCTAAATTTGTTACTCAAATTTAAGGACGGAGCACATGTCAGTAAAACTAGATAGAGCTTGTAGCTTTCTCAAAAAACCCATTTCTGCCATAGATGATGTTCATGTGGCAAATACGGGCTTATTGATCTCCTTCCAGTGGATTCAAAACCTTCAAAAGGTTTACAGATGCAGGGATGGGTCAGTTGACCTACCCTAGATGGTGGCACAAAACAGGACAGGACTTGTGAAGAGAGGTAGAAAGTGAGAGAGAGAGGGAGTCGGGTGACCCACAGTGCCTCGCAGAGAAGCTATGGACATTATCACCTGTTCATCTGAAATGGACTAAAAAGCAAGCAGCGCCTCTTGCTTCCCTACATCCCTCTCCACTGGCTGGCATGCCTCTCTTCCTGCTGCTTGCAGGCTCTCTCTGCTGCCAGAAAGCATTAGAAACCGCTCTTGCTGATGGATTTCCCCTGTTCTCAATTGCTTGAAGCCACAGGCTGGTAGAGGCCGTCATAGATGCATCCCAGCAATACCCAAGCGCAGCTTGGGGGGTTCATTAAGGGTACAGGAGCACCTTTATTTACTGCTCTACCAACAATAGCACCATTGACAATAAAACCATTATCGTTATTATTAGAAGTAGTAGTATTAGCATTACTAGTATTAGTATTAGTATTAGTATCAATAGCATTATTTTGATGGTTATTATTATCACTATTAGTAGTAGTGGCAGTACTAATATCATCAGTGCGCTCTTGGGTCAGAGATACACAGCAGAGATGGATGGCTCTAACCTAGATTCCAGGGTCGCCAGACAGACGGTGGGGAGGCGAATGAAGGAAGAGCTCTGTCAGAACGGGGGGGGGGGATTCACAGGGCATCGGCAGGGCCTGGCAGGGCTTGCCAGCCCTGCGTGAGTAAGCCCGCAGCCATCACCTGAGACAGAGGCCTGGCCACCGGCACAGCGAGCCTCCTCTCTCGCTGCCTCTCACAGCCCGGCCTGCTGGAATGATCAATCCCTCACTCTGCCTCACAGAGACACGCAGACAGTTCCCAGCACAGCATGGAATAGGACACAACTTCACGTTCAAGGGCACCGCTGAAAGAGGTACGGTGAATTTGTATCACACACATGGATAAATGGGTATGTGCCAATTCACATCCGCAATGCTGTACAGCGGGAGCTAGGGGACATTAGCACAAAGCAAAGATAATGTTACCAAAATTAAATACTGTGGTATGTGCAACTCGTCCAATACGTAAGCTGTCACTAACAATATCATATTTAACCTGCAACTGTATCCACAATGCTTTTCCCTGAATCCCCTGTGCAAAACAATCTGTAAGACCTGATGTTACCTCAACTGTGATTCACAGTACATTTGCATCGCAGCCTCCCAGCTCTGTCACCAAGCTCCAGGATGTTGATATTCTTAACCTGGTATCCACAGACATGATTTGCTCCATTTGAAATGCACAAACAGCAACAACAAGACCAACAAAAGACGGCCTGTTTCCTCTGCCAGATAAAAGATAAACTATCACACAGCTGTGCCTTTGTAATGGAAGGCCCATTGCTGTTGCTGCTCAGAACAACAGCAGTGCACCCCCCCCCCCCCCCCCAAATCAATGGTGATGAACCAATGAAAATCGAGTCTCACCAACGTAGCTTCAAGTTTAATAAAATAATATATACAGGAAAAGAAGGCTTATGTGGCAATGTTTCTTTGCAAGAAGTGTGCCCATAGATCATAATAAAAATGGGCAAACCTTGCTGTGGAGTGGAGATGTTTCAGTTTTTTTTTCCAATCTCGTAATTATGTAGTTGATACAAATATCATGCCTAAACAATGCTTAATTAAAGCATTTAGTCAAATGTGGAGCACCTCCATCACATGGTCTCCTAATTAATCTGGCATCACCTAAAAAGAACTCTTGTTAATTGTGCACATTTGTGTCATTAAACAATTTTTCTGATTTAAGATAACACCACCTCTGTTGGATGATCTTAAAATCTTAAATTAAATCTCTGAGTAAGCTCAATGATGGTAGGGTATGGTGCAGGAGCAGAGAGGGCTACCCCAGCATTTTTGGCCACTGTCATACATCCTGGCTGTCCCCTAAAGCCTGGAGGATCTTCGTGACCTTGGACAGCAGTGGCCTCACCTACAGGCATACACACCTACAGTTCATAGCCAATTGACTCCGGTGTTGCTCACTGGTTTCATCAGGCCTTAAGGGAGAGGCCATGCATGGCCACAGGACCTGCATGTTGCGGTGACTTAGGTAAGTGTGAAAGCCGGCTTCGTTTGTTCTTTTTTTTCTTTGTCGCGTTTCACCCGAGAGTGGGGTGATGAAAAGGCCAGAGACACCATGCACTTGTTCTTTTGTCTATGTTCTCATCTAATCACTGCCCAGCACTGGGGCCATATCTGGCACCACGCCAGGTGTGTTAAACTGATTTTTGAAAGCTCCTGTCGAGCTTTGTTGCTCACATTATAGCAAGTTTATTTTGGATGGAAACGGGGCTACTGCTTTCTACAACTCCCTGCTTCAAATGCTTATTGATTTAACAACAATTAGCCCTTAATTCTTGCATATGGCCGTAAAAGAGGACTACCTCATATCTCAATTATAGAATTCCATACTGTATCCCAGTATTCTAAACAAAGTATACACAGTTTTGATTAGCATTTCATGTGTTTATGTGAAACATTATAGAGGTTGCTGAAAAACTGCTTTCAGTGCAATTTTGTATTCTGTGCTCAGTTTGGAAAGAAATGGCACCATTAAAGTTGGAAAACATATTTTTCATTCTGAGATAATTTTGTGTTTACTTGTTAATCACCTTGTTTAATAAAGTTGCATCTGTGATTTTGCTAGAGTGGTGAAACTGGGAGGCCATTTGTGTGACTTTTGGAGCAGATTTTGTTTCTGACAGTCCAACTGAAAAATGTTGGTGTTGGGTTTGTGCATGTTAAAGCATTTTACTGACAATGTGGAGAGTTTGGGTTTTGTACTTTGTCATCTTTTGAAGAATGCATCAAAGCAGTTGAAACCCTTAACATCAGTAAAATCTCTTAATTACTTATCTGCAGTCATAACTCCAACAATGCAATAAACAACTTGTCATGAGTATATTGACTACTTGTGGATTCTTACAAAGTGAGTTGTGCACGGGTTGAATGAAGGCCTTAGTCTTTTTCCATCCACAATGATTACAAAATAATAATTATTATCATGATTTTAAATCAATTATACTTCTGAATGCCTATGCACAGGTTGCTTTCAGGTGGATGTGTTCTTTAGACCATGTTCTTGGACACAAACATAAAACAGTGGCATCCACCACGCTATACTGTACATTCAGCATTCATGTGCACTTCATTGTGCCACAGTTGAAAATGATTAATAATTGATGGATGTTTTCTATTATCATATGAAACAGAAATCTAAAACAGTAACATATAGGACCACTCACACACACACTTAGGAACATTAGAACTGCCATGGATTCTCTGTAGGCTTGGAAGGTTGTAAGTGGAATGTTGCTGTGCAGTAGAAAGGTTTTCTGGGAAATAAGCCCCCGTGGGAGGCCTAGCACAGATGGAACCCAAGACCCATTGAACCAAACTCGATGTCAGCTGCACTTTTCAAACAATCCAAAGGAATTCTTCAAATTTCAGCTGAGGTGAAATCACATAAATGTGACAATATTGCGTGAAGGGTCTAAGAGTCTGTCGAGAGTCAGTTCCAGCTTGGGGAAAAAAGCCTCAAGTGACGAGTGACACTACTTCTCATTGCTTTTTCTTGAGTTATTTATCTGTGCATCTGTCAGGGTGATCCACTGACTTTCAATTCCCCCTTGATCTTTATTGTAACACTTTACCGGACAGCATTTCTGTGGAATAGGTTTAGCGTGGTGTGATTGTTAACAGATTAAATGGTCGCATTTAATGCTGATCGATTGCTACAAAGTAGAAAATGACTGAAGAGGACCCTTAGACCCACTTGCAGATACAGGCAAGCATTGCTGGGATGTTTAGATGTTTGCTAGTCTTGTTTTGTATTTAATAGCTTTGAGCTACATTAAAAATATAACTCAACTGAGCAATGCAA
This sequence comes from Megalops cyprinoides, assembly GCF_013368585.1. Taxonomy (NCBI): domain Eukaryota; kingdom Metazoa; phylum Chordata; class Actinopteri; order Elopiformes; family Megalopidae; genus Megalops; species Megalops cyprinoides. Next base: position 17,298,893 of record NC_050602.1, on the reverse strand, counting down.
TTTGTTTTACAAGGCAAACGTTTAGAGTGGGTAGATATGTGTTTGTGCATGCCTATGTGTGTATGATTTAAATCAGCACTGTTGCAACATAGTTTTAATTCTTATTGGGAGTGTTGCTGCTGTACCACTGCCAGGTTGCTTGAATTGGCACTGCCCTATGTGCATGTGTTTGAAATAGTTTGATTGACCATAAAAACAAGGGGTCAGCTTTACAGCCAATTAGTGCTCTCGTACATCTTCCTCGAGTGAAAACAGCATGCCTTATTTTTAACAGTGAGAGGTCACCTGTGACCTTCCTGCACAGTGAAGTATGATTTATTACTGTTTACATGGTAACCTAAGGGTGTTTAGTCTCTGACGCAGGTACAGTACATGGCAAGACTATAAGGGCACGCAATTCTTTCTCTTCACCTTCCCTGGTAATAGTGCACTTAGCAGGCAACTTGAGTTTGTGTAATAAGTTCTGAAGGTCAGCCTTTTTTTTTTTGATCTGCACAGCACATCAGCAAACTCACACGTTTGTCTCTATGTTCATTAAATTAATTCCTTTCTGTCCTGTCTCTGGCTGTCACCTTCCTGGGGTTATCATTTTATCTAATTTGTTTTCATTCTCATTTTACCATTTCTGAACTTGTTCTCATTACTGAAGCATGGTAGTGTCGGGTTTTGGGTACACAGACACCGAAATTAATATACTTGTGACACATAATGAAGCAATTACCATGATAGTTTTCTTTATACTTGATTATAAGATACCAAAATGAAACCGTTTTTCATCAATACTGGTTTAATTTGGTCTCTATTAATTAGTTTTTGGATGAATTGCTTACAGAAAGAGAAGCATTTTTCCTGTGTGACAGTATAGTTAGAAAGGAACCCAATCCAAGTGTAGCACCCATGCTTGGAGTTTCTCCTGATTTCTGTGGCATGAAGCTACTGATATCCAAGTACGTTCCCTGGACGATTGCTATCAATCCAACTTTTAATACTCAGTGCCAAGCAGAGAAGCAATAGATATTATTTTCACTGTCTTTCATATGACTCAGCATGGACTAAAACTTACACTTTCCATTTAGATGCTTCAAGCACAACGTCACTAAGCCTCTGTATTTTCATCACAGTGTTAATAACACATGTGGCGTAGCTGGGGCAAGAGTTGTCTCAATGTCATATGACACTGGTGCCAGTACCAGTCACACCTGTATTTAGAGAGAGGTTCATTGACAATTGGCACAGGTGAAGCTTATTAACTAATGACTGATCCAGACAGACGCACCACAGTTACACAATGACAATCAATCTGCTCACATTGCAATTGATTGAAATGAGCTCCATTATTGTCAAAGTTGTAGATTGACATGAACATTGCTATAAAACACACAAACATTTAAACAATATAAAATAAAACATTAACATTTTAATCCATTTTTGGGACAGGCGGACGGTTTTCTTTTTTCTTTTTCTTTCATGGCATGAAATGTGAAAGTCAAAAGTGCTTCTACGTATCACGCACAATGTATTATACATACTTAATGCAGCCATTATTTCATGCTTACGTCGGTTTTACGTAGTTGCATTCGTGACCCCAAATTTATTACTTTTATATGGAAAAATTACCTCTCCAAGACTCAACAAGGATATTTCTAGGACAGGTATCTACCAGGCCTTCTCCATTTTAAGGCAGATTGATTTTGAGAAACAAGGTTCTGTACTCCAAATCTGATAGCTCTGTGTACCTGCACTTTCATGAGTCATCACGGGAGGAAAAGATTTCCCCTGACTGACACAGCTGCTACAATTCCCAGGTAAAGACATTTTTCTCTCTGAACCAAAATTTAATAATCCATTTCCATGTACCTCTCAGCTTTATATTGTCACAGTGAACACGTTCTGCTGTGCCCGGTCTCCGTTGGTGGAAAAGCAGTATTAATTCCTGTTTGAAATCTTCAGTGTAATTAATCATGAGCCATGTCTAAACTAGCCCTCTGGTATTTTTACTAGATGCTTTGTTTCCTTTCCTCTGTTTTAATTGCAACAGTAAAGGCTTTGTCATGCCCAAATTGTCTGAGAGGTTCTAATTATTTTGATAAATGTTTGTATTTTCTCAATGGCTTAGCGTTAAAACACACATTTTGGTTGTGCGTGTAAATTACATAAACATAGTGAAAAAGGACATACCTAATTAAAGAATAACATAGATAGTGGTGGAATTGCTATGCCATTTTAAGATGTATACATTCAAAAATCTATAAACTGGCAACATCATATACAGTACCAGTATGGGAAGCATGCATTCAGAGACATTTTGATCTAAAGACTTGTACTTGAATGCTTGAAATTTGTTTCTTAGGCATCAACTTCACTGTTTATATTTGTCTATATATGAATTTTTTCCAAAAAATTATTGTTTAAATGTTTTTGCCTACTTTAAACAATCTAAAATATAAGATAGTTTTGATTGATTTAACATTTTTTTGGTCACTGCATAATTCCAGTTGTGTTATTTCATAGTTTTGATGATTTACTATTATTCAAAAAAGAAAAACCCTTCTATGAGTAGGTGTATCCAAACTTTTGACTCATATTGTATGTACTGATGCCGTTTGAAGACAAGGTCTTTCAGTCTGTGCCAGAAGATGGCTACCAACTCTGCTGTTCTGACAGTTGAAGATAGCTTATTCCACCACTGGAGGCAAGAATTGGGCAGAGTCATGACCAGAATGTGTCTGCCTAGTGGCCTGTGCAGGTATACAAAGAAGCAGAGAGTTACAATAGTCCAGGCAAGTGAGCTTGAGGCCTGGAACTTTGAGCTGGGGTGCCCAAAAAGGTGCAATGGAGATCCATTTGAAGGTAATGACAGAAACGTCACTTCTCTGTTAGACACATTAGAAGATCCGATTGCCAGTGAAGCAAGAAGATACAGGAAGAAAGATACACAGGACAGGGTAACTGCTTTTGCAGAGTGGAGGTTCTCATTGACAGAGAGTTCAGCTGGATCAGTTGCAGAAATGGTTAGCTGATGAGCATTCAGGATTTACAAGATATCAGAATCAGGAATGGTTAAGAATGCCAACAAACAAGTGAAGCAACAGTTAGCAGAAGGCTGAGGGACCACAATGGATTTTTTTTTCTTTTTCTGTACACCCTAATTCAGTGTGATTTACAGAGTTCTAGAAGGAGTTACAATTGTCACACCTTAAAGAAAATAGATGTCCTACAATCCCCTGTTTCTGTTTCAACCTCCTTTTATTATGTACTTTAGTAAGTTGTTTTATTTTATTGTTCATTATTTATTACTATTATATTATCTTTGTACCCACAGCTCTTCTTTACCTCTGAACACTGGTAACATTTTCCCTGTTTTGTCTTTAATGTGATTTTCCAGCAGAGCTCTGGGCCAGCTACAGCTTTCATGGAAGGTTTCAGTGCCACTGGGCAGCTCCGCATGCTCTCGACTGCTAATTGAAAATGAACCAAATCTTTTAAACATGTATAATTATCTCCCTAGGCAACCTGTCAAGAAGCAGCCTCCATTGGTTCAAGCTCCCATCATCGAGCTTCAATCACAGCCCTGTCCAAATTCTCTCATTAAGTATCAGTTGGATTGCTCAATGAGAGAAGAGTGCCCCCTGAAACAGCCTCTACGTGAAGCAACCGTCTGTCATTTTCTGTTCGCAGTTTCTTTAATCTCAGTTACTGTCAGACAAATGGGAGAAACAGCAGTTTCCGTTCTCTACCGTTTGGAATTCACCTTCTAGCATTATTCACAACCAGTTATTTTATCATCATATGAGTTGTGTGGGTGTCAGTGACAAAATGATCAAACAAATAATTCCCAATCTCGTTAAAAATTGCCTGGTGGTGGCGAACATAAACATAATTTCCCCATTTATCAATGTGCTGGGAATTTGTGTGGGCTATGACTGTTTGCTGAGGCATAAAACATTAACGCATCCAGTCTAGAGAAGCTGGATGCCCTTATGTGAAGCATCAAGGTTATGTCATGTCCCGTTTATTCCAATATTCACTAAATGAGTTAAAATTATACTGTAAAAAACAGGGAATATTAGCTTAATATATTCAGCTATAGGAGTTACAAGTTCCATAAGGGCTCCAACAAATGGCATGTTTCAGTGTGAGCTTGAAAGAGAAAAGCTCAGTGTGGTTTTCAAGAGCTATTACTCAGGCTTTCAGTTGCGTCATCTGCTTTGAATATTAAATGTGATTCATAGAGGGCTGAAAGCCTTTGAAATCAGTGTACAATGTTATAAACTGCCCCCCCCCCCTACTTCACTGTAATGCCTGAGGCCTGAGTACTACCCCATCATTACCTCACATGTGATGGACACCTGACCATGTCTGGACTACTGCATATAGCACAGTCCATGTTGTGCATGACTGGTGACGTGGAGTGTCAAGTTTACAAATAACACTTTAGGGAAATTTTGGTAGGAAAACTGCACCAGAACTGTTGCAACAGGAGCTTGCAGGCTCTTGGTACTGTATGTCATGCCAATTGCCAAGTATGGGAAATTAGAAAAGCCTGACTCCAACTTAAATCCTACCTCACAGGCGTATGGCATTGCTGGTTGTGTGATTTGTATTGATTTGTATATGACCTTATGACCCAAGCAGAGATACCAGTCCTTTTCAGATGACAGGGCCAGAGCTGTTTTGGCTTTAGATTACTAGTTAATGTGATGAGAGATGGGGAGATGAGGAAATGGATTGAAGCATGCTGGTTATATTGAGTCCAATATATCAATGAGCTATCTAGATGGCTAATCAATGCAATGAAGCTACACAGGAGTTGATTCTAAATTCCAAAAGGTCTGCAGACAGGGGGGACTAAAAACCTTGGATTAGTGCTCTCATGGGGAGTGACTGAAGACATTTTGTGGTTATTTTCAGTGGAATGACAAAAGTCATGATGGTAGGAGACTATGTTGCATGAGTATTTATAAATGGTCAGTGGTAGGAGTTCCTAAGACCCACCGCTAAATCATGGTTTTAGACATGAATACAATTATAGGAGATTTTATTTAAATCTCTCATTATTTTTTTTCAGTATTATATTTTTAATGTAAAAAGATTGTTATATATTGTAGGTTAGACTTTTTGTATACAGGCCTTTCTCATTGCCGTGATAAAACGGTATGATTATATACCAGCTGTAAAACAGCCATAGTTATGCTATGAATCTTGCTTGCCCTGAGTTGTTTAATTAATAGCATTCAACAAACTGACTAAAAAAACTCTTCGACTTAATAATAATATCATCATGAATGATAAGTATTCCAGTGGCTCAGGTTTCTGTAGTATCCGCAGGCTATTCCTCTAATTGGGATGTGAGGAAGCAGTCCAAATAAAATCCAACTGCAGTGACACCTTGGGAGTCTGCGTCTATCCATGGAACTGAGAATACAAATGAGATGAACGGTCCTGCCTACGAGGCGGGCTGAGGTAAAATGAAATCAGAGCGGTGCCCGGTGTTTGGTGGGCACAGTCTGTTGCCCAGGTGGTGCTCACAACGGGAGAGGGACGGTTGAGTCAGCCGTCTCTCCGGGACGAGAGAAAGAGGAGAAGATACAGCGCAGATAAGGGAGACTACACCTTTCATAATTTCACTTTAAGTCGGCTGGATCCCGTAAGGCTATGGGAAACAGCGTGATATGAAATTAATGAGAGCGCCGGAGTGAGGAAAATAAGCTTCGGGGGTTTTGTGTTGCTGCTATAGGTTTCTGGTCTGTAATACCTGTGTTATTGATGCGTTTCCTCTCTTAAAATCCTGCAGGGGTGACCCTGAAATGCCAATTCACTCTATGAAACATCAATGACCACGCGGCAGTGTATCACTGCAATACTTTTTGGCCTTTCCGCTGAGAGGCAGCTACAGCAAGCAGCAGGGTAATCACTCTACACTCTGCCAGTCAACACCAGAGGTCAGAGTGGCATCTATTTGCCTTTCTCCTGTTGCCCATTATCCCCATCTCCACCATTCCTGTCAGAGTGAAGTGGTACGCTCCAAGCACAATTGATCCTGTCACTAACAGTTCCCCATGACCATGCCACAAACACACATCCCGCTGCTGGTGAGAGCCCCACGCCGTCGTGGTCTGGCAGAGGCCATTACAGCGAGCATGACGTCTCGGTGTTGTAAATCCACGACGCCGTAGCGTGCTGTCGACAGCCGTTGCAGCAAGCACGGCATTGCGTTGGCTTTCCGCTTGGCTGCCGTGGGGGAGGGAGCACAGATCTGTGCTCTTATGATAATAATGATGAAGACTGCAGATTGGATCCGGGGGCTGCGGAGGAGAGGATGTGGAAGAACACCCACCGCTCGTACCAGCTGAACCCCTCATTATGTGGCGAAGGCCTGGGGTTCTGCAACACAGACAGGCGAGGACCACAGAGAGGCTCAGCGGCGGGCCGCCGAATGTGCCTGTTGTGATATAACAAGCCTGCTCTAGGAAAGAACAAAAGGGCTGTTATTCCAAGCCGTGGCTCTGCAGGTGCAGCAAGGGTTGCGGGGACACTCCACGTGGTGCCCTGGCCGAGACGGTGGCGTGACTGCCCGCCGCATTGTGGGGGAATGCGTATTCGCATTCCGACCACGCCAATCGTGCAGGTGGGACGCAGTCCACTCTGGCGTGAGCCTGAGAGCCAAATCTCATTAGTCATCACAGGTGAGACGCGAGGCGAAATGCATTATTGCATGGCGATGTGTTTCAGGGGAATGGCTGATTAGTCACGACATTAAAGATGACTCAGACACTCTCCATACAGGGATTTTTTGTGAAATTGGTCTACATTTTTCATTTTTCCCCCTCAATTTATTTATTTATTTATTTCAAACTGGATAAAAGCTTCCGTACAAGCAGTTCCACAGTGGAAGCAAGTACGCTTGCTAAATTTAGAGGAGTGACAGCAGGCTGAAAGTTTGGGGATGAATCACTGTGTATTAAACCCAAACTTATAACACAAGTCTTCAGTTTTGCAGCTCCAGTACTTTACCCACTCCGGGCAATTTTTCTTATTCATATTTCTCACGGAATCATGGGGAAAAAAAAAAACATTTTTGGTAGCAGCAGTCTAGCTGGGGACCTTAGAAGTTCTGAGAGCTTTGACAAGCTAGGGGTTGACGACAAAAAAAACACTGAATAAGAGCATCCCTGTAGTATTGAATAAGATGCCATATACCTTATAAATAGATATAAACGAGGCATCGAGTCTTACTAAGAAAACAGAATGAGCCACTTTAAAGCCCCTTACCACTAGTTTAACTGCACCGAGCCGATATGGTACATTAGATGAAAATATCTGGATACTCTCCTCTTATTCTAACCTAGAGGGTTTCCGGAGATTGCAGCAGTGTATTTAACAGTGCACTGCTTGGGGGTGAATAGAGGAGAAAGCACTTAATGTAAGGAAGTCAGTTTGGAGGGAGGGGAGGAGGGGGTGACAGTGCCTTGAAAGTTTGTAAGTTTCCAGTCACATTAGAGAAGAATGTAAGAAGAGGATGAGGTATCATTAAACTGGCTAAACATGAAAAACTAAGGCAGATGAAGGAAAAACCAGCCCCAGCAGTGCCATGTTAATGAAAACATTTTTATATAGAAAAGCCCTAATTTCTTTGGCACTGATGTACTGAGCGTTCTATAACAAGACAATGGGAGGTTTTTCATTTTCATAATAATGTGACTTTTGTAATAAATGCAACACAGTGTTGCATTACACCTTTTTCTTAGTAACTTGTAGTGTCTGAAGTTTGAGAAGTGAAGCAAGCATGGGGATACTGAGGTTTCAGTGACCATGCCCTGAGAGATTCAGTGCACCATTAAAACCGTGTCACCAAGCAACCATTATATCCATTTTTATGTACCCAGTTCCATTTCCATTTTTTCACCCTCTGCATTCCTGCAGTCTGTAAGCGACAGAGCAAGGCTTTTTAACAGACATAAACTGCTGATTACACCCAGGAAAGATTGCCAATGAAGGTTAAAAAAAATGGCTTTCTATTAAATAAAGCCCCCAAAAAATAATGCCATTAATTTTGCAAAGCTGCTCTTGTCTTTCATTTTGAATATTGATTTCCCAGGAACTGAAAAAAAAGCTTTTAAGCATTTTATGATAAAATGGAAAGTGAAATTACGATACAAATTAAATTTAAAAAAAAAGTTTTGTCTTGCTCGATCATGATAGAAAGACAGTAATTAAAAACTATTTGAAGATATTTAACCAAAGACATGTTTAGATGAGCAACGGCATATTCTGACTGCAAACAAGATTATCTCATTTGTAATTGTCATATTGATAGTGTCCTGACCCTTTGGGCACATGAAATGAGTCTTCAGTGACGCTCCACCAGCAATTTCCCCTTTTGAGGGTTTCCTGGAACAGCACAGATTAACTAAACCAAATGAAACTTTCTGTATACTGTGGGGCTGTGCCTAAAACACTGTACTCTCTTATTGTACGAGATACTGCACTGATTTAATAACTCATTCATTCTTTACTGTATTTGCTTAGGTTTCATGTCTCTTTTGTGTCACTAGCACTCCCTTTCACTAAAAATCAGAGAGCTAACAAGTCGAAATGTAATAAAAGTATGAGAGATGAAATAACATTCTCTGAGAAACTGAAAAAAATGGGTGATGATGGTAGAAAAGTCAGTGATGTAAAGTACTTTACATTTCTGTTTCTAGAGAATATTGTGTAAGAATGTGTTAATTCTTAATTATTCAGTGCAAAGACAGCTAAGTACAAATCTCTCCCCTGAATAATCTATAATGTATTGTGTCTTGAATCTGTTCATCATAACAGAAGCACGTCGGTTAGGAAGTCTGTCTGCACTGAAGCATCGGTTTTGCTGCTTTATTACATTTTGCTGCTGTTTTAGTATAATATGATGTAGCAGCCATGTAATATAACATCAGTTCTAGTGGAATATTACAGAAAAATATCAGTAGACACTTTACAGCTGATCACACATTCACTATTTGGGCCATGTGTTGTTCATCTTCGAGCATGACTGGATGGGTAGCAGGAACTGGCACTTCATATTAACTGGGAAAGGAAAGTAGTGCTTTTGACTGGTGGTTGTTTGCTTATTGATATGATTGTCAAGGCTGTTTGGAAAGTTGCAGTGCACTGAGTGCAGGACCACATGAGTATGAATGTAAGAATAAATACATTTAAGAATACGATTCACACAAGATTTATACATTTCGAAGCAGAGGTCTCCTTAATAGTATTTCTACAATGATTGTCGACAAAGGGAGGTAACTAATCCTCCATCGTTGTATGAGCAACAATTACTGACAGAAAATGTGCATCGACAACCACAGTAGAGGCAGCGATCTACATGACAGAACCGTATGTTGAATTGGGAAATGATGGGAAATTTCTTTTCTGTTTGACTCTCAGCGGTTTTACTCTTTACTATAACTCTCTATAAGCTACCTTTGAGTTGCACTAAAAAACATGGAATTGCCATCAATAGGCCTCTTAAAGCGAGCGAAGCACGGGCATCGGGGAATTAGGTTCTGCATGAATCATAAATGAGGTTCCTTCCTCTGTCTCAACTATCACGGTCTCCGTTACCTCAAGGTACCTCTGACTGACGTCCCCAGCAAGAATGGAGGGGTGACATTACAAAGTCTACTCTCTCGTATCTGCTGCCTCTCCTGTCTTTATCTGGGCTCCTTTCCAGACACAGCCAGTTTCACTACATCTCTTCCCCTTCTTACAGAAGTCAAAGTTGTCTCCTGTTTGACTCTCTGATATACAGAACTTCTTCCTGTATTTCACTGCTCTCAGCTGGATCCAGTCTACATACTCGGTTTTGTGGTACAATGGTTCAACATGATAAAATGATTCCACAAGCTGAAATGTATTAGCATGTCATGTTCTTCACACAAAAGCTGCACCCACATACAGTAAACATATTGTAATATTTGATTTCAGCACTGTATCCACTTGTAGAACTGTATCTCTCTTCACTGATTCTGATTCTGTTTGCACAGGTGCATTACATATCCCCCCTTGGCTCTGGTCCTTAGAATTCCTCAGTTTAATTGCCTTTCCCAGTTTACTATGTGCAGGCTTCTGGATCTAAAACTACTTGCCCTTCAGAGTTGCAGCTGCTACTTCAAGCCCTTTGACCTAATTTGCAGCAAGGGCTTGGTGTGTTGTTATTCACAAATTGGAATCGCCACTCCCTCAACTACCGGAGTTGTGCCGTTTTGCCAGCCTAAATCGCAAGCGTGCAGGTGGCTGGACTGATATTATCAAAAGCAATGGTAGCTGTAGTGTCTGATTGGGTCTTGTTTAAGAACCTCCTGTCTCTCACACTGTACCTCTTTCAAGTCTGGAATCCCCAGGGGCAATACAAAATGAAGCTTTTTGTATAACTCTGCCACTCGACATTTGTACCAGCCTTTAATCAAGCAATTTGCAGGCATGAATGCAACTAAATAGCTGGAGATTGCCTTTAATTTTATTTCACAGCGGTGCAGAGCCGATTCCTATACTTACTTGAAACATCTGTTCAGTATTGTGTCCTCCTAAGTAATAAAAACATTTTTCACCATGATTGGGTTAGATTGCATAGTAGCTGGCTTATATCCAGGAGGATGCAGGTTCAAATACTGGGTTTGTCACTGATGTTGTAATAACATAATAGCAGTAGTAGAAAATCTGGTTTCATATATGCAAAATTTATGTATCTATGTATTTATGTATCTATTTGCGTTGCCTCGGAAATGACAAATGTAGAGTGTAACGTCTCAGCTTCAAGCATTCTTCCTTTTTTTACTTTTAGAAAACATGCTTTTAACAAATCACAATGGAGCTGGTTTCAGAACCAAGCTGCAATTTGCATTGACATTTGCATTTAGTTACTAGTCAGATGTTCTTATTCAGAGTGACTTACTTGGGTTACAATACTGCCAGCACTACAGCTATTGGTGTAGTATTATCAGAACCTTGTGTATTGATTTTTTTCCTGTCTGGGTGTAATGGAAAATTTTGTACAATCAAAACAACGATAGCTTGGAAATGACAAAAAGAACTCGATTCAAAATTAAACATAAGTTACAGGCAGCCAAAAGGCTGCCAATCTAAATGGCTGGTGACTCTAAGCTAGGGTCAATAGACCATCTAGATAAATTATTTTAGAAATGTGGCAAATATTGTTTTGAAAATTACATGATGTACATTCAGAAACAGTAGAGGAATGCTGAGCGTGGCTGGGACTCGTGACCAGCGGTTTGTGCACTTGTGCAGTGCGTGCCTAATTCATGCGGCATGTGTGAGAAGGAGTGAATCCTCTCGAGATATTGATTTGTGAAAAACGTCCTTAGTAGCCCTAATGAACATAACAAAAACAATGGGCTTTCAGACATTATTTCTCAAAAGCCTAACTGGAATGGAGCAGATGAAGGAGGATGTGTGGAAACGATTTATGGATCTACATATAATGGAAGAACGGTCTGTTAGAATGAATGGGAGCAGATATGACAAACGTACACATGCATGCTTAAAGTATGTGCTCACATGTTTAGACATCCCAAACATAACAAACTCCAGGACATTACGATCACCACTCTTTGTTCCATGTCCCTGCAGACTCTTGATTTCATTTCATTTTCAATAAATTGAAATTTTAATTTAATTTCATTTCATTTATCTTTTCACCATATGAAAGATGGAGGGAGAGAGAAAGTGAAACAGAGGAAACTTAGAGGGAATATGTAGCAGTATGCAAAGCTTTCAGTAATTGAGTTCAGGCATTCATCGAAAGCAGGTCAGGTATACAATAAAATGCATCTGAAGAGATGGAATAATCTGAATAATGTTTGAGAGGTCTTATGGGTTTTATAATATTTGCAGGTGTATCACACAGACAAATTGTATTAATGACACATTAAAGTACATAGCTTCACATTAGGCCACCCAACACACATCTCTTTGACAAAGGATAGGTGTATGATTTAGACCACTCAGCCTTATGTTGCCATAGGGAAAATATGAATGTTAACTTGAATATATTTGAGAATCACTGCAATGAACCAATCCTTGGAAGAAACACAGACAAATAGACACGGACTGCAATCAGTAATGACAATGATGCCAACCATCCGTTGATATTTTTTCACAGTTGTAAAGGCCCCTGTGTTAAGTAATCCATGTTTCCTCCCACTGGAGGTAAGTAATGTGCTTCGGTGTAAGACCTCAGAGTGTTTCTGCTCTTATATTTTAAATTTTACAAAACACACAGAGATGTGAGATCTGCTTTTGTTGGGGGGGGGGGGTTCTTAGCAAGCCTGCTCCATTGATTTCACTTGTGAAGACACTTCCATCTGGGTAGAACTGTATTGTTAACATCTGGCCTTACTGGCTTGCTGAAATGTTGCGTGAGGTGTCTGATTGGGTATTCAGTGAAACATGCCTGTGAGCAAGGATGCGAGCAGGCAGCAAAGGGCAAAATGTAGCTACCGTGCTTAGAAAGGTCATCCCATGAAGGGTAAGCAATGCCCCAAGGCTTGTAAATATGTTGCTGTTTTTTTTTCTTCTGAAGATACACACCACACACTTTTGTGCACAGTACATTGATTTATTGGATGATCAATATTACCTGTGTGTTTTCCATATCACTTTGTTCTACATAAGGCTTTATAAAGACAGTTTAAATGCCATGTAATGTGTCTTTGATCCATTAAAAACTCAAAGCTTTGCATGCAAAAATTGTCTAAGTTAGACAAGTCACATCTCACTTCTGTTGCAATTGCTTGCTTTTGTAATTTGGTCACCCGTGTGAAGGTGTACCACATATAATATTGCCTCATTAAAGACATGTCAAGTTAATCCAAGGGTGTGATGCATTGTGGGTAAGTGAGGCATCCAGACAGACTGCCAGTGAAGTTAGAATTTAAGATCTTCCATGCGGTGCCAATTAATGCACTGGACATGAGTCAATTACTGGGCTTCCCACCGATTCCCTGTAGAGGGCCCTGACCCATCCGATGCCGGGAAGCAGAACGAGGCTTTCTTCTTGATAGATTGATTTCCTGTTCAAAGTAAATGAACTGTTAATGTTGTATGTAAGGAGTCGGGGGAACTGCGGACTTGTGGGAAATGTAATGCAATAAATACCGCGGCAGAAAGCAAGAGGACCTGTCGATGTAGTCGAGAGCATCAAACAAGCTTTATTGCTGGTGCTGAATTATTTCGATGCAGCGGTCTCAGCACATTTTAATATGTCTGCCTCTGCATCCCTTTATGCATCTGCAGGTGTATAAATGTACATTATCTTCAGATGACACCAGTGGTTGTGCGTGTGAGCTTGAACCTTTTTAAAGCATATATAACTTCATATCTGTCTCTCACATCTACGGACGTGGAGAGAATTAGTAACATACAAGCATGTGTCAAAAATAAATGTTTATCGCAGCTTACAGACCGTCATCATTTTCACACGTACAGTAGATTTGTTTGTTTTATTCCCGACGCAAATCATGTTTTAAATTTGTATGAGCTGAGGTGTGTTGTTGAGGAGATTAATTAGACATTGGTGCTGTTGATCAGCCTCAGAGCTGTGATTACTGTGCAGGTGGATGCGTGTGAAAAACAGAACACAGCAGGAAGCAAGTTGTTTTACCTATGTAGGCAGGTGCTCTTTTATTTGTGTATTATATAAAGCAAGCAGTAGTGAACTGTTATTTTATGATTCGCAGGACAGATGTGAGAACACATTTATGCTGGATACGCAGGGAGCAAATTGAAAACAAACACTTGACACTGTAATCAACCAAAGAGCACGATTGTCTGGATTCTCCAGCTCTATACCGCTAAGCTGTGATGTGGTTGGTCAAACACATCTGTGTCGCCAGTGCAACCATGGAAGTCCAGGCAAAACTCAAGAATAGCTGGCATACGGAGCTGCGCGCCTCCTGGCTGTGGCTATGACGCGTGCTTTGTGATCATGCTCTCAGTCTTAATGCCACTTTAGCACATGCGAGAAACAAACAGCGTCACAATGCTACGGCATGCAAATAAAGGAGGGTTGCCTGCCACCAGACTCTGCTCTTGCAGCCAGGAAAAACCCAGCAATTATCTCCATTGATTAAGATTCCCCTTTCAATCGGCCCAGACAGCTGCGTGATAAACTGGGTCAGGTGGCTCCGCTCGCAGACACAGTAAGGCTCAGTTAACTTGTCGAGGGAGTTTTTTTTTCTGTTCTTGTGGTGCGCGGTTGCATTACAGCGAGCAATCGGGTTTTAATCTGGGTGAGTGACAGGCTCGAATATGGGTATTCCTGAATATTGGGTATTTGTCAGGCAATGTGCAAATCATGTCAACTCTCTGCTCTCAGATCTCCGCGCTTGCTTAAAGTGAAAGGTGTTCCTTAGGTTCCGTTATAGAGAGAGGAATCCAGCAGGGAGACGGAGAGTGAATCTCAGGTAAAGCTCGCTCCAAATAAACATCAGGGAGATTCTCCCAAGACAAGCTTTGCTTAATAGGGTTGTTTGGTAGTTAGATAAATGTGCTATTGCTGGCATTTCCAGCACTCTGCAAAAAGGTAGAAAAAGGCTTTGCTTTGTCCTTCCTAATTCTCTGGTTGATCCATCTGAGCTCCGCAAGACTAATGAACAAAGAATGCCATGCAATTAGGCTGCATTCTTAAATGTACCATAATGATAATTTACAAATTAGTGAAATGTTCTTACTTTTCATGGAAGAGGGATCCAGTTTATTTCCCACATCCTTCCTTCTCCACTTATGTCCCATATTATGTTTTAAATTCATCCATAGGCCCACTTGGTAACTAGATTCTGGATAGTGTCAGACTTCCTGGTAGTGTCCACTACCTCCCGAGTTCCTTCTCTGTTCTTCTGGTCATTGCTGCTCATTCCAGTCCTCTAATTTCTTCTCATCCCAGAGAAACACAAAGGCAGGCTGTTCTGACTGTCTAAAATCAGGATGTCTTCTAATATCAGAGCACCAATCAGTTATTATCTCACCCCTATGGTGACTTTTTCAGCATGAAGCTAACGAGGAACAGCTGCTGACCTGCCTCATTGTTAAGCAGTGTCTAGGAATGAGGCCTGTCAAACCTCATAGGTCATCATGCTTTGTGTAATTATTATTACATAAACTTGTACCTATGTATTTTCACTTTCCGGCACAGTAGCAGCCTTGCTTTCAGCTTGGCATTTTGATTAGAAATTGTCACTTTTGAGATATATTTGAGATATGCTTGACCTCTCAGGCAGCATTGTGGTGGTTAGGAGCAGGCCTTGTGACCCAAAAGGGTCAATTCCACATTAGGGCACTGCTGTTGTACCCTTGGACAAGGTACTTAACCTGAGCTGCCTCTGTAAATATCAAATATTCATTTAGCAGATACTCTTATCCAGACTTCCAGCACAATAGGACATTAGTGTATCCATAGATATCCTCATTAAATATCCAATGGATCACATTTAAAAATTGTAAGCTATGTGAATTGCTCTGGATAACAGTGTCTGCTAAGCAACTGTAATGTAAAGTGACTGACGGCGAGGTGCTCCAATCAGATTTCTCCCTCTCAAGGCTGCTCCAAATTTTTACATGTTTAGGGTGGAGCAAGCAGGTTATCCTGGGTTCCTGAGGGAATCTGATATGTGTGGACAGAGAAACACAAAATAGATAGTTGTGTAGGTAGAGCTTTATTTAGACAGAGTGTATGTGGGCAGCAGTGTGGAGTATGGGTTCAGGAAATAGCTTTACAAGCATACAGGTCGGAATTCTGGATTGAACTGTTGATTGAAGATCTTTTCAGCTGTGACGATAGCCTTGAACAAGTTACTTGACACGAAATACTTCAGTAAGTGACCAGCTATAAATGAATTATATATACCTGTAGGTGCCCAGTACAAGAGCACCTATCAGGTAAATGACTTGAAAAATACGTGTGAAAATATCAAAACATTTCAGTATGTGAATCATTTGCACCATGTGTACAATAAAAAATGCACTGGACAGACTTCAACCTAGCGAGGCACTGTGTTTTAGCACCAGGTGTGAATTAATTGTTAACTAACCGTCTCAAGGTTTGTTTCATAGCAACAGTGCTCATTAAGAGCTTCATTGTCAGCTTCTATATTCAGCACGGTGCCCTTGGGGTGGGACGGCTGCACTGAGATGTCTGACATTGATAGGCTGGAGAAAAGAAACAAGATAAAGAAAGAAGGAGAAACTGACACGTTTAAAAAATAATCATTTCACAAGCTCTCCTAAAACAATTAATATCAAAACACAATGCACATACTATTCCAATACAAGGAATAAAGTATCTTATTCTTTTTGCCTTTCCTTAGAGAGCTGACAGTTTCCCGAAGTGACAGGATTGTATTGTTCGCGGTGGTGTGTGTCGACCAAGGTTAAGTCCGATTGAATCAGTGCCAGAGTATGTCAGGAATGCAGCCTAATGTCAGTTGTGAGATTAGAGGCAATGGTTCAGAGAAAATGTGAAGTTGATACTGCTGTAACAATGTTTCCATCTCGCTAACCCATATGAACACACACACACACACAAATGCCCATGTATACACCTACAAATACACCCACGTCTGTGTGCGCACACAAACCACACACAGACACATACATACCCAGGCTTGAATACAGCCTCCACATTATTTGATAGCCCTGTTAGGCCTAGTCACTTTGGAATTTGTAGAACAGAGACTTCTGTTTAAAATTCACTTGCGTCGGTTGCTTCTCCTCGGGGAGTGTTAATGAGCCAAGACACAAGTGTTTGGCGAGTGTTTGCTCCATTTATGTGTGCTGAATGTTTCATGTGTTAAAAGTTCTGCATATGTTACCAAGCCTCGGGGGTTCTCAGACGACCAGGCCTTTGGCCAAGTCTCTTTAAGATGGCCGATGGGCTTATCAGTCGCAAGTGTGGCCGGGATTGTGTGTTGCCTTCAGAGTGCAGCTGATGTGGAGTGCACCTCTGTCACCCTGTAGGTCGGGACGAGCTCAGTGCCATCACCCACATGCCATTCCTGTCAGCTTATTATCCAAATATGGAAGTAGTGGGAGTGGCTTCAGCCGCCCATCATTCAACCCACCAAACAGCTGTCGAGCCAAAGCTTGTTCATCCCGAGCAACATCCTGTTAACCTAACAAAGTGATCGCCCCTTCGTTGCTTCCTGTGTCAGATGTGTCAGAGGTGATATAGCCTGTTTGGTACACACATTTCTCACACAGCCTGTGCTGTTTTGGCCATCCTGTTTTCTTTCACAATTTGGGGATTGGGGTAGGAGATTTTCCTTTATATAATCCTAACCGGCTTCCTTGCTTCACTGCAAAAGCCTGAAAAGTACCTGGAGCTCTGGCAGACAAACACAGCAGCATGGCAGACAGAAACGTCCAGGAGAACTCTGAACAGTCAACAGCAGACCATCTGCTGAATATGCTATCTAACACCAAGGCGTCAACAGTGATGAGTGTTCAACACACTTATTCAGGTGAGGTGACACTTTGTCAGTGGTCAGTGAGTCACTATGTCCCTCTACCTTTGCGGGCACAGATACAGCACCAGTCGAAAGTTTGGACACACCTACACATAGAAAGGGTTTTTTTCTTTATTTTTTGCTATTTTACATGTTTTAGAATGATAGTACAGGCATCAAAACTATGAAATAACATAAATGGAATAATGCAGTGACCAAAAAGTGTTAAACAAATCAAAACTAGCTTATACTTTAGATTCTTCAAAGTAGCCCAAAAAATATTTTAAAATTTTGGAAAGAAATTCATACATTGGCATCAACTTCATTATCTATATTTGTCTAAGAAACAGATTTCAAGCATTTAAGCATAAGTCTTTAGATCAAAATGTCTTTTGTCCAAAGAAATGTCTTTCAGGTGTGTCCAAACTGTTGACTGTCATTGTACATCCCAGCTGCCAGCTATTTGCTCAGCCACAAGAAGTGACATATAACAGTTTCAGGTGAAGCTAGGGTAGCCATGGATGTGAAATGGGGGGGGGGGGGGGGTCAAATAAAAGGGGATGTTATAAAGGACAGGGAAAGAACTGTCCTCCAAGTGTAATGGCTTTCTGAAGTTGAAAAAGAATCATCAACCACCAAGTCCTTACCTGCACCAGGGCACAGTGATCATCAGTTTGGGCTCACTGTAAGCCTTCTGAGTCCTCACGCGCCCCTTCTTTTTCTGTTCTTTTCTATTGGGAAAATGAATTTGTTTTCTTTTCATCTGTGGGAAAAGTAGCCCACTCTTGTCAAAGAAAGGTAAAAACACATTAACTCCATGGGGATGTTTTATGTATCTAAACTCTGCAACCAGCCGTTGCAATGCTTACTCAAGCAAGAGTTTCTGTTTACTTTCGCTGTTATTGTATGGGCTCGGTCTACCTCTTAGCTAAACTCTTCTGATCTAAAATTACTCCACCATGTTTTCCACCTCTTTGGAGCTACTCTTTTTTCTTCGGGGGTTTTATACATCAGATATAGTTGTCCCTTATGCACGAAAATGCCTGGCATGATATGCTGTTATGACTAGCTTCAGTTAACAGCATTTAAAAGAGGAAAATGTACACATTGTTCAGACTGAATAAATGAAGTCCTGAAAGAAGACTCGGGAGGGAACGTTTAGACATTCCCCACTCAATCATTAAACACATCCCATCCTTAGGTATAAAAAAACCTGTCAGCTGTTCACAGAATCCCTCCTCATTCCACCTTCTCCCTACATCTATTTCCATGTATAATGTCCAAATGTGTGTGTGTGTGTGGGATGGGGGGGGGGGGGGGGGGGGGGTTGGTCCACAACCTCAGTTCATACCTAATGAAATAACTAAATAATTTTAATCTAAAATTTGGGACACATTCACATTTTGTCATGTAGCAGATGTTCTTGAACATAGGTCAGTGCAAAACACAGTACTGACATCACAAGCGCGTATTTGGTTCAACTCCTTAAGTGCAACGCAATGTCTGCCTTTTTGTGTTTCATGCAATAATTACATCATTCCAAACAAAGAGCTACCACAAACCCTGTAGTAAAACTACCATGTTTAAAAGTAAGGAGGCTGAGGTCTGAAGAATTGGGTCTTCAGACTGTGACGTCAAGTGGTTTGCGAATCAGTTGTTCTGACCACCTTCCGATTTATGACAGATCATAAGAGGCTAATGAACCTCCAGAAATCTCTCTCTTCAAATTACAGAGTGTTTTTGATTGAACAAACGAGCCATTTGGGATGCAGCTATGCATTCCCAGAAAGTTGATCACCTTTGTGAGACTACAGTTTCTTCAACTGTATCTGACAACCATATTCGGGTTGGACAATTTTTAGTCACCAAACACTAAACGCATTCGATTTCGATTGGCTAAACTGCGATTTGTGACGTCTCTCTTCTCACCATTGTCCAGTGCGTTGAGAGTCATTTGAAAACGAAATCCCTCCTCGATTTAAGGATGCTCGCGGACGTTGCTGTCTGGGAGAGGCTAAACTGTGTGATAGACTTCTACACGTCATCAGAGGGAAAGAAAGGACGGCAAGCGAGTATAAGGGGTGTGTGAATGGGAGGGGAATGAGGAGGAAGGGGTGGGGGGTATCGATGACATCACCCCAGCTTCCAAAACGGTACCAGCTGTGGTCTCTCGAAGCGGGACTAAGTAGCAGTCCTGTGATACCACACATTGCCGAGCAACCAGCGCAATCGTTGGATTTAAAACCGTATTCACTGCAAGAACCCCGGTCCCTGGATCTTTGGCAGGTCCCGTATATACACAGGAATATTGCAAATTTATATATTTTCACCGGAAGATGTGAGGCCATATATATGTGTTTGCACAATAGTAACTAAAAGGAACACTCATCGATAAAGGTAAGTAATATTTTTGGAACTGGGGATCAATTGCATATTCAGTGATTTAATGTTTCCTGACTTTAATTTAAACACCATTGCCCTGCGCCATAGTCTACCTTGTGCCCTCCTCAAGATGTGTGGCTGGTGCTCACTCCGTGATTCCCGTTAGGTGTTATCTTCCCGTAGGTGTGAATGGCTGGGAGCACAAAGAGCTGGAGCGGTGTCACGCTCAGAGCATCCTCTTTGTGTTTTTACTTTGCGTTTGGATGAAGACCCGAGCACGATGGGCAGAGGGTAGCAGGGTAATGCTGGTCTGTAGACACGCGGTTGCTGCTGGCAGATTGTGTTCGACGCTCTCGCCAGCCCGCTTGGTTCAGCGCCCCTTGTAATTCACCGTCTCATTGTTCGGAGGGCAATGCACGAGGCTCCGTTTCAAATTGGATGACACATATTTTGCGCTTTGTGCGTAACGTTAATTAAATAAAATTCTATTAGCAGCAACAATAAGCGATCATACCCATTTGACTTATATATTCATGAAATACTAGTATGAGGAAACGCTCACTTTCCGTAAAATAATGTCATATTCTCCCCTACTGTTTCACATTCTAATGTTGTGTGCTTACAATTTTTAGCTGAAGAATGAATAACAATACTCTGATACACGTAGATGACAGAAAGGATGCTCTCGGGTTCGCGGAGTGGTGTTCTGAAAACAGTCAATCAAACGTGGATTGTTTTACAGTGCACCTTATATTTTTACTGTCAGTACTCACCCTTGCATTAAAAGAACTGCTATCTTTCTACAGATGTACGTTTACATGTGCAATACCTCGATGTGTCGATCACGTATGATTATTCTTCCGTCTTTAAAGATTGCTCTGTTGGACTTTGGGGTGCAGACATTATTGAGCATTTGGGTAGCGAGTATGACTGTGGGTGGACAGTTCAGCCTTTATTGATTTGGCCTTTGATCCTGCAGTCTTGCTAGTTTCCCATCTTTTGTTATTTCTATTCGGGTTATTAGTTCATTATAGTCTGTTTATAGGGATTTTGGTGTTAAATGGCTAATGACAACCGACTTGGACGGCGATATCCTACGTGTACATACTATTTTCTCACGCAACAAATATCACATCGATGTAACCATTGCACTTTGGATTTTGACAGGACTGCGGTTATATAGACGTGCTGCAGTTTAAATCAAGACAATGTTACTGTACTCTGACTAGTTTTGCTGGCGGCCACAAGCATCATAATCACACGGTCCCAAATGCTTGCCCGTGGACCGCGCTGATACTCCACATTTATCAACTCTCATCGCTATGTCTTTATTTCATGTTTGCGATTTCTGTTGCATTATTGATGTTGTTTGATGATCGTTCACGTAGGTTCTGTGGGTTTTTTAATGCAATTGCACACAAGATTTTAAAGGGTTTAATTATGTTGCTACTTACAGTCAACTGATGCTGGACTGTGTGCGATGGGAGTTAACTCCGTGTGTGTGTGTGTGTGAAAGAGAGACAGACAGAGAGATGAGTGTAAGAAGGGAACGACACATCATGCTGTTCAAGGTGGTTGTCAAAGCGTGGATCGCATCACACCTTAAACCGTACTGGACAACAACCTCACCCTATTCGGACATGAAGCAGTTGTGTTTTATGTTTTTCAACGCTGCTGTCGGACTGCCGCTTACACCTCATAAAAATGCGCAATATCTCAGCTGAGATACATAAGCGTCCGCTCTGTTGCAGAATGCTTGGGGGGATGCAATTCCGAGAGAAAGTAAAGAGGGAAATAATGTGTCAGGGTTTCAAAAACAGATTAGATCAGATCAGTACAATTCTGTATTTGTAACGAGATTATTCAGAGTGGTTATGGTTATCTTTCGCGGAGTTGAATGACTTTGTTGGGACGGATGACAGGAAGCAGGAAACATTACCGTGCCTGAGCCCATTCATCTTTCTTCCCCTGTAGAAATGCAGTAATTTTTTTATTATCTTGTCTGGAAATAGCTTATGGGTTGGCATTGTAATGTAAACTAATGACGTTTGTAATGGTGTTTTGTATTTCAATCTTTAATGCCATCACATTAAGAAATATGAATTGAACGGGTTCTCCAGAGCGCTGGGCGGCAACGGGAAATGATATGGGATTTGTGCTTGGTTACGGGCGCGATGTGAGCGCCGTACCGCACAGGTGTGCCCGCTAAATCAGGACAAAGCCGGAAAAAAATCGAAAAAGCCATAACTGTCAAATCTGCACGTCCACTCCACCTCCCAAGAAAGACAAAGGCATTATTTTATTTTTGTATGGTTTATAAATGTTTTACATGATGCATGTATTTAAGGGATCTGCCATTCATTACATATGCACATTTTAACATTATGAACACTCGAAGACTTAACATTTGAAATTACCCTGGTGGTTTTCCCCACACTCATTAACACGCTAACGTTAAACAGAAAACTGGTAGGTATAAGGTATACTCGAAAATCGTTGAGCATATAACGGTCATATTACCGCGCGCACGCATTACCACACGAGTGCGCGCACAAGCAGTGGAACCGAATGCTTTTTCCGTTCCAAAAATTCGCATCTTCTTTGCTTGTCCTCGGAGTGTAACTAATTTGTATAGAGGGCAGAGGTAAACATCCAGTTCACATTCGAGGTGGCGGCTTTTTGCTTCAAGGGACACCCTGCCCCGCCTCTACCATTCTAGATAATCGCAGTCACACTTCCCATCAGAAGTGGCTGTATCTCTCCCCACTTACCGAATCAAACTAAAATTATATTTTAACAAATGAAGAATAATGGTAAGTGTTATCTGAAGCCGTATAAAGATACCATCGCATATTTCTCCTTAAGAAATAATTCAACTGTTGCCTATTGTACATTGTAAAATACCAGGCTGGAAAAGCACTACAGTGCCTCACAGAGGAGGTTTCAAGGGAGTAAGAATCTCCTTTACTCAAAATATTTTACAAAATTTTCCAGAGCCTATTCAACGATAAACTGACTGAAACGACTGGTTATCAATATGGGCAATACTATTAACCACAGAGCGTGCAACTTTCAATATCATATTTGAAACAATATTTCTCTTGTTTTCAAGTCAAACCAAATGAAATTTATATTGAATGTAATGAGAAAGGAGCACATTTTATTGACTATAAGGCTAACATTGTTCCTTTATTGAAACAACTCCAAAACCTTGCTTATCTTAACATGTGATTCATGTGGGGCTTTGATATGACAGCAGTGAGATTTGGGTTCAAGGTTTGTAGGTAACACCCCAAATTGCAATACCATTAATATCCACCGGGCTGGAGAGTAGAAACTAGAGTGCTCATTGCTGACACCTCAAACCATAGGCTTTTTTTTGTAAAGGTCATCAAACTGTTCAGACCCAATCGAGATCATGTGAAGGTGGGTAACGTGAGTCATTTTAGGTTTAAGCCTATGTTTATGGTTAGCATTAGGGTTCAAATTAGACACCTTGGTTTCTCTCTTTCTTAAGATGTCAGAAATGTTTTTTCCTTGGAGATGGAGAACTTTCAGAAATGTTTTAGCCTACAAGGTATCACTACATAATCAATATAGAGGGTGCTAGAAATACTCTGAATGCCAACCAGACCATCAACAAAATGCCTAATTCACTGAAATCTGTGCTCTGCCTGATGTTAAGACAAAAGACATATGCACATTTCTACCAGGTAACACCAGGAGTAAGCTAAAATTATGCTGGCTCCTGGCTTCTGCAGTAAGGCTAATTAGTCCAATAGCTATATGGACTGGAGGAGACTTACTGATTTGAACCAATCACAATGTTGCTGTATAGATCAATGCCTTTTCCTCCCAATACTCCCAACTATTATTTCTGACATTTAGCTCTTTGTAAACAGACTGAATAGGACAAATACATCTTTGCGCAAATGCACAACCTTGAAAACATTGGAAAAAAAAATAATAAAATGAAAAAATGTAACATCTATAAAAAAGTGACAAAGCATGAATACAGTTGCTTTGTCACCATAGTGGAGTTCAGAAAGAATGGAAAATCAGCATCCTTCTTTGGAATCTTAGCAAAGGAGCCATCTATTGATTATGGTGACAGAGGACAGATGGGTAGATGGATCAGTATGTGGACTGTTTGGCAGACAGATGGTTGGATGAACTGGAAGGGGGGGCATAAGAGATTGGGAGGATGGATGGATATATGACAGGAAGAATGGCTGGATAAAAGGGTAAATACATACTCTAGAGGCTTAGTTTTATGAGAGGACAAAGGGCTGAATATTTTAGACAATGGGCAAGAGCAAGAAAGTCCTTAAGCACCTTGCCTGATTTTCCTTTATGTGCCCCCATTGGAGCTAATATTGCTGTAGAGGTCAAGCTAAATGCCTAGTAATGTGTTTTTTCACTGTCTTTCATAAGGTCCTTCTAAACCTGCAACCACAGCACTGTCTGAAATGATAGATTAGCACTACTGTATTGGTGACACCAGTGCTGGTCTCAGTTTTCTAAAATGAGACGATACATTTATTTCAATGTATGGAGAGAGCTGTGCAGCCTTCTGTTTGGATGCACCAATGGCTTGGGAGAAATTGACAAGAGGCAATGGGGAGAGGGTGGGTAAAAGAAGGATTGTGGTTTTAGTGAAAGCCATCTTTTTTTGATCGAGGTTTTGATCAAGGGTTTTCCGGTGTTGATCACGGCTCGATCAATCTCCTCCTGTAGCGAGAGAATGTTTGAATAATCATTCGCTTAGCGGCGAATACATGTTCTACATGTAACTGCAGTTTGAGAATGTGTGATTGTGGTGGGTGCAGGTGCAATGTAAAAAGGGGGTGTCAGTGCAGTGTAGAACCGTGGGTGGAGTGTATAAGTGAATTGAGGAACTGTGTAACAGTTAAAAGCGTGCAGTGTAGAGGTGAATGAAGGAGCTGTGTAAGGAGCGGTGTGGTGACTGAGAGTGTAGCGTAGAAGGAAACGAGGGTGCGGTGTAAAAGCAAATGACAGGACAGAAGTGGGTGAGGGTGCATGTAATGTAGCAACAGCTAAGGCTATAGCGCTACCCTTCATTCGTCTGATGAAAGATCAATTTAACATCCTGCTTTTTCTCTGGGATTGGAGGACAAGAGAGCTCAAAGATGCAGAGGAGAGATGGGAAAAAAAGGTGAAGCACAGATGGGGGCACTACACATGCATGAGGAGGCCTCAGCCCTGTGATAAACCTGTGAGCCTCAATTCTCTACATACAAGAGCCTGATATTCCATCCTTTTTTTGTTCCTCTGACCAAACAAGGCTTATTTATGCCTCAGACCGACAGGGTGCTGCTGTGTATGATTGTGCCAATATGATTGGTGTTTTGTTTGTTTCCTTGGTTGGCTGGTTCTTTCTACCTAGCTGCTGGAGGGCTGAGAGAGGGAGAGTGTGAGAGGAAGAGAGGGAGAGCAGTTGAAAAGGCTGTAGTCTTGTTAAAGGTAATTTATTTCCACCATTGCTGTGTTGGGCGAAGAGGACATGACAAACGCCTGGTGGTTTATTACCCCAAGCTAAGTGCTAGCAGGCTGGTTTTAAAGCAAGTTGCTGCTGGGGAAAGCGTGTCCTTGAGCGTGGTGTTGCTGTTCACCAGAAATCCCCCCCTGGCCCTGCTACCGGCACCCCCCGTCTCTCCCTTTGGTAATCGCTTGTCTTACATAGACATCTGCCAATGGAAACCGGTCACGTGTTTTGAATGCAATGCTAATCAACCAGCAAACATACAATACAACACGAGGGCCATCAGCTAATCAAGCTCGGCATCTTGCCGCCAGATTAACTGTTCAAAATAGGACACTTGAAATCTTCTTCTGCATGATTACAATAACCTTAGACTGCTTGATTTTTTTTTTTTTTATTCATGGAATGCTTTGCAGCATCTGCGTTCGGCCATCAAAGGTGTCCGCCAGGTGGGGGGTGGGAGATGTGTTGGAGGGAAAGTTTGTGGGCTCTGGTCTCTCAATGGCTCTCTGTAAAAAGGATGGTGGGCATTACTGCTGGGAGACGGGAAGAGAAAATGGCTGCAGCTGTTTGAAGATGAAAAGTCTATGAGTGATATTAGGGTTGGGAGAGAGGTGAGGTGGCAAAGAAGCTTTTTTCCAGAGAGTAATTGCTGACACGGAAGGCTGGAAGAGTTGTGCAAAGTGCATTGCCTGTAACTCCTTTGGTCTACCAAACTTAACATTCTCACTAATCAAAGCGCGGCATTTTGATGCATTAATTTCCTTAGGACTGTGACAAACCAGATTACTGTACAGGCGGATTCGTGTGCCAGTCAGACCTTTAATGCAAAGGGAATGACGAATGGTGACATTAGGTTTGCTCACATTTCTCATCCATCTGCTTGAAGTAAAGCCATCCTCAGATACAGGCTTTATGATTCACGTCTATTGGAATATTATTAACTAAGGCTGAAAGCCGCATGAGGTGAACCATCTGTCCACACACACGCACACACGCACACACACACACACACACACACACACACACACACACACACACACACACACACACACGCATACACATAGAGAGGAAGCAAACACAAACACTTAAGAATAATGTCTTCTGATTTAATGCAGTTTAGTGGTGCTGCGCAGTCTGCTCTTTCCCCGGTCCCCTATCTCACCATCAGAGGCTAAAGAGTGACAGTCGGCCTCTTGCAGACAGGTCTGCCTCCATCAATCTTCATCCAGGTGACATGTTTGGTTTTCAAGAGGCTGTGTTTTTTTTTTTTTTTTTTCCCTTTTTGTTGAAATTGACAACCTGTTTTTGCAGGTAGAAATATTTGTTTGCCTTGTCTGAGCCTGGAGAAGGGAAAATGATCCATAAATTCCACAGGCTGCCATACATTACAGCAAATGGCTCAACCCTGGAATGCCATTTGTCTCATGCTGGGTATCTGTGCACATTGTCATGAAGCAATCCGCCCTTGCTCACACCAATATTTTGACAGCTTAATGGATGTGGTATTGTGATACGGTCTCATTTGTAGACTGCTTAGGCCTGACTAGCTGCTTGCTGTGTTATTATTTTTCTTGGTCTTGACAAACCTATCTTAATTTATGACTGTGTGTAAAAGCTTCTGGGCAATCCATTCTAAGCCCACTCTCAACATGATGGAACACAGCCCATAGATCAAATATGTTTGTTTGTCCCCGAGTACTTCATGCTATTTTGTGCTTATTTCCACATGAAGCCGCTGTGCTTTGTTAGGACTTTGTGGCTTTTAGATCCTTGTGGCTGGTTCCCTCTCATTGCCACAGACAGAAATGTGAGTCAGTCAGTCTCAGGGGCAGTTTATTCAAGGCAATATAGCATGAAGGACAAACATCTGGTGTTTTCAGATGGTCTTGAGGAAGACCTTTCAGCTGAAAGACAGAATACCGATTACCATCTCTAATGTCAAACCTGTGCCAGGCACATTTGCCTGTCATGGCTCAGAAAAATGGCAAAACAGAAAACAAAAGATTAACAGTTCAAAGTGTATTATTGCCCCTTATTCAGAGGTGTGTGCCTTCTTACCTGGCAAAACAGTATTCATACTAAGGTGATGATGGAGAAATATCATGGGAGTATCATCAGGCTGGACTTCAGACAGCTTTGATCCAAGATCATCTTTTGGTTCAGGGCTTCAGAATGTGCATTGCTCTTGTAAGGAAACTACTTCTGCATTCATGTCTGTGTACCTGATTATACTGTTTTATTTAGTCTTAATCAAGTGTTCATTTGAAGGGCATTTACCCTGTTTTATCGATTTCCCCCATCCCATGTGCCAAATACTATGGACGTTTTTGTCAAATATTGTAATAGCTTTCACCTAAAAAAAAAACGATTGACTTTATTTCCAAGTGCTGAATGCCATGTCTGGCCCTGTCAATTTAGACTGACGGGAATGGCATAATAAACTGTCAAAATATAAAATGTCAAAATATTTATATCTTTCTTGGTCTTTCTTGCATGTGTCTGTCTTCCTATCTCCTTCTGAATTCTCAGTCTTCCTTCATTTGCCTCCTAGTTGCCGGTGAGCAGCATATCCTCCCAGAGCAGTAAGAAAGGCTCAGCATTTCTCTGTGTCTGTGTCTCTGTCCCTCACTTGCAATCTGCAATCTGTCATTCAGGGACACATTAAATTTTTAAACGCCTGTGAGAAGCTAAAGAGTGACAACCAGGAGTGATAGCGGATATACCTTTGAGATATCATCAGAACAAAAATAAACTGATTGTACGAGAGGACCTTTTTTTTTTGTCAAGCATCCCGGGCTGCTATTTTTGATTATCTCCCCCCCCGCCCCCTGACCACCACCCCTCTCCAAAAACAAAGGACAGCACTTGATATCTTTGTGCTGAAACCATACGTCAAATGGACTGATCGCACCGACTTCCAAATAGTGTCCACTGAGATTCGGGAACTGTTGGAACAATAGCTGAGTGTGACTTAATGCTAGTGATCAGTTGCAACACTGTGGCTCCTCAGTCCCCAATGGTGCAGCTCCCCACCATAACAGGACGTGGTGCTGGCTCATTGTGAAGGGGGCAGTTTGTTAAATGGAATTTGGATCAATATACCTGTGTGCTTCTGCTAGATTCTGCTTTCTCATTCTCTCCCATATTCCGGCAGTCACAGTGAAATTGGCTTTTTTATTTCCCCATTTTGCTATCTGCAGTGACACCATAATGTTGTCATTCATACTGCAGACATAATTGATTGCTGGTTGTCGAGGGGGCTGGATTAAGTGAAGAGTTTCGCCGTCCATTGGAAATTCGTCATCGATCAACATATTTGTAGAAAGATGAATTCACAATGTGTCTATCGACAGAGCAAAATGGTGGAGATTCATAGGCCAATCAAAAAGGGACAAAAGCAATTCATACTACACAGAAAGGAGGTAATCTGTGTGAATAAACTCAGACTTCTCTCTTTTTATTATTCAACGGCACAAAGCATAACAATGCATGCACGATCAGTGCTCAAAACAGCACATGGGTCAGCTACTTACACTCAGAATGCCTATTAATATTCTGAGTGCAAATAGCTGACCCATGAATTGTTTGTGCATTTACCCATCGGTTTTGAGCGCTGATTGTGCATGAATTGTTATGCTATGTGCCATTTTACATTAAATAAGCAGAAATCTCTTATTTTCACACAAGCGTTGCTTGCTTCGTCCTTATATTTTGACAGAGCCTAACAACACCAGAACTCTTGACGATGCCATTTTGGCATGAGAATTGAAAAATTACAATTCAATATATTATCAGTTCTGTCATCATTAATTTGTGTCTCTTTTGTCAAAATGCCACCGGCCAGGTTACAGCAAAGAGCCCAACAAAAAGAGACCTTTTTGAAATCCTGAAAGGAAGGGGTATCAGCCCCTGACAGCAAGTCACATACAGGATTTGCCATTTTTAGCTCCCGCTGATTCCAGCCAGCTAAATAACTGGAATGGATCAAAGGTGTGCTGGCTTTGAGCGAATAACCCTCTGACTGCGGATCTCCGGCCAGTTGATCAATGTGTCTGCCTTTGCGTCTGGACACAATTTTCCCCCCAGCTCGGAGGAGGCCCTCGTCTTGCTAAAACCTTGTCCAATTGGAGCCTTAGCTTACAGTCACCAGGGGAACCTGCTCTACTGAAGCAGGGCCAGCTCCCGATCCCACGCCGTGAGCTTGGCCTCGCTTTCGAGTGGATTGCAGCGCAGAGGTGGCCTTGTCTGGCCACACAGCCCACTGCTGAATATTCATGATGGAACCCGTGTGGCGGAGGGGTAATTTAATTTGTACGCGCTCTTAGAGTGGCAACACAGCAGGGAGAAGCAGAGGCCGGAGGAATCTCCTCGCCCATTACTCTGTCACACAGTCAAATGAAAAAGCACAGAGCCTGATAAACCACACTGTGCCCGGTACTGAGTCCAAAACAGTTAGGTCTTGGAGCAAAATGTAAAAGCATGGTGTACAGTGCTACTTCATTGGCTTGGGCGGGGCACGTGCGTACACTGTAATTTCAGGTAATTCTAGCTATCCATCTCCCTTTAAGAGAGATGAAGAGAGAGATATCGGAGCACTTCTCTATTACTGGGGTCAGATGTGCAGGTTTTGTCTACGAGAAGGACCACAAAGAAAGATGTTCCGTGTTTACCTGCTTTTTCACATGACTGTGTTTGGGGAATGAAAGATGGCAATCTCTGTGTTTGTGACAATGTGGAACGATCACCATACACCATGCAGCCAACTGCAATGTTGGCTATATCTGCTTGACAAAGTGATTGAATGCTATATATTTGTAAGATTCCACAAACGGAAAGAGATTTCACATTTACTGCCACAAGGTCTTCCTCATATTCTGCAGCTTCTATCTTGTAGTCCATTTCCCCATCAGGATTTGTTATGCAAGTCGGGCAAATCTAAAAATGGATGACAAAACTATTGTATCTCTTTAGATTTTAAACTGAAAGTCTTTAAAAATATATACATACAGAAATGCAATCTTGCAAGCAGATTGTGTTTGGGTCTACTTACAAGATACTGTGCAGGTCTGAGCCTGCATTTTTTATTAGTTTGCTCAGATGTGTTTAGTTTCACATTTGGCTTTTTTTATTAGAAAGCTGAGGAACTGCCTGCACTCCTGGCAGAATTATGGAGGCAGTACGTCAAAGTGCTGTTTGAGCTTTCTTGGCTTGCGTGGACTGCGCGCAGTCGAGGCCTGTCTTTTGAATACGAATTGACGATTCACAGAGGAGCGCTCTTTCAATCTGTAATTCACGTCCGTATTGATGTGAAAGTATCTGCAGGCAGGGTTTATCAGAAGGACAAGTGTCATAGGTGCAGAGTCTCTTGCAGCGTTGTCTTCAATTTTAATGAAGAACCCGGCTGTGAAAAAGGCCAGAGTCTGTGTGTGTGGGGGGGGGGGGGGGGTGGGGGGGGGTTTACTGCGTTCATGTCCCACTCACCCAGGAGGGGGGATAACCCTGCCGATTAGCATGTCTCACTGCGAGCACGGTTTCTGCTTGGTCGTGGAGAAAGGGAGATCGACATTGAATGAAAGAACGGGGATTTGGTTTCTGGCAAGAGAGGCCCCCGGGTTTGACCTTCCTTCAGACAATTCCCAGTTATTCTGACTCCTTGTCCGTCCGCCGATTAATTATTCAGAGGCGGCATTCGTTATCTCTGTCATTCTCAGAAGAGTGAGACCTTGCCTCCTGGAGGGAGACCAGCCTCTCCGTCGTTCCTCTTCTTTTTTCCGCCACTTCCCGGTCCTCCTTCCCTCCGGTGTGCTATTTTAGCCCCTCACATTTGGCAGGGGCTCATTGTGGCTGTCATTCAAACGTCCTCGGCGGATGGTGCAAATTGTTTGTTTGTTTGTTAGCCGTCCGGCAGGGAAGATTGTGAATGCAGGTACGTGATGAAACTGGTGGAGGTTGGTAGGGATGTGTCATCCCCCCCATGAGCCCCTGAGGACAGGCTTTGAGAGGTGGCTAAAAGGGGTGGGAGAGGGGGCAGAACCGGATTCTCACTCGCAGGGTCTCGCAGAGAGACGAGAGGTCATACCTTAAAGGAAACCATTACGTGACCGTATCGACCAACGCCTAATTGACTCCAGTCCCTCACGGCGAAGGCTAAGGGGTATGACAGATGGCCCCGCATTACAGGTCCGCCCACCAGGTAGGAATATACAGCAGGCTGATGCCTGTGAATGGATGTTAACAGAAAAACAAAGAGCAACTTGCCAGCCAACAATCCGCTATGTCCCAGGCAAAATAGTGGTCAGTTTCAACCTCCACAAGTTTCAAAGACAATTCAAGATCTATACTTTCACTTAGAAAAATTGACAGGGGCCACAAACAATGCTGATCCAAATAGCTTTCGGAGGGTGGGGGGCTTTTGTCTTCTGCTCCTGTCCCATGTCTGATTTGGCATTGTTTTCTGGCTGTATTGATCCAGAATAAGGTGTTTTTATAGTGTACCTTATAAAAGGATAACACTTAAACTGGTAATGGAGATGATCTTTGCCCTGCAGTTCATTTGGACCAATTGACTTTCTTGATGCACAGCACTCCTAATCTGTGTGAATTGCAGTAAATGGTGGAAAGAGACTTCACCTCATGGCTTCTGCCCTTTTCATCATGTTCCTTTGCAGGTTTTTTTCCCCCTGGCAGTTACCAGCAGTGTGGTATCATCTGTCAATCATGACTGTGCACAGAGCTGAAATCACTGGGTGTGTCAGGATCAGCCATGATTCACATGCAAATGTGGGTGTTCACCAGCGGGCTGGAGAGAGGCTCGATGCACCATTTGCTTCAAGGTCAAACAGAGGCAATCTCAGTCTGTACTAATAAAAAATATCTAGCCGAGATTGACAGTTGAACAGGATATTGAGTTAGCAAACATTTTTTAAGCACTTTAAAAAATTGTTTGGTAATTATTTACAAGCGTGATTTTTTATTTATTTTTTTAAAGACATGGAGTCATGGAGATGGGATTTATTCGTAATATTGAGACAAATGTCTGCACCCTCATGAAAGACACTTCGCTGATTAACTTGCCCTGGATAGCTTTTTATCTGCAGCCGTTTGATGTATGACATCTTTTTAAGGTTTGGTCGAATGCAATCACAGGCTTTTTCACTGCACACACCCGAGACCCTCCAGATTGCCTGCCGGCCCCCAGGGAGGCCATCCTTCAGAAAATATTGACTGTCGGATACTGAGCCCCGCATGTGTGTGTGTGTGTGTGTGTGTGTGTGTGCGTGTTCCTGCTTGTGTGTAAGCAATAAGAATACATAGAAGGGTCAACTAAAGAACTAAAATCACTCGTATACTGTAAAGGAATCCTCTTGGGGATGCTTGGGTAGGCATGTTATTTTTCATCTTTCCTCATTACTTTTTTATCGGCATAGGCAGAAATGGCATTTATTTTTTTTTCACTTTTTTTTTCCTTTTGCTACAGTTGTTGGGTACTAATGGGTGTTTATGAAGTATCTCACATTTATTCACTGGCAGAGAGCTAGTGGGAGTGAACAGGTTACAGTGTTTAAAGCATTTGTTTTGCATTGTGGGGATGAGAGCACTTTTGTAAGCGGTGGCTTTCAAATTTCAGTTCGGCTGCATGTGCTCATTTCTGTTCGTTGGAATACCTGTGCAGTGAAGATAGCTGAAGCTATCACTGAGCACGCTGGCCAAAGAGTGGGGCACTGTTCTTGCCTGGGTCTGAGAGGCCTTCGCAGTGAGTGATGACAACTTCAATGTGTCTCCACGGTGACTGAGGTGGGACGGCAGTGACAGGGTGCGTTCTCGGGGGACTGCATTATTTTGTGTGGAGTGGCCTGTCTGTCAGCCCTCTCCAGGGCCCTGTTGCTAGGATGCTGGAAGGGAATTTCCTGCCTCTCGTGGTCATGAAAGAGCTCTTTTTTAACCAGCGCTCAGGGCAAGGCCAGGGCTTTGTTAGGGGCCCCCCAAATCCCAGCGTTCTTATCTGAGGACCAGCTGATTGACAGTAATTACACAGTATCCTGTCCTCCTCTGGTATCTCAATCAAAGATGGTGAACTCAGTTAGAAGAACCCAGACTCATTCTGCCCTGGAAACCAAAGTTTTCCCTTTTTATCTGCTCTGGAAGATACAAAGAAAAACTTTGTCA
The DNA here is from genome assembly GCF_013368585.1 of Megalops cyprinoides. Classification (NCBI taxonomy): domain Eukaryota; kingdom Metazoa; phylum Chordata; class Actinopteri; order Elopiformes; family Megalopidae; genus Megalops; species Megalops cyprinoides. The sequence continues at coordinate 17,265,341 of NC_050602.1, read as the reverse complement.
CAGTCATAAATGAGGCTGGAGAGATCGCAGCTGCATAAAAAAATCACCAAAATATTGGTATACTTTAGAGTAGTAACAACTTCAAACACAAACTGTATCCTTTTCATAAGGGTTTAAGGATAATGATTGTAATGCAAGCCACAAAATAATGAGTGCTAATTGATTTTTTTTCTTACGAAAAGGCTGGCTTTGGTAGTCTTTACCTAATCATTTAAAAACCATAATTTGTCTGCTCCCAGGAGGGAACCGAGGATGTAAGTACAACAGGGATGATCACTTTCCTGACACTTCAATGTTAAAAGTCACTCTGCTTTGGGAAAGCAGGTGAGAAGAGTGAATGTGTGTTCCTCCTGACCCTGACCCTTTGTGCTGTGTTGTGAGTTCTGCAGATGTCTACTGTTTTGTCAGTGCAGACAGTTGGGTCTTGCCCTTTTTAACAGTTTCTTCTTCCAGGATAATGTCCCCCCCAGGGTAAATGATAGCAGGATAGGCCTCTTAAATCTGTTAGAATTTCGTGTAGAACTGCAGGAAAAAAGCAGAATATGATAATAAATATATTAAAGCAACATTACATCACAGACACCCCTATCCAGATCAACTTACATAGGTTACAGTTTTTACATGTTACCCATTTATACAGCTGATATTTACTGAGGCAATTCTGGGTTAAGTACCTTGCCCAAGGGTATAACAGGGATGCCCCAGCAGGGAATTGGATCCTGCTCCTTACCACTATCCTAAACTGCCGCCCCAGTTATGAAATATGGATTACTTGATTTCAGACTCCCTACAAGTTGGTAATTTTTACATTCTAAATATGAGCCCTCAAAGAATGTGCAGGTGGCTCCTTGGGCCACGATAAACCATGTAGCTATATTTTTATGGGAACGTTTTCTTTCAAGATTTCAGGAAGTGCCACCACTACCCAGCATGCACTGCAGCATGTTTCAGTTTTAAATGTGTGGGATGTTTCATTGCTATATATATATAAAAAAAAATAATAATAATATGTAATGGGTCTTCTGTGCAGCTTGCAGCTATAGCAAATCTATGACAAATGCACCATAAATGTAAAGAAACGATACATAAATGTATAAAACTGTGGTTGAATTACACCTTAATCTGTAGCAAGCGCGTGAGGGTTCAGCTGATCCTTCCACAAACAGCTACTGCTACACACACACACACACACACACACAACAGCAACAACAACAACAACAAAAACGGTCAGTAGAAAGAAATAGTCAAGTCGCTTGCTAGAAACAGTTAGTGACAGTGAGTGAATTTTTGCATCCTGCAGTTGTGGTAAGTGCCTTTCAACCCTATATGGCAGCATCACTGGCAACTGACAGGCACTGTATGGGTCAGACACTGTTGCTAAGTCCTGAGATGTCGACACACGGTATGATATCAAAAGCCATGTGCTGTGGCAGCCTATTTTCCCTGATGCTGCAGTAGCGGTAGTGATTTTCAAGAACTGTAATATGTGTACTAGCTTTTAGCTGTGCCTGTGGCTAGGAGGGAAAGTACCATAGCTCAGATCTCACCCTGATTCCTCACAGAAATGGAATCATACTTCTGTGCTGAAAAAAGTATTATCTGACATGGGACATTGGGACAGGAAAGACTGGCGCTGTTGGAATATGTTTTCCCATCAAAGACACATGGCTTGGTCCCACACCGTTAGCAACAATGTATTATCAACTTTGAAACCATGAGAGATGGCTGTGTATGTGATAGATTTAGGGTATGCAGGCATATAGGTGTTTCTTTTCCCCCTGCTCACACATGTAACCCACTTTCTGCCTCCGTGTTTTGATCTTGAAATATCCTGCCATCCCTCTTTTGATGTTCATCTGCTCCCCTCAAGCCATGTGATGAAGGTTTGCATTGTCAGCGAGGAATTGAATATTCTACTGTGTGTGTGTGTGTGTGTGTGTGGGTGGGTGCATGTGTTTGTGTGTGCATGTCAGTGTGCGTACGTGTATGTGTGTGACAGAATAAGTGCTTCTCGAAGGGGACACTCTATTTGCATATTACTTGTCGCCATACAGCAATGCCTGTTACATTAGCAGAATGTAGGAGGGTAGCTGAAAGCGTGATTATCAAGCCCCATTTGTCCCGTTCTCCTCCTGAAGTGAGCTGGCAGCCCCCTACACCTGCCACATGCCCTGCGCTAAATGTGCGGGGGTTTGGGCCGTGATGTAATATCACATAATGCAATCTAATATGGCGAGGAGACATTCGGACAGAGAGAGATGCCTTGGTTATTGGAGGAGGGGAGCAGTGCTATTCATCAAAGTGTTATCTGTGGCATTTCTGAATTTGTTAAAGTCACAAACAAGACTCCATTACAATGACGGACAAGCTTGTAACTGAAACTATATTTTTTCGTATGGTGTCAGTTTGTATACATCACTTCTGTATTTCATTATTTTTGGCAGGGAGTGAGGGGCGGAGTGGAAGACTTGGCATTTTCGGAATACAAATGAGCGAGGTTTACTTGACACACAGAGGAATCGCTCAACTCACTGGAGCAGAAATTTATTTTCTGGACGTAGCTCTGCTACATATTAAATCTGAGATATTTGGTGGAGATGAAAGCTCCCCTTCTTAACAGGCTGTTAGCTGCTGCTTTGCACTTTCACAAGGCACCTGCACGTTTAGAAAAAAATGTAGGTGAAGTGTTTGGTTGGATGTACCATCCATTTATAAATAAGATAAGGCTCTAGGTATCCTGTGAAGTGCTCTTCCTCTCACATTCTGTTCAAGTACATTTTAATAATGAGAGTCACATTCCCTAAATAGAACTCCAAGTGATTGCACAAAGTGAAACGTAACAAAAACACTCTGTTTCATCTGCTCTGCTTAGAAAAGGCTTGATGAGACTGTGGAATCGATTCATCTAACGCAGACTAACGTGATCAAAATGGGCTGTTTTTCTACTGCGTTTCCCTGGTGTGTGTTTCCACTGTTGGACCTAGGCGTCACAAAGCCCAGCAGGTTATTAAATAAGAGACTCCTCGGGGGAGCAGCTGAGAAATTGTGTTTCCCCCCACAATAAAATGACCGAACCCGGAGAGTGTGAGATTTCCCACCTACACGGCAAGAGCGTATCGCAGTCTCACCAATCAGAGAAATAGATCGGGGCCTCCCGAGTGTCAGTTCTGATAGAAAAGACCGTGTGTGTATCACCTCTTCTAGTTGATGGCGAGGGGTGGGGGGTGTGAAAATGATCTGTATTGACTGCATGTCATGTTTAAAGTGCGGCGCAATATAAGGATTGCACCACACATCTGCGGGTATGACATCTGCATTGGTGTTTATGGGCTTTGGGCTGCAGAAAGTCTACTGCATCCGACATCAGGTGATGGACATACTACCCGTGACTGTGGGCAGATGGGGAAATAAATTTGCTTCTACTTTTTATTTTATTTATCTTACACGGATTAGAAATATGTACTTCGGATTTTCCCTGGAAAAAGTCATCATGCTGCTCTTTTCCATGTGAATATGGTGACTTAAAAGATGGGGTTCAGAACGACGTTATACTTAAGGGTTTAAGCCTTATTAAAGAACACGGCAAACATGGCAAATAAAAGCTAATTTCTGCTGGCTTTTGAGCAATCGGATCATCGCGCCTTTAAATCCCTGTTTAGAGGAGGGATTTCCTTTAATGGCATTTGATTCCCCGATGCCAAGTAATGTGACCGTGCAGAGGGGACGGGAAAGTGAGCTCTGGCTGGCCTCCGGAGTGAGGACAGCAGGGAAGCTGGATAGCGGGAGCTGGTGGACTGATGCCCCAGTGATCTCTGCTGGGAAATCTGCACTCCTTCCAAGCAGCCTTGAAAGTGCTCCCAGCGAGGGAGCTCAGAGGCTAGCGCAAGTGACTGGACGTGGTTCTGTGTGTGGACCACAGCACTGCTGCCTGTGTCTCCCAGCCTACATCTGCTTTGCTGCTGAATCGTTCTTCAGAAGTGAGCAAAGTCTAGTTTCAGAAAGTCATAGGAGTCTGACTGATGCTCCAGTTAAAGCATCTGCCTTTGTCTGCAGGGTAGGTTGTTGTGTTTTTGGTGAAGCACTCATTTTTTGCTCTATTGAGTTTTCATCTGGGATAGAACGTACAGGACCCTGCTGATTCACAGTTCTTATTGTGCAATGTCCGTTTCTTCCTTTAGCTGTGTATTGTTGGGCCAAGATAAAAAGAACATTTTGTTTAGAAGCTGTGCTTGGTATCTCAGCACACCCTTAGCACATATCTCAATGGAGTTGTGTAGTGTAGCACCTCTGTATTGTAGACCGCAGTGATCAGAAGCACCCACAAAACATGCAACCTCTTGACCTCTTGAGCCCCTGTGAAACAGATGCAGCAGCCAAGGGTGTGGGAAAGGGGCCTTTAAAAAAACCTCGTTCTGCTCTTTAACCCATTTCCCCAGCCCTTAGGAATGTGCTAGGAGGTCAGAGCCATCGCCTTTGGTGTTTAATGTGTGATTAATCTTCTGATTAGCTTAATCCACCAATGCAGAGATAAAAAAAGATCTCCCGAACACCCCCTGGCAATAGAAGGCTTCTCCATCGATCCAGCCAACAACAGAGAGTGGCCTCAGCTCAATGCTACCCCCTTCCCTGCTCTCCTGTGCACATCAAGCTCTTCAGTGAGAGCGCACCTGGTGGCACAAAAGCAATCTGCATATAACAATCTCTTAGCAAAGCAGACTAGATGAATGGAAACGTTAATGAGGTCCAGACAATAAAAGAAAGCGTCATGGATTTTGGCTCACGTTAGCATTAAAAATCACCCCCTTCCCCCCCCAATTTGTTTAATAATATAGTTAATTAATGTGAGGCCTTCATTTTGCCTTTGTTAGGCAAGTTTTTCAGTTAGCTTTTGTGCTTTGTTTAAAAAATAAAAATGAAAAACAAAGGAATGCTGGGAAATGAGATGGATAAAAAAAGGTTATGCTAATCAAAGGCCTGTTCATGACTGGGACCCAATCATGGGGAAAGCACTTTTCACATGTGCAGGCTGAGCCCTGCAATCCAGGTTCAATCCCTGCTGTGTCATCAGCCCACGGTGACTGGTTGGAGCCCACAGTGGCAAAACCAGTTGGCTTTGCTCCACCAGGGTAGCTCAATCACGGGGAATTTTAGCTCAGTCAAAATATGTAACTTGCTGCCATTTTGGTATCTCGCAATATATTTTGTCTTTGTGTGAATATATTTTACATGTATTTGTGATACATTTTTGGGCTGAACAATGTATTTTTCAGTGCATCACCATGTTATTTCATGTTTGTATGGGTTTGTGGCTGGGTTTCCTAGTCCCTCCACTCTCAGACATCTTGCAACTCACGAGGCAACTGAGAGCTACTCAGCTGACATCAGTGGAGCTGCACCTATATTCCAATTGGTGCCTACTTCATTGCAGTGCACTGTGGGACTTGTAGTATGAAAAATATCTGTTGGCTGTGGGAGGTTATTTTGGGGGATTGCATTCATCTCGCTTCAGTGCTCCAGCGTGGGTGCAGAGGTTAATGTGATTTGCTGATTCCAAACAGGGTTGTATGAAGGGGAAAAATATGTGAAAAAAGGTTATGAAGAATCGAATAAAAGAATAAAACAAGGACTATTTATGGTAAAAAGTGAGCCCCAGACCATTCTGTATGCCGTGGCAGCACAGTGGAGAATAAAAGGGCTGTTTTGAGGGCGTTTCTCTGGCTTGTAAATGGAAATGATGGTCTTCGGGGTGTTGACATGCGCTCCCTTCCTTGACATGCGTGGCATTCTTTACTTTATAGCACTGGAGAAAACGGCATCCTGACCCTTTACATCACGTGGTTAATCTCCGACAATCTGAAAGGGCTTTTCCTTTGTCAGAAGGATTCTCCTCACACGCAAAGCCTATGTGACCCTGTTATCAGGATGCAGCCACCTGCCGCTGTCCTCCAAGATGGCGTTCACAGAAGCGTTCACCAGGGATGGCTCTGTCTGAGACCAGAAATCCAGGGAAAGTGTCTTGCTCAATGTGTAAAGTGTCTATAAAGCTGCTTTGTTTACACCACGTTTGCTTGTCGCTTCCACCTAACCCCTTCAGCTGGGGAAAGGAATAATGTTTCACAATGTCTTAGGGCGCTCTTTAATACCCTGCCCCAGTGGCTTGTGGGTAGCTTGCGACTGAGTGGCCATGATTTCATTGTACAGGCCCTGGCAGGGCAGCAGTGGCACAGACATCTCTGCTCGGGCTGGCTAGAGAGGAGGCGACTGACCTCTCTGATGTCCTTGATGTGCCTGTTTTCAGTGCTGCCCCCTGGTGCTTTACCTGCACAAAATAAATCATCTGATACCAAATCTCTCTCCCTCTCTTCGTGTCTTTCTGCCCTTTTCCTTTCTTTCTATAGTTTTCATCCTTGTAATTTCATGCCAGCCAGCATTTGATCTTTATTTGTACTTGTTACACATAATATGCTAATATAAGATAATTTGATTTTTAACAACACTTCATAATCCTTCACTTAGTCTTAATCAGTGTTGCTGGTATATATGGATTTAAAAAGGAATGGATGGTTGTGTTTCAAATTTTCATTTGAAAAAAAAAAAAACTAAACCAAGGAGGATTAATCTCTTTGTCTCTCTCTCTCTCTCTCTCTCTCACTCTCTCTCTCTCATATCAGTCGAATTCAAATTATGCAATATATCAAATTGCACAACATACCAAACAAAATTCATCCTGGATTTAGAATTAATGTAAAGAACACTGCAATAAAATATCATTAAAGGGCAATTGACATTTATATACAAGAACAAAAAATAACTCTCTTCATCTCTCTCTCTTTCTTCCTCCCTCCCTCTCTCTCTCTCTCCCCCTCTCTCTCTGTTGAATGAATCAGATGGGCTCAGTGCCCACTCATAGAAACCTAAGCCCTTCAGGTCTTTTGGGCCTCTGTCAATCTGCCTCATTTCCTCGATTCTTTCCCTTTCAGCACTTTCTCTTCAAATGGGAATCAGTGAGTGCAGACAGTGAAAGCCCTTTAAGGGCTGGACTTAAATAGCCATACTTTTAAGAAAAAAAAAAAGAGAGTACAGTCATGGCAGTTGTATCACTTCCAAATGAGTAACAGTCCCGGCTAGAGCACTTATGGGAATTTGCTGGGTCTTTTAAGAATGGAGACAGGAAAAAAAAGATCTAAAAATAAAATTGCACATATATCAATTACAGCTGGAGTAAAAATGCTGTTGTCTTCCTTGGCTGAGTATTGGCTGACTGCCGCCATTATTCTAAGGAATCCTGAGACATAGCCCTGATTGAACACCATGTCTGCCAGACACCAGTGTTTCAGGTTACACCGTACACTTTGTTAAATGGGCTTAAATGTTTAATTAGCCTAAGAATGATGATGAAAACATAAACATCCCAAACCCTACCTTTATTTTGGTTGAACTAAGAGATGGTGAAGAAAGGGACTTGCATACTTGCCATTACTCCCACCTCCCCATAGAGAGGAACAGGACAAGACCAGTATTTGTTGGTTTCACTGTCACCTTTTATCAACTTCAATATACAATATAGTATATCAATGTAGTATATAAATAATCTATGTAGTGTAATTGTGTAATATATAATTAAATATATCTATCAAAGGTATACAGCAAGTGTGTGTGTGAGTGTGAAATTCAAACCCTAGAATATGAGTATCATATTGCTTTTTTTGGCATTGAAAGCAATACAGATATAATCTTCTTATATCCCATGCACCATAACATTCATTCAATTTTCCTCATGTAAGGTATCTTATATTGCCAATAAAATACATCTAGGATTCACATTAAAAGTGGTTCATATAAGTTAGAGGCTATATGCATCTTGTATAGAAATGAACTGAGAAGGATAAAACGATTTGATAAAATGATTGTGATGATAAAAATGAGAATGACAAAAAAGATTAAGGGAGGATATAGCTACAGTGGGTTTTAGTAAATAAAATATTTTTCCTGGTAATACTTTGAATACTTAGAGTGAGAATATTCTCACCTCTTTTTGTTTACTGTCATAACTGTACAGTGGGTTATGTTTGCGCGCTGGAGGCCATGCATGTATGTGCAATGTGTGCCTGAAATTTCTTTGTGTGTTATTTATAGCATGGCATGAGCAATGATCCGGTGGGGTGTTTTATTAAAATTGCTATCAAAGCCACGCTCTGTGATGAAGAGTCCGGAGGACAGTACGCCGCTATCATGCAGCTCATCCTTAATGAAAGCGGATTAGAGGGGATGATCCGGGCTTTGCGAACCATAGGTTTCATGCGGGCGAGGTCAAAGGCAGCTTGGAGTTCCGTGCCACGCCATACCACTGGATAATAGCAATAACGAGCCAAATGACTCCATCACACCAATCACCGTCTCAGCTCTGCCTCTGCCACAACGAGCATTAGTGCTGATTATCTTCACTGTTTCTGCTAATTTAATTTGTTCTCTTCCTAACAACTAAAATGATGTTTCAGACCGTAAACCTAATGGGTTGCAGCTTGTGTTAAATGCAGCTGCCAGGTTATTGACTCACACTTGAATGTCTGAACACATCACAGTTGTCTTTAAGATGACTGCATTGGCTTCCTGTTGAACACTGTATTGATTACGAGGGAGCAATCGTAACATATGAGGCCTTAAGTAGGCACAAGTGTTCTCACCTTGAAGAGCTGTCAGCACCATGTGTGCAGGCTCGATCTCTGTACTCAGAAAATTGGGGATGTTTTGGCATACCTATTTATGGTCTAATGCTTGATTGAGATGCCAAAAATGGTGGAATGTGGAACTCTTCCAGTTGGGTGTTAGGTTAAGGTTGGCCTAGGCCTACCACCCCAACAAAACAAACAAAGAAATGCATTTTACAAAACTTGAAAAGCACGGGAAACACCGCCATGAATCACTGGCACCAACTGATTATTGAACTGAATTCCAATTGTGGAACTCTTCCAGTTAAGACTAGGAACATTCACACTCTTGAATCTTTTAAAACCAGCTGAAAATGTTTCTTTTTAATTGAGCTTTTGTGTATTGGCATGTCAATGCTTGAATTGTGCCATACCTCTGTTTTTTCTAGTCATGTACAAATATTGAATGTTTCAATCTGATGCTGAAAAAAAGTCTAACAAAGTAAGCAATAAGGCACAGCAGGGTGTGCATTACACTGAATAACCACACACCCAGAGATGTGATAAGGCAGCAGGTCTGCATAGGGGTAAGTGTGTAGTTCTTCTGCATAATTGCATATCCTGGAATGCTTTATTGGTCTTATAAAATGGGTTGCTCGAAACTTAAATTGAGAAGTTGCAGTAATATTTGCTTGTAAAAGTGCTCTTTCTTGAAAATGGGTACCTGTGGAAATGTTTTTTATCCATAAGGAATGACCCATAAAGAGTTGCACAGTGCAGTTGAGTGAGGGGATAATGCTGAAAACAACACAGGCAAACACACTTTTTGGTTTTGAACTGTAGGGAGATAGATAACCACCTACTTCAACACCAAACTGACCAACTGACACTTGCAATAAACTAACTGGGTAACATTACTCTTAATTGGTCAATAAGACAGACAAAATGGCAAATCCAACATGGAGCTGTTAGCTGAGGACATTAGCTGTGGACAAAGAGGCTCCTAATTTTCCAAAATAACATCAGTATAAATACTACCTAAAGTGCGGTTTCAGCCACTTGCTCTTGAAAAATGTTGCAGCCATGTATTAACACGTTGTCCCAGCTGTGTTGTCACTAGATGTTAATACACACTCTCACAACCAGTTAGAATCTGTTGTTTCTCCAAGCCATGTACCTCAAAAATCAAGCCCTAATCAGCGAATCAGGAAAAGAGAGACTTATTAGCTCCTTTTATAAATTCGGTTCAGGACGAATTCCATGACATACCTCTTAGGCATTGCTGATTTACAGAGCTGACTCATCAATTTGATGACTGAAATTTGGTGCTTGGCTCAAGGAAATAAGCATAGCCTTCTGGTAACAAGACTATTTTCCTATCCACTGCTCCAAACTGCTCTCCCTACTTCTAAATTTGTCACTGTCTGAAAGAAGAGATTGTCAGCTGCATTCAAATTAGTCCTAAGTTATTCCAAGTACTAACTTTGCAATACTTTAATTATAGGTACACATGGAATCATCTTTGGATCTTATAGAGACATGTGCAGTGCAGACAGGAATAGCTTTTTATTGCAACATAGGAAACATTTTTGAATACAGTCCAGTTATAAGTGCTTTAAAGGGCATTTTATATATATATATATGTATATATATATATATATATATATATATATATATATATGTATATATATATATATGCTAAACATATCAAACAAGCATTGTTAGCGTTTAGAGAAATGTTAATAGATGTTGAAATTAACATTTTTAGTGGCACCCAAAAGTAGTTCTACCAAAACTGTTATCAAAAATATGTGACCATTCCGCACAGTTCAACTACACTCACAATCCTTTGAAAGTCTTCCTTGGCTTGCATTATGATAGAGTGCACAATAATCAACACTCACAAACACATGTTTGAAATGATTCATTGTAATTAATCTGCAGTGTCTAATTTGCCAGCCAAACCACATCTGTGGCCAACTGCTGCCTCCAATGTCACACTGTCATTGAAAGACACAGAGATTTACTTTTCATCCAGCGAGGCAGCGTAGAGGGGTTAGTGGCTAGTTCCAGATGTTTAATATCACGCACCATACCATGAGAAGGAAACTAGAAAAATATGAGCGAAGGTTCTTGTGAGATGGTGAAACACTAGAGTTATGTTGATATTGTTCTTCAGATTTTTTTGTCTTTCTACTTCATTTATGTGCCATTTTTGAAGAATGTTCACTGTATGTAACCCAGATGATTTATCTGAAACCCATGAAATGAAGTGGAAGATCTGAACAATATTTAGTACATATAATATCTGCCCCTAGCCTGATATAAATTTTTCCATGTAGCAATTTTCCTTTTGAAAAATATGGCAGCTATAAACAAAAATGTATATGTGGTGTTTACAAATGAAAATGCAAACTTACTAACATATATATATGTTAGTATTGTGTATATATATATACACACAATATGACCTTCAACAGAATTTAGAATTTGAAGTGTGAACATAAATCTCATATCTGATGTGTTTTGTTGCCATTCGACATGGGAGAAAAAGGAAGTATATCACTTTCTGTCCATGAAGAAGTCAACCTCAGAGTCAGGGAGAGCATGAATAATGAAAGCTAGCACAAAACAGGAAGGCATCTATGATTTAGGCACCACTTCACACAGTGTGCAGGTTTGTGACCAAACAGTGACTAAGTAACAGTTCCAAATATGGAGGCACTCAAAAATAACTAACATGAGCAAAATTGTTTTTGCAAAATTTTTACAAAAACAGTTAAAGAAGCCTACACTGCGAGCATGCATGGTGACTCTCATAATTAAGGAGAGTTATGTTTTTATTTACTTAAAATCCTTTAATAAAAAAAATGTGTGTGTACATATATATATATATATATATATATATATATATATATATATATATATATATATACACACATATATATATATATATATATATATATATATATATATATATATATATATTATATATATATATATATATATTTTAATAATATATATTTAAAAATATTGTTTATTCAAATACATTCTTTTCCCATGTTTTAGTAGCTTTTAATTAAATAGGAGAAAAAGTTGCTCAAAACAAATGTCCACTGTCCCACATTTTAATATATTGACAGATTATATTTTAATGGGCACTTCATGTTCCTCATCATGTTTCTATTAATATGCATGGAAGATGGAATAATAGATATCACTGGCCGACTTTGCTGGGAGCTGCAGCTGCAAGGAGCGGTGCCTAACACTGCTGTAATTATTGTACGACTTTGCGGAGGCACACCTAATACGCAGTAATGGATGCTGTTGTGTTTATCTGCACAGAACCAACTGCTAATGAAACCAGAGTCAGAGGGGCAGCCGCCTGAGAGCCCAGTGTGAGGGAATATCCGAGCTCGAGCATATCAACCGATAGGCAAGGTAACTAATGAGAGGAAGACATCCAGCCATTTAGCCCATTATTACCTGTTAGGGGCTGGTGTGATCTAAATGTCCATATGTGTGCTTGCAAATTGTAGCAAGACAAGCACTGTGATCTCCTGCCATTGCGGAAATGCATAATTCCATTAGGTAATTCACTGTATATGGTGGTAATTTCTAAATGGTGGGTGTCTTAACACCTCAGAAGTGAGGCATTATTTTAAATAAAGGAATAATATATGTGGTTTGCTCTCCCTCCTTTTTCTACCAGAGCAAAGTCCTAACCTACTATTACCGTAAGTACTTATAGGTCAAATAAGAGCTGCAGGCTCATATCCAGACAGAAATGACAGAGCATGCTAAAATACTAGATGACAGGGAAGGAGGCTGTAACTTCCATTTTTTTTCCTATTAGGACATTCATGAATGACATCACATCTGGGTTTTCAGCAGTTGCATATTGGACAAGGTTTTTGCAGAGAGAAGTGAGTCAGTATTAATTTTCTATTAAAGTGTCAATTATGCCTTGTCAACATGTGCAACTTACACAGGAAAATTCTTATTTTTACAAGCTGTCATTTTCTCCCTTCTCCTCCTCTCCACTTCACTTGTTCTTCCTGCCCAAACAAGTACCCTGTTTGAGACAGGTTTTCACCATGCATGAAACAGGATAATGCCACATATACAGGTGCTACTGAGCTGCAGTTAGCCTGTTAACACAGTTTAACAGAATCCATGTCTTTACGTCAACAAAACAACACTATCCTACAACATCATTAACATTGCAAACTCCAAATTCATTGCCTCCATGCCTGCACAAATCCATAGACAATCATTCACTCTCTGCAGTATTTGCCATTAGACAAAAGAAACAGCACGCTTGCGTGGAGCTGGTGAACTGGGGGTTAGTTTCCATATGACTCAGGGCCCATGTGAATTGAAACCCCATCTGTGAGAGGTGTGTCTTTACACAGGTGCGAATCTCTCGCGGAGGTCTGAAAAACTGCCTAATGATTTGAGTACAAATAAAGTTACATATCAAGGTTCACAGGCACCAAGGGCATTAACAGAGTAGATAGAAAATTGAGGTCTGGCCCCCATCACAGTTGCAAAAAATGAAATGAATGATTTGTTTGCACTGCAAGCAGCATGCATTCATTTGCTTTTACCGTTTCTGACAGGTCGGAGCGACGAAGACAATTCACAGCAGGAGAATAGGCAAACAGAGATCTGCGCTGCTACAGTGGGGTTATCAATATACATCTAATGCAATATTTCATGGAGCCTGAAACCTTGAGGGGGCACTTTTATAGTTGCTTGTGAAATCTTTATTGTTTCAATACAATCATACTCCATGGTCACCTGCCACATGGAAGGCTGGAGAAATGTCTCTTTAAACAGTGAAACAAATTCAACCGCTCCTCCATGGAAACAAATTCTAAAATGTGCTTTGTGGTGCTCAGTGTGGCTGGCTTGTTTCTCATTTTGATGATCTCCGTACTATATCATTTTGAAGGATTTATTTTAAACCAAAGCCTACAAATGCATCAACACAAAAAACATAATACAATAAATGATGCAGGCTTAGCTCTGTGGCCATCTCTCGAATCTTCGGGGCACCATGATGCTCCGCCATCTGTCTCTACGGTGACTGAACTCCTTGCCAATATGTTGCAGGGTCACGAGGAACATGCTGGTTAAAACAACTACCGCCATTTTCCCACTTCGGTTGGGGCTGATAAATAGCTTTACCTCCTTTTTTAACATGTTTCTCACGCGAAAATAGCAATGTTATTAGAGTTGCAGGCTTGTTGCGCCTATAAATATAACAACGCACTGTGGCCAGCGTGCTGTTGCTCTGACTGTGGTGTAGTCTTCTCTCTGGTCCCTGTGGTGTTGTATGCAGACTGATTAATGACACATCTGCCTTTGGGACAGTCTTGTGCACTGGAGCAGCAGTGCAATACTTCGCATGCAGAAAATGAATACTGTACGCTGAACAAATTGCCCGGGCACTCGTCTTGGTTGGTGAGCGGGAGAGGTCTCCGTGAGCGACCCTGCCCCTACCCCCCCGGGTGCCACGCAGGGCACCTCGGCTGTTATGATTGGGTCAGCGCGCATTAAAGCTGCCCGTCAGGATGAGGAATCATGTCCGCCTGCTGGCTGGTTGTCGTGGAAACGATGCCCCCAGGGGCTGCTGTAGTCTGTCTGCAGGCTGTGCGGAAAGATCAGGAAGCGAGGTGGGGGGGGGGGGCGGGGGATGGAGGAGAGGTGGGAGAGAAGAAAATTTCCACTCAGGAGCCAGTTGCTGACAAGGCAACAAAAGCACAATATTGTGAATGAGAGGCAGCTCATCTGTCTGAATCGTAGTATTACATGCAGTAATGGTTATTGTAATTCCACTCCGATTAGGTGAATTTGCCGCTTGGGTTAAATATGCTCTGAACTGCACAGTCAATCTTATTTCTTTTTTTTTTCATTATTTTCCTGGCAGATGTCCTTATCCTGACTTACATTGTACTGTCACATATTAACCAGCTCTACAGCTGGCTATGTACTGAAGTCATGTTAAGTTCCTTGCTCCCCCTTTGTAAATCTGTAACCCTTTTGGCACTTAGCCCGCTTCCTTAACTATTTAACAAAACTCTGCCTCCCTTTGCCATGTTTTTCTTTCCCATGATCTTGTGTATAAACAAAATGTCAATGTGAGAGTGCTGAGTTAATGTTAAATGAGTACTAAGTCGTGGGTACTGAGTAGTTGGTACTGTGAGAGGGTGATAAATGTGACCCACTGCTTACGTCAGGATCAGCCCTGTCTTCCTCTGGGGGGGTGAAGGAGGGAAAGATCAGAAAGCCACCTAGAACTTGCAGATTTGCCTTCTTCATTATTCAGGCTGCTCTCCCGCTCTGGCTGCCCAATATCCGCAACGCCGCCATGCGCGGAAATGGTCTCCCTCACATAATTATCTCTGCTCTGCTTCAAGCTCGACCAAAGGATGTTCACTAATGGGCCCTCTAAGCTAATGAATTTTTCTCTTTTATTTCTCTCATCCTATTCCAGATACACTCGAAGATAGAGATAAAGGAAAAGAGGTCATGAAGCTAAAGGGGTTCTGAATACAACAGAGGGGTAAGGCCTCTTTACCTCTGCTTATGTAGTCAATGTTTATGACAGCTGGGTGTCATTGTGTTTAATTTTGAAGAAAAAAAAAAAAGATTTAATGGGTTTAAATACCAGACAGGACACTGTCATTGTATCCTTACATAGGTCTACAACAACAGAAATCTGCTAGTATAAATGGCAATACTAACAAGATGGTAAACAGTAAGCATTGTAGGTCTGCCTTGTTAACGGTGTCAACTGAGCATTAAAAACTATGCTGCCACACCCCTAGTTTACTTAGTCATGATTAACATATTTACTTACTATTATAATGCATCTTCTTACATGTTTATTTTAAGCTGGCATTGATTTTTAAGTTTACTGATCAAAGTACATTGGATGAATCACTAACAAAAGCTGAGTAATATGAAATCGGACCACAAGGTAAGGCTAAAGTCTGTGGTCTGAATATGGTACAGTATCCTGAACAATCAGTCTCTTCGTATATGGAATCTGCAGGGGTATCTTTATGGAATTCTGAGAGGTGGAATGATAAATCCATGACAGAACAGGTTGTGGGTAGGCTGTAGCTGTTCGTCTCCAAGCGTGAAGCAAACCTCTCTCCCCCTGGAACATGTCTGATCCTTTCACCTGGGGCTTGTGATCTTGGTAAGTCTTATTGATTTCAGGACCGGCCTGAGAGGGATTTTCATCTACGGGTCTCTTCCAGTACGCACCTCGGCAGGTGCAATTAAAATTTGCGGAGAGGGGCTGCGCAGTCGAGGGGGTGCTGGCTTGGACTCCAGCCCTCAGGCGAATAGCAGCATTTGAACAGCTGCACAGAGCGTATTCAGCAAAATGATACCCTGCTCCCACTGAGTCGTTTCATTTACTGTAACTGTGTTAGTGTGGTACAGCTCCACATGAGTGCAGGGTAGAGTGTGACAGACTGGAAACACTGGGAGGCAGTGGTGCCTCTGGGTAAAACAGAGGTCACTGGAGCGTAGAAACGGAGCATGCAAATTAACTCTGGGGGGGAAAAACTGCAGTCTGTAGTTTACCTCACAGTGATCATTTAATGTACGCTTTCAGTCTGAAACTGAAATGAATTTGAAGGTTTCTTGAAAAAAGTACATAAGACTTAAGAAAACACTCTCCCTTGGTTTGATTTTCTCACAGATCAACCACTAGTTATGTTTTTTTTTTTTTAGCTCTACTGACATGCTGGCAAAATAGGGAACTATTTCTATTATTTTTACAAGTAGGGGTAGCAGTAGTATTATCAGTACTATTGTTATTATGTGATATCTACAGCATTAATATATGAATACTAATCAACGGAGGTTGCTCTTTGTTGTAATGTCTAAGGGGATACTAGCGATATCAGGATATATGCAGAATATTAGAATTCATACACTACATGCCTGGAAAAAATAACATGGCTTGCAAATGAGGGCAGGATACATTACATTACATTTATTTCCATTTATGAATGTACTGAATGTAATGTAAATGAATGTAATGTACATACCACAATGCTAGATGGAATTCTGTGATGTACTTCAAGCAGGTTCTTGTCCATTTAAAAAAAAAAAACATGACCTATTTAGCTTAATGGAAGCATTTAATGTTTATGGATACAGGAAACAGAGCACCAGGGTGTGGGACAGTGTGACAGTAGAATCCCGCCTGAGAAAAGTTGAATATGAGGAGACTGTGTAAAGTTTTACGACTTAGATCAAAAAGGCATTGTGTTTAATGGGCCAGTGTATACAAATGCTTTTTGTATGGAGTCTGACAGGCTGTTTAATATGCCTGGAAGCTGCCTCCTATGTTTTTCTGAGTGTGCTCCCTTTGCTGGCTTTAAACCTCTGTAATACACATCATAACGCAAAAGCAATAAATTACCACTGTTCAATTATAAACGCTTCAATTGTTTATGCCCTTTTTTGAGAAAAGCAAATTAACCTTGGGTCCTGAGGTAATGAATTTTGTTATACCGGGGTATACAATTTCATGGTATTTGGGAATCAAAGGCTTATTTTTTCTTTAGATGTGCCAGTAATGGAGCCAGTTAAACTGGTGTGTCACTTGTTAAAAAAAAATAAAGAAACAAATCCTTGCTAGCAGTATGTGTAATTATTCCAGAGCTTGTCATTTCTGTCTCTTCAATTTGGTTTGAAAACCTGCTAGGTGGTCAGAGAGCAAGATTAATATGAGAGAGCGCATTGTGTTAAAATGCCCTAAGGCAGGGTCAGGCTGATTTAAATCTAGTTCATTCAAATAATTGATTTTAACTGCTATTTAAAAACTGTTGGGGGTTAGCCATTTTGTGCCACCTAAGACTCAATAAAAATTTTAATTACCACAGAAACAAGCAGAAATGGGCATCTATTAGACCAATAAGACTGACTAATCCCTCTGTGTTTTCTCAACATAAAATCATGTATGGAAAAATGAAAAGAACAGAAATATTTTTAAAAATTAGCAAATGAATCATTTTGAGGACTGCTGCACTGGAGCTTTTTCACTTGTCAGAATAAGCAGTCAAACAGCAGTTGCTGTTTAATGCTTAATAGATACAGCCAATCCTGCTTTAAGACGACACCTAATCCTGACCAATCCTGATCAACCATTAAGTCCCAGTTTGCCAGGCAGTTAGAGCTGGCTGAGAGCACTCTGCTGCATGGGCATATCCTTTCTTTGGGAACAGGTCGTGGACAGGGTCAAAAGGGAGCCGCGGCCTTGTTTAATTAAGGCTTCCGCTACATGAACATGTGCTTTTGCACCAATGACGTGCGATCAATGGTGTCACGAAAAGAGTCTGCGCCGGAGTGATTGAGCATGATGTTCGTGTGTATGTGTGTGTGTGTGTGTGTGAGCTGAACACAGCTCTGTTAAAACAGGACAGGAGCAGAGGGTAGACTGCACAAGAGGGATTGTGAATGGTGCCAGTTCTGTGTGCTTCTGTGAACCCTGCACCATTATCCCTGAGGGTGAAAGGCACTGCATTTGCTCCTCACCCATGGCGCTTACTGCATCGGTGACCTGCTGGGTAAACACAGCTTGCAGATCCTCTTCTTCACCAAATAAGGAGCCTCCAGCAACGCGCCGAGGAGGGTGTCCCTGGCTTTGCTCACAGAGCAGAGAGAGGGAGGCAGGGAGGGGAGAGGGTAAGCACTTCTGCTCTACATCAGCAGCAGTGTTAACAAGCATGGATCAGACCGGAAAATTACATTAAAAGGCTTAATTCCTCATTAGTTCTGCACAGAGAGAGAGAGAGAGAGAGAGATAGAGAGCGAGAGAGAGAGAGAGAGAGAGTCAGAGTTCTGTAGTCCTCCGCCTGTGACAACAAGGCCTCTCTTGGTATTGCATTGCAGCTGTCCATCTTTGCCAAGACACCGCCCCTCTCCTCTGATGACCACTAGCCAGGCATAGGGAGAGAGAGCGTATACTGTGTGCCCTGTCAGCCATGAGCCCCTAGTGTAAACCCGCATGTAGTGCCCAGTGAGAGAGTCTAACCGACAGGGCACTGAAGTATGGATGGCTTGAAGTGCTTATTCAGAAAGGATTCATAATCCCTGCAGAGTCTTCTTTCAGATTTCCATCATTGCGTGATAACAGTGGTAGTATTTGTGCACTAATGGCTATCAGTCCGTTTCTTCTAACTGAATTTCATCTCAGCTCCAAGGCTGCTGTGTCTTATGTTTTAAATGAAAAAAAAAAAAATCCTATGTGGGCACACAGAGGCTTCTGTAGTAGTCAAGGCTGTATGTCAGGGAGATTTTAAAAAGCGGAGAGAATGCTGCTGATTGGTAAGAACTGAGTATAGCCCCTGGGGACATGCTACCCCCTCAGAACTGATGTGTTTTCCACAGAACTCGGTGCACTGGACCTTGTCCATATCTCCACAAGTGCTCCATTACAGAGGGAGTAAATGACAAAAAACAACCTTCAGGTAACTAAAGTTTTCATATCTACCACAGGGCTGTTCTTTTGTGTAAGGAAAGTATGCTGCAAAAATACTGCAAGCGAGAAAGAAACACCTCCCATTAACTTGGCTGTGTAAAGGCTTGCACCGGTATTCTTAAGGGACTCTGTTGAGAGATGGTCCTTGTTAGAATTAAAGATGTTCAGGCTACTGCGTAGCATTGATAAATTGGGCATATCTGCATTTTATTTTAAAAGATCAAAACATAGTTTGCACCTATAATAAATTGAAAATATAAATCATAAAACATGGTCAGTTGTAGCACCTTTACGAGGATGTATCGTAGTTAACATAAAAGAGCAAATTCATTTATTACATGTGGGCAGGTCTGGACATCACAGACCTTACACAGAAAGCATTAAACACTGTCCCAGTGTAGAGCTTGAGTAATTTTGCCACACCTATCAGGTAAAACTAACATCAAAAATTTCAAAAAAAGAGAAAACAACTGTGGCTACCTTCAAATATAATGTAGGTCTAAAATGTTTGAAGTGTACAATTTCACACATGTATCAACATACTGCGGCCTAGATTTGATACAAGTGAAATTTTCAGCAATAAATTTAAAGTCATCTTTTTCTTTCACTGTTTACATGTCATGCCCTGAAATTGATTAAAATTAGCGTGTACAAAAGGGGAAAAAAAAATTCAAAAATTGTTTAAATTTGTTAGTCACAGAGAAGAACAAAACACAAAGCGGTTAGATTGAATAGAGAGAGGTCCACATGTACATGTATACATAAAATAGAGAGATAAAAGGAGAAAGATCACAGACCACTAAGTTCATTCATGACAGCATTATGGATTACGAGTGTCAAGCTAAAAGTGGCCTTTTATCATTCCTCACAATAGACTGGGGGTCACAAAGCACATTTACTTCCCCCCAAGTGAAATTTACCATGCTAAGGCTCCCTGGTCAACAGAGGAAGAAGTGACTCCGCTCTGGATTTATTGTGCGGATTAAATTAGGCAACCGTGAATAAGCAGAGCAGGGGAAAATAAATACAAACAGAGGCATTTTACCCAGTGTTTCGATTGAATGGCCCTGTACCTTCTGAGGTGGTGTGCATTAGTGCGGTGCTGTGCAAGTTGAAGGGAAGGCATACACTGTAAGTTGTGAAATGGGTGTGCATGGTTTGTTTGGCATGGGAGGGGTGCGTATTTCATGCATGTGTAGCAAGAAGGCACATTCTGCTCCTTCTAAATTATAGGGCCTGAGCCTGTACTCACAGGCTATGGCTGAGGGGGGGGGGGGGGGTCTTGCTGTGCTATATTAGGTCTTGAAACAGTTATTCCATCTTTAGGTATTTACATTCCCTGATTTCATTGGGACTGCCTTATCCATTAAGCCAGTGGTATTCAAACTGTGGGGCAATCCCTGGAATTTTGCAGAGCGGGATCTCGAAATACTAAATTCAGGAATGCGTGTAACCTGCCCCTATGCATTCCAACTCTTAAACTTATTGTTTTATGTTTTCTGTTTTCTGCACTGATAATCGGTATCATTACTATATTGTATATATATATATCATAGACTATTGGTTGTCTGTGGCACCACTGCAGTATTGGATATTAGTATTCTGGGGGCAGGTGGAAATTCATAGAAACTAACAAACTGGCTTGCTGCTTATTCCCAATAAGTACTTCTCCAAATCATCCTCTAAAATGAGGGCAAGACTCTCGTGTACCAGCTAGATCCGGCTAAACCAACAAAAACAAGAAAGTGTCACGAGGGCACAGGCAGGAGTTGGTAGGGCAAGACAGAGCACAGTAACTGATTGTAGAGTCGGGGTGGGGGGCTAAGCTAAAAAAAAAAAGGTTAAATACCAATGCCTTCATCATTATATCATTAAAGTCAAAGATTCTACAGGAGCTGAAGGTAAGGCAGTCCCTACAGAGCCATAAAAAACTGCACTGGCATCATTTTCCTACCCATTTTGCTGTTCAATAATTTGAACCTATAAACACCAAATACAAATAAACATACAAATCGTAATCTACCTTCAGTATTGGAATGGTCATTAAGCCTGATTAAAACTGTCAGTGAATAGTTTCTGTAATAATAAAATTTTGTCCACAGATGGACTCAACATATACATTTTTCATAGAGGATGTAATTGACAGGTTAATACTTGTCAATGTGAGTGGCAATCAGTAATTATGCACGACAAGTTATGCAAGATAAGTGCACTTACCGTTATCGGGACTTATAGTATTAGTATTTTGGAATACTCATTGTGTGGATCTTTGCTAGCGTGTCAATTTCTCATTCTTCGCTTAAAATTACATACGTCCTCAGCTCGGCGTGGGTTACCAGAGCTCCTTGAGGAGAATACAGGGTTGCTGTACCAGTGCTGCACAACGTAGGGGGTATTTTCATGACTGAGCAGGCAATTAACTGGTGTTTACGTGGGCTACGTTGGGGAGGGGGGGAGAAATCTCCCCCATCATCCCCTCTCGCATCCCCATTCGATGCCCCAGTTCTCCGCCTTTCCCCCCATTCAAATCTCCACGGTTTCAAATAACGACTCGACCCCAGACCCTCATCTGTTTCCACTCTGTAGCGTCATTCAAGCGAAACGTCACGTGAACACCAAGACTGCACTTCGCTTTTTTTGGCATCTGAGCTACGGAGAGAAGGGGGCCATTTCACACACACACATATCCCCACCCCCTTTCGGAGAGACCCGGGGGGCAAGCAGAACGTAAAAAAAAAATCAGTCTTTGGAGCGTACGGAAATATCACAGCAACAAACTGCATGTGTAGCACAGTGCTGTATACTGTGCGGCGGTGTGTGGAATCTAGTTGCCGCTTGCAGACCAACAACAAACGCACAAAGCCATGCGCTGAGAGCGATGTGTCCTGCGAAAGTTGTAACTTTTTCACAGAGTTACAATTGCAAGGAACTGAGGATTTAAAACTTGTTCGTTCATGGATGCTACATAAGCCTTATTATAAGAAACGGGATTTTACTCTTCACTCTCCAGTGTAGTCGAACATCAGGAACGGTTTGGAAAAGTACAAGTTTATCAGGTAAGTCACACTACCGTTCAATTTCTTCGCTTTACAAAATAGAATGTTACGTTCTGCGATAATGTTTCGTCAGTAAATCAGTCTGTGCATTGTTTTGGTGGCGAATACGTTAACGTAATGAATTTCCCGTTATACAGCTCTTTGTTGTTGCAGATCTAAACATTTTGTTTCTGTATATTATTGTACTAATTTTGGAGCGGGTCTCAACACAATTACATTTTGTAACCGACGTTGTTTTTACTGATGTTTAGTTCCGCTGCCTCTTTGAGCGTTCAGTTGGCTTAATCCAGGTTATTGGACCTAATTCACTAGTTTCTCTTTCTTAAAACGTCTTGGGAATGTTGTCCCCAATATAGCCGGATGATACGGTTACCTGACTCTTCGTCCGAAGAACGACAGACCAAAAATACAAAAGACGTTACGGTTATAGTATACACACAAACGGGCATAACGGATATGTCCCACGCTGTGACTGCATTTGTGTTTTGTATCACTACTGCTTCGAGTTTTAAACACAATATGATTGCAGGGTATTATTTCGTTAACCAGGACCTTTTCGTGTTAAGAAAGGTTCCTGCAATAAAACTGGAGTTGTCGAAGTTGGTGCCCTGGAGATACGAATTTCTGACATGGTTCACTCATCAGAAGATTTTTCAAGCGTTTTTTTTCTGCAGATTATTTTCAGTGAAAGCTTGGTGTTTTCTGTAGAAACTGGCGTAGCATAGTTTATATGCAAACTTTTGTATTGCCCATTCTGCTCTTTGAAAACCGCAGTAGACGGATTGGCAAAGGACAGTCAAGGTTGTGTCTCTTTATTTAAATAGTATACATTTACGCAAACGGCAGCAACAAAGCATTGCCTGTTCCAAAGCTCGACCGCTACGAAACACTTCTCTTCTATTGTTGAATTGAATTTGAATTAGTTTGTCTACGCATGTTTTCTTCCAAGGCAACAGAATTCACCGGGTAGCCATTTAGGAATTTATTTAGACATAAAGAATGCAAACCAATTAATCAACGTCACCTATGCTGAACGAATGCAGAACAGGCCGCGGGACAAAACAAAGCCCATTTGTAGACTTTATACAGGGGCCTTTATTAAACCATTTGTTAAGAATTACTTAATATCTGACTTGTAACCGGATATCGTAATACATAAATATAAATAATGCGCGCGTTTACTTAGCAGACTGCTCTTGGTATTAGACGTGATTTTGATGCGTAGTTTGCGTTGTTACGGTTCTGCTACTTTTTTGCGTGTTTGAAGACATCTGGAATTGTTTTCCAGTATGAGATTGTGTTAATTTGAATGTGAAAGGTCCGGTGGTGTGCGTGCTTCGCAGCCATTAAGCGTTCTATTTTAGAGTTTCTTGCATGATTCAACCAAATCAATTACCAAGTGACTGCTAATCAGAAGTCACTGACGGAATTGTATAGAAAGATTCCAGCAACGGACATTCACATTGACTAAAGGTATATTTTCTCTTTCTTAGATGTTTTAGTTGAAATGTTTTATACCATTCGAATACTGTAGAAGGTTAATGCATTAATCAGTTTCGGATGAGAATTAGGGTGATTTAGTTTGATGCGGTTTAGCTGAGCTCAGTGAACGTTGTTAAGGGAGGAAAACTGAATTTGTTTGATGCCCTAAAAGCTATTTTAAAGCCATTTTCAGGCAAGGAATTTAATTGACCCTAAATGCCCAGTAAATCATTCTGTTCAAGGTCTTAATGGGTACCTGTCCTTCGTTATTAAAATGCATTTTCCAAGAATCATTATCAGTTTTTTCGCCATCTCTTCCTACTACTTATCAGTAAGAATCTAATAAGAGGACTCGGGTGGTGTTACACATACACATACACACACACACACACACACACACACACACACACACACACAATACTTACTCACTATAGCCCGTATTGGCTAAATTATGTATTAAGCAGAATGCAGACCAGAAGCACACAGTTTAATACATGCAATAGCTGTATTTATTCTCATTCCTAGAAGAGCCCTTATTAATGCTGCATTTTCTTCCTGATTTGTTGACTGACCAATCAGAGGACATCTTAACAGCAAGGACATTGCCTGGGGTTTTGACCATTTATTTTGATTTTGTGATAACAGCCTGGCTTGGTGGAAAAAAAAAATTGCAAGGTGTGGACACCAGGAGCTATGAAATCACTGGCCTGTTGGTAACTTCACTTCTGCAGATTTGGTATGAATATATAATATGTGAGAGACTATCCCTGTTGCGTAACTCAGCTTAGGTTAAATTGGGCTGTGGCATTTCCAGGCTGCAGTTGTATCTTACAGTCATATTTATTGCACAGTAGGTTTTGCATAGGGCAGTGTGGCAGTGTAGTTTAAGTGTGGGTAAAGGCATCAGAGTGGTGGGGGCACCCTGTATGTTACCTGAACACATTCAGTCTTATACCTTCTTATACCCTCTTTCACACACTAGTCATTAGCTAGGTTGGTTAGCTGCTGTGCATCTGGGGCTTGTTCATTTGAGTCAATTTTAATAATGTCTGTTTCTCTTGCTCAATGTTGTCATACTGTATGTAAACTATACGGGAATGAAAGAACTCCAATGGGTTATATCAAAAATTGACACCATCCCTGAAGTCATTATTTGATGAAGTGTGGCATTGTGTAGAGAGGTCTGAGAGACCCCCAGTGTCTTTCATTACATTGATCACTGAGCTGTGTCTGAGTAGGTGTGTCCAGCTCCTTGCATAGTTTATTTTCAAATGTGATGGACTGGATGTTACACCTTTTGAGAGGGTGACTAGCAATGTCCAGCTTCATGTTAGCCAGTAGAAATGCAAGGATCCAAAGCATGTCATGTGATATGTTATAGGTGCATGTTATTCTATACATTGCTTGAGGCATCAACAAATTAAGGGTTTGATTTAAAAATCATGATTCATTTTTCTGCTTTTTGTTTTAGTTGGTCAGACAGTGGTACTATCGGTCCTCTCCGATACACTGCACAGGCGAAAGAGTTACATATCGAGCTGTCAGAATACTTTCTTTCTGCATTCTGTATGTACGAATGATAGCTATCCTGTTCTGGTGATTAGTGCTTGATGACAATGCATTATTAAAGTACTCTGGTCCGTCCTGTCAGTGGTCTGGCCCTGGCTGGTGGAGTTGACCATGGTTTCTGTTGTGAGTCATGACCCGTTCAGGGTGGTGTTCCAGTGTCTGATTGTAGAAGTCAACCCTGTGCCATCCTCAGGGTGGTTGAAACAAAGATGTTTTCAGTTTTGACGCATGTCATGGATCTGTGTGGACTGGTTCGTTAGTGCAGTGGGGGTGCGGAAAGCAGGAGAGGGGAGGGTGGAGCGGCTTTGACCTTGAAGGGGCACTTGCTTTCGGAGGAGGATGTGAGTGGGATGAAGAGGAGGTCCTCTTCACACACCTGGTGCCACCTTCACCTCATGTTTGTCATTAAGGAATTCTGTGCACAATGTGCTTCAAGTGCCAGTTAATCAATGGGGAGAGTGTAAAAATAGAAGCAAAAATTTAATTCGGACATAAATATCGCCTCCTTCAGAGCCAAGCCCCCCTTTGATGATGTCTGATGAAAATAAAGAGCAATTGATGAAGTGACAATCAGGATGTCTGCAATGAGAGGTGTTGCTCTTGAAGCTGTAACAGCGGCACCGTTAATGGCTGCCTGCTGCCCTTCAGTTTGCCACTTGCTGTTTTCCTCTTCATTTGTCCAGACTACTAAATCAAGTAATTTCCAACTCATGGTGACTGCACCTCGTCCGGCAGTTAAGAAAGGAACTTTGCACCCTCACCTTTTTGACTCTGCATCAGCGTTGAATAGCTCCTTATGTTAAGGAAGGGTGGGTAATTGCACCTCTGTTGCTGACCATGCCCCCCCCCCGCCATTGCATGTACTACACCTATACTTCCCTTTAGTGACCAACCAGGTCCAGAGCTGCAGCTGCTTCTGTGCTCAGGGCTAAAGGTGGATCATTCAGTTAAATCAGTGGATTTCTAGAATTGGTGGAAGCTGAGTTTTACAAACTGCTCACTTGTCAGGGAGACATGATTGCTCTTACATGGGAGCATTGATCACCTCCTTTAGGGTTTTTTTGCAAGCCCTGGCAGAATTACTGCATTGCAACCATCAGGGTCTGATTGAATGTTCATTAAAAAAAAAATGGCTGAGCCCAGAGCAGAAAACCAGGAATGACATTTGTGCTGCTCTTAATGAGAATTTTGCACCGAGCCAGTCAGCACCTGTCTTAGGGAGCTGCTGGGAGGCACAGGCTTGCACAAGAGGCTGCATAACTCTCAGCGGCCGTGTCAGACCACCGAGGCTCACCCAGTCCTTTCAGACTTCGATTTTTAACCTTGTCACGCTCGGCTGGCCGGCCGAGCGCGTCGCCTGCCGGTCGGCCTGCTCCCGCTCCCAGCTCCCCGCGGATTTATGAAGTCTCAGATGAAGCAGTGCAGTGCAGCCTGCACGGGGGAACTGCCACTTCTCTCCCCTCGGTCAGAGCTCTGAAACCAGCAAGCTGCTCTGCCTCACTCGCAGTTTCTAACCCAGGAGCGATACGCTTCGCTTATTTTCCCAATGGCGCACACACAGTTTGATAACATTTGTCACCCTTTGGCAGTGTGGGTAGGGGGGGGGGACGACGACTTATGAACTTCGTCATTCTTACCTCCCCTTCTGTGCAGTTTAGGGGTTTGCACAGGTAACAAGTAAAAGGGCTCCCTGCGTTGCAGAAGCCAAGATGTTATTCCTAATGTCCCCTCTGTCTCTTCCCTCTCGGCCCCTCCCCACCTCCAATCGTCTCAGCTTGTAAAGTGTAAGTACCAGCTGGCGCTCCTAGATTGATGCGCCTCCCTTCGGGGCACCAGGCAGCCCCAGTCTTTCACAGACCCGCCCCACCCTTCGCCCCAGTTACGACGTTTTACGAGGGTTTGGACAAGGCTGCTGCCCCTTTTGTACTGCTTGGGGTCAGGCTGGCAATCTGCTTTTGGTCCATTTATTTTCCCATTAAGTTCGACCAGCTGGTCTATATGGCCCGGTGAATCAAATAGGCATGATTCTTGTGTCTTTTTTTCATTCTTCTTTTTTTTTTTAAAAAACATGATAAGAAGGTGTTTACATTTTAAATTTGGCATATGTTAATGCCCCTAGGATATGAATGTTCCCTTAAACTGATACTGTGCTTTTTCATTTTGTCTCCATTAACACTTGTTTAAACTTTCTAGTTTTATCATCCACTTTTGATAGCAGCTTCAGTTGCTTGAAGGCTATGGTGAGGAGCTGGAGAATGCTGCTTGGTTTGCACAGTGCTAAATTTGTTGGCAAACTGGACTTGTAACCAAAGGTTTGTGAGTTTGAGCTTTAGCTGGAACACTGCTGTTGAAGATTTGAACAAGATATAGATCTTTAATCTGTTTCAGTTCTTATCCAGTTTTAAAAATGGCCAATATGCACATTGCAAGGCTATTTTGGTTGCCCCAGATAAGGACGTCTGCTAAGCATATAAATAATGTAACAATGTCATGAAACAGCCTTCATTTCTAATGTTCGTCACAGACAAAGCTTTACTTCCCTTTGCGAGGGAATGTTTCCTGTCTGAGTTTGTTGTCATTCAGTATGTATGCTATAATCAGTTAGGGCATACATTTGAAATTTTTGGAATTTCTCTTGAAACAAATATTTTTCCTACAATATTTTCAGCTTTCAGTGAGTCTCTGCTGCATCGGTGAACACAGGAAGGCCTTATGCTTTTTTGGGGGGGGGGGGGGGGGCGGGATTTGAGACATAGTAGGGCAGTGCAGGGCAGCTACAGAGTGATGGGGCTGGCAAAATGTGGAAAGCAGGCAGATTTGGAAGAATAAGGTGGTGGGTGAAATTTTGTGTCTTGTACAGGCCCCGCTGTAAGTCTGAATGTCACCTGGAAGGAGACCTGCCAGTGGTGTGGTGAGGAGGGAGAATACAGAGTCTGTTTGCTGGAGCTTGACAGGGATTCAGGGTTGGGGGGTTCGGGGGGGGGGGGGCAGTGTGGCTCAGGTGGAGGAAGCTGCCTCATTCCTCATTCCTCATTCCTCATTCCTCATTCCTCATTCCTGGCAGGCGTTGACGGGGCCATCCAGAGCAAAGATGGGAAGTGGGTAGCGGAAGGTTGATGCGTGGGACTGGGGGAGGGGTGAAAGTCAGTCCATAGATGCTGAAAGGCCCAGTGGAGAGCAGCCAGGGGGAAGAGAGCAGGGTTTTCATGTGCTAAAAGCTGTTAATCCTCTGGCTTTTGTGTGGGGACAGAGCTTGGGGCGAGAGGAGTTGGCTTGACCCTTTCAGAAGCCCCCCCCAACCCCCTTTGTTGACCCCCATCCCCCCACACCTCAACCTCCCACACGCCCACCCCAATCAGCGGACATCTGGTGGGCAGAAGGGGGATGGGAGGGTAGGATTGGGCTACGGGGGGTGGGGTGAGTTGAGGGATGATGATGAGAGTGATGGGAAAACAGGGTGGGGGGTGGGGGGGGTGAGTGTAATTGATGGATGTGAGTAATGGGGTGTAATGCGAGAGTGAAAACATGGGCCCCTGGGAAAGGAAGGGCCTATTAACTGTCCCCTGCTCGACCAGGCCATTGCCTACAGGACTGGAACCACTCTTCAGCAAAAGAGAGATATCCAACTTCTCTTTTTGCCTTGAGAAAATGTTTCTTTACTGTGGAATGACAGAATGTGCTTCGCTGCAGGTTGTGACTGGTTATCTATGTCAGTGAGCGCTTTAAGATGGAAATTTTGTGACATTTTAGTTTAATTTTACTGTTTGTCTTACATTCCTCTAGAGTATCCATCTTTCTCCTCCTGTTCTATTTCTTTGCCTGTTTCTCGTATGTGTGTGTGCTGTGGGCACAGTTATTTAGTTTATGTGAGAGGTGTCACATCTTTAGCTCACAGGGTTTTTTAATTTGACCCAGTGCCACCAGAAAGTGGGATTGTGGTAGATGTTCTCTACATACTAAATCCTTCCAATGGATTAACATGGATTGGGTGGAGATAAATTTTGATCTTAGCTTATGTTATGTGCTGGTTTGGGTGGGATTGGAATGGTGGCAAAAACCACTTCTCATTGGGTGTTCGCTGTATGAACAAATGGACAAAAATACTTAAGTCAGTGCCAAGATACAAATACAATTTTATAAAGTCTACCTGTTAAATGTACTGGGATCTTTAATTTAAAACGGGTGTTGTGACCCTTGATAAAATGATCACTGTTACGCACACTTTAAATGTCATTACGCTGTTTGTTCTCAGATGTATGAATGCTGTACCGTGCTGTGGCTGTTAATCTTTTTCACGGCCGTTACGCGGCCGCATTGGAAACCTATATTTCTCATTTACGCTCCCTATCAAAGGCCCAATCACGGGGCACGGCCATTACCCATCCCCCCCTGCTTTGAGCTCGCGGAGCTCGCGTAAAGGTCACGTTCTCTGAGCGCGGAGTCAGGAAATGGATTTGCACCACTGGTGCATACAGGAGAAAGCGAGAGCCGCTTTGCTCCTGCGTCTCCTCGGTGAATTGCGGGTGTCTTTCAGAGGAGGTGGAATGACAGGTTTGTCACGCACGCCGCTCTGGAAGGCGTCCAGTGTCCGAACAGCTCCGGCGGCTGACGTGTGTCACCTACATTCAGTGTGGGGTTTTTTTTTCTTTTCAGGGACGTGCTCAGCAGCTGCAAGGTTGCCAACGAACAATGGAAGAAAACTCACACATTCTGTGAAGCTATTCAGCATTGTCATTTTATAAATGTCAGTTACTCAATCTACTCAGTCTACTCAGTGACGCACACAAGCTACGCTACCACGCCTGACTCCTTATTGATCAGGTCAGCTTGAGCCTTGACAGGTTTGGTTCATCTTATGTGAAATGGGATGACTGTTTGATTTGAGCAACTGGTAAATTACTTGGGTACATTTAGACCTCAGGCTTTCACAAAGTATTTGCAGTAAGATATGTCTTGATTGTATGTCATAAGTATGACCTTCATGTGTGATATGCAATATATAATTAGCAAAAATTGTACAAGTGGGGACAGTGGGGAAAATTAAATCCAGTATATCAACGGTCCTCCAAGGAGCCACTTCTCTGAAACTTCACCAAAAGCTTTTGTAGACAGCCGCCAGTCTGCCCTTGGCTATGCACAGCTTCATCATACCTCTTTCTGTTTTCAACCTGCCTTTGAGTGTAGCTGAGCTCTGCAACAGTAAGTATGATCGGAAAGAAACACAATCTAAATAAATGGATTGACTGCTCTCTCTTGCAGTGTCAGTTTAGATAATCCAGATTTAAAATTGAGATCCCTTCCCAAGAGTCAAAAGCCGGACTGGTCACAGACAAAGTAATATCGAGGATTAAAGACGACATAGAAGTTGGGGTGGGGCATTCTCATTTTATACATGAATCGTTTTTACTTGTGATGTTAGAGTAACAGGGAGAGGATGTGCTTGATGAGAAAACCACTGCCCTCTTTTTAGGAAGGAGAAAACTGATGCTTTCTTTCAGTGTGTTAAGATCAGAGTGACTGCACTAATGCACTCCCCCATTAGTTCCATCACCTTTTCCCTCACCTATCCACCCTTGTTCAGCTATAAAACACACCAAAACGCGAAACCATGTTTTCTCTTCCCACGGGTGCTACAGGAAGGATTGGAGAAGGATAACTGCAGCGGCATGGGAGGATTACAGTGACTGAGACTGCTGTTGGCAGTGGCTGTCTGAGACTATTGTGCAATAGGACACAACGCCATCACCAAGTAGAGGGTGTAACCATGGGCAAACCAGCCTGCCACGGGGCTCAGTGAGGGTGCTGACAGACTTGTGTTCAGTTTTCATTTCTAGACAGCTGAACACCAAAAAGCAGGACTGGGAGATGAACATGTGGAACTGAAGGATCTGTTTCCTTGCAGTTATTTAATACAGTGCAAATACACAGCAGTCTTGTAAGGCCTTGAGAAGATTGTAACTTCTTTTTGTGTGCTCATCTCTGTTTAAAAAAAATACAGTTTAGTCTTTTTTGGGCATCTTGACACTCAGCTGCCTTTCAAAGGGCAGACATGAATCTATATCAGCCACGGTTGGAAAGGGAGAAGGTCCCGCCGACACAGCCCCCCCCCCCCCCCCCCAACCCGTCTGCTACCCCACATCCAGACTTGCAAACATGCAAACTTGCACCACCCCCTCAGCCACTTCTCTGTCCCCATAGGTGTCCGATCGTCCTGGGGGAGGCGGTGGAAGGCAGAGGCAGGAGTTAGATTAAGATCGTAAAGGAGACATTTGCAATGCAAATAAAGATGCAATAATAAATCTGAACCCCTCGCTCCAGGGAGCTTAATTATGAAGCGGAGAGCGAACGAGGACACCGGGCGCTCCAGCACGCCCCTCGCACATCCAGAACGGCAGCCTCGCAGACGTAACGCAAATCACTGCAGAAGGCGATGCATGTCAGGGCCTTCCTATTGATCATGGGAAGGGGAAGGATCTGCAAGACAGATTATTAAATAGATTTTTAATCCATCCACCAGTCTGTTGCTCTGTCTCCTTGTGCCACTGCCTTATTATTGTATATCTTAAGAGTGGGTCTTTGTGATTCATTATGTGTTTTTTTTTTTTTTTTATAAGATGAATGTGCTTCTCTTAAGGGAACTGCACAGAGGAATTTTTAAACAGGCTTCAATGGTTTTAGCTGGAGAAAATAAATCCAACATTTGGCCCACATGCTGCCACAGAGAAGACAAACGTATCTGAAAATTTAAATCTGAGAAAGTCTGTTTACGAAGAGGAGCTGATTTCAAAAGCAGCTATCTGAATATAGATAATAAGTGCTCTCTGTGGAGTGGCGGACATGGACAGCGTCTGCTCTGCCGGAGAGAGATGTCTGCTATCACATGTAGCCATCTTGGATTTCAGAAAGATCAGCTTAAAAAAGGCGAAAAAAAAAGGCTCTTTGTCGTTATTGCCTTACTTGTGTTCCAATGCAGGGTTTTTACAAATCAGTCCACTGTGTTCACAGTCCGTGCTCTATTGTGGGGAATAATGTCTCTTTAAGTGTCGAGGCTGGGCTAGCAATAAAGGAAAGGGCCTCTCCATTGTAAATCACGGTACAGTCTTGCTCAGCTCACGTCTTGAAAGGGAGCAGTGTAGAAACAGATTTGCCGTAAAGAGTCTTGTGTGGTGCGTTTGGAGAGAGTGGAGAGCACTAAAAGTGATTGATCGAGGCCTTGCGATGTGCTTCCCTTTGTCTGAAGACACAACGTCTTCGGCGTCTCGTTCTTAAGGACAAACAGAAAAGCGTGACGTATTTGCCGTCTGCAAGGTTCAGTGGGGGGATTGGAGAGATTTGCTCTGACCACACTTGCACATTGTAGTCGTTCTCTCCTTGAGACAATGTCTGGGCTAGATTTTGGATTCTTTTCATGTTTCTTCCTCCCCCATTATCGTGTGCTTTTCAAACAAAGCTAGCTGTACTCGAGACACGGTGAAAAGGCCACAGTTCTTCAGGAGCATTCATGGATGTTTGTCCTCTTGGTGTTTGTGTAGCTGTGGATTATTCATGCTGGCATCGCACTGAAATGCCACTTTTTAAGACCCGTCACTACTCTGCACTCAGTGATTTGCTTGGTTGTTGAGCTGCTTGTCGGGCACTGAGGTCGAGTTCACTTTTCAGACATACTGCAGAATAAAAAAAAAAAATCAGGGGGTAGAGATCACTCTAATGACCTCTCTTTCTTTTAAGTATCACTTCAAAGCAGGATTTAAATGCAAAATGTGTACTCATGTTTTGGCAAATACCGTACAACACAGAAGTTAGTTTTGCCTTAATTTGTAGCAGTGTCAGCTGCAATCTTAGATCTTAGGGCCAGCAGTTTGAATTGAATCCCTGGGTCTAGTCATTTGGATTGGTTTTGCCTTATTAATAAAGTGGAATTTCAGTTGACTGGTTATGTGTGGGCGTCAGCTTTGACTTATGTGGATTTAACCCCGGTGCTTTATGAGTAAGGGGGGGGGGGGGGGGGCTTGTGGTTGTTCTTGAAGACTTCTGTTGTGGTTAATGGATTCTGGCCTCTGACTGTGACAGCGGCGAATTTGCTAACTGGATGTGTGTGTGTGTGCACGCACATGTGTGCGCACTCTGTGGGAGGCCTGACGTTTCTCCTGACACTGCTCCGGTGAGTGTGTGCTGTGAGAACCCCCGTGAGCACGGTGCTCCTCAGGATGGCATGCAGAACGTTTGAGCGGTAATGAGGCAGATGGTGAAAGGGTGCAAGGACACTCGTGTCGGCCCGTGACTCTGGCTGTACTCACTGACTCATGAACCGTGGTCACTGTTCGCTCATCTGTGGGGGATAGGGCATCGTGGCACCTGGGTGAGGCTGAAGCATAGCATGTCACACGACAGATTTCCCTGTCATCACAATGGCAGAGGTGTCTCCACCCTCCCTCCTTTGCCACTAACTGGTTCTAAGGCCGTATGGTTGTGTCTGAAGGACTTCAGTGTTTCAGGGTCAGATTGGAGGGGATGGAAGAAGTCCATATTGAGCTTGGATTATTGGCAAACAGATTTGATTTACTGAAAGACGAAAAAAGAAAGCCTTTGTCTTTAAATATGGAACCAGTGCAACAGGTCTCCCACAAAGCCATTTTTATCCCACTGCAGAATGCTCCAAGGCTGAGGTAACAAGGCAGTGATCTCACTTGATCTTGGTCAGCGTGGGTCAGGCGCTTACATCACCGGTTGCGCCTGACCTATTTGTGTGTGTGTGTGTGTGTGTGTGTGTGGGTACAGAGCTGGCCCTGGGTTTCTCCAGCCTGGAGATGCTGGTGAGTATGGGCACTGCCTGCCCTGCGACTCTGCCAGCTCAGCTAATGGGAAAAGGAGTGAGGAAGAGGGAGCCGAAAAAGAGGGAGGGAGGGGGGAGAGGTGACCGCCTCTGCTGTAGCGCCTCAGCTCTGATATGGTTCAGTCTAATTTGAATTACAGCTTACTGTTGTATTGCCGGTGGGTACCCTATAGGGCTAGGGATTAATGGCTTATGTGGCTGTGGTAGGATTTTGTGGATATGAATGATGGGAAACTTTTTTTTTTTTCCTAATCGTCAATCACGAAAGATGAAAGTGCACCAGCAACAGGGCTGCTTTAATCCCCCTTTATAGTGTACCTCCAATTCCACACTCTGTTAGCACATGAGCTCCTTACTTCCAACATCTTTCAGCCCAAATGCCCAACGTCCAACATACAGCTTTGGAACGACAATGTACAACGTTTTGTTGTGCAGCGTACCCGCTTATCCATCCGCATTCATATGTAGCAGTGCAGCGGTGGCTGTAGCTGTAGCAAAATGAAATCCAAGAAGGCAGATGCACTGTAGCGGTCTGCCTTGCGTATCATCTGATTTAAACAGTATCTGATGTTCTCTGTGGTGTTTCTTTACTGTAGTACTGTAGTTGAGTAAAATTGCAAGGAGAACTCCTGCTCTTGGAAAAACTCCATGTTATTCCTTTGATTCTTTTCACCCCCTTGCCTTGGGAAGTAATGGCCTAACATTGTCTTTGAAGAGTATGACTTAAAATCAGCCTCTTTGAAGATGGTGTGCCTGTTATTATCTTAAGCTAACTTGGGTTGTTGTGTGCCTATGTCCAGTCAACACCCATTCACTTTCCACTGGAGAAAATAGCAGAAACTCAGGAAGTTTGTCTCCAGCTTCGGAATTCCACAAAAACCATCCAGGCGGCTTGCAAACATCCTCTCTTGTGTGGGTTTGTTGTTCTTGTTTGTTCTCCAACCCCAACAGTTTTGTTTTAGCCGAAACCGCAGGCTAATTCAATTCCCCGGGACGTAAGCGGGGAAACAGTTCGGTTTTAAAAAGAAATCACCCGCAGCAGGCTGCGTGACAAACAACCTCATAATGCCACTCGGAGAATGTGTCCCAGGTACTGTATGTGTACAGTCATGAGGTCACAGAAGAATATTTTCAATGCGTCTCTGAGCTGATTCGTGATTGAGCCTAATGCTTTGTGCTGCTTCCTCCCAAAGTGCTCTTTTTGCTGCGGAGGTTAACGACAAACAGGGCACCGTTTGCACGACTGCGGCTGGCAACACTGGCAGTGTTGTTGTTGGAAGGTCCAAAAAAGACAGGACTTGGGATGGGAAAATTCCTGACAGATTGCTGGGAGTTTTCATCCTGGAGTCATAACCCTTTCGCTCGCCAGGGCCAGGGGAAAGAGAGAGAGAGCTGTAAATTAATGTCCTGTGTGCTGTGTTTAAAAAAAAAAAAAAAAAAAAAAAAAAACTTGGCGTAATTGCACTTTTTGTGCAGGACTCCGTAAGGAATGGTATTGGTTTTCTTTCTCTCACTCTTTAATTATTTCTTTACTTACTTTCAGTTCTGTATTTTACATTCAGAATTATATCCATTTTAGATTTCTAGTGTTTTTGAATTGCACTGAAGAGGAAAATGGCTGAAAAGAGTAAGGTTGTTTTCAGGGATGTAATATTCACAGAGAAAACTGGCAGCGCTTTTTTTTCCCTTAAAAATTCAAAACATTCTTCAAAGGCACCAACAGCTGTTCTGTGAAAAGTAAATCTTTGAAAATATCAGAAGATAAATGTCAGTTTGAAGATTCAGCCCAAACGCCTGGCGTGTGGGATCGTGGCACCATGTTGGCAGCGGCCAACGGTGTTTGTGTGCGTGTCGATGCTGGAGGCCAACTAGAATATACTCCGTCACACAATTAAGTGAACGTACTGCAGAGATGGCCACTGATTTGCTTCAGATGATCGCTCTTCACAGTGCAGTAGATCACGCCTGCACCCACAGTCTCTCATTTGCACGCTTACACTGGTGTGCTTGTTTCTGAACTCTGGAGGGGGAACGACCAGGCCACAGCTCAGTGGAGCATAGATAGATGGGAGCAGTGGGTGGCTGTACTGTACAGAGGACACTTTGCGTGAGGACTGGTGACCAGTGGGGCTGGATCAGGCTCAGTTAGGCATGTCCTCATATGCTCTCTCCCTCTCTATCTAATAGTTGACTGTATATTTGCTTATAGTCATTGCTCTTTGCTTTCATCTAAACGAAGACTGGGGGGGGGGGGGGGGGGGGGGGCTCTCTTTTTACTATTGAATATTTATGTACTTTCAGAGTGCCTGTGGACGGGTCTCTGATTGTGAAATTCTTGGTGGGTAATCCCACAGCTTTCCTCTTAATTAAACCTAGGACTGCAGCAAATAACCATGCCGTGTTTTATGCTGTGTGAATAAAAGAATGCAGAGATGCTGAAGATAGGATGGCTCCATTTATTTTATCTGTATTTTTTTCACGCTCCTCCTCCTCTTTGCTGTCATCAGAAGACAGCTCCTAGCTCCTTGTTTTTCTTCTTGAGTAATACAAGAAGGAGAAAAAAAAGTCACCCAGGCTTCCATTTTTTTTTTTTTTGCCTTTAGTAATCAGATTAACATGTAAAGACTCAACCAAGCAGGTGCATTTCAGCAGAGCTCATGTTTCCTGATTGGATGTCATCTCTCTTCGGGAAGATGAAAAGAGTCGGCTAGGGCCTAGGTCCGGCGGAGAGATTAGCGTCCGCACAATGCCGGAGAGCCCCCGGCTGGGGCTTCAGAGCGCTTCGCACGCTATCGAGACAGAGCCGCATACATCCAGCCAGCTATCCATGCCACACTGATTAAAGCTCATCACATCCTGATTACACTGTTTGATCAGTGAAATTATGCACACACACATACGCACACATGCGCGTGCACGCTCTCCCAGCTCCCCGCTCTCTAACATGCCATTTAAGCTCAGATTTATCACGTCTCTTCTCTCTCCTCTAAAGGTTATCGTCCATTTTAACTGAATCACGTCTGCTCAGAGTGGAATTTGTAAGTAGTTTTCTTTTTTCTCTCCCCCTCCCCTCCTTTTCCCTTTGTCAACATAAAAATCTCGTGCTCCCAAATCCCTGATGGCAGCCTCTCTGCCAGCAATGCTCCTGCCCCTGCCTATAAATACATACACGGCTTTCAGGAAGCTTTTTGGCTGGCTCTCCCTTTCCGCTCTCCTGCATGGGCGCAGGCGACAGGCAGGAAGTCATTCGGGCCCCCATGTCTTCCGGAATGTGAGGCTTGCGGTGAGGAGGGGGGCGTACGCAGCGCGTGGAGGTGACTCAGGGATATACGCGGAGAGGCAGGAGGAACGTAATGAAGTACGCTGAGGAGAACGGACTACCTCGGCTCGTCATTTGCGCGAAAGTTAGAATGAATCCAAATGGCACTGTGTGGAAGCCGTGACGCATTCTGACTACAGTCTCTGACTCTCATTACAGTTCATGGCAAGTTATTGCATGTATTTATAACTGTGGTACTTCCCCATATTGGTGTGAAATTTCTAGCCATGTTCTCTGGTTCTGTCTGTCCCCCCCATGATGACACAGCCTTCATGCTCCATCTTATTGCTCCCTTGTGAGACTCTGAAATTAAATGCCCTGTCATCGCAGCATCTTTTTACTAAGGAAAAGATGAAGTGATGCATACCTTGAACTAGTCTTGTTGCCTTTCTTTTTACTTGTTCTGTAGGTGCTAGTGTTTTGGGTTTTGGGTTGTCGTCACCGAAACTGAGCGTCACATCATAAAAAAAGACACTCTACAACAGGAGAGTTATCCCAGGGGCCAGGCAAGCACACAGGGCTCTACAAGGGAGGGAGTGAGGTTGTACACCAGGCACCACTCACTGAAACTGGCTGGCACAGGACGCACAGTCTCCCTCTCATCCACTCTGTGGAGAAACGATGCCCTGTTCAATTAGTCTACAAATGGGTTTACTCTGCAGTCTGCCACTTTTCATTCTTCCTCAAGCTCCTGATCGTTTAATCGAAGTCATTTATTTGGACAGACGGCGAACTCACCTGGTGCTCCAGGTTTAAATCGACTGGCGGTGGAGAGGTAATTAACAACTACAGAACCTCTGCTCTTAATTCTCAGAGTTTCTGATCCGCATCCATAAAGGGCTGCAAATGTGTCTGTAAAACAAAAGTCTGTTTTTTTTTTCCTTCTCCCGTCGGCCCAGTGTCAGTCCGAGTTACGTGTGGTGTTGGAGTTCAGACTGGTTTCTCAGGGTGCTCTATATTTAGGATGGTCCTGGGTGCCAAGTGAACTGTGTCGCTGGAAGAATATAGGTTTTTACAAACCCCATCATTTTGCTATGAAAAAAATATTCATTTTTCTATGTGCCAGGTTTGCCAAACTATTGTCTTTACTGTATGGTCCCTGCTGAAATAGCCTTCTTAAATTCACATTTGGGAATTCCCGAGATGTCAAACCACAGGTCAAGTGAAAGAATCGTCGTTCGTCAAGAATATAATCGCTGTGGTTCTCCCTATCTCAGGGGAGCTCTTTTTCAGTATTCAGAATTCAAGGCATAGTGTTGGTAGCAATAGAAAATGTAATGGAATTTATGAACTGCTTGTCCTGTGTGTATATTTAGCTTTATATTTTAGCGGCGTGAATGTGTTCTGAACACTCTGATCCAGTCGCACATAAACTGCTGTCCTCCTGCCTGTGTTTTTTTGTGTCTCTTCAACAGGATTTAAATGGCTACATTATCACTTACTCATATTGTTTTTACCCAGCAATATTGTTTTAATCTTTCAGGGAGACACAGTTCACTTCTGTCTTCAAAGAGGTATGAGAGAGTGATTTGGCCGACTTTAAAATTTCACTTGTTCCACATGTGAAATAAAAAGGCTGTTTGCTTGAAATATGCATTTGTCTGCGAGAGTGTCCATCATCTGTGTGGTCCTACTCACTGAGAGAAGAGCAGACAATCTCCACACCCATCCAAGTTTTAAGGGCAGAGATAATTCGCTGCTGGATTCCACCCTGTGTCTTTAAGAGCCAGCAGAATCGAGGATGGAGGGGCTTGCCTGGGCTAATGGCATCAGAAGTCTCCCAGGATCTCTGCTTTGTCACAAGCGATCTAACTCCAATCAGGGAAGCCAGACAACAGAGTGCTATCAGCTTACAGAGAATGGGCATGGTTAGACAGCCTCTCTCTCTCCAACACAAGCTGGGGAAAAAAACAAGAGAGCAGCACTGGGGCTCTGGCTGAAGCTACCCATCACAGGAACCCGGGCCAGAGGTGTCTCCATTTGAGAGTCCATGCCCATTTTTCTCTTCCAGAAACAAGATTTTTAAAGTCCTGCTCCTGCACACAGTCCCAGTGTAGATAATCTCTGTTGCCTTGCATTTACCTTATCCTGTATTACTCCTCCTGTTATTAATAGAAACAGGGGTGAGCATGTCAAACTGTCAGTGAGATGCTGATAGTGGAATGTGCCAAACCTATACAAGGGCTGCACATGATGTAGAATTGCAGCTGGGGCTGTAGATTTATTCATTATTTGCTCGTCTCGGTGAATTCTCCCATTCACGCAGAATTCGTCCAGCACAGCCTTTGTCCGTCAAGTTGCTTCCCGCTTCTTGAAAACGGCCTTTGATAGCCGGCAGATGCCCTCCTCGGCCATACCTACTCCCACATGTTTTCATTGAAATTCCGCCCTCGACGAGCGGCGAGTTTATTTGCGCTGCGTCTGGAATGCCGTGGAGGGGAGGTCGGAGGTCCCGCCGCCGGGGGCCCTGGTGTTGTGGGAGCCACCGCGTGCGGACGGACGGATCAGCCTAGTCTTACATGTGCGGCCTGCCTCCTCATACTCGCCCCGTCGCCCCTCTACCTCCCCCGCTGTAGTGGTGATCTTTCTCAAAGAGATGCTGATGCACAGGGAGATGGTGGAAGCGGGCGTGCGCACCACATTCATACCATTGTTTAAGTTTCACTCTGATGTCTTGCCTGCCATTGGTGGATGTAGTCATTCTCATGACTGGTGTAGAAGACTAATCATTGCGTACTGAGTTGGAAAAATAAGCAACATGTAGCAGAAGGTAAACTGATCTTGGCAGATAGTAGGCTTCATGATGACAGTTGTTAAGTGGCTATGTTAAGTGTATGTGTGTGTGTGTTTGGTTGTGCAG
This sequence comes from Megalops cyprinoides, assembly GCF_013368585.1. NCBI lineage: Eukaryota > Metazoa > Chordata > Actinopteri > Elopiformes > Megalopidae > Megalops > Megalops cyprinoides. The sequence continues at coordinate 17,225,061 of NC_050602.1, read as the reverse complement.
TCATGTGTATGCATGCGTGTACAAATGAGTATGTACACATGTGTGTGCGTGTGTGTGTATGCACGCACGTGTATGCATGTGTGTACAAATGAGAGTGTACACGTGTGTGTGTGTGTGTGTGTGTGTGTGTCTGTCTCAGTGAGAGCTCTGAGCAGGGGTTATCTCCCCATCCTGAGTGACGGGGGAGTGAGAGACGGGGAGGAGAGGTTGAGAGAAGAGGGAGAGACGAGGAACGCGACGGTGGGAGAGCTGCGGACGGACAAAAGGGGCAGTGTTATCCGCCAGAGCAGGCCCGGGACTGGCACAGCTGCTTCGTATTTCCACAGGAGAGCCGAGGGGGCCAGCTGCACCCCCCCATCCCCCCGTCCCTCTTCTGACCCCTGCCGCGTCGCTCCGCGCAACCAGAGAGCCTGGGCGGGGAGAGAGTGCACGTGTGACTGATGAGGAACACTCGCTCATGACATTTCAGCCCTCTGGTTCAAGCTAAGCCCCAAAATAGGCTGTTCCAAATCATATCCTTGAGAGAGCCCGGATCTGAACCAGGCCCTGGGGAGGGCTTTTGATGGAATGGGCAACAGTGACATGAAAAGAAAGGAGAGTTTCACTTAGATTATTTTTTTCCTGTAGTGGGCTTTTCCCAGTACCTTAGTTCTTCAGAGTCATCACAGTAAACTGTTTAGTACTCGAAATGGGATTTCATCCGGAAGTGTAGTTTGTATGGCTAAACTGCTGTTGTTGCTGTTCAGATTCTGCATCTAGCCCTAGCTCTTCTGTACACAGTGTGGGTAATAACAAAAAGGCCTCCACTGCCATTCCTTTTTAAAGCAGAGCTCCACTTGACCTCTCCTTCCTCAACATAGCTTATAGACAGATTCTCACTCACCGCTGGGACTCTGCAGACAAGCAGCATACATTGCTGAGAACAGCCTGCTCCCGGCCCAGGAGACTTAAGATTGGGAAACGACCCACCACCACTTATTTTAATCCGCTTCTCCCTCTCTCCCCATTCCCTGTGGCCCTCACCCTGCTTCAGTACCTTGGATTTGGCCAGTGACCAGCTAAAATAAGCCTTCCTCAGGCCCTTCGGCCAGGCTTGACTTGTCTTTGCTTTTTTAATAATGGCATATTGGAGCAAAAGTGTGCGTGTGTGTGCGTGCGTGTGTGCGTGCGTGTGTGCGTGCGTGTGTGCGTGCGTGTGTGCGTGTGTGTGTGTGTGTGTGCGTGTGCGTGCGTGTGCGTGCGTGTGCGTGCGTGCGTGCGTGTGCGTGCGTGTGCGTGCGTGCGTGTGTGCGTGCGTGTGTGCGTGCGTGTGTGTGTGTGTGTGTGTGTGCGTGTGTGTGTGTGTGCCCAGCATTTTAACAGTTATGTGTACATATGATCATGCACATTTCAGCCTCTGCACCTCCTCCCTGTCAGGTTTTTTTTTTTCCACGACATGCCACACACTGCAGAACGGTGCTCTCCCCTCCCCTGGGGGACATGCTAGCGTTTACTCACGCGTTCGCCAGGGCACTCGATCACACGCGGGGCGGCGTGCCTTTTTCTCACGGCTTTGCGGGATTACTGTGTTTATTGTCGCTCCGGCGGTGCGTGCCGTGCGGTGGTGATGGATGAGGCAGGAGAACTGGCCACGTTTGCACATTTCACCGCAGTGTAAATGTAAACACGTGTTACTCCCCGTCTTCCACGCCGAGATATGGAGGAGGAGGAGGAGGAGGAGGAGGCCCGGTCTCCAGACGAGCCAAATTCTCATTCTCTGCCATGGCATGGGCGAAGCCGGGTGTGGAAGAGTGCTCAGTGCAGAACAGGTTTTGGAGTTCTGGTTCATCACAGTGCATGTGTGCGCAAAAAAGTTTAAACAATTACTAGATCCATTAAAGCAGCTTGTGTTACACTTTGGTTTTTATTCTGTGTGCATAGCGATTCATATGGAAGAAAATTTGGAAATGTGTTTGTTTTTTGTTGTTCAAATGTCAGAAGGGTCAAGAAGAAATTGTGTGGGAGAATTAATTTAAGACAAAGCTTTGAAGAATTTTGGGGAAATCTACAACCCCTCGAAATTGCATCTGATTTCATGTGATTCTGTGCCCAAATTTAAGTTTGCCATTTATTCAGCACATGTGTGGAGTATAGATGTGGGAGCTCTGATTTGTGTTGTGTGGTCTGCACTCTGACAGACATTCCTCAGCTTACGACCCAGGCACTGCTGTTCAAACAGTCTGTAAGAGTGCAGGGATGAGACACACACACACACACACACACACACACACACACACACACACACACACCAACACACGCACACTCAACATTCACACCCACTCATACTCAACTCATACTCAAAGGTACATTCAACATGAGGGAGTGTGCATATGTACGCTGAAGGCACACGCAAATGCATGCCGGTACAGAGGGAGCCCAGGGCAGTGCTGGGCCATATGCAGCAGACCTCTTCTTACTGAGCAGTCTTAACAGCTGTGGCGACAGGTCACACTTGCATTATCCCCGTCTCTGTAAACCTGCTTCCATCCTGCAAGTCTCTACAGGGAGCCTCAAACAAAGGGCGGAGCCCAGCACCTCATGTGTGCTTGCTAAGAAAACACATCTTAGCGAAAGAGAGAGAGGCTCTTTTATATTTCTGCTGAAAGCTGAGAAGACACGGTCAGGCACATACAGCCTGAAGAAAGATGGTACTCCTAATATATTTGGAGCAGGGCTGCAGACATGTGGTACCAAAGTTGCAATTAAGGCTTGGAACTCGTTTCGTGTGCATGTGAGAGCTATTTGAGAGACATCTGACTCGCTCTGAGGAGTCGACCAATAAGTAATGCTTATGCTTAGAACAATACAGGCTTCACCTCGAGACTGACCAACCTTCCATTAAACTTCACAAGGGCACAGAATGCAGAGCCAGAATACTATTCTTTGCCAAATCTTTCATGAAAAATAACTTCAGTCTTGACTTATTATTTTTTTGATATAAGTAGCACAGTGCTGGCACTCCAGTGAATCTGAGGTCCCAGCATTGCCTGCGGCTGGCATTCACTTTTTGTTGATCAGGTGGTCTGATGGCTCATGAGGTCTCCCTGTGGTTTTCAAACGAAGTTCTGGCAATTCCCGAAAGTGAGTTTAATTTTCTCTACCCACACATTTCGTAGGGCAATCTGTGGGCAACACGTCACTCAGAGGGATTAGATTGGATGAGAAGGCATTCAGATCCGAGCTGAGAGCAAAGGAGGCACCTCTATGTACAGAATGTGGGTGCTGTGTGCTGCCAGCGAGCTGTCTGTTTGTGCATTGTGTGGTAACTAATGCCATTGCATTGGGCTCAGAAAAGCAACCATTGGCCACACATGCTCATAATAGCGCTTGTGCAGAGATTTTGTGGAACCAGCAACCTGATTGCTCTGATTACTGAAGTTTCAACAATGCTGGTGTTCTCAGACAAAGAGCAGGAAACGTTCTGGTTTTTATTATTCCAGAACTGTGAGGCAATTGAACCCACATGAATCGAGGTGAACCAGGGAATGATTCACATTCCTTCTATGGGGCTCTCTCCTCCCTCTCTCTGCCTCTTTCTCAATTGTCTTTGTAGATATGACTTTTGCTGGTGGCAGTACAGAGTAGTAGCTTGTAACTGGAAGGTTGCTGTTTTCAATCCTTGCTGTGATGCTGTACCCATAACAATAATAACTGCTTCAGTATCCAGACATATAGAGTAAATGTATACGATATAACATGAAAGTTTCCATAGGTGAGAAAATGCACAATCTCCCTTTTAAAGTGGGCTGTATTTCTGAGCTGAACGCATGCAAGTGAATGTGTGTAAAACTTGGTGCACATGTCAGATTTCTTTAGGGATGAGGTGACACAGGCTATATCCAGCCATGAACATTATTTTCGCACCATGTAACACTAAGTCACCCTCTCAAAGAGGAAATGGCAGCCAGCACAATGTGGTTAAACTTTCATCACATTTTACCAGGCATGAAATGGTACATTCTGCTTATGATGCACTATTTTTCAAGGCTCGGAGTTCACAAGAATTAGTTATTTTGAAGCAATATTCCATCAAGAAATAATGTTGTCAAGAAAACAAAAGCATGATTGAATAAGTTTTCAAACTTACAAGATATCAAACCCTTTTCTGTGCTGTTCCATAGGCATTGAGTGCCATATTGCTTTTATAAAACTCATCCATAATTGTCTGAACTCTGCTTGTCTGAAATCTACATAAAGCACTTAACTTGTTACAATGCTCACAGTAACTTTCCTAACATTATGTAAATAGTGCTGCTAGATTAACTAGCTAGATAGTGAGCAATGTACCAAGCAAGCTGGCTTTTGAGGCAACTTTATTTCTTCAACTATTATTAACATTATACATTAGAGTTTAGTGGCTGGCTTACTACCAGAGCTACTTGCTTCTCAGATGGTCACTGTTTTTATCTTTGGTAACTTAACTTTTAAATGGATAAGTTGCAGTATGTTGGTCATTTGATGCGTTTGAATATGGTATTGCTGGAAAAAAAATGTAAATAGCATTCCATATGGTTTTAATCTGAGTCACATGTTAATTTGATTTTGAGGTATTTTCTCAGGGCCATGCAGCATTTTGTCGTTTTCTGTTGCTGAGAAATTCAAAATTACATTTTTTTTGTCTCATGCCTACTTTTGAATGACATGATCAATACTGAAATTGTAATGTAAACTGTTATTTACATTAATAAAACTTTTGTCCTAGCACTATATTAAATCACAGACAAGGGAAAAAAACTATTTACAATGGCTACAATCTACAATGGCTCACAGAGGTTTATATTTTTCTCAAATTTGTATTTATCCTCTGCCTTCCCATCCTATAATAGTGTTAAGAACCTTGCATGAGACAGAATGTGACATGGTGGTTAAAAAAAAAGTTTAAACTGCTTTCCCAGCAGTTTGATCTCTGACCCCTGACCCCTCCTGAAGCCTGTCTGTAGCCGAGTGAGTAATGTATAGAGATGATAAGGAAGGCAGGCTTTGGAGAACAGGATGGAAAGGGGGAGGGCCGTGCCCCGACCACGGTCTGTCCCTGCCCTGATATTTAAGTCCAGCAGTTTGGGAACATTGAGGGCTTTCACTGGCTGCCCACGTGGCGATGCGCCGCAACAGTAACCTTGTGTTTGGTCCTGCGCAGAGCCCTGTTTACAATTGTCCTTATCAAGGCGCAGCTCCAAAATGGACAACATCGTCTGTGTTTCCCTCAGTCAGGAATACATTAAATAGGCTCATGTCATACCAGTGCTCTTCCCCAAAGAATCGCAGTTCTTAGCACTGCCAGTGAGTGCTCTCCTCATGGCCATGATCACTGTGGGCCCCACCCACACTTGAGATTTCCATTATTGTATTCTCCAGAACCTTCATACCACAAAACTAAGGGAGGAAGATGTTTAATTTCTCACTTGAAGAAGAAAAAAAAAACAACACGTGTTGTTGGAGTTTTTTTGTATTCCTTCTTCTGTACTTTGGGTTGCAAGTAAGTCCTGTTTTCCAAGGATATGAGCGAGGAAGGGAAAAGGAGACAGACAGATGTGTGTGTCACGTAATTGCCGTCTTTCCCTTTCTGCTGTGTCAGTCTAAGCAAGAGAGCAGCCTGCAAACTGCTGGTTATTTTTTGCACACTGTAATTGTTGCGTGTTGCATGGGCTATATAGATTTTTGCTTATGACAATCTTAGACATGCAAACAGCTTTCCCTATCAGTTGTGGAAATCAATTGAGTATGGTCTGAAGCTGGAAAAAAACAGCAACACTTCATGTCGGTCTCTTCGCGGATTTCAAAAGCACACATAGTTAAACACATATGGTGTTCTGATCTGTTTAGTGTTTACTTCACCAAAAAGTGGTTAACACACAAGCAAGGCAGGGCATTCTTGTGTGTTAAGAATGGATGGTCTGAGGTCCAGTTTGTGACTTTACTCCAATTCTATGAAGAGCCTTTTCTGCTTTTTCCAGTAATGCTTTGAACTCTAAGGAGAACATTATGTATACTAAATTTCTTTAGAAGAATGGGGGTTCTTTTACCAATACTGGTAGTTTGAAAAAGCATAAAATGGCTCCTCTGTGCTTAGCCATAATGGCCCATTTGCAATTTCTTAAAAGGACAATGAATTACCGTTAGGGAATGGGAAATCAGAATGCTCCCTGGAGTACATTGTATAGGCTAAATCCGTTCTATAAGGTTCTCTTTGGATACAAAGCCCTTGGCATACTGACAAATAGAGGATGACTTAGTTTGTAAAAGAACAAAAATCAACGTCTGAAAACTGCTTGTGTGAAAAGTCCAAGTCACCCTTTCAAGTGATTCTCTTTCAAATTCAGCTGTTGACCATTTTATAAATAAGCAAAACCCCCCCGAACAAAGATTTTAGTGTTTTTTGAAAGGTCCCTCCTTTAATACATTTTAAGCAACCGTCAACCTTTCCTGTTCTCTCCAATGAACATGTGTGGCCCTGACCCATTCAAACTCGTGCCTCTGTACAACGCACCGAGGCTTGGCGAAGCACTGCCTTCTGTGACCCATTTACACCTTGAGTAGAATAAACAGAGGCCATGGGAAGGAATGCTAATGACGCTCGCCTACCCTGCTCTCGTCTGTAACGATGACTGGCAGCACAATTGTCTTCCTTTTGAAAGGAGCAATCTCATCCCTCGCACTGTCCCCGGAGGGCAAACCGAAAGGACCAGTCGCCAACCTTAGCCGGAGCCGAGAGAGAAATACATAAGGTTGATTGATTCATTGCTCATATTTCAGAGCCATGTGTATATCCTGAGAACTGTCACTGTGCTATGTGCTTTGGGGAGTAAATGCATTCCCTCCTTTTAATCTTTTTTTTTTTTTTTCATAAGCATCCAAATGCATATTGGGTTTGCTGACAGGTTGTCTGCTCCTAACACTTTACAGAACAATGCAACTTTTTCTTTTTGCGTGTCGAGGTAAGCATTTCAGTCTGCGCACCCTTGCTCCACCCTCCCACCTCCCCCCGATTATTATAAACAATAGCGGGGATGGTGACCATAAAGAGACTACAGTCTCTCTCTCTCCTTGGCAGCGTGCCAGGCGGTGGTGTCATTGCGTCATGCAGGACTGAGGCGTTTCTGTCCCCCTGCAGCGCGGTACAGATTTGAATTCAAATGATGCACCTTCATAATATGTCCTTCCTCCTGCCCAGGCTTGCACGGGTAGCTGCCACTATAAAGATTTGATTTAAATTCAGCTATTAATAGCTGAGGGTCCCCAGCAGTGGTGTCAGCTGCCGCTTCAGTGCAGTAGGAGAAATGGCAACAGCCCCTGGCTTGGAAAGGCTAAAAAATATGGTTGATGCTCTCACGAACAACATACTGGAATTGCCCTAGTAAATCTCTGGTTGTGGTAATTGATTTTATGCAAAATCTAAGGATGTTTAGGTATTGCAGACGCTGAGCTAATATATAGTAATGTGATTGGGGAGTCAGTAGGTTGTGTCCCTTGATTAGTAGATGATAGAGGTAGAGGCTTGTACAGGCAGTGGTCATTATCCTCCCCCCAGCTAACTGATTCTATCCCCTGGGTTCGTCTTTAGAAGAACGGTTGTTCTCACGCTGTAGTCTGTATGCGCTTGACTTAAGAGATAACGGATTCAAAAGCCTCTATAAAAGCTGAAGCCATTCCGGCAGCATCGGAGATGAAAGTTTGCTGACGTGAAGCGTTTTAAAATTACAGTCAAACCTGTATGGCGCTTTAAAGTTTGTACTACAACATATTATCTCAGGAATGGTGTAGAATAGATCATTTTTTTCTTTATTCCTTGAAAAAGAGTACTGGTCACCTTTTAAGTTTAGACCCCCTAGGAGAACAAGTTTACTAGGAGATGAAGAGTTTGAGGGGTGGGGGGTGGGGGGGGGGTGCGGAATGTGGGGAGTGTAATAGACAGCCAGGTGTTCTCATTTACATAATGTTCCTGCAGATGAATGCAAATTCATGCAATTCCTCTTCAAAGTTCTGCAATGCAAGCGCACTTTTTAAATATGATAGGGAGCAGGATAAACAGGAGAAGGGAAAGAATGAAGATATTTTTATCTCAGCTCAGCTCTGTTTTTTTTTTTTTTTTACCTTGAGATTGTAATGCCTGTCAGTTTGAGGCATGATGACTACGGCACAGAATACAGTCAAGCAGAGGTGATTACTGAACTGCAGAGGCCCCCGAAAGGCAACATCTCTCAGAGCCGTAATGTTTAGATTACACGTCGCCGGAGAATGGGTGAGTCAAAGATGCTTTCCCTGAGAAAAAGATAACTGGGGTGGAGAGAGGCTGGCGCAGAGGGAGGGAGAGAGGGAGAAAGAGGGTGAGAGAGAGAGAGAAAGAGAGAAAGAAGGAGAGAGGGAGAGACAGAGAGCGCCAAGAACTAGCAATGTTTGGCCCTAGGCTCAAAGAGATCTCCCTGTTTCCAGTGTTTGATCTTTGTGTGCTGTGTGTGTGATCACCAGGGACCCATGATTTGGCATTACTGTAAAAAAAAAAAAAAAACTTTAACTTTACTTTTGCATTTGTTTCATAACCCTAACAGATAGATCAGACCTGAATACTCAATTAAATCTAATAAACTAATGAAATCAACTAATTACCAGTATTGACAGCACACATTGCTTGTTGTACTAGGAAGATTCATATTATAAACTATTTCCAATTTCCACTCAGACTGATATAATCAAAATAGGCAAAGGTTTTTTTTTTTTTTTTTTTACTTTTAACTTTATTTTAGCTAAATGGACAGTTCAGCAGTTGCTGAAATGAATAGCAAATCTTGTAAGAATGCAACAATAGCTGAAATTTCTTAATCGATACTAATGACAAAGCACATTGCAGTTAGAGTGCATAGAAGCATTTTTGTACAAAATGTGAGGGGTCGTTGAGTCAACATTTAAAAACGTTTCCTTTGGGTGTGTGATTTTCAGCAGAATGTCAGCGCCCTCCCAGTGGCTTTGTAATATGTCACCGCTGAGCTGTGGCAGGAACCGGTGCACCACTGTGTTCGGACACAGCCAGGTTTCCCTGTCAGGGCCTGTTGTGTTCCATAATCCGTTTGGTGATAACGCTCACACTGAGTCCAGAACATATGGCTTGATACAGTGGACGCCGGTGCATCCTGGGAAATTATTATCTCAAGGCCCGGTGCCTGACAGTGGCAGTCAAAGCCCCACCGTACATAATGTCACATAAAGGACCGCCGGCAACGGAGTCATGCCCCGTTAAATGTGTCTGTGGCCCTTAATTTTTATTTCCCGAAGATGTGCAGCAACCGTGCACAAGGAAGGAGCAGGTTTTCTGCGGTGTAAAGTGAAATGATATGACAGCATTTTTGAAGGAACGAGTCTTGAAAAGTGAGCGCAATTTGTGAGAATTATGAAAGATTAACTTGTCAGGGGTGAGTGCCAGCGGCTTCATTTTACCAGGGCGATTGAGACATAGAAATAAGAAACAAACTGTGTTTATCTTTCTTTTTGTCTGAGACGAATTCCTCCGGGAGGCAGCTGCTCTATTGTCTGACTCTGAGGAAGAGTCTTCTACCTTAGAGATGCCGAGACAAATTAATTGGGACACTGGAAAAACGAGTGCTTCTCAAACTGGAACGTGCTGTAACCTATTTCTATTTACGTTGACATAAATAACAACTGATTGTTGCTTTTTTGCCTTTCTCAAAAAATAGCCTGGCACATTCAAACACCTCTAGACACATTAATTATTCTGATCATATTTATAGGAACAGTATGTAGAGCCACTCGGATAAGATGCGCTTAAGTGGTCTAGCGCTGAGCTGACATGTAGACAGATGTGCTATGTAATTGTTTGGGAACGCAGGACTGGTTTGCTCAAGGAAGACCCACCTCTGCCCTCCGCCAGTTTAGGGTCTTTAGTTAATATCATTAACACTGAGACAGTATTGAGTGCCCTCTTCCTCCTTCTTACACCCCCCCCCCCAACCCCCCGCCTCCATCTCCACTCTCCTACGTCACCACAGGTGAGTCATCTGTCCAGCTGGGGCCTCTGCATGATCCTTCCTGCCCCATTAGCTCTGCAGCTGTGAGTAGGCCGTGGCTCTGGAAGTCTGTGGTCTCCTGCCCCTCCCTCAAACACAGACTTTCTCTACACACCTGCAAGGGGGAACCCCAGTACTTTCAGCTGGACCCTTTCGGATAATACCTTTCAACCTGCGGTCTCCCCGATTTCTGCAGCTTGCTCTGGCTTGACTTCAAGCTTTTAGTTTTCGTTGTAACGCTAGCCTTGATACTTCATGCCCACTTAGCCGTAGAAATTATGGCCCGCTGCATCCCAACAGCTGGAGCATGTCTGCTTTTGGTTTTTTTTGCAGGCACAGCTGCAGTTTTTAAAAGGATGTTAGTTGCTGTTATTACATGGCCGTGGCTGTTGCTCCTTTTGTTTCGCGGCCCTCCTGCCTCCATTGCTCCACACAGTCCAGGCTCTCTCTCTACCAGCTACCCCCCCCCCCCCCCCCCAACTGACAGGCAAATGCTTTATATAAATAATGCATGAAAATGTGCCCTCTGTCACAGTCAGTGGCCCTGATCGCATCTGACTGCTGGAATTCACAGCAAAAAAGGTGCCATCTTACTACAAGGGAGGCTTAAAATGTAGTGAGGAGACAGAAGTGGAGAGCCAAGGGAATATTTTAGTACTTGTTGCAGAACGCCAACACCAAGGGTCTCGGCCCATTGTCCAAATCCGGACAGAAGTGGAAAAACAGGCTTAGAGTCCTAGTCTGCGATACTGGCTCAATATGTCATGACAGGACGTCTCCCTGACTTGTGCATTTTTAAACAGTGGCTTACAGGGCACCTTGGCCTGCTCTTTTACAAGTAGAGAGTAATTTACCTCATAGCTGCCCTACATGTGTCTAATTTGGGAAAGTTTAGCTGGATGTGCCAAGCATACAGCAGCTCAATGGGCCTTGCAGGGCTGGTCGATAAATGCTTGGTACCATCCGCAGAACACTTTCCCCAGAGGCTCGTTTTACCATGGAGCTCCTCTAGGCGCTGTTTGAAATATGACCACGTACCCCACCCCACCCCCCCCACCGCCTCTTCAGGACAGCTGTGTGTGTGCCGTCAGTGTCCGTAGCGGGACATGCGTTTCTCTCAGGCGCGGGATGATTTACGGCGATCGATGAGGAGGGGAACGGCACTGGGAGGGAGGGAGCACTCTGGTGGGCCGAGCGGGACGGCGCTCTTTTCGTTTTTCGCTTTATTTACATCCTCCTTTTATTCCTCCACCTGGTGTAAATAAGCGAGCGATTAACCTGTCAGCTCTGAGTGTTGTGGGTTTTTTGTTAGCTTCTTTTATCAATCGATCAGCGCTGACTGGATCCGCGCCGGAAGGTGAAGGCCTCCCCGCTCACCTGGGTGGCTCTCCTTGCATTTAGCGGGGCTCATATTTTCCCCCTGACGTGACAACAATGGGCCACCGCCGATGCCTGACGCCTGACACTGCCGGAGGGCTCGAGGAGTGCCCGGCGCGGAGCTAGCACGTGTCTGTGCACAAAGGGCCGTGTGTGTTATGATATACGATTTGTAATATGGCACCGGCTGGTTCTGGCGTATGAGGGGCACTGACAGGCAGAATGAAGCTGAGCTCTTCTCTGACTGAGGCTGCGCCGGGGCTGACCGAGCGCGGGCCCCCTGCACGGCGCTGAGCTCGGGCACGCTGCCTCTCACAATGCAGGTGTTCAGCCAGCGGCGGCTCCCATAATGCCTTTCACTGTGTTCCTTACCCCACTGTGCGAGCGCGCCTGCCGTTCAGAACCATGTCAACAGCTGGCCGAACAAAAGGGGGAAAAATTGAGGTAAAATATAGTGTGTGTTCTGGTTTAAAATCACAAAATGGCCCAGAAAAAAAAGGGCTTTTGAAGCTGAATGTATGCCCCCCTCCCCTCCTCCACTGCCCCCAATTCATGTTAAATGCTCAGTCTCAGGAAGGCCTGTTGCTAACAGAAGCAGACAGAAGTGGGAGGCAAGAGTCCAGGGGTGTCTGTGATTGGTTCAGAGCTGCGCAGCCTGGTAGTTTTTCCAGCTCCCCTCACTTGATTAACTGCGCCTCAGAACTGGGAGGAGTGGCTAAACGAATTCAGAGAAGGCAGTTATAAGCCTGAATGAAGTGCTTTAGAATTGTTAGGCCCGGCAGTAGTCTGTAGTGTAGTTCTGCGCTGTCTCCCTACCAGAACCCCAGCGCTCCGCTGTACTGCAGATTGCCTTGAGGCTGAGGCTCTGCAGGTTTGTTCGGCTGGTCTGTCCCACAACGAGCAGGAACTGAGTCCTGCCGCCACCTCTTGCCCCGACCTCTTTGAATGGGACTGTCTCAGCATAAACGCCTGTCAGAAAGATTAATCCTTCCTCTGGTCTTTACTATGTATTTACACTTTGAAATGGCCCCGCTTGCCTCCCTGGCTTCACCTGTCGCCCTGTGCGTCTCTCCGGCCTTTCGTACATCTGATGACAAGCCGTGCGCTTAAGTCAGTGTTTCTCAGTCCTACTCCTGGAGCCCCCCCTGTCCTGCATATCTTCTATCTATCCTTACTCCAGACACACCTGATTGAAATTAGTTAACATGCTCTTGATTAAATCAGGTGTGCTCAGCTAATCAAAAGTACCGCTGATGAGTTCAGTCAGGTAGGTGGAGCAGGGAAAGATTGGAAACGTGCAGAGCAGGGGGGGCCCTAGGAGCAGGATTGAGAATCAGTGGCTTACGTGATATGGGCCCGCACGGGCCGGCCCTAGCTGCAGGGAGGAGCGGTGTACGTGTGCTGATTGGTCGGATGTTTCCAGACAGGCCTTCTCTGTGTGCACGTTTGTCTTCGGTCTTAATGAAACAAGGAATTACTCGATTCTCGGTACGTCTGTCTGCTCTCAGCGCGCCTCAGATACATATCAGCAGAGCGGATCCCGAAGCCCGCGTGCCCTGAGGGAGCAACAGAAATCTCGCTAAAACAAAGAGGCTTTCCCCGCAAATAGTGTCGCACACCTAAGCAATTACAAGATCCTTGGATAAGCAAATAATTACAAGATCTGTGGATAGCGGCAAACTAATTATGGCATGTGGGAAGCAGTTCATTAGGGATTGGCAGCTTCTGCATAGATGCATAGATGCAATCATACTTACCTTTTGCCTCAACCACTACCCCCCCCCCCCCCCCCCCCCCCCTCACCTGTTTCCTTCTCAGTGTTTCTCTGGACGGTGCAGGAACGGATCAGCCTTGGCCTAAATGAACCTTCACATTGTGTTGCCTCCTGCATTATAGGTAACTGGTAATGTGGTGAATTAATGGATTTCTAATTTTTTTGTTTTCCAGAGTGCCAAGAGGTCCTGCGTGAAGCCCTCCCCCCCATCCCCACGCCCCCACTCTTCTCCAGCTTGTAACCGTGGGGCGTCGGCTCTTCAGCCAGGTCGAAGGTCATCTGCCCGAAGCATGCTGCCCGACCGCCACCTCCCTTGCCTTCTAGTGCCTCTGGTGGCCCTGCTCCTAGTGCTGCTGCCTGGCTGCAACGCCTTATGTAAGTCCCCTTCATTTGTCAGGTGGTTTTTGTCATGCACTTGCGAGAATAAGTCTCTCCGTCTCTCGGCTCCTCGCTTCCCTGTTCATCTGTTTGTCAGCGTTCCTGTGTTCCCATTACCAGTGAAGTGCATTTACTCATTAATTTTGAAGCTCCAAGTCAGAATTTGTTCTGCACCATTTCTCCCCTAAGATGGTTTAGAGACGCATTAGGAAACAAAGCAACGAGCGAGCCGATAAGCAAGAGACAGAGTAATAAATAAAGCAGACAGGCTTCCCCGCTGTGTGTTCGAAAAAGGGGGACTTGGTACAGGACCAAGAGCAGGCGCAGTTGCTTGAAGGTGGCTGGCTGCGGCTCTCTGGATCCACCGGCTGAGGGTGGGGGAAGTTTGTCCTGGGTTTCTGCGGGGACGGAGTCAGCGGGCACAGTGAAAATCTTGGTCTAATACCTGCGGTTGGTGGAGGTGGAATTCCCATTAATTCCGACCTGTTTCGTGCAGGCTGTGCTGCAGAACTGAGCTCGGGTTTGACTGATGTCTGTTTGTGTTATCAATCCACATCTGTCCTCCTGGAAATTTATCTTCCTCTACAGAGGCCATCCCCCTATCGCTCTTCTTCTCACTCCGGGTATCTTTCTTGCTCTTATTTTTTCTTTTTTCAACACGCTACTTGAAATGGCATTCACTCTCTCCATTCGGCTCTCTCTCTGCATCTCTTTCTCTGATTCTCTCTCACTCCTTTCTCTCTCACTCACTGTCTGGCCTATATGACATCCTTTCCAGATCAGCCCAGATATGATGGCTCCTTTTGTCAATCCATCACAGTCTATTTATACCCTGTCTACAAGTGACGACTTGCACTGCCTCCGATGAATATACTTCTCCTCAGTGCCTTTTGGAAAACTCCATTGTGTAAGAATCTGCAAATAATATTGAGCCGTTGATTGGCTTCCCACTCCACCTGCCTTGTTTAACTGCTTCACCAATGGCTCTCTCCAGACCTCTGGTTATTATGGGAGGTTCAGATTATGTAGGCCGTCTTGTGGAAAACTCCCCAGGTCTGTGTTTCTGATTCTGCTACCCTGTTGCTTTTATGGACTGTGCCTCTTGTCTGTCTGTCTCCTTGTGGCTGTCCCCCCGTTCCAACAAAGCCGACCTTACACACTGCACTGCCTGCCACACCTGTGTCTCCCTCTCACACACACTCCTGCTGATACGCCAACTGTTTGTTTTGCATGCCGCCTTTCTCCCGACTTGTCTCTGCAGAAACCACCATGCCACTCCTCTCCTCTCTCCCTCTTTCTCTCTCCCTCTCTCTCTCTCTCCCTCTCTCTCTCTCCCCCTCCTCTCCCATCTCATAAATCAACCCCTAAAGGAGACATTTTTAATCAAAAAGAAGAGAAGAAAGGCTGAATAAATCATTCCTTGATAGCAACGCCCTGGGTCTTGTGTGTGTGTGTGTGTGTGTGTGTGTGTGTGTGTGTGTGTGTGTGTGTGTGTGTGTGCGTGTGCGTGTGTGCGTGCGTGCCTGCGTGTGTGTGTGCGCGCGCGCGCAAGTGTGTGCACATGCTGAGAGTCCAGCCATCTCTTCCACACGGGGGGGGGTTGAAGAACAGTATCCTCTCTGATGAGACCTGGAGCCCTGCGAAGAGGGAGGGGAGGGCTGCGAGTAACCTTTCCTCACAGAGGGGAGGCAGGAACGCTCCAGAATCCCCAGCACAGAGAGACACCTGTAGCACTGCCATTCACAGAGGTCCCTGGGTTTGCACAGTCCCTGTCCCTGTTCCTGCATTCCTGTCACATGTGCCAGTCCCTCACCATGTGCTTATCAAACACCTGCCCTGCACTGTCCTCATCTCCAGCTGCACAGGAGATACGGTGACTGGCACTCGCACCCGAGCCCGGGGGTGGAATATTAACGCCGCTGACGGACAGTTGCAAAGGCATGAGGTCCACGGTGTTACTGACCAAGGGTGTGGTCTGATCCGGCTGCGGCGGAGCGGCGCTGCCCCTGTGGCGGTCACACGCTCGGGCAGACGCGGCCGTGTTAGCGTCGCCGATCTCCCTCTCCCTCAAGAGACACTGCATTATTAAAGCTGGTGTCACCAGGGGGGAAGAAGGCAATTTCCGTGCGGCTTCCCGAACCCCCCCTTCCCCGTCAGCCTCAGAACTCCCAGCGAGTGGCTGCCTCCCACGGAGCCACATCCCTGGGCCCGGTGCTAAAAAAAGCCGGCGCAGACAGCCAGGGTGCGCCACGCCGCGTGGTCTGACCACAGTGCAGGGCTGCCATTAGCACGTCTGCAGCCCCCCCCGCCCCTGGACTCCGGCGCAGGACCCCGTCACCACTGCTGCAGCCTCTCTGATCCTTCATTAGCTCTGGGCCACTTTAAAGGGCACCCAAGGCTGTAGTAGCAATAGCTCAGTTTACGCTTGTTGTTTAACTAAATTGGAATATGATAGTGATGTTAATTTTTGCTGTGGCAAAAGGCAAAAGGCATTTAAAAATGTATCCCAGAGAGAGCTTCTTCTCGTTGAATTGACGGAGCACAGGCCAAGATATTATCCCATACAAGTGTGGTTAAGTGAACGTTAAGTGTCGTTAACCAAACAACTGCAATTTCTTTGGGGTTTTAATTTTTCCCAGAGCTGCCTTAGTTGCCATTTGAAATGCTGTTTGTAAAATGAAAACGTTTTTTGATGTCAGAAGATTCAAAAAATGTCTTGCGGTAATTGAAGCTAACATGAGGTTTTTATTTATTGTGAAATTATAAAAGGAAAAAAAAACATCTGACCTCTGAGAACACATGGGTCGTCGAGCATGCGGTCACCCATCATAAGGATGTTAGGGTTTTCTGGGAATGCAAAACCACATTTGTCTCTTGCATTTTGTACTGTTTTCCTTTGTGCTTTGTATCGTTGAGATATATTTTAGCATTTATTCATACAGAAATTTATTTCACTGGATGCAGTCGTCTGAGCATGTGTCATGGCTACATCCCAGGCAGCTCCTCTAATTGTAATTGACTGGAGCTCAAAGTGACGAGAGCAATTTGAACAATTTATTTTCCATTGAGGTTGCCAAGTGAAAATTTGAGGGCCCACAGAGAGCCATTTTTCCTCTCCCCCCTCTCCTCTACTCTCTCCTGCTGCCTCTCTGTCCCTCTGTCTGCATTTTTCTTCACTTCTCATTGCCCCCCCCCCCCCCCAACCCTCGTAGTACAGTAATCACAAACCACCAGCAGATGTCACTCTAACAGAAATCTGTGACCTGTTGATGTTCAGACATCACTGCCTCTCTAGTGCTAAAGTTAAGCCCAGATTCAGTCTCTATATAGTTTGTCATTTACCTTGACAAACAAATTTAAACAAGGGTTGTTTATTTTTGGCTTCCAATACAAGAACTTTGGTGGTGGCTAAAATTAACAGAAAATTGTGGTGCAGCTGAGACCGGATCTTACATTCTGTGTGGAGAAATTCTGTTATAAACACCATTCATATGTTATAAACACCATCAAGTGCCATAACATTTTACTGTAGTAAGTCTCCATTTATGTCACTCTACCTCAGAGGCCTTGAAAGCATTTTGTCATTGTTTAATTGCATTTTAAGCAATTCAGTTTTTTTGTATTATGTGTGGGACTTGATTGAAGGCAAAAAGATCAATACTTGTTTTACATCTGAATGAATCATCATGTCTTCTCAAATTCATGATTTTACACTCAGTCAATGAATCTTCGAGTTAAAATGACATTTCAGCTGAATGAATACATCCTTCACCATCCAAATGTTGCATGTACCATGTTGATTCTACCATGCTTACAGGGTTTACTCTTAGATGAGGGCCTTAATATCTCTCAATTTCCAGACGTTCCCTTTTATCACGGGAAACGCCAAAGTGCTATTTGGCAGAAGTGGTTCAAATGACATTAAATTGTTCCTGGGGCTCGGTATCATCAGAGCAGAGGATTGAGTTCTGAAATCGACTTTCCTTTTGCACTTTATACCCCCACACACACACACACACACACACACACACTTATTTATTTTTAACCTGTTAACATGCACTTAGGTTTTTAAGGTCCCTGCATAAATCATGGGTTTCAATGGGACCAATTTACAACCATTTTGAGTTTGTGTTTAATCATAGGCCACATACTGCATACCACATAGGCCATAGGCCACATACTGCATACTGCTTGCTGGTGAAAAAGTGGGGTGGGGCGCGATGGAGAATCGGACAAGGCTTTTTATCATTAAAGCGACAAAAGCTGAAGACTAGGTGGCATGTTACATACTGCGGTATTTCATATGTCCAGAGCAGAAAGTGCAGTGTTTGTACCAGAGTTTGTCAGATGACCGGGGAAAGTGTCATAACAGTTTCCCGGAGGCCTGTCTGCAACGGCTCTACAGCCAGCGGTATCATGGGAGTTTGCCTGCCTTGATTGCCTGTTTGACATTTCAGTTGATGCAGCCAGAGTACAAAGCTTTAGGATGCCCGTGGTTGTCATTGCTGTCCGAGAGCTCGGCCACAGTTTACCCGTGATGATAATAGCAAGTTGGAAAACCCATTGTTCCGCTTACACACGGGCTGCCCAGGGATCTGCTGGCCGAGCAGAGATAGCATGAGGAGTATCCCCAGTCGTGAAACGGTCACATGACCAGCGTTTCCCGCCACTGAGCCACAGAGCAGCACAGGCTGGTTGGCGGAGTGAGGGCAAGCTGGAATCTTGTAAACACATCACCCGGGGAGAACTTCTGTTATGTATTCTGTTATATCCCTTTTTTGTGTTCTTGATTGAGACTTTGCTCTCTTTCTTTCTCGGTTGTCTTCAGGGCAGTAGATTAGATATAACCAGGGGATGGCTGTGTGTGAGAGAGAGAGAGAGCATAAAGGCAAAAGGAAGGAGGTTGGTTCCCATAGCGATGGATGAGGTCAGCAAGTGCCCTGAGAGTCTTGCGCGATGGATGGATAAGAAGATAAGCCTTTGCCAGTGTTGCCAGAGAGGGTTCCATGACAACCTGACCGAACTGAAATAGAGTTATTGGTTATTTGAACTTCTTTGCAATAACTATGTGATTCATATCAAGATTGTGTTATTTTGGGGTTTCGGTCCCTGTTTTATGACACTCTGAAGAAGAATGTGGCTTCACAGAGAAACACATTTCCGGCCTGTCCCGCTGCTGACATTTCACGGCACAATATTACCACCCCGAAATATCGCTGGGGTTACAGAGACTGGGGTTCACTGCATTCTGCGGTGTAATAACTCTCTGCTGGAGGCTCTCAGGCAGTGTTGTTTTCTAATACTTTTGCTGCACATTTTTAATGCACTGTTAGAAACTTACTGAGGAGAAAGCGCAGGGCCATGTAAGATGCATTGGTTCCAGAATGTTCTCGGTCCCGTGCAGGGCGAGCCGTGTGATGTGTGCTGTGGAATTGCGGGGCCAGTCACGTGCGATTTGCTGCTTCGCCTGGATTCTGACTCACATGTGTGCAGTGATTGGGTGGGGTGATGGGGAGGGGAAGAGGATTGGGGGGGAATAGAAAAAGTCGATCTCGCTGTGCAAAGAACCAGTGTCCTCAGGGTTCTACTCTGCCGTCTCTCCTCAGTCCCTAATAAACGTAGGAGCTCTCACTACCCCCTGAATCAGCCTGCCTACGGATCCTTAATAATTAATCGGATGTGTTCGCAGGGCGTTTGATCATTAATACATATCTGTGCAGTTTGGATTTAACAAGTTCCCCCGGAGAGCTCGTTCTCTTGTCTTGTTGTGCTGTTGGTGACCTTTTACCCTCTAAAAGAAAACATAAAAGAAGCAACCGGGAGGAAAGTTTGGCTTATTATTTATAATCTGGGCTCCTGTGCCACTGAGTCACAGTTAACTGCTTAAACATAGTTATTTATTACCATTATGTAATTCTTTACATTATATATTATACGTACCCTCTTTAAAGTGCGGTTAGAGTATTTTTCAATTTCCTCTGGGGAGAAAAAAAAAAAATCTGTCCTTCGTTTCAAGCATGAGCCTTGTTCAGGTTGACTGGAGTAGTCAAATAATATAGAAAAGGGAACTCTTTGAAAGTGCTGGCAGTTGTACATGCCGAACATGACTCAAGATGATGACCTTTACAAGGTGCATCGGTGCATCTGTACCTCTGTGCTGCATCTATGCTTATTATGTCCAACAAAACTTTTTCACCCGGTTTATTTTTTGATACGGAAGAACCTTTGGTACCCAGTATATATATAGTTGCAAATTGCAACCTGGTGGTTCTTTCTTTTTCACAGTGTGGAGCTCCACACCTTGCAAAGTCCTTTTATAAAAACCAAATCAGTGTTGAACCATTATCCCCCCCCCCCCCCCCCACCCCCTTTTTTCTATTGTTTGTTTCAACCGTCTGTGGGAGATGAATGTGGGTTTGGATGTGCCTACTTACAGAGCATTAAAATCTGTAAATAAGCTGCAGCAGTTTATTATTCATGACTTCATGAAGTATTAATTCGGGGATCAGACTGTCAGTGTGCCTGTTTTCTGTAGTGTAATTATTACTGCGGCGCTGATACCGGGGCCTCAACGGTTTGTACAAGCCCCTCACATCCCTCGCCCTGCAGCCTGGAGTGTTTGCACGGGACGAATGTATTAAAAAAGCACAGCTTTTCATTACTTCTGTACTCTGTATGAATAGTTATTCAGTTGCCCTGCTGTGTTTCAGAAATTGCATGTGCATGCTAACAGTGCTGTAACGCTTTATTTCCGACCGTAGCCGGTTGACTTCAGGTTCGTGGTTGAACTCGCCTTTCCTCTGTCTCCCCTTTCCTTCTCAGCTCCCCCTCGGTTCACAAAGATCCCGGTAGACCAGATAGGTGTGTCGGGGGGTGTGGTCTCCTTCGTCTGCCAGGCCACAGGTGACCCAAAGCCCAGAGTGAACTGGAACAAGAAAGGGAAGAAGGTCAACTCCCAGCGCATCGAGGTGAGACTTCCTTCGTAATATAACACATAACTTCCTACCTGCATAGACACAGATTACTTGGATTTACCAGTCGTGCCTTTCATCGTGGCCTTCGTGCCATTTTCTTTGCAAGAATTGGTCTGTGCTTTTTTGACAAACCTAAAATGTGAGTAGGGCAAGTGAAGGACGGATTGCATTGTGGTTGGATTGAATAAAGGCCTAAGCTCTTGATTGACTTTAGAATCCTCCATACGGGCATGGTGGTGCCGTCTGTCAGTATCTGCTTCCTCATAAATGAGCTGAGCTTTATTTATGATGTGAGTTTGTTGGTATTCTCTGCTCTGCAGGGCACAGATGGTAGCTGTAAAGCGATTGATGTTCAGTGTGCTTTCATTATAGCTTCCCCACACTCTCACAGCTGACAATGAAATAGATTAAAAAAAATGAAAAAGATTAAAAAAAAATCTAAATATTTGGGTATTTGGGTAAGTAGATAAATGATTTTAATGATACTATCCATAAATGAAACTGTAGAAGCACACATGTCATTTTTTGCCTCATTTAAAATTCTGTTGAGTTTTATATTCAAATTTAAGTATGTTTTATGACCCATGACTGAAGTGGATGCATTCTTGATTTGAGGCCATAATCCTAGTAGATATAGTTTGTTTCTGTTGTCCTCTTTTAATACATATCAAGACTTTTTACAGTAAAACTGATGTGTCTGCTTGGGGTGGCAGTGTAGCATAGTGGTAAGGGGTAGGGCTTGTAACCAAAAGGTTGTCTGTTCGATTCCCTGTTTCAAGTTCAAGTTTCAAGTTTATTGTCATATGCTTGATAACAATGCAACATCATTACCAGTAATGAAATTAGCCTCAGAGCCAACTCAACTTTACATAATAAATAAATAAATAAACTGCAGTTTAGTTACTCAACCCAGAAGTATCCAGCTGTATAAATGGGTAACATGGATAAGAGCATCTGCTAAATGGCAATAATGTAATGTAATGTTTTTTTTTCTTTGACATGTACCTCCTTTCCCGCCCCGTCGTGCCCGGTCCATTCCCCGCCGCAGACGATCGAGTTTGACGAAGGCGCGGGGGCGGTGCTGCGCATCCAGCCGCTGCGGGCGCCGCGCGATGAGAACATCTACGAGTGCGTGGCTAACAACAGCGAGGGCGAGGTCACCGTCACCGCCAAGCTGTCCATCATCAGAGGTGAGCGCGGCAGAGACGCGCCCGCGTTTTTTGATTTTGGTGGATGTTAAAATGTGTAGTAAAAGCACTCAGATCTAGTATGTGGAGCAGATGACCTAAGGCAAACGGTGCCCCTGTCAAGCACGTAGGGCTTCTCCGTTATTGCGTACTGTGCAGTGGTAATCGAAGGTCCCCCGACCTGACCTCTTTTATTCCCTAAAAGAAGGTCAGCACCTGGAACAAAACCTTGATAGCTGCTGTGGCACACACAGGTTATAAGTGCAGCTATTTGCTTCATTGCACTGACTATGCTGGAGTAAAAAGAGCATCAGGGGTCTCACCTGCCAGTTCTTAGGGTAGTAGACCAGGTGGATATTTCCCTATAAACATGCTCTAGAAGGGAGCACGCTCCCTGGAACGAAAGCTTGACTGATCTTGTACCGGGGAAGCATGTAACAGGCAGGTATGGTGAGAGATGGCGAGATTCTGAGGGGGGGAGTGAAGCTCATTGAGGTTCAGAGTGACAGAATCCACTGTGACACAGAGTTGAGCACAGGGGGAAATGACATGTGGAAGAAGAAAGAGAAGAAAGAGGTGTAAGAGAGGGCACTGGACTGGGGAGAAAAAGGACATGCAACAGGTTACAGCCACAGTTTAGTTCAGAATATATTCTTGTTTATCATCTAACAATTTTAATGTGATTTTCTTTTCAAAAATACATGTAATTTCCTGTTTTGCGTAGTATATTTTTTGAAATGTTATTCATTGTCACAGGTACTTTAATTTACCAGCAAATTTGCAGCTCCTGTTTACTTCCATGTTCAGCTGTGTTGGTAGCACTCAGTACTTGGTGACACAAATGAAGCATTACCATGGTTTGTTCTTCTCAAAAACAAAGCTGGAGAGTCGGGTGCCTTGTCAAAACATAAACTCTCTAGCAATGACTAGACCACATTTATGCAACAGCGTTTGCTAATCCTAAATGGAACTCATTTGCAAACAGTGCAGGAGTAATGATCTCTTTCCACTGGGGAAAAAAATCTTGTCTGTGATTTTGAACTACGGTTTGCACAGGCACAACTGCACTTGCTTACCGTTCACTTTGAAGAAATCCTTTAAGTAAAGACTGCACAACTATGGTCCTGGACAGCCGAGGAATCCATAGACTTTCGCCCAAGCAGACGTTTTACCAGATATTCAAACTAATCATGGTATTGAGTGGACCAGTTCAACTCCCTCCACTTGTTTGAGTCTTAATGAACTGGAAAAGCTGCTGGATTGTGGCCCTCCATGATCAGAGTGAAAGCTGTGCTTTTAGGGTTTTATTGATGTACCTGTTAGCACCAGCAGACATCTAGCATGCGATAAATTCATTGTACTGTAAAAGCTAGAAGTGTCTTTTGTACGAGGGCATTTGCAATACAAGGACTCATAGATTGTATTGAAATTGCATTGATATTATTCATCAGTAGAATTGTGTGGATAATATAGTGTGGTTCTGTCCTATCAATGTATTGCAGATAGTGGCAGCTGTTCCAAAAACCTGGAATGGAGTAAACTGGGTCTACACTTTATGTGTTTTTTTTTCTCTATTTATTTACGTCCTTTCTCCCAGTCTTTGCCATATGCTTTATTCCAGCTGAGTTCTGGGCTTTACAGTTTGTGAGCTCCTGACTGGGACCCTGTCCAAGAGGAGGGTTACTATCAGCAGCCCGCTTTTGCATGAAAGTCCGAGCTTTGGCAGGCCCAGCTTGCATGCGTAAGGCCCGCGTGCCCGATGCCTGGGGGATCGCCTCCTGTCCATCTGTTCCTGGGCCTGTCGTCACCGCGCTATCGGCACAGCAGGCCTGGCCTGGGGGGGCAGGGCCCTGGGGAACTCAGACA
Organism: Megalops cyprinoides; assembly: GCF_013368585.1. Taxonomy (NCBI): domain Eukaryota; kingdom Metazoa; phylum Chordata; class Actinopteri; order Elopiformes; family Megalopidae; genus Megalops; species Megalops cyprinoides. The sequence goes on along the minus strand of NC_050602.1, from coordinate 17,201,450 downwards.
CAAACACCAGCTCCTGGAGGCGTGAGAGCATCTCCCCCTAGAGAGAAACACCGAAAGCCCCACTCCTCTCACCCCAGCCCCGGAACATGCACAGACAGGATAGGAGGCTCTTTCTATCCCATCACCCAAGGGGTGGGGGGCACAAACAGCTCATCAGTCTCGAAACGAGTGCAGCTGCCCACTCAAACCCACGCTGTAAAATGGTTCAGGGCTGCTCTGCGCTTCTGCGGGGACTACAGGAGCTAAGCTAAGCAGTAGTCTCTTTACAGTCTTGCAGATGGCTGTAGAACGAAAGCCGAATGCTGATGATTTGAGGTGTGAGTCTTTAATCAATGCCACGGTCCCCTTTGGAGGCGCGTGGAGGTGTCGCAGTCAGCACTGAAGTCACTGATCAGTGCTGCTGCACAGGCCTGTGCTTTTTTTCTTCCTCCCCGCACTTTCTGGTTAGTTTCACTCTGCTTAAAACGCATGTCGTTTTGTCCTTTGTGTTGTGAGCACACTACGCAGCTCGGTAGATGGGCAGGATGGGGTGAGAGGCCTCAACCCCGCTCAGGTGACCCTGTGACTTAGCCCCCGGGGTGCCAGTGGCAATGTGTGGCCAGTGCAGGTGTAGGCTGGGTTGCAATTTGGTCAGGGATGCTGTTATCCATTACTGTTCAGGTGCAAGAGGCCTGTTTGTTCTGGAACCTTCATGCGGTCATAGAGGGACAGCACTGACCTTCCTCTCAGAGAAAATCATTTAATAGGCCATTGTCTTGGCACAGTGCACGTCGGCATACAAGATCTTTTCACCTTAAACTTTTTCTCTTGCACTGCTGAGGGACAAAAACATAAAGAGCCCATCTATCCCTGTCCCCACCGATTCGAAAAGATGGAACTGACTGATTGTTATTCTTGGCATGTTATTCTTTCCACTGTTCCTTCTTCTGCCAGTTGTATTTAGGTTAGCGCGGAGCAGTTTCCAAATCACAAATTAGCCCACCACACCCCCCTCCCTCCTTCCTCCCACAGTGGCCCAGCTGCTGAATGCTCGACGGAGAACACACAACCATCAAACCCCTGCTATTTATATAAAAACAAACCTGCACTCCTGTCTGCACCTCACTCAAGCTCAAGCAATAAATCCATCAGAATTAAAACTAAGGAGTGATGGAGGCATTAGCTGGCTGCCAGGCACAAAGCTGTGATTCCCTGCGTTCTCTCCAAAGAACAAGAATGCGGTGGATACCCTGGCCCAGGGGATTCTGGGTATGAGCAAGCTATATGTTTTTTAAAAGCGTGCTGTGAATGATCCGGATTAACGGAGCGTGGCTGATTATTATTCCCACTGAATTCTTGCAGGAGCCGAAGGGCGGAGGAGGAAAACACATTATCATGCATTAGAACTGCCACTGGGGCACCGGCTCAGGGCTAGGCAGGGGGTGCCTTTCTGAACTTATGGTGGTGGGGGTGTGTATTTGGGATGGGGTGGGGAGGGGGGGCATTGTATTGGATTATGGGTACACCCACCTTCCAGCGGCACTTGTTTGTGTGTGTGTGTCTGCAGTAGATGGTTGTACGTGAGCAGGGTTTGGCGCAGTGGCTTGTGCCCAGACTCTACATATGTCTCACGGTGACTGCATTTAGAGACCGAGGGTAAAATTAAGCATGAAGTGTCAGCTGCTTACCCTATGTGATATGCTCAAATTTAAACACGTGATGGAGATTAACGATAGTCATCCAGTTAAACAGAAAATGATTGAGACAGAATAAGAAGCAGAAGTGCACCAGAAAAGGAAAGCACACATAAAAATGTCATTTTCACAAATTGGCTCAGCCGAGTGGGTGAACTGCATGGGTGGGCGGCTCGCAGAGCGCCGTGGAGGACTTAAATACACGCACATACACATGTACACACACACATACACACACACACACCTCACCCCTCCTCCCCTCCCTCACCCCAGGCTGGAGTGCTACCCCTCCATATCCCTGTTCATCGATCCACTCAACTTTATCTGGAATAATCTCTCTGTCTGGCTGATCCCCTGCGTGTCGATACGGGGCTGTAATTAGCAACAGCAGCAGAGACCCCGGGTGGCCCTGCAGCTTACTGTGCCCCTGCCTGAATCGGTGAACGTACGCTGAATCGGGGAGGTACCACCTGGAGAATGTAGCATTCCTACTGTAAGGAATGCTACATTGTTTTACTTTGCATGGTAAAACAATGCTACACTGTTTTACTTTGCATGGTATTAAGTTCATAGGTGTGATGTCAAAAGCAGTGTACTCCTTGGCAACAGCAGAATCATGCTCAGAATGGTGAAGTGCTGTGAATAGCCAGTGTGTGTGCGTGTGCGCGCATGCAGGCAACTGGTTACGCTCAGCCGCCTGTCCCCTGGGCAACGGAGCCACTGATAGCTAATCCCCTTCCACCACCAGCGGTGTCGAGCCCTGTCAAAGGTCACCGCACCCCAACGGTTGGATTAATCATGACCCTAATTGAGCGGTTCACACGGTCCAAGCGGGGGAAAAAAAGATGCAGACCGGGATTCACCTGGAAAACCCATCTTACCTTTAGCCTCTGAGTGTCGGGGGGGAGGGATGGGGGGGGAATTGAGCTGTGGGCCCCGCAGAGGCAGGTGCAGAGAATCGGCTGTCTGGAGCTCGTGCTGACACTCGCTGTTAGCGGTAATGAGTGGCTGCATAATGAACGCTCAGCACTTCCATTCTCACTGCAGCCCGCGCCCTGAATTACCCCCTGAGCCATTGTTTCGGTGTGCTAGATAAGACTGACGGAGGGGTGGAGGGGTGGAGGGGTGGAGAAGTAAAAGTGATACTTCCTTGGCGGAGGAAGGCGACTCATAGCTCCGAGCCTCATCTCAGATGCTGTGAACACAGCCTCCCTTTGTGTCCCATCCACATCTGCACCTCATAAAGAAGCCTGTATCCAGCTGCCACGTCTTTAAAAACGTCTCCCCGAAGCGCTGGTAACCTTGGTGGACCCTATCACACCCTGTGACACCCTGTGGTCATGCTTGTGCAATGCATCATTGGCTGGCATAATATTTAGTGGGAGGAGGTATTTTTAATATTTGTTTTATTTATGGTGTTGCTTTGACCCCCAGCTGTCGGTTTGTTTAATTAAGATTCAGACCTCATGAGGTTTGGAAGTGTTTGCGATTGAATGCTGTGTTTAGTGCTTTGCTGCTAATGACATTCGAGCACTTGCTTGGCGTTCTACTTGATAATTGGTGACTGGTAAAAAAACACAAAAAAAAACAAAAACTTGTTCTTATTTCTAGTGTGAATAAAACGTCAAGCCACCAAATGCATATATGGTGCATATATATGTTTAATGAATGTATTCATGATTATGTAGGGTTTCCATCAGTGTGGCAGAACTTAGTTTGTCGTGAGTAACTGTTTTTCAAAGTACACAGGAATATGTGTGGCAGGGGTTGTCCAGGTTTGGTAATAGGGGTGCTGTGCTCCCTCACTTTTTTGAGCTGTCCCAGTTGTTATTGGTCTTATCTATAAGAAACCATCTCCTTCACAGCTGCAAAGAAGGCAGTGCTCTGACCTTCAAGAAATTTCTCAGGAGTTTTATTCTCAGGAGCCATCAGTGAGTTTAACCTAACCAAGCACTGCACCAGTGATAGTCAGGTGGATCATCTCTTTCATGTTGTACCATGCCCCCGATGACACAGATGCCCTCAACCTGAATAGCTAATGTCAGAGTGAGTGGTTTAAGTGTCTTCAAACTATAAATTCAGATGTACATGTGGACAGTGCATGCTATTTCTTTTACTGACTTGTGTTGCAATTAGTCGTTTGTGCAAGCACGCCTTCTCGTAAATTCTGTAATGCTTGTATCCTTTCCGTTACTGGGGTTTATTAGACATCTGAGTTGTAACGTGCTGCTTGCTGCTTTCGCAACAGCCAGCGGTCTATTCCATTTGTTTTCCGGCAGATTATTTGTTACAGTGCTGGATCTGATCATTTCTCGTAATATGTTAATATAACTTAGTAGTGTTTTGGAGATAGAAGCATGTTTTAGCCATCAAATAACCCCAGAAAGCACTCGCTCAAGTGTTCTGAGACGCGCACAGGGGCAGGAAGGAAAATATGAGTCACGGCTCTGAGCAGGGTGTGAGTGGCTGTGTCACACCATAAGCAGCGTGTGCCTGATCTTCCTCGCCATGTGATGTGCGCTATATATTCTCCCCCGATAGTGGTATAGCCGCTAGGCCTCCCGACACCTCAGCAGAAGTTGGGTAAAGTAGGATTTTACGGAGTTTTGTTCCTTTGATCTCGGGAAGCCGAGGAACAGCGATCAGGTGCGGCCGGGGAGATGAGAGGCTGAGAGAGGGGATCTCGGCGGGTGGCTGGCACTCCCACACACATCGATTCTCGTGACGGCGGGCTCCGCTAGAGCGACCTCTCGGCCGGCTGTCACGGCAGCCGGAGGAGGGGCACGAATGGAGGGAACTCGTTTGCAATCCGTATGCAATGTGCATGCATGCGTCTTCTTTTTTTTTTATCTTCTATCTTTTTACTGTGACAAAACGTCCAATCTGAGATTAAACTCCCTTTCAGAGAATTTATTTAAGGATGTATTTCTCTGAGTGGGTCCGCGGCTCTGTCAGGCTGCTCTGCTGCCTTGTGTATGTGGAACAGAGAGGAGGTCAGGGCCTTTAATTTTCCTGTTTGTCAGATGCGGAGACTGCTGTCACCGTTTTCCCTCCCATCAGGCAGTCAAATCTTTTGTCACCGGCTCCGTCAGCTGAAGGCATTATCAGCGCCCCGGAGTACTGAACCCCAGGTGGGGTGGGGTGGTGGTGGGGGGGCCTAAATCGAGATGGCGAACCCGGTGACGTGCGGAGGGGAAGCAAGCTGGAACTTGCCCATTGTGAGACTCTGGGAAGCCCGGGCCATGAATATAGAGGAGCTGGGAGACTGTCTGGTCCCACACAGCCACGTGAATGGTGACATGACGTGATACGCTGTGACCTACGCTGTACTACATGGGGCCCATCGGGGGGACATGTCAGTGCCAGCCCAGAGCCGCAAAGGGGGGGTCATTCTCATGTCATCTCCCAGACTTCATCTTCATTAATCCCCACCCCCCCCATAGTGCACTTAAAAATTGCAGTGATGATTATGATGATTAATATAATTATATTATTGTCACCCTATTGAAGATGATTGATCATTCATCATTCATATTATCAAGCATGTATACAGCTGAATGTTTTACCGAAGTGGTTATGAGGATGCAATAGCGAAGTTCCAGCTGGGATCAGAGCTTTTGTCACAATACCAGTTCCCCAACCACACTGCTCCGACGTGCGTGTGCTCTCTGTCTCTAGAACTTTCTAACATCCTCACACACGGTGTAAAAGGCGTCCGAATGGAGGGATAGGGGAGCTGCAGTCTGCATCCCCGGCCAAATTCCACAGATTATCGTGCTTCTGTTTCCGAGCGCCGACTCCGGTCTGACTGTACTCGGCAGCAGCTGTTAATATTTAACGAGCACTCGGCCTCCTCAGCCTTAAAGTGCTCGTCGCACGCTAAGCCACGGCGCCACAGCCTGGTGCTCCGCTGGCACCTTCTTCAGCAAAGGCAGGCCTGGCACCGAACCATGCAAAACGAACATCTGTTCCTCGGGAGTCTGTGTTTACCTTCCCTCTTGCTTTTTTTAGCGCAAACTTCTCGCTGAGAACCGGTTTTAAGTGGCTGCCGATGTGAGCTCAGAGCTCGGCGATAAGCGCTTGCAGTTCTGTGCGGGGTACTGCACCGTGTTTTGGGTACTTGATTCAGGGAGAGAGATCCAGGGATTGCGTGTTGCAGGGTATCATGGATTTCAGGTTCTGATTATGTCTTAGAGGAAGTGTAGTTGCATTTTATACATAGTTAAGTCTAGAATATTAAAAGCGCCAAAGGCCTATGATGAAGGGAGGTACATGTACCCAATGAAAAGTAGTCAGGGAACCCCCCATTCCATTATTCATATTGTGTTCATATTCTAAAATGTCCCTTTCAGTGGTGTTTTTCTCACAATGGTGCTTTTTTTAACAATGACTCTAACATTAGAGATGGCGTGCTGACCCACAGTGTACTGTATTTGCAGCAAAGACAAAGTGAGAAGAAATGAAATGGATAATCAATTAGGTTATGGCTGGGCTGGCAGCGGGGTGTTAACCAAGAGACACTTCCACTAAGGTAGAGCCATGCTCATCCTTTTCATGACGAGCTTGGGCAGGAGTAGAGACAGTCATGTTGACTTCAGGCCTGTATTTTTAATGAAAACTCGTCTTTGAAAGAGTTGTGCCTTGTGTATTTTTAGACCTGTGTGAACAGCAGAACCGAATGGGTAGTGCTACATGGAGGGGTTGTTCTGATTGTCCTTGAAGAAGGTCAGGCTGGTGGGGATAGCCATAAAGGGAAGGCTGAATAAGGAAAATGGTTGGAGAGAGAATGCTTATTTCTTCTTTCATTTTCTTTTTCACTGCTCTCATTATTAATTTTACCCAGCAGACACCCTTATGCAGGGTGTTATTTACACAGTAGGTTCACATTATTTTTGTGGATATCCAGCGCACCAACTTCTAGCTGCAAGTTCACTTCTCTAACCATAAGGTACACCACCGCACGTCTTTGTTTCCCTTCTTATTTGAAGGATGTTTACTGTTTGTTCAGTAAATGTCAGTCTGGAATAGGTTCTCGTGACGTCATAAGGCGCATTAAACAGCAGGTGTGAGCGAGACCAGATGGATGTAGGGTGAGGTAATGCAGTTCATTAAATTGCACAGACACATCTGAACCCCCCCCTAGCCCCCCCCCCCCCCTCCCCCGGCCTCAATCAAGCGCTTACTGAGGCCGTGCCAATAAAGGCCCTCCCTTGTATTCGGAGCAGATTAAGCAACAGTTATTACTCGGTTTGTTGTTCGGTTCTCAATAGAAATCATACTCCGAGTCGGAGCTGCTGTGTGTGTGGTCTCTGCATCCCCATCCGCGTCTTTGTGCCCCATTTTGCCATTCCTCACTTCCTTCCCTCTGAACATCTTTTTCAGATTGATGGAATCTACATCTTCCTCCACTTCAAGACCCACACACATATTTAAAGACCTTTACACCTTTGGCCTCGTTTACGTGTTTGCCTACTTCCCCATTCGTGTCTGCAGCTTTCTCGTGTCCCACCCTGTCCCCCCCTCCCCACAAGCCTGCTTGTTAAGATGCTGCCATGGCAATTAACACCACCGAGCAATTACTGCCCTGGCAGAGCATTTGTGCATTTCCCCCCCTTTTATGCAAAACATTCTTAATTTGAGGCAGCACTCCCGGAGGTGTAGCCCGCTTCGTTATCAGCTGTGTAATTACACAGAGCTAACAACACACAGGGCCAGGGCATTGTTCCCCTCAATTTCCAACTGCCACCGTTAATACCAGGGGTGGCTGTTTGTTTTCTTGTTCATGTAAATTCCGGCCGCGCATCCCAGCTCCGCGCGCTTTTGTCTAGAAAGGATAGCGGGATTTGCGCAGCTTCCCTTTCAGATGAGTTTATCCGCTCTTGAGTTGTTGGTGGAGTTCAGGTTTCCGAGACTAATCACAACAGTCGTGCTCAAGGTGCGACCCGAATCGCGCTGCGGCTGTTCAGAAGGAAGCCCCCGTCCTTTTGATATAAGCCTCCGCGGTTCTTGTTCCATTTGAATCGGCCTGTTCCTCTCCCACATTTTCGTGTTTACCTACCATAGTTTGTCCTCCGGCACTTCTCCTGTTGTGAGTTGAGAATCTTTTGTGTTGGCACAGTGGATTACTTCGCGGCATGTTTGTATGTAAGAAAACAGACTTGTCAATTGAAAGCGTTCCTATAATGAAATCGGACATCGTGTCCCGGCTCATCTGTACTCCGCTCGCGGACCATGCTGCAGAGAGAGAAAGGGCCAGATGGAGCGCTCGGCTCTCCAACCACCTCACTGACTGGGTGATGTGCATCTCGCTGACCCCATGTGTACAGAGCACTCTGCCTCTGAAGCCTTCGATGTGTCTCTGCACTCACAAAAGGAGCCACGCAAACGACAGGCAGCTCCTGTCACCTCGGGCGTTGCCATGCAGAGACTACAGCGTTCTGTTGCCTGCACACCTGCTCAGTATCTCCTCCCCCGCTACTGTCAAATCTTAGGTCTGCTCTCCAGAGACGAAGGAGGAGTCAAACTCCACGATTCGGGAGGCAGTGGCACACGACTCGCGTTTTAGGGCGCTGAGAAAGGTGATTTGAGCGGACTTTAAGTCACATAAGCTTTCCACGCGAGCCTTCACTCGGACACATCACCTCTGGACACATCGCCCCACAGACTTCTAATGCTAGGTTTCTGAACACGTTGCAGCCACGAATTGTAATGCAGCGGTGCAAAACACAGTGCAGTTCAGCATTCTAATGTTGTGATACCAAACCCAGAGCTGTCAGAAACTGTAACTCGCGACTATCAAACACACTGGAGCCAAGAATTTTCGTGTGGCTTTTGAATATAACTGAGCTCCTGCAATCTAGCTTGAATACCTAGTTAATGAGTCCACTGCATTTGCGCAGCCTGCATTTAATGCAAATTTAACAGAAACATCTCTTAAAAGCACTAGTCGAGCAATTGTGAGGTGGAAAAAAGTGGAATAATTGTCAAAGACGTAGGTGGGCTGTGAATGCATTCTTTCCAAAGACTAAGCAAGTCACCATTAGAGATGGCCTGGTGAGGCATGTGAGGAGCGAAGGACTGTGCGCGATAAATCGGGATTGTTCACTTCGCTGTAGCAAACCCTGAGTGGGCACAGGGTGTGTCCGAGCACCGAGTTTTCCTGTGCATGCGTCCCCACCCCTTGCTTTGCAGATGTGTGCCCACACAGTGCTGTGCACAGTGTCACTGCTCCCTGCCCTCCACGGCTGGCACCCTGGCCCCCCACCCTCTCCTCTCTCTGTGGCTTTTGGCCTAGGAGTAGAGAGACTAAAATTAACCCTCCTTCTAGCCCCAACAGCTGGACCTGCAGATAAGTTAAGTACTTCCTCCAAGATTAGGGGAAAAAAATCCCCCCCCCCCCCCTTCAGCTGCTCTGTCTATGCTTCAGCCTTCCCTCCCGTAGTCTCTCCACGGTGGAATTTAAATGCCGAGTGCCTTAGATCTGTCACTGGCTGACGAGGTGTAATCAGTTAACCTGATTATGCCGCAGATGAAATTAAATTATTACTGTAAGTGAAAATAATAACAGGAGTAATAAGGAGAGGGGGAGTACATGACAAACACGCCATTGAAGCTGCCAGGCCTCAAACGCACAGCTGCCATTAGACTGTGGGTCAGCTGGGCTGAGGTGAGGTGGAGGTGTTTCCACGGCAAACAGACCCAGGCTGAATGCATATTGGCCAACCCTGTGTACTGTAGTAGGTTGACCAGGGGCTCCAACGGGTCTAGCTGAAGTAGGTGTGTTTATCCTGTGTAAAATGCTATGACTAGAACGTCTTTTTCAGTGTTTGCAAGGTATAGTCTTATCGTCTGTACACAGTGAGCCGTACATTAAAGTTATCCATGACACTATCATGTCAGTTTGTCATTGAAAGTACCCATGACACTGTCACATCCATTCCCCATTGACAATAACCATGACAATAATACCCATTCACCACTGAAGGTAACCACACTGACATCCATTTCTCATTGAGGCGATCGTGTTTCAGTCTTGTCCGTTTACCCACGAGTGTAATCTTGTTAATGTCAGCTTTTGGTAACTTGTCGCTAAGATAACCAGCCCAGGCTAAAGGATTTCCATCCGTTGCCTGCATATTTACATCTATCGCTTGCATAATGACATTTAGGGATAATTAATGCATGGTCTCTTCGTCTGCTTCAGTGAGAGGTCAGCTGTCACCGCTGTCCAAATGTCGAGCTTTCACAGGCGCTCCTCGGCAGCACTTAATTACATTCCTCTGCCGATTTAAACAGCGATATTAAAATGTAAAAAGCAAAAGACAAATAAAGCTATTGACGAAATGGTGAACACCTGTAAAGCGCACTGGAAATGGGATGCTTTCAGCACTAGGGGTGACTAATTGGGCCTTTGTGGGGCGCAGATATTATTAGCAGAATCGATGTCCCTTTGATATCCTAATGCGGCGATTGTCCGCAGACCAGCGCTTGCTGTGTCTGCATGCGCATTACCCATGCCTCCCGAACAAAGGGAGGCAGCTGTGCAGATGTGCAATGGCGGAAGGACACAGGTGTTGCTGGTGGTGTGCGTATGTGCCCACGGGAGCGCTGGAGCGAGGTGGCACGAGCCGTCATTCAGGGTCATTTGCTCCAACACACAAAAATCCAATCCTTTTGCACAGGGGCAAGTCAAGTTATTTTCTAAGCCTCTGGCGATGATATCATCCTTTTGTGATGCATATGGTGAACCAAAAGGGTTCAGTACCAACCCATAAAATGTTCAGACAAGCACACATCGCAAACTGCACCATGCGAGCCCATTTTTGGCAGGCATAAGAAAACTGTTGGCCAGACTTGATTCAAACTTTTCCTGTACTCTGTAGGAAAGCAGTCAAGGACATCTCACTTTGTAATTACTAGTTAAAGAGAGAGGACTTGTTTGACTGTGTGGAATGCAGCTTTCACGCCAGCTCTTCCTGGGATGTTTTCTTATCCGTATTATAAACTGTGTCACTCTGGCAAGATGCCTCTGATGTATTGGTTGGCCTGTGATCTCTTTCGGTGCTTTTTAATTTGATAAATATTTAACCTTGCTGTTGGTGGGGGAAGTCACCAGATGTGTGGTTGAAAGTGCATGTCTGATAAGTGAGGCTACGATGCTATGAATTTTATACAAGAATGTTACTTAAGCTGCAAAAAAACCCAAACCTTATTTAATTACAAGACTCTTGGTGAAGGACAAACTGCTTTGTGGTTAGATTGAATCTGGACTCAGGAGAACATGCTTTTGCTCGGGTTGAATCTGGACCCCAGAGAACATGTTTTGTGGTTAGCTAGGACCCAGGCCTTTGAAGTGGGATGATCATATTGCGGCTCTGAATTAATTGACATTGAGGATTTGTTCATTTGTTTTTAATTCCTGTGAGCATATAACACAGTTCAGATCCTGCTAGAGGCTAAGGCAGCCCCCTTCATTTCCCAGCCATGACAAGTTTCATAATGGATATGCATCAACATTCCCGATCAGGAAGTTCATGGTAGTGCATACCTGGAGAGTCTTCTGATGCAGACCAAAGCATCAGTAATGCTGCAGTTGCTGGGATCCTGCCACCCACTGGTGTATTCACTGCCTTGTTCCCCTGTACTGCTCAGATTCAGTATTTCAATCTGATTGCTGTTCTGCTTCCTTTTATTTTAGTGAAATCTGATTGTTCATCAGGACATTCAGTTTAATTTGTGCTGTTACAAAAGGTGCCCACTCTAAAGAGTACCCCCCCCCCCCAGCATCTCACAATGTCATCAAGGCAATCATCTGTTCTTGGGAATGATGAGCACAGAATATCAAAAGCCTAGAAGATGAAAATGTGAAACTTTGGAGTTTACAAAACAGTTCTTTCAGAATTTAACGTTGAAATGTACATATTTAATGCTGTTTAAAAATGCATCATTACTCGTGTCTACTCATCCTGTGTAATCATGCACAATATAATGCATAGTAAGACACAAAACAAAGTTTGCTTTGGGGTAAGTGTCGGGTTAAAATGAGTGTAATTAGTGATTAGGGTGATTAGAATAATTAGACCGGGAACTGGAACAACATTAAGAAAGCTCCAAGCTTCATCCGCAGTTGTAACAGTGAAATCTGTTTGATGCCAACAAATTTCAAGTGCCTCTGTAGTGGTTATCCAGTTACCAAACTGTTTTAGCTTGCAAGCTACACAGACAGACACAAACACAAAATGTTCATTTGGCCCGTTAAATAATATTCAGTGTTGGTGTATTTTAACTGTTAGTGCTATCGGCATTAACTTGGAACACAGCAGGGCAAGCTACTATATTACCAGAAATAAATACACACAAAAAATGACGTAATGTAAGCAGATCATGTACATTTAAGGTCACAAGCCAACAAGCATGTTAGTGATCTGCATTACAGTTTTAGATTCATATTAGACAGATGGAAACATGATCAGTAAGACCAAATTTAACTGTTTACATCGCAAAGAGGAGCTTTAATGCCAGGGTTGTGTAACCAGTAGCATGTTGCAAGAGGACAAAGGGTTTGCTTCTACCGCAGGCAATACCACTGTTTTGGCATGTAAGCTAGAATTTTAACGTCCCCGTTTCCATATTTCAGTTATTTTTTGTTGAATATGGTGTATTATAAGTGGTGATGCAGGTTGTACTGTGTGCCTCAAAGTCAAGTAGTGTGTAGAAATAAAATGTGTAAAGATCAACTCATTTGTCAATTGACTGACAGCTCTACTGTCTATATCTGTCTGTCCATCTATCTGAGATAGATGGGTAATAAAATGTAATGTAATAAAATATAATACTTTTTACCGAATGGTTCTTCTTCCCCACAGAGGACCTGCTACCTTTAGGCTTCCCGAACATAGACATGAGCCCCCAGCTGAAGGTGGTGGAGCGTACACGCACAGCTACAATGCTCTGTGTCGCCAGCGGTAACCCTGACCCAGAAATCACTTGGTTTAAGGACTTCCTGCCCATTGACCCCAGTGCAAGTAATGGGCGAATCAAACAGCTGCGATCAGGTAAGAATGTTGGGCTTCATTCAACGTCAGCTCTGACATACAGCAGTCACGGTTTACAGGGGTTAATGTTTTGTGTGTTTGGATGCACTGTGTTATGGAAATTTTCTCGAGGCTCAATCTGATTGTAAAGGGAAAAGATTAGCTGCCACTCTGTAGTGCTAGACCACTTGCTGAGTTCAGAGTTTATGGATAAATACTAATTGCATCGGAGAGAATGGAACACCCACCGAGGCTAAAAAGCATGCTTTTTATAATATGTGAAAATTATAATTCATTGTTATTGAAAGTGCTCTGTGTAGATGTACCCATTTTTCATTTCTAATGGCCAGCGTTTGTATTCATTTCTGAGGCATAGTCATGTTGTGTTTGCTGCCCATTTATTTGAACTTAAATGAAGGACCTAGCCAAAGAAAGTCTAATTATAAATCTAATTAATTACCTCCAGCACTTGGAGGTTAATGTTTTGGGTCGATGATTTGTTACTGCTAGAAAAGTCCAATGGATCTATTTGGGTCCAAGCTGATACAATACATCAGGGAGGACAATAATTGAGGAATTAATCTGTAATAACATCGACTTTGTCCTAGATGTGCACAGTGCAGGCTGGATATCCATCTGTACTTTTCCTAGACATAGCAGAATGAATACACACATATAGAGTGACATTACTGTGGTGCATTGGGCGATCACACAAGAATATAGACTAAACAACAAAAGCTATGAATAACCTCCTTTACAGCAGGTATGAAATGGCCCCTATTTCACTTATGTTAGATACTCTTGAATGTTATTTTTCTTTTCCCTTTGGGGGGTAGTGTTGCAGGCTTTGGTGTGGAACAGTAATCTGGAAAGGTTTTTTCCATCTTTATTGGTGAACAGCAGGTGACCTTCAGAGGAATTTCGGTTTGGTTGAGACATAGTTGAGAGTTTCCATGTGCTGATGTCTGGAGCTGGGACTGGTTTTCCTCTCCCGCTCACCAGACTGGCCTTCAGCGGGATCAGACAGGCCCAATAAACAGGCTACGCTAAAACACAGGCCTCTATCTGACCCACACAGCCGTCAGGAGGAGCCACATGTAGGGTTGGAGGTCTCTGCGGGGTATCTTTAGCCTTCAGTGGAACCAGACTGGAGTGTGTTAGGCCCAACCACTCCCCAGAAGCCCTCTGCTTTTCCTGAGACAGGGAATGAGACTGCTTACTAGGTCTCTCGCACTTGCGCTATGCACCATTTTAAACTACACCTGGGGCTGTTCTATGAAAAACGATCTGCTGTGTACCCCACAGTCAGCAGTTGAAAATGTGTAGCTGTAATTGAAACTCAAAATTAATTCCATATTTTTTGTAAAAATAAATAAATAAATAACTAAAACTTACATGCATACAGGGAAAGTGTATGGCTGAAGGTATAGTCAATGAGCCAAATAGTAATACTGATTTAGAATCGCTTGTCAATCCCAGTTAAACACTTTCCTTGTGTTTTATTTCTGCTACTACCACCCACTTGCCTTATGTAGTGCACCAGACCGCTTTGGGTAGGCCAATGGTAGAGCTTGGGAGTAGAATCTTGTATGTCAGGACTTATTTGATTGGATGGCCTTTATTCAGGATTCTCTGGTTGTGTTGGTCAGAGTATTATTGGTCTCTTGCAGGGATACAGAACTCTTATCTCCAAGAGCTGATGTATGTGTGTCTGTCCCTCCCTGTCTCTACATGTCTCTTTGTCTTGCTATGTTTTTGGTTTTTATTGGTATCAGCTATTTGGTTAGTTCCTGTGAATTACTGGTGTGCTGTGTGTTTTTTGCTTTTGCTTTTGCTAACAGAGAAACACAGATTTCAGCAGTCTAAGAAGTTTCTAGAGTTTTACTATAATTTAACCTACGCAGTACTAACTCAGATAAACCTTGCTAAAACACACTGGTCAATTAATTAACATTAAAGCAAAATCATGTTTAGCCTTAAATTATTATACTAGCAAACCATATGGAAACTGTCACTATTTTCAATGGACTGTTTGAGGGAATGAAAATACATGATGCACATCAATCATTTCTTGTTTTTAACAGCGTTACTACTGTCTGCAGCTGAAGTAGCTTCAGATTAAATATTTGAAATGGAAGTCCTTTATTAATGGGAATAACTAGACAAATCAGTAAAAATCAAATTTATGCCCCTTTGATCTAAAATATTAAATATTATGGAGCTGAAGTGTTTCCAAAAGTTTTGAATCATCTAATGTGGGTCTGCATTTTGCATTCGTGGGAAAAAAAAAAATCTTGAACAAGACGGTGAAAACACTGCAGTAAAATGCCTGGTGCTGAAATTTAACAGCTGGAACATGAATAACTGTCCCCACCCTTTAAATTGCGCTGTTTTGTTTTTCCCTCTCTGTATTTTTCTTACAATATTCAGAAGCCTTTGGTAAGTGAGCCCCCCCACACCCCCCCCCCCCCCCTGCTGTCCCTTAAGATGACAGTATTTTCACTGCTTTATAATTGCATGCCCCCAACCTCCTCTCTCAATCCCTCCCTTCCTCTCCTTTTCCTCTCGGTCTCCCACTAACATCCAAAGCACACTTCTGCCTTTTGTTCCCCGAGAGCAAAATGAAACCAAGGATGAAATTATGGGGCTTGAATAAATGACTGCTTGTGTCTCCCCCAGCTCAGAGTAAGCCCCTTTGTCTCATTAGAACTCCCCAGGGCTCTCTCACTGCACCTCCATCAAGGTAAAATGGTCCACGAGCTCAGGAATAAAGCCAAGGTATCCTTCTTTATTCTCGAAGGTTTTTAACAATGAACACAAAAGATGTACATTTTCATTGCATTATCCTATTGCTTATCTGACATACCTATCCAGACGTACGTGTGCAGTATCCATTTGGCATTGTATCTATTTTAACTACTGGATGTTTATAGCCATGTAGGTTAAGTGCCTCGCTCAGTGAGAAAATGAGTGCCCCTCCCAGGATTTGAACGTTCAACCTTGTGGTAACAGGCCAGTTTCCCTAACCACTTTGCCACTGACATGCCACAAAGGGTTCCTTAAGCCTTGGGCTTACAGATAAAACCTCTACTGCCCCCTGTCAGTCCCCCACATAGCTGCATTACCTTAGTCAGAAATGCATCTGATGAAAACGTGGAGATTCATGAGCTTATTAAATCAGTTCCGTGATTGTATTTTTACCATTTTACTGCTGTAATGCCTGAAATCCAGTCTTAAAAAACCTCCTGCTGTTCGAAAGGAATTCCTGAAGCATCGTGAGCAAGCAGGAGAGCCGTTTGGGTGAACCCTGCAGCCCTGTTCTGCAGCAAGCTCCGTTTCCTGCCTCCAAAGCCCAATATTAGCTCAAGAAATAGTTTGGCACCCTGACTGAGGGCCTGCCTCCTGCACACTAATAAGAGCCTTGGAAAGCTCTGTATCAGATTCAAAGTATAAGGCTCAACTTGGAGTTTTTAGAGCTGCCATTTCTAGTACGAGGCCTGTGTTATTCATCTCTGGGCCTTGATGGTTTTGAGGCTGAGGATGTAGTGCACTGCTGAAAATATCAGACGCAGTGAAAGCATTCATAGGGACTTTGTAATTCTGCCATCTTGTTGCGCTCTTGTTTCCTTCTACTTTAACGTGTTGAAGAAGTGCTCTCTCTCAGGCCCTGATCTTTCAGGGTCCAGCACCAGAGAGGTAGAGCACTGCTGTTTGAACAATCAAAGCCCAATCTGTCAGCCAGTACAAGCTATGCTGATGAAGAAACAGCGTGGAGCAAAAT
Organism: Megalops cyprinoides; assembly: GCF_013368585.1. Taxonomy (NCBI): domain Eukaryota; kingdom Metazoa; phylum Chordata; class Actinopteri; order Elopiformes; family Megalopidae; genus Megalops; species Megalops cyprinoides. The sequence continues at coordinate 17,184,963 of NC_050602.1, read as the reverse complement.
GGCTTCCACACCCATCATTTCCAGTCAGGTCGCTGAACCCCAGTCTTTAATCTTTACTCGAAAGCAGTGAGCACATGGTTTACGAGCCAGGTGGTAGAAAGGGTTTAATGCAGTTTCTCTCTTGGGGGAAGAGAGGAATTTGGATACGCTTTGCAGTAGCACAGTGTTTTTTAAATAAATCTCTCTCTACTGCTTGATGGAGGATACAGCCTGTAGTAGCTTTTCAATTTGAGCCAAGCGTATTTCGGCAGATTATATATGGAAAACGTCCGGGTGTATGCCGCCATTTCCACAGCCTGTTCCCTGGACCTTGGGAGAGAAGCCATTAAACATGGCATGAGGCAGTATAATTTCGCTGGAGTGAAGCTCCTGCTGGGTTTGTTTGTTTACTCTGGAGATCTCTTGCTCCAGTGGAGGAGGGAGGCCAGAGGTGGCACTTTGGCACTAAGCAGGAGAGGCGAGTTCAACAGTTCAGCCTCACACCCCTGCCAGCCTCTGCGTGTGTGTGTGTGCGCGCGCCTGTGTGTAGGTTGATCGAAAGTTACCACACCAGACAAAATCTGAAGTACTGTCCTGCTGCTGGACGTGAGGCCTCCCTCATAACAGCACAGACCTGCCACCAGCACACAAACACACGTTCCGCTTTTCTTCCCCTCTGATGGGTGTGTACGGAGCGGTTCTTTCCCTCCGTAAGCTGCACAGAGGTGTCACGAACGAGGCGCAGTTACGCGCCACCTGTGCAGTCAGTCCGAGCAGAGGCAGCCGTCTGCCCCGTGGGGGTGCGGAGAGATTGACATTCCTCTCCCGCTCCCGAGCTCTGAGCCACGGGCCCTCTCCGCCCTTCAGGAGAGCAGCGGATTAACAGGGGCCTTTATATGTCATAACATATTCATAAATCCTTTTTTATGGTAAAGTTATTTTTTTTTTATATCCCTTTCCAAGCCACGCGCACATACAGACCACCTCTGCATGTACACAAGGGCACAGTTGTCAGCCTAAGCCCACAGAGTAGGTAGCACACTCTGTCCCTCACACCTCGTGTGTGGATGTGGATGTAATTAAGAAGCATCGATAATCAGCCGTTTGTGGCATATTACTGGTCTGATGGTGGCGCAGTGAGACAGTCCGGATACTCTGTGGTGTGCGGGGGGTGGGGTGCCACGTCTGGACTGAGACGGTTAGATGAGTCTGGCCCTGCAGAAGGCATGGAAAACAGCAGATGGGTAGTGGCTGCAGCCAGATTCTCATTCCTTTATAGAGCTGCCCAGCTCGCTCCCCCACCTGCCTTCACTCACGCTGACGGGGAGCCATCCATTTAGTGTGAAAGGTCAGTGGACGCCGGGGTGAATCTTGGTCTTGGTGCCCAGAATGCAGTGGGACCAAAGGTCACATCCTTGCAGAGAAGAGCTCTGCGGACAGGACGGACAGACTTGTGCGAACTTTTGCACACGAAATAAGCTTCCACGTCATCACCGGCCCACGATCCACAGTTTTCCCTCCCCCTCTTCCCCCCCATCCATGTTCGCAGTGAGCGTGTGGTACCCGTCGCTGCTATCGTTGTAGTGGAAGTTTCGTGGAAGACAACATGTATCGCTCCCCTCCCCCAAAGGAGAACCGGGTGAAAGACTCCCCCCGCTTATCTGTTTAGCTTCCCTCCTGATGTGTCCTTTATGTCGTTTTTCCCAAATGCAGTCAAATCTTTAAGAATTTAAAGCCTCAGTTTAAAGCTTTCTGCAACCAATCCCTCTGAAACTAATCCTCTCTCAGCTTGAAAAAAACACCTCCCTTGTAGCAAAATTCCTCGCTCCCTTCTTTCAGCACTGAATAGTACTGACCTGTCTTAACTGTACAAACTTGGCTTCATTACCCTTAACCCATACCTAACCTAATCTAACCTCGTCTAACTTTTAGACCCTATCCTTAACTAGAACCTCAACTAAAACTTAAAAAGAGAGTCCTGCTGCCTTAGCTCTAACTAATAAACTGTTGAAGCCCACCCCTCTTTTAATTTATTCCTTATTTTCACAGAATTAATGGTAAATGCAAAACCCTTCACAATGGTTTTCCCTGTTGCTGAGATTTGCTTTTGAACACTTACACCTAAGCACTTAAAGGTGACTAGTACAAATGTTTTGAATGGTCACTCAGTAGTTATAAAACAGGTCTTCATTATAATTAACAGGATTTTGCTTCTTTTGGAGCTCTACATGAGGTTGGAGTCACACAATTACAGAACCTTGCATATAAAAGTCCTCATGAGGGCCACTTTAGAGTAACGTTATTGCCCTCCTTTTATAAAGCTGTACGTTTTCTTCTTCAGTAATGAACAAGTTCAAAATATATGAAAGAACGAAAAACTGGCCTCTCAAATGGTCCAGTGAGAAAGTAGCAATTTAGTAGCAGTTTTCAAACTCAATAATTCTGCACATAATAATATGCACATAATAACTAAATATAAGAACTAATAACAGTAGTAGATGGCATACCCACAAGCAAATGCATAACTAGTCACAACATATCTTATTTAACTAAACTCTTGTGTTTTTCATTTGCCTCTTGCAGAGGGTATCCCAGTACGAGGTAAGGCATAAACCAGCAAACTAATAGCACACAGTATCAGCTAACTGCTAACAAAATACTGAAGGAAAAAAGTGAGCTTTTTTATATTTTAAAGATCTTGTTCCTACTGTTTTTCTTTTGTGTCTTGTGTTTTTGTGCGTTTTCCCCCCACCCCCTTATGTCGTGCCAGTGTTCAGTGTGTCTTGTGTGTTCCGTGTGTGTGTGTGTTTTCTTCAGTGTTTGACTTCTCAAGCTTTCTTCCCAGAGAGGGAGAAGGGGGTGGGGTTGTTTGGTTTGGTTTGTGACATTTGAAGTCCTCCCAGATTGGAATCTTGGGAGGGTGAGATTACCGGGGTGGTGAATTGTTGGGTAAACTGTTCCATCAGCCCTGACACTCTCTCTGCTCTGGAGGAAAACAGCACTGGAAAACGCCATGGTCACATTATGTATGTTAATGTGCAGCGCTGCGGCATTATATTGCCTGGCAGGAAACGCTCTCAGAATGCCAGATAAACCTGCATAAATTACATTTCATTTCAACCCTGCTGAATTTCAATACCGTTTAAAAAAAAAAAAAAGGCTGCAAGGCAATGAGTGCTGCCAAGATGTCCGTGGTGACAGTGACTGCAGACGAAATGGTTTCTCCAATACTTTCTGACACAAGACAAAGAGGGATGTTAGACTAATTGAGGGTGCTGTGGAGATTTCTCATTCCCCAAGCTGCCTGTAGGTGGCAGTGCAGAGCTCGCAGTTCAATGTGGCAACACCGGCTCCTGCCATTCCAATCCAGTGACCTCTGTCCCACCTTCTCCCCCGCCTGGGCACTGTCAAGTTCAAGGGGTGTTAGCTAGACTTTAAAGACCTACTCAGGATGTACGCTGAATGTAGTGTGTGGTTAACTTTCTCCCACAGACCCCACCTATAGATCTACTATAAAACAGTAATATGATGCAGAGCTTTCTAGAAAGGTGTGGTGACTTCTAAATAAACAAATTACCTCTTTAAAAATGTCTTTGTAAGTAAGCATCCCATTTCTATTAGTCCGTGAGTTCAGTTGAATTTTTGGTTTGAACCCCAGTGCTTACGTGCTACCAGGTACATGGTCCATGTCCCTTGGCGCATGGAACTCAATAATCCTGTGCTCCAGCTGTTCATTTGTATTCATTTCCCAAACACCCCTGTTCCTCTCACGGTTTCTTGAATAAGTGTTTGCCTGCACTGAACAGCATTAACAAAAACAGCAAGCGACAAACCACAGCGAAATCATATTGCGCACACAAAATGAAGCATGACTCATGGACTTGGCATTTGCATATTGGGAGCAAGAGACCCACAAAGGGAGATTCCCCCTGGTGGCTGTCAAAAACGCGGCGTGGGTGCCTGGGGGGTGGAGCTGGGGGTCCTGTCACCATCGTCTCCCCCACAGGTGTCTGTGTGTGTGCGTGTTTGGGCCCCACATGCACATGTTTAAACAATAATTTAGCCTGGCTGACTTGCATTTAAAGTGCTGCCAACTGCGGAACAGTTGCTCTATGGTAAATAGTGTGAGATTACCAGGGAATTCACCATAAGCTTGTCTGTGGGCCTCCGGCATGGATCATTGCTGCGCTTATGGGGGCATTACAAGCCAGCAGATGGAAACTGACATCAATTGCATTACACTCAGCCCTCATGCTGGTGCTCTCACATTTAACAACCTAGGGGTGGTGTCTGAGCTTGCACATCCAACGGTGGGAGAGAGGGGCCTCCAGATTTCTGCTCCTCAGGCTTACCCATTTTCAAGGTCTTTGTCCTCAGTGTCTTCTGTCTCTTTCTATCTGAAGGAAATCTTTGATTTAACAATTCCAAATGTCCTGTCCAACAGTGCTAACTTAGAATGATCATGCTTTATATTATGACCTATATTTCTGTCTATCTCATTGGAGGTTAAACTGAGTATGTTTTGGCAAATGTGTGTTTTGGTGAAGTTGAACAGATAACCTGTAGTATCTACAGCTAATCAGCCATGGAGACAGCAGAACTGCTACTGCTGTTTCACTGGTCACAAAGGCATTCCTCAATCCGCAAAACAGATCACAGAAAATACTTAAACTGGCCGTTGTTTGACAGACAAGGCCCAGAAAAGAGGTATTCTCTTCAAAGCTGATCCTGTTTCACTGATGTTGCTATTATGCTATTATCCAGTAGATTCTGATTATATACTGCTCCCTCCTGCTTCTGGTATTCTTTCTACAGGCTGGTTAAATTTCGGGCAACCAGCATACATGACAGATGTCTCAATGGGAGGGCATGTGTTCCCCGATTTATTTCAGCGAAGGCCCTGCACAGTCCAAACAAAGGCTCTCACCTTTTTTCCCATGATGCCGTGACGTCACACTGTGGCAAACCCCGCAGTCATGCGTTCGATCCTGCTGCGTCTCTGTCCGTCCCATGCGCGTAGTCTGCGCGTAGCTGATTTTAGGAGCTCTGCTTTTCTTGTGGCCCCGTCGTCGTTACAGGATTATGGCGCGAGGCAGGCTCTCTTAGGTGTGCCAACTCTGAATCTGCCAGCTCGCTCCGATGACTCATCTGACAACACGCTCGCACACTGTTAACGCAGGATTGAGGAATTGTCTTATCGTCTTCAGTTATTTTTTCCCTCGGGCACGAAAAGGCAAGCTTTCAGGGTTGAATCACCTAAAACCTGTGACACCAGTGTTGTCTCTTTGTATTTTAGCATTGTGTTCGCAGCGCTGTAAGCTAATGCGTGCTGCAAAGAAGCGCAGTACGTGCGTTATCTTGTAGCCTCACTGCGAGGCTTGGTTGGGCACTGTTTGCTTTGCTACTTGCAGCAGCGAGATAATTCCGTGTTTTTATTATTCTCCCCTGGTTCTGCTGTGATGCTAGTGGCTGTACAGACTCTGAAGGAAGCCACAGGGTGCCAGAGTTGTAAAAATGCAATCACAGACATTACACAGAGAATGATAATTAAAAAAAAAAAAAGAAGAAGAAGAAAAAGTGAAGCATGGAGAGGGAGTGCGTACAGGGACATCAAAGGCATTAATGTGTTTTGGATTGCAGCATATTAAACATGCTCTGAGGTTTTCATCACTAAACTTTGTGCATTCAGCTGGCTAGGGAAATGCATGGTCGAGTGATGAAAATACAGAATTCATTTGTTTTCAGGACAGGAAAACGCAAGTGTGTATGTGCAGAGAGACTTGAAGAAATGAAACAGAGAGCATAGTGACTTGCTTGCGATTTTTTTTTTTTTTTGCTTAGCCCATGCAATTTACAATGAATAGAAATTCACACTGCATGCAATCAGGAACATGTTTATACAGATTCATTTTTACCGGTGTGCACCAGGTAGAGAAACCTCACTGAAATGCACAACAGCAGTTTCACAGCTGGGATTCAAAGCAGCAATGCTCAGGTCTAGAGTGCAATGTTCTGACCAAGAGCTGCTGTTATATGGAACAATGACCTACACAAGGCCCTATACAAGGGCTGAAGTGGATTGAGCCCATATCTGCAAAGCAAGTGTTTTCCACAACATTAATATCCTAAAGTTTTGCCTGAAGATGAATTTCAAGAACAATTTAAAGTGACAAAAAACAAAAGCACACCCAAATGCAATCAAAAACAGGAAGGTAAAAACTGAAATGCATCAAAAAATGAGGATCATTAATTGCCTTAGTATATGTGCTGCGCTTGGTTCCAGCAAGCATCAAGGTCTGCTGATGGATAGATATGAAAAGAAAATGCAGCTTTAAATAGAATAATGTGGAAATTTCAGCCTTTCGGCTTAGGCATTCTCTCTGAACTAATGGCTGCAAAACTGTAATGAAGTCTATTGGGACCGCACAGTTCGCTGTTACTGACGTGCAAGGAGGTGTTTTTTTATATTTCAGAAAATGCAAAGCATAAAAAAAACTTCTTTTAAATTGTTCCTCACCCAAAAAAAAAACTCCCGTCTCTTATGCTGCCAGTGGAGTTATTTGATTGTTCCTGTTTCGAGTTATCCACATGCATCGTCATAGATTGGTTTGTGAGCACAGGGGAGGGAGTTCAAGATCCTTCACTTTCAGTCGCAGAAAAAGCTTTAGTAGTGGCGCTACCAAACAGCATTAAGAATCAGCCTTATTCTCCGAAGAGCAGAGGAATGCAAATTTATCTCCGGCACAGGCAGGCAGAGGCTGCTCGCTGCATTTATAGGAATGATCTGCCTAGAGCTGTAGTCTCTGCGCAGGGATTCAAACTTGCAAGACCCTTAGGAGGCAGCTAAGCATGCTCCAAGCCCACCTGCTGGAGCCCTGAAATGGCCCACGCCGGGGGCCCAGCAAAGGATTTCGTTCAGCCCTCCCACACAAACTTGAAACCATCTGCGTGCTCTAGGGGAATATTTGTCTTCCTGGCATTAGCGCATCACATGTGATGGAGTGTTTGGCCAAATCAGAAGCAGCTTGGGAGCTACTGCTGAATATTCTTATCATTAAGCATTTCACCAATTAAATCTTAGCGTTAGGCATCACATTCCTCTAGAGTAGAGATAGGCCTACAGTACAGAAATCCCATCTACAAGGTGACATTAAGGGGAATGGGAGGCGTCATAAATGACAAAATGAAATGGGATGCGAGAGATTCCTAATACAGTTTAATAAATTCATAGTGTATATTTTACACATTTCGTGTGTAAAAAGGGAATGTAAGATAAATTAATTTCACTCGCTTAATTAATAATTATAATCCATACGGATTGCTTAAATATGGTGGCAAATGATCCCTCCTCAAGGATCAACCGAGCGTGTTGTTATGTGCGCTCAGAAAACCCAGTCATCTGTATGCAGGTGCGTGCAGGCGTGCGCTCGTGTGGCATTTCGCAGCATGGCTGGATGCTTCCAAATGTCTCCAGCCAGTTCCCTCCCTCTACTTATGTGCACATTGATCCGAATGGAGTGCGTGCCAGGACTTGTTTGAAATGACACAGAAGGAGAAGAAAAGCCGGCAGCTTTGACAGGCGACGGTGTATCTGCATGCTCTAGCTGAGCGGTAATGAGTGCCAGCAGTCTATATTTCAGACAGGGGAGGGGGGTTCACAGTCAGCCTCCAGCCCAATCAAGGCAGACGCACTAATTGTGTTATTATAGCCTTGACTCGGTAATGACACATGATCTGAGGGGTTTGCTTTTTCCTCTGCGCGTGTGTGCGTGTGCGTGCGTGTGTGTGCGTGTGCGTGCGTGTGTGTGCGTGTGCGTGCGTGTGCGTGCGTGTGCGTGCGTGTGCGTGTGTGTGTGTGTGCGTTGTTTATTCTGGTCTAACCACCAACTTGCAAGCCATTGATGTATTTATATCATCCAGAATATCATTTCCCTCATGGATTTCCTGGTTACGGGGCTATAAACTTTGATCGGGTCAAAATAATTGATCCTCCCGCTTTTGCAACTGTTGTTTCCAGATAACTTTTATTCCTCAGAACCCCTGTAGGGACCCCTGTTTTTGTTGGTTGGCACAGGAATGTGCCTGCAAGGCGTGTTGTGACCTTTTGTTTTTCCTGCATGTGGAAACAAATGACAGTGGAACACCAGTATATTCTGAGCACAAATCTAATACAATGTACCGTCCCTCTCCTTTTCTCTCTCTCTCTCTCTCTGCTTTGTCTTGTTATGTGGTTGTGTCTTTCCCAGGTGCCTTGCAGATAGAGAACGCAGAAGAGACAGATCAGGGGAAGTATGAGTGCGTAGCGTCCAACGTGGAAGGTGTCCGCTACTCTTCCCCCGCCAACCTATACGTGCGAGGTAGGGAGCAACACCACGCCAGAACGCAGAGGGTTAACTCAAATAAAAGGCTGCTGTGCAGCACTGTGTAGTAAACTGCCACCAGCTTCTCTTATGGTATTTGTGTTGTTCTCACGTAAACTACTAAGTAGGTTGGCACTACAAACTTTGTGTACCACGGCACTGACCAGCTGGAGTTTACCAGGCACGTTAAGTCACACAGTATCTGATTTCCTATGCCTCTCTTGCTGTGTGGACTGCCAATCAGAAACCCAAATCGCTCACACATTAAAATGAGTTTATGCAGTTTTCTTCCAGAGGCATGAAACTATGGCCTTTTGTTAAGAAAAGTGTGAGCGTTTTAGGTACTCTACAAATTAAAGGAAATAATGGAAGATATGGTAGTGCAGTCTTTCTCACAGCACTCCAAAATAACTACTTTTTCTAAAGACTTTTTTTGTATATGACTTGGGTGTCGAGTGGTCTTTTTTGGCCATGTGTGAAAGAGTGCCTCTTTTGTGGAATAATGAGGGTCAGCCACCCTCTGTCATTTTCCTTTAATCTTATTCTCCCTCCGGTATGTACCTCACTATCCAGAACATGTCGTCCATTCTTCTGATGAGCACATTAAATATATAACCTTTTGAAATGGGAGGTAGTGACGTCAGTGAGGTCCCTGTTTATCATCTGTGAGATTCTGAACTGGTAACATGCACTCTACTTGGGTAGATTTAAGATAATGTCATCACTTTGATCAAAGGGAGGAAATATAAATTTAAGATCTACCAGTACCATGCACAAACAGGTGGATGTGTTATCCCTTGAGAAAAGTATCTTTTCTGACAGGTGTCCCAGGGAGATGGTAAGTTGGTAAGTGTTGATTGGGTGGCAAGAAACTGTGCAAGACAATCAAAATATCCTTACTCTGCGATGAATAGACGATAATTTAGAATGAAAATGGCACTTGTCCAAATGTTTATTTTCATTTATTATTTTAAATATGACAATTGACATACCCTTCTCCCAAACACATTACAGTACTATAGAAAGGTTGTAAATGTTAATGGTTATTTTGCAGAATGACATCATTCAAATGACAAAAGGCAAATCAATCCAACTGCAGTTGTTAAATGAATATAATGAAATTCATTTTAGTTATTAGTTATTTATTCTGTGCAAATTGGAAAAGAACTTGTTTGCCATGAAGTAATAAGACCTTTTATTGCACAGTGGGTCACAAATCTTACCCTCCTGATTATTGTTATTGTTCTGCCTTTACTTGAAGTTTCCTGCTTATGAATAGATTGTATATTACCAATTCACAAGAGTTAATATTCTGCAAAATGGTGACGCTGGGCTAGCCTTTTTCAGACAGCTGCTGTGTTATGTTTTGTGTTACTGCTCAGGAGACTAACTTCTTTGTGTCCAGGGTCAGTCATGTTACTGTGCTTCCTCATTAGTGTGTTAATGAACAGTGTTTCACTCGCTGAGTAGGAGGGCCGGGTACAGTCTGCGTTTGGTCTTAATAACTTCCAGTCTTATTGTCAAACCGGCAGCGCAAAGGAGAGACAGAAACGTTAAAGGAACATTTAGATTCCGTACAGTGTGGCAGCGAGCTGGTTTAGACTGTCTGTGAGAGACAGTGCGGGGAGTACTCAGAGCCCTGTTCTTAGTCTTGGGCTCTTCCCCTGCCTCCTCTCACGGTCAAGATGCACCCTCCGCCACCCTCCCCAATTCAATGCTGACCTTCAGTACAATAGTACTGTTAAAGACGAGATGCCACACCACTCCACACAATTGCATTGAGTTGTCGCAATATTAAAGCCATAGCATAAATACTCAGAGTGTACAGAAAATGACCTGTTACTTTTGTCTCTTTTTTTCTGATTTTTTTTTTTTCATATCAGTTTAAATGTGGTTTATGCAAGTGTCTATTTGTTGAGAGTTACACTTGAGATTAGTTGCTACAGTACAGAAGATTGACAAGATAATACTTGCCCCTTTCCTTCAACAATCAGCATTGAGGGGATGCGGGGGAACAAGGAATGTGTTCAAAATGTTTATATTGCGATTGGTTTTGACAAGCCTTGTTCAGTGCCTTTATACTGTAGCTACTAATTTCAACCCACACTGTGCTGTTTTACAGGTTAGTTGTTTTCATTTCTTTATTTTTTGGCTGTTTGTTTACTTTATTTTCCTGTTTCCTCTTTCTTTCACTAAAGCAAATAAGCCACCATGGGAGTGCTGTAGGTGGCTTCAGCATAATGTTTGTCAGTGATGATCAGCGCAAGGTTAAATCTATTCATATGGCCACTGACCTCCGATTGACAGCGTTGCGGCTACTGTGGGGAATTTGATTGCTTTGGATCAAATCATATTATGAGGGCAGGCAAGTTTCTGAATGATATCTGAATGGTGCCATAGGTATCAAGGGATAGAAAGAGCAGAGGACAAGCAGAAAGAGAAATGTAGCAGCTTACAGCCTTGAGGTGGCCTTTTTTACTCTCTCTGTGTTTCCCCTATTTCTCTCTTCTCCTCATGTCATTGTGTTCTGCATCAACCCCTTTACATCCCTCAGAGCTTCGAGAAGGTTGGTGTGTTTTTTCTTTTTTACGTTTTTTTACCCACATAAAATAAAAAAAAAAAAAAAATCATGTTTCAAAAAAAATTTACTACATTTGCCTGATGAAACAAGAGCAAACACCAAGTGAAAATAAACCAAAAAAAATAAAAAAAAATCAGAGATGAAATATTTAATAAATAAATATATAATTCAAGATTTATTTTTTTTACTCCAACAATTCTGATGAAAGAGCCCGCTCTGCTTGGGATTTTGGTTTTCGTTTGAGTTTGCATTGTGGGCCCTTTTCACGTTCGCATCCTGTGGTATTGCTTCTGCTCAGAAAGCTTCTCTGTGCTTGTTGTCATGGAAACCCAGCACTTGGAAATAGCAGGACCTGATGCATGATGGGAGAATGTAACTGCGCTTGCATGCCTGAATAGAATTCCTTTGGGTGTTGTCTCTTGCTTTGCGTTTCCCGTTTTTTGTTGATGTTGATCTGTCTAACCCTATAGTCTTATCTAACCCTTTGTTACAAATTATTTTTGAACTTACTTTTTGGTTGTCGTGTTTCATTTTGTAAGAGTGTGTGTGTATGTATGTGTGCGCGTGCGTGGTTGTGGATTTGTGTGTATGTATGGGTACATTTTTGTTTGTACTAGTTTTCTTGATATAACTTATTTTCTTTTTTTGTATTGGTTGTTGCCTAGTTTTTCTGTTTTCCTTGTCAAGCTACCGTATTACTCACAAAATGAATTTCCTACTCTAAAAGACTGAATGCAAAACAGCTAGTGTTCCTGTTATCCCTCTAATAGCAATCCATCATGGTAAATAAGATATGCTATTGGGCTTGATTGGTCTCAGCAACAATTTCACACAGCTATTGGATCTGTTTTACAGAGCTACATGGATCGGTATCAAACGTAATTACTTTTTGCATGATGAGTGCCGCTCTGAATGGCTGGAGGGTTTGTTCTAGTCAGCAGCGCCTAGGTGTTATAGGTCTCTTGCCTCACTGCCACCTGCCTTTTGGCAGACAGCGGGCTCACTCAAGCTGATGTTTTATTCATTCAGCTCCATCATGGCATTATGTGTCTGGATTGATTTTGAGATTTATTTGAGGCAGGCAATAACCGATCTCAAATTGGACACTAACAACATTGGTTTATTCATTTCTTTATCGCGATAGCCCTCTTCCATAAAATATTGGTCCGGGACTACCAAAGTGGACCCCTGTTCCAGCTCGGTTCCATTTGTCATCCAGCAGACGTGTTTCTCATTTATTTGCCGAAATATTTTCTGTATTATATTTTTAATGGAGTTTAGTTGTTTAGCTTTGTAAGTAATTAGTTTGCTTTAACAGGCCTGAGTTAAATTGTGTGTCACAGCCTGCAGTAAACTTGACTGTATAATGAATGTGTTGCATACATTTTGGATGGGCTTGTGTGTTCTGGTATTTAGGGCATAGACATCCGTCAGTGAATGATGAGATGTAATCGAGATACTGGATCTCTCTACTGTAAATCAGTCCTTCCTGCTGTGTGAAGGTGTATTCAGCAATTCAGCTGAGACAAAAGGGGGCTTTGTTGAAGAAGTCAACTGTTGCCACGTAGTGAGAATCTCAGGGCCAACCCCAAGCCTCTCCTGTCTGTCAGCATATGACACCAGGCAGGTATAGGATTCAAATAGTGATGCATCTGTCAGGTAGGATTGCAGCCTCCAGGAGAGAATCCATCATTTATTGGTGAGCCTTTATTTTTCACTGTATAGGTTTTTTGGGGGGTGCCAAACTGTGTGCCTACAGCCCAGAGAACATGGAGAGAGGAGCTGATTTTGTATTCCAGGCTCAGTCTTACCTGTGGCATACCACAGAATTTGTAAAACAACTGAATTTTACTCAAATGGCTCAAATATAAGGATATTGAATCTGCTGTTTACCACACAAACTGGCATTCTTAATAGTGGGTTGAGGTAATCAGCCTAGCTCTGCACTTGCGTTCCTTCTTGCAGCAAGTGTGGCCTTTTGCTACTTTGTCAGGTAAACTGTTCTGTCAGTTTAGAGTCATCAGCAGAACTGCTGTTCTTTTTTTTCCAAAACCTTTCGTGTATGCGAAGGAGGATGGTTCTTTTGAGCCATTGCAGAAATCAGATGTATCTGCCTCAGTGAATGTGATTTTTATTCGCCAACCTCTCTACTGTCATGACAACTCCTCAATTTTAATTACATTTAAATCTGCCTGTTTGGAGGGGGTAGAGTCCACTACTGATAATTTTCCCGTTGGGAGAGGCTAAGTAAATCCATCTTCTAAATGCCCTCATAGTGCGCTGTGGAGATGTTGTAGTATATTGCTATATGATATATTTTGTAAGTCAATGTGATGGAAACCTATTATGCACTGTTATGATACAGGAATACTGTGCTGTGCTGTATACATGTGAATGTGTCTTGAAACCCAGGTTTCACCTGCTTTGTCTGGCATCTGCTTGCACGATCTGCTTTCTGTGTTTAAGTGTGAACTGTGGAATGAAAGCAAGATTACACCTTTTGTCTTACTGGGAGAATCTGTAGGCTTCAATCCTGATTTAGAGTGAAGTATAACTTGCATCAGAACAAATTCCTTTGAATGATAATTTAGCATGGGAAAATAAAGCAAAATGTACTATATAAAACTAAAAATAAATATAAATATGTGTATATATTCTGAATACACCTTTTAATTTCAGTGCTCACAATTGGCTGCCACTATAGTGTCATTGTTGCTGCCTAATAATGTCCTGGGATTTGTATGTGAATGCCAGGAAGCTAATTCCCCAGTGTCCAGCAAAGATCTGAGCACTTTCCCTGTTTCTCAGACACATAAGAGGGTGTAATCTCAGCTTTACAGTGGCATGAAAGGCTGCATGTTATTTTGGCTCTACCCCCTTCATTTTGGGGCAGAACAGGCACACTCTGACTGTCTTGCCAAAATGGCCGTTAATGTCCGCCTCTGACTCTCCTTTTTTCGGCACACCTTTGCCCTCCCCTGTAGAATCAGTGCAGGTCTCTAGCGTTCTTTCCTGACCACGCCTCCTCGCAGTAGATCGTGTTGTCCATCTCTAGCACCGGGGCTTGAAACAGGATTAACTTGGGTCCCCTGAGTTTTTCTTTTCAGTATTCTTCTCTAGCTGGGCCTCGTTGGTTACTGGTCTTTGTGAATGAGGACACCATCCATTCAGCTGGGATGCTTTGTCTGGTGGTTTAAAGGCAATGATCGCTAGATCATAGCCTGGCACCCTGTGGAACCATGACAGGTGTGCAGTTTGCCTCAGTGGCGTTTGAAAGCATTTGTTCCCTGCGGTGTATCATGATCAGCCTGTCTTTGCTCATGATACTTTCACTGTACATTAATTCTGATGAAGCCATACATTGGCTTGAAAACAGACCTTGGTTAATCAAATACGCCCTTTCAGCTATAGCACACAGACTGATCACATAATGCTGGCTCTGCATGAACTTGTCACATTAAAAAAGTCATTAGAATACGGCATTAACTCTCCATGACTAACCACTCACCCACCTGAATCCATATTCATACAGATCTTATTTCAAAGGTAACGAATGGCATTGTTTCCCCCTGCGTAGGTAGACATTCATTATTCTGATTGTTGTTGAAATTGATAGTTTGCCAGTTTGGTAAGTGTGTTTTAATTACCCATAGTTACAACAGTGGTCATTAATATGTACATTTACAGTAATTATAAGGTAGATTATACAATTAATAATAATACTGACTGGGTAGTTTATCACATAAATACAGTTTACAAATGGAAGGCATTGTTTATTTCTGTTCTGTCCTTCAAATAGCAACATTGTTCTCTTGAGTCAGATTTTAAGTTTTGTCTGGACTTCAATTCACATTCAATTTGCCAGATCAGACTGACATCTGTAGCATGAATTTCCTAAGGTGAAAGCCGTGCCACCCCTCACTTCAGCCTCATTGACTAAACCGCTAAAGTTCAAGGCCCGCCAGCTGACCTCTGGTCTGAGGAACAGAACTCCAGTGAAAACACTAACACAACTAATCCAGCATTTAGCGAGCCAACATCCAAACTGCAGTTAAATAGGCATCTTGAAATCCATTGGCACTGAATTCATTCCTATTTTTAAGACCTAAAGGGTGTGCTAGCATGATCTATATTTCTGTGTGCTGAAGTGTGTGAGAGAAGCTTTGAAACAGAAACCTGTGCTGTGACTCCATTTGTGTCATGGAGATTGTATCACAGATATACAGTATTTCTCCTAAAAATCTGTCAGTCTGGCACCCGGCCATGCATGCTTGGATGGGCTTGGGTGACTCGTTTGAACTGCATCAGTACACTTGTCTTAGAATTGGTGGATGGTTGGTTGTGCTTGTTAGGCTGTCAGCTCATACAAGAACCATACCTTGCATGTCTGTATGAGGACTGGGCTGCCCTTTGACAATTTGTAGGCAGAGATCTGAAACGTATTGCTTTTCTTTGTTTGAAAGGTCTGCTTTTTGTCTTTTTTTTAAAAAGCCCAATACTGGGTACACTAAAGAGAGTGCTTTGGAGATAGGGACAAAGACAGGAAGAGATATCATAAACCCCATGACATTGAAGGCATTATAGGTGATTCACTGCCTTATCCTTATGAAGCCACCTTTAGTTTGGTGACTGAAAGCTATATTAACCCACTATGGAATTTCTAATTACATTGTCATGGGTTTGAGGATAAAATTACAAAATGTATGTTCAGTAATGGCCGTGGTGGTTCCCTTATGGGTGGAGATTGTGTGCGTGAAATGTGTAGCTTTTGTTCTTTTTTTTGTTTTGTTTTTTTAACCACCCTAAAGTGTGCAGGGGTGTGGGTGGGATGGGGGTGGGGGGGCAGTTTGAATCCTGGATTTCAAGCCCCAGTGTGTGAGACCTGGAACCCACTGAGAACTGTGTTTTCTTTTGTTGGATTGGAATCAGATTTTTTATTACCCTCCCCCCGCCCCCATCCCTGCCCCTCTCCCTGCCCCTCTCCCTGCCCCTCTCCCTGCCCCTCCCCGACACCCCTCTGCCCCCACCTCCCAGTGTCTGTTCCCACGTCCATGAATATTAGTCTGTCTCTCCCTGTGCTTCAGTCTGCTGTAATGCTTCCTGGGTCTTGTTCTGCCTCTTGTCCCATCCTGTCTTTTGACTCTGTTCTCCCAGTCTGTCAGTCTGTCTGTCTGTCTGTCTGTCTGTCTGTCTGTCTCTAAACCCATCCTGACACCTTAGCCACCATGCCTACCCTATTATAATCTGTAGTTCCCATGAGGTTCATAACTGTTTTCCCAAATCCTTGAATATACACACCGACACACCCAGTATCCATCCAGACTTCTATCCCACTCCACACTTGCTCAGAGTCTTCCTCTTATTTTATTAATTACAAAGCTAACTACTTTAGCTAGGGTTGTGAACTCTGTTGCTAACTCAGTGATAAAAAATTATGTGATTTTCAGCAAAATTAAAATTATTCACCATGAAATAGCTGTGTTAGTGAGTAAAGTAGCTTGGTGCATTGTTCTAGATGGATAGAAATCCTAGGTAATTGGCTCTAGCAGATTTCAAGTGCTAATAGCTAGCTAGCCTGCTATACATCAGATTGTTTTAGCTATCAGGCTAGCCAGACACACACTGTCACAAATCTTGTAGAAGTACAAAATTAGCTATCTAATGCTATGCCATGTAGATGGCTAGAAAGAACTTTGAAGTGTCAGTGTAATGTTGTTGAATTGGTTAGTGTATTGGTTACTTGAAATGCTGTATTACTAGTATTAAGCAAATCATATATCTAGTGAGCTATCAAAGCACAGTCATAGCTAGCTAGCTGGCTAGACTGCTGGATACTTTTATTGACTATATAGTATTCCATCTACCACTACCACCACCAAATTAAATGGGGCCCAGAATACCTGGTACGATTTTAACTATTGCTTATTGCTTAAGTTCTGTTGCTTAAGAGAAAAGAAAAAAATGATAAAGGACTGTTAGCAGCATTGACATTAAAAGAACGTTGACTTGGGAAAATTTCCCAGCACATCTGCATTGCATACCTGTGAGAGAATTCAATGTCAATACACTGCTGTGTATGTATGTGACATATGCCTAGTAAAGAAGTTCAGTATTGTAGAGCAAACTGACGTATTTAGCTTAAATTAGATCAGTTAAAATAAATCGTTTTTTGGAGATCAACCAACATCCCTTCCATAAATAGACATGCAGACAGACAGAGAGGCAGGTAGGTAATGGGTATAATTATGTAATGGATATTATAGTAGAATCCAGCATAGTATCCAGTATAGTAGAATCCAGTAAAGTATTTATCTGCCCTGGCCCAAGTCCTCTCCCTGTCCAGCACCTCTTTCATTACATTCCCAACCATTTCTGCTCCCGTGTGTAGGACTGGCAACTGCATCCCACGTCTCTGGTACGGAGATGCATAACCTTTATTGATGGTGTATAGCATTTTATTTCCCCACATATGTTTCCTTTCTCTTTGTGATTTATTTGTTTAATTTATATATTTTTTTAATTACTATTGCCATGTTGGCTACTTATTTTTGTATTTTCCAGACGTTGCCTGTTATTATCTATACGTTTTATATTTTTGTGTTGTTCCTACCAGGATTATGATGTGACAGTGTGCTCCTGTCACATTTGGTTACATTGGCAGGAGGAAAAATAGAATAAAGCTTTTACAGTATTGAATTGGGTTCCCCCTCCTCCTCCTTCCCATCTCCCAGTTCTACTTCTTTCTCTCTCTCTGTCTCTCTGTCTCTCTCCCCTTCATATATATCTCTCTTTCTCTGAATTTGTCTTTGTCTGGGCATGCTAGCGAACCTTCAGTTATATTCCTCTATGCATTAACGTCTCAGTTTATCTTTGTTTTATTTGTTGTCATTTATTTCTTTATCAACTTCAACCTACTATGCATGATGTCTGGGAAAATGACAGCTGCATCTATCAATGGAACCGTGTCAGATCTTAAAAAGGCTTTGTCCAGTTGATCTATCCTAAACCACAAAAATCTGATTAAAGTTTCTCATCTTTAGTAGTGAGTCACTGTGTAAGCAGTCCGATTGAAAGCTGGACCCTGCATCCAGAAGGCACATTGCACCTTCCTGCTTAGCACAGATGTTTTAAGGTGGTCTAGATAACTAGGCTTTGACCTGCCTTCCACATTCTGTGTGATGGACCTTGTGATATCTGTATTTTCAGATTTACCATCAATGGTAAGGTGGCAAGATGTTCTGTCTGTCGTCTTGGAGCTTAATGTTTGACAGAATTTGATTTGGCCTCTATTCGATTAAACTGCAATGTGCTTTCCCCTTTAGTCTGAGTAAGTCATTTAAGCAGGTGTTTTTCTTCATTTCTTATACAGCTTGGTGATTGCTGAAATTAATAAGAGCCAGAGCCTTTAACCCTTGCTTACATTCACTACTCAGAGTTAAGCATGAAGTGCATTTTGGTTAGATTGAATCAAGGCCAATTTAAGATTCTGTTGTAATTGGAATTTAAAGTTAATAAATTATTAGACTACTGCAATGATTAGTTGTTACCTGATAAAAGATGAGAAACCAGTAATAGATTTTTGTGTATTTAAATGTGATGTGATGGGTCAAATATCAGTCAGTGGAATCCTGTTGCTCTAAATCATGGCTTTAGTGTCAGTTTCTATCGTTGGTGAAACAGTTCTGTTAGTTTAGTTTTTCACCATTATTTGAATTTGATTTGAATCTGGATTTCAGTTTCACTATTATTTACGAGTTGCCATTTTGCACCTCTAGCCCACCATTTGAAAGCCTTCAGTTTCATCCACCCGTTTTGTTACCTCTCTCTGTTCTGCCCTCCTTCTTCCTCCCCCAGTCCGGCGTGTGCCCCCCCGCTTCTCTATCCTGCCTACTAACCACGAGATCATGCCAGGTGGCAGCATCAACATCACCTGCGTGGCCGTGGGCTCCCCCATGCCCTATGTCAAATGGATGCTCAACGCTGAAGACTTGACGCCCGAGGACGAGATGCCGGTCGGCCGCAACGTGCTGGAGCTCAGCAGTGTTCATGAGTCGGCCAACTATACCTGCGTGGCCATGAGCAGCCTGGGCATCATCGAGGCTGTGGCCCAGATCATCGTCAAGTGTAAGGCTTCACCATCATGCAGCTGCTGGCCTTTAACTAGCCAGCTAATGACATTTAACATTAACAATAACAAAATTATTTGATTGCTACATAGCATATAAAATTAGACAAAACCCTGTTAGAACTAATTAACAAACTAATAGGCTATTGTCTACTTCTAACACTAACACCCTCCTAGCTAATTGTCTCGTAGAACACTATGTATTTTTATGTATCACTTTAAATATTTCTACTCTAGCAAGGCTAATTTCAGTTGTGGTATTATTGAGAGAAGTGAGAAACATTCATGTCTAAACACTATCAGCACTACTGTAGTGGGATCTAATTTATGTTGTCTTTGTGTTGCAAAACGGCTTTCTCTTGGATTTTTGCGTTTTGAAGCTATTATGACCTTACCATTCGAATAGTAAAGAGTGATAACCTCACCTAAATTCCCCCTGTCTTTTGTTTTTGTTAAAAAACACTTTACACACAGTTTACTTTAACCAACTATGAAATATGACTGTGTAATATTTTATTTGGTGTATTTTCATTGATTTCTGTAATACTCTGTAAGCATTCATTACTCCACAAAAGACAGTGTCTTTACTCGACCTTCCTCCTCTACAGCTCTGCCGAAGCCTCCCGGGACACCCATTGTGACAGAAACCACGGCAACCAGTGTGACCATCACCTGGGACTCTGGCAACCCTGATCCCGTCTCCTATTACATCATCCAGTACCGCGCCAAGTCCCCCGACAGCAAGTTCGAGACAGTGGACGGCATCACCACCACCCGCTACAGCATCGGCGGCCTGTACCCCAATACAGAGTATGAGATCCGGGTGTCGGCCTTCAACAGCATCGGACAGGGCCCGCCCAGCAACGCTGTGGAGGCGCGGACCGGGGAGCAAGCCCCGGCCAGCCCGCCCCGAAACATCCAGGCCCGGATCATCTCTCGGAACACCATGGTAGTGCGGTGGGAGGAGCCGGAGGAGCCCAATGGGCAGATCAAAGGGTACCGGGTCTACTACACCATGGACCCCAAGCAGCCTATGAGCCTCTGGCTGATCCACAATGTTCAGGACAGCGTGATCACTACGTTGCAGGGTCTCACGCCGTCTGAGACGTACACCATCCGTGTGCTGGCTTTCACCTCCGTGGGTGATGGCCCCTTTTCCGACCCCATCCATGTCAAAGTGCTCCTGGGAGGTGAGAATACCCCAACACATCACCAGCATCCCAATTTCAACCCCTTTGCTTTGATGCACACTGGTATTTCAGAAAATTGAGTTGTCTGCTGTTGACAAACATGCACTTTCATTGGCAGACATGTCAAAGAAATTATATGCATTCCATATATAATTACTGTTGCTTCAGATAATTACCTCAGTCAAATAAACAATGCCTTTGATAGACATGCAGTCTGACTGCA
Organism: Megalops cyprinoides; assembly: GCF_013368585.1. Taxonomy (NCBI): domain Eukaryota; kingdom Metazoa; phylum Chordata; class Actinopteri; order Elopiformes; family Megalopidae; genus Megalops; species Megalops cyprinoides. The sequence goes on along the minus strand of NC_050602.1, from coordinate 17,164,505 downwards.
TGTCTAAGAAACGCTGACCTTAAATAAATAGCATGTAGTTTAAAGGCAGAGAATACAATGACGTGCTTTTTGCCCTATAGTTAATGTTGTATGGGCCATAGTAAGATATAACCAGCAAGCTGGCAAATAATCTAACAATCTAACAAATGTAGCCAGCTCTAGGTACATCTACTGTACATCTACTGTACATATGCTTTTCCAGAAGAATATATTTTTTTGCATGTATTTGAATTACATATGGTCTAAAATGCTGTTGTCGCAGGAATGTTTGCTGATGTGTTTTGTATGTGATCTGTGTCAGTACCTGGGCAGCCAGCAAAGTTCCAGGTGGGCAAGGTGTCCGACACAAGCATCGAGCTGACGTGGGAGCCTGCCTATGAGAGGGAGGGCATCATTAACTATGAACTACACTACAAAGAGGGCAAGTTTGGCAGCCAGGTACAACCCCATATCCTTCTATCCTTCATCTTACTTTACTCTTCAGGACAAGGTTTGATGTAATGCTGTCTCTCTTCCTCAACAAACAGATGAAGAAAACGTTTGGCCCCAGCTCTTCCTACGTTGTGGAGGGTCTGCGAGCAAATACAGAATACTACTTCTCCCTTGCCGCCATCTCCAACAAAGGCATTGGCGCCTTCACCAATGAAATTGTCCAGAAAACCTCACAAGCCAGTATGTCATGTTTGCTTTTTTGCATTTTCCCCGCATTGGGGCTGTGAGGGGTGTGGGATGGGGGTGGGGCGATGATTTACCAGGAGGAGGGGTGTCGGGTCATGTGCCATGCCCTCAGGTCAGGTATCCAATCAGAAACAACTGCCCTCTCCTGCTGCTCTTTCTCTGCTTGCCTGTTCTCAACTCCAGGGTCACACACGGTTACATGTTTCTTGGTATCAGGAGATGAATGGGAGTGAATGCGAACAGCGTCTGCATCACCTGGGCTCTCCCTCGCTGGTGCAGAAGTGTACTGAGAGCAGTGCTATCCCAGGTTTTCATGGAGATTGAATCACACTGCAGAGACTTTTTGATTGGATACTTGGCCTTCCTCTTTTGTTGCCAAATATCAATTAAAGCAAATTAAATTTTGTGCAAATTTATGAATCCATTTAGCATTAAATGAATAGCTTTGCACCCTGACACCTCTGCCCTTGAAGTAAGATTGTTTAATGGACTAGTAATGTGGTAATGTGCTAATTACGATGATCTCATTTGCCTATTAACGTCTCTTCCTTCTAGTATCTAATGCATATGCAATGACTTGGTAAATGATGAAATGGTGGTCACGTTTGTAAAGAATTCTGATTACAGTGACAAATGTTGTTTGTGCAATATTAGGCTGTAGGTATAGCTGGAATGCAGTAAGGTGTGAGTATTGTGTTTAGTTTAATGGATTATTCTCCTACCCTCATGCAAGGGAAATGTGTCACTGGCTGCGTGAGGCTGTGCCAAGCTCTTTTAATCATCTTTCCTTTGTCACAAGTGTGTAATATGATACATCCTAACAAAACCAATGTGGGGAGCTTGATTCCGGATGAAAGCAGCGGTTTATTTTGACTGTCAATATCATTTTCTTTTTAAACAGGAAGTGCACGTTTTTTCTTTCTGACTGCAACACAACAACTGCTTTGGTCATTGCCATGATTTCCTATAGCACAAAGACAAACAAAATTGGACAGCGGGCTTGGAAGGACAGCAAAACCCTGCAGCTTGAAGCTTCATTACTTGAGCAGGTTCCAGGAGGTCCAACTCTCCATGTATTTAGAAAACAGCCTAAAAACTGCCAGTGCTCTTAGTTATGACATATATCATCATGAATCATCCTTTCACCTGATCTCTTTTGCCTTCTTATAATTGCTGTAAGTGATTCCACCTGCTTTTCCATTGCCACCATAGAAGACTAGCGGTACAGTTATTAATAATTATCCACACAGTGAGAGCAGAAAAAGTGATTAGACCTGGCCTTTATCTTTTTACTCATAGATGTAGGCGCAGTATAATACAGTGTGCCTACTTTCAGCATTCATTTTTTAGAACGCTGCTTAAGACATGCAGATGAAAAATTAATTGTTCCATTATTCATATAATGTTAATGAGATTTGTTCACAGTTCTTTGGCTTTTCACTTTAAAAATAGGTGACATTGCACTAATTAAGATGTTAATTGAAGCTGTGTCTTTCTGTCACCTGAGTGATGCTCACGAGGGTCCAGTTAATGGAAAACTATTATCCGAGTTAAGATTTCATCAGCAGATCTTGGAGGATTAATTTAGAATGTAACAAGACTAAAAATAAAAATCAGGAGTAGACAGGGAAGGCGAACTGCCGGTCTACAACAAACAGTAAAACCATTGAGACCTGACCATCAGGTGCATTAGTAATTGGATAGCCAGCTGATCAAAGTAAAGAGTAGAATGGGCTCCCGAGTGGCTCAGTCGGTAAAAGCACTTGTTCCGAGTGTAGACTGAACGCTACAGCCCGGGTTCGATCCCGACCGTGTCACTAGCTGACTAGTGACCGGGAGCTCACGGGCGGGACACATTGGCTTTGTTCCACCGGGGATAGGCGTGGGTACGTTGGCAGGGTCTTCGGTCTCATTAGCAACAGTGGCCCCTGCTGGTCGATCGGGCGCCTGTGGTCCATATGCCAAAGCTGCATATGAAATGTCTTCCTCCGACTCATCTCTGTGCTAGCTTAGCTTGTGGACCGCAGTGCAAAAAGAAGCAGCGGCTGACATCACGTGTCTCGGAGGAGAGCACGTGCTTGTCCACGCTCTTCCGGATTGACAGTGTTGTGCAGTGGGACCGAACATCGATGACAAATTGGGCATTTCAAAAAATTTGGGGAGAAAATGGAAAAATGAAAAAAAAAAAGGAAAGAGTAGAATGAAAGATCCAGTAGTACACCTCTTCCAGTGTTAGTCCTTCACAGTTGCAGGGTAATGCTGTCCATTTTCTTCCATATTGAGACTAAACCTCCCTTGAATTAAATGGGAAAGAGCTGAAAGGAAGTCATGACAGGCTTGGCACCGGGGGTGGGGCGGCGACGGGGTCTTAACACATTGCTGTTTAAACCAATGAAGCTTGTTACAGTCACTGTAACCAGATGTTGGACTCACCTTTGCACCCTGGTAGCGGTCATTTTTATTCGTTAAGAGCCCAAGAGTCATTTTGAGCGGTCCAATTGCATGTACCGCTCTGCTCCAGGCACAGACCTTTAGGGGCGGGGCCACTGCATCCCTGATCACTGCCAGGACCAGGCATGACTCAGCCTGCATATGCCCATCCATGCTGTCTGTGTGCGTGTCTGTCGTCTCCATGTCTGTGTGTCCATACACAAGCCTGTGTCTGTGTGTGTACCTTTACCTCTGTCCTGCTTTGCCCGTGGAACCGTACTACCAGAAAGCAGATTGGATCAAATACCTTTCTTTTTTTTATCCCTCTTTCACTCTTTCTTTCCCTCTCTCTCTCTTGTTCTCTCACTTTCTCTCACTGTGAAATGCAACAAGCAACAAAAGCAACTACTTATCTTGGAATGGCTTGAGGTCACCCAGCTTTTTATTGATTTTATTATTTACGTTTTTTTTTTTTTTTTGGTTCGATTGATTTTTTTTGTTTGGTTTTTGAAACGCACACGGCTCACATCACATGAGGACGCAGCTCATGGAGACAGCTGTCGGTCACTTCTAATGAAACAGTCAGCAGCAAAGCACAGCACTTAGCAATTACACTGCCCAGCAAAATCCATTAAACTAAAGGTAAAAGTAAGTATCTGTCGGGGCCGTTATTAGGCCACTGCTTGAGCCGAGGTGCTCAGGAGCACCTCCAGGCCACCAGCAGGGAGGGAGTGAGGGAGGGGCCCGGCTTTGGTTTTAGCTCAACAGCCCTGCTGCTTGGAAGTTTGGCATGCAGCTCTGGAATGGAAGCCCCTCTTGCAGGGGTGGGTTGATTGCATCATAGCTCTCTGAGCCCCTCCTCAAGCAGGGCCTAAAATGGCACTTGAGGTCAGAAAGGTCAGTCGGGTTTGGACAATCAAAAAAAAAAAAAAAAGCAAAAATAAAAAAGCACAAAAACAAGTTGTGTATTGTGGGTGCATGCAAGGTAAGTGATGGCTGTTCTTGGAGAGATTCGCACCCGAAGTCCAGACTGCCCGAGGTTTGATTGACGCTGTTTGTTTCTGCCCGTTTGCCACGCACGCAGCCCTCTGAATAAATATCTTGTGTCTGCAAGATCCGTCAACCTGGAGAGCCACATCACAATTGCTGCCTTTATATCACTAAGTATGCATAATTATGATAATGGAGTGTTTTTCAAAGCTCTGGTTCAGACATAACTACTGTCCTACCGCTGGTAATTGTGCTTGCCGGGAGACAGCAACCCAGAAGAGCAGTAAATACAGACCAAGAGTGCACTTACTTTTACAGGCTGAGATGTAATGCAGACATGCTTTCTTCCTCCTTGCAAACTACCCACTTGTTGAAAGGAAGAAGCCTCCTGCTCTGGCAGTTTGGCAGGAGGAAAGGCAGCGTGTAGCTACCCATTAGAAAGGGTCACGTATTGGAGTCGTAAAACAAACAGAAGAAAGCCCGCTTTGTCTTGCAGAGATATAAGGCTGCCATCCTGCTCCTGTTCTTTCCCCGAACAGCAAATGTGATTACATCTGCGCGGTGCTGTCAGCTGCCTCCCGCGTAACTGCACACATTGAGCTGTTGAGTATCCTGCTGCACACTGGCGTGGACTGCCGCTGCATTAAGGAAGATGTGTTTAATCACACGACACGTTCGCCTTTGCGCCGAATGTGGTGTGCGGATTAAAAGCCTTTAGGGAACAGCTACCGCACAAACAGGGAATGAAATGAGACATGAGATTCGGGGCCCCCGTTATTACTAGCTCTATCATGCTAGGCAGTCTGGACTTTTGTTGCGAACAGAAATAACAATGTTTTTATTTGACGTTTTATGTTTTGTTTCTCTGTTTTTGGTGCAAGTGTATTAAGCCATGTTGGGACATGAAATGTCTGTGCAGACGAGACGGTGTTTCTGGGAGGCGGCTGTCATGGGAGCTGCCCGCTCAGGGTCAGGGCCAGCCACAGCACCAGCGCTCTGTAGACTGACAGACAATGGGGCACTGTCCATCCCCTGCAGCCCCCATCTCCCAGCATTCTTCAGCACTGTTATTGTAATGCGACCCTAACAGCCCATTCGTTCTTAATTCAGCTCTGATGGGTGGGTGCAGCCCACCAAGGCGCTATCAGTGACCGCTGTTGGAGCTGTGAAACACCCATTTTTATGACTAAATTCTCTGTCCTGCAGTGGGGTTGTTGCTTTTCCACTGGCCTGCTGTTGCTGTATGTGGGCCATTTCAGTGTGACAGAGTACGGTGGTTGCCATTTTAAATGATCCCGTAACCAGCTGATTCAATTGGGTGAATTAAATTGGGTGAATTGGCAAGAATTTAATGTATTGTGTAGGAATAATTCTTTTACTTCTGCCTGACTCACCAATTTCTAGTTCCTGCTGTAGTTCTTGTTCAACTAAGGCAGGGCAGTGGAAAGGCATCTAGATACTCCTGACTGAAGGAGAGATGGAGGAGAGGGGATAGACAGACCTAGTCTGACCAAGTGGGTGTGACTGGCCCTTGACAGCAAGGTCTGCTGGGAATTGCAGGCCACAGAGAGATGCATTTCAGGCAGTTCAGCAGTGGTCTGGAGTGTCCACACACAGAGAGCTGGGAGCCCTCACCTTTCAGTGGTCCACACTTTGGGGAGAAAGAGTGGGGCAGGCCAGATATTTGGGTGATACTGCAGCAGAGTGGTGAGAGAAGGTACAGATGAGAATCCCTTTTCATAGAAATTCATGTCACCCCTGAATGGAGTAGTATCCATCACCACGCATTGCCACACATTTAAATTTAACCTTGAAGTTTCCCACAAACACAGCAGTTTTTCCTCCCGAATGAAAGTAATAGTGGTGGATTGCAGTGTTTATTTTATAGAGCAACCACCGCTATGACCTCACTTTCATAGTCACTGTGCAAATGATGCCTTGTGTTGAAGAGAAACATAAGCAAAGTTAATATTATTTAAAAAATACAAACACGCTGTAAAGGTATGACCAGGTTGTGTCAGGTCAGTGTTAAGGAGCCATGCCTTCCTCTCAGCCAAATCCTTAATTCTTCACAGCTTTACAAGGTGAGGTCTTTGTGTTTAACTGGTGTGTCTTCACCTCTGGCGTTTCTGTTTTTTTATCGGGCATTTTTTTTTTTTTAAAAAAAAAAGCTTGCAAAGCTGGCCTCAGCCCTGTATGCAAACTGAGCACTATGCTAATGCACACACAGAGAGACTGCTGAGTGATAATGAAAATCTGAATGTCTGGCCTTTTTTGGAAGGGGGGGGGGGGGCACAGTTTACATGGCTGTGTAGGCAGGCTTAATGGATGCAGCAGCACGACTCCTCTCTCTCTCTGTCTGCTCCTCTGAGAGACCGGTCTGTTTGGCGGACAGGATTCACCAGCATAGCAACAGACTAGCAGACACCACAATGAAATTGATTCGCCTGATTCGCCTGTTTGTGAAAGCGCTGAGGTGTAAATAGTTTGTGAAGGCCTTGTTTGCTGCTGCTTTTAAAACACCAGTCAGTGGCAGTAAGAACTATGGAATGGGATTCTTAATTTTGTCATCTCCTATCAGTCCTCTCTTGACACACGGTGATTATTGTAGAACTCTTAGAATGGAGAATTGGGTGATCCTGGTGGTATGGCTTTAAATTTCCAGTGAGTCTCAAACAGTTATACTCTCTCTGTCCTGTGGACACTCAGGCCTATGTGACGAGTATAGCATACAGTCTTGACCAAAGCACAGGGCCACCCCTCTCCCTCTGAGCACACTGTGAGATCTCAGCTCTCACGTGAAATTTCAAGGAGGCCACTGATCCAGGAGGAAGTGGGAATGTGGAGTGCAGCTCCAAATTCGGCATGTGGCACATTGGGGCCATTTTGATGTGGCTGTGAGGAGGGAAGGGGTCGGAACCCACTGGCTCAGAGAGCAGGTTCTCTCTGGGATTTCAGGTGCTGGGAGTAAGAAAGTCTTTAAAAATATGTATTAAAAGGAGGACAGGTACGTATCAGTGCAGACTCTGTCTATGTTGGAATGTTCCTTATTCTCATTATTTTGAATTGTACATTGGCAAGATATTCATACGTTATGATTTCTCATTTGAATTTAGCATTTCCTTTCTTATGGTTTATTGGAGTTGTCATGGTAATAATTTCCTAATTCCTTTTTCAGTTGTGTTTCTTTATGCCTTTGTGTTGGAATGACAGTTCATCATATTTAGTCATTTTATTTGATTTGATGTTCATGCTGATTTTTCTTTCAGCATTCCTACCTTGTTATTCATTTAATCACACTGTTGTTTTGGTATAAATAAATCACAACAATGAACTGAACAAATTAAAAAAAGGTTTTGGTGAACATGTGGAGCAGCAATTATTAGAGTGACAAACAAAGATTTTGTGCTAAAATGGAGCCCATTTTAAAAGTTTGTGGGCTCCATTTCACCCACTGTAGGTGAAATATATTACAAGGTATTAAAACCTCAACATCCCTGACTCTGTTCCAGCTATCGCCCCTTGTCACTTTTAACATGGAAATGAACTGCAGTTCAAATTCTAACCTACAGTTACTCAAATTGGATGTCAGTTTGTAAAAAGATTTCAGTATCCTTTCAATGAATGCCAAAGATCAATTTATTGAGTGCAGAAACATAAAAAGATCCCATTATACAAACATAATAATGTTTCTTGTGGCATTTAAAGACACTGAGACCAGCAAAGGACAGTTACTTTCATGCAGGCTGGCTTTGTACCCTGTTCGTTTCAGGGAAAAATATTACAGCAAACCTCGCACACACTCTAGGAAAAACCTCACTGTCACCTTGTTTCCCTGATTGGGGTCTTTTTCTCACTCATGCAAGATCCGAGATCTTCTATTGCTTTACTTAACATTGCCAAATAAAATGCAAAACTGGGAAAGACATCATTTACAATAAGTCAACATTCACAATAAGTCAGTGACTTCATTACTACATATATATTATAACGTGCTGGAAAGAAAACCACTGCCACTTTACAACACAGTATGGACTCATACCTCAATACCTGAACCCCCTACATTAAATACTTTAATTCTGACACTTGATTATGCAGGGGAGTTCACCATCTTTATTCAGACTTATCCATCAATGAATGACAAGTTACAAAAAAACTTAAGACCGATCAAAACGCATAAAAGTTAATTTAATATTCTGTGGGAGAGTGCTATTCATTTTAGGGAACGTTAGTGAAAGTAGCTGCTATGAGATCACACAAGAACAAAAATAGATGTTCATATTATTTTGGTGCATTTTCTGTGCATGTTTCAGAAAAGTATTCTACAGGAAAGCTCGTTTTAAAAATCGCATTTTAAAACGATTACCAGCACAATGACACAGGATGTACTATATCAGTATTTTACTATGAGAGAAGGCAGGTCTGGGCTAAGAGCTCATTATTGATTTCACAGGCCACTTGGCATTAATTAGGTTGTCTACCCTGGGTCAATAGCACCCCCTCCAACCCTGAGTATTGATAATACAGTACAGTATCATGTCCTGCTATATGAGGAATGCGGAGGATGAAGGAAAAAAATATCTCACTAGAGCTGTTATGCACATCGTGGTGATGTTCATTGTTGAGTTTCTTTTCCCCTTTTTGCTTGCACTTATTCAGCCAATTTTTGCTGTCATTTTTAATTTAATTTTGGTTGCATTTTCTTTTTTCTTTAAGTTTGTTTTGTTTTAATTTCCTTTGGTCATTTTCTTTATCTCTCCCATCTTTTTGTTTTTTGTTTTCCACCCCTCCTCCCCCTCCCTTCCTGCCTCTCCGCCCCCCTCCTCCTCCCCCTCCCCACCCAACCAGGGCCCTCTGCCCCACCTCAAGACATTAAGTGCACCAGCTCCAGCTCCACCTCCCTGCTGGTAAGTTGGCGCCCCCCGCCTGTGGAGAGCCAAAATGGCGCCCTGGCGGGGTACATCGTGCGCTACCAGGTGGCGGGAGCTGAAGACGGCAGCGAGCCCATGGAAGAGCCTGCCGTGCCCCCCTCCTTGGAGCAGGTCCCGCTGCAGGGGCTGGAGAAGTGGACCCAGTACCAAATCACCATGGCTGCCTTCACCACCAAAGGGCCCGGCCCAGATAGCCAGCCCCTCCTCTGCCGCACCGACGAAGATGGTACTAAAGCTTTTTGCACTGTTAATGATTGAGAAAACAGATCTAGGTTATTTCTCTGACAAATATTCAGTTGTTACTCCTCCTCCTATTATTTCCCATGTAATTATCAGCTGGATTAGCTTGACACAAATTTTCTCAGGAACAATTTAATATTAGAAACTGAGGCCAAGGGAAAGTGCTCGGCTACATATGCCAAGCGTGCATGAAGGAGAGAGCCTGTAGGCTTACTAAATGAATGGTTACATTTGTTCTCAAGGACAGCTTTGAAGGCTCCTAGGTGTCCTTGAACACTAGTTGTCTGGAGCATGAAAACACAGTGTAAATATTTCAGTGACCGAGAAAAAAAAAAAAGCTCCCCCCCCCCCCCCCCCCCCCCCCCCAGTCTCACCTAAAGAATGGGAGCCACCTCTTTATTCCACAGTATTGAAAAGCTAAGGAGCTGTAGCAGCCCAGCCTCTGAGCAGCCTGTGAGAGCTGCAGTGCTAAGCCTTGTAGCCTTGTAGAGCTCTTTTGCACACGGCACCCCCGCCTCCCCCCCCATTGTGGATGGAGTTTGAGTGGCTGATCAATAAGAAACACCGAGCCAGACTGCCCTCTCTGCGGTCTGCCAGGGGAGATTGAAGTGACGGATGTGTGATTTATGAAAGGAGATCAGGGTGCGAGGATTAGCCAGAGGGTGTCAGGGGGAGCTTCACGCTTTGGCTTTGAAGGATCAGGATCACCTGGCCTCACATAGAAAGCTGTGTTCCGTCCGTGGCTGTTCGCAGGGATATCCCTGTATGCTCTGCTGACTAAAGGGGTTATGAAGGTGGACCTGCAGCTGGAGCCATACGGGCATTTTTCCCTACATCACTGCTGCAGAGTCTCTTTCCATGATGCAAGAAATCAGAACTTAAACCTGTTGCACAATTAAGGGTGGACTGTGCCCCCACGCAGTGCTTGTTTTTTTTTTTTTTTTTTTTTTTATAAAGTATTCGTGTGAAGGGCTTCTGAATGGCTCCGTTGGCAATGTACTAGTCATCTGTTGACAATGACCGGGAGCCCACAGTGCCAGGCTTTCCTTGTCTCGCCATTCTCAGGCTGCCTGTAAGTCATCAGGTGCCTGTCAGTTGCTTGGATGACATCATTAGAGTATCCTCCAGTGGGTGCCCACTTCACTGTGGTGTGCTGTGGGACTTGTAATGTGGAAAAAATAGCCTTGAGATGTATGTGAGCGTATCAGAGGATAGCATTTGTCTGGCACTCATGCTCATGTGGAGCCGCAAAGGCTCTTGTGATGAGATGAGCCTAATGTGTAATTTCCAGTTCCAAACAGAGTTGTATAAAGGGGAAAAAGCATAAAAACGTATCTGTGGAAAAACGGCTGAAATTTATTTGTATTAAATGCGTCACGAACAGTGAGTGGATGGGTAAATGGGTGCATTTATCCTTTGACAACCTAAAGTGGCATAATGTTATATAATCTCATTATGCCTGAGATGCCCTCTGATGTGATGTCTTTGTCCATGAGTGTGCTGGGCACCTGTTTTCTCTTTAGCAGCTGCAGTTGTTTGTGTGGGAAGTGTGTGTCTGCACAGGTGTGTGTGCTGGGTTTGAGGTATAAATGAGTGCAGGTGTGGTTGGTTGTGACTGTGTTGGATTCTGCAGGCCTGTTTGGGTGTCTGTGTGCCTATGTACGTGAGCAGTCGAATGGGTATGGTCAGGTGTGTAAAGGGCTCTGTCTGCATCCATACATGTGGACCGGGTGTGTAAGGGTGTCTCTGTCTCCGCAGTGCCTGGCGCCCCTCCCCGTCGTGTGGAGGTGGAAGTGCTGAACTCCACGGCGCTCAAAGTGATGTGGCGCTCCGTGCTGCCGGGGAAGCAACACGGCCAGATCCGCGGCTACCAGGTGCACTATGTGCGCGTGGAGAACGGGGAGTCCCGCGGCCTGCCCCGAATCAAGGACGTCATGCTGGCCGACGCCCAGGTGAGATTCATCTCAGCCCGTGTCTGCACTACCAGGATTCTCCAGGCTATTTTGGTTAAATATAAGCCTGAAACATCTGTGAAACGGTGACCTATTTTGCTGTGCAGATCGAGCAGTATACCGTCAGCAAAATTCCAAAGGCATGTGCTCATATATGTTAAATATGTCCTTATCCAACGTGTATCAGATGGAAATAGACACCCAACCATCAAGTGTAAGGGAATAATCTTACTGCAGTTGTGTTCTGCTCAGATGCCAAGAACCATGCAGTAGATACTCTTTTTCATTAGTGCTCTTGGTTGACCTGTCAGATCACACATGTTCCCAGTAAAAGGCCCATGATAGCGTCTGCGCCACAAAGACAGAGCAGCGGGATGTCAAACAATACTGAATGTTGAGCATCAGGGGAGAAAACAGAATAGAAATTTCATAGAACAGCCTTTCCTGCAACTGCTGTATGAATTATAAATGAACTCACCCTAGTGGTTGATTTATAAAGCGAGTGTCAGAAAAACCATAAGATGATTGTTAAAAATGTAGACTTTCTTTTCAAACTGCAATTGCACAGAGTTTCAATAATTTAGAGGCTTAAACTAAATGGAAAAACAGTAGGGAATGCAAGAGAGTGTAGTTACCGGAGTGCTGCTGTCAAGATCATTTTTTATTTCTAGATGAATTTGCTTTATTTTTCCCTATAATGTGTAGGGACATTATTATGCCTCAGCAAGCAAGTGTATAGTATTGCGACTTGTATAGCATAGCTAAACCGCAATTACATTAAAATGTATTGTGCATTTTTTTTCACCTGTTTTTGGATTTCTGTGTAGCCTGTTGTTTATGATTGATTTATTTTGATGGCGTGAAGGTTGTACATGACAGAATAGGGGAAAAAATAATGCATAAGGAAATTTTCCAAGATGAGACACCTGTTCTGTACTGTGTCAGCGATTTGCATGAATGTTCAACCAATCAGAGCCTTTCCTGTCAGCAGGCAAATCTGTACACTGTCAACGTGCCCTTCTCCTGTTCTCTCAGAGCCCGTATACCTGCTCTTGGTCTTTTCTCCCATACTTCCCCCTGCTGTCGCAAGCCCCTCCCTTCCTCCCCCAAATCAATCTCATGCTCTGCTTTCTTCCCTCTCTTTCTCACTGCTGTCCCGCATTCTCTCACGGGGGTTAGTGGGAAACGGATGATACAGCTGAATATGTGAGTATGGAGAGTTTGGTGCGGCCAGATCAGATCAGAACAGCCAAGCGGGTCATTGCATCAGCCAGGCTCATCTTTCAAGTTCAATCCCTACGACCAGTTCTGTTTTTACCATGCTGGATCCCAGTGTCACAGCTTTAAGTTCCCTGCAGTAATGAGCTGATGGATTTTGCTACACTATGCTATTGGATGCTTCTCCACTAATAGCCAGGTTTTCAGAGCGTACGCCCTGACTTCTCAGCACATGCACAAATTATGAACAGTGCTGGGAGAAGACTGTGGGGGAAGATGCAATATCCGCTGCTGTGTCCACTGAGGCTGCTGTGTGCTGTGTGTTGTGATGTGTTCTTTCCTTTCTGCCAGTGCAGTAAGTCAGGTATTTTGTGTGTGTGTGTGTGTGTGTGTGTGTGTAAAGCTGTGTAGAGAGGATGCTATGCTATGTACTGTGAAGAAGCGTGCTTGCTCCTTGGATTTGCATCCCAACATTGCTTTTTATAGTGAGGTCATTTTGTGGTTAACTTGCCTGAAGACAACTCTCTGCCTTTCTCTTGTGTGTGTAGTACAAGCCGTTATATTCTGGATCTATAAAACAGTGCAGCAGTCATTCTGACCAAACTGACCAAATCTGCAGCCAATCTTACTAGGAAGCAATCTTTCTGACTGACCCATCTGTAATGTCCAGGATTCATTTTCCTGTGCAGTCAAACTCAACAACAGAGAAATTTCAGAAAACCGTACAATTTATGAAATCTCGGACATCAGAATTGTCTGTGAATACAGACTGCTGCATGCTGTATTTTGTTCCTGTGAAGGGTTTAAGTGGGTCCTCTCGGGTGGCTAAGACAGTACAAGCACCTGTTCTAAGTACCTGCAGCTGGGGTTCAAACCCGGCCATGGTACTTGCTGACAATGACCGGGAGCCTATAACAGCAGAACAAATTGGCTTCATTCTGCTGAGCATAGGGGTTGGAATGTGAGTTACTCAGATAGCATCAGGAGGATGTACCTCCCTTTATATTCATTGAGTCTAATTGTTAATTTGCGTTAATGTTTCACAAAATCAGTGGAGTGGGTGTTTTGACATAGATTAACATTTAATGAACAAGATGTATTTAATAATGAATACTGAACAACATAGAAAATGTACTTGGCCATTTTCATTTTCTCTACATCTCGTTTTCAGATAAGATAAACATGACTTACAGACTAGTACAGAAAACCACTTTTGGAATGAACACAGGATTCGGAGGGGTTGTATGACTTCTGAATGCAATACTCTGTGTTTATTAACTTGCAGGAGATGATCATTGGGGGCTTGCAGCCTGACACCACCTACTCCATCACTGTGGCTGCTTACACCACCAAAGGGGATGGTGCACGCAGCAAACCCAAACTGGTGGTGACAAAGGGAGCAGGTCAGTACCAGCAGTAATACCCTGTTATTATTCTTGGGAGCATTATTATTTATATCACAGGAGAAAGCCTCTGAACAGTACTACAAAGACTAGTACATAGTTAAAAGTACACAGCAATCGCAAATTCAGACCAGTACATTGCCGTAATTGTTTCAGTTCCAATTAAAATAAAATAAAGGAAGAAGAAAGGGAGGAATGCTTGCTATATGTTAACAATGTACAGACTGGCCAGTTAACTCATAATAAAGGAAAGCAAGCTGGTCACGTACTCATTAGGAAAATAGCATCTCAGCACAAAAGATGCATTTGTCAGGGTATAGCATTTGCTTGCCTGGACTACATTCTTTATTTCCCTATACAAGTATTGTCAAACAGGTGTTGATTGCAAAAGCTTTTAAATTGGTTTTACATGTAACAATTAAAAAATGGCATAGTTGATTCATTGCATATCATGGTTATCCACTGTAAAAAATGACAAGGTGTAATTCTTTAATCTCATTCCACTCTTATCGAATGGAGTAAAATAAGAGATGCGTCCTTTGTAGGTTGTACCACACAATCTTAAATATCACATAGAAACATACAGACAATTTTTCTTAACTCTAATTAAAAATCGTAATGAGTGTTGGATAATACATTAATTTACTGGAAGGCCAAATCTTTCAGTGATTTATGAACCTGCAGAGAATCTCAGTTACATTATGTGGCCAGGGTAGCAGTGGCTAAGCAATATGCCGCTAAACATGAGTTTAGTGGGAGCTGAGGCAGGCGATATTTTATTTAACTTTTATTTGCGTTATTTAGGGATATGTGAACTGTATTTCAGTTTCACAGCCAAATGCACGCCTACCCTGAGGGTCTAGGCTGGAGAAAATAGTCACACAGTTTCTAATTATATGGTGGCTCTGCCGTGTGTACATAATCTGGTTTTGCAGCAAGGATTCCACCTAAAATCTGTTGACGTGAATCACCTGAGGAGGGGCAGTCTGTGACAGTGGTGTGTGGGTGGAGGGGAGAGGGTAGAGAAAGATGAACAGCAGTGTCAACATTTGGTGTATATCCTTCCAAAACACCACACATACAGTAGCAAGGTAACTTTAAGGGTTTAAAGAGGTATAAATTTGCTCCTTGTGGATAAATGTGTGGGCATATTGCAGGAAAACACAGGCTTCACAGCATCTCAGTAAGGATCCTGTGGGTCTCTGCGGGTTCTTGGGAAATAGCTCAAGGCCACAATCAGACTCCAGACTTTCCTTGAGATTAAATCAGTTTTTCAGTGCTGTTTCAATGGGCGGTCCCAGCGGGTTCGAAACGAGAGTGGCTCGATGTGAATATCGCAACACTCGAAAAAATATCGGAGCATGAAGGGCCCTCCCAGAAAGGTCGCCGAGAATCCGTCGCGGGGCCGTTTAGTTTCCGCACAGCTCCGGGCTCCAGTGCCTCCCTGACGAGGCCTGAGTTTGACAGACGTGCCCGTTGCAAGTGTCACACTGTGATAACGGAGGAAACGCTGGCTGCCATCGCCCTGCAGCCAGACGCGCAGTGACAGATGATCTGAATAGCAGCCCCCCCACCCATTCTCACCCCCTTCAGAAGCTTATCCACTAAAGTATTTGTTTTAAACTGAAGGAAATATTTATGCACAGCAAAAATGCATATGTAATTACCCAAAAGTGACTTGACTTGACTCAGAACTCTGTGGCCCTCAATGAAAATATTTTATGTAGTCAAAGGGATCAGTTGTCTATGATGTGCCATATGATACTAGGAAACTCTAATATATCTCTTTTTGCCATGTAATAGTAGTAAGGAAGACCTTTTAAAACGCTTTTCACATGTTGTTGCTTGTTGTTTTTCTTATTACTGGACACACAGTTAAGAATTCATAACCGTTCCATCGTGTTACCACTTCTGTCATCCCCCAGTATTTTTTTGTATAGTTCATTAGTGGGCAAGCACTCAATGATGTGGTTCTGAAGAATAATATTTGGCCAAGCTCATATTTACTAGGAAGATGCGGTCTGGATAGTTGACAATGCGGACCCCTTGGCTCTTCTCTCTTTAATTGAGATACTAAGTACTTGCTTCTGGCTCCGGCAGTTCCTTTTTTTTTTTTTTTTGAAGAGGCGATCTCGCTGTGTATTTGTGATACATTTTCATTTCTGTGAAACTTAAGGATGTCAGGAGGTAATGAACCATGGGCTGTCTCCTGCCAAGGAGGGATCTCCTAAAGTAAGGCATTTATGGATAATGATTTTAAAAATTAGCCTCAGTATTTGTGGATCATCTTTACCGAGCCCCTCTCAGTGACAATGCTCAGATAATGAGGATGCTGTTAAATGCCAAGCATCTCACAAAACTGAAAGGTTTTTATTCTGCTAAATTAGATATAAGGGAAGCCTTTTCAATTAGACTTGCCCTGAGATGTCAGATGGCCCTCATCCTTCTCTGCTACCATTAGCACAATATAAAATTCTGTCACGGACTTTAAGTACCATGCACTGTAGCTGGTATTAGGAGTTCTCTGCATCCCAAGTAGAACTCACAGTAATTTGTTACAGAATTCCGGTCACCTTGTAGGTGATGTTTTCTGCTCACCTCCCCCACCTTTTGCAAAAGACAAGAAAGACAAATCACTAGATGACAAATACGGACAGTGTGAGTCAGAGGAGGGAGATGGAGAGAAGAGGGGGAAGAAAGAGAGAGAGGGAAGGGACAGAAAGAGACCAAGTAAGATAAAGACAGAACATATTTTTCACCATTTGGTGTATTATCATAGCATTACACTGACATTTACTCAGCCAGGCCCTGGGTATGTGTTGGTATTGTATTGGAATGGTGTACTCCTGTTGGGTATGTTGTGTTGCACTTGTGTTTTCAGGCCAGTGGCGCGTTAACAGTCTCAGCATTATTACTGATGCAGGCTGTTCATTTGTGGATGATGGTTTCCTTGTTTATGCAAGGTTTTGTATTATATTGGGTGCCCTTTGTGCTTGACTTCTGGAGTTACTCTGGATAAGAGCGTCTACCAGATGTCAACAGTGTAAATGTAGTGTTATGTGCACTCATCTTGTTGAATAGAAGCATTTACTTGATGTCAACAATGTAAATGCAAAGTTATTTGTACTCTTCTTGTACATCGCTCTGGATAAGAGCATCTGCTAAGAGACAAAATATGAATGTAAATGTAGCATCATTGTAATGCGCTATCCTTCCTCACCTGGGGGCTGTGTGCCAACAGCAGCTGCCAAAGACCAACCTGACTGGAAACGTACCCACGGCCTGACTTTGAGGAGTGACAGGTTGTGTAGAATCCTCTGTTACTCTCGCCAATGCTCCTACCTCTGGCATCAGTATTGCTTCTCTAAGACGTCGGGTATCAGTCTGTCAGGTCTCCTTTGTGCCTTTGCATCCTTCAGTGCCTCTTTTCAGTTCTTTCCCCAGTCTAGAACTGAAACTGAATTACTGGCCATGTTTTTGGATGATGCTTCATTAGCAGAGAGGCGGCAAGGGATTAATCTCTTTAAAGTCTGCAAGCTGAATTTCTTTTGAAATGACAGGGAAAAGCTTGGATGTGTGTGGTAGCCGTGAGTATCTACCATCTGCCCTCCACTCTCGCAGTGCACAGAAATCTTTTCCCTCTCACTCCTCGTTCCCTCGTTCCTCCACAGAACCCCCCCCCACCACCCCCCCGGAAATGCTTTTTCTGCCTTTGGAGGCTGGTAGGACATGTAATGAAAAGCATAAGAGTGGCTGAAGTGTTGTGTGCTATCGGGGAAAAGGGGGTTTTGAGTGGGTTCGACTTTTCCCGGCCACAATCTATCGCGAAGCAGTGAGAGTCTCTGGTGAAAAGCGCCTCTCCGCCTGCCGACTGTGATCTGTCTGACAGGGCCTGTGCTGGAGAGTGATGGGCAGAGGGCAGTAATCCAACTCTGAGCCCCGGCAGTGCGCTGGAAAAGTCAGCACTCACAACAAACTATTAGAGTGAGATGGAGGCTGATCTGCCCTGGAGCAGTTACGGCAGTGGAACAGCGCTACCGCAGATGAAATGTGAAAGACCGTATCTCCTCAGCAAATATGATGGCGTGAGGGGATGTATCAGGTTGATAACTCTCTCTGCTTCCCCCCCCCCCCCCTTTGCCCACAGTGCCAGGCCCCCCCTCGCTGTCAGTCAGTCAGGACACAGAGACTTCCGCGGTGGTGAGGTGGCAGCCGCCAGCGGAGGGTGGCCCCGGGCTGGAGGTACAGGGGTACCGCCTCCAGTTCGGGCGCAAGGACGTTACCCCGCTGGCCACCCTGGAGTTCACGGCCCAGGAGCAGGAGTACACGGTCAGCAACGTGCACCGGGGCGCCACCTACGTCTTCAAGATCTCCGCCAAGAGCCGCTCGGGCTTCGGCGAGGAGGCCTGGCAGGAGCTGACCGTCCCCGAGGAGGTGCCCAAGGGCTACCCTCAGATCTCAGAGGGGTCCAACGTGACCTGCTGCTCGGTGCAGCTCTCCTGGCGGCCGCCCATGCTGGCCGAGCGCAATGGCGCCATCACGGAATACACGCTGGCTTTCAAAGAGGCAGGAAGCGCCGGCAGCCCCCGCGAGCTCACCCTCCCGGCCAGCGAGTCCAGCTACACCCTCAACAGCCTCAACCCCAACTCTGTGTACGACGTGAAAATTCGCGCGCACACCAGTGTAGGTCCAGGGCCCTACAGCCCCCCGATCCAGTATCGGACGGTGGCCTTTGAGACAGGTAGGGCATGCTTGTTTCTTTCCACGGGGGGAAAAAAAAACACAAAAATGAGAGCAACCAAGCAACCACCATCACCATGAACAAAAAAAAACAAAAGCAAAACAGTTTGCGGGGGACACTCACTTCACTAACCCAAGGTAAAAGTCAGTAAGGCATAGAGCCATTGAGAGGGAGGAGTCCTGATGTTGGAGGTAAGTGCTGAGTCAGTAGACACACCTACCCCCACTTGCTGCCAGTACACTCACTACACAGAGCTTCACACGCCCCCCTGTATGCCAAGGTAGGCTCTCTGCTTTTTTCAGTTCTGTATTTATGAGTTTATTGATTTGGAATATTTGTTTATTTAGTTTCTTTTAAATTTATTTGAAACACTCCCCCCTCCCCCCACTTCAGGAAGGTGTGTGGCATGGCATCCCAAGATGCACTGCTCACCACTGTGGGCATGCTCTTGTTTCGGTTTGTCCTTGTCTCCTGCGTCGTCTAAGCTGGCAGTGCCCACCCAAGCTGGTTTCGACAGCTCCATTTAAGGACCAAAACGTGCCGCGAAAAAGACCCCTAAATGAACGTCAGTGCATTTGGAGTGGCACTGCCGCTAGGCCATGGCAGTGTGTGATCATGTTTCCCATGGGTCTGTGTCCATGATTTGGCGTGTTCTGTGTCCTAACCTGCTGCCGTACCCCCCCTCCCTCCCCTTCCACAGTAAACACAGCGCACCGCTCACGCCGAGGGAACCCCCCCTCCCCCTCCCAAAGGAACGGGACTGCAGCCAGTTTTTTAACCACGCCTTCTCTTTGCTCCACCCGCTGTTCCTTTTGGCACTAATCGGCCTGCTTTGTGTTTTGTTTCTGTTTGTGTGTATCTTTTTTACCCCCCTGCTCACAAAAGATGTCCCAAAGAACTTCACAGTGAAGTTTGTGACAAAGACATCGGTTCTGCTTACCTGGGAGTTCCCCGAGAGCCGCTACCCCTACCGATTCACGGTTAGTCTCCCTCCTGCCAGCTGATTCTACACACTGTAATAGCTCACATTATATTACTTTATTCTCATTTAGCAGACATTGTTATCCAAAGCTACTTACAAAGGTTACAGTTTTTACATGTTGTCCATTTATAGCTTACCAGTATCTCCTTTGCTTGTGATGATACCATTGCTGTTACAGCTGTTATAGCGCATATCCATGCTACATGTAAGATGTTAAATGTGAGCTGTGTGAACCATCTGAATGAGATAAATAATGTGACATCATCAACATGCCTTTGATGGATGAGAAGAGATACAGCTGCTTGGGTATTTGTAGGCACATTTAAACATTCAAACAGCTCACATTTGATGCATAACATGCTCGTGACCTTTCATTAATTCTGTGTGTATGTTGTTTTCGTGCGTGTGTATATTTTTCTTTTTCTTTGTCCGCCACAGGTGGAGTATAGTCGTCAAAAGATAGATGTGGACGCCAGGTTGAGGAAAGCGCTACTAACTAATCTTCGGCCCAACACGACCTACGACTTCAAGATCACCAGCCCGGAGGGTAACCTGGGTGGGCTGCGGCACCGCATTCACGCCAAGACGGCCCCCCCAATCCTGTCCAAGAAGCCCGAGCTGGATCACAACCATGACATTGAGCCCACTCTTACCTTAATCCTCCCCCCACTGGAGAAAAGGGATCTAATGAAGTGAGTGAAGGACACTAGCACACACACACACACACATTCATAGACACCGGTACGCTTTACATAGTTTGAGGTGAGAAAAAAAAGAGACTGTACGAAACAGTGCCGCTCATCTTGAAAGATGTTGAGATGTTAAATGGTGAAATGTGAGATTAGTGAGATGGACGAACTGTGTGCTGCAGGAATGTCTATGTGGTGGTGGTTCCTCTGAAGAAGGGTAGGGGACTCATCAGGCACATCAAGAGCCCGGATGAGATCGACCTGGATGAGGTGAGTGCAGTGAGCAGCGTCAATCAGCATGAAATACAGCCTACATCATTACATCATCAACCTACAGCATTGCATCATCGACTTTCAGCATCACATCACCAGTGACCTGGGTTCAACTCTGTTGCCTGAAAGCTGTGTCATCTGCTAATAATTACCAGGATCTCACAGCAGTAGAATAGGTAGGCTTTTTCCATAGGGTACATTAAGGTCTCCTCATTGATTGTTCCACTAGGACTCATTGGGTGCCTGCAAACTACTTGGATGATATCGGTGGAGGAGCACCCCTCTTCCAGTTAGTCCACTTCACTGTAGTGCATTGTGGGACATACAGTGTGAAAAATAGTCAGGTGTCACTTAGGCGAGCGCGTGTAAGGGGGCTTATATCTCCTTGTCCTGTGCCCCTACACAAATGCAGAGGTTGTTATGGTGGGAAAAAGCCTAATGTGCACCTGGTGATGACAAAAAGTTGGATGAAAAAAAGAAGAAAAATTATCCAGGGTGTTTGAGAGAAAATAAAACTTAGGGAAAGTGTTGTGTTGGACATAAATTGTCTTGCAGAGACATTTGATTAATGTGTGCTTGGTGCAACCAATGAAACATGTCCCCATTTTCAAATTCTCCTCGATTTTTTTTTTTCCCCCCTCCAGAAAACTTCAAATTAATTTCGAGTACCTTCTGATATACAGTGCATACTAAATGAGAACTGTGTGGTAAACTACTGTTAAATTATGACACATGGATACCTCCTTGGCTGGTATGAATGACCTTGACATTTAATCAGTCAGAAGCCACTGGCGTTGAGATCAGTGTTATTTCATTTAAGTCGAGCGCTTCTCACATTTACAAAATGAACAAGCTTGGTGTGAGTCTGGGCTCACTGCCAGGACTATACTTATTGCATCGACTTTGGATTGGAGTTTCTGGGGAAAGTAAACTTGAAACAATTCAGAACACCGTAGTATTGATGTTTGTACCAAATGAGTTATAGAGGTTTTCTGTCTGACATAATGCCGTCTTGCCAAAGCCGAGGCGCATAGAAAGCAATGAAAGAAAAACAAATTGCGATGCAAATTAAGGCTGGCAAGTTACACCACAAAGTCAACATTTTCAAACTTTCTGATCACTTGTCACTGTAATGAGAAACTTTCTCTCTTTCTCCCTCTCCCTGTCCTTCTCCCTCCTCCTCCTTCCCTCTTATTTTCTTTCTCCCTCTCCCTTTCACTCTCTTGTACTCTCTCCTTTTCCCTCCCCCTCCATCTCCCTTTCTCCCTCTCTCTCTCTCTTTCACTCTCTCTCTCTCCCCTCTCTTTCTCCCTCTCTCCTCCTCTCCCTGTCCTCCTCCCTCTCCCCCTTTCACTCTTATTCTCCCTCCCTCTCCCTTTCACTGTATCACACTCTCTCCCTTTCCCTCTCCCTCTCTCTCCCCACCTCTTTCACTCTCTCCCTCTCTCTCCCTCAGCTCCTGAAGGACAGCAGTCCGAAAAAGCATTACTCCAGGGTCACGCGGCAGAGGAGACAGGTGGACATGCGCAAGCCTTACATCGCCGCCTGCTTCAAGCCCTCCAACGTGCCCGCCTTCTTCACTGTGGGCAACCAGGCGGACTACAACGGCTACGAGAACAGAGCCCTCGAACCCGGGCAGGAGTATGTCTTCTTCCTGCTGGCGGAGCTCAATACCACTAACGGGGTGAGAGTTCCTCCCTCGTTGCGCGCTCCTCACACAATTACGAGAATTCAGACTTTCTTACGTCAGCCAGTTGAGGGCGATTTGCACACTGCTCTCTAATCTAAATGTGATGCTTGATCTCAGTCAGAGTTCTTTGTATCGTGCAATTTGAGCATATTTGATGGTGTCCAGAGAGTATTGCTCCAGCGTGGCTGAATATTCTAGACCTCTCAACCCGAGTCTCACTGAGTCTGTCTGTGTGCGTGTGCGTGTGTGTGTGCGTGTGTGTGTGCGTGTGCGTGTGCGTGTGTGTGTAGAAGATGTTCGTGGCCAGCCCCTACACGGACTCCGTCATGGCTCCTGACGTGGACCCGCTTCCCATGGACGGAGGGGACGGTCTGATCTGGGTCGTCGGGCCCGTTCTCGCTGTGGTCTTCATCATCTGCATCGTCATCGCCATTCTGCTCTACAAGAAGTGAGTGTCGAAAGCTGGCGTGGAATGGGGTGAGGTCGCTTGCCTAGGACCTGTTCCGGTTTCCAGGTGTCTAAGGCCGATGAGCAGTCCTGAGAGGTTTAATCCCTCGCAGCGGTCTAATTGGACTGTGTATCTAAGGCGCCAGAGAGCCCCCTGAATCACCCAGACACTGATAGATTGTAATTGTATTTCCTTGACCTTCTTTGACCTGCCTCGCTTGGGTCGGTTCGTGTCCCCGTGGATCGTCACACAAACCGCCTGCTCCAATCAGATAAGCCTTATCTGTAGCTTAGATCTCTGCTGCTATGTGAATTTCAATGCCCGATATTGATTTTTTTTTGTTTCCGTTTGTGTCATTTATTTATTTATTTGTTTATTTATTTTCTGTCTGTCTGACTCCCATGCTTACTATGGAAGCAGCAAACCAGACAGGTAAGGAGAAGCTGTAGTTATTGTTCGCAAAATGGAAAGAGAATAGAAGAGCCATTATGGTGAAACCCTAGTGATGTCACTGTGTGTGTCTTGTGAACGCTGTTTGGGGAAGATTTAAGTCTTGCATGTTTGGTTCTTGTGTCAGTGTTAGAGTGCTGTAATATCTATGCTGTTCCGCTTGTCCACAGTCATATCTTCATGGGTGTTTTTGCTTTGCCTCTACCAAGCAGCAAAAGGAAGGACGCAGAACCACGCAACAAATGCCCCCTGAACAACGCCGAAATTGCTGCGCACCACCCCACCGACCCCGTGGAGATGAGACGCATCAACTTCCAGACCCCAGGCACGTATGCTCGCGCGCGCGCCCCCGCACACACCCAGACGTCCAGAAAATGCATGCTTCTCTGTCCAGTCGTCCTCTAGGCTGCAGCGGAAGAATTGCTCAACCGGGCGGCCCGGCCATCTCCCTGCTGCTGTGAAGTGTGAACCAGCCCGAGGATTCTCACAGTGGGAGAGGGAGGTTCAGTACCACAGCACATGCACACAGCAGAGGAAATATCCACACAAGAAGCAGCGGTGGCTGCCCTGAGCACATTGATCATTTCGCCCTCTGTGCTGTCCGTTCATAACTCACCCCGGTTGTCTCTGTCAGATAAGCTGCATCTGCCACTCTGTACCGATGGGAAGTGTGACAGACAGCACAGAGGTTTGAGTTGTGGGAGTCGACTGGTGTTTTGGCACCTGGGGTGTTACAGAGCATCAGGAATCCTGCTCCTCTGGAAGTCCCGTCGGAAGTCTGGGACATGATGCTTGAAGTGTAACTCCCTAACACCACTGAAGTCCCCAGACCTTAATCCAGCGCTGCTGTACCTGTCAGCTGTCATCTCAGTGGCAGTCAGCCTTCGATCTAAATCCTCATGATTCTCCAGCAACAATGTGCCCCGTCTCGCCTTCAAAGTGCAGCTGACATTTCCCTGTCACCGCCGTACGGCCCGACGTCCGTCTGGCCTTCTCTGTCGACCGAGCTTTCCCGGCGTCCTCCCTCGTGTGCCTCTCTCACTTGCGCCGAACCGTATTCGAGTCCATCAGAAGCGCTTGTTTCAAAGGGCAGAGTCTCTCAAAAGCAGCGCTCGCTATCCGTAGGGCCAGCCAGCAAAATCAAACGACATTCGAAATAAAAAAGTACTCTCTTGACCTGAAAGAACCAGTTAAGTGCAGGCTATGAATCACCCACTTGATTATATGTCAGTTTTTTTCAGGGGCGTAGCAGTAATGGGTGGAAAGTGAGCACACCATCATGCTTTCATCTTATTTGTCTCTTTCCAGACAGCGTTCTCCTCGGTTAAGAGAGACCCTGTAGAAATCGCACACTGTCTGCGTTGTAATTGGGTGCAATTCCTTGTTTTTTCTGCCATTTTCTGCCGTTCTGCTGAATCCCACTGCGCCGTTATCCTCTCACTCTGAGAATTTCATTTAAAGTGACATTCTGGCCCAATTAAACAGGGCAGTGAGCATTTGCAACATTTCCATTAGCTAATAGATGCCATTGCTCAAGCGACCACACTTGAGTGCGCTCGGAGAAGCACCCGGCAGTTCGCGGCATACGGCGCAAATGCGCACGCATGAGATGTGCCGTGGGCGGGCATTAAATAAAGATCACGTATGTGTTTGTGCACACTGTGTGTGCGTGTGCGTGCATGCTTCTGTCTGTGTGTGTGTGTGTGTGTGTGTGTGTGTGTGTGTGTGTGTGTGTGTGTGTGTGTGTGCGCGTGTGCGTGCATGCTTCTGTCTGTGTGTGTGTGTGTGTGTGTGTGTGTGTGTGTGAGAGATTACACGTGTGTGTGTGTGTGTGTGTGTGTTTGTCTGTGTGACGGTCTCCCCCTGCCTCTCTCCCCTCCTGCTTCCCTCTGTCCTGCTGAGACGCAGCCTGTTCGTCGCCTGTGTTGCCCGCCTCATGTGGCAGGTTCATTAGCCAGCCGGCTAATG
Organism: Megalops cyprinoides; assembly: GCF_013368585.1. NCBI lineage: Eukaryota > Metazoa > Chordata > Actinopteri > Elopiformes > Megalopidae > Megalops > Megalops cyprinoides. Next base: position 17,139,422 of record NC_050602.1, on the reverse strand, counting down.
AAGGAAAGACGGGCGAGTTTCTTGTCTGTCTGACTTCCTCTGCCCTCTCCTCTGTGTTCTGCGTCTTCCGTCTCCAGCTTCATCTCCCCACAGCTACTTGGCCGAGAAGACTGACTGCCAGAGCCTGCGGTGTCAGTTAGGGAGACTTTACTGCGAGCTGCCTATGGGCTGGATCCCCCTGCCAACTATCGCAGACCATCCCAGGCATCTGTTTGACTGCCCTGTTTTCCCATGGTTCTTTGAGGCATCCATCCAGCCTTTGATGAATGGCGTCTTTACGCAGAAGATTTGTAGAGCCCCTATCTCCGCCTTTAATTAGTCATCGTGTCAGTGAAATATGGGAGAGAATCCGTACTGGTCCATTTATACTGTCGTCTCACAAGGCGTTCGATCCGATCATCCCTCCTAATTGAGACTGCGCTGGTTTAATTTTCTGTTTTACAACGATTTCGAGTGCCGACACCCACAGTGGGACAGGCCAAATTTACGACAGAATTGGGCATCTGTTTGTCACCCTTAAACAACCCCCCCACCCCAGTCCCAGCAGCTGTGAATAAGACACCGTCGTCAGGAGCAACAGGATGTTCGGTGTGATTTGCGGTGTTTGTTAATCGTGATTTCAAGGGGGGGGAGGCGACTTTTACTTAGGAAGCTGTTGTATCCCCTCCCCCCCTCCACACTTCCACCATGGAGAGCACAGGAGTTGACGTGGGTGACTTGACACAGTGCGGTTAACACTAAGGCCAGCCCTCTCCCTCTGTTTTCACTTGGTCTGTCTTGCTGCATTACCCAGGGGTTCATGGGAGCCACACTTCCTCCAGTCCTGCCTTCCTCCGTGCGGAAGAGAGCAGGAGGGTTGCGAATCGGTGGGGAAAGCCGTTTCTGAGGTGGATTTTGTTAAAAATGGAGCAGATTACCGGTGCCGTTTCCTGCCCCACCGCTCTGGAGAAATGTGTTTTGTGTGTTCCTGGAGTCCCCAGGGCCTCCCTCATGTTTTTGCGCCAGCCGTTGCTTAGCTGCCTGTGGATGACGTCCGTTTCTGTTCCCTCAGAATCCAGTCGGATCAGGTAGACTACAGATGTCTCCCTGATGCTTTTCCTGGGTGCGTTTAGCTGGTGGGTGGGTGGGCCAGAGTCATGTTCCCGTACATACGCCCTACTTTTCAGTGTGTCTGAGTATTTGCCGTTCCCTAGTGGAAGGCTTCAATAATTCAGGAAAGAGGGGTTCAGCTTAGTGGAAACTGCTTACAGTCACATTTGGTAAACAGCAGCTGTTCATTTAACAAGAATAAGTATGGCATCTTTTTTGTTTTTTTTATTTTTTTGTGTCTCCAGTGCTGTGCTGGCCTTTTTATTCTATTGTCATAATTGTTTTCGCTTTCTTTCACCATCAGTGTTTAAGAAGAGTTTTTGTTTTTTTCTTTTTTTATGTCTGCTGTTTTTCACAGATTCTGGTCTCAGCAGCCCTCTAAGTGAAGCCGATTTTGCCTATGAAAGTTAGTCCCAACGAATTTGAGTTCCTGTGTTTTTTTTTTTTTTTTTGCATTAGCGCTGTGCCACTTGCCACCCTTTGCGTTATTTTTGTCTGTATATATCTCCATGTTTGTAATACTTCACCAGTGCAGCACTAATTTCCTTTCGTCTGGTTTGACTTCGTGCTCTCACAGGCTTTTGGCTGCTCATTAATGCACCGTGTAACCTCTGCGGTCACTGCGGATGTGGAGAGGTTGTTTATTCTTTTCCCACAGGAACCCTATCTCTCTCTCTCTTCCCCCCACCTCCCCTCTGTCACCCCACCACTCTTAATTCCAATCTGAACTGATGGGGGGGAACAAGCCAAATCAATGGCATAAATGCCTAAGAACAAGCAGTCATCTGATGCTGTCCTTCTAGTGCTAGGAAAAGGAGAAAAAAGTGGAGTGATCTTACAGTCACATTGTGCCTTGCTTTTATATGTAAATAAGCATATGTAAATCCATATTTAGAGTATTCTATATGTAAATCCATATTCAGGGCCGTTAACAGTCTTACTTTCCTGTTCATGTCCGCTGGGAATCTGAGATTGGAAATGTGTAATTAGAGGCCAGTTTGTTTCCTTTTCCTTAATTGATCTTCTCTTGATTGCTGTGGAAAAACAGCGGCTTTAAATCAAGGGGATGGATATGAGCTTGTGAGTTGGGGGGAGGGGGGGGTCTCATGTCCTTGAAAGAAACAGCAGATTGCAAAAATAGTGCTTTTCCATTTTTGGTATGCTGTGGGGTTCTGCCAAAGCAGAGTTGAGTTTGATATTGTACATCCTTTCACTGCAGTAAAAAAAGCCCTACAATAGTTCAGTATCAATCTGAATATTCATAAGCAAAGAAGGTTTCTGCCTATGGCCCTGGAACATTATGATTTGCATGTGTTCACAAATAAATCAAATCTGTTGCTGTAAACACCGCGCAGAGGGAACGAGAGCCGCCTTCGTGCATTCACTCACGGCGGAGCGAGCGAATTAAAACAGCTAATCTGTATCGAGATGCCGTCACGTAAGAGAGCACACAGTTAAGCCCGTGCCTAAAAGTCTGTGCCATCAAAAACCGAAAAACGCGATGAATACAAGGCAAAAGTTGTAAAAAAAAAAAAAATAAATAAATAAATAATAATAATAATATCAGTCTTCTTACCGTTTGCAGTACTGCTTACCCAGAACATGCCAATGCCAGTGAAATATAGAAATGGGTTTTAGACGTGCAGTCTGCATTTAAAGGTTACGGTTTGGCTGGGGATTCTAGTATAATCTATGAATGCCAAGTATGTGGCATTCATCAGATGCTCATATCATTCAATCACATAAAATCAATAGTTTGGCTTGTCATATTGAATGAAAGACACTTATTCACTCAGATTCACAAAGGAGTGACCAAGCTGTCACCAGTGTCCTGTAACGTCACACTCCTGACCTGATGAAATACTCACCCGGTGCTCTTACGTGTGAGAGAGTCAGTCAGGTGAAAAGGCTCATACCTTATTCTGATAAACCAGAATTGACTCCATCACGACATATTTGATCTGACTTGCCTAGGAAATATCCTCGGAAATGAAACTGATATCTCAAACTGTAGAGCGGCCAAGTGTGCACATATCGTCAAAAATGTTCACAAATACAAATAAGATCCTTTTGATCTGCATTTAATAAGCATGCTCTGTTACTTCAAAGGTTAAAGAGTTGAAAAGTTTAGTTTCATATTAGCATGCATGTCAGTAATTTATTTGCTTTTATTCAGAATCGTAACTTTCTCCCTGAGAATTTCCAGAAAAGGCCCATTAGCGGTCTCTCTTTGCGTTTGAAATTCCATCAGCAGTGTAAGAACATGAATCAAATCTGGATCCACTTATTTTTACATAAATAATAATACAGACACGTTTTAATAAGGGCTATTTTGGGCAATAGAAAATGGCAAAGGATTGCTGGGTAGTTCATTATAAAATATAGAAGCAATAAAAAAAACTGAGGCAGTTTTTCCTTATTTCGTATATTTTGTCGAGTGTTTACTTTTTATGGTAATACAAGTCCTTAGTGTAATTGTGTGAAATTCAATATTATGATACAGCAGCTTGCCCAAATACAAGCAGTGGGATGGTTGTTTAGTTTGTTGTCCCATCAATAATTACAAACAAGAGAGGTTGGCTGGTCAAATCAAATGAAGTTGAGAGTTTTTAATACATTGGCTGGCAAATGACAGGACTAATTAGTCAAACCTGGTTTTTGATGTATCGTTCTTGCTCTGTGCTATGTAGATCTTTTTTTTCCCCATATAGCTTTTAAGTGCCTTTTTGATTTATTTTTGGTGCTTTATGTTGTATTAGGTCCTGCCAAAGCAGTATGCGAGTGTTATAACGGTGCCTGTAATTGAACCGCTCCCCTTCAAACCAGGAGGAGTATTATAACAATGCCGTAAAAAACAGCAGGGGTCATAGGTCTGAGTCATCCTGAAACTAAAAAGAACTATTTCAAGAGCGGGGACAGCATTTTACCCCTTTTCCAGAGTAGAGCTGGAAGCAAGCTTGTGTAGCCTGTAGGCAAACCTGGCTGACTAGGGACAGTGTGCTGTAGTGTAGCACTTGACATCACGCTGATGTCTGTGTGTGCTTCCTGTCTCCCTTCTCTTATTGTCAGTTTTCAGCACCATCATGGATTGATGTGAGGTGGTTACACCACTTGCCCACTAAGTCTACACATAACCAAAGTGGGCTGAACTGGTACCGCTCGGTATGACAAAATAGTGGGGAAACAAACTGGTCCTGAAACTGAGGGGTACAACCAGGTTTCAGTTCTGCAATGGAAAAGGAACATTTGGTGTCATCAAGGGGAGGAGAGAGATCAGTTACAAGCAATGCAAATATACTTGTGCTGTTTGCCGAGTTAGGTTTGGGAGAGGGTGACTCTTGACCTCTGTAGACAAATTATAATCTATCCAAAAACGGAAGCTTACAAGAGGAAGACACAAGGATTCAAATCGAGTCCTGTTGTAGCCCTAATGAAACCCTGCATGTTCCTATAACTCTTCTGCTTCCTGTTGGTTGATTTCCACATATTGTAAGTACAACAGATCCCCCATGTTTGACTGCCTAATGGAGTCAGAGTCAGAGCCCAGTTTGAAAGGACAGTGTATTTTCTTTGACATCATTGTGGGAGGTGGGGGGTGGGGTGTTTCTTCAATTCCCAATTACAAGTGCATTCCCACCATTTGATTGGAAAGCAAAGATGGCACATGAGTATGTCATGCTTGCTTGGCCTTGGCTGACTGAAGTGAAGCACCTCACCATGTCACTGTGTCTCACCCCTGTCCCCCTCACTTGCCCCCATCCCCCAGGCCAGGGCTCAATGATCGCCCACCACTGAGTGATGTCAGCTTAAGGACAGACTGTTGATGTCTGTTTGGAATGTTGGTCGTTTTTGATGAGGTTTCATAGGTTGGCTTGCCACAATACATCCTCATACATGTGCTGTCACTGGATGCGTCTTGTTACAGTGATATTGTTAACCCAAGTCACTGCTCATTTTAAAATGAGGGATTTTTTTCATATTGTTCACAGTACAGGAGCTTCCATAGCCAAGTGAAATTGATTCCGTTGTCGAGTCAAAGCGTAGCTGGTTTTGTGAAGGTCTTCTGTGTTGAGTTGCTTCTTTGATGTCACTGAGCAGGAAAATATGCCCTGTGTTACTGGCTTAATAGCATTATCTGTGCCTAAATTGAAGGCTGTTGTATTCTGTACTCTGGTTGTTAAATGAAAGATGCTAACTTGCAATGCACTTGCAGAAACTCCTGTTTTGGACAGTAAACATGAACACATCTTTTACAAGTACATTTCATGCCTCTATCTTTGTCATCCTCACTGTTACCACAAATACCCTTTTTTCATCAGACTTCTATTAATACCTCTCCCTTTGATAGGTGAGGCAGACGGTATTTAATCACATATGTTTGTTTTTCTGTCTGTTAACAAGATAACTGAAATGGTTGTGGAAGGATTTGGATGACATCTGTTTGGAATATTGGCCTTTGGGTGAGGAAGTGATTTGATTTTTGAAGCTGTTGGATATTGCACATGCTGTATTTAGAAACATATTTCAAGTGACTTCACTTGCTGCTACAAAGAAGGATCCTTCCATTTCACAGAAGGCATATGGCAAGACCACCTGGTGAGAAGTAGTATGCTGTAGGTGGAGGAGGAATGAGTTGCAGTTGGTGCATCTAGTTTTCCAAAGTGTATGAGCGCCAAAGGGAGGAGGGAGTTTGAAGAATGAGCTTGGAGCCCTGGCCTGGTCGCTGATTGCCTTAGCGTCACTCATCCAAGCCATGTGGACTGCGTACGTGTGCCACTGTCCCACTGCAGTCTCTCACACACTTATCCCATGTACCCAGCTCCTTACCCGTCTTTCTACCCCTCCCCTGCCCGCTCTCTCTTCATGTCGTTCTGTTGCTTTTAAGGCTCACCACCGTGGCAGTCCTCTGACGCTCTCCCAACCCCCCCCCCCTTTCTCTCCCACCCTGTCCGTCCGCCGAGCAGGTATGATGAATCACCCGCCCATCCCGATTTCGGAGCTGCCGGAACACACGGAGCTGCTGAAGGCCAACGACAACCTCAAGCTGTCTCAGGAGTACGAGGTGAGGGTGTGCGGGGAGGCAGAGGGGCACTCCTGTCTGCAGGGAGAACAAATTATTCTTTACACCAAGTCCCAAGATCACCCTTTTACTCTCACCCTCTCACCCCCGCCATCACAACGCTTCTTATGATCGCCATTGGTTACACAGCATTTATGATGTTCTCTGAAACATTATCAGTAGTGTAGTAGTTCAGTTGAGAGGTATCTAACCTAATTGGGGTCTGTTTAAAGGTTATGCACCCTCTGACAGTACTTAATTTCATTGTGGCAATGTTTCTGTCACTGACACTACATTTCAAGGACATGGCACTAATGATTCGGTATCAGTTTTGCTAATTGCCTAACCCTAATGAGTGCACTTCTTGTAAGTGACTCTGGTTAAGAGCATATGCCAAATGAATGAATGTAAAAGGTAAATGTGTCTGAATTTGTCTCAACATTTTCTCAAGAAGTTTACTAGCTGTTGAACTCTGGGGAGCATATGTAGTTCCATATACCAAACACATGCAAGCTCAGCTGCCCATATAAACTTAGCGTGCGTAAACGTTTCTTTGATTTTATTGCCTCATCCAACCAAATGAGAGGTTCAGGAAATCTAACCCTTCATTAGTTGTGGGGGTGGGACCAGATGGTCTTAACTTGCAGTTCAGTTGAAGGTGTGGCCAAGGTGAAACAGACTATACAGTTAGCACTCTTTCCTGTCTTTGCACCCCTGCTCCCACATCACAGTTGAGTGAAATAAAAGCCAAAAACTGAGGATGAGAGGGACCTGGCACCCGTTTTTCTCATTTAAAGAGAAAGTGGAGGCTGAAAAGCATGTCCCAGCATCTCCCAGGAGCCCTCACACAGGACCTCCAACAGAATTCTCTCTGTTGTGCAGTACACCCAGGATCAGTCCCCACCCATCGAGTCAAGCCACTGGACAATCACCAGTGGTGATTCACCTTGGATGAAGGGGAGAGAGGGAGGTGGACATTTAGAAGGAGGAAGTGTGTGCCTGTCATACATACTGCTAAACACTTTCAAACACTTACTAGCTTATCCTGCAAGAAGTACAGTTCATTTACATTTTCAGTATCTCTCTCTCCCTATGTATTGCTTTGTGTGAAATAAGCTTCAGATGCCTTGTAAGTCCAGAACTATTTTAGGGCATTGATAGAGGGTATGTGCTTTGTTCTGCAAACACAGTTGGGCTGTATTCATCCCCACGGTCTGCGCTCTGCGTTAGGGCCTAAATGAGAGCATCCCTCATGCCGGGGCCAGGAGAGCACCGCTGGCTCAGAGCGAACGCACAACCCGTAATGGAATACTAAATTACCCCGACAAGGGAATGGATTATTTATTCAGAATTCTCATATTCAAAGCGTGGCGGCATTTATCATGCCCGCGTCAGACTCGCGGGGTCCATTTGTCTCACGCCCTCAGGGGAAGAGCTGCCAGCTTTATCAATGTTTTTCGTCATCATTTTTTAACGTCCACTGCGGCGATTGCGGCAAGCCGACCTGTGTTACCGTGCTCTGTTTTAAATGGGATCAAACCGTCATTTAATTACGCTGCTCTCACAAAACCCCCCACCACCACCGTTAAGACTATGATCAGCCAAAGTGATGTATGCGCTCGGGAAAACCGATGACCTCCCTTTACGTGTGCCCCCCCCCCCCCCCCCCCCGCAGTCCATCGATCCTGGCCAGCAGTTTACCTGGGAGCATTCCAACCTGGAGGTCAACAAGCCCAAGAACCGCTACGCCAATGTCATCGCCTACGACCACTCCCGGGTCGTCCTTTCGCCCGTCGAAGGTCAGAAATGCCCGAAGGTTCAGGGCTCACTACAGTAATAATTGTGTCTGTTTTCCTACATATGAAGGACTATATTTAAAAGAAATTAGAGTCTTGATGTGCCCAGTTTTTTTTCTGTCTCTCTATTTTTCTTGTAACACAGGGTGTATAATATGTGATGCACTGGATAGGAAGGATATTCAGCTTTCTCACTTGATCTTTCTGGAAAATTCTACAGAGAAAAATTTCCAACTGAACTTATGACTTCACCAAACTTGTCTGTAGTCTGAGTAAAAGCAAGGCAGACTTTACCAAACTTTCTCCTATTCACCCATTTTTATTTTTTTTGTTTGTTGTGTTTGTTTATGTATTTATTTGGAATTAAGCTTCACAGTTCAGAACAGCCCAATGGGAAACAAACAAAAAACAAAATATCAAAGGAAACACTCAAAAGCAAAATCATGAATAAATTAATCAACTCCAAAATTGTCATTTTCCACTGCAGTGATTTCACCATTAGTGTCAGCAGTGGAGCAATTCATGCACATAGCCATCCTGTGTTTGCCTTAGCTATGACAAAAGAAAGAACACTGCTCACTTGGTGGCATCTGGAATATATTATTAATGGGATTTTCTTTGTACTTGCTGCTAATTTTCACCCGCTTCTGCTATTTTTAGACACCTAATCAACACCTGTTAAGCACCAGAGTGTCTCTTTGTTACCACAGGTTAATAAACACCAGTGAAAAAAGTACCGCAATGTAGAAAACAGCTCATTAAGTTTGTTATCGAGGGAAAAAAGCTGTTTATTGAGGTTTCGCACTTGTGCTGTCCCTGAATTTTCTCTCCTCACTTAATACCACTGTTGTCAGAAGACTTTTGGTCGGCGAGCTGTCAGTAAAAAAAAATCCTGGGTTGTGGCAGCAGAGGGGAAGGATTTGTCATGTGAAAACCCAGAAAACTGTCATGTAGGCCTTTATCCTTCCTCTTTCCAGAACTCAGAGATGGTGCTTTATGGAGAATGTAGGTGTTTGACATAATGCGCATGGTGGTGTTGCCCAAATTCCTGTTTCAGCAATGTCAATGTCCCTGTCAGTGTAGACGTATTCAACACGTCAAAATGTTTGACACTCGTCGCCTTCATGAATTAAGTTAATAAGGAGTACCAGCATAGTTCTCATGTTTTTCTTATGGATTTATCTATTCAAAACCTATAGCAATGCATTATAAACAACTGTTCGCTGAGAGGCATGTTGCTGTAAGTTTCCAATCGTGCCCACTGCAGGATTCTTGGGCAGTGACTACATCAACGCCAACTACATAGATGGCTACCGCAAGCAGAACGCCTACATCGCCACGCAGGGGCCGCTGCCCGAGACTTTTGGGGACTTCTGGAGGATGGTGTGGGAGCAGCGGGCAGCCACTGTGGTCATGATGACCCGGCTGGAGGAAAAGTCACGGGTGAGTGGAGCCTTTACCCAGAAACAGTATTCTTCTAGATCAACCCGTGGTTTTATTGCAGCCAGAATGGGTTTCTGTCACAGAGAAAGCTTGCCTGTACCTATCAGTGTAGCATTGTTGTGTAGTGATGTAGCTCAGCTGAAATGGTAAGATGATCATGGGGTGTTTCTCAGCCATAAAGTGTTCATGAGTGTGTTGGAATTGCAGCTGTTTTGAGTGAGCAGCTTTGATCGTTCCCGGCTTTTAGCTGGTAAATTCTACTTAACAGTGCAGCGGTATCATCGGGCTACTTTGGTATGAATCCCTTTGGAAACCTTTGAAATGCAACAGAATTTAATATGATACAGGTTAACACAGCGCAAATAGACATTATTCCAGTTGAAGCGCTTGCTTCAAGGGTAAAGGTAAAATGCAAGAATCAATTGACAGAAAGAAGCCGATTTCAAAAGCAAGGCAGACATGCCCTTCTGTTGCCGTATGCATTTGACAGCCCATTTGCTTCAGCAAGCCTCAGTGCAGAGTGGAGAGTTGGAGCGAGGCCCATTTTGATACAGGGGCGAGGATCCCCCACGGTTCAGCCCAGTGCACCACATGCACTTGCTGCTTTTTCTGAAGGTGCGCAGACAGCGTTCCATGCGCTCTCACTTATTTCCATACCCTTCAGCCATCGCTCTCGTGAGTGTGACGTAGGCTAGCTCCGCGGGCACGTTGCGGCCCTGTCAGAGGTAATCAGGGCAGCCTGTGCGGATTGAAGGTAAGATGATGGGAAAGCACTAAATAAACATGAACGGGAGACCCAGGCGCACGCAGGCCTCTTCTGCAGAGAGGAGATGTTCCGCTGGCTGTAGCATTGAATTCTCAGTTTGAATTCAGAATTGAATTCTCCCTTCCTGCTCTCAGTTCAGTGCAGAGGAAAAGCTTTTGTGGTGGGGTGTGGCTGCTGGTGCGTAGGGTTTAATGCACAATGGCAGCGAAACAGCACCCCCTTGTGGTGTGGAGCAGATGACATGCATAATGGGTTTGGCTGCAACTGGGAGAGCTCCATTCTGAGAGACTTGTCTTGAGCCGTGCCTGTTGGTTGTAACCCTGTTCCCTCCTTCCCACAGATCAAGTGTGACCAGTACTGGCCCAGCCGCGGCACAGAGACCTACGGCATGATCCAGGTGACGCTGCTAGACACCATCGAGCTGGCCACCTTCAGCGTGCGCACCTTCTCCCTGCACAAGGTAAGAGGCTCCCAGCCCAGCTTCCCCCTCTCCAGAGTGTGTGCAATGCATGCTGGGTGTGAGGCCCTGGATCGTAAGGCTCTCGTTTAGGATCCCTTCTGTTTAGATGAGTGCCCCCATCTGTACATGGAGCTCCATAGATGTTGATAGGAGCAAGGGAACAGAAATGTACTTTTGCTTGTGGAGGGTGATTGTACATACTCAAAAGCAGAAGAACAAGCTTGTCTGAGTACATAATTAATAAACCACACTAACATACACACATGCACGCAGTGGTGATGATGGAGTGAGTGATATAATAAGGACATTATGCTGTCGTGCTTTAAATGATTTCTCCCACCCCACCCTCCACCACCCTTTTTTTCCCCCTCTCTGTCTTTCCTGGTTCATCATCTTTTAGTGCCTGTCTGCCAACAAGAACCACTTAGCTAAGTGAGTGGAGGAAAGCCATGCATACATAAGTGGCATTCCATGCATACCCCGAACTCGGGGGAGAAAAATCTGTCCATTCCTGCAGAGGTGATCTAGCAGATGGGAAGGCATTAGGTTTTCACCAAGATGCCGCTCGGATCGCGAGCTGCTTTTGAAGGTGTGGGCCAGAGTTGAACTGAATCTGAGGGTTCATCCTGCCATGTGGAACCTGAATCTTTTCTTCCGCGAACACTGGCACTCGTCTGACTTTCACTGTATGGCTCACATTGTGTCCGTCATTTCCACCTCTGCCCCTCCTGCTCCATCTTTCTCTCTCTCTCTCTCTCTCTCTCTCTCTCTCTCTCTCTCTCTCTCTGTCTCTCACGGACTGTCTTAGCTCACTCATTCTCCCTCCTCTCCCTTTTTTTTTTCCTCCCCCCTCTGTCCTTCCCTCTGGCTTGCCCCGTGTGTCACCCTCTTCCCTAACGTCCTCTCCCAGGCATTCTGATTGGCTCCCTGTGTGGCCATTCCTGTTGGGTGTTATCGGGCGTTTTGCTCTCATTCCGCTCTGTTCTGCTCTCTTAAATAGCAATTTCATTTGTTCGAATAAACAAATATAGGTTGTGTCTCCGGGGTGGTTGCAGAGCAAATGTGAAACAGTCACCCAACCGCGGTAAACGGAAAGAAACCCATCCATATTTATGCATTTCCCGCCGTGACAGCGCGCCATCCAAACGCTTCTGTTTCAAAAAATAATTTGGAGGCTCATCGTCATGAAAAGCAAATGGAGCGCTTTCATTGTCCAAAAAACTGTCCAGAAAAATAAACAAACAAACAGCAGAAACTAGGCCAGTTCACTTTTAATTACCGGCTTTATTTATTAATTTATTCCACAAAAAAAAAAAAAAAAACTGTCAGCAAAGCAGGAACACTGCATTGAAATGCAAAGTCCTCATTTAGCGCTTCTGGGAAGAAAACTGAGCGAGAACTGGAGGGCAGGACAATGGGATCTTTCTGCTGAGAGCGATCTTTTCTTTTGGGCAGCAGCCTTCAGACATACGAATAGCACTCTGCACCCGCAGCGTTCGCTGCACTTAGCGCAATACAGGGGCTGCATCTGCAGCTGAATGCAGACGGCGGATTACGGTCAGGTTTTCAGCGGCAGGCGTGACCCAAGGACACAGGTGCTCAGCCCTGGACGGTTTGCTCTGGTCCCATTTCCCACTGATACCATCAGTATCACTGTCACTGCCACTGTCACGGTGACTTTCCTTCTGCTTAGCCCTGCAGTGATTCTTCCACAGGGGATGAAGGTTAGAACCAAAGCCTTAGTTTCCCTTTTTTCCCCTCTGATTTCCCTCCTTCGCTTTAAAATCTAAAATCCTGGTTCTGTTTTCTGGCCCTCTCCCGGCCTGAGGGTCCAGTTGGCTTCCCCTTCATGGAGCTGCGTCTTACTCCAGTTGCCATTTTCTGAGGCCGACTCTTCAGATACTGTTCAGTGTGATTATATAAATGCACTGTGCCTTTTTTTTATTTTGAGTAATGTGACCACCATATCCAAGGTGACATATCATGTGCCATTAATGCATAAGTGAAAACGAACAAGTAGAAATGGCACACACTAAATAGAACTGAGTGCAGTCAGTGGTGAACGCATGATCTCAGATAAGGCTTTGTCATTGGGGTCGATGTCATAATGAAAGTAGGCCGTAATAACAAGTGATTGACAACCCATCTATGGACAACTGACCACCTACACATCAGACTTGTCTGTTTTCATTTTTCATTTCTGTTTTCAAATTTTCATTTTTTAATCTTGTTATAATCTTGTTATAATAATGTAATGACCAAACATGAAGTGCGTTATATAAAACAGTATTGTATGTGACCGGTGATGATATGCTAACCTTTCTTCCTTCCCCTTCTTCTCCAGAACGGCTCCAGTGAGAAACGGGAGGTCAGGCAGTTCCAGTTCACCGCGTGGCCCGACCACGGCGTGCCAGAGTACCCCACCCCGTTCCTGGCCTTCCTGCGGAGAGTGAAGACCTGCAACCCGCCTGACGCCGGCCCCATCATCGCCCACTGCAGGTCAGCCAAGGCAGCGCAGCCTGCCCTGCCCACTCATACACTCTCTTCAGCTCCTCTTAAACTGAGTGTGCCAGGGAAGTTTAAGGACAGGCCAGTGGAGAGAGTGTCTAATACAATCTGCTCCGGTTTGGAATAATACTGTATTACTGTCATTCTTGCATTATAGTGATTTCATGTCAGTTTTTTTTACTGTGCTTTTGATGAGTCTGAATTGGTTTCATAGTTTACTGAACAGGTGACGGTTGGGGGGAACAACTGGGCAACTTGACATGAATACATAAATATGTGCCTTATACACACACACATATGCATGGATGTATGAAGTAATTAAATACATTTAATACTATTTCTGGATTCATGTATTTCTACCTCACTCTCTCCTTCTTTCCTCCCTCACTCCCTCTCCCTGTCCTCTCTCTCCCCCTCTCTTCTCTCCCCGCCCTCTCCTCGTCTCTTTCCCTCCCTCAGTGCCGGCGTCGGCCGCACAGGCTGCTTCATCGTGATCGACGCCATGCTGGAGCGCATTAAGCACGAGAAGACGGTGGACATCTACGGCCACGTGACGCTGATGCGCTCGCAGCGCAACTACATGGTGCAGACGGAGGACCAGTACAGCTTCATCCACGACGCGCTGCTGGAGGCGGTCGCCTGCGGCAACACCGAGGTGGCCGCCCGCAGCCTCTACTCCTACATCCAGAAGCTGGCCCAGGTGGAGAGCGGCGAGCACGTCACCGGCATGGAGCTGGAGTTCAAGGTAACCAGCAGAACAGGGGCTGCTGGGTAATCGATCAGTATATGTTATAGTACATTTTTACAACTGCAGTGTCAGGACTGTGCTGGGCAGAGTGCTTTTTCCAGCAGGGGAAGAAAAAAAAACAGAAAATGCAGATCTGTGAGTGATCCCAGTAATGCCTGAAAAGGACCACTTACAGTAACAATAGTAGTTAACAAAAATGAGTCATGCTGAATGAAGGGTTGATTATAGCCAAGGCCACAATAAAATAACTGAAGAGTAGCAATTAACAGTCATGATGACACAGAGCTGTTAGATTAAAGGGCTGAAACATTGCAGAGCTTTTATCAATGGTCAGAGAGCATTATGCCACCTACGGGAATAGCTGAATTTTGGAGTAGTTTGACTGGTGACAGAGGCCCAGGTGCATTCTGACATTTTCGGTTAAATTGAATCCCAGTGTGAGTCAGAGATGCAGTGCGTGTACCTTATCGTTCCTGTTAAACAGGTACGCACGCGGCACCACACACACACGACCAGTATCATGAAGTAAGCAGGTACAATCGATGCGAGCTGATTCACGGGTAAAACCTGCCAGCCGCGGAGTGTATCAGCGCCGCCCGGTAGGAGTGTTCGGTGGCCCTCTCTGCGGTGGGGCCCCAGTTGGGGACGGCGCATAGGAAAGCTAATGAGAAATCTCTACCGCCGCTCGGCTTTCGCTCGGCTGCCCGTTCCCTTTTTCTTCCAGCGGTTATTGGCATCTGTGCGTCTGACTCATGCACCTCCAGGTATTCCTGTGGACGGAGATCAAAGGCTGAGGCAGAGGCGGGCAGCTGGGAGGGGTCCAGCAGGCAGCTCACACGCCGCACCATGGCTCAGGAGCAGACAGGGCATATTCATCCCCATCCAGAAATACTGACCACGTAGACACACACGTCCAGGATTAAAAAACGGAGCTGGATGTTGAATGATTTTTGCTCAGCAGAAAAAAAAAAAAACAGAGGATGAGAAGACATGATTTGGGCAGACATTAAACCACGGTGGTGGTGGAGAGAGGGGTGAAATGCAGCCGAATATTGAGATAGAGAAAATGAACGTCAGAGAACTGCTTGATCATAACAATAATGATAACTGGATAATGCGAAGATGATGAAAAAAATCAAATTCTAATTAAAAATCCAATTACAGCAGGACATTGGTGAATTCAAATTGTCCACAGAGGTTTAATCAGTCTAGTTATTTCCTGTTAAAAGCAGTTTGATGGCACGGCTAGGCTCTGCAAAACCCTTGAATGACAAATGCTCGTAAAGTAGTGAAAACAAAAAAAAAGTATGTTTCCCCTGAAAGTGGCTTAAATGGCTTACTGTTCCAACCCAGCTTCAGAGGCTGCGCTGCCTCGAGCACTGTGACGGAACACCTGTCCTCTGTGGGAAGAGCTGAAAGGTGCCGTCACGCTCACTCCCTCTCTCTCTCTCTCTCTCTCCTCTGCCCCAGCGCCTGGCCAACTCCAAAGCCCACACGTCCAGGTTCATCAGTGCCAACCTCCCCTGCAACAAGTTCAAGAACCGGCTGGTGAACATCATGCCGTACGAGACCACCCGCGTGTGCCTGCAGCCGATCCGGGGATTGGAGGGCTCCGACTACATCAACGGCAGCTTCATCGACGGATACAGGTGAGACCCCAGGCCCGGCCGAGGCCACATGTACACTAGGTGGCCTGTCATAATTATGCAAGGCTTCCATATTCAACACAGCATGCATCCGTAATGGGCCTGACTGGAATAGAAACTGCGCAAACACCAGCTTCCTTTTTCTGGCGTTTCCTCTTCACCTCCACCCTCAGTGGCGGTATACTGGATTTAATCTAGCATAGGGTGTGGTGTAGATAGGTCCTGCCTGCTAAGTACTGACTCTGGGTCAGTTCATTCAGTATTATTCACATTATGGGTGGTTTAGATGAGTTTTGGATAAACTGAGCTTTTCATGCCAGGTTGATCTGGAGAGAGAGTGAAGCAGCAGTGATACATTAGAGACTGGAAATGTGGGCAGTATATATTTTAGCATATTGCATCATGATTGCGTCCCCTTCAAGCTGTTTGAGGCTGAGGGTACTGTACCATTAGCAGTATGATGAGAGAGTGTGTGTGTGTGTTTTCCAGGCAGCAGAAGGCCTACATCGCCACACAGGGACCACTGGCCGAGACCACAGAGGACTTCTGGAGGATGCTGTGGGAGAACAACTCCACCATCGTGGTGATGCTGACCAAGCTGAGAGAGATGGGCAGAGTGAGTGTGCTTCTGTACCCCCCCCCCCCCCCCCCCTTCACTGCACTGTTCTTGACTGCTGAACTTGCTGGAGCTGGAACTTTCATGATTTGAAATGCAGTGATCTTAGTGCTATAAAAATTAAGCTTTTTTATCATATATTAACATATTCTAGCAACAGCTCTATTTGATTCTGTCATACTGTAGCAACAGATAATAGAGTAGCCATTTTTTTCCTGTGCTAAAATGGTTGATAAGGTATCTGCAACTGTGGGGCTGCAGCTATAAAGCATGATACCTGCATGGCAAATTAAAGATCTGCAGCTGAGCTTCAGTGACTCAGACTAACTGGATGTTTTTTTGTTTGTCTGTGTCTGTGTGTGTCTGTGTGTGTGTCTGTGTGTGTGTGTTTTTGTTTGTGTTTATGTGCGTATGCGACCACAGGAAAAGTGCCATCAATACTGGCCAGCAGAGCGCTCCGCCCGGTACCAGTACTTTGTGGTGGACCCCATGGCAGAGTACAACATGCCCCAGTACATCCTGAGAGAGTTCAAGGTCACCGACGCCAGGGTGAGTACAGCCGAGAGGACCATTACACACACAGACAGCCTCTCAGATTCCCGCTCAGAGGCTGCTCTGATGTCAGCATGAAGCCATCTTTTCCTGTCATTCGCTGCAGTCTACACCAGGTGTAGGCAAGTCTGCTCCTGCAGTGCTGCGGGGGCTTCTAGGTTTTAGTTTTCATCCACAGCCCTTAATTGAACAACTGGATGAAACGTTACGTTAAATTAGTACAGATGACCGTGTGCTCAAGGCTGTGTTTTGCTATTCATAGAGGCCTGGGAAATCTGCAGTATTGCAGTGCTTAAGGCTGGGTAGCAGGCCTGGCTAGCCCTCCTGTGCACCGCGCTGGTTTGCATGAGAATGAAAGGGAGAGGGAAAATTACCAGGACAAACCTACGGGCAATCAGCAGGCCTTTTAGGCAGCGCTCAGACATTGAAAAATGCTGGCCGAGAGCTGAGGCGTCGCTTTGCTTCTTGTTTGTTGATCGAGTAGTTTTTTTTTTTTTTTGTGCTGAGCCCTCCAGGGAGATTCATCAAAGGGTAACATAACAGCAAGCGGTCAGTCAAACCCACCGTCTGTGTCCTTGGCAACAGCGTTTCCATGGAGTGCCCACCGTTACATCATCCTGCAGTTTGCAGCGGGGCTGGGGTGTAGCAGACCGTGCTGAAGGCGAGCAGACCGCGCTGGAAACTTGCAGGGGAGCTAGTCGAAACGGCTCACTTTTGAATCGATCGTATTACACTGTCAAGACACTCCCCCCCCCCCCCCCCCAAAAAAAAACCCATTCTAATCCCAGGGGTGGGAGAGGGGGTGTCGACACTCACTTCTGTGCGCTGCAATGGCGGAGCAGAGAAGGTTGAATAGCTCCGCATTAATGGCAGAAGGGCCTAATTGTGATTAAGCCATCAAAGCTTTTCGTGTAGCGTTTCGCTCGTGGCGCTCCCGGAGAAAGTGAATGGAGGAGAACCTTAATCAGAGGCGACTTGAATAAGCTGTACGAGGGGAGAGTGGGCGGGAGGCTGGGGGCGGGGTGCCAAGGTGTGTTGAGTTAGAGGAATTGCGCACTTCAGCTGTTCCGCACCTCTCCTGAGGAAAGCGGAATCGAGTTCAGTTACTCAGCCTGACCTGCAGTCGAAGCCTCCTGTTCATTCATCACGTTGTCTCCCCTTCTTCTTTCTGTATCTCGGCTAATTTGCAAGAATTTCTATGGTTAATTTTTAGTTCATTACTTTTAATTGATTAATTAATTGCTTTCCAGGAAATAAAATGAGCATTTGACTGGTCAAAGGGAGTAAAGGGGCTCCCAGAAGGGTGGCAGAAAGAATAAGGGACAGACAGCCATGCAGTGTCTGATGGAAGACACTGGGGAGCTGCTTGTGTATAGACAGACGAGCCCTTTGCTGTCTGACCAGTGGAAGACTGCTGAGCTCCCCTCCTATTTTCATTCAGAAAGGAAAACGACACAACCGTCCTGGCCCTGAGGCTACAAATGAAGCATCACTCAGCAGGGCGTGGCCCTTGTCTGGAGGCCGGGTGTAGTCGCCTGCTATGCGTTTCCACAGCCGGTCCCTCCCCTGCCTTCCACTCCAGCGTGCGTTGCATCCCGCTGACTTCATCCATCAGGTTTCGCGACGGAGCACTCAAAGGCAGCGCTGCTCCATAGATCACCCTCCAGATTATTCCATTTAAGTCGGTCCCCAAATGAAGATGCTTGTCACGGCCAGATGTAATATTGATTTGCTGTAAGCGGGATGTTATTCGGAAGCAAAATAACTGTCTGAAAAGGGGGACAAAGAGATAAAGGGGAGCCAGTGTCGCCTCTGTGCGCACGCTGAAAGATTCAAAGGACGGGTGCATCCAGGGAGGCGCGGTCGGGGAGGGTGTCCTGGTTTCCAGCAGGACTCGACGCTCGGAAACAAAACGGTGCCTTTTGCTCCACTGAGGTGATGATTCACACCGAATGAAGGGCTTAGAAGCCACCAAGGACTGCTCTGTAATTTACCTCACAGATATCATTTAGCATGTGCATCTCATCGGAGTTTGAAAATTAATTTGAAATGTTGTCGGGAAAGTGCATTTGAAAATGAAAAAAGTATTTAAAAGCAAACCCCAGGGAAAATGCTTGGATTGGAAATGCCAAGTTCACACCAAGTCAATGGCCCATTACTGGGTGGATTTATTAATGGTATATCTATCCAACCAAACACTTAACCCATTTGCCTTTTATTACAGACACACGTTTTTACACAGTTCTTAAAAGTGGTATTTCAAGTTGAACCAGGAACACCTCATGGGCAGAACTGTAAACCTCTTGCAAAATGGGACGGGTTCATCATTTTGTGGTTACCACTAAGGGAGCTAAACTATATGTTTCTCTCCCACAGGATGGCCAGTCCAGGACCGTGCGGCAGTTCCAGTTCACAGACTGGCCGGAGCAGGGTGTGCCAAAGTCCGGCGAGGGCTTCATCGACTTCATCGGCCAGGTGCATAAAACCAAGGAGCAGTTCGGCCAGGACGGGCCCATCTCCGTCCACTGCAGGTAAGTCAGAGAACAGCCTGGGAATCAGCACCCTCTCTATGCGTGTTTGGCCTGCAGTTCTGTTGCATTTCAAAGGTAATATTTCCCCCTCGTAACCCCCCACAAATTTAGACGAAGTGGACACGGTGTCGCGCTAAAGCAGATTACGGCCCCAAACCTGAAGGATTTCCGGATCAGTGTCAGGGCTCCAATTTGGAGAACTGTCAGACAGGAAGGATTGCAGGGATGAGGGACTTAACATCTGTTTTAATCAACCTTTCTCGTGTCAGAGACTTTCTTCAGCCAGCAATGGATCAGCGGGAACCTTTTCCCAGGGTGTGAGGCAGGGTTACTGGCTCAGTTGGCAGATCAGTGTTTTTGCCTTTCTTAATGTGTAGCAGCGCTGAGAGTGTGTAAGGGGCTGGGGAGGGTGAGGAGCCAGGCCGGGGCAGGGCTGTGTAGGGGGGGGGGGGGGTGCAGTGGCAGCCATGTTGGCTGGTCTTGTTCTTGACTCGGATCCCCTGTCTGGTGTTGCAGCGCGGGCGTGGGGAGGACCGGGGTCTTCATCACCCTCAGCATCGTACTGGAGAGGATGCGTTACGAGGGCGTGGTCGACATCTTCCAGACCGTCAAGATGCTGCGCACACAGAGGCCAGCCATGGTGCAGACCGAGGTGAGAGATGCCCATTTACACAGCACAGCGGTTTATGCCGTGTCTGTGAGGGGGTTGCTTCCCTCTGGCTCATTGGACATAGTCCTTTTGTGTTTGTTTAAACTGTATTATAAAAGTGCTAATTAACTCTATTGCTTTTTGCTATTTTGTTCAATTATGAAACGCTGCAGTTTCTCAGCTTCTAAGCAATGAGTAACAAGTATGTGAAGTCTCAAGTGCTGACTCCATCTGTTTTATGTTTTCCCTGTTCAGGATGAATACCAGTTTTGCTACCAGGCGGCTCTGGAATACCTAGGAAGCTTTGATCACTATGCAACGTAAATGTAAGACATCTCACCACCAATCCCACCGTCCCCCTCAACAGTCTTCTGAGCCATAGGAACTTGCTTGAATTTTTGATGACAACAGCCGAAAAACAAACTGAATGAAAACTTGAACTGAATTAAAACAAAAAAATGACACAACAGTATACAAGAACACATTCTATCCAGACTCCAAGGATGGCTATTGAAGTATGGGAAGGTATTCAACAGTAAACAGAATGAACATGCCTTCTCAAAACTGTCTGGTAAAGGAACCAAATGATGGCTCAAGATGTGAGGTGGGAACAATTTGTGTGTCGGACTGCTAACCTTGCCTCAAGTGTTCGGATGTGGAGGACATATTTTTATTTGCATCAAATGTCCACAAACTATGTGATGTTATTTCAAAACAAAAAAAAACATGAAGGAAAAACATGCAAAACCATCATTAATGGAGTAGAGTGGAAGGAAATGATAGACGAGAAAGGTAAAGAGGTGGAGTGTCTGTACCAGAGAGGATTTTTCTAGGTGATGTGCATAAATATGTAAGCGAAAGGGGTAATATTCACGCTTGTCCAAAAAGTCAGCCCACAGAGGTGGCCGCTGTGACACCACAGACAGGCCTACAGATTGTTCGTGACGCCCGACAGAAGAGTCCACATTCCCTCTCTCAAGGGCAGCCACTGCCACCTCGAACCTCGTGCCGCCCGTCAAGTCAACAGGGCCTCCGTGTCCCTGGAGTAGAAGCCCCACCTCGCAGTGCCAAGAGCGGAGACTGCGCATCGAGGCGGACGGGGGGAAAAGCCAGCTCTCGACTCCGACCGGGAAGAGAGGTCTCAACGCCCAGTTTGCGTTCTTAAATACTCCAGGGCCACATCGCGATGTGTTTGAACGTGACAGGGCAGGTGCTGAGCACGAAGGGGGCACACGAGGGGAGTGAGCCGGGAAGAGCACGCGGCTTTGGGCCTGTCGGAAGCCAGCCCCAGAGCGGGCGCCTTTCCGTGGCTCCATCCCACTTCCGGACGATGGTGGAGTCGTCTGCGGCCCTGAGTGATGTCATTCCATGGTTGAAAATGTCGAAGTCGCAAACGTGTTTTATAATTATTTTTTTTTTAATCATGGTAGTGTTTTTAGTTTTTTTTTTTTTTAAGTTGTACCGCTGGTATGTAGTCCTGTGCAGAGCAAAGCGTGAGGGTTAGCTGTGTGATCACAACAGAGAAAAGGACAACGGAATGTTTAAGTGGTGTCAGCCGGGAGGGCGAAGATTGTTTGGGAGATTCAAACACCAGTATCCAAAACTGTGTCTACGGAGGCCAACGTCCATCACAACCATGTGATCCTAACTGTCATTATTACCATTAGTAGTTTAGTTTACTTTAGATTTTTTTCTGTCTATACCAAACATGCTGCTTATGTTTTTGTGTACTGTACTACAGCACCGCGCTAGTACACAGCGATGGGTCAGATTCGAAGGCTTGCACCCAGCCTGCCTCAGCCGTGAGCACAGCCCCTTCCTTCATTTGTATCTACTTTCTTTACTTCTAAACAAAAAAAAAAGAACTCAAAAGGACCACAAGCAACCATATTTGACCGCACCCCGTCTCCACGGTCAAGCAGCACAGGACCCCTCGGTCCACAGACAGATCCGTGCGTGTCGTGAGGCGCCTTTGACATTGAGACGCGAGGCATTTAAGTTTTTCGGGAACACCCTCCTAGACACCGCTCGGTCCGGGCAGCCGTCAGCAGGAGCAGGAATGGGCGCAAACACAGTGACGTGACAGTGACGTGCAGGTGACCCATCCGATGACCTCCGGGGGGTCGTCGCCGCGCTGCTTGGCTTCAGTTGACAGCGACACACTCTGCTTGCAGCGGCATTGGAAGTTCCCTGTTTGGACACACACATGCTTCACTGAGCTGTAGTGGTGATCATGAATTCACGAGTGACTGCCTACCGGCAAAAAAAAAAAAAAAACATTACATTTCCTTTAACAGGTACTGGAATGTGTGGCTACACTTTGTAATATCTGTCATTCTGAGAAAAGGAACAGCCCCCTGCCCCTGCCCCCAAAAAATGTTTCCCGAGGGGGCAGTGCTTTGTGTGTTAAGGAGCTATTAATAGGTGTGTACACTAACAGTCATGAAAGGAGCTGTGATTAGTCTCTTTCTTACTTCCAAAAAGCCTTATTGTTATTGTTAACATTATGAAACATTAATGTTGTATTATTTTGATTGTTTTAACTTTACACAGCTGACTTTTTTTTTTACAGAAATATTGTTTGCATTTTTTTACATTAGTAGGACAAATAAATGCTTATTTGTTCGTATTATGTTAAAAGGCATTCTATTTTTTCACTGTAGAGGTTAGTGTAATGTGTGTTTGTGTATGTATATATATATACATATATGTGTATAAATATATATACTCCTACATACAAAATATATTTAAAGTCAGAATATAGATATATATCATCCAGAATGTTACTATATATTTTGCTTTAATTTTTATGTTTTTGTACCACTCATAAACCTTGAACTGATCATGTACAAAAATATGATGGTTTCTCTTTGTTTTTTTCTGTTCTTTGTTTTCTTTTTTTAAAATTTGTTTTCATAACCTTGGGAAATATTGTGCGTTTCTTTGGAAACGGTGAAGGGACATGTCTGGCCCAGAGCCATTGCTGCAGCCCTTTTTAATTCCTACCACTTGGTAGAACTGTGCCGATCGTGAAGGGGGAGTTTTAATGATTATTGTTATTATTGATAGTAGTGATAGTATTGGTAAACTTGTCATTTTATAAAGTAGTAGATTAACTGATCTACTAAACATTTAATTTGAGAAATAATTAGAGTATAACCAATGAATTATTGATGTACTTTATAGACTAATTCTGCTGTACAAGGTGAATATTAATAGTGCAGTGTTTTTTAGCCCTACTTCACAGTTCTTTTTGTATTTAATTTTGTTTCTACTTTTTTTATTATTTTATCTGTACTAACGTAAAACATTTGTTTAAAACGATGATCCGGAGTAGAATTGGTAAGTGAATAACCAGACGTATTCATTACGTGTAATTTGGACTTTATAGTTTGTTTCTGAAATTCAAAATGGGAATCTCATGCTACCTGCTTACCTTGCTGCTGCTGTTTGAAAGCCCTTCACCCCTGTTATTCTGAGTTCTTTAGTTTAAAAAGATGACCAATGCACCATTTTCTACCAGAAAAAGTTTCGTGTACCTACCCAGGCTCTACATGCTGCTCTGGGACTGAAGCTGAGGAAAACCCCAGGATGCACTTGGCAAGAAGGCCTCGTTACAGATCCCACAAGGTTTCTTTGCCAGCATCACCCCACTTCCTCCTCTTTCTCATCCACATACCTTAGAGATAAAGGTATGGGGGGCTGGTTCTCCCACTGCCCAGGCCAGGCCCAGACTAGATCATTAGAAGTCTTTCTTCAAACTGATTTTTTTTTCTGAAATGAAGTGACCCAAATGAAGGGCTAGGCACACATTGGTTAAAAGGCCAAGATGTGCTTTAATGCATAGTGGCTGTCGGCTGCAACGTCTCCTCAGTGATGTGCTGTATGATATTTCAGCCTGATATAAAAAGGTAGCACAATATGCCTGCATTCCCATCACTGCCCCTGATAAAATGTGTGTTGTGTGGCATTGTTTGAATATTTTTATGGTACAGCATAAACATAAAGACACCACTTTTTTGGTTTGTGGATGCAGGATGAATTGGGAAGTGAATTAATAGCAAAAAAAAAAGTCTTGTCACACAAATGGAAGTATAAAAAGTCTTGCAAACAGAAAAACAAAAAGCATACTGAATGACTTTGTACCTCTAGAGGATCTCAGTGTGGTCACGGGCATGCTGGGATTTTTATTTGTGTCATCAGAACAGAGCCCTGAACTGACATTAGGCCTGAAGAGAAACACAAACCCATGGTTCTTTAGAGCTTGTTCAACTTGTGTGTCTTTATGTGAAGGTTGTCCAGTGCAAAACTAAGCTACAGCAGCAAAGCTAATGGAACATTTGGTTGGCTGGGGGATTACAAAAACAACATAATACAATTAAAAAATAAATTAAAGGTGTGTACATGAATACAACAAAAAAATTTTCTTTGTACAAGGGCCAAGTGCTATCGCCTTCAGATTGTTACTTCTAACAAACAATAATTGGTTGAAAACCACCGTGTAATTAGATATGTTGACTTTGTATTAAAGAAAAGGTTGTCTGAAAACAAGATGTCTGAGCGTCATTTGATTCCTTTTCCTTCTGTCCAAAGTGAGTTCTGTGAAGTGTTTGAGTGTGATTCATATGATGTCATATGACATACATTCATTTAGCTGGTGCTTCAGAATCTGTGCAATGGCCATGGGTTCCAGCCTAACTGTGAATGCAAAATCACCCAATTTTAGTGATAACATGTTATGTGTGGAAGTTTGTGAATTTTTCCAATAGGACACTTGACCCAAGCAGCTGTTTTCTGCGTAATGTGTGGGCTAAAATAAGAGGGCAGCCCACAATCAAAATGCAATGTAGTTGTTGCTGTGTGGTCATAGTGTGAATGTGGTACCAGTGATGTGGTTCACAGATACCACAGTTTTACAGCTTTTTAATGGTAAATTCCAGACATAGCATGACTCAACAAGAAGATGTCAGGGCAGTGAGATCTTAATAAACAAGTGTTCTTGAACAAGGGGCCATGAGTTCATCTCTGCCCTTTGTCCTTTGTGAGTCACTACATATGTCTGTAGATACTCAGGAAACAATTATTAGAAGAAATCTGTCTGGAATGATGTACATATTAGACCATTCTTTCTCAACACAGGTGCCTGGAAATAAATCATCCTCCATTTTTTTTATTCCAACCTTTATTTACTTTATTAGATTTGTTTGAGTTAATAATTGGAAACCTCTTAGGGCTTGGTATCACTTGACAGGTACAGTATGTGCTGTTTGGTCAATGTGAGAAAGAAACATGTTGTAGGAAGTGGGGCTTTGTTGTGAGAATATGAAGGTGTTTCTTCCATTTTTTTGTCTGTTTGTGTCCTTTCACAAATCAGCTATTTAAAACTGCCGAATTGCTAAAACAATCGGCTGTTCTAAAGCCTCGCACAATTAAAGTGCCCATCCCCCCCGGAAATTGCACCTGAAAATACTTTCATTCACCACTTAACACCCTCCGGGCCTGTTTCCCTGCTTTGTGCATTTGGTTACCAAGTCGTTCACTTATGTTTTGCCCATAGCCATTTAGTTCAGCCAGACTGTGTCCCCTCCAATGGCTCTCGCGTCCCAACAACTTAATGATCACCACCATGGAAAGAAAAATCTTTACGCTGTCGCAGAAAACAGAAAAATAAACAGCCAAACTAATGAGCTTGCGCCTAATTACGGACTGAATTAGATGTGAGCTCATTAAAGGCTGGGCCAAGCGAACCGTTGCCGAATCGATGAGAGGCATTACCCAAAAGCCACAGAACATCGAAATAAACTGCGAAGAAATCAATCGGATTACCGGGACCCTGTGTCTGCAAATGACAAATCAATCATGGACTCTCTGAAAAACTAATAACCGAACATTCCAAAAACGCTAATGTCTTACGTCTTTATGTGCTGTTGGTTTATGATGCGGTCATCGATTTCAGCCTGTTGTGGATGCGGGAGTTCTCCTGCGTTCGTCTCATTAGCACAGCCATTTTGCTATGTGTGCTTTTAACAGTGCTGCCGTTGAAGTGTCAGTGGACATTTAACAATTTTCAAAATCCTACACATAAAAGCTTTTTTCTCTGCGCGTTCAGTAAGGCGCAGGTAGAGCACATCAAAGAGAACATCCTTTCATTCTGTGTAAGTAGATGTATGGAGACAGGAGAGGTAGAAACAGTGTTAGATTGTTGGTACTAACAGACCATCAGGAAAATGGATGAGGTCATCATAAACTTGTGCTTGGCTGGCAGTGTGGCATAGTGGGTAGGTAAATTGACATTCAAATGTGTTTTTTAATATCAGACAGGGCTCCTAAACTAAATGGCTTCACATACATATGTCTAAATGGAAAATGCAAGCTGTGTAAGTCACCTTGAGTGAGGGCATCTGCTGAGATAAATAATGTAATAAATCAAGGGAAAACATATAGCATGTATTGACATATATACATGTATAAAATATCTGCATTTGTTGTTCAAAAACCTACTAAGTTAACTATTAGCACAGGAAACCTGAGGCTGAATGTGATTTACACACACACATATATATAGCAGCAAAAGAATTTACAATTTAAATGAAGGCATGCATTTACAAAACAAGAAACGAGTATCACGAAGGTATGCGTTGCATGGTATGGATGTGTGCAAACGTGTTTACCTGGGATGTGTTTTCAGTTTCATGTTTATTTTAAATGAGTTTTGTTCAGAAGTATGTTTTTACTTTATATTCTTTTTAACTTGATTTAACTGCATTACTGATTGAATGTGTTAAAGGTGTGGCACTTTACTGAGCACAAGTAACTTTTGAATAGTTATGCTGCCACCTGGTGGATGTTTTGTGTAAAATTCCCTATTTGACCATCAACGTATGGTATTATTCATTTGAAAAATTTAACCAAAGCAGTTTTTTCTAAGGAAAATATCTCGGCTGTGGCCAAAGGATGACGATGTTGATTTTTCCTTTGACATTGATTTAACTGTGAATAGCCTGAATCAGTTGATCATCCTGACTTGCTCACTCTACTTGAACCATGAAACCTTGAAACCATGCCATTATTGACCACAGTGTCTACAGATTGGCAATATAACTTACAACAGTATCACTTGCATTCCATGCATGAAGCAAATGTCCTTTATAATACTCTTTGATTAACTAGCTATAAAACACCCAAAAACAGCAAGGTCACAAAACAGAGCTGCCACGGCATTTTCTACAGCTAAATCTACTCTGAAATAACTTTAGAACACCTTTTGTATTCCATAAGCAGTGTTATTTGTGTGCGGTTCTCTGCATGCTTGCAGCTAACTTTACCCTCGGAGCCTCTGTTCGAGCATTTTCTGATCTCATTCAGGGGTCGTTGTCCTTCGTTTTTTTCTCTGTAAGTAGATTGAAATGTTGTGATTAATGAGAGGCACCACCGTAGCTGCCCCCAAAGCTGGCTGCATCAGTCTGCCTATACAGTGCCTCCCCACGCTGACTGACGGCTCTGATTAAAGACGGGCCGTGTAGGGAGAGGGAGGGCAGGACAGCACCCGGCCTCCCGCTCCCCCCTGCCCTGCTGAAAATGGAACAAAAACAGAACGCGGTCCCGGGGCTGCCTGAGTTTACAAGCCACACCTGTGAACACTCTGTGCTACACCCTTATCTAACTGGTCTAATCCTTCTCCCACAGATGCGTGATTGAGACCAAGTGGGAGTGTGCATGCTGTGTGGTTAGATTACATGGAGCCTGTTGTGTTACACTGTAAGTATGTGTTAGTCCTGATGACCTTTTCTTATTCCTGGAAGGCACTGGGGAAGGCCATATACTTGCCAGTTTGAGATACAGTATATAGTGTACATTGCAATATTTTCCCCTGAACTGCTCAAGGTATCTGATCCTGAGAATAAAATGAATGAGTGTTCAAGTGGGTTATAAACCTTCTGGATAGCGAGTGGCTCAGTTGACAAAGTGCTCGCTCTGAGCTCTGTGGCCCAGGCTAGAAAACTAGCCAATGGCCAATGAGCCCTTGGTAACAGAAGAAATTGGCTTAGTTTTATCGGGGACCTGTAAACCACTCAGATGACACCAGTGGGTCCACATACCTCTTTCAGTTAGCACCCACTTGGCTGTATTGCTCTGTTCAGAATGGTGGCTGTTGGGATGTGTTTAACAGTGGATTGCCTTCACTACACCCAGCACTCCACAAATCACCGTTTTGAAAAGGGAAGAAAAAGGGAAAAGACTTAGAAGAAAAAAAAAATAGAACAAAAAATCCCCTCTGTATCATGATCTGTAATGTGGTCTCTGCCAAACAGTGTGCAGGAGACACATCCTCAGAAAACAGGTGCCTTTTTTTCACTCTGTGATGAATACTAATTCTCTCTTGTGTGCTCTGAGAAGCTCTTGCCTCTCCTTGCTAATCTCCTTTGTATTCCATCCTGGCACTTTCTATCAAACCAAGCTGGGCTCTTCCACTTCAGTCCTGATTGTTTGGCATATTTAGTGTTGATTAGACCAAGACCAAGCCTAGTTTCAGGCCAGACCATTGTGTGATTTTCATGTCATAAGGTATTAGGAGTCATTGGCATTTCTCATTGAACTAAATGCTATGTTGCAGTTTCTGCAATGCCTGGACTGAGGGATCGAGGGATTATTGTGAGTTTTTACAATCTTGATGTCACATGTATAATGATGTAATTTATAATACCATTTTTAAATGTCTCGATTGCATTTTAAAAACCATATTTTTTTTAGAGCACAGTGCTCTCCAATCTAAACAGCTCACACTGCAGCATATCCCCAGTGTACTACAGTAAGGTCTGTCGTGCAACCTACCACATTTAGCTTGTTTTTAGTTTCTTTTCATTTATTGTTGATGGGTCCCCTGCTTTGTCTGCTGATTGGCCAGACCCAACATCAATTAGGACAAAGACCTCTTGGGGGAATAGGATATACTTCTCTGCTTCTAATTAGGGTTATTTTGGAGAGCTCTGTGTTCCAGGATGTGGCTCCGCATTTGAAGTGCTTCAAATCAGTTTCCCTTGTCCACAGGGGAGATTACAGATCCTCTTTCAAGTATGTACTCACAGAACCTCGGAGATAAGGAGACAATCTCTATTCTAGGCCTTGGACACTGAACCCAGCCCGACGACTCTCAAGGAAATATGAAATGCTCACCACTGGCCATTGGTTGGTCTTGAAACCCAATTGAGTGTTATCGGTTGAAATTTATTTAATTTAACAAAGCCACTTTGTAAGAAGTTGAACTCAAGAGGTTCTCTCTGAAATAAAAAAAACACTGATTTTAATAAAATAGATGAAAGTGCAAGCCTGCCTTTATATTACTAAATTATTTTGCATTTCATTATTTTTCATATTTTTTTGGCCATGTCCCTACCCTGGAAACAATGTCTATTTTTAATGGGTTCCCAGACAGCCTCACTGAAATTCTGTGAAAGTGTATCTGGTGGTGAATCATGCATCTCTCCTTGAATAATTTCCTGGCAGCTCTTTTTGAACATATGTGGTGGAAATTGCTTAGATGGAATAAAAGAATGAGTATATTCGAGATGCTGTTTTTTATCTCTCCAGTATAAAAACTGCAAAAGGTTATGTTTTCTACAACAATTTACTGAGTAGATGGCTTGGGGGAAAAAAAAAAAGAAAAAACTTCCAAGGTGTCCTTGTTTTGAGGATGAACATCATCCTGCATTGTTTTCTGTGATGAAATATATTCAAATGAGTTTTCTCACATATGCTGTGTTTGTGAATACAATTCTCTGTAGTCTGTCCAAGCTCACTGCAGTGTTCACATTCTTGCTACATTTATCATTAAAATTGCAGTAGCCACCAAACACAATACGGTATGACAAATAAAATAGTACATTGCTCACTCAGATTTGTAGCTCAAAGGTCAGAGTGCATTGTAATTAGACACACAGCACAACTCAGGATTATGGGAGGGTGTGTTACATGGAGTAGTGCAACCTGAGACAGCCACACAGATTAAGGTAACAATAAAATCTTGTATTAAGAGGAAAATATATGGCACAAAAAAATCTAAATTGTTGAGGCGGAAGAGGGTAACTCAAGAGCACCAACATGAGGCAAAAAAAAGTACTCAAAAGTCAATCGCTCTGCTGTGACGACTCCTGCCAGGCCACCACAGACTGCATGAAGGCCATGGTCTCAAACGAAGGCAACCGTTCAGAAATGGAGAGGAGTAAACACATCTGATGATGCAAAACTGCAAAACAATAATGAACACAGAATGTTAACAGCAGGACAGATTCTCTCCATTTGAAGGAATAAATTCCATAGTATATCCTGCCCTTCGTAGGAGCGGTTGCATGTCTACAAGCTGGTTCTGCCTGCAAGTACATCATCTTGTCAGGCCAAAAGCGGATTTAGCCTCAGTGTCTGCAGAACATGGGATCAGTAATAGAAACCAGTTTCACCTGCACTCCCCTCGTTATCTGGCTGGGAATCTTTGTGATCCGAGGGTGGTGGGGGTGGGGGGGGTCAGAGAAAAGCAGAGACAGATGAAACATATATTAAAGCATGAAATGAACCTGAAGTCACCCCGTTATATCGCAGATCACAGTGATTTAGATGGAGTACAGCCGAGAATCTCTGCAAGCGCCAACGCAGACAAAGCCAGGGTGGCGTGCCCCGGCCATCCGCCGAGGAGGCAGGCCCAAGTCCGCAAACCTGGTATTAATCCCTGGCACCTGAAGCGTGTCACGGCAACGGGCCGCCTCCGTCAGCGTGGCGCTGGCTGCTCGCAATTAGAATGCAGGGTGACGGCCCGCGTCTGCCCGCTGGGAACGGCGTCCGGCCCATAATGCAATTATCTGGGAATTTACTGATTTGCAGGGAAGCCAAGCAGAACGTGTCTGTTTGAACACTGCACCGAGGGGCCGGGTAAATGGCGCTGCATTCATTAGTGCACATAAGAATCGGAGCTCGCCCTCCTATTGCTGGAAACATGCAAAGCTAGCCTGTGTGCAGCTTTACCAATATGGCGGCACCTGTGTTACGGCATTTAGGATTACATTATTTATTTACGTGGCATAATAAAATAATCAGCTTGTGTGCCATATAGTATCTATTCCTTGAGACAGATCATTTTTGAGGCTCTTTTCAGTTGTGTACCCTGGTGGGTATAATAGCTGTGTCCAACCTGCCGTTTCAACGTGTAGCCTTAAAGCCATCATAAAACCACACTGGCTTACAATACATACCAATTACATCAAAACAATATTGCCAATATTCATTCCAGTATTGCACATTGTTTTATGCATAATGCATTATTTCAGCAAAAGGTCAATCTGCAGGTGGGGTGAGAGGTCAAAGCTGCCCTCTTCATTGTAAATGACAAAAGATTAGGCAGCTGCCATGGTGATGACAGGGATGGCAGTGAACCTAGGGCAGTGTTTTCACACCCTGTTCCAAAGAAGATTTTTGAGGGGGAAAAAAAAAGATCAAAGATCTTTCAAAGATCAAATCCATAGTATTTCTGCATCAGTCAGTAGTGAAGGAGACAAAGTGACAGTAGCGCAATGGTGTTTCATAGGTTACCCTGAGTGCAACTGCCTGCATCAAATCAATGCCTGAACAACATTAAAGTGTTCAGACACCAGACACAGAGCTTGTGTCTCATCCGTGTTCTGTCTTAGTCATTGATGTATCTTACCAAATATATTTATGGTGATGACGGAAATGTAGTTTTTTACACCTTACCAGACCATTGGTTCTTGAGCTTCTTAAAAAAAAAAAAACTGGGAGATTGCATATTCATTAATGAAGGCTGCCTGTTTGCTTGGAAAAAAAAATCTGCTTAGCCTTGCAACATTTCCTGTTGACCACTGATAACCTTGGGCTGCACATCGGTTGATGCAAAGGAAGGGATCTGTGTGAGTGGGAATAGGCACTGGAAAGAGAGGAGACATATGCAGTCTTATCCTTTGAGAAGTTGTTATGTTAGTTATTTGTTCTTTTGTAACCCAAACTAGCCATTCACAAACTATTTACAAACCATTTATCACTGAATAGTAACTCCATTTTGTGGTCTTATTGAGACCCTTTAGAACCAAGGTTACCTTGGATACACATCTTAGAAACTAGATGACTGTTGATACGGAAAGCTGTGTCTGTTTCTCAATTCCTTAGCGGTTTTTAAAACACATTTTGTCTGTACAAGGACTCTAGAATATGGGGAGAGGGATTTGAATCACTTGTACAAACTGCTTGTTCCCCTGCATCAGCACAGTAGTAATTACATTAGAGAAAGCAGACGTATTGACAGCCTGGTGCCTGCATTAATAATTTAGTTACCCCATGAATATTTAAAACATCGTGCCTATGTACCAATTTTAATGTCCTGTAAGTGGGCATGCACTCATCTCCCACTGACTGTGGAAGCAGACAAGAGGAATGTAAATGATACTTAGGAGATCGGCGTACATACATTTGGCAGGATTTAAGGTTATTTGTTTTCTCAGATTATGTGTTTCATGTTTGTATATTTGCCTTTTTACATTTGGCCTTTCAGTCATTTATTTACATGATGTTCACAATATGACTTGTGAACTGACAATAATGGAGTGTCTTCAGAATGAGACTTTGAAAAATTATTACCTTAGCTACCTCCTCAGTCTTAATCTCTGTAACATTAACATCATAACTAAAATTAGGCCCAAGTCAGTTTCTCCACGACAACAGCGACAGTTTGACTGAAACGGAATGTTTTCAGCCTGGATGTGTCACTGGCACTCTACCCATATGTGAATCCGAGCTGTGAAATGTTTAGCTGAGAGCAGTTTCAGCTGTTTTCCTTTGCTTTTAGATATGAATTAAATTCTGCATATGTGAGACAGTGTAGAGCTTTCATTTCTTCCCAGGAAAGTGAAGGCAGCTGTAGCAGAACTGAGACACCTTGTCTTTGGCCAGTCTTAAAAAGAATGCTTCAGGGCGAGGCTGAAGTCCAGGTTTAATATTTGCTGTGTGTGTGGATGGATGGATGTTGGTACAGCATGTGCAGATATTCTTTCATCACACATTATTGTGTGATGAAAGACCCATATAGGTGTTTTCTATTTAAATCCCACAGGTTTCATGAATATTTGAAGTTGATGTCTCTGATTTACACCTATATTTATGCTGCATAGTTGAAAGGAAATTCAAACACAGCATTCGTAGATTCATGTTCAACATTTTTTTTTTGTTTAAGTAGTTGACTGAAATGTTTCAGCACATTGCTCTCATCAGTGAGATGGTGATATTCTGTTGATAACCACTGTAAACTCAATGCTGTGTTTTCACACTTAACCACAAAGCAAGGTCTCAATAACCGCATGCATTCTGTTGGTTTAGCTTCAAGGTCTTTCTTTTTCAAGAGGCACAAGTCAGGAAGCAATCTTAAAGGGTGATTCGTCGCCATGAGCATAGGTTATATTGTGACACTTATTGTTACATAAGAGAAGCCACATTTTTAGAGTTCTGGTCTTATCGTCACTTTTACATCACTTTCCATCAAACGGCATTGATGGTGGTTTTTAGTTCATCAACCCAGAAACATAAGAGAACAGAAATATAATTCCATAAAGACCTTGTTTACATATAATAGGCTTTTGGATATATTTCTTCGCCTATGTAATAAAAGAGGAGTTTGACCTTTTGACACTTTTTATACACTTAGCATCAGTAAAATAAATGAAAGAGGGGGTTGAACACCACATGTTTTGCCATGATTGTATTACTGAGTGATTAACTCAAGATTACTTTATCTATAATCAGTTGATTCACTTCCTTATGTTATGTAAGC
This sequence comes from Megalops cyprinoides, assembly GCF_013368585.1. Taxonomy (NCBI): domain Eukaryota; kingdom Metazoa; phylum Chordata; class Actinopteri; order Elopiformes; family Megalopidae; genus Megalops; species Megalops cyprinoides. The sequence continues at coordinate 17,105,737 of NC_050602.1, read as the reverse complement.
TCAATTGCAGTACTTAACACAAAGAAAACAGAGGTAATTATGCTCAAGACTAAGTGTAACTGACATCACATCAAGGCAAGCAATTCAGGCTAAATATAGAAGAGTGTTATTAGGTAAATTATTGGAAATACTTGTCCGACGAGCTACGATTTTCCGTTTTTTGGAAATGCTTTGTTCTGGCGCCCGGTTATGAGGGATAACATCAGAGATAGTATAACATTTGTTGCTTAATTCAATTTCCTGTTTATGTCCTGGGTATTATAGCATTCCAGACCTGCGCAATGAGACTTATCCCGCTAATGGCGTGCTTGGAATTTGGCCTGGTCTGCGCGATACAAATGAGAGCACAGGACCGAGGGCCAGTAAGTGTATGAACTTCTCTGAAGAGTAAGAGTTTCTCTGAAGAAAGGCAAAGACTGGCAGTGCTGCAACAGCTGCTTTTGGTTGCCTTCGGTGTTTAAGAGTGACCGACACCACAATCACAGCACAAATATTTTAATTAATCATGACTGGAGGCATTTATTCCAGGAGAACAGGCACCTTTTGCTCCATATAATTATATACAATTTTTGAGAAGAACTTTTAGAAGAAAAACCAAATAAATATTTTACAGTGGGATGCATATTGCATAAATCCTGTGGTAAGTACATTTTTTTCCATGTTTAAAAAGACCTGAGAGCTATGGTGCTCATAATGTATACAGGATTTAATGTAATGTATATGTAATGTAATGTATACATAATGTGATGTAATAATGTATATAGGATTTATTAGTTTCTTGAGTCTATGATTGCAGTCATTTCCAGCTTTGGTCATAAACAAATTTGTTTTTGTTCATTCAGCAATGCTGTCTTTAGATGTACAGTAGTAATGAAAGTCAAATCAGTTAGAAGGAAACATAAAATTGATTAATGTCCGAACATGATGTGGCATGCTTTGGATTGCTAAGCAGCAAAGGTTATTGTTTTTGTTTGGCAGAACTTCATAGTTTTGTTATATTCACAACATTCACAAATGCATTATAAAGCACTCGATACAAATTCATAAGAACCATACATAAAACTTTGACACTTCTGTCATCACCTTATGAACATTGCTGACTCAGTGTACTCGGTTGACTATTTTATACTGTACATAACACAATAATGGCAAGTTAATTGTGAATTCTTAAAACTGCCACATAACAGTGGTTAAGTATGTGTAATGATGCACCATGTGACATATTAAAATTGAAATTTATGAATCGTTCCCTAGCAGCTGTCTATGAATAATTGAGAATCATATTGTTACAGTCAACAGAAGTGATAAACTTATTTTAAATTATCTTTGTTTCTGTAAAAGTCTCATTTGCCTTGTCCAACACCAAAAACTTACATTAGACTGTCAACCAAACAAGCTATTACTGAAACTCATCTTTTTGTGATTTGTTCAGTCTGAGCCAATGTTTCCTGATATATTATGTGTGGTTCTGCTGTTTTTTGTTTGTTTTGTTTTTATTCTGAATTTTATTATGTTATAAATCATCAGTAGTGATGATTTCTTGGAGCAGTATAACAATTTCAGGAAGAAACTAAGTTATTTTAATGCACTCCTTGTATATTCATGTGAATGTTACATAATGCATGCACAAAGCCATATAATAGAGTAAAAAGTGATACAGATTGAAATAAGGCAATATGATGCATACACTCAGAACATGAATAATTCCAATGCACTTTATGAAACATCATGCCAAATTTGTTATCACATTTATCAAACTGTACAAACATGAAAAACATCAGAAACTACAGCTTTTAAAAATGCTCTTTTAATTGGTCAAAACCATACACAAAAGCATATAAAAAAATGTTAGATTTCCAATATTATATCTTTTTGTCTAGTATGTGTCATGACAGAACTGTAAAGTATATATTATATTCAACAAATTATAAAGCTCTTATAATGCTTTAGCTGTTCTGTCATTTTATGTAGTGCTTATGAATGTGTCAGAAATGCTCTATGTTGATAGTCTAAATGCCAATCATTACTGAATATGAATCATCAAATAAACATTTAATAACCATTTTATTGATGTTAGTTGAACATATTGGGAGTTTACTGTACTGTACATTACAATATTTTTTAGGGCTGCTGAAATACATTGGCGGAATAGACTCAAATTTCCTGGGAAGTTGAGATAAAAGGCATCATTGGAAATCATGGTTGGATCTGCTTCCTCAAATAATACGACAGCTCCTATATGCTTCTCCATACACAGCCCACCTTTCAAATACAACCACACCATCGCCTACTTCTCTGCTATCTTCAGTGGGGTGGGCCTCAGCTCTAACCTGTTTGCCTTCATAGTTTTGATCAAGGCCTACCAGCGGGCCCAGAGTCGCTCACGCTGCTCCTTTCTCATCTTCCTCTCTGGCCTGGTGGTGACTGACTTCATGGGGCTGCTGGTCACGGGTTCGATCGTGGTCTCCTTCCACGCCACACGCTTCAACTGGCGTGAGCTGGACCCGCACTGCCACTTCTGCAACTTCATGGGCATGTCCATGGTCTTCTATGGGCTGTGCCCCCTGCTGCTGGGAGCTTCCATGGCAGTTGAACGTTTCATGGGCATCAACCAGCCCTTCTCCCGCTCCACCAACATGTCCAAGAGCCGGGCCCTGTTGACCGTAGTGATGGTATGGGTTTTTGCTGGCTGCATCAGCTTGCTGCCTCTAGGAGGGCTGGGCAGCTACCACATGCAGGTTCCTGGGTCCTGGTGCTTCATCAACATCAGTTCCAAGCCCCTTGACCTGATCTTCTGCCTGATCTTCTCCTTGGTGGGTCTGCTTTCGCTGGCCGTATCCTTCCTGCTGAACACAGTGAGTGTGGTGACACTGCTGAGGGTGTGCTGTGGCCAGGAGGCCATGCAGCGCCGCAGGAACCATGAACTCAACATGATGGGACAGCTCACCTGCATCATGATCATCACCTCTATCTGCTGGTGCCCCCTGCTGGTGAGTGCACAGGATCCATATTTATGGCTTTCGCTTTTATTTTATGCATCAAGCTCTTTCCTGTCTCTTAGTGGTTAATGCACCTGTCTTCACTTACTTTGATTTATTCATACACAAGATACTATATATATATAATTTCTTATAACTGGCAAGGACTTACAGACTGCTTGGTTATGGTGCAAGGACCTGTGCCCTTTATTAAGGCAAGGGGGGTTCATCAACGCTTGCATGGATGGAACTATCATTTTTTATAAATAATTCATTGATAACAAATATAGTATTTTGCCATAAAGAGAAAATGTTTTGGTTAATGGGAGTCAATAATTGAAAGCACAGAGTATCTCAACCTGTTAGAAGATTCATGAATCCTTCCTCTCCCGTCACTGCTGGGCACTCATACAGCTCTGGTGCTTAATCTGTTCTTCCATAATCAATATGGGTCCAATGATCAAAAATCCAAATTCCCTTACTTTTTTTTAATTAGGTGAACATTTGAAGCCGACATAGTAACTGCTTTGAATTTACAGTGTAATACAGAATTAGCCTGTTCATGTTTCTTGATGATTGATTACAGACCCTGTGATTGTGTTCTCGGGCTGAGGGCTTACCCTGTCTTACCCTGTTCACATCCGCTTCACAGATATTCATCCTGAAGTGCGCCCTGTCAGCAGAGACTGTAGACCTTGATCTCCTTTTGCTGTTCCTGCGGCTGGCCTGCCTCAATCAGATCTGTGACCCCTGGATCTACATCCTATGCCAGCTGTCCTGTTTAAGGCAGGTAACATCTTTGCACAAATCAAGGACACCCCTGTTGAGACTCAGGTCGTGGAATGCAACTAGGACTACTGACAGATCATGAGGTCCACACCCATGGTCTCAGTAGGCAAAGAGCATCACCCTGTCCACCATGAGTCATCACCAAGTAATCATGTTACCAGGAAAGGGAAAAGCAGTGGAAAACCCATGCAGAACGATGAACACCAGAGCTAAAAAAGACTGAACCTTTCGTGAGTCAGAGTATTTCCCTGTCAAGAATCTGAAGTGAATTCAAAGGAAAGTTCTGTATTTGCTGTTTATATTCTTACTAATTTCTCTCACACATGCGGACTTCCACATTTGACAGAATCCATGCTGTGTGTGTGCCACACAGTCCAACCCAGCAAAGAAGAGGAAATGCAATAATACGCCACTTGCACTTTCAGAGGGCTGTTGGAACTCCAATACAGGAATATCAAGCAATATTCCAGCTTTTGTACACCAGTTCTTTAATTTGGTGCAGGCAAAGCAAAAGACGGTTCATTCAAGGAGAAGGCCGAGGCTTGCCTATGTTTTGTGTTTTACGCAAATTAAACAAAATCAAAACAAAGAAGTACACACGGCCCTGTTTCATACAAATAAATACTAAGCTCTGCTCCACCCCTTCTATTGTTCTCCCTTGCTTCTGCTGCCTACATAAACACAGTTTCAGTTCCCGCAGCTCTGGCCACAGAGAGACTTCTACATTTCCGACAACACGCCACCTCACCACATGAGAAAGGGGGCAGACTCGTTGCACTTCCCACTTTGGTGAAGTTACAGATGCTGTCGCCTCATGTCAGCCTGGTGGCTCCACTCACAGTGGTACTGCAATTTTTGTCCTGTAGCGGTATCGTACAAAGACGAAGCTATCTCTAGCAGGTGAAGTGCCAGAGTGACAAGGACAGGCTCTTTTGCCTGTGTGTCTTTCCCTGGCTTGGTTTTGGTCAGGTCCCCAAAGTGCTCTGTAGAAGCATGCAAATTATTCAAATCAAGTGTGAATTATTCAAACAGTGTTGAATGCAGTTGCTCCTAATTTAATGAAGGAGACTTAAATTAAACTAAAGCCACTATACCAGGTTAGAGAAACATACGTAAGCACTGGTTGTTATGCATTTGAAAGGTGTCACAGATGCCACAGAAGTGAATTACAATATTCACAGCATTATTATTGAAAGTGTGCAGCTGATTCACTAGATCACTATTAAAAGCAGTACACCTACTTTATTAACCTAGTGCAGTACACACTGCAACCATTTTAAAATACTCTTTTCCACCTTATGACATGTGAGTATAAATTCCATCATTTTCTTTGTTATATTTCCAAATCAGAGTGATCCACATATCTATGATGGTAAGTGTTTTTTTTTTCTTCTTAATGGCATTACCTCAGTATTACAATGCCCCAGATTGTGATGCAGTGTTCATGCAATAACCAAAATGATAACACTCATCTACTTTGCTTCCTGTTCTGGAGACAACATGTATACACGTGACCAAAATTCTTAGGCCAATCCCAGATCCCCCGCTGGAAGGTAATTTATTTTAAGTGCCACATAGTGTCCATGAAAATCTGTATGTTACTCCTGAAATTTTCTGTAGCAAACAGTAACTGTGGTGTAATTGATATAACTAATAACATGGGTAAATTAAGCTCTGTGGCTGTCTGGAGGTAAAGAAAATACACCAGACACAATGAACAGTAATGCTACAACACTTTGACAACTTGAATATTATTCTTGCTGCTTTATTTAATATTTGAGGCTGTACATGTCCATTCCCCAGGGATGGTTGCAAACTATGATGTGACTTTATGATTCAAACCTTCACCCCACCACCAAAAACATATTGATAAGCTCCATAGACAGTAAGAGGTTTGATAAATAAATACTGTTTATTTGAAAACAATAAGTAAACGTGTTTCACATCAGCACAATGTAAATGTTCCACTTGTAGCTAAAATGACAACAGGACAATGTTGAATGAACAAATGGTATAGGCAAATAAATCTTTCTGTATCAGTATGTTTTGTATATGAATCACTTTACCTCACAGTATGTTGTCCATACGTTGTGAAGACTGAGTTTGTGTGCTTGCACAAAGACTCGTAAATATTTAGCTGGGGAAGTACCTTAATGATTGACAGGAAAGTCACAATTAGAAATGGTAACTGAGCATGCATGTTGTAGTGGCTGGGTCTTATGGACCATTGCATCCATTAATGTCAAGTAGTCAAATGACCATCAAATGTAATGCGTGCCTCTGTAATAAAGAGCTCTGGAAAACATTTTTAAATGTGCATGGAGTCCAGTTGTCTGTACTCCCTGCTTCAAAGGCAGTCACTTACTGTAAATGGCTGTGGAGCTCAGCCTTAATGCGTATCCACTCTGTGACTTGTTTGGCCGCCAAATAGTGGAATTTGTTTCTTTTTCTTTTATGTTGAACATGATTCTGTGTATTCTGTATGCAAGAATAAATATCGCTTCTCTCATTTTTTTAAAAAAAATACATGCAGCATCCCAAAGACTCTGTCAAAATGAAACAAAATTTCTGGAAGACATGAAGAAACCCACTGTAGTTTTTTTTTCTATTGGTTGCTGGAAGTGCTCCCAGAGTTCCTGGATGTTGCAATACTGGTGGTCTTCCTGATATCCATCTTATGTTTGAGTTGCAGTGCTTGCCACATCACCAGTCCACTGTCCCATTTCTCACAGAAAACAGTTACGTCCTGATAAAAAAAAAAAGGCAGACAGCTCGGGGCTATCCCTTTTGTCGGCATTACACAGGGTTGCTGTCGGTGCATTGGTAGAGGGACTACTCAAGTGAACAGCTGGTCTGCAGCTATAACTCTGAAGGGAGAGTGGCTGCACTTCATTTACTTTGGAAGACCAACACGGGACTGCTGACAGATGTAAGGTAGCTTTCTCTTTTATGTATTCATTTTGCCACTCACTCCTTCTGTTTTTCTTCTCTCCCTCTGTTTGTATTTGAGTTAAAGAGCTATGCCTCGTTAAACTGTTATCCGTAAGTGCCTGCTTTAGTTAAGCAATTGTGTGATACATAGCAATTACAATGCTTTGGACTATTGAATGAAATATTATGGTGGAAACGGTTATTATCCTAAATATTAATTTAAACCTTAAATCGCCATTACAGTTTCATTTGTCCTAAGTTGTGAACACTGAAGTGTTGAAATGTTACATAGTACATGTACTTTGAAAAAATTATACATGCTATCAAAAAATAATTAACTAATAACGCATTTAACAGGTTCATACAGTAGGGTCATAATCCGTTTCCTCCGTTTTTTTTGCGCTGTGCCTCAAAGTAGTGCACTGAAATAGCCCAGTATTTTCAAGTTGTCTTGAATGTATGTAGAGAACTTCAATATGGCTTACAGCTTGTAATTTCAGTTATTGGTATACGGGATTTGTGGGGATCATAGCTTAGAGCGGGATTTACTATAAAAACACTTTCTCTCCATTTTTCTCCATTTTGTTTAATGCTGTTTATTTGCAACTCAAATTGCTAAGGACTAACACCAGAAAAGGGAATGTTAATTGTTTGGTTGTCCTTCATTTGGTTTCCTGTTTATGCTATAAATTTTACAGCACTTCTAAACTCACCCCAAGAGGCTTGTCCTGTAAAAAGGGTCCTGCGAAAGTGGCTATGACTACATCTTATCAAGCGGCATAAAGTCCGCTGCATTTCTGGATTGAGTCCGAGATGCTGGATTTGGCCTGAGCCTTAAAAACAGACTTACAAACAGACTTTGAAGCATTGCTTTGGAGCCAAAGAAGTCTGCTGACTTTGCCTTACTCTGCTGAGCAACATTGATTGGTGTTCTGGTTCTCTTCTTACTTCCTAAAAGGGGTGGATAGCAGCTCGGCACCAGCTTGGAATGTAATCACTGTCCATATCTAATGTTTTTTACGTCACTGCCTCTGTAACCTTTTGACAGGAAGTCAAGAAACTGACATCCTGGACTTAATTACCGCATGCTTTCATAGTTAGTGCACCTCCCAGTGCTGGCGTGATCATAGCGTTGTTTGAAGTGCGTTTGCCTTACAATCCAAAATTTTAGGAGGCGTCAACGTCTCAGTTTTTGATCTGTATGCAATGCAGGAAAAATTCAGGAGAAATTTTTGTTACAAAAAAGTAAATATATTTATTTGAATATAAATGTAACACACTCTCTCTTTTTTAGGGTGACACACATGGGGAACTGCATACGATTGAATGGAACACAGTCTTATTTCTCTGGAAGTTGTTAAAATCTACTAACTGCCAGTATGGATAGGTCAGCCTCGTCAGACAATGAGACGACTCCTATATGCTTCTCCATAAACAGCCCACCTTTCAAATACAACCACACCATTGCCTCCGCCTACTTCTCTGCTATCTTCAGTGGGCTAGGCCTCAGCTCTAACCTGTTTGCCTTCATAGTTTTGATCAAGGCCTACCAGCGGGCCCAGAGTCGCTCACGCTGCTCCTTTCTCATCTTCCTCTCTGGCCTGGTGGTGACTGACTTCATGGGGCTGCTGGTCACGGGTTCGATCGTGGTCTCCTTCCACGCCACGCGCTTCAACTGGCGTGAGCTGGACCCGCACTGCCACTTCTGCAACTTCATGGGCATGTCCATGGTCTTCTATGGGCTGTGCCCCCTGCTGCTGGGAGCTTCCATGGCAGTTGAACGTTTCATGGGCATCAACCAACCCTTCTCCCGCTCCACCAACATGTCCAAGAGCCGGGCCCTGTTGACCGTAGTGATGGTATGGGTTTTTGCTGGCTGCATCAGCTTGCTGCCTCTAGGAGGGCTGGGCAGCTACCACATGCAGGTTCCTGGGTCCTGGTGCTTCATCAACATCAGTTCCAAGCCCCTTGACCTGATCTTCTGCCTGGTCTTCTCCTTGGTGGGTCTGCTTTCGCTGGCCGCATCCTTCCTGCTGAACACAGTGAGTGTGGTGACACTGCTGAGGGTGTGCTGTGGCCAGGAGGCCATGCAGCGCCGCAGGAACCATGAAGCTGAGATGATGGGACAGCTCATCGGGATCATGATCATTGCCTCCATCTGCTGGTGCCCCCTGCTGGTGAGTGCACAATCTACATGTTTAAGGCATTTACTGTTTCACACAATGGTTTATTTAAGGATGCAGCTTAAAGTGAATTATCTGAGAAAAGTTACCAATCAACCGTTCAATCAACCAACCGTTCTTTGGAATTTTTCACACATTAAAATGTGATTCATTTTTGATTGGTACGAGCGTGAATTAATTTCTTTGGATTGCTGTCAATGTTTTATGATTTGTCTATTGGGACAATATAGCTGAAACCATGCAGTTATAATAAGATTATTTTAAGAGTATAACTTGCAGCTCAGCATACTACAAAGCAATTTCACATTTAAAGCAATGCATTCACAGATAGGAATGTCACATGGGTACGAAATGGTAAAATGTATTCGACTCAAATCATACACATTCACATTTCAGTGAATCCAGCAAATTGACAGCACTTTCATTTAGAGCCTATGGAGCCTGTCATGCTGCTTGGGACTGAGCATGTATGCCTGTTTTTGAGCTGTTATGCGATGAAGGCATGCCAGTTTTCAGAACACAATATGAAGACACAGAGCGAGCTGTCATGACTCAGACTCACAGCTGGAGTATTCATCTCCCACTGCCAGTGTTTACAGGGCAGTGTTTACAGAGGTGCTACGTGTGCTAAGATCTCAGCCCTCCAGCACGTAACCCCACACGGTGACGCTGTCACCTAACGACACAGAAACCTGTTGTGACTCCGACATAACAGGCTTCCAGCTGTCACACATATAACACTTGTATTTTTTTGAAGGTTACCCTCTTAGCTGTAGTGTTTGTGCACTGTTGATTTAGTTTGCTTGCTGGAGGCAAGCTTTGGAAATTTGAAGTCAAAGAGACAAAAAGACGCCAGCGTAACTTCAGATCTTCTCATATAGCATTGTCAAAGTTAGAAACGTATTTGATTTGATTTTTCAGTGGGCTGGATGTTGCAAACTCCTTTTATTAGAGCAACAGGATAATTCTAATATCGTTTCAAAATTTGATTTCTTGGATCACATCATGCATTGGTCCATCCATTGTGAATGGAGAATTTTGCCTTGCCACCACTGACATCATGGGATGAAGTCATTATAACTATATCTGTTTATCATTCCAGATGCAAACTTGCCTAACCGTACAAACAAATTGCAGTCATTTTGACGCAGTATTGTGTTTGTGAGTAGGATTTGTATACATGATTTGTCATTGTGTTATGACCTCATGGAAAGACAGGAGGAGGCAGCTGGACTTTCCATAGGGAGATGTTCTGGAAAAAAATGTGTTCGTTCCTGGGGAATAGCCATTCATGTCGATGACTGTGGGAGAAAGACCGCATTGCAGTCAAGACTACAACTGCCACAGGGGACTTGCTCTAACCTAAAATGATGGTCCCTGAGTGTATTGTCATTGCGTGTGTGTGTGTGTGTGTGTGTGCGCGCACGCGCGGTGTTCATCCATTTGTGCATGTGCGTGCGCGTGTGTGCGTGTGTGTGCACGTGTGTGCGTGTGTGCGTGTGCGTGTGTGCACACACGTACACAGATAGCTGATTTAACTTTCCTGGGCCTCTCTGCAGGTGTTCATTGCACAGACTGTGCTAACAGGGAGTCGTCTCCAGGTCAAATACCTGCTGCTGTGGCTCCGCTTTGCCACCTGCAACCAGATCCTGGACCCCTGGGTCTACATCCTGTTCCGCCGAGCTGTCTTGAGGCGCATCGCCCCGTCGAGGGAGTGGTCCCGCGGCTCCACCATAAGCCTGTACCCAGCCTTCACTGCCTCCCTGAGGAGACTGACACGCCCGTCACTGGGAGGGGAGCCCGTACATAGAGGAGAGGCTCCATGCGATGAGGGCACGCCCATTCCTCCAGCGTCCTGACTTGTCCCATCATACCCAACCCTTCATCTTTAACTTTTACAGTTCCCATCATGTTCCCATCATTTTATTTTGGAGTTATCAAACTCAGCTTGCTGGGAATCTGTGATGACACTGACCCTGATCTGCACTGACCCTGAACTGTCCTGCTGACCCTGCTGGCCTGGGTAGAAATGAGACAGATGAACTGCCGTTCCACAGGAGCTTTGCAGCACTGTGCAGTTGCCACAGAGCTGCTCTCTGTGGTCCATGGACTGATGTTCGTCTGAATGGCGGAGCCACTAGTGCAATGCACATGAGCCAAGCATGGGCCTTCCAGGATTGCCACGATTTTTTTCTGGTACAATGGATACAATCAACTTTTGTTTTTCAGCATGCGTTTTTAGTAAGTGTCTGTATTTATTCTCAGAAAGGCATCACTCAGCCGATTTTCACCATATGCTAAAGTGATCGATCTTAATGAAAAGCTTTAATGAATACTGTATGTTTACTGTGTTGAAGAAAGGAACTTAAGTGTGGTGATTTCTTGCCATCACTTTACAGTATAGACTCTTGATTATTTTTTGTTCTTAATCATACAGAACCTGATCTGCTCACAGAGAAGTTCAAATTTCTCCCCAAGTCATCATTTCAGTTGACAATTAACAGGTCAATTACATCTGTTCTGTTGTTATGCACTTATATGACTAGTTATATTGGCTTACAGAAATGATTGTTACGTATATCTCACAAGTATCATTCCTATTCAAGGTACACATTTTAAAAGAAATTAGATCCATGTTTATATGACCTGTAATTTACATACCTCTTTAACTTTTTCTTGGAGAAGTTACTGTACATTTTCACGCTAATAATGCTGACCACATTGGGGGTGTGGTAAAATGTTACAACTGTAAGCATACATGTCTGCTCTCCCAGACATTTCTCCTCCAGTAATTTCCTTTCCCAGTACCTCACATCTTGCCCTTCACTCTATCTCCCACCACCTCTCCCTAGAGAATAGCTAGAGAGAGTATTTCACATATTTCTCTACCAGGAAATACTTCCCTCCATCTTGTCCATGTTTAATGCCTTGGATTGTGGATGACAGGGAAAGGCACAGGTTGGCTAGGCGTTAAAAAAACTAAATCTCCCAAGTGGGTAAGACTGATAGCTCTATCAGTATATTTTAAGATAGTAAGGGATTCATTTATATTCCTCTTTAGCCATAAAGATTTTGACAAGGCCCGTAAATATGATTTCATTTTAGCAATAAATAAAAAGAGACTACATGCATTTATGAATGCATTCATTTCATGGGTAGAATATGTTATGCGCTAATCTCGTTATGTATCTGAGGCACGTCATTAATGTCCTTATTATAACTAAAATAATTGTTCTAATTGGTAACAGTCTTAGTAAATGTATCCTTTTTTGAAGGGGGGCATTAAAATCTATTCCCCAGCTTGGAGCAGAATGTCATCATAAAATAGTTTTACAGTGAGCACGCTCCTTCAGAAGAATATTCTCACGCCGATCATGACTGTATACAGACCAGATAGTTTAAACAGTCATCTCCCTCGTGAATTCTCCCTCAGATCCCCATAGATATTTCTCAGCCTAAAAATAAAGTGTTGCATGCGTAAATGTGTGCAGTTTTAGATATTTGAAAATAAAATGTCATTCGTGTCTCTTGTTTTATTGCATAGATGTGATGCGATCTGAACACACCAAAAACACTCTGTTGAAACTGAGGCTTGACCAATAGTCTTTCATGCCTTTTTTAACAATTTGTAAGAATGCAATGTGATAGGTGTCTTACAAACTCAGGTTTTCATACAGTATCATGCAGTTCAGCACACAGTGTAAAAACTAACAACCTATTAATACAATACTTGGCCACCTACTGTACAGTCCAGCCCTTGCAATAATTTGATTGACATTCTGTGTTGTGATTACACAGAAAAATAAACACACGATATATTCCTGCACACACAAATTTTACACACCAATAACAGCAATATTTACATCTGCATGCATACACAGGCAAAAAAACAGACTCATGATGAGTAAATGTATATACAAAAACCCGCTATATGATTAACACCGCAAGATTAAGAACTATACTCAGTCTAGCTACAATGTGTGTTTGTACTTAATTGTAACAAATCTAAACGTTTCATATCTGTTTTGTACAAATTTGCTGTTTATTTCAACATTCATAGAACTTAATACTTTTTTGTTGAACACTGGAAAAAGAACAGATCTTAAATTAAGAAGATCTTAAATTCATTCCTAAAAGTTTAGACCAAAGCACTGAACACAGCTTATATTACTTACTTAGATCAATACAGTGCAGACCTAAATCACATTCTTTGTAAAAATGAGAAGTCTGTTTAATGAACTATGAAGCAAAGACCTTCATTTCATCTGGCTGCGGGGAAGAATGACCAACAGTAGGAATCCATAGCTGTTTGCTTTGATGGTGAAGTTTGCCAGAAATTCTCATAACTCACGTAAGGATGGCTTTGATTCGGCACTCCCTTGCAAAGAACATATGCAAGGATTTTGCTGGTGATGTATTACTCTGCCCTTCGTTCTTTATTGTGGGAATCCTGTTCACAGACTTTTCCCATTAAATATTGAAATGGCTGCGTATTTTTTCTATGCCCAGATGTTTTTCCTTGTGATTACTCCAAATCATGCAGGCTCCAAAGTACCGGCTAATTTTTTTTTTCTGAAGAACAGAAGCCCACAGAGGTTACTAAAGCAATGGTATGCATAGGCCAGTGTGTGGTGCTTGGGTGATAGGTCTGGAATTTCAGGACTTTAGGACCACTGGTTTAAATCCCAAATGGGGTACTAATGTTTTACTTCACCTCATTTGATCTAGTAAATCTCCTAGTAGCGTCTATAGTAAATGGCTCCTCTGCTTCCCAGGGTTGTGAATCTCTCTCACCGCTAAGTGAACTCAGATGTGGGTGGCTTAAGATGCGTGCAGGCGGAGTTTGCCCAAAATGATGGTGTTTAGCCTGGAATGAGGGAGCGTCTCCAGATGGAGAGGTGTGGTTTTCCAGAGCAGTTTACATTCATTTACTGTTGCAACATGAGGGAGCAAAGGTGACATCAGTGACTCATTAGTGATTCATCTGGACTCCGTGCTAGAAGACCTCTGTAACATATACCTTTAAATGGTGACCTCTGATGACTATGATGCATGTTATTGTAAAAGTCTGGCTAGGCCTACATTGTCTTGGGCGTGTTTAATGGTTTCAGTGCAATGCATTGTGTTGTTCTTCAGCACCCCATCTCCTCTGTGGTTTAGTCCCTGCTTCTCCTTTGACCACATATGTTATCCCTATTCTTCCCTGCTGTATGCAGTCTGGTGTCGTGATTAGTGAAGTTGAGCAAAGGTTGGTGCGATTGCTTTGCTCATTTCATTTACATGAACTCAAAGTGTCTGCCTTTCTGTCCGTGGGTGTGTGTTCAGAGATTATTGTGTCCCACAGCTCATCAGAAAGCGACGGACACAATTAGCCTCATTAAGAAAGTGACCTGGATGCATCATGAATCCTCTGTTGTCCTAAACTGTGTTGTTTGTCACTTGTGCACTACCTGGGTATGCATTCTGTGTTATAAAAGAATTATTCCATGCAATCATTTTTGTGACGGTGAGTTAACACTGGGAGTGGACATTGGGAATTGACATTAGGAGACCTGTCCTCTCAATCGTTTTAACACTGGTCACAAAGGAACAGCCAGGGGCATAGCGCCACCTCTATCCTTGTTCGCTCTTCACTCCCCCGATGGCGCCCCACACTTCGAACAAGAACACATCCGGGAAACCGAAGTCCCCTATCACAGAGTCCAGAGCCTTGGCGAAATCGTCCGGGTTCTGCTTGCCTTTGCCTGCCTCCACAATGGTGCATGCTGCAAGAGAGATTTGCCGTCCTGTGAGTGTCAGTGGCAGCCAACCAGCCATTGCACCTTATACCTTCAGCTGTAATTAAAGTTCAAAGACGTACCTTAAAGGGCTGTTCCATAAAAATATCTGTACTTTAACCATACCGTATATTGTCATTTAACACATATTTTGTCACTGGAACTAAATATGTATTTTTATGTTTTCTGGAAAAATCTCAGGGAATGTTTGAGCATGAGGCTTGGGTTCATGTATGTTTCCCAAACCAAAGTTCACCTATGAAAAATTAATTTTGGATAGCTGTGATTGTTGCATTGTGTCTCCACGCCAGAATCAAATCAATCTTGTTATAATAAGGCGGGTCCTTAGAGGAATGAAATTGTGTGCCGGCATGGAAAACTTGTTAGCTGGACTCACCAGACAGATACCAAGTCAGTGGCTCTCACCAGGCAGGTTTTTAAATGGTTGACCAACCAAATTCTTTTCCTGGGTGTTCCTTTCTTATGGAATCACTCAAGGTGCCTAATGTCAGCCATCTGCACTTTATAGTGTATCATTGCTTGTGGCTGCACTAATCTGGAGCTATAGGTGCTTCATGTGCGATTATAGGATATGCTGTCTAACTTCGTCTGGTCATTCAAAGGTCATCATGACTGAACATCTCAGGCTGCTCTGCAAATGAAAACAGTTATGAAATTCATTTGAATATGTGACTGTGACTATGTTTTTTTGTTACTCCCAAAGAGTGGCTTTTTTGTGGAGAGAAGCCACTGTTCTTAAATAGACTTGCTCTGCAGAGAGAGAGAAAAGATGGAGATTTAAATCCACAGCTAAACAGGGATTACTGGAAGAGCTGGGGCTAACATTCCTCGCTGTAATAGGTATAATTCTGTCCACATTTTGTTCAGACACTGAGTCACTGCACCACCAGTTCTCTGTCTAGTATTCGCATGTTTTTTGGGGGTGAATTCGCTGTGGGTGGAGTCTCACAGCGTTCCCTTGTAAGGAAAAGATCTCTAACGGTTTATGGAAAAACAGAGATAATTTGTTTCTGTGCCAAAGAAAAGTGGCAAAATCTGCCTCACCCAGCTCCAGGTCCCGGATGCCCATGTAACTCTCCAGCAGGTCATCCACTTTCTTTGTGGCACTCTCCTCGAGCTCGTTGGGCTGAGAGGGAAAACAGTGTCATGACTCAACCCACTGGTGTTTAACTTCAATAATTATGGCTTAGATGTTAATTGGAGATCATTTAAAGCCAATAAATCAGAGATTAGTTATATTCTTAAAGCATGTAAGATGGCCTTTTGCTGAATGTGCAGTAAGGGGATGGTTTTTTGTGCGTGTATGTGTATATTTTTCGGACTTTCATTAAAAACCTGTTTAAATGATATTCTAAGAATGATATATTATCATACTGCATGTAACTGAAAGATGTCCCATTAATACATGGTTCTTTCTCAGATCATATACTGATCATATCTCATTGATTCTATGGCTAAGGCATATTTGGTATTTCTTTGTTATGTGTAGTATGACTTAAATTGTTTGAAATTGGATCTGAACTCATCTGTAACTTTTCCTTTGTTAAGGTTGTCTCATGAAATCATTGTACAATAATTAATTATGGGTTGATTAATTGCTTAGTCATGTTCCTGTGAGCTCCATCCCTTGCTTCCCTGCGCATACTATTGTGATGTAGACAGTTGTGATTGGTTAAGTCAGTCAATGAAGACAGCTGGTGATCACCTGAGGCGGACGAAAACACAAGCCCTGTTGCTTACGTGAGCAGGATGGCCCCAGTGTAAGGTGCATGTGTTGCACTTTGTACTGTACTCTGTCTCACTTGTAAGTCACTTTGGATAAAAGCATCTGCCAAATGAATAAATGTAAATGTAATGCATGTATGCATACATCAAATTACATTTATTTAGCAGACGCTCTTATCCAGACCAACTTCCAGCACAAAAGAACAGAAGTGTATCCATTCTTGCTGAATGAGCAACAGCATCAGGCCAGGCTAACCACACTCCTAGACCAATGAGTGTGAGCATGACGTTGTTCAAGCCATACATGTGCACAACCCTTGTGTGTCTGTGTGTGTTTCTGTATGTGAGTGTGTGCATGTGCCTGTGCGCAAACTCACCGCTTCTTGTACAGAGACGGTCCCCTTGGACCTCAGCCGGAGCGTCTCCCTCCCACTTGTCACCTTCCCCTCGCCGGACTTGGGCGCCCTCATCCTCTGGCCAATCATGTCTGCCAGATAATGGCAAAGAGAAACAGCAGTGAGCACTGACTCCCCCCCCCCACAATGCCATGAGCCCTCAACTCTGAGCTTGGCTCTGCTGTGCTGCAGTCACTTAGCATGTCTACAGGCGCTTAGCATCGATCAGCGTGCCATGACCCTCCAGAACTTTTGTCTCATAATAGAAAGAGCCGTGTGAAGAATGTAGAATACATGGAAATGTGATCCCCCTCCGGGTTTTAGGGAGCAGTTGTTGAGTAAGTATCAGTGGCCCTGCAGCAGGACTTAATAGCCACATATGTGCCATGCAGGGGACCAGAAAGCGTATGCAGGGGGGGCCTGGGGATTTTGTGTCCTGCAGGACACCATGTGTACTCTGTTGCAATGCTAGCTTCATCTGGGTGTAGGAAGTTTGTTGAAAGAAGGAAACAGATTGCAAGGAGATGGCCTAAGGTCCCATTGTGTTATGTTCTCTCTATCTGAACAGATCAGTGATTGCAGCACCGATGTGTGAAACGGCTGCAGGCTGAGTAAGAATGTGAGGCCCTATTTTCGCTGAAATCCTCATTGCGAGGGACGTTGCCTTTTCTTAGAAGGATCACTACAGCCATTGCATGCAAAAACTCCATCACATTCCATCTAGCGAAGTAGCAGATGATTTTTTTTTTTTTCATCTCTCAGGAGTTAAGTAAGGAGAGTAACTTCACTTAAAACTGAAATGTGGTTGTTCTGTCTTGAGGTTTATTTTTATTTGAGGCAGGCTGACAATGTTCATGAGAATTAGTGAGAACCGGTGAGAGACAGCAGTGTGATTACACCCACATCGCCAGCTGTTTACTACTCTCAGAGTGTTTAGCTTCTCCACTTATTTGATAGGAGCGTTAATTGATTGCAAATAGATTATTTGATTCTCTTACATTTGAAGGAATATGGAAGAGAGGATGGAATATGCAGTACACTGTGTAACTCTTTCTGTTCCAGAGCCCTGGCAAACTCGACGGCAAACTGCTGCACATGAACATTAAATATGTAATTACAGTTTTGAATAAAGATGCTCTGATCACTCATTCTCTTGAAAAATGCTGGATGAGCAAAAGGAGCAAACTTCCTGTCTCCACATCTGTTGATATTACAGGGAGTTGAATTATCAGATTTCATATTTTCCTTCCTTTTCATGTACTTCATTACATGCAGCAATTTTCTTTTTTTTCCTCCTATTGCATTGCTAGGCTGCAAATAGCCACAGCGTGGCACTGTTTCTGTAAAAGTTGATATCTCTATGCACAGGTAATGCACTCTTGCACTCTTCAGACAGAGCTGATCTGTACCTGTTTGAGGTCTCTAGATCTCTCTCAGCTTATAACCATCTTGTACATTGGAGGTGTTTTTCACAGCATCACTGCTCAGGCAGATTACAGTTCCTCTTGCCATAGTTAATTTAAACCAATGAGCAAAAGATTTTCAATGAAATATGTGTACATACATATAATGCAGAATTTATTATGTATATAATCTTCTGAAAGTTAAAGAGTAAAATGAAAGAAGGGAAAATAAACACTGCACTTCCTTCAAGTGCTGTATTTAAGCAACAGTATGTAATGAATGTAATAAGTGTCTGAAATCCAGACATGGTGACTGTTATATATTCTACAGGTTAGTAGGACCTACAGAGGCCTCAGAGAAGTTTGTTGTATTTGGGTGCCTGCTCACCAAAGGCCTTCTTGGGCTCCACCAACCGAAGTGTGAAGGCATCTCCTCTAGGCAGCTCCTTTAGCATCTTGGCCACCTCGTAATGCCGGCAGCCCACAATACTCTGGTCGTTGATGGCCTCTATGTGGTCGCCCACGTTCACTGTGTCCATCCTGTAAATGGTGCTGCCCTCCTTTATCCTCTGTTTACATGGTAACATTGGTACAGGCAGTCAGGTGAACAACCAGCCAGTCAGACCCCATTAAATGTGAGCATTCATAATACTACTGTATTGTAGTACCGTGTTGTATTTTTTAATCGATAATATTCATAGATGTCATCCATATAAATAATAGTAATAATAATAAAAAAAATAATGTTATAATAAATATCTGTTTTATTTGTCTTTATGAATTAACATGCACATCTAGTATCTGAAATGCTACCTCAAAATAAAATAAAACTGAAGTTTTCTAGGAGGTGTCAAACAGCAGAAAAAAATTATGGAGATGTTACTGCCAGTGACGTTCTAAGCACAAAGCTGATGTCCCTCTATGAGATTCATTTACAATTGCTTGGTATGTCAAAGCAGCCACTTTCTCTGACTTTGAGTTTCTCTTAGAACCAGTCTAGGTGCCTCTTAAAGGTGTCTCTACCTTGATGGAAGCCACTACCTTGATGAAAGCGTATCCCGCTCCATTGTCTGTGATGGTCAGGCCCAGTGCATCCTCAGTCTTTGTGACCTCCACCTCTTTAGTTTCTCCCCTCACGTGGGCGAATATGAAGTCTTCCAGACCAATCTGCCCACCTAGCAGCTTCTGCATGTCCACCTTGTGTGAGTTCAGAGTACAGAACAGGATCTACCAGGTGGGGAGAAACACACAGGCTAGTGGTGTTTTGGCTACGGCAATCCCTTTTTGCGAGTGATGATTTGAATATTTTTCACACACCACCTTCCTTAAACAAATATATCACTCAGATACATGATAACTTAATCTAAAGAGATTATTCAATGAATGACCTGTAGTTAAATTTATCTTGGAAGGCTGAAGGAAGGTGCAGAATTTTTATGCTGTTTCTTGTACTAAAACATGATGACAGCTGCCTGCATCTGCACTCTGAAAATGTGTTTTTAATTTTGAACTTTGAGTTTGAATTAAATTGGATTTCCTTTCTGAGAACACGCTAGCCAGCAAAATGGTGTCCTTTTCTTTTCTTGAGCACTGAATGCTATGACAAAGCATGGTGACCGCTATTCAGGCCAATGGAAAATGTGTTGTATAATCAATTGTTCTCTCCTATGCTCTGCCGTAGCCATGCCTACTGTGATGTCATGTAATGAAGAAAGGTGGGTGATTTAAAGATCATTTAATGAAGTCGCACAGTTTGGTTGTGAACTTGAATCGCTTAGTTGCCTGTTTAAATTGAGACTGCCAAAAGAAATGTCCAGCATTTGTCAGTAACTGAGCTGGAACTGCAGAGTGATGTTTGCACAATGTCACCACACACAGCCAGGAATAGAAACTGCAACGGCTCACTTTGGTGGGCTTGTGTGTGTGTGTGTGTGTGTGTGTGTGTGTGTGTGTGTTTGGGGGGGGGTCAGGGCTACACAATGAGGATAGTGCAGTATTTCACTTCTTGTGTGCCTGCACTGGGCTCTTACTGAAAAAACACAGCAGGATGAGATGAAAAGACATATTGCCATAGCTCACTAAGAGGAATTCCTAACTTTCTCCCCTTGTCAGTTAAACTCCAAATGTAAACAGCCAAGATACACGCACACTCAAGAATTTCTTAGCATAAGGTGTTGAGGTAAAAGTTCTATATATACAAAGTGAAGGCCAAGTGTCATATATTTACTCTTGCTCAGCACTAATATGATTTACTGAACCATATGTCAGATTAACATTTTTGTGGGTCTTTACCACCACTTCAACACACATACAGCAACACACAGTACACACCAAAAGGACACATATGCAAGACAAGACAAATACAGGCTGTATGCACTGCTCACTTAAAACATACTCAAGCAAGACACAGCTGTTTCAAGGACTGTGGCTGAGAGCTGACAGCTTGGAAATTCCTCTGAACACAACTGAGATAACAGCCCCCAGAAAAGTCCATTTCAAAAAGATAACAGCTGGTTTCTGCAGGTCACTGTGACAACCTCACATGCTAATTATGGTAAGTGGCTGTGAGACCTTTCACCTCTGTTTTGTGATAAAGCCCTTATTCACACTTCTGTCCCAAAGAAAGATCACAAGAATTGGGTGACTCAAGAAATATCTACAAACATGGAAAAAGTATGGTAAATGAAATTACTAAGCATGTCAAGACAGTCATCCTACCTGGAAACATTTCAGAATTGATTCATTAAACATATACTCTGAGTGCATTGTTAGTTATCCAGAAAATAAACATATGCTATTGTAGATTTCCATTGGGCGAACCACTTATTTTCATAAATAAATGTATAACCTGGTGTGATGCTTAATGAAAAATAAAATCAATTTTGAAAGCATTTCAAGTAGACAGCAACAAAGCTTAAAATCCGTACTGTAAAATGTTTCAGGAAATTTACTGTTAATTTACTGTCCCTAAATGATCATGTACAAGTTAGAAACCAGAAATTCTACGTATGTGATGTAAACAATTTACCCCCAAAAGAACCTCCTGATTCACCGCATGGGTTAAGAATTCTGGAATGTTCCCTACAGAAACAAAAGAGAGGACAAGACTGCAATACTGGTCATGGCCAGCTTGCTGCATTCTCTGATAAATTAATCTAATACAACCATATTTGTATAAAAGTACAGAGTCCTCTGCATTGGCAAAATTGCAATATTCTGTGATAAAGCACTGCAAAGACACATTAAATATGTCGGTAAAAATAGCTCACAGATAAAGAGGTATTACAAAAAACGATGAAAACAAATTAACAATAATGAACAGAATGCTGCAAGTGAAAGCGAAATAATAAGGAAATGGTAAATGAACAAGGAATTAAACAAAGGTCATTTGAATCATCTGCCTTGTGGCCATCGCTGTTGCGATTACTTCATGACACTAACTCTTTTCCTCTTCTTACAAAATGACGATATTGTTTCACAACTTTACACAATCACAGAAAGTTGATGCAATGATTACACAGCACATTTTCTGTGCCAGCAGCTAGCTTTTCTGTGTGTTTCTGACATGCTGAAACAGAACTCCCCCCCCCCCCCCCCCATAAAACCTAGCAAACCTAGCAGACCTAGCAGAGGGCCTACCTCAGATGCTGAGATGTTGAACACCTCTGCGATCTTGGCGTACAGCTCCCGGACGTTGGTGAAGCCCTGGATGCAGCCCGTGGGGCTGCCGTGGGCCAGCTGGGTGTGGAACACGAGCTTGGGTCTGGGGCAGGGTGGCGGTCTGGCGGGTGGCGGGGGAGAGGAGGGGAGTGGGGGTGCCGAGGGCTGCACCCCTTGGGCCGCCGCCTCCCCTGCACCCTCCGTACCCTGCGGGCTTGTGGGCTCCCCGTTCTGCATCTGCCCCAGCTCTCTCCTCTTCTTCTTGGACCCCTGCTGCATGCTGCTGGCTGAGACCAAAAGAGAGTCTCTCTGTGCCAGAGTCTGCCGGCTAAATTAATGATGAGCGTGACCAGGTAACGGGATACAGGACATCAAAAGCTCCTGGACAGCGGGATCTTATTCGTGACATAAGAGACGAGGCAGGGCCCCAGGGCAGGCAAAACATGCGTCATTCTATTCTCCTACCCCTCACCCCAGAGATGACCACAGTGCTCTCCTGTCACCTATGCTAAACATTTTATCACCTCTGTTTTTCTGCGAAAAGCCTCCCTGTGTTGACTGTGGAGCTCTCAATAGTGGAAATTCATAGCAAACCCAGCTGACAAGTCAGCCACAACTTCCCGCTTCCCCATCACAATGGAACAGCACTTTTTGACAGAAGATTAGATATCTCTATAACTGATGAAAACTGTGTATGACTGACCTAGCAAAGCTGTAATGGTAGTTATGCCTCAGACCCTCCCTGGGGGTTCCTAGTATAGCTGTGCTACAGCTCCTGTGGTCAGTAAGGCTGGGGTCATTTCTTGGCATAGTCCACTTTTCCCCAGTGTCCTAAGAGAGAGAGAGCGCCAATTGTTGTCTAATGCCATGGATGGAAATCAGTTTTTTTTTTCTTAGAAGTTCTAGCTTTACCAGAGCAAGTAGACCACCACAACGTTAAACAGCATTTGGTGTTGTCTTGTATACAAATACTTTGCATGTCATTACAATTTCTTTTGTCTAAGTAACTTGATAGCAGGATAAACTTGTCCATTCCAATCTGAAGGGCTTGAGCTAGGTCCTGGGCAATGGTATTTTTCTTGCAATTGTTAGAATTTTTTGGAAATACAGGTCATTTTAAGTGGGGGGGGGGGGGGGGTGTTCCCAAACAGCTCAGCTGGCCAAAGTGCTCATTCCTCCAGCTCAGATGTGTATATAAGTTTGAGCTGTGTCATTCAATCCATAGTAGGGGAGCATAACTGCATTCATTCTGCTGTTGGGTGGGTGGGTTTCATCAGTCAGGGGTCCCTTGTCGCATGGCTCTTGGCATCCTGTGACTCAAACAGGGACCTATGAGTCATTCAAATAATGTCAGGGGGATTTGATTGCTCTCCATTTAGCATTTGCTCTCCTGGGGCACAGTAGGGCTTGCAGTGTGAAAAAATAGTCAGTGTTGTGTATGGGAGGATGGCATCTGTTAACCCTCAGCACAGCTGCATGGGTGCAGAGGATGAGACCAGTCTTATGTACAATCAGGAGTTGAACAACATGCTGAACTGTGTAATATAAGTATTGTACTCCAGTTTTGAAACACTAATATAATATTTCAGAAGTCAACCAGTACCCAAACAATGAGCTTGATGATCAAATCAGACTAACGGCGCACATGGCTACTTTGAACAGCAAACCTCAATGGCCCTCGGTATGAACTGCATAATTCTCAGTTTTTCGCTCCGCTCAGCACCTTATTTTGGGGTGAAGGGCGGCGTTTGTCTCTCTTTACGCGTGTTTTAACAGAATAAAGGGTGGGACTTGTGCGGAAAGCCTCTGTTTAGAAACACGACAGTAGATCCTATTGGTCAGCGAAACAGCTTGCACTCTTAATACCGGTAGACATCAATGAAGAAAGGGGAGGGGTTGTAAAATCCAAACAGGCCGGGTGGAGAGTTCGCGAACAACTGGCAGCGAGCACTGGTGATGTCCGTACCCCAGGTGGAAGGAGAATGCTGGAGAACAAGAGGAAGACACTGCAAACTATTCTTCGGAAAATAGATCACAGTGCCATATCCAGAATAAAGCATTTCATGAGAGAAAGGTATGGATTTTGATATTTCAAGATTTCGCCGTACTTTTTTACCGTTATAAAACTGGGTTGTCAGCTTTAGGAATTTAAAGTATATAACGTTCCCTACAAAGGACGTAAAGCACCAGACTTTGCAATAATTAAGTGTACTTGCGAAAGGTAACAAACTAGAAGGGAACACAACACGTTTATCAATTTATCGGTCCATGCTCGTGGCGGAAAACGTGCAGATGGGTAAAATATCAATGCACCTAGCAAGGAAATTCCTGTCCCATTTCTGTGTGCAGTTCCAAATTTCAGTTATTGCATGTCGTGATTGTTTTATACAATGTTACTATGGCGTATAATGATTGCAGCAATTTATGATTCTGCTTAAATAATGGCCCGAGCTCCGACTCGACTACACATAACGTTTTGTACAGAGCCGCTTCTTATTGCAAAATGCCTGGGAAACGTTTCAGTGCTGTTATATGTAATACTCTACTTAGGGGAGGAATGAACAACCTCGAGGTTTTTGATGCTGTATCAGCTTGCGTGGATAAATTTAGCCGTACCTCAAGTGACTCCGCGTTTTGTGTGTAAAATGGGTCACAACGGAATACCGGCGTAGTAAACAGTCCAGCAAAATGAGCGTTATCAAATTTTTATACTGTGTGGATTCTTATATTCTCCATTTAGCTAAGTCCAATGCCCTTAGCTAACTGGTGTATTTATGACAATGGATTATGAAATAATTACTGTGTAACTTTTCCTAACGCATAGTTGATCAGATGCATCGTGGATTTCATTTTAATCGTACAACTGTGCTGTCATCAGCACTTATATATAGAGCATATTCATGACTTCTTAGTTGGAACATTTCACGATAGACAAAATATCGCTCTGGTGCTAATTAATTGACGTGTTTATAAGGACAGGTCAAAAATCGCTTAGCTTCATCATCGCGGACGTCAATGCTGTGTCACTGCACGCGATCTGACCTTTGCATGTCCAGAGGCGGCATTAAACCGCATCATCGCTTTCTCTGTCTGCGATGATTCTCCTAATCTTGCTCATCCAATTGCCATTCTGGAACCCGTAACGTCATAAGTGCCGGGGGGAAGGAGACAGGTGGGATATGATCTGCAGCTTAATGTTATTGAACTACTAGAGTGACACTGCACTGCAGGTGGCCAGCCCATTACGTCAGTCTGTTACACAATATGTCTCAATAAATGATCAATGCTGCAGGTGTGTCCAAAATACCTGGAATCTACAATTCACTGTCCTGAAGAGGTCCTTCTTGATGTCCTTCGGTCAGAAAACTATGTGACATTACATTCATAAAAATACTCTTGCTCGTTAGAATGATCCTATGGTTGCTTTGCGACTGGCATTCTAGAACAAAACTTGCATTATTTAGCATGGTGCAGAAAGAGGAATGATCACTAGGTCCTTGCTTAGGTAATGCATTCAGCTGATCTGATACTGTGAAGATGCCCTCTGAACACTTGTACATGCTGCGGTGGTCAGCAGTGGCATTTGATAATTGCTAAGTTCAGTTTACGTCAAGAGTAACAAGCATTTATAGTTTGTCCTCTGCTTCATCCTTTATTCAGGTTGCGTACCACTCTGTGAAGTGGCACACTTCCACAACAAAGTTAGATGCAGAGGGCAAACTCATTTGTTAGCCTTGATTTTGACAACAAAATGTACAACAGACATGTCCTTGAAGGGTACCTAGGCCTGCTGCTGCAGTAGTTGACCATACACTTTCATTCAACACATATTTCTAATTGAAACTTTAAATAATAATGTAGTTTTCTAAATGCAATATAAGTATAAATATAGGTATTTTGAAAATGAGCACCCTGTCACACACCATGCTTATAGACTTTGCAAACATTTGATATGTCTGACCAGTTGTTTTTCTTGGGTTTTATTGTGTCATGGAAGCACTCTAGGTAACGTTTCACTTTGCCTATCTGTTGCAGTTCATAGATTCCTTATGCATCATATCTCTGTCCCACTGGGAGCAATGGGTTTCTTTGTTCAAAATCCAGCATGGTTTTCCGTAAGTGCACTTTCATTTCATAACTCTGAGGCACCTGTACTCTTGGGTGCTATCCAGCCTGCAGGAACTGGCTGGGGGATTCCGGTGAGTGTGCAGTGCCATGTGGTGTAGGGGTTTCTGAGAAAAGAGGCCCACGGGAAGGCCGCTGCTGGCTGTGTGACTGTGATGTCTGAGGCCAGTGAGAGTCACGGATCTTACTCAACACCAGCGCTACCGCAGACTGTTATGCTCACCCCACATCCGCGCCTGTGCGGTTGTGAAAACACCAGCCTTTTGCTGGCATGCATGGCTTTACTGTAATTATCTATGCAAAGTGGCATGTCAGCTGCGCCTCGTTGTAAAATGTAGGCCTGAACGCATGCTTTCCGGCCCTGATTAAAACTGTCTTAAAAACCCAGGTCAGGCATTCCAGTGACACAATGCTTTCACTATACTTCTATGGGACTTTTTTGATCTGTAAAGCGCATGATCTTGCAAAAGTGGATAAAGGAAAATTGGTTGAAATGGTAGCTCCTTCTTAGTTCCACTAGATGGCGCATTTTAGCAGCTATGGCACATTTGTCAGCTGCCTTGTTTGTGAGTGCCACTGTATTGCAGCACAGTATGCATGGTTGTTCCTTCTAAGACAAGTCATCTGCATTTTGGCGCATGTAAGAATAGTATGGTTTATGTTTTTAAAGTTTTTGTTATTTATTTGATTTTTTTTTCCTTATGACAAGGATGTTTTTGTTGCAGTAGGACAATAGGTGAATATTTGCTGTGGCTCTTACAGGCCTGCCAATCTCCAGAAATATATCATTATATTTAATATCTTAATATATCATATATCATATGTGATTATTATTCTAATCATTTTTTAAATTTCTTTTTAATTTTCTCTTTAATTTCTTCTTTTTTTAAAAATCTTTTTCAACACGGTAGCATATATTACTGTTTCTGAAGTATAATGAAAAATAATGCAAGACATCTTTGAATATGGCCTGAGTTTGCTGTGATCACTGAGCTTTTGTTGAGTCTTGCCAACCCTTGCAGTCAATTCTGGCTACTTCAGAAACTGGAAGCAAATTACACATCCTCTTTGATATTTTAGATTTCTTTATTTTAGATATATAGATTTCTTTGATATTATGTACTTTTAGTCATCAACTGATGGTGAGAAGATAAAGATTTAGGTTTCTTGTTTTACTGCAGACAGTACACAGCCAAAAAGGAGATTCACATAAGCACTTACGCTCAGACATGGCCTCCGTGCTGGCTCATGCATAATCTGTCCCAGTGTATTTGCCATCCTCAATTATTTATGGACATTTATAATCCATAACCTCTCTGAAACTGCTGACCTAGGTAATAGAATCTGATTAACACTTGATATGTTTTGCTTTTAGCTTTGTGAAATAGTTTGTGCTCATTTTAACTGAAAATTAAATCTCACTCTCTCATAATGTTGAATAGGCAAACCTTGCTGTGAAGTGTGCAATGTCTGGCTACACTCCCTCAAAGAGAAGTGAAGGGGAGAGTAGTAAACGGGATCTGGTGTAAGAGGGCATTACAGTTATGCAAACAAGCGGGATTGGGGAAAGCTGTTATTTACTTGGGCTGTGCCACTGGGTGCCATGGAAGTCACCATTCAAATTGCAATTGTTTTACATTTACATTTATTCATCTGGCAGATGCTTTTATCCAAAGCGACTTACATAGGTTACAGTTCTTTACAATGTTATCCATTTATACAGCTGGATATTTACTGAGATAAGTACGGGTTAAGTACCTCGCCCAAGGGTACAAAAGCAGTGTCCCAACGGGGATCGAACCGCCAACCTTTCGGTTAAGAGTCCTGCTCCTTAATCACTATGCTACACTGCCACCAGCATGAAGTGGAGATCACAAGAGCTGTCCTTGGTAACCAGAATAATGCAGCAGCAGACCCAGGTCGTTCACACATGGGTCACAGCTTCTCCCACACTGATCCCGATCTTCTCACCTTTCTCTGACTAAGACACCATCACCTCGGTAACCAGTCACAGTCATGTCCGGTGTGCCTCCATGGGCTTGGCAGTTAGTGGTTAGTGTTGCGGGCGCAGAGATGGCTATGGGTTTGGATGCCACTGGATACAAACAGGAAGTTACCCCTATCCTCGTAAAAATGGACATTTCTGTTTTGCTGGATGGCTATTGACAACTTTAGATGCTTTTGCAGCAGCATAGAAGGCTACAGACAACTGCCTACTTCAGAGAGACTTGCCCTTGCTGAGAGTGTCTGGGCCACTTAGCCAGTAACCTGTACCCACAAAGACAGGGGCCTGGTATTCTGAGGCCAAATTAAGATACATCTGCATTTTCTCTGCATTTTCCTTTAGTTTTCTGAAGAGGTGATGGATTCATTTACATTTGGGATTACATGAAAAGTCACTATTTTCGGTAATAAGTCAACTTCATCGTCAGTTTGCAGGTTCTGTCTTAGCCAAGTGCGAAAGTGTGATATGTTAGAAAGCCAGCCCTGCAGTGATAAGATTATTTGCAGTGCTTCCTCTTCCTGTCTAGTAGTCCTCTGAAGTCATTTCCTTTTCAAGGAGGAGGAGACCACGTTGAACAGACTCTGTAGGTGGGATTTTTTTTACCTTGTCCTCTCTTAACTTCCTCGACTCTTCTCCCTCAGCCCTCTGCCTAAATATAAGTGTCATTATGGTGACATTGAGGCGTTGGAGAAAAGCTGCCATTTCTCCCTCCCACCCGCTGCAGTATGTGGAGCTGTTTCCACGGTAACGCCATGGGGGCCCACTTCTGGAGGTGATCTCATTGTGTGGGTGCAGGCCGTTGCAGTGTGGTGCTGCTCAGCTCGAGGGAAGCGGTTTTCACAAGAGATCCCCTCGTCCCGGGCGCTCAACCGTTGGTACAGTGCATAGGCCGGGGAGAGCCACACCCTCCATCCAAACCCATCGCTAAAGCAGTGGGGCTGAAGTCTACTGTGGCCCTCATGGAAAAAAGCAAGAGGACGTGGTACCGCCATGTCTCTGTGGACAGCGTGGACGCCCCCC
Organism: Megalops cyprinoides; assembly: GCF_013368585.1. Lineage (NCBI taxonomy): Eukaryota > Metazoa > Chordata > Actinopteri > Elopiformes > Megalopidae > Megalops > Megalops cyprinoides. Next base: position 17,076,725 of record NC_050602.1, on the reverse strand, counting down.
TGATGGAGGATGTGGCGAGGTAAGGCGACATTGAGCCATTGTGGTTTTTGCGGAGCTGGACTCATAGCCGGAAGGTAGCAGGATCAAATCTCAGGCAGGACATTGGTGTTGCTCTTGAGCAAGCATACATAACCTGAATTGTTTGAGGTTGCCAGGTTGAGGTGAGTTTTGAGGTTGTCCTCTGTGTTGCCCGGATGAGGTGATTTGCCAAGCAAATAAAATAACGTAATGCAGTAACTGCAGTAATGCAGCTTTAAATACCTGTGGCAGGGTCACACTGCTGCACCACCATGTTTTTACTGCCAATTCAGCAGGATCAGAGCAGCAGCTCTGGGGGGAGGGGGAGGTGCTATATGGTTGATGCTGTGTTGGAGTGGAATACTGATCTCATCCTTTACTGTGGTTAGTCAGACCTTTAAGGTTTGACAGTGAAAATCACTAGTAAACTTTACTTCTGAAAAGAGAGGTCTGTATGTAGGAATGCATTGTACTTCCATTGTACTGGAAGAGGAAGTGTTTTCATGAAGCGGTTATAAATTACCATATTATGGGAAATTTCCAAACAACTTGTGGGTGCAGGTTATAGTATGAGGATATTTCACAATACAGACTGAATAGAGAGGTGTAATTTCTCATAGAGAAACAATAAATGGATTAGTTCCTTTTTTAAATGAAAAGCCACAGGCATACCTGTCAGACCATTTTAACACAAGGTGCTCCACCTAATAACATCATATAATGGTTCTTATGAGCAAAGCCCTCAGGTGCTCAGAATTGTCTCTGTTCAGTGATACTCACTCCTTATTACATACCGAAACAGTGAAGTCAAGCATTGCAGAGACCATATGCATAAGCGCTGAGGCTAAATGGTTTTCCTTGACGCAGCGGCAGCGTTGATGGGAAGCCTTCCCACGGGCCACGCCCACGTCTGCCTTTCTCCAGGCGTCGGAGTGCTCTGCTCGCTAATCGCCAGTGACCTGGGTGAGGTGAACTGAAAGTGAAATTAACAGATGTGGGTGGGTGGCGGCCAGCTCCATAGGTAGCACAATAAAGGAAAGGGGTTGTTATTAGTTATAGAAAGAGTTCTGGTAAACAGGGCTTTTTACTGATGCTCTGTATGGGGAGGGTGATACAGGCACAGCGTTGTCTTCAAGGCGGTGCAGCGATGGAGCACTCACCTATACATCTGTGATCAGATGCATGATAGCAGGTTCTGGAACACAGGCCGCTTCTCACAGGAGATGCCTATCTCTTCTCATGTTGTTCTCCTGTGAGAGTGGATGTAACCTGATCCCTGCAGGCTGACAGAAGGTATTTACTTGCATTTTCATGGCACAGAACGTGATCTTGAGCTAGCCTCATCATTTGCTCCCTCACAGGAAAAAGAAGCAATAAGACTGTACTTTTTGAGGAAGAAAATGCAGAAGATCAGCCAGTGAATCTCTGTAATCATGGCTTGAAACTTCCACACTTCCACAGCCAGATACAGAAGTTCGCCCCTATTGTCTCTAGGCAAGTCCCTTTGCATGTGGGCCAATTGTGACACGGCTGTCACCTGACACCCTGGGATTTTACAGTGAAATAATAGCCTTGTGTGAGGAGAGGCCCATAGGGACAGGCCCTGTAATCCAAGCCCAGGGCCTGGACAATGGGCCAGGGACCCACTGCACAAAACCAACTGACACTAATGACAGAGCTACCCAGGCCAACCTATAGTCTGCTGAAATCAGAACCATCAAATATGTACTCTAGACAATAGAGGGGTGGGGAGCATTTTGATGACATAGTTTGTTGTAGAGTGTAGCTGCTTATCGTATATTTTTCTGAGTGGCAAGGGGACACAGCCTGCTATATTTTGGTCAATAGAAAGGACAGCCAGGTGTACAGATGCATAGGACTGATGTTTGTGCCACAGTAAATGAGTAATAATGCTCAACCTATACACATGCTGCTGGTAAAATGAACTGAGGGTGTGTGTTAAACTTTTAGAGCAAGTGTGTGTGTTAAACTTTTAGGGCAAGTGTTAGGTTGGACATTCTAAGCATATCTAAATGAGCCATTTGGTTGGTACTGTGCTTGAATACTGTGCATGAATTTTGTGTTCAAGTAAGTCCTTTACTTGGGGGCTCAGCATGGAGTAAAATTAAAATATAAAATGTTGTAATAAATGTAGCCTATACAATGTATGTAGGGGCAGTAGTGTAGCGTAGTGGTAAGAAGGACTTGTAACTGAAAGGTTGCCGGTTCAATTCCTCGCTGGTGAACTGCTGCTGTACCCTTGGGCAAGGTACTTAACCCAGAATTGCCTCAGTAAATGTTCAGTCCATATCAGTGGATAAAGCTGTAACTTGTGTAAGTCGCTCTGGATGAGAGCATCTGCTAAGTGACAATATGTAATGTAATATAAGAAAAAAGCCGTTGCAACACTGAAAGTGAAGGCACAACCCTGCAAACACTGTGACATAATTTTATAGTGTTGAGCTCCAGGTGAAAACATTCCTTTGCATTGGGATGTAGCCAAGCACAAGCACTCACCTTTAGTTCATGTCCAAATAGCTGGTGCTGCAGATGTTTCTCTGCAATTTCTCACTGGCATGACTAGCTGTACAGGACGAGCAGTGCCTCCAAAAGATTTTTATCTCCCGCTGATGTCTGACATACTGTGCATGCCTGAGAAGCCTTTAACGTGCTGTTAGATATCTGATCACGGTCATCTGAGCGTCACGCTCTCATCACACACGGCCCAGCGATAACAAATCTGTGATTCTGATGTACATGGTGGACATTATGGACATTTGGCCATGACAGATACATTTTGCATTTTGTGTGTGGATCTGTGTCTGTGTGTGTGTCTGTGTGCAAGCAGTCATGTGAGTGTATGTGTCTCTTTCCATGTATTTGCATGTATGCGTGCGTGCGTGCGTGTGTTTGTGCATCTGTGGGTATGCTTATTGTATTTTGTTTTTACAAGTGTGGGAGGGGGGTGGGAGGCATGGTGGTGTGTGTAGCAACCGTTGCTATCAGAAGCCGCAGTGTGCAGTGGCACTGATAGGGCAGTGCTGGGACACTGTCCCGCCTCCATTGCTATCAGCTACTGATCTCAGCGCATTTAAAACTGGGACAGGCGCTGGGGCAGGAGTTTGGTCAAAAGAACAGGGAATCTATAGGACCTGAAAGGTGCTCAGTGACAAAGTGGATGTGGTACTGTGGTCAACCCCCCAGCTGCTCACCATGAGTCTACAGAGCAGAAGTTTCAGGAAGTTCTCTCTGGACAGCTGTTAGTAAGTACTGCTGCTTTTTATAGCTGCATACAACCAAAAATTGCAAGGCTTCCATCTCTACTTCTAGTTTCACTAAAAAAGTACACCACCAGTGTTTTCAAATTCTGTGTAATATGAGGCAATAAAAGAAACACGGTATTGCTGTGTCTTGTTTTAACATGATCTATCTTGTTTTAACATTTCTATCTTGTTTTAACTCGTGATAAGATGTGGATACATTTGTTTTGTGCTCATTAATACCAGTTATGGTTTGAGGTGATAACATTTAGCGTAGCATGGTGATAATGTTTAGCACTGGACTCTTTTTGTTAGCCAAAGTATTTTCATTGTGCTTTTCAAAGGAGTTGGCTCCTCTGCAGGTGAGAAAGCCATGAGTATGAGGAGTATGAAGATGTTCTGTATCTGCTGCTGTATCTGCAGTGAGATTCATTGTGTTGCATGACCAGAGTCCTTCAAGACAGACTCAGCAGGCTAGCAGCATCCAGTCTTTTGCGTTTTGCCTCATATCAGCAGTGACACGGAACATACGCTGACTTGGTCTGGAGCTGACAGTTTTGTCAGGTCGGAGTGAGACTGTGAGAAGGGGCGTAAACGCGTGAGTGTGACAGTGTTTGTGGCGAATGAGTGAGAGTTGCCAGCTCTGGAAATGTGACGGGTCTTGCTCTCTGTGACTGACAGGGAAACAGAGTGGGGATGGAGTGGTGGAACAGTATCATGGGATTGCTGTCAGCCTGTGCTCATAGCTCATACACACACCTGATATACTTTAGGACTCACGGTCCTAACAGCCAACCTCAGATCCTAGTCTTATGTGTCATCAGAGCTCTAGATCGATTCACAGATGAATAAGCAAAAGAATTTTTTTAGTCAAAGGGCAATCTGAGATCACAGGTGCTCATTATTTTGGTTGAATGCATAGCAGTTTTAGGGTGTGTAACTGACAGAGTGTAACTTGTCAACTTGGTTGTGGGTACCAGCTTACATATAGCAATTGTAAGGTGCTGTAGGAATGTGACTTTCGTTTTATTCAAATACATGCGAGCTCCACCCTCGATCCTGTGATTTGCATTGTTTGAATTAAAGGTCCGCCCACAGTCATGTGATGTGTTGGCTTGAAGGAAAGCCTGGCCATCAAACATAGGTTTCTGGTAAATCCAGTCTGTTCAGATCTTCTGCCTAATCATCACTTCCTGTGGGACTGCTGAACTTTGCACAGACTGAGTAAAAAGACCAAACACACACACGCGCGCACACACACACACACACACACACACACACACACATACACTTATATATACTGCAACACATACAGACCAATACACACATGCATACAGTGCTTATGTCTGCCTGAGTTCATCTTGATTTTTACTTCGTTATTGTCTTGAAAATATAAATACATCGAAGGAAAAACACACATACATATGCAGACTCTGAAATTACACAAATCATTCTCTGAATTCAGACTCTCTTAAAATAATTTTCATTTCCAAGGTGCTGCAGTCATAGATGGCGTTTCCCATGAAACTAGCCCTACCTCGTTGCCAGAGTGACAGGTCAGGACTTTTTTTTCAAGATGCCATGTGCTTCCTTCCCCTTAAGCACATGTGTTAACAGAGGCAGTGAGAGCTAACTCCGTAATTCACAGTGAAAGTGCAGTAAAGATTCAGATGACCCATTTCTCTTTCACTTCAGCGAGTAACCACGTGGCTTCCGCTGCTGCTATGTGCAGGGGGTGCGTGCAGAGGGGGAGGGGCTTGCGGTTTGCGTGCTGACACCTGTGGTAATCACAATGAACACAAAGGGTGCCGTGCAGCCAGTAGGAGTGGCCTGGCTTCATCAACAGCCAACTGCTGTGAAATGTCACACCATTTCTCCAGACACGGGCTTCCTGGTAGAATCTGTTGCCGTTGTGCTGGAGTGCTCCTTTAGTGCTTGCCGAGGGTCCAGCAACAGCTCATCACCTGGGACCTTGGCGGACCAGCAGATCAGAAAAGATTGGATTCCACAAAAGAACATCTTTTTTTGGGTTTATGTTGCCTATACTAGCAAAGTGATGAACCTTTGGGTATGAAGTGCCTATATCTTTCTCAGTCCATGAAATGAAGTTACAGTTTGCTATGGAAAGGTGCTGGAGTTTCCGCTCGGCAAAATCCAAGCCCGTGGAGAGGTAGGGGGGCGTTTTTTTCCACTTCGTTTAGGGTAAAGTTTTAAGAAGTGAGAATAATTTGTTCTGATGAAGAGATGTTCAGTTTTGGCGTTGAATGGCTTTAAGTGAACACCAAGATAACTATCAATGCACAATGAAATTAAATGTATTATGTTTTATGATAGAGAAGATGCAGAAAATACCATAGGTACCAAATCAAGCTGGTTTTCATTTGTTTGTCTGTGTTATAGTGAAAATATTACATTTGAGACTTGATATACTTTAACTGGGAAGCTGTTACCATTTTATGTTTTTCTGAAGAGTTCTGAAGACATCTTGGATGTAATGAATTTAAATGATAAAGAATTTAAAGAAAATGCCCTACATGGCTTTCCAGAAAACTAACACATGATTGATTTACTATGACCATATCCAAAATGCCAGCTTAAAGATGGTAGTGCCTCACTCGATTTTTTTATGTATGTGTGTGTGTGTGTATACTGTGTGTGTGTGTGAGTGCCTGCAAATATTTGACCTTTGCTGGAGCAGAGAGGTTATGAAACACACTTTCAGATCAGACTGAGTTCTCATGGTGTCCACTTGACCTTTGGCTCATTGTTACTTCAGCTGTTGTGAAACTTTAAAAGCCATCTCCACTGCTACACTCCAATTACACTGTCCCTGATCTGCATGTATCATTGAGGATGAGCTCAAGTTTGAAAGGTTGAAACCCATAGTAAACCATATTCAACAAAGTCTGCAGACTGTAGACCCTGTAAATCACATACATCAGAGGCTGGTTAGTGCTTCTGTTGGAAAATCAACGTGGGAATGAATGCAAGTAAAGTCTTGGTAAAAAATCTGTGGGTAAGAGAATCAAAGGAGAGCTCATAAAATGCCTGGACTGGAAAAGCAGCCCTTGACTTTCTAATGTGGACTGAGTGTCCAGAAAAGCAGGAAGGAAGTCTCAGGAAATCTTTTAAAGTAATCATTCAGTCAGCAGGGCATCACGCTCGTCCATAGCTTACAGGCAACATCTGAGGATCACCATCAAATGCCCATCTGGGGAGCTATATTGTGTAGCCTCACATCCAGCAATTGTTTGTAAGTCCATGTGAATTTCCTTTACAAACAAAATAAACTGTGCTCCACAGTTCTAATGTAGACAATAGAAAAAAATCTGTGTACTCATTGTATTGTGACAGACTGTATTATTGTTGTATGTGTTTAAAAGGTGTTACAGTAGCATGTGTGTGATGGAATATCTGTTCACATGAATATTACAACACATTACTACTTTATATTCATTTTAGCAGACACTCAAATCTGAATGAATGTAATGACTGCGTAATATTTAGGCTAATCAATACTGGGTCCAAGAGAACAAAGCAGCACTCATGGGTAGAGAATGAGATCAACCTGTTGTACCTGGTGAAGACATAGATCAGTCAGTGGTCTCACCAATGAAGATCTGACTGTATTGTCTCGCTGGCCCAGTTTAAGCCTGGGTGAGGGCAGACTTGGGCACTGCTGTAACACAATGAAACAGCGTGAGACTGAAGACCAGGACTCACTCGGTCAGTTTGCATTAATTATGGAGCGCTCTCAAGGATCAGAAGATCAAATGTTACTGTCCCTCCTCTCCCTATTCTCTCATCACACGTTTTAAAGTGATTGCTCACCGGCTAAATGATCATTTAAAGCGTTGTGGGTGGTTCCAGTAGTTTGCCTTGTGGTTCTAAAAATAATAATGCAGTGGAAACGAGTCCCGAGATGGAGGGATGATTAAGCAGTGAGAAAGAGAGGTCCTTCAGGAGGGGAAGGTAGGCTCATTGTGTTTCTCTCCCTCCAGCTATACAGCAGAAGGTGGGGGACTGTCCGGGAGACTGAGGAAGGGGAAGAGTAAGAAGAGATTTGAACCGAGGAAAGCCCAGAGTCTGGAGGAAGCCCAGGTGGAGATCCAGGAACTGGGAAGGAGCCTCAACAAGCAGCAGACCCCACTGAGGTGTGTATGTGTGTGTGTGTACATGGGCAGGGTTCTCCTGTGTCTGTTGACATGTATCTGCATGCATGCATCTTTTAGCGTGTGTGCATGTGTGTAGGTGTGTATGTGGGTGTGTGTGTTTGCTGTCTGTTTGTCTTAAGTCTTTGTTTCCTGGGGATGGTGCTAGACAAGCACGTCACAAATAATCCTCTTACTAGGTCCGCTTGTCTTCCTCTTTATTTCTTTGTATATTTCTTTCATATAAAATAGTATATAATAGAGTAATCTTTCATTTATTCGTCTAAATACACTGCTAATAGGTAGTTATGAAGAATAAGTACTCTTGTTCTGCATTCCTCATAATTTTTCACTTTTTTTGTCTTATGGCCACACAGGTCACCAAGTATTGAGGAGAAAGTCTTTGAAAGGCCAGAGGGTGCAGTCTCACGAAATGTAAGTCAGCACATGTAAATCCCAGAAAACACTGCCGATTAGCTATGTTTTCAAATTCAATCAATTCAAATTTAATTTAATTTATTTTACCTTCCTGTACAAGGAATGACACAACAGTACAAGAAGGACAAACATAAGAGTTACAAGGGAAAAGAACCTTTCCACAAGTGACAGTACCACATACGTCACCTTCAAAATTGTGTTAATGTAAAATGTGTTAAATATAAAAACCAACACAGACAGACACAGAGAAAAGAAAGTGTGAATTAAAAATTATAGATAATAATGACAGTAAAATGTGAATAGATAATTTAAAAAATTACAAATTAAATAACTGTTTTAAAGGGTTCAATACTGAAACAAAATCAAGTTCTTATAAATTCAAGAAGGAAATAATTTTTTGATGTCATGTTTTTCAGAACAGATAATTAGATGCTGTCTGAAGTCTGAGAAATGTGGTTTAAGTCTTGATCTGCCAAATACAACTTGACAGGAATGTTTCTGAATTGTTTGCTCTTCTTCCTCTCTGTAACATGCAGAGTTTTATCAAGCACAACAAGAGTTTCCACAAGCTCTTTCGAGACATTCCTGAAAGTGAGGAATTAACGCACAGTGAGTCTAACACAACACTTTAATCAGTTTTGCAATCTCGTTTGTTTCTTTGCATTCCAGTCATTTAAAACGTATTTATGCCCCCGGAATAATCTCAGCTCATACACACCCAAGCCACCATGACGTACACCTGTTATGTTTCGGCTATAGCGGGTGGTGATAATGACGTGGTCTTTGACTCCTTATTCAGCTACCCGTAAATGAGGAACAATAGAAAAGGTGTAACAGCACTGTGTGAGGTGTAACAGGTGGAAAAATGGCGTTATCTGCATTACATCACTCTGAAGGGGTGGTGCGGGGTGGCCATTGTGTAACCCAACGTGTTTGCTTCTCTCTCTAGCCTTCACGTGCGCCCTGCAGAAGGAGGTGGTCTATCACGGCAAACTCTTCGTGACTGAAAATTACGTGTGTTTCCACTCCTCCGTCCTGCTGAAGGAAACCAAAGTAAGCGTCCCTTAACCCAAGATGTCTGTGCTGTTTTGTGGGTCTTATTGACTTTGATGAATACTGAGCATTGTCAATAGCCTTCTAGACTTCTGGTAAGCCTCTCAGCTGTATCTGCGTTTTCAGCTATATCTGTAATCTGATTGCTGTAGAGGCCTTACTGTTTCACTTAAACTTTTCTGCTGAACAAAATTGGTGAAGGCAGACCAAAGACCATGTGTTGTCAAAGTCATACAGAACCAGGCAAAAGTTTGGACGTACTTTTCTGTCTTTATTTTTACTACTTTTCACATTTTAGAATAATAGCAAAGACATCAGAACTATGAAATAACACAAATGGAATTATGCAGTGACCAAAAGATAAAAATATAAATAGAATAAAATAAAATGAAACCTATTTTACTCAAATATTTTTTAAAAATTAAAAATTTGAATGCATGTTTCCCATTATCTTAATCAGGGGTGTCCAAACTTTTGACTCATACTGTCAGTGCAGCAGTTCATGAGGAGTCCCACCACTGACATGTACTAAAACTGTGCAAAAAAAACACACATTTCCCTCTGCTCACCACAGCCGTTTGTGACAGTGATGCATTTATCCCCTGCGTTCTGTCCCAGGTGGTGATCCATACAGCCAGTGTGCAGTCTGTGAAGAAGCAGAACACAGCTCGGGTGGTGCCCAACGCCCTGTCCATACACACCCACGAGGGGGAGAAGGTCAGAGTTCACTCTGCAATAATGCCTCTGACACTCTCACTGTTTATTCTCTTAATATTGACCTCGTCGTTGTCCCAATGGTGGTTAATCAATGTGATTAAGAACATTCCTCACGGGGACAGTAGTGGTTGTGTAACTCGTGTAACTCATACCAAAGCAGTTACAGAACGTACAGTGCAGTGCAAGGCAACATGACATTACATAAATTGTAAAATGGAAAACCTTTTGCTGCGTCAGCACTGCATATTGATTTTATTCCATTACTCAAGCGTGCATTCTTGGTGCATTTCAGTTCTTGTTTGTCTCTCTGCGGAATCGGGAGGCCTGTTACCAGCTTCTGTGCACAGTGTGTCCAAATGTGGAGGTATGTACAGCAGGGGGCGCTGTCTTCCATCTCTCTGTGGTCTCAAGGTTACCGGCCCTTTGTAATCATTGTCTTGTCTTGTTTTCTCTGTAGGAAGAGAGCGGCCACAGCAGCCCAGTTCTTTCCTCTGCTGAGAATAGCTTCGATCAAGGGAAGGATGTGGTAAGATTGTCTCTTTAGCTTCTTATTTTTAATATGTAGCAGTATTCACTATTAAGGAATTTTCTGGCTACGTCATGGATCTGTAGGTGGGCTTCAGTGGGTAAGGAAGCTGCTGGTCTCATTCTTATTTTCTCCATAGAACTCCAGCCATTCCAGTTTGGAGGATGGCTTTGATGTTAAAGACCCCATCGACCAGCTGGATTCACCCCTACCCAAGCTGACCAGAAGTAAGTGTCCTGCTGGTATGGACCACCATTGCTGTGATTGGGCTGGAACCACTGGAGCTACCAATATTTCAGAGTCAGGCAAAAGTGTAATAGATCAGTTGGGTGTAGTAGATGCAGTTGAGAAGTAATATTTGTATCCTGATCCATGGTTCCTTTCAGATGAAAGACCTCATGGGAGCAGCTCCACATCCACAGACAGGGACCAGGAGGACAGCTCCACTGAAGAGCAAACAGGTACCCCACTGCCGAAGCACACGCGTGCACACACACACACACACACACACACACATATATACCACCACACACACAGACCAAATACATCCATATAAAATATGATGGCTCTCTTTTGTTGCTAGAGCAGTTGTTTGAACAGTTCCCATGGGCTAATGACACTAAACTGCTGTGGTCTTTTTCTCTCCCTTTACAGGACACTCTTGGATTTGGGCCATAACTGAGAAGGTCAAATCCCTCCTCATACTGAGAGAGACCAGTAACCTCAACCTCCTCCTCTTCATCTACCTGCTCCTGTGAGTCCTATTCTTGCCTTTCCATCAACAACTTATGCTGTGATCCCCTTGGGGCAGCAGTGTAGCATAGTGGAGCAGCGTTTGTAACCAAAAGGTTGCTTTTTTGATTCCCCACTGGGGCACTGCTGCTGTACCCTTGGGTAAGGTAATTGCCTCAGTAAATATCCAGCTGTATAAATGGATAATATGTAAAAACTGTAACGTATGGAAGTTACTCTGGGTAAGAGCATCTGCTAAATGACAATAATGTAATATAATGTACATAATGACCTAGGTATCCCATTCACATTCACTCCTTAATATATATCAAATACTCTGAGTTTCATTCCCTTCTTTACAGAACCCTAATACTAGGAATCTTGTTCCCTGTGCTGTTACCAGCACTCACAGCCACAGTAGAAAGTCACATATGACACAGTTTGCAGGACATGTTAAATGCTGTGCTGGAATACGAATTATGCATGTGCAAAATCGGGTGATGGGTGTGCCGTAGACATTGTTTAGATATCAGATCTGAAAGTTCAACATCAGATGTCAAACCACAAAATTGAAACCAATTTACATGTGCATTCTGGGCATTTCCGGGATTCTATGATCATTTAAAAGTATAAAAATGTGTCAGGGGCACTACAAGAGTTCACAGTCACCCCAAAATATCCCCCATAGATAAATTTGAATATTGAACATGAATCAAATGAAGATTTTGAAGAATTTTGGCAGAGGTGCATATGCCTGTTGTGAGGCATTTTCTCAGAAAAAAGGGTAAATGTACCTCAGATTCCAAGGAAGACTGGGGAGATATATAAAAGCCATTATTTCAGGGACAAGAACAAGTTAAAAACTGCAAACTGCTTAATCAAGGTACTTACTGCACACCAGTACATATTTATGTAGCTACATGATGCAACTGGAGACACATGTTATGCTTAGATTAGATAATTGCATCATTGGAAGCTAATGTCAAGCTCTGTGTACACCTGCACTCTACAAGGAAACATTTCCCTCAAGTAAGCTGAGAGCAAAAGATGGAAGAAAGGATTAAATTTGAACTTAAAAAAAAAAAACAAAATAACTAGAATATAATCTATTAGTAAAAGTAATTATATCATAGGAACGGGGGCAGTTGATCTCTTTATTAAGATCTGGGAAAGTAGCAGCTTTAATATTGAATATCTTAAATGTTTCATTCTGTGCTAGAAATTTTGGTCTCTCTCCACTTCTTATCAAGCATGGTTTGCTCTCAGCGGCTGCCTTTTTCAGAGCGTTAGAATCACCATGGTTGGTATAATACTTTTATATACAGTACGATATTTGGTATTTTCTAACCAAATGGCATATTTATGTTCGTTTTCCCCATTTCTGAGCTTTCTTTTTGTGTGGCCAATATACAGTATAAGCAACCAGCAGATTTCACCTGTAGGCAAATTAAGAAGAGAAATTCCAATTCAAAAAATGTTTGATTCAATGTCTTGTTTGTAAAAACATCCATAACATGGCTTGTTTCAACCATGTTGTCACAATAATTACAATTAATTGAATTTGCTGAACTATTTAAGGTTGTTCAAGTCATGTTTCCTTTTTGAGCCTGGAGGAGCTTCGTACCTATTTGTCTTTTTAGTGTAGGGGCACGTTGTGACTGAAATAATATATTATATATGGAACTGTCACGTATGCCACAGTGTCCAAAATATTTGACCTGAAACTCAAAGTAGAAATGACGCTGGGAATGATTGCACTTTAGACATAGTCAGATCTGAAAGTTCAAAATCAGATGGATATCTACAGATTATCACATGGTATCACAAAAACTGCCAAACCGATTTGCATGCCTGTCTAGAGATGTTATTTACCCCGTTTGTGTAGTCAGACTTTTCCAGGAAGTAATTACTGTCTTATATGACAGTTTGCTGAGTTGATTGCGTGCCGTCCGGTATGCTGTTTTTCAAGATTTTACCGCAGTGTAACATTGAGCCCATGCTATTTGTTTTCATTTGAGATTTTAAATAAGATGGTTTTGGTTCACGGTGAGCCTCTTAATCAGGTCATGCACGACAGAGTGTGACATGTGACCCTCGTGAGAAGGTGGCTCAGTGCTCGTTTGCTCATGTCTGCAGGGTCGTGCTGCTCCTGCTGTCTTCTGGGTACATCGGCCTGCGCATCGTCGCCTTGGAGGAGCAGCTGTCCTCCATGGGGGCACTGCCAGAGTTCACCTTGCAGAGTGGGTAAGACCCCAAAACCCGGCATTCTCCCTCTCCTTCCAAAAGTTCCACGGTCACTGTACTAAAGGGCTTCTGCAACTCCTTGCTGCGGTCCACCACTCTGTGGATGGGACCCAACTCAAGGTCCCCTCATTAGAAAATGGAGCCAGAAGCCTACTCTGAAAAATCTATAAAAGCACTTGTTGTCATGTTTCATTTCCTCCAAAACATTTCTTTTTCTTTTATTTTGTTACATAGCTATGTTATTTATATTGTCATCATTAATTATCACTTTACAATTATGATTAGCATAACTTACTCCTGTATGTTTTGCATTGAAGTGGGATTAGACAGACCCAAGCTTTTGCGTTCTTCACCTTTCACCACACCAACCCCAGCCTGACTTCTCCTAAGGCACAAATGCAGTGCAGCATGGAGGAAAGCAGTTCAGTAAAACATGCTTAACTTTCCCCTTTAGTGCGCATTTCCTTGAATGCTTATCACCAGCACAGCACATGTTGACATTATAGCACATTCCTCTCGCATTGAAATAACAACGCAGTGAGACGTTCTGTTCTTTGTCTGTCATGCATCGGCTGAGGTGGGAGGTACCTCAGGTTGGGGTGGGAGGTGCTTCAGCCTATAGTATCATGTCACCAGGTGTTTTCCTAAAAATCACTCCACCACTGTATCTCATATGATCCACCTCCTCAGGGTGGAGCTAGACGCCTCCCTCCAGTGATGCTGTATTATTGCGTGGATGCTTGTGCAATGTCCTTCACAATTCCCTTAAGGAATTCGAAAGCCGGTTCTGAATTCTTGTAAAAGCCTGAAGCTTTATTTGAATTTTTTTTTTCAACTGTGCTTATGTGAAGATCTATATGTGTGCGTACGTACAGTATGTGTGTGGGAGGGTGTTCTGACAGCACTTATCTGATGTAATCATGATTTCTTCTGTTCTCCCAGGTACAAAGACACATGACCTTTTGCATGAGGGAGAGGTGGGATGCTGTGGAGGAGGAGCGTGATGGGAAACCTTGCTCAATACTTCCTGGGAAGACAAGATCGTTTAGCTCATCCGGTTTCCCATGGACAATAATGGAAAATGTTTTTTTTCTTTGTCATTGTTTAAAATTCAAGTGATGTCTGTTTCCCCATATCCATTTGCACCATTCTTCATCCACCCTCTGTAATGCCCTGGGGCAGGACCTCAGAGAGCAGGACATTTGAGCATCTGAGCCAGGCTTGTGGTTGAGTTTGGCTGCAAACACTGACTTTTGCTACATCCCCGTACTGTATTGAGTACTGAGTATTGTGGTGGATTTACTCGTGACGGCAAAGACAGCGGGCCTGTCTCAACACTGGCGCGAAGCAGGGAGCCTGGTGACAGATTCTTTGAACTTCATTCAGTGCAGACTCTGTACATGTTGTTCTTTCTCTCTGACCTCTGCCATGAAACACTCGGCTTTATTCCTGGATTTTTCTCATTCCTTACAGATGGAGCATAATCTGTGAGATGTAGATGGAGTGTGATTTTTTTCCTTTACCTTAGTTTTTCTTTTAAGAAACAAAAAACTAAACTTTTCTTTGATGACCAAAGACTCAGGTATCAGCCAGACACGCACATGGGAATTTTCAGGAAGAGTTTTTTTATTTTGTGCTGCTGTTAACACTGTTAGGTTTTTAGTGCTCAGTTTGTGTACTGTATGTGTGGCTGAAAAATTCCTACATTTTAGGTAAGGTTACTCTGCAGTGCTCTTTATGCAGACTTTCACCCAAAACGTAATATATGATAAAATCTGAACCCGCCCCACATAAAAAATGTTTTATATTTGCCAAAATAGACAACAAACACCAGAAAAAATATTATCTATATTTATGGGATATGCTGTAACATTGCTCCCTTTTAAGATCTACAATATATGTTTTCAACTGTATAAATTAATGAGGAACTAAGAGAGCTCTGTATGAAAAAAATATATTCCTCATTTTGAATTTTATATTTTAAGTTGTATTGTTTTCATAAAGATTTATCAACGCATTAATGATTCATGTTCAGAGAATATCAAGTATGATTGGGTGTGCTGACCTTTAATACAAAAAAGGTTAAAAAAATGAAACAACCTGATTTGGACTGATGACTGATGGTTTTGACAGTATTTCATATACTCATTAACAATTGAAAAGGCTCACTTGCAAAACATCCACTGCTTCTTAGGTTACATTATCACCCTGTTGTCAAAAACAAGTACCCTGAGGAATTTCAGAGATCAAGTAAAATTTTGTAGCTAGAGAATGTAATATGCTATCCAAGCCTTTATCTTAAGGATTGTTGGGCATTGCATGTTTCCCTTCTACAGAAGCAATTCACTGAACAGTAAACGCACAAGATGTACAATGGCAGCTTTTGTATATACTGGCTTTAGCCGCACGTACAAGATGTTTTTCATCTGATCTGCTGTACAATAATGAATGATTTTATTGGTTCTTGACGAAACACCAATGAAAAATGAATATGATACTGTCATTTAGTCTGCGCTGGATGTGTGATTGATTTTAAAATAGAGCAGCCTGCCTGTAACCTGCATTACATGGTGCTGTAGCCTTTTCACAGCAATGTGGGGGGAAGATAAGATAATGCAATTCAGACTGTCATTGTAATTCACTCAACCTTACATCATTTATTTTCCATGCTTGTGGTCCCTCTCCAACAAAAAGGTCCTCAGACCCCTCCAGCTTGGCCACAGCTCTTCTTCCTGCTTTTGTACTTTTTATTTAATCAGTCCTCTCAGCTGATGCAATAATGTTACGATATAATTTTATCTTCTGCAATTGCCTGTCCAGTAAATGACACAAATTGGAAGAATCTATAGTGTCTCATCTCTCTCTCTTGCACAAGCTTCTGGTGGGTGGTGGGCGGAATCTCTGGTGCTTCTCCGTGTCTCACAGTGATGGGACACAGCCTGATGGAGGCAGATCACCAGGGCGCTGCTCTTATGAGGGATTAGGGACAGGGAAACTCCGAACAGGCAGTACGGGGTCCTCTATGGGCTCAGAGGCTCTGTCTCACTGTTTCGTAAGGATAGCTCTTCATACTTCCCTCTGTCTGACTTTGACCTCTGTTCTGTCTAATTCCCCCTGTCTGATGACTCCACGCTTTGGGCTCCTTTGGTTTGAATACCTGCCAGCAGGTCGTTGGCCATGCGTAAATGTCAATGAAATTCAGCAGCTGTTTTTTGCATTTGTATTTTTTACTTGCATGTCTTGTATTTTTTAATTTTTTTTGTTCTGCATCTCACGATTACACAAGGGTAAAATACCTACTTATTTGCACTCTGTGACATTTAATGCCATCTCTGTGAGCCTGGCTTTGGGTTCCTTGAAAAATAAATGGAAAAAATTAAATCAATGCAGAATGTCAATCTCAAGTTTAGAAAGAGGCGATAAATCCAGAGAAGACACTGAATCACACCTAGATTCATGTTGGTATCTTTCACTCTGACTTATTAGTCCCTGATTATTTTTAAATACTACGTATTTAAACATAGTTATCAACTGTATCATCAATAGAAATGGGGAAAAACTTTCACTTTCAGATGCCTTGCTATTTCCTTGAAGCTAGCTGTTATAATGGAAAATAAATAGCATTTTAGCATACACTTTCCGTACTAGATGGGTCTAATATTGTGCAGAATGGAGAAACATGGTTAGTGATTGCAGACCAGTAAAAAAAGTTGTTAAAAAAGCACGTTGTATGTTTCTGGCACAGTAAAGATGAGAGTTCACTCACAAGGAGAATTATATCTCTTTAAATGGAATCATTGTGTGCAACAGTACAACAGCATGTCACTCTTAAGATAAGAACATTTTTGCTTTTACGTCCCTTTGATGCCAACAGATGAAAAATGTATGCAGTACTCTTTGGTCAACTATAGTATCACTTCGAACACATGTATTTTGAAGAACCTGACATCAGCAAAGATATCACGAGAATCAATTGAGATCAAAAGTGGAGCTATTGCACACCTGGATATGTGTATTAGCACATTGTATTATTTATAATGTATTCATTAATCTGGATAAACTGAATAAGGCATTATCTTCAGTTACCTTGACAAATACTTTATGTGTAAGTTTTAGGTTGTCCTTATAGAGGCAGTGCACTGCCTATACTGTGTCACTCAGAAGAAAATTATACTTGAGAATGTGAAGGGGCATGCTTAGCTACACAATTTACAGATGACAGATTTTTTTATAAACTGCTTACAGAGCATTTCTGGTATTAATATCCCTAACTATGATAAGCAATGGTGCATTTTTACATTATATGCGTATGTAGTGGACATCACAATCTTCATTAACTTGTCCCTTGTGTGTGCTACACATGAACACTAGGTGGCAGTGTGAATATTTGTTCAGTGAAACTAACGAAATACTTTGCTTTTTACTGATAAGTCATCTTTTATGAGCCCAGACAGATAGATGTGCAACCATGTACAAAGGTCACTTCTTTGTTTCTGTTTCTGTCCATTAAAAAAACTTTCTGGGGAAAATTTTGATGTAATATTTTTATCCATGTCAAGGTCAAAACATGAACACATACATATGATGCCAAAGAATCAAGAGCAATTACCCAAATAATTATCAGGATGGGCATGGTTGCATATAACGAAGAAAGAGGCTCATATGATTACATGCATGTGCATGTTACATGTCTGTGAGTTCATTCTCTATACTGGAACAGAGCACAGAGTGATCAATATTCTCATCTATTTGCTGTCGGTGAGCCTTAAATAAGTAGTGTACCACTATTATTTTGAGTGTTTTTTTCCCTTGTCAGTCAAAAAATGAAAGTAAATACAAACTGAAAACTGTAAAAGCTGTCCTGATATGTACTGCCACAATCAATTAGGCAGCTATTATCACATTCATTGATAAAGTCAGTATGTTTCTGCTGAAGTTTTCTTGACTGGATCTAGCATACACCTTTGGGAAAATGTTAATGTTAACCTGACATTTCCTCAATGACACACAAAGACATGAACTCCCTACACAACGCAGGTCAAGCTTGAAAATCTGAAAACGTGTACACAAACTCAGCCTTCGACAGGTTAAAGGCACCCCCCTCCAATTTGCACAGAGGGGCTTTACTGTTTTGGTCACATGATCAACTCCCGGGGTGTCCTGGCTCCAGGCTTAAGGGGTGTTTCTGATTGGCCAGCCGGGCTCCTGTAGCCCCACAGTGTTCAGGTCAGTGTGGAAGACAGGCAGGGCCATTCACAGCTCGCCCTGTCAGTTCGCTGCTTGTTCCACTGACCGCTTACATGTGGAGCTTCAGACCGAGAGCAGCTGTTTCCAGACTCCTGTAACCATGTCTCCGCACGGATTTCTCATCCTTGTTTTCATGGCTGGCATTTTAAGCAGTAAGTAACTGGAGTTCATGCTTGTGTTTCTCTTCTTAGTTCTGAATCTAAAGTAAATGTTTTTGGAGGTTGGCTTCTAACCAAATAAACTGCATTTAACAGACCAAGTACAATAAAACTGTATTGGGTTCTGACTGTTTCTTAATTTCACACTTTCGGAAGCCTTTTTTTTCTTTAGGAAGACATTACTTCTATTGCATAATATTTACTTATAAAAAATTCCAACAGTGATGTTTATTGTCCAGTATCATCCAGTATTTTACCTAATCAGTTTTTGAATGAGAATTTCTTTCCAAAGTATTGTAACCATGTTGTAAACAAACACTGGAAAAAGGAAATTTCCGATATTGATATACCTGCGGATACCTAACATATCAACAAGGAGGAAACTAATTGTATTGCAAGAGCAGAAAGTCAAAGCAAAGCAGTTCCAGGTCGTTTTCTCTCTAACTTTACACCACAAATATGAGTTACCTCCAACTTAAGGGTAATAACAGTGATATTAATCTGATCTTATTACTCAGCATAGCAGGTATTAGTAGAGCAGTCCAATCAATGGTAGTATCTTTTGTCTTGCAATGGCTATTCTTAGAGCAAACGAATGTGCTGCTATCCTGTCAGTATACAATTTGTACTCTCATTTCTGTTGTCCTGTTTTAACAGTTGAATGTAATAGAAGGCAAGGAGACCAGCCGTGCAGTGCTACTTGCACTGGTAAGAGAGCGGATAACATTCACAGCACCTGAGGCATAGCATGTTTCACAGCTTTGGAAAAGGAGAAAACATCTCTATATTTAACCAGATGATAACTACCATGTTCAGCAGTAACGGCCACTAATCCGACACATTTCCATAATTACCTGTTCAGGAAGCTCAGGTGTGGGCTTCCTGCCTAATGATAAAACAGTGCGGTCAAGAGTATTAACCCACAGCAATAGTATCATTTGCTGATGCCTGTCAACACTGCTGCACATCCATGATTCAATAACTGAATTGTAAGTGTAATTGAATACAACTACAACTGAATTCACCTGATTTATCACTGAATCCAGGAGACATTTTCATTTACACATTAGCCAGACACTTTTATTCAGAGCAGCTCACAAAAATTGCATTCAATATAGTTAAACATGCAGCCATATAGCTTCTGAATCAATAGTTACCATACTTAAAGCTTAATACTTAATAAAGCAGTTTTGACATTACACTGAAGACAACAAGAATGAAATTTGTAAACTCTCCTATGTTTTCATGTTGAATTAATATGTGACATTGCTTTTTTGCAGTTACCTCTGACCTGCGCTACCAGAAAGGCATGAGATATACCTACAGGTACAGCACCGTGACAACCAGCTCACTGCAGAGTTCCCCCTCGGACAGCAGTGGCCTGGCTCTCGACTGTCTCATCGACATTGATGTGCTCTCCGGTTGTCAAATGAAGATGAAGGTCTGATCCATAATTCTTTTTTCTTTATGGTTCACTGATTTTAATTTTTGATACCTAGCCAAAACAGTAACACCTAAATGCCAGTGTTCTCCATATACAATATTTATTCAAATCATTTTAGACGTATCCAATTTAATATGTAGCCACTGGGCTGTGGTTGAGTTTAATCCAAAGACTTGGCGTTTTCTGTGATATTCTAGAGGCACGATATTGCATTGTTCTTTTATTAAGGTGTCTTTACTGTTTTGTTTCAAACTTCCATGCATCTGTTTTCTCCAGCTGAGGAATTCGCAGATCAAGAGGGTTTCTCCGCAGAAGGAAAATTCGGTGCAGCGCTTGAAGAATCTGAGGTAGATCTGAAGTGATTCTCATGTGCTGATTCCACTGTACAGTACTGATGATATACAGTGATATGTGGAACTTCTGATGTGCAGAGTTACTGTTTGTGTGGCAGTGTGGCATGGTGGGAGAGAAGCATGTAGGTTGCAGATATAAATGCTATATGAAAAAAAATCTTCTGTAACACCTTTGAGTGAGACACTTAACCTGCATTGCCTCAGCAAATATGCAGCTGTACAAATGGAGAAAGTGTCACATTTAACCTATGTCAGTCACCCTGGGCAAGGTCGTCTGCTGAGCAAATAAGTAATGTAACGTAATATTGGACAGGGCCCATCAGAGTAATGAAAAGCAGACGCCACATCAACAGCGTATGAGGTCAATCAAAGAATCCCCCACCACTGGAATGTTTACATTCACTGCTGCGTTCACTTGGGGCCCGATTTCAGCTGGGTTCAAATCACTTTGGCCCTTCGCAAACACACGTTGTTGTCATATCCGTGTTTGGGTGCAACTCAGATTTGGGACCGGCGCTGAACAGACAGCTGCCGTGAGGTGCAGCCCAGGCTGATGAGCCAGGTTAGCCCACCGGGCCGCTGGGAGGCGGGGGAGGCCCATCTGTTGTTTGTGTTTCCAGGGAGGTGCTGGAGAGGAATCCCCTGCTGTTCTCCCTGCCGGACGGGAAGGTGGCGGAAGTCTGTCCCCGGGAGGGGGAGGCAGCGTGGACGCTCAACATCAAGAGGGCCGTACTGAGCATGCTCCAGACCTCCCACACTGGGGAGACGCAGGAAATGGTAGAGGAGGTGAGGGCCCGGGTCAGACAGCCGTCGGCCCCACAAGATGCAGTCCTCTGATCATGTGTGAAGCAGAATCCACCTACAGCTCAAGGGAGATGACAGAACTCCCCCAACACAACAGTGGAGATCTGGAGACCCAGTACAGCACACAGTTGTTCTAGAAATGTATTGGTATCTCTCTGAAAGTTAGTCATTTTCAAATCCAAACAACTTACTTGTGTAAACAGGGGTCAATGGAAATTATGTGAGAAAATCAGGCAAAGCTCAGAGAAAGTAATGAGCTGCGAATTACACATTAACCATTTATAAATTACAAGGGCGTCTAATTTGACATTGCTAACTAAATACTTTCTAAATTTTTTTAAGAATAAATTCTTAACGTACTTTCCAGGAAACTTTCCATTTTCAAGCAAAATTCACGTAACAATTCAGGCTGTTCTTGGTTCTGTGGTTTGAGACCTCTCCGTGTTTTTTGTCTAGACGGACGTGTACGGCACCTGCGTGAGCCGCTACGAGCGGAGAGGGCCCGTGCTGGTGAAAACGCGGAGCCTGCAGCAGTGCCTCCGAGACAGGCTGGCTCAGTTCTGGCTCCACTCTGTGCCTCTCACCGAAAATACTGCGAGTCCTGTGAGTACCGCCGCCCCCGCCATGCAGTTCCAGGGCAGTGAGGCTGAGTGGTTGTGCCAAGCCTGTGTTCGACTGCGTCAGACTGTGCAGTAACAGGCTCTGTGCAGTGCAGCAGCACAAGGAGTCAGTGTCAGCACAGCTCAACTGCGGGAAAAATCTGTCAGTTTTCTTCATATTGTATATGCATTACACCTATCAGACTTTAAGGAAATGAAATGTAATAATCCATATCAGGGAAGTCAGAGTGTGTCCCCACCTGCTAGAGAGTATAGTACCAAGGGGCAGTCTGGGCTAGCACAATCCTCCTGTGTGGTGCAGCTGTCATGAATTGGGGAGAGGGGTGCGAAAAAAGAGAATGCAGACAGAAGAAGAGAGGGAGGAATGAAAAACAGTGAAGAAGCATTGATCTCAGTGTAAATATGTGAAAAAGACCAATCACAACACACTTTCACATAGCATAGTTTGCCATTATGTGGAAACATGAAGGTATTTTGATATAAAGATGTTCTAGAACCATGCCTGTGTTCCAAGAGCAGGCTGTGGAGTCCAGGGTGCAATGTGCTCAGCGCCATGGAGATGCGGCCATGGAGGAGGTCAACTGCACGGAGACGGTGCACCTGGCACCTCTGTCTGGCACCTCAGGTGGGGTGCAAACTCAGACCATCTCCACGCTTACCCTTCTGAGGGCCCAGGAGGGAGCAGGTGCAGGTAAGGGTACCACTTGCTGACAGGGAAGCCACACTCCTGGCTTACCCGTTTCACTCTCTCTAAGGCTCATTGAGCTTTGTAAAGCATTTCTGGCTGAGGTGTATTATTCCTCGCCCCGCAGAAACGATGGGTCCGGTGTACTCCAGCGATCTGAGATTTGAGGAAGAGGCCGGAAGTCTGGGCCAGAACTGGCAACCAACACCTGAAGAGGCCTCTGACACAGTGAGGAGACTCTGTGCCTTAAAAGCAGACCATCAGCAGGTGAGGAAATGACCAACATTCTCTGTCCGATCTGAACATCATTGATTTTGAAGTATAACACCGATCATGATGCAACAACAAGCGCAATACCAAGCTGCCCGTCTGATAATTAATCGTGTCAGCTCCAATATAATCAGCGCAGTCAGTTTAACAGGTAAACAGACAAGTGAACACCCCCATCGATGTTGCAATTCCTAATTAACACGTGAGTGAGAATTTAATGTCATCCTGTCAGTTTGAAGGAAGTCAGGTCGCCCACTAATCTTCTGCTGGAATCTATGCATATGTGGTTTTGTTGTTTGATTTTCCGGGTTGTGCTCTGGTTTGATGTGGGCCCACATTAAGAAAATGAGTTGCCTGGAAAAGCCGCAAGCTTGTGCAACTGCTTACGTGTCCTCTTGTTGTTCGTGGGAAAAGAAAGCACGGTTGTCCTTTAACATGAGCCTTGCCAGGCTGATCCCGGCCAGCGCTGACATTAAAGCCGCAGTGCCGCTGCTGTCGTTGCCAAGTGTGTGTGCGCCGAGGTTTGGCCGAGAAGGGGGCTCCTTGCCCTGTGCAAACACATCTGCGGGATCCCTCACAGAGGCACTCAGTCAGTCCCCAGCATCTGAACACTGTGAACTGGCAGCTTTAATTAGAGACTGGTGTTTACATGGGAGCGATGCTCAAAGTGAGGAACGGGGCACGCGGTCGTTTGAAATCTGAAATCATTGTATTTGGTCCTCCGTTTTCAAAAGGAGTGCGTCATTTTTGGTCACCTTGGAGCCTATCTGTAGGAAGTAACATAGGGCGGAGCAAGAATTTTTTCCTGCGATTCGAATCTATAACCTTTGTATCACTGCTGCGGCTGTTCTATACTGTGCTATGCAGCAGGTTACATTTCAATAATCTTTCGATGAAAAGAGTATGCAACTTTCTCATTCTTTTCTCTAATTTCCCTTGGTCTCCACCTTTTGTAGGGAGGAGGTAAATTCTCCCTCATTGAGTTACATTTCCTAATAACAGCTGAGAATTCAATTGAACATTTCATTTTGTGTGAAATAACATTGCTGCTTATGTCCTCTTATGTCAGCTTATTTATTTCAGAAAAGCCTATTTGTTCTCTAAGCTAAGTGGGCAATAATTAATGCCTATTTTTTCATTTATTTGGTGGTGCTAATTGTTATAAGCTCTGTCCCAGGTTATTTTGCTGGATACGTTTCTGTCTATGTTCTACTTCATTTTCATTTACTGCCCACATTACATTACAAGCATTTAGTACACACTCTCATCCACATTGACTTACACAGGTTACAATTTATTGTCATTATTTTTGCATGTCATCCATTTAAACAGCTGGATGTTTTTTTACTGAGGCAATTGTGGGTTAAGTACCTTGCCCAAGGGTACAGGAGCGGTCTCCCAGGAGGGAATCGCACCAACATCCTTTTGGTTACAAGCCCTTACCACTATGCTATGCTGCTGCCCCACTTAAATTACACTTATTATGCTTTAATAAGCGTAAGTTAAGTCTTGGTGGAACCGGCGGAAGATTCAAAGAGATTTCAACTTCTCCTTGTTTCTTCCCTCCTCCAGCAGGCAGAACTGTTCCTGCGCCTGGCGTTCCAGCTGAGGGGTCTGTCCCTGCACCAGCTGCAGGAGCTCTGGCAGGAGGCGTCCTTCAAGTGTCGCGATGACTGGTCAGTCTCTGTGTTCATCTGCCGCAGCATCCGCAGTGACTTCGTTGTAATGGCAATTGGCTCAAGGCTGCTCTAGAAAGGGAACTCCAACAGAATGGGGGTGCAGGTCAATGAAATGAAATGGCAGGAGGAAAAGCAGAACATGCCAGATGGAACAATCTTTAATTTCAAGGTCATGGGGGTTTATTGTGCTTTGCTTTAGAGCAGGGTTCGACACTGTGGCACTTAGGCGAACAGAAAAGAGGCATTAGACAGCAGAAAACGAAACAGTATTACATAAAGTCAGAACACACAAAGGAACAAGAGAGACAAAACAGCATTCTTGGGATGACTAAACTAATGACTTCAATGCCTGATAATGCTGCCTTAGGGTAACCATTGCAGCTTGTCAAGTCATGCATTGAAGGTATTTAGTTTCGTGTTCCTCAAGAGCTCTAGATAGAGGCCGAGGAGGACAGCTGTTTGGGGCAAAGGTGTTGTTGTTCACAATGGTAACCCACTGCTGATAACTGTAGATGGTGATGGTGGCGAGTCTTTGGAATCCTCAAAGCCTGGCTATGTGACCTGCCTCGCCCTTTACATGGATACATTTGCACACAGATTCCTGAATGATCTTCAGCTCTTTTATATTTATTATCAGGCGTGATGACTCAACATTGTGTTAATAATGTGCTGACTTCAGCAGAGCAGGTGCTTCCCAAAAAAATGAATCACAGTTTGCGTCTTTTGCATCAAGATTCAAAAAACTTTATTGTCTACCACAATGATAGAAAATTTTCCTGGCTTTGGGGCTCATAAAAACATAAAAACATACACCAATGAAAAGCATATAAAATTACATTAAAACACAATCACTTCCATAAATAAGTAAATAAGAACATGTGTGCAAAGCTAGTTAAGAGTCTATTTGGCCCTAAATGTCACAAAACACGCACACTTCTAAGGATTGATTTGGTCTTTTCAAAACAATTATTTAATTTTCTGGAAATCATCGTTGTGTGGGTGATCGAGTTCATCTGAGTCTTACCGCATTACACACATGCCATGTCATGCAGAGTGAAATATCATAATGTCATTAAAAAGAATGCTGTTTGGATCGCAAAGATGTTTCCGCATCAAAGCCAATCCCATGTACAGCACCAGTCAAAAGTTGGGCCACACCTGATTAAGATAAAGGGAAACATGCATTCAAAGACATTTTGATCTAAAGACTTACCCTTGAATGCCTGAAATTTGTTTCTTTAACAAATACAAATAGTGACATTGATGCCTATGTATGAATTTCTTTCCAATAAATTTTTAAGTTTAAAAAATATTTTTTTTGGCTGTTTTGAAGAATCTAGAATATGAGATTATCTTGATTTGTATGTAACAGTTTTTTCGTCACTGCATAATTCCATTTGAGTTATTTCATAGTTTTGACGTCTTTGCTATTGTTCTAAAATGTTGAAAATAGTAAAAATAAAGAAAGAAAAGTGTGTCCAAACTGTTGACTGGTACTGTAGGTAACAGAACAATACAAAAAGAAGCAGTAACCAATGAATACACCACCCAGTGCTGTGGCATCTCCCTATACCCATATGGGCTGAATTATGCTCCAGTGTGCTGTCCAAAAGCAGCATGATTATGAATCTCAAGCCTTGCAAAGTTTAGCTCTGCTTCATTAGAAATGTGCCCCTGTTTCTTTGCCATTTCTGAGCTCTCTCAATTATCTCAGATATCACCTTTATAATACACCACCAAAACCTTCTGTAAATAGTCACTGAAATGGGAATAAAATGTTCTTAGATGAACATATAAAGACATTTACTAGGTGTAATCTTCTGATCTACACACCACTTTTAACATCAGTCCATTCAGAAGATTGAAATCTCATTAGAGGGTGGCCTTCCAGGGTAGTGAAGTGCTAATAGTGATATTTTCCTCTCTCTCTATCTCTGCCTTGAACAGTGTATGTAGTTATAATGAGTATCTGCATATTTAAGCATTTCATTAAGTATAAGGAAGAGATATAACATAGCACACAGGTGTGCAGCACCATCATCTAACAGATCCAATACAGCATCAATCCCAAGGAACACCGTGTTATGGCATTCAGGCCTGAATCCTACAATTTATATTCTCGTAATGTTAGGTATTTTTAAGCAAGTATTGCATAAAGTACATTTCAAACAGAAATGAAGGGTATGGTGTTAGGGGCTATGGCCACTCCGTATCCGCGTTTCTGCATGAAAACACTGGCGAATGAAACCATTCTCTGTCCACGGGTACCCCAGTTGTGAAAGGGTCCACAGCTATAACGTGCTGAGAGAGGACAGAGGGGGCCTGTCTATGGGGGCTGCCTCAACCCACCTCCTCCCCTCCTGATTGGAGGAGGCAAAATAAACAGGATGTCCCGCTTCCTCGCTGATCTAACATCTGTTGCGCAATAAGCGAATTACTGAATGGATCGACTTTGCCAATTTGAAATTCCACTTGAGGTGTTGTTACCTGTCACAATCGTTTACCTTTCCCGTGTTACAATTTTATGTAATAATTTTCCAGAACTACAAATTTATCCAAAAAGATTCCAGCTGGTTTCTGTGACAATTTTGTTATCCAACTAGATATATTAATAATAGTGGAAATGTGAGATTGGACACAGGATAGAAACTTGTTGCACTAGGGATTTTCCCTTAGAGGCAAAAGTGAAAGCAGCGTATCGCAGCAAAAAACATAAAGGGAACTATTTATTAAACAGTTTTAAAAACACGTTTTTGTCATACATACGCAGCTCAACTTGTCATTTTCCTTTGGGACCTGGCATGATAGTGATGTTATATGACTGACATTTGGGTTTTCCTATTGCAGGCAGCCTCTGGCGGACGCCCTCCCTGCATGCGGCTCGGAGGCGTGTCTCACCCTCATGACAAGCCTCATCCTGGGCGGCGAGGTGGAGCCAGAACGGGCGTCCTCTTTCCTCTCTTCCTTTGCCTTCATCCCCCGCCCCACCCCAGCAATGATCCACTCTGTCACCGTGAGTAGAACACCACCTCAATCCACCACATGGGCTGCAGTGTGGAGCAGCCCAAACACAAGAAGAGCATTAGGCTTTAGATCCGACCCAGAAAAAAAAATGTTGACCATAACAGAGAAATGAAAGCAGCGTGGTGAATGATTGGAGTATAGTTATTGTACACTTTGTATCACTGTGGATCTAACCATCAGACAGCTTGTCAAATTGCCATTCTCATTATGAAACAATCTTTTTATCCTGATCTTTACATGTACATTTTAAGATGTACAGTGTGATACTTGATTTTAAATTCAAGAGCAAGACTGAAATAAAATTGAAAGCATTTTTGAAATGTTGTCTGAGGCCTGAAAATGGGCACGTTTGGCTCAGGAATAAAAGGCAGGGAATGTTTACAGTACTTGAAAACTCACTGAAAATGCTGTTAATACATTCACTCTGAAGTTTTTTTTTTATGCAAAGCCAGAAATGTTCCTGCCAAGGCGGTGCACAGCAGCACCTACTGAAGATGTAATGAAATATGTGCAGAGAGACTGGCCCGTAGTTGACACTTCCAGCCACAGCTCACACTCTGCTGATGGACTCTGCGTTCCTCAGGCTTTGCTGCAGTCTCCGGAGGCCCGCCCCGGTGCCCTGCTGGCTGTGTCCTCATTGGTCCACTCCCTGTGCCACAGGGCGCGGTCGCCATGCAGCGAGTTCCCTGAGGTCCAGGGGCTGATGCATGTGTTGAGGGAGATGCTGGGAGAACACTGCGGGGATGAGGATACTTCACAGCTTACTGAGGTACAGCATGGAATGATGATGATGATGGTAATGATGATGATGATGATGATGATGTTGATGATGGTGATGGACATGATGTTGATGATAATAATAATGATTACAATGATGTTGACAATATTGATGATGACGATCATAATAACTATAATAACATCATCACAATTATCATAACAATGACAGTGATGATGGTGGTGGTTGTTCTGTGTGCAGAAGCTCGCCGTGCTGAAGGCAGTGGGGAATGCAGGCCTGGCTGCAGCCCCTCTCACCCCTGTGCTGAGTGCCTGTGCCCAGAACCATTCCAGCCCGCTGGAGCTGAGGCTGGCTGCCATCCATGCCTTCCGGCGCATCCCCTGCAGTGCCGACGTCAGTATCACAGAGTGGTGCCAATCTGGGGCTTTGTTTTAGCACAGCTGACTGTGCTGTTTTAGCAACAGGGCACCTCATGGAGCTGTAATACTTTTAATAATTGAGTTACAACAAACATTAATGTGAGGCCCATGCCAGTAAAACCTGACAATACCATCCATGGTTAGCAGTTTCTTGAATGGTAGTGTAGCATAGTGAGTAAGGAGCAGGTCTCATAATGGAAAGGTCACTGGTTTGATTCACTGCTGGGCCACTGCTGTTGTACCCTTGGACAAGGTACTTAATCCATAGTTGCCACAGTAAATATCCAGCTGTATGAATGGATAACATGTCACATATCTGGAACCTATGTAAGTTGCTCTAGAATGAATGTATGCTAAATGGCAATAATGTTATCTTTGCAAGAAAATTACTTACTTGTGATAAATGGCTTGCTTGCTTTAAAGGGGTTCAGGTTTTTAATTTTTGGGCTGTATTATATAGGGGCTCACTCTGTAACTGACCTCTCTCTCCTGTCCAGAGAAGGCATCTGCTGCAGCTGTACCGCTCAGGGCAGGAAGACGTGGAGGTGCGGATCGCCGCGTACCAGCAGCTCATGCGCTGCCCGGATCCAGAGGTGCTACGGAGAGTGAGGGCCATTCTGAGCACTGAGACATCCAGCCAAGGTCAGGGGTCCAACGGGGCTGGGGTACAGGGTGACACATCATCTGTCACATGCCCCTTGCATTGAATGAGTAGTTCCTCTCCCAGCAAAGCAAGAAGTCCTTTGGTGCATCAGTGCCTTGTGCCATCAGCTCAGATTGATTGAACCACAGATGATGGTGCTTTATATCAATCAAAGTAAAACCTGTTTAGGACTCTAGAAATGGCCCCAATTAACCCGCCAGTGAATGGATCACCCAATGTTCCAATCCTGTGTGTACTGGATATTTAATAGCAGTGTGTTGTAAGAACAGAAAGTGCTAAAAGCCAGCTGTTTGTTCATGAACTTTTGTGCACTTGTGCTAGTCTGCCATGGTAAGTGGTCTTAAATCTCCTCTCAGTGGGCACCTTTGTCTGGAGCCACCTGACTCAAATCCAGAAAACGGAGGACCCTCTGAAGCAGGCCTTAATGGAGCTGCTGCCAGATGACATCATCAGTAAGGACTTTGAGGCAGAATCTTGGAAATATTCCTCCTACATGGATACCACTGTGGACACAGGTAAAAAAGTACAGATAGTAGAAATAGATAGTATATACAGATTTTATTGATTATCTTTCTTATATTAACATTGTATCATCACAATCATTGTTGAGAGAATTCTTGTGAGCTGGTGTAAAAGTTTTCCTGGGGGAATTTTCCTAAGAGAAATGAATGTTGAGAGGGTAAAATTACGTCAGCCTCAGCAGCAAATGATGATCTAAATTTCAGTCGGTGTAAAAGGAAATAGAGCGAAAAGGAAATAATCAGAAGTGCTGTTCCTCTGTGTTTGTGTGCCAGGCTTTGGAGGTGCCAACCTTGAGGGAGCCCTAGTGTTCTCACCTAGCTCCTTCGTGCCACGCTCTGCCATGGCCAACCTGACTCTCCATGTCCTGGGCAGAGCTTTCAATCTGCTAGAGGTGAGAGAGAGAGAGAGAGAGAGAGGTGGGGGCTGCTCATATGTGTGGGACTGTAGAATATACGAAAAAGGGAAGTAAAATATTACATCAGATATCGAATGATTTATCTGATCTGGTAACACTACTTTGTTGTCCGTTATGTTCAGTAGCTGTTTGGTTGAGCACTGAAGCAAATGAGGCAAATGAGGTACAGATTATTCTTTCACCTTCCAAGACTATGTATTTACTGTTCTTGTCTCTTTTCAGATCAACATCAGGGCAGAAAACATGGAGCCCCTCCTGAAAGAAGCGTTTGGTCACAAAGCACCTGGCTCTGATGAAGAGTCCAGCCCTAGGAACCCCACAGAGGACTCTGTGAGGGAGAAGAGGAGCCGAGAGGAAGGGGAGGAGGCCAATGGGCTCCCTGGTCGGAAGGGGAAGGGGGGCTGTCGAAACAGCAGCTCCAGCCGCCTTCGACAGGCCAAAGCCAAGGTGAAAATCACTGCACAGAGAAGTGGGCAGTTCACTGAGCAGCTGGGAACAGATAAACAGGTCACCTTCCCATCATTAGTGTGGGCCAATACTGCACTGGTCTATGGCTGTGGATTTATAGAACATAAGGTGATAGGAAGTGACATTAAGTAATTTGAAGAGAAATTGTAGTCCCCATTTGTGAAGAAGGCTGCTTCTTCAAGGCTATCAGGTGCCTCAGCAGAGCCAGTAGTTCTACAGGAATATGGACAATGTCCTCTTCACAGACATGGCAGCAGTTGCAGCTCATCTTTAATCACTGCTGCTGCTGATTTTTCCCTACTGACCTGTTTATTTTTTCTTATGAGCTTGACATTTTCTTTCCTATTGCCTTTACCACAGAGCTGTGAAAATAAAGGTCTGTTCCTATTGGTTATGGTTTTATCCAATCAGTGCCCAGCAGACAGGGTAACCCCTGCCATATAGCCCCACCACTACTATTTTCTATTTTGTCCTGACTGTACTGACCAGCCTGTGGTTCAGTTTGCAGGGAGGCAGGCAGGTGAAGGCAAACTGCGGTGTGAGCTGAGCGTGAAGTTGTTTGGCAACGAGCTGGCCTTTGTTACCTGCGACGACATCTCCACCCAGATGAGGCAGCTGTCCCTCAGCCTGGCTGGAGTGGCGGTCAGACTGCTGAAGGTGAGGAGTCTGTACCACACTACAGCTGGTCTATTCCCACTGCTGGAGATATCTATTATAGTTATTTATTTCATTATTGGGCAGGTGTTCTCACTCTACTCAATCTACAAGGCCAAAATGGCATAGTATAACGAATTAAATACATATCACAGTGTCAAGAAGGATAACAATAACATTGATGTAGAACAACCCGATTTATAGTGAATAAACAAAAATAACAATACCTAACGATCATCCTTCCGAACAACCTAATTCCATCATCCTAAGGTGAATGCATTGTGACATGTGCTGGCAATCAATGATCTGAAAGAGCATATAGACACATGCCCTATATCTCCTCTCTTTTCAGGGTCAGGAGGTCCAGTTCAACCGCAGAGTGGTTCTGGCCACAGAGGAGCTGGTCCTGCCCTCTCTCTCGGGGCTGCCCATTAAGCTGGCTCTCAACATGTCCTCCTCGCTCAGCGTCCGAGTCAAAGGGAGCGTAAACTTCATAAACTGGTCCCACTTCTCCATCGGAGGCTACATCAAACCAAGGTAAGTTAACTTGTTTGAGGAAGGGCACGGAAAGTGTCATTTTGCTTCAGTAACTCAGCATATGATGCGACTTGTTTAACACGGCCTCGCCCCCACCCATTCAGTGCCTACTTGGGGGTTGTGGCTCGGATGGGGGTGGAGGGGCCCTGCGGCCTTGCCGGGGTGGAGTGGACCATGGGGCTGCGAACCTCCACCAGTCTGGATGGAGGAATCCAGCTGCAGAAGGGTCAGGATCTGAAGGTGGCCCTCAACACCCCTGAGGACACCATGGACATCATTCATTTCAGGTCAGGGCAGCCTTCTGTGTTAATGCAAGCCATCTCTCAAGACATCTATTGATCTACAGAGCGCCCACCCAATTATGTCTGACCGGGCATAGAGGTGATTTCCCCTGTTCCATTAAAATCTGCCTCCATCTGTCAATCAGATACCAACGGTACACATAATAGCCATGTTTGTTGGTCTATGCACACAGCTCCAGAACGTACAGCATCAGTAGGGAGATCAGAGAGGAGCTGTCAGGCTCACGGGATCGTCTGGAGAAGACTGTCTGCACACCACAGGACTGTGAGTATCCCCATGATGTCAAGGAAAGGGTAAAAAGTGGCCCTTGTATCGACAATCAGAGTTGACATTCTGCCGTTCAGAAATCTCAATGTCTCATCCCGAAACTGTCATTAAATAAAACCGGAGCTGCATATATAGATTTACATCACTGAAAATAATGATTTGTTGAGAATGAGCCTAAGACAATGTTTTTATTTACACATATCAAGTACACAGCAAGTAAGTTGACCTTACAAAGGCAGATTATATATGTGCTTGGTGCATCTAAAGAAGCACTTTCCTGTCTTTTTTCTTAAACAAGCCTGTGTGTTTAGTATTAATCTAGTATTACATCAAGGTGAGGGGTTTTTCACCTCATCTCTAAAGGATGTGTAAATGATTGTTCTTGACTGTGCTATGTGCAGTGATTAATGGGCAAACTTGACTTTGCCTGGCAGGGTCCAAGATGCTAGGATGGCAGCTCTGCTCCCAGGCTTCCTACCCCCTGTCACGGGAGGGGGTGGCATTGCCACCGCCTGGCCCAGTTCTCCTGTCCCTTAGAATGTTGAAGCTGGACAGAGGCCTTCACCAGTACCTGCTGGAGGCAGCTTACACATTCCAGCCCCAGGTACACCTCGCTCACATCACCTCACTCACATCACTTCTCTCTTCAGAATATGAGTGGAGAACAGAGTCCCCTTGTGTGAAGCCAGTTTGCCATTTCTGTCAAATTAGGTGACGACTGCATTACAACTCATGCAGACAATGTTCTGCTTACTGTTTCAATTAGCTGATGGTCCCATAGGTAGAGGTTTGTTTTTTAAACATACAGAAGGAAGAAGCAGGTTGTGAGTGGTCTAGAACACTTGCAGCTAGTTATGAAAGTGAATTGGCAAACCTATGTATGTGCTCAGTGAACTATTCTGTATGTTTCAGGGGGGGTCCTGGATTCCCCTAGAGGCCTCTCTGCACCTCTTCCTGGGCACCCCTCAATCTACCATCCCAAGAGATGTAGCCATGGACCTCAGCTTCAACCTTGTCACCCAGCGGTTTGCGCTGAAGGTCACCCACCCCCTTAAGAGCATCCACATACAAGGTCAGCCTGCTGAGATACTATAACCCATGGTCTGCTTATGGTCAAAGCCCATTAACAATACTTGTACAAATGTTTGGTCATTCTTCACTTTTAACAGGACAAGCTGACCAAGTGAGAAATATGCGCAGTGGGAAAGTAGAGCTTGTCGTGGACAACATTCACCGATATTATATCCGGGTATGACATATCTACTGCTTGATGGGTCTCAGATACAGCCAGAAAAACAGCCAAAAAGTATGCAATATCGGAATTTTTATTCCAACAATATACTGTATTTAAAAAAAAATTCAAGTTTAGTTATATCATTGCAACAATGATTATTGCTTTCTGTCTGTGTTTTCCTTTTACTGAGTTTCCTTACCTCCCTATTATTTCCCATGATGTTCTTTTTCCCCATAGGGGCTGATGAACTTGCAGACACTTCCAACAGAGCAAAGACTTGTGTCCCACGTGGTGGCCAAAGTGACTACAGACGGCCGTCCAATCATCCTCTCTGCCAACATTACCCGTGGGCTTGGCAGAAAGATCAGAGTGTCTGCCAAGCTGAAAAATCTGTTCAGGGACACTGCTACATTCTCTGGTATACAACTGTAATAATGAGGCTAACATATTGACCTGAAACAGTTGTTGGCTGTTTTTCCGATTAGCATACACGGATTTAAGTTAATCTTTATGTTAACTGAGTTCTTGTAAGCGGTTTCCCAGCAGACCCTGATGACGCTGTAGCCCGGACTGAGTGTGCTGTCTCTGTGGATGTCCACAGTGCTTCTGGAGAGGATGGTGATGGAGGAGCAGAGGCAGTACACCGCAGAGGCTGAGCTCCTCCTACCAGGCCTGCTGGGGAGTGAGATTTTTGGGATGCTGCTGCACAGCGGCCCCCTGTGGGGCTCCGTGGTGAGGCTCAGATACGGCATGCAAGGTGAGACCATTATGACGTCACTAAGTGCACCAGTGCAATGTGTTTGCTCCCCTGACAGAGCTCCGAGCTAAAGGTTAAAGAAGCTTGCGTGGAACTAAGCGATGAGGCTTGTGTATATATAGGTTGTGTCCTTGAAGGCTGCAGAGTGAGAGGCAGTGACTGTAGAAGCTGTCTCTTCAACAGGAGCTGCGCAACAAGAGTGTCACATGACCCAGACCCTGAAGAGTGAGAGGGATCCAAGCCATACGTATCACCTGAGGGTGGAGCACGAGCTCTCCTGCTCCCACACCACTTCTTTCAACCACAAGGTGAGGCCACGGGTGTCTTTGGCAGGTACAATCCCTGCAAAATTTCAGAGGGGTTCATAGAAATTGAAGAGATTGAAGCTGTGAATTGCATTCAAACCAGCACTGGACTATGCATCCCATCTGTTTCCTATGGTTGTCTGTCTATCAGCCAATCCAGACAAAGATCCTTCTCTCATGTCCAAGTACAGTACCCAGCAGTGCACTGCAGCTTCATCTGCCTCCAACCTCCAATCAGATATTTCGTACATTTTCTCAACAAGCGAATATTCCTTAGAAGCACTTGGGCACCACTTTAAATGCCAGCTTGAATCCCCCTTTTACCAAGAGTTGAGTTTATGCCACAGCAGTACAAATTTGCACAAAGGCCTGATGTCTATCTGTATAGACAGAATCCCATTTGCACCCAGCAGCTGTTACTCTGGTTCCCAGCACTAATGCAGGGAGGTCTGAGGCCGTGTCTGAACCCAAGCTGGGAATGTCTGCTTTGTGGAGGGGCTCTTATCAGGCACCGGCACTGGAGCCTGTAGAGAGACAGACATGTTTGGGAGAACTCAGCTGCTTTGTTTGGCATGTCTAACTGCATTTCTCTTGAGGTTTGTGTTTCCCGATGTAACACAGAGTAGCATTTCATTTTCAGAGCACCAGATTGCCAAAGCAGGGATTCTGTTTGGCTTTTGGCATGGCAGATGAGAAGCTTGCACCAAACTCAACCGAATCTCCAAAATCCACCTGCAGATGAAGTTACAGAGGTCAATCATTGTACAGGGCATAATACACGATTCATAAGCCCACACTAGAATTGCTCCATTGAAGACAAATGATCATTCCAAATTAAAAAAAAAAACATTTTATTCTGCATTGGATAATTTGTACCTTCCCTTTGGAAGGTAACATAAAATGTAATTAAAATGTTCTTAACAGATGCAAACAAATCTGTTACCAGTGACTGTTACCAGTTCCTATGAAAGAAAACAAGACATGAGCTTGCATCAATCATTGTCATAAAACAACTGAGCTAGCCAAGAGAGCTTGTTCATTTATTTTTTCTTTTTTTATTTTTAAGGGGCAAGTACAAAATATCTTGACACAAACACAATTGTAGTATCCAATGTAGTGTATGGGTATTTTTGCACACTGAAGTATGTACGTATGAAGTTGTGTCCTGGAATACTTTCAACTCAACAAGCTATGGTTCAGGCTAAAAGGGATGAGTCTGGGGAAAGGCTGTCGTCCCAGGGCCACCCAGGCTTGAGCATATCCCTTAACTAACATTTCTCAACCACTCATGTTCATGCTTTCATGTTCTCGTTTTTTTTTTGCCATGTACCATAGCATGGATTTGGCTGATTGGTTCTCGGGCCCTCTTTCATCTGCAGTTTCAGATTAAACACGAGGAGGGTCCCAGCCACATCCAGTCCACACTGGACCTGAGCTACGGCAAGCACTGGGACGAGATCAACAACAAGCGGCGCATCCTCCTCAGCCAGACCTTCAAGAACCAGTCCAGACATGCCCTCACCAGCTACCTCCTGGAGGTACCACCTTCTCCATCTCACAGGCCATGCAAACTGTTACTGATGACAACATCTTCCACTTTCATTAACCTGAAGATAGTAGTGGAGCATGTTTTAGGCCTGTAATAATGAACGTGAATCTGTAGTTCTACTCTACAGTTAAAATTAGGGTTGAGGTATGTTACATAAACTCAGTGAAGTAATTTCATCTCACGTTATGTAATTTCTCATAACAATCTCATGACATGTTATGTAAAGACTCCTACTATCCACTCATGATGATTATCATTTACTATCGTCTCTGCTTTTAGCCTATCCTTCTTGTAAGCCCTTTTGTAAGTTGATCTGGAAAAGAACATCTGCTAAATGACTGAATGTAATGTAAATGTAATCCCCTGTCAAGCTGCATTCATAGCATATATGTACTATCACACCTAATGTTCAAACTACTCATTCCCAATCTGTTTCTGCTGCTTTAGAGCCATCATGCCCTACCAGAATTTCCAGTTGTGCTGACTGTTTAACACGTCCATCATGAGGAGTTATAATGGAATTGGTTTGATGAGAGATTCATTGTGTTCTGCGCTGCTTTGCTCCACCAGTTCAGCCTGCAGTTTCTGGAGAGGCACCTGAACTACAAAACGCAGCTACTGCACTCCCACCTGCGCCACAAGGGGGCCGAGAGCAGCACCCACCTGAAGGTCAACTACAATGACCAGATGCCCCTGGTGGCTGGGCTGCACTGGAAGGACTCCTCCAAAGCACTGCTGCGGAGGTGGGAAGGTAACCACGGGTTTACAGTCCCCACACCTACAAGGCACATCTAACAGTTTATTGTTTCAATGTTGATTTCTCAGGCGAAGTGGCCAGGATGTGGTTTCAATAAATTAATAAATTGACAATATGACAGAAGGTTTTAAAGTAAATTAGCCTATAGTCTTAGCCTAGTAGCTAATGAAAATGTACTGAACTTTGAAGTAAATTAGCTTCTCCTATACATTGATACTGTGAGGATAACATTAAAACATTCCATCTACTTAATTACCTAGCATAGCAAGTTCATGTAGGCAGAGGTTACATCATCCTGCTGCATGTTGTCTGTCTCTGTGCTGACCGTCAGGTTCCTTCAACATGGACACGCCCTGGCTGTACGTCTACTCAGCACACAAACTAAGCCAGCCCCAGCGCCGTGCGGTCCAGTTCAGCGCCGAGATCACCACCCGCAAGTGGGTCACCCTGCGCAACCTGGTGCTGGAGGGCTCCTACCGGGAGAAGAGCAAAGAGCGGGAGGGCCGTTTACACCTCTACACCCCCACGACCACCTATCTCAAGGTACACAGCTCGCCAAAGCTGCACTGCACCATTCAGCATGGAGTGGAGCTGTTGCAGGCAGGGTGGAGGGACTCATGGGTCATGACCACGTGTTGTTTCAGAAGATTACATGTCATGCTGTTATGGAATGGTAAAGGTGGGTTGCATGCTCACGTCCCAGGAGGATTATTGCTGTGTTGCCTGTGATCTGGCGTTCTGATGGTCATGTTTTTTGGCACTGTATTCCAGGCCAATGGCTGGGGACTGGTGGGGAAAAGAGGCCTGAAGGCCTCCAGCTCCCTGAGCTCTGCATGGACACCCTCCTTGCGGGGGGACCTCTCCCTGGAGAACAGCCGACACAGGAAGGGCCTGCAGCTGGCCGCCAGCTTTGGGAAGCAGAACCTCAGCCTCTCCACAGCCCTCAGCAGCACAGACAAGGTAGAACTGGATGAGTTTGACAGAAACTTGCTCTGTTGTTCACCTAGAAAAGACTAATTGCTTTATAGGGCAGCAGCAAATGTAGTCTTTAATATGTGTTAAACATACTTTGTATAAATGGACACAAAATCAGGTACAACCAGAAGTGTCCATAATGGACATAAAATGTCAGGAAAACACAGTGGCATTGGAAAGTGTATTACTGATGGCCAAAATGACAAAATATGGCAGTTGTTCCTATAATATTTCTCCCTCCTTTCCCACCTGTAACAGAAGCTGAGGAAAAGGCTGGTGACTGTGAAGGTGGTGTTGACAGAACCCAAAAGCCCAGCCATGGAGCTGGAACTTGAGGGGTGTGTGGAGGAGCTGAAGAGGGACAGGGACCAGTATCAGAAGCAGGGGAGGCTGCACTTCAGGTCTGTGTTCACCCTGAGATCTACACACACCCACAGTATGAGAACAGGGCAGTGTCATTCACGTTACACGCGCAGTGAGAAAGCATAGCACCGTCCAGTGCTGAAGCCATCTTCTCCTCCAGGCAGCCATTCAGGCACCTTCCACAAAGCCTGCTTCTCCAAGAGACCTTCACCGTGGACCTCCGACGGGCCCTCTACATCCTGGAGTCCAGAGCCCTCCTGAACGGGGACAAAGAAAGCATTCACACGCTCAGCCTTGGCTATCAGCCCACCGGCCCCTTCGTGAGTCACACACACACACACACACACACACACACCTCAGGGAAATGACACAACCCACTGCAAAATTTACAGACAATTCTGCTAGTTTTAAATGTGTAACACGTGTATGCTTTTTTTTTTGTCTTTTGTGCTGGGCGGTAGTGTGGTATAGTGGTAAGAAATGTGCTTTAAGGTTGCCGGTTCAATTCCCCAGTGGGGTACAGCTGTTGTATTTTAGGGTGAGGTACTTTAGCAGCACTGCAACAGTAAATATACAGTTGTATAAATAGATAATATATTAAAAACTTAAGGTATATAAGATGATTATTAATGACTTAGCTTGTCCTTTCCTAAACTGCATGCTGATTGCAATGCAGCTTTAAGACGACAATAGTTAACCTTTGAGCTGAGATATCTAGCGTGATTTGTCTGATATTTATGAACTTCAAAGGAATATCCCTCATGTGCGCTCCACTCCATAGGCTAATAACCTATGTGTCTCTGTGTATGTGTATGTGCCTGTGTGCATGTGTGTATGCCTGTGTGTGTGTGTGTATGGTGCAGGTTTGCTCTGCCTTGGTCCATCCCTACAGCTCTGACACCATTCCCCAAGACTCTGAGCTGTGTGTCACAGTGCACAGAAACCAGGTGAGAGCAGGGCCCATCCTCCCTGCAATAGGAGGGACAATGTTTCCATGTTCCACATTTTCAGAAAAGAACTCGCGGTCTGCTCAGTGCCTTTGTATTGCGCATATTTCATTATCGAGCAAGTCTTAACAATGCAACAGTGCAGAAAGAAGGGCGGCTTACCTGTGTGTACACTTGCCTCTCGCTGTAGACCCAGCAAGAGATCAAAGGGACGGTGCTCATCGATAAGAGGGAAAAACTCAAAGTTGTGGGACAGGTCCAAAACACCTCAGACTCCTCTCAGCATGGACTGATCCTCCGGGTGAACCTTACGCACCTACTCCAGGTAAACACAACTCACCTGGACGCTCTCTGTGTATGAACCCGCAATATTCAAGGTCAAGAATGACAACAATTTTTACATTCATACCTTAAGCCCAAAAATCCCCCAGAATTCTATAACAATCATTACACCATTAACACCTAAGGGCATGAAGACATGTTTTAAGATACTGTGTTTATGTGATTCTATGATTGTTTTTTGTTGATTTTGATGCTCCAGCTGCAGCTCCCTCCGTCAGTCAGTCTGGAGGGAAAGCTGCTGTGGAGGCCCAGGAATGGACAGGAGTTTGACTACATGGCTGCAGGAAATGCCCTGATCAACCACCGGGAAGAGTGCCAGGTGATCACCCCAACAAACACACACGCGCACACACACACACACACACACACACACACACGCATACACACACAGGCACACACACAGGCACACACATAAATACAAAAATATCACATAACCTTGCAATACATCAGGTGTCCACATTGCTGGATCCACAAAGCTGTGAATTATACCTGTGTTATTTATTTGTATCCATTTTTAATTATAAGTCTGGCAAAGCTGTACAGTGGCATGATAGTGTATCGCCTATTACTGGACTTAATATGCAAAGTAATAAATAATGAATAACATATGTCATTAGTATGCCATCCCCCTTCCAGTTCACTGTGCAGCTCAATGGATCAGCGAAGGGTGTGGAGTTCTACTCTTCCTTCAGCCAACCATTTAATTCCAGAATACCAAACACCTTCCAGGTGGGTTCCTCCTTTTTTTTCATTCTCAAAGGGCAAGGCCCGGGCATCCTTTTTACAGTTGTAACTGCAATAGTTCCCTGTTCTTAACACATTCACAAAACTTTTAGTGTGAATTCTAGTGCAACTTATTTTGACTGAGTTTATTCCAGTGTATCAACCACTATTCCTCTATGATAACTGTAAGATATTTGTGTGTTTCTGCTTCAGTAATGTGATCTTGTTGGTTGACGCAGTCAATGAACCATCCAATAGGTATGGTTCAGTGGTTGTCCATTGACATCCTGCCCCAAACTATTTTCTATTAACCTCTGAACCCTTTCTTCATCATCTGTGACATGTTGAATGTGAACCTCTGAGCTGACGAACATAGCATACACTGTATACTGTGAATCGCTCTGAATTGATGATGGATTACATGGACTTGACGAGCATGGCTTAGACTGTTGACCGCACACCTTCCTGACCTGATTAGCGTGATTTATGCTTGCAGACCATGAACCTCTCTGACCTGGGTTACTCTGACCATAGAGTGTAAACTTCTCTAGCCTGTGGTTTCCTGTGCAGGCTCGTGCCAGGGGGGAGGTGTCTGGGGAGGGCGGAGTGAGCAGCTCTTTGAGCTTGAGGTCAGATGACGTGGACAGAGCCACTCTGGAGGCCGACCTGGTCAACACCCTGCAGAACAGCACCCGAGTCCTAGGAGCCAGACTGGCCTTACGTCAAAGACTCCTTCCTGTTCTGCAGGACATGGAGTTACAGCTGTCCACCAATGTCTCCACTGACAGGTAATGGACCCTGGCAATCTTTGAAAATGACCAGTCCTACACAGGACACAACTATCTAGCATGAGGAGTGAAACTACACTGATCTCAATCACAGAGTTCATGTTTCTTCCTTTCTGCTGCGTTAATTGCTTATGTTAGTAATGAGGGATTTTTTTCAGATCATGCGTGAAAGAGCTTTTGTTGTATTTATAAATAAGTTCACTGTAGCCAAAACCATAAATTAAATTTGAGGTCCAAGCAGGCTGGGAGTATCAGGCTAAAACTCTCACTGCACCTCTCTTGCAGGCTGTCTGCGCTGTGTGCTCTGAAGCAGGGAGGAGGTGGGTCTCTGAAGGCCCAGCTGGGTGGAGCTTTGGAATATAAGCCTGGGCTGCGGGTGGCGGTCAGTGGGGCTCTTCAGAACTCCCTGCCCAGCCTCAAAGTGCTACCTGCTACCCTGGGCCTGGAGGGAGCACTAACACAGTCGCGGAAGCTCACTGAAGGTATCTCAGTGTTGGACTGGTGAATTGTAGGGTGACCTCTTGTGAAAGTCCAATTTTACAGTTTGCATAACAATCATAAAATGTTTTTATAGATACATGAAAAATAAAAGTCACATTATAGTTCAAGTAACAAAGCAGAGCCAGCAGAAGATTACCTCTGACTGTGACACATCTTGTTTTGATCTTTGTGTGTGACTACATGCCGTCCCAGGTGAGCTGAAGGTGACGACGAGAGAGGCCGTGTACGGGCTGGAGCTGAGTCACCAGGAAGGGCCGGGAGGCTCCTGGGAGTCTGCCACTGCCGGACCGGCAGAGAAAGGCATGCTGGGAGGAGAGCCAGACTGGGCCCGGGACACGCTGTGCGTGCGTGCCTCCGAGCAGTACCTGTGTGTAAACGTGACCGGCGGTGTGGCGAGCTCGGGGGGAGGAGGAATCCACACCGTGCTGTCACACTCCTCTCCTGTGCTCCGTGCCGCAGGTAACCCGCTGGGACCGGCGGTGATGTCAGCAGTCACCCTGTCCTCTCTTCCCCTCACTGCAGGCACGCACACTGGGTTGAAGCTGGGGAGGGAAGCTCCAGGAAGTGACAAAGAAAAACACCACTGGAATTAGTCATCCCCCTAAACACTTACATTATGTGAATGTACAATACCAGGCCCTCAGTTCACACACAACAAGCCTAGTCAAGATATACCACATATACCCTAAATGGAGGCATTAATGATATGGTAATACCAGAAGTGTCCTGGAAGAAATCAGTTACTATTGATTAATATTACTGTATAAATATGTTTTTTTTCAATCCCTTTTTCAGTGTAGTTGTTGCCCATTCAGTTATTCAATGAGAGCAATGAAAACTACCTTTCATGTTTCCTTTTATGTAATTATGGTAACTTTATTTGAGCTCCATGCTCATCAAAATAGGATAATGGATGAAAAATAATTTTTTTCTAAGATACTCCACACACTTGATAGCTCTCACATTAATATATTCAATGCAAGGCAGTGGGAGTCTTCAAATTTCCAACAGGCAGTGTTGTGACCCAGCATGCCCTCGTCATGTGGCCAGGTTTGCCGTCCAATAGCAGCGTGCAGATCAGCTGGACCCGAGGAGAGCACAAAGTGTCAGCGGCCGCGGAGCTGCAGGCAGGGGGTCAGGGCCTGAAAGTGGAACTGGAGGGGGGCAGAAGTGGGCAGGAACCCCCACGATGGGAGCTGTTATCCAGCCTGCAGCACCACAGCAAGCTCCTGCTGGAGAGAGGTGTGCCCTCCTCCATTGATGCTGTGGGACATTACCAGGTACCGCTTCTTTCTGAAACTATGACATGTTAACACATGTACAATACCAGTCATAAGTTTGGACACACCTGATTAAGATCATGGGAAACATGCATTCAAAGACATTTTGATCTAAAAAAAAATATTTTTGGCTACTTTGAAGAATCTAAAATATAAGATAGTTTTGATTTGTTAAAGCTTTTTCTGGTCACTGCATAATTCCAATTGTGTTATTTCATAGTTTTGAAGTCTTTATTATTATCTTAAATGTGTAAAATAATAAAAATAGAGAAAAACCCTTCTATGAGTAGGTGTGTCCAAACTTTTGACTGGTCCTGTACATATCTGAACACTAAATAAGCCTTCACATCTCATATAAAATGTAAGTTTGTTATCATTGCTGTGTGGATATTTGTCAGGGTCTAACTGGTGTATTTTACATTGTATCAATGTTTTACAACATTAAAACATTATGGAAAAGGTTGGGTTCTTATGAGAGGAGGTATTATTCCGGCTCTTCCATATGTCTGTTCTGGGTGGGAATATTTAGTGAGTGGCGATTACTCAGGCTCTTCTAAGTAGTGAATGATAAATGTTTACTCACATTGGTCTTACTGAACCTTATTTCCTTCATGATGTAATTTCCCATGTCTGGGTAGGTGGAGACGGGCGGGGTGAGCGTTGGCGCTGCCGTCCGTGCGGAGGAGCGAAGCGTGGTGGAGGTGCTCATGGAAGCGGGCAGGACTAACGACAGTGCCAAGCTGGCAGCGTCTCTGAAACACCACGTGGAGCAGCTGACGGGCCTCATTCCCTCAGCGTTTCAGGTGAACATCACATACTTCAGAGAATAAAGGAGAGATCTTGGCTTTTTTTCTGCCTTTAGCGCTTGGTTTTTTCCACAGCTCATTTTTTTACCCAAATTCAGCAGGCTATATGAGAGAAGCT
Source organism: Megalops cyprinoides (assembly GCF_013368585.1). Taxonomy (NCBI): domain Eukaryota; kingdom Metazoa; phylum Chordata; class Actinopteri; order Elopiformes; family Megalopidae; genus Megalops; species Megalops cyprinoides. Next base: position 17,032,872 of record NC_050602.1, on the reverse strand, counting down.
ACTGCTCCAGAGGTTTTATTGTTTTATTATATATTTAGCCACCTCCAGACGGTTAAGTCTTCATCAGAGCATTTTTGACAGAGCTGTGTCTATAGTCTGACTTTTTCAAGTGGTAGGAGAATTTAGTGACAAGAGAAAGTGCGCAGGAGTTTGTTCTTGATATTCATTACCAGGTTAGCAGGTTACCTATAACATTTCGACTGCGATAGCCAAATAAGGCATATATATCAACATGTTGTTAATGGAATGGCCAGAGATGCAAAACATAAATTGAAGTGGGATAAATATGATTTACAGCTCTTTTTATTTTCATTGTATGTTTCTGTTAATATGATATGTTAGTTCTATGTCAGCTACTTAATTTGCCTAACGAGGCCTGGCACGTTCAAGGCCACGGGGTTGTGTTATGAGAGTGAAATGGCTGTGGCTTGGCGCCCTGGCCCTCCTTGTCTAAATAAACTGAGGGGGCCGGGGGTTTTGTTTGGACAGATGAACTGCACGGGAGAGGCTGCGGCGGACAGGGTCTCGGGCCAGTGCTCCGGAAGCGTGTCGGGCGAGCCGGCAGAGGTACGCGCCTTTCACTCACGCAGACCACACAAGCGCTGCCAGGGCGCGGAGCTGCGCTATGGCCGCTCAGCCGCGCGGCTGGAAGCTTGCCACAGCACCAAGAACCAGACGGAGCTGACGGCCAGCGCGTCCCACTCCTTCGCCGTCCTCAGCTCCCTGGGGGTCCCCGCTGAGGCCCGCGTCAGGGCCTTCCTCAAGCCCAGGTCACACAGGTGGCTGGCAGTGCTGAGCGCCTCGCTGGGGGAGTGGAGGGCATACCTGAGTGGGGAGCTGACGGTCGCGCCCGTTTACAGGTGGCACGGGCTGGCCTCGTACAGCACCCCCAGCTCCTCCCGCACGGCAGAGGTCAGAGGCCTGGTCAGAACGGGGCCATGTTACTTCGTGGCTGACGTCAGTGCCGCCTTGGACAGGGCCACCTCCAGTTTGGTGGTGTTGGCCCGCTGCGGGGGGTTGCGGGTGACCTGGGTGCAGAGGGAGGGCGAAGGGGGTGGCCGGACCTCTCTCGTCGTTCTGGGGCAAGCAGGGCGGAACGGGGTGAGGGGATCTCTGGGTCTGGAGAAGAATGAAGACTCCCTGCACTGTCAGGCCTCCCTGCTGCTACTGGAGAGGAGGGCGGACGTGGGCTGGACGCTGCAGCACCGCTGGGTGTCTCTGACGGGGACTGTCCCAGACCAGCTGGACCTGCACGGGTCTGTGCGGGTGGGCCATGCCTCTGTCTCCGGGAGCGCCCGCGTGTCCCTGGGTCCCGGGGCGGCCCAGCTGCAGCTCTCGCTGGCATGGGAGCCGCACACCTTCGTCAGAGCCGCCCTGCAGCATGGCTTGCCGCAGCTGAGGGGCGCTGGGATTCCGGAGGACTGCAGCCTCAGCCTGTCACTCGGCCGCGGTCGCGCCCGCGCAGAGCTGAGCAGTGAGCGCTGCTCCGTCTCCGCCCACGGCTCCCTGACCAGCGGGCGCAGCGGGACCTGGAGCCTGGCCGTCCTCCACAGCTGCACATGGCTGCAGGTAGAACGGAAACATGAGCAAGAGGAGCTCCTGGACATGTTTCCCAGCCATTGGCCCTCTGCCCCTTCTCCCTACCCCTCCACGGGCACAGAATCGCCTGCGCACACATGCTAACACTACGGCAACTGCACTATGACTTTAGAGAGCTTTATGAGATGTAGTCTGGTTTCCGCTGGTTTCTGAGTTTGTGCTAATATGTTTAGTTTGTGTGTGCTTTGTGCCTGAAGTAATGAGATTGAACACTGGATTGAGACACCTTTTGAAATTCCCCTCACTGTATGTAATATAAATGTGCAAAAAAAAAACCCTTGGCTTTGATGCATGGCAAAACAAAGTCAGTTACCTCACCTCAGCTGGGCTGACTCATGTGAAAGTTGCACTGTTCTTTTTCTCACTGTAGTATTTCCTTATTGCAGATGCTCGTCCCTGAGCAGTTCACTGTTAATGGGTCCATGGTGAGCTCAGGGTGCGGCACTCATTTGGAGATGCAGGTAGAGAGCCGGGGTGAGGAGAGGGGAGCGCTGAGCCTGGCCATATCCTGCTCCCCCGAGCTGAGCCTCCGGGCCTCCGGCCGGCACTCCCTGCCCCCGCTGCGGGCGCTGGGTGTCCCCCCTCGCACCATGCTGACTCTGTCCGCCTTCCCAGCCACCCGGCCCGCCGCCCAGATGGACCTGGTTCTGGGGCACTGTGAGGTCAGGGCCAGCGTCGGAGCCCACGGCACCTCAGTGTCGGACGAGGCTCAGTCCGGCTGGGCCGCCAACTTCACCAACCGCTGCCCGCCCCTGCTGGTAAGCCCACCCCTCGGAGCCGAAACCGAAGAGCGGGCCCCCAGGTCTCGTTCCAGCACATTTCTCGAGCCATTAGGTCAATTGAAAACATGATGTGCAGGCGTCAAAGAAAACACACAGACCTTTCTGAGGGGCCTGTTTGATAGATCTCAAAATAACATTCCCAAGTCTTTGAAGGAGTAGTCTTAGGAGTAGGAAATGAGTAGACTGGGGGTGATCGGGAGATCTTTTGTCGTTTGATTTTACAGCGATGATAGACCTTCGTCGATCAAACTGACAAAAATGCCTGACGGTGCCTGAGTGGTGCTGAGGGTGTTTGTTTGAAGCACCCAGCGTGAGCTCCTCTCTGTAATTGAGAGCAGTTTGCTGGAGCGGCGGGGGGGATTCTCAGCTCAAAGGGCTGGGATTGTGGATGCAGCTGGATGGGCTCTTGCTTTATTTACCTAAAAGGGGGTGGTGTTCAGGAAACTGACTGAGCTGGGGGTGAAAAGCAACAGAGTTGATAATCAGTCAATCGTCACATGCGAAGACGGGACTCCATATGCCTGAGCCTTCTGAGTCTGACGCCTGGCAGCTACAAAAACAAAATCAACACATTATGTAAGTGTGTGCAGATTCACTGATCAAGGCTGATTCATCAATTTAGCGTGAATCAAAATTTCCCTTTTATACTTTTAGATTATTTATGAAGAACTGAGCAGTGAGTTGTTAATTATTAATGTTGCTTTTAATTATTATTCATTGAATGTGCAGACCAGCTGATAATGGTTTAGTCATGCTATGCAATCTGTTTATACAGTTTTTTGTTTTTAATGATGGAAAAACAAACGCACTGACCTGCTGGACAGCTGCATCTCTCCCATTGTCCTGTTGACCCACAAATCTCAACATTCTAGAATCCCGCACATGATCTCTTGGACTGAGCTGAGCCTAAGGTCAGAAGGTCACGCCGGCCGGTTTGCAGCAGGATTTGGCTGATTTTACTGCGGGGTCCTCACCGTGACTCAGCGCTGTTTCTGTGTTTCCGTGCTGTGTTGCAGGGCGCGGGCCTTCCCGAATCCCTGGCGCTCTCGGCCCTCCTCTCCCTGACCCCCTGCAGGTCGGCCGTGTCCTGCAGCGTGAGCGTGGAGGGCGAGGGCATGTCTCTGAACCTGGGGCGATCGTGCGACCCCACGAACAGCCTCTCGGGCGTGCTGACGCACTCCTTCGCACGGCTGAGAGAGAGGGGGCTGCCTCACGAAACCAGCCTGACCCTGGTGGCCCCGGGGAGCTCCGGGCAGAGCGGGGCGATCGTGCTGAAGGCCGGGCCCTGCAGGATCAGAGCCAGCGGGGACATGAGGCCTGGAGGGAGGAGCCAGTGGGTTTGGGTCACAGAGACCGAATGTCCTCTTTTAGAGGTACCCTCCTTCAGTTTGAGACATACCTTACACACGAGCACAGCACATACAGATAAAGTAAACTGTGCTGTTTTTTAGAATCTAGGAAATATTCTCCTTCAGTCAGTTGCTACAGACCAGAGCAATTTCTTCAGAGGATATGACATTTATTACTTAATAAATGAGATAAATAAAATGATTTATTAAATTTTGGAAATTAATATTTGTAATTATAGATTAATGATTTATAATTTGATTCATAATTTCATAATTTAATAAATAACTTAATACATTTGAAAGAATCTTGAAAGCATTCTGTAATTGGGAAAACTTGCATGCACTTGCACTTCATGCATATTTATGCATAAGCACATACTGTACTTGTTCATGCACATGGCCTGTATGTGTACGTGTGTATTTCCTGCAGGACCTCAGCCTGCCCGCTCAGTCCCAGTTTAACGGCTCCCTGCTGCTGGACGGCTGCGTGGTGGAGGCGACGGCGGACGCGCGGCTGGAGGGCCAGTGGGCGTCACTCAGGCTGACGGCGGGCTGCAGGCCGGGGCTGCGCGTGGAGGGGGTGCTGCAGCACAGCGTCCCAGCCCTGCGGGCTCTGCCGGGGCACGCCCGGCTGCTGATGACCGGGAGGGCCGTCCCGCAGCAGCGGCAGCACGAGGCCGGGCTGGAGCTGCAGCTGGACCGGTGCTCCCTGCGGGCCTCCGCGGGGCTGCAGTCGCGCGGGAAGCTGCAGGGGATGGTGCTGCTGCACAACAACTGCACGGTCCTGCAGGTACCCCACACTCCACACACCTGCTCAGGGGCTTCTAGCTGGAGGCTGGGTCATGAAGGTCTTCTGAGAGTGATTTGGGAGTCTCTCTGTCTGATTCGCAGGACATGGGGGCTCCATCTAGGATGGAAGGGTCTGGATTCTTGGTCATTGAGAATGAGCTTCTGGATGCACATCTGTCCCTTGTCACGGATGAATCCAAATTGCAGGCGCTTTTGACATTGAAGGCAGCCAGGGTAAAGTAATGTTTGTTACCTCCTTAAATTTGTCATTGCAAGAGCATATTGTGTCTACATGAGTAATTATTATATGATTGTATTACCACATTATATGATCATCACATTATCATTATGTTAGATTACATAATATTATAAATAAAGTATGTTATATCATATCATATTATATGATGGCACATATGAGAATGCTGTTTTAACACTGAGTAGTTAGCATACCTGAATGCTGTTTGAGTTAGCAAGTCTAGGTGCAGCATTGATTTAGTTTAGTTTCAATAACCTGAAATTCACAACGCTGTTTATCGATCAGGAGTTATGTTGATCCAGCCTGACTCCCCTCAGAGGGAAAGTGCTCGCGTGCTGAACATTGATCAGGGATTACTGTTGTTGATTGCAGTAGGGAGTGCAGAATGTTACTTTGGTGTTAGTGTGCCCTCTGTTATGTGTGTGTCTCAGAGCCAGCAGGAGGCTCTGGCCCAGCTCACCCACTCTGTGCCTCTGTTACTGAGGGGTGGCGTCCCTGCCAACGCCACGCTGTCCGTCAGCTCAGAGAGGGGGCCTGACAGTTACCACCGGGTGCTGAGCTGCAGCCTGGACAATCAACAGGTAGGAGGCAGCAGTGTGGCGCAGGGAATTGCAAGCTCTCACAGGTTTTGAAGGAAACCATCAAGAAGGAACACGCTGTAAGGTCAAGGTCTAGAGGACTTTGGCAAGAAGAGGGATGAAGACGTTAGTATTTTCCATGAGGCGACAAATGAACTTGTTATAGACTATATAATTGTTTTGAAAAGCAGCACCGTGGAAAGTGATTCAGTAATATGTGAGTATGCACGCATGTTTCCCGCACAGTGTACAGCATGTATTTTCTGTTTGAAAAGTAAGGTTAATGGTTTAATTTGCATGCATTGACTTCTTTTAAGTTACCACAGGACCAGTGCAGCTATGAATTGTATTTTAACTTAAGTATTTGTCGTTGACTCTATCCAGATCAGCGAGGTTGTGAGGGTGGAGAGGACACAAGGTGAGGTCAGGGTGCAGTACCTCCTCAATCACACCCTGAACTCTATGAGAGACTTGGGGCTGCCAGAGAACAACAGCATCCAGGTAAGACACAGGGTGGGCCACCGATCCTTCTGATTTTGTATTTGATTGCTCTTTTCTTATTGGCCATTCTCTTCTTTCCCTGCAACACGCTGCTGTGTTGTCTGCGTTTGTGGGCCCAGGGTAAGCTAACCTTCGGAGAGATGAGGAGCCTCACGCTGCACTCGCAGCTCGGGGCTCAGCTCGCCGGCCTGGAGGCTCGGCTGAGGGACACACCCACAGGCACCGAAGCGGCCGGCGCTCTTCAGCACAGCTGGCACTGGCTGCAAGAGAGAGGCCTTCCCAGGGCTGTCGAGGTACTGGCATGTATGGAAGTTGATGTATGGTCTTACACTGAGCTTCTATTATCCAGTCAGGTTGCACAAGTTAACTAGGGGTAGGGTTTGGGAGTGTTATTAGCCTGGACTGACTCTATCATTCAACTTGAATGGATATACTTGTGTTCTAGTGTGTTGGAAGCCGCTCTGGATAAGAGCGTCTCCTGAATGAATGTAATGTGATGTAATGTAAGAAGAATTCTTACTATGGGCCCTCTGCATGTAGAGAGCAGTTAACTGGTGATACGTTACGACTGCCGGAGGCTGTGATTAACGGAGAACGGGGAATGTTGGGAAATGAATGATCATCTATTCTGAGTTATGAAGAGTAATACTTCATATGAATTGAGAGCATTTGCCAGGGACCTTGTTAAGATGCTTGGATGTCGGTCCACAGGCGATGTGCGCCGTGCAGGGGGTCTTCCCCCAGCTTCAGTCGAGAGTAAACCTTACTGTGGATGGGGAGAAGCTGCTGGTCTCCACCCTGAACATCAGCGTGGCCAGAGAGCGCCTGGCTCTCCTCCTGTCCCTGACCAGTAGCCCCCTCCTCGCAGTGGGACTCCCCCACAGCCTGGACACTGCCCTCACAGCATATGATAGAGGTTAGCTACTACACCCCCTACAGTGACACATCTGGCAGGCTAAGAGCAATTTGCATCACCTCCTTCACTATTGTGCATCTGAAGACCCAGCTTCTCCGTGCTCACCTGAACACCTGAAACACTACCACCTAAAGCATTTTCTTATGTCTTAGTTTTTGTTTTCCTTTAAAAAAATCGTGTGTAAGTTTTCATGCACTTGTATCTCTCCTAGCCAGCTTGTACCTTGTCTGGCCAACTATTGAAACCTGGTCACGCAGCACTTCTAATATTGTTGACTCCTCATATGGCGATTTGCCTGTGAGGTAATCTGCCTCACTTGTAAGTCACTTTGGATAAAAGCATCTGCCAAATGAATAAATGTAATTGTAAATGTAAATGTGCCTGCTCCTTCAGCTCATCTAAAATCTGTCTTTTGTAACGTGCATGATTTAGTACTGGTTATTGTCTTTGACATCATTATTAGACGTCCTTTCAGTCCAGCTATTTATTAATTGTCAGTCACATTCCCCTGGAACCGCCCACCAGTGGCACACTGGGATTCCTACTCTGATGTGCTCACCACCATTCACTGAATATCACCCCTGTGTCCCCAGGGATCCAGAAGCACGTGTCTGTGGATGTGCACTGTGACCGCAGGCGGGTCCGTGTGGCTGGAGAGGTAGGGGGCTGGGGGACCAGAGGGCGAGAGGTCAGAGCCGCACTGCAGGACACTGTAGAGGGAGAGGACATCCCAAAGCTTCAGGTAAGGATGAAGCCTTCACATGCTTCACTGTGAATGCCCACACTGATAAAGCAAATATGCACAGAGAGTACAGCTGTGATGTTCACATACATGGAAGGCTTTGAATTCCCACTCTTTGTACACTACAGTTGTCTGATGTAAATGTATTTTAGTGGTATGCAGTTACATAAGGCCTTACATGCAGTGTGAAATTGTTGCCAAATGTTGTGATTTTGTGTGTCTGTGTGTATACATGTATTTTCATGCTTTCATGTGCATTCGTAAATTGTCCGCACTTGCATGCATGCATGTGTGTCTGTGTGTATGTGTGTGTGTGTGTGTGTGTGTGTGTGTGTGTGTGTGTGTGTGTGTGTGTATGTGTGTGTGTGTATGTGTGTGTGTGCGTGTGTGTGTATGTATGTGCGTGTGTGCGTGTGCGTGTGTGTGTATGTATGTGCGTGTGTGTGTGTGTATGTGTGTGTGTGTGTGCGTGTGTGTGTGTGTATGTATGTGCGTGTGTGCGTGTGTGCGTGTGTGTGTGTGTGTGTGTGTGTGTGTGTGTGTGTGTGTGCTCGTGTGTGTGTGTGTGTGTGTGTGTGTGTGTGTGCTCGTGTTTGTGTGTGTGCGTGTGTGTATATTTGTAGGTGGAGGCCTGGGGAAGGCTGACTGACTCACATATCCGCGGCTCTTTGTCTTTGAACCCTGAGACTAATTCCTCCTTGGCCCTCACTGTTCTGGGGCACAGCCTTCCCAGCAGGTACACAGCTGGAGTCTGGACTTTTATAAAACCTGTGTCTTAATGACTACAAAACCAATACACATCTGTGCGATAGCCTGCATTTAATGTCAAATCCTGCTACTACTACTTTATAAGCTTCATTTTATGTTGCTAATTTAGCAATGCTATGTATGCAACCAAGCATTCCCACTGTATTGAGGTAGAGACTCGAAGTCTTGACCACATATCAGTTTCATTTTTCAAATCCTCTTATTCTGTTTTTATTCTCTCAACCAGTAAGGAGCTGAATGTGAAGCTGCTTCAGAACATACCTGAGCTTCAGCTCTACCTCCCATCCCAGCTTCAAACCAAGACACAGGTGCATTAAACTTATGTTGCTTATAAGTTGAGTATAAAGCTTATTGACTCTCTGGAGCACACATTGGATTGACACAATCGAAGTATATGCAGCTAGAGTTTTGTCATGTTTTTACAAAGTTGTTTTCGTGGGTCTTCAGTGCCAACACAGACCTGACTTTGACTTGTCGGCTTGCACAAGTTAACTTGTGGTAGGGCTTGAATAGTGTTATGCACTCACTCACTGGTCTGGGAGTGTTGCTAGCCTGGTCTGATGCTGTTGCTCATGAATGGATACGCTTCTTTTTCGCTGGAAGTCATTCTGGATAAGAATGTCTGCTAAATGAATGTACTATAATGTTCCGCTCTCATCCAGCTGAATCAGTCCAGCTCCACGGTGCAGGGAATGGCTGAGCTGCGGCTGGACAGGGAGGAGCTGCGGGTGCTGGGGGAGCTGGCTCTCACCAAAGCCGGGTACAGCCAGGCTCTCCGGCTCGACCACTCCTGCTCCCAGGTTGGCACTCTCTCAGCCACTCAGCCAGTGTGTAGCCTACTGGCCACATCATCTGGGTTGGTTACTCTGTGCATAGTGGTAAGGAGTGGGATTCGTAACCTAAAGGTTGCAGGGGTGGTTCTCCGCTGGGGCACTGCTGTTGTACCATTGGGCAAGGTACTTAACCCAGAATTGCCTCAGTAAATGTCCATACATATAAATGGCCAACATGCAAAAAATTGTAACCTATGTAAGTTGCTCTGCATAAGAGTGTCTGCTAAATGCCAATAATGTAATGTCATGTAGACATGTCCTGGCTCACTCGGCTCTCACTCACAGCTCAAGTCCCTCCCCAAGAACGTTGAAGTAAGGATGACCTATGACCACGGGAACCAGACTCGGCGACTGCAGCAGCACATTTTGTGGGGCGGTCAGGATCTCAGGGTCTCAGGACAGTACACAACTCCCCCTGACCATAAGGGCGATGCCAAGAGACTGCAGGGTATAGTACTGTCCACTGCTGGCTTCCAGTGATCAATATAGCATTTCCATGCAATTCAACACAATAAAATAGTCAAATGGTTGGCAGTGTAGCATGGTGGTAAGGAGCAGGGCTTGTAACTGAAAGGTTGCTGGTTCGACTCCCTGCTGGGGCACTGCCGCTGTACCCTTGGGCAAGGTACTTACCCATAATTGCCTCAGTAAATCTGCAGCTGTGTATGAATGTATAAAACTTATATTCAATGTAAGAGTGTCTGCTAAAATAACAAATGTCATTGTGTAAAATAGTTGTAATTTTGTTTTGTTTTAATTTGTTGACGATTCAAAATGAATGCAAATGAAATGACTGCGGTTTTCTCTCAGTCCAGATGTCCAGTGCTTTTGCCTCCCTGCCTCATGAGTGCAATCTGGACGTGCAGCTGGAGAGGTCAGCCCAGAGACGACTGGACAGCGTGCTTCTGGGATGGACGGGGCACAGAAGCGGTGAGCAGGTGAGAGAGAGGAAGGTGTGGTTGAGAGTGTGTTAAGTGCCAGTAGCGTTGTGCGTGACCGGTGCAGTGTGTCACTACTGGTGTGTATCAGCAATACAGTGTGCTAGCAGTGTAGTGTGTCAATTTTCTTGGTAGTAGCTATGTTTGGGCTGTTGAGTTCGTTAGTTACAGTGTTAATGGGGGCTGACAGGGTCTGTCTCCCCCAGGTTAGAGCGCTCTGCTTTTGGAGTAGTGAAGAGGAACGTTGGGAGGGTAGAGTGGACCTAAGGCAGCCCTTCACTCCCCCTCTGTCCCATCTCCACCTGCACACGTTGTCATACCAACCAGCTGGAGGGCAGGGGACCAGCCATCAGGTATTATGCACCTGCCACACACACTATACAATTGACTTATAATTTACTGTATTGTTGCTGCCACATGAAATTACTTCAAATACACCAGACACACAGATTCTGAGGTAATTTATTTACTGCCACTTTGCCCACCAACTCCACCCGCGTGCAGATAATCCAAAAGAGGAATCTCTCTTGACTCAATTTGACAGTTTATTGAGTCTCTTAAACAGAACTGAGAGGACATAGTGAATGTAGATTGCACTCTGAAAAAAGTACATTTAAGGTAATAACCAATAAGTTAATAACAGCAACATGGAAATTCAGGAAAATACTCAAGCTGACTGTGTACAGATCTTTGGGCTCTGTGTGATGGTTTCAGGCCCAGCTCTCCTGGAATGATGGGATTCCTTTGAATGTTACACTGCGGGTTAAGAAGCACTGGCACACCGACTCCAGCAGGGGGCATGCATGTATCTCCTTTGCACCTGGCCAGGTATGCCCTTGAGTTACAGATGATTTGACACATTCCCCCAAATCAGTAATGCTTTGGCTGTTAGAGGTTGGAACTCTCTGTATTCCACTTCAATGATCTCTTGGTGTTTTGCACCTGGCTGTGGACCATTTCTACATGCATACACTATTTGATCACTTCCATTTTAAGAATTAATGGAATTCTTGCATTACGTGCTAGTTAGGTTGGCACGCTTTGACATTCTTATGTTCTTTGTACATCAGTTGAAGACAGTGCTCCCCCTAGTGGAGATTCAAGGCTGTGGTTCAGTGGCACGGGAGGGAAACTCCTATTCTCAGAATGCAGAGCTGAACTGGGGTAACAAGAGGATCACACAGGGCATGAAGTACCAGGTATTTATTTTCAGTGGTCCCATACAAACCCTCTTTTTGTCACTGGCTAGTTTTGTATTTTGTTTTTACTTATGTTACACTGATTCCCTAACCCTAACCCTGAAAGATTACCCTCACATGCTGACAGGATGTTGCATTTACCTTTGTCTGTCTGTCTGTCTCTCTTTGTAAGTCGAGTGTGTCAATTATATTTTACAAACTCCTTGAGAGTCAACGATCTGTAATGCATTCTTCCAATTCTTGTATCAGCATGCATATGTGCCCAGTACATACAGACTTTATCAGGGCTAATTGAGAGAACAGTTATCTCGTTTTAATGTAGGGGTTGGGACTTGGGCTTTCTCATGTTCTGTGCTTTGTGTGATGCAGAGAGGGGCCAGGGGAGTGCACACGCTGCAGCTGGAGGGTGAGGCCGAAAACGTGTCCCCCTCACCCTGCCCATCCCACACCATCCTACTGCAGATCCACACAAACTGCAGGGACCAGCTGGAGCACCACCTGCTGCTGGGCCTGTGTCCCCCGCACCCTGTGAGTCTGTCTGACTTTGCTCATACACACACACACACACACACACACATCCTCTAATCAAACTCCCCCCTTCACTCAGCATCATCCACATGTGAACTGCGGATGACCTTACCGTGTTGTTGTGTATCTGCCAGTCCTGGGACATTTCTGGGTACCACCGTGTCAACACCGCAAAGGAGCTGTTCTACACCCGGACGCGCCTGTCTGTGTCAGGACAGCCCCAGCACAGCAGCCTCACCCTGGCGCTTACCAACACCTCCACCCCTCAGCGCTCCAACTTCTCCCTGCACACTGAGGTAAGGACACTGAGTCTGCCTGTCTGCTGCAGGGGCTGGCTGTGCAGCTCTGCGCAGCTCTGTGCAGCTCTGCGCAGCTCTGTACACACCACTGCCTCCTCCATCTCTGCCAACCAGGGTGTAAGCCAGAGGAGAGTAATCTCACAGCTGTCAACGGCATACAATGTACATAGCCAGGATTGCAATGTCCCCCTGGTCTGTGTGATGCAGTTGCAGGTGGGTGACGGAGGTCTGGAGTTGGGGGGCAGTGTGACTTCATCCCGCCAGGGCTCTGGTGTCCTGGTACAAGCCAAACTGGACCGCAGTGAACACGTGTGGCTGCAGGGGGCGCTGGAGGACCGTTGTCTGCAGGCAGCTGCTGGATACGGCGATGGTCAGAAGGAGCATACGCGTCATCAATTTATCTCATCATTTTTTCAGATTGTCAGTCACCTATTTTACTTAATGTTGAATGTAGCAGTGTCAAAAGTGAAAAATTTAGTGTTATATTTCACTTTTAGTGAAATTTTAGCTACAAGATACTTGGCCACAGTCAAAAGATAAGATAGTTAAAAACATTTTTGGCTCATTTCTGTCATCTGTCATATCATCTATCTAGCATTATGCAATGCTTTTTTTCTGTATATGTGTGTGCATGCCTGTGTGCATGTGTGTGTGTGTGTGTGTGTGTGCGGGGGCCTGTGTGCGTGTGTGTGTGTGTGTGTGTGTGTGTGTGTGTGTGTGCGTGGGGGCGTGTGTGTGTGTGTGTGTGTGTGTGTGTGTGTGTGTGTGTGTGTGTGTGTGTGTGTGTGTTTGTCTGTGCATGTGCAGATGTAAGGTCGGTTGATGGCCTTACAGTGGCGCTGTGTCTGGAGGGACGCCGCCGGGTGACCTTGGATGTCCAGAGGAGGGAGGGCACAGGCAAGCAGCATAAGCTGGCCTCAGTCTCTGTGAGCGCAGCCAATCAGAGCCTCACGTTAGCTGCACAGGGCTGTATGGAGCATCTGTGGTCAGCAGAGGTGAGATAGTCCAAACTTTAACCTGATGAAAATTGTGCATTTATCTTGAACATTAAAACATAAAATTTCATACTACTGCCATTTCTGTGCAACAAGCTGTGTTTCATTACAATCAATTTACTACAGATTATATGAGCAATATAGAAACTGCTCATCAAAATTACGCACTTGCATTTGAGACAGCCAGGGTTGCCATAAATATCATAAACCAATTGTCTGCAAATGTGTCATTCACTTTTTATCAAGTAATGAAAGCAATGTATACATGCAAATAACTTAATGAAATTTTTTATGTTTACATTCATTTATTTTTCTGTTTTTACAACTGCAAGTTTTGCTGTTATTTGGAAAAATTAATTATTTTTGTTGAATAAGAACAATTTTGTCACAATTTTGGCAACCCTCATGCTTCTTCTGGCTTCTTCTGTGTATTGTCTTCTCTGATGTATTCTTAGGCTAGAGTACATGCATTGGGCTTGCAGATAAGGAACAAGCTGCTAGCCAGAATACAGACTCTGCACAAACTCCTAATGGAATTCAGGCACCAGGTCAGTATAAAATATTCATTACATCCAGGACAAAATGGTGTATGGGAGTGAAGATAATGTGTTTGTGTAGTTCACCAGATCTCATCATATGAAAGCATGCATGTACGTGCTTCAGAAGATAGACTCAGGGTATATCAATTTGATTGGCTCCTGAGATTGGTACTGGACTTTCTATGCATGTTTTTGTAAATGACTCTGCCCCATGCTTCCACCCCACCCCACCCCCCCCAGTCCCGGGACAGCATGTTTCTACAGGAGCTGAGCATGAGGCCTCTCCGCCTGACCCAGAGGGCCGAGGCGTTGCTGGTCCAGAGCTTGGGAGAGACCTGGGGGTCCTGGAAGAAGGGCTCCCTGCGCCACGCCCTCACCGACACCCTGCCCCACTGCCTGGGCGCCCTGCAGCACATCAGCCAACAGGTCCAGCAGGAGCTTAAGAGTAAGTGAGCCCCCCTCTGCAACACTCCACCCAGCCAGCTTTCTCACCATGTGGAATACATTACATTACATTCATTCAGCAGGTGCTCTTATCCAGAGCAACTTCCAGCACAACAGAACATGAAATGCATCCATTCAAGTTGAATGAGCAACAGTATCAGACCAGGCTAACAACACTCCTAAACCAGTGAGAGTGAGCTTCCTCTTCAAGCCCTACCACCAGTTATATTGTGCAACCTGACTAGACAAGGGAAGCCAAGTGTACTACCATACGTCAGTCACTAGATCACAGAATCCAACACACATCACAATATTGCAAATAAACAGCAAGTTGTGCTGTTGCAGCAACATGGCAGTGCAGCTTCAGTGCTACAGTAAAATTGTGAGAATGCTAGATTCCTGTTCCTCCAGCCCCTGTGGGTGCATCTCCCTGCAGGGCCGCTGGCAACGCTGGCAGGCGTGTACCAGGACGTGACAGGGCGGCGGCTAGATGTGGACTGGCGTGAGACTGCGGCCCTGTGGGCGGGGAAACTTGTGGAGCTGCTGCCCGCAGAGCTGGAGGACCACCACTTGAGGGCGCCATTAAAAGCAGTGCTGCAAACACTCACCACTGTCCTGGATGTGGTAGGGCTTCCAGAGAGAAAGAGACTTTATAATGAGTAGTGCAATTTAAATACTATACAAATTAAATTGCCGGGTTATTGAGTTGGGTAACTCTGAACCATACCTGAGAAGGAATAAAATCTCAATGCTTTCTGAATAGCTGTATCTGTGTGTGTGTGTGTGTGTGTGTGTGTGTGTGTGTGTGTGTGTGTGTGTGTGTTAGGTGGGCCATCAAACAGCACAGTGGGCAGAGGCCAAGCTTGCAGCAGCCTTGTCAGGAATCAGAAGACGACTGGCCTCATTGTACAGACTCTCCCACAGGTACCCAAGCGAACCACAGCAGGGCTTTTTATTGCTGGCTGTGATATTTGTAATCAACTTATGTGTTATGTGTGTGTGCGTGCATGCTCATGTGTATGTGTGTGTGTGTCCATTCGTCCCAGCCACTGTGAGGTGACAGTTCAGGTCCCGTTGCCACGGGGACCGTGGTCAGAGATTGGGGGGGCGGGGTTGACGGAGTTTCTGCTGGAGGAGTGGCTGCTGAGGCCTTTGCAGGCGCTGGCCACCCTCAGCCCCACATCAGAGCTGTACCGGCTGAAGAGAAGGCTCATGGACAGTCCTTTTCGACGTGAGTCCCTCATTATCGCACAACTTTCCTCAGTGCTATGGGCAGCAGAATAAATTAGATTGGACTCCAAGCCATTTGCTTGAATTTTGAGTTGAACTCTACCATTGTAACAATGAACTGCTCCAGGAAGAGTCTGATTCCTGGATTGGATAACAGTACAACACGGAATTGTGTGCATTAGAATTATAGAGCTGTAGCCTAGATATGGGTGTGAAGTGGGGAGTTTGGTTCCTATATGGGCAGAAGTCATTCCCAGGTGGGGTAGTGCTGTTGTGCACTTAAGCAAGTTACTAAGCCTGAATGGCTTCAGTACATGTCTGTATAAAAGGATAATATGTAAAAATATATCTAAGTTCTGTATATTGTTCTGGACACGGGTGTCTGCTGAATGGTGAGATATATAGATAATAATAAAGAAACAAGTTCTTTAATGAAGTGGCCTACAGCGATGTATTTTACTTCATTAAGCTTCTGCTGTCTCTTGCTAAAGCTGGTGACCTTCAGTTTCAGTCCACCTCCGGTTAAATCCTTTCACTTCTTTTCCCCTTCTCAGATCAGGCTCTCTTAATATCTGATCAGTTTGCGGTGTCGTTTGACGGCCGTCTGTATGAGTTACCTGGGCGCTGCGCCCTCCTCTTGGCCCATGATGCTGCCCACGATTCCTTCACTGTGTTGCTGAGTCCAGACACCATGCCACAGCGCACCCTACTGGTGGAGATGGGGAACACCACTGTGAGCATCCCCCCTGAAGGACAGGTAAAAACAAAAACTCTTATCAATTATATTTTTGTTTCAGATCTGAAAAAAAAACCTCCAGGGCTTAGCTTCTAAAAAGGAATCAAAATGCACTTTTTACCTTTAGGCACATACAGCCACAGCCTGTGTCAAAACATTTATGTATGCTATGAAGATTATTTCTGCACCGCTAAACTGTTTTTTCCTCTTCATCATATTGTATTACTGGACGAACTGCACAACAACTGTTTCAGAATCACAATGCATGTTAAAATACATAAAATAATCCAATCTGAAAGCTTAAAGAATAGAGCATTGTTTTGTCACATAAGGCAGAGACCAGACTGATTTCAAATTCTTGTGTCAAGGTTTAAAGACTAAGAGAGTCAATGGAGGAAACACTTGTGAATCCCTCAAGCCTGGCAGTCTTCATATGCCATATTAACACGATTCAACAGTAACGAGTCTGAAAGTGGCGCACAGAATGTCCATCTGTCTGTCTTATACAGGTGGAGATCAACTGCCATGCGGCAGACATGCCATTATCTCACAATGGAGTTACGGTCAAGAAAGAATCCAACCTCATTGAAGTTTCCAATCAGGATGGAGTGCTGGTGTCATGTGACTTATCACAGGCTGTCTGCAGCTTGACCCTGGATGGCTGGCAGCATGGTAATTTAAACTCATTTTGCTGTGTTCCCATTCCTTACTTTTAAGGAATTTATGTTTTGTATGTATCCATGTATCAAAGCATTTGAAAAATGTAAAGTACTGCATTTCTTTAAATGGGAAACATGATTAATATACACATGGCACACATAAAGCATAAAACCGCGTGCTAAAATACTATTTGATCACTGTCAGAAGGTAATATCATTTCATACTTGCCCAAAATATCTGAAGTAGTATAGATAGCATATGTTTGAAAAGAATGAGACTAGCACATTGTATCAGGACCCAGTCTATGTTTTTTGCTTTGTAGGGGTGTCTGCTGGCCTCCTGGGAACCAATGACAATGAGGGAGGGAATGAGCTGGTCCTACCTGATGGCTCTCAGTCAGACAGCTTGTCCCACTTCATCCACAGTTGGCAGGTATGGCACACAAGTGTGACATGAGTGACCTATGCTTGCTGCTTGAGTAATGTAATATTAAAGCATGTACATTTCCGGTGTGTGTGTGTGTGTGTGTGTGTGTGTGTGTGTGTGTGCGGGCACAGGTACGGCCTCAGTGTCGCAGTGATCTGGGGAGGTCAGGCCTTTGTTCAAACACCACCAGACCGAACCCAACTGCAGATTCACCCACCTGCAGCTCCCTGTTCTCCAGCCCGGACTC
Source organism: Megalops cyprinoides (assembly GCF_013368585.1). Lineage (NCBI taxonomy): Eukaryota > Metazoa > Chordata > Actinopteri > Elopiformes > Megalopidae > Megalops > Megalops cyprinoides. The sequence goes on along the minus strand of NC_050602.1, from coordinate 17,015,518 downwards.
CCCTCTCAGCTCCTGCTTCAGAGTGGTGAGTCCCACAAAATAAAGCTGCTGCCTGTTTCAGCGTCCCACTCCCTGCATGACTCTGCTGTCTATTGCCAGCATCCCACTTCCAAAGGATGAAAGGCGTTAGTTGAATGATAGACTCCTTCCCCCCGCCCTTAGGTGGACCCAACGCAGTTCCTGTCTGTGTGTAAGAGGAGCCGTTGTGCCTCTGTCCCCACCACTGCCCCCTGCAGGCTGGCAGCTGCCTTTGTCCATCTTTGCCGTCGCAACTACGTTCCCCTGGAGCCCCCCCAGCAATGTGGTTAGTAATACCTTCCATACCTGCCCCACAAAACATAAATATATACCTCTGTTATGCTAGAGGAGAAGGAACAAACTATCATAATTGCTTTTAGAATCAAGCCTTTTATTTTCCATTGCTACATAGTTGCTGTGTATCTGCAGTAATTTCTTCCTCATAACATCTCTTGTTCTTTCCCATGTTTTGTTCCCAGTGAGTGAGTGAGAGGGAGATCTTAGGACCTGGAAGTGGAGTTCATCATGCAGATGGAGACGGGTTGGAGAGTTCATGGAAAACCCCTTAGATTTGTGCACAGAATGAAAGCCAGCACATAACGGCTCATTCCTTGGACACACATGCTTGCCTAAAGCACAAGTTTTTTTTTCCAATTGCTTTGATGAATTTTACAAAAGACTGTAATAAAATACAAAATCTGTATTTCAACAATCCAGACTTCCCACTCTAACAGCCAAAAACCCAAGCGTGTGTGTTGAGAGAGAGACGGAGAGAGAGAAAGAGGAAGGGAGAGGGAGAGAGAGAGGGAGAGTGAGAGAGAGTTTGTGTAAAGAGTTTTCCACTTTGTCACAATCTTTTGAAAACTGTATATGAAAAATTTAATTATATTAAGGAATGTGTACAAAATGTTGAAAGGATGCTATTTAGATCTCTGAAATGAGCCAGGGTTCCACTTCAGTATAAAAGGGATGGGACAGAACAGATTGTGAGACAATTTAAAACAAGGGTGAAGTGAACCTTAAAAGGGTTCAGTTATTTAGAATCGTCAAAAGCAATCTATGATAGTATGGATTGTACCATCCAAAGTAACTCATTTGGGATGCTAATAATCATGTTATGAAATATTTTGTAAAATGTAATGAGCTGTTTCTGCATTTTATGTGAGAAGCACACTACAGAAGAGAACTTCCTATAAGCATTTTCCTACATGAAAAAGTAGTCTGTGCTTTTACACACGGAAACATTTAAAAATAATTACAACACAAGAGTGACACCTCCTCATAAGTCCTTATGCATTTTGAGCTTGGGTATGAGTGCAATCCAAGTCCCAAACACAAGTCTTTACCTCAGTCTTAATTCCTATGATCACTAGTGTATCATATCACATGCCTTAGTCTCACGTGCCAATGTATGTTCTTTAATACGTGTACTTTAGTTGAAATGTGTGTCTGGTATTTTACATATCTATGTAGACATTTTTTAAATATTTATCTTGAATATGGGTTAAATATTGAAATTAAAAAGAATACACTATGTTAAAAGTTAACCTTTAGAAAACATGTAGCAGAATGTCTTTCTGATTCAGATTTTTTTTATATAATCCTCAATTAAAGTGTTTTTACAATTGTTTTGATATTATACCATCTTGTGTTGTGATACACACTGTTCTGAGTTTTTATCATTTAAAAGACTAGTGTTTCACAGAGACATAGTACTGCAACTGGCAGTGTTGTCAATGTCTGTCATTGCTTGTCAGTGCTTATGATTGAAATTATATGTTTTTTGTGTAGTCTGACTATATATTGAACTCATAAATTCAGTGTGTTTAATATAATCTTTGAGGAAAGTCCTGAGGGATTTTCAACGTTTCCCATGCTTTACTGTGGATGAAACAATACTGTGTAGGCCTCATTTGTTGAGTTTATATTGTAACAGTTTTAATTCTTCTTGATCCACATAAACTTCAGTATCTTGAGGTGTGAACCATGGAAGCATGACAGCTGTTTACTGAGGTGACAGTGAAGAGTACCATGGTGATGCAGTGTGGTACATGCAGGGGAAGGTGTGTCTCTGTGCATGTGATTATGGACTACAAGCCCAGCAGCCTTCTCACTGACTGTGGACCACTCAGGCTGCTGGGAACCTTCTCCAAGCCAATAAACAGGAGTGGTTTCATTAGCTTAAATGGCCTTATTTCTTTCTGACTGTTGAGGTGTTTGACCCAAGCACATGTCTTACAGGAACAGAAACAATCTCCATCAATCTTCCAGTGGTCTTCATTTGAATACAGGAGGTTGGCACTGATATCACACTTTGTTCTTATAAACATATGTGTAAGCGTTCTTGGTTTTTGGTTGGATCTTGAAATATAAACAGATTGAACTGTGTGAGGACAATTTGTCTACCAGAAGAATGAATAATTTAAGGAGTTGCCATACGAAACCTATCAGGCTACAAGCAAAGGAATGGTCTCAAGTCTACATTTTTGCGAGTACAACTGCCAGAGCAAGAGAGAGAGAGAGAGAGAGAGAGAGATGATACAAGATGGAGGTGCTGTTCTTTTGTTTTCATCCCACGGCACAGCCAGGCCACAACACGAAGGCTTTGGGGATAATGAAGGCGTATCATTTTGATGGCAGTTACATTTACAGACTGAGCTATTGACAGAAAGAGAAGAAGGGCTCCCAAGCTCCAACTGATTCCAAAATGGCCTTCTCTGTGGCAATAGCCATGAATACACTGGCCATTACAATGAACTCCACCATCGCTATTACTGAATTGCCATACAGGACTAATAATACTTAGAGGTGGGATCATTATTGAGTGTATTTCAGAAACTGCCATTTTGCAGGCCATACCCAGCTGAATTTTGCACAGATTATGGGCTAATCAGTGCAGTGTGGGTGTACTTTGTGCTACAGTAATTCAGAGGGGAGTGTGTCTAACTTTCTGTGTCATTGGGTGCGGGTGGCGCAGAAAAATTCTTCTGATAGGCACACATCTGGAACACCCCTAAAGAGGAGGAGAGAGAAACAACCATCAATCAAATATCAACTCGTTTACAATCAGCACTTTAAGGTAGTGGTTCCCAGACTGATGATGTGGGATTTAGAGGCCGTGGTCTTGGGAAACCCTGGTTTAAGGACAGTTTTCAGGCATAATCTCATTCTTTTTGTAGTTATAAATTGTGAAATACAGAGGAAGATGTGCAAAGATTAATTCAACTGCATTGATGACATTCAGCGATCACTGGTTGAAGCATGGCTGTTCAGACAGATCCATTTTATAGCAGCCCTTGTTATCACCATCAGTGTGTAACTGCTCCCTAGTCTCTGCAAAGGCAGAGTTTACTACAATATGCTGAAGACAGAGAGGCACTTTGGACACTTTTGATCATAGAAAAATCTGTAAATGACACAGGCTAGGAACCATGCCCCAGATTGTATGATGTACCCATTGTCATCTTGTTACCTTCTGGTCCATGAAGCAACCCTGTAGTGCAGGTCAAAAGTATGTTAACGCATGGGTAGTAATGAGATACCAACTTGATGCCTCGCAGGCTGAAGGTCTGACCCATATCATCTGAAACAAACTGACTGTGAAGATTATGGGCCAGTTTACCTGCAGCAAAGGCCAAGATGATGCCCACCCAAGCCAAGATGTATGACCAGGAGAAGCGCCAGTCAAGGTACCGCTTGCCGAAGAAATTAACAGTCACCCCCGTATATATAGCCAAAGCTAGCAGGGCAAGGAAACCTGGGGGGTGGAATAGGGAAAGATGAGAGGTAAAACATTCTTTATTGACAAAATACTAGACACAAGTAGGTGTGAATCTACCTCGGTGTGTAAAGTACAAAAAAATGAAAAAGTGGAGGCAAAGTCAAAGGACCAAGAGAGATGGTAAAGAACTGGACAGTGGTCATGGGTGATGATCAAGGGAACATATGAAACTGCCACTCATATTATCTTCTTGTAATATATGCAAGTCGCTCTGGACAAGAGCTTCTGCTAAATGACAATAATAGCAATAATTCACAAATAATTTAACAACCCAATGCAATGAATTTTCATAACAAATTTTCCCTCACTTTTCCCCACTTGATCATCTGTTTAACACAGTGTAGAGATTTGTCTCGAAATTTTCAAAAATGTGACACTGAAGCATCCACAAAGAGAGTTTCATCACCAAACTATCCCCTAGCGGAAGCAATACAAGTAAATATTTAGGCAAGGATTAAAGTTATTCACATGCATTAGTTTCATTAATTTGTTAATTCATGCAACCTCTCTCTTCTTCTCTCCTTCTCCCTTTAGTACGTCACTGTCTCTCGGTCCTTCTCCGCTCTCACCTGACATTATGAGTGCGATTCCTCCAGCTCTTACTCGTCTACTCGTTCCGTTGGCGAAGGCGCTGAGGCCCAGCAGCACTCCAATGAAGCAGCTCAGAATAGACAGCAGCATAAAGGCTCGAGTCGCATCCCAGAAGGCTGTGTGAGGACAAAGGTATGCCCACATATAAGCTGCCAGTAGTGACTCACCATACACAATTACCACTTTGCTACTGTGTGACAAGAGGAAATAGAAATAAAGGCATTCTTATTGGGGAACTGAAGAATTTATGATTATGTACAGTGGCAAGTTGGAGTTAAAGAAGAAAAAGGAGATGAAGTATAAGAAATAGAAGAAAGGACAAAAGTTGGGTGTTCAAATGAGGTTAGAGAGCACAGAAGTAGTCAGGAGAGAGCCAGGACTCAGATGTGTCAGTGAAATGGTTATTTCTTTAACAAACCCCACAAAACGACCAAGCCCTGCAGTATAGGTATGGGGTTTGTCTTGCCAACTGAGCAGATGGAAATGCAGTCCTTACAACCTATCCCCATAATGCGGTGTGAACTTACTCACCCACAGTGATTGTGTGGGCGTGGCACTTGCGCATAATGCAAAACCTCCATAGCCCTTGATTAGCTGAGCTGCCAGAGTAACGATACTGCATCCAAAAATCAGTCGCCGTGGAGACAATCAGCAGCACCAGGGCGGCCACACCACAAAGTGTGCCCCCTCCTGCTAGAGTGTACAGCATCAAGGAGCCTGGGATAGTGCAGTCCTCCTAAATGCAGCTCAGCTGTCAATAACAAGAAGAACAGAGTGAGACAGAGTTTAAAAGAGTGAGAGAGAAAAATCTGTTTTCACAAAAGAAACAATATAGAGTTTAAGAGTCCAATTTGACATGTTCCTAAACTAATCTGATTAATGTCTAACTAGAGTGACATATAATGCAAGAGCAGAAGAAAAAGAGTATGCAAAACAAATAATTATACTCTGTAAACTTATGTTGTTTTATGTAATGCGATTAAATGTCGGAATTAGTCTTCAAATAACTTTACTATTATGTTTTACATGTATTATAATTTCTGTGGTTAAAAGTCATATGAAGACATATGAGCATAACATATTGTTGAAATTCACCCAACACATTGTTTGCCATTTTATATACAAAGCCTTTTAACTCCAGACTTATGAAGAGGTGACCTAGGAAGAAGACAACTTTGAATACAGACACACTAAAAAAGAATGTGAGAACTATTCCTTCTAAATATAAATGACGGAGCATATGCAAATAATAATAATAAAAAAAATTTGAATAGCAACGTAATTCAATCACCTGTGAAGCATACGTGATAATAATTCTCTGGTCACTCATTTTCCAGACTGCTACCACTTAAAAACCTGAAATCATCCCATTGATCATTCATTGTCCATTTAATATGTCTCCAGTAGTACCTTGGAAACCACAGTGAAGCCTGCTAGTATAGGATAGATAACCTCAGTAGTTGTGCTGTGAAATGCCCAGAGGGCGAGGGTGTTCACCTTCTTTGCAATTCAGTTTCAGAGCAAGGTGGCCATGAACGTTAGTCATCCACACAGAATAGTCTAGGTCAGCACATTGTACACGTGTGCTGCAGGACTGAAACTCTGAACATTTTCCCCTTAAAATCCAGATCCCAAAACCAAGGAGTGCACCATCAGATGCCTCCTTACCACCTTTTGCAAGAATGCTTTTGCAGAGGGATGACCTGGAGAAGCTTCTGCACTTACACACAAGTCTATGAACAGCCGGAGCCCCCCCCCACCCCCGCCCCAAAAAAAAATGGCGTTGCATTGAAAGAAAGTATCTTGCTATGAAATAATGCATACCAATGCAAATGCAGAATGAGTTAAAGAATACATTTTGATATTTTAAATTAGGTAATTTAAATTAAAATTACCTTACCTAGCCATAGAACTAATTTTGTGAAGCTCCAGCACTATTCTGTCTATGTATATGTAGACAAATGAGCCCATGCATACACCACTGACAGTGTTAGTGTCTTGACAGCATCAGGGGTCTTTCTCCATACTGAGTACACAAATTATTTGCAAAAAGCTGACAGCGTGAGTCTTACAATGACCAAGAGAACATGAAAAGTCTTACCTGAAATCTTGCTAAGCTACTTCACTACTTTGTAAAGATTTACAAGTAACTTTGCATAACTTGAGCAGCTCCCTAATATTCCCAACCTGTATCCGCGTATTTGGTTTCCACACAGAGTGATAAAAAGGCGCACAGGTTCAGATACCTCTTTCTTTCAGTCGCTGTCTCACTTTGCAATCATCCAACTGTTTGCCTAGCTGTTTCTGCCTATCCTTTTAAGCCCTGTGTCGCGTGCCCTTATTGTTCGGGCCACAATAGGGGGAATGATCGAGCGCAACATGTGAGAGGCAGTAATCCCCGCGCTCTCTCTCTCCGCTTCTCTTCCACCTTCTCTCATCTTCATAACCTCTCCTCCTCCACTTCTCCTGCACAACCTCCCATCCAGATGCATGCTTTCTCCTTCATCCTCAGCCTCTTCCATCTTCACACCTCCTGTCTCACAACCTTCCCCCCGCCCCCCTCCCCCTTCCCCCCCCCCCCCCCCCCCCCCCCCCCCCCACACACACACACACACACATCATCCCCTCTCTGGCATTTTGTCGCCTATTCTTCCCCTCAGGGAAAGTCGCTGATCAGTCCTGGCAGAGCTGTTGGCATCATGGGACTTTTTTTTTGGGCAAAGGACATAACCCCGACCGGGAGCAGGGTGTGGCAGGTTGGGAACTCTGACACACACCCACACACCCATCTCCCTACCCCTGCTATTCCACTGACAAGAGTGTGTGACACAGGAAGCTGAAGTGACGTCATGCGGGACTGACATTTTTGTAACACTGCAGCGGCCCTATTCACCCTCCTGTGTCACAGCCACTATGCATTGTGCTATACAGCAGGGCCCCTTCCAAAAACCCCTTTTCATTCATGCGTACAGCCCACTTACTTTGTTCGGCACTCTGCATGACTTAACATGCTGCAAGAGCAGGTGCATCTCTGACGGGTATAAAGGGAGCCATGAAACCTGTAGTTTGATGATTTTGCAGTTTTGTCATGAATAATGGCATGTTTTTGATGGTCGTACTTGAGTTGACCAGGTCTCAGTTCTCCTGGTCATATCATTGGAAAAGTCCATCAAAGAATTCCATTCATGTCTGGATCCCTTTTGTAGATGTCACTGCATTAATAATTGTGGTAAGAAAAAAACAACAAAGTATGCTGTGTTCCATTTAAACCAAACTGCCTATTGCAAATATGAAATGTTTGAACAGCATCGGGCAAAATTTTGATGACAAAAATTATTTGCAGCAATCAATATTAACTGTGTATGAAGTATTCAGTTAGTAGTATTATGTGCACATTTTCCTGGGGCTATTTGAGGACTGAAATGGACCTCCCTGACCCCCACACACTGCATTCCCACCCTCATGGAATATAACTTTTCCTTATATTTCTTCTTGGAAACATTGTCAAGCATGTTACGCCATCTGATTCTGGTCAAAATTTTAATTGCTTTATTACCATCGTCTATGGAGGTTCTGCCACTCAAGACAGCAGTAGAAAATACATTCTGCAGGAACTGTCAGTGCTTGATCTTTCATTTCTGAAGTCATAGCACCATCTAATGGATCAAGTTAGTATAGCAAGTGTCCATTTAAACTTAAGGTGTTTTCAACCTTTAAAATGTTGATTTAAAAAAATACATCAACCTAATGCAATTAACCGAAGGCATGTAGCGTAGAATGTGCCCATTATTTTCATATGTAAGTCGACTGTGCATATGTTCTTATGTACGTTTTACCGTCATCTAAATAATTGGCAATCTACAATTCATATAACGGCTTGCGGTACGTAGTGAATGTGTAACAGCCCAGTGCATCGATTTAGCTAACGTTAAATCCAGTAATGAGCAGTATTACACTCAGTGTGTTTTTGGTTAGGATTTGGACTTTATGCGCATATAAGTCGAATACAAAATACATCAATCATATATAGATGCGGACACAAGACTTATAAAACGATGATGAAGCCAGGGCAGAATTACAGGTATGAATACGCTATTGGATTCACTTGTAATCGCTTACGGCCATACCACCCTGAACACGCCCGATCTCGTCCGATCTCGGAAGCTAAGCAGGGTCGGGCCTGGTTAGTACTTGGATGGGAGACCGCCTGGGAATACCAGGTGCTGTAAGCTTTTTCTGTCATGTTATCTACAGGGGTCGCTATTTTGACAATAAATGCAGATCTTAACTGTGAGAGTAATTTGCATGACTATTATTATTTCGTTTCAGAATATATTTATTTGTGTTTCGATAGAAGTTAGTAAACGTGATCTAAAGAAAAGCAGTAGCCCACACCCAGGCAATATTACTAAATGTTCTACATTTGGAGGCTATGAATCCGTCAAACATAGGATCTCAGAAGCTGACGGAAATCGCTACCCATCCCAGGTTTATCTACAGCTTCACTGAGGTGCAGTTTAGTTGGGTTTAACTTTCTTCTTTGAAAGTTGAGTCAGATGTACTCAAAAATTGGTCGAAGCATAAGAAGTAAAGTTTACTGAGAGGAATATTTTACATGTTTTCACATGCAAAAGCTTGCAAAGACGTTTTCGTGTGTTATGAAGCTGAATTTTGTCCCAAGCAGTGGTTTCTGAGGAGGCAGATTGCTGGGATTTCCGAGCTCGGAATCATCCCTTGTATATAAATAAAACGATAATAATATTTAGCACATCGCTTCATCTTAAATGATACATTAAAAATCGCACACATATAATTTCAACAACGAAATATACACTCTAAATAGAGTAGCATATAAATGTAAGGGGACATTTAAAACCAAAAAGTCGTCAGCTGTTGCGGCGCGCCAGTATTACGTCAGATCAGTTCTGTCGTCATCAAAATGCACCGTTGATTACAACCTCACGTACTGTAAAAGGGAAACAGTAATGTTAAGTAGACTAGACTCGGCGATTTTCATTCGGTTTTGTCTTCATATGATTGAATTTGATCGGTGGTGTCAGGTAAGGTCATGCTGTAAACGGATAGCTACTGTCTGAGAGTAACATGTAATAGTATTATATGTAAGTCAGCTAGCTTGCTAGCTCAGTGTTTCCGAATCCTGTTCCTGGGACATCAGTGTTACGCTGTTTTACTGTTGAGATTTTAATTAGTATGCTATTAAGGTAGCTAACTACTGTAACTAAGCAGATAACGAAATGGTGGTATAGGTTTAACATTGACATATTGTTAGGCAGTGCTGGAAAAAAACGTGGGCTTCCTTTTATGATCTGTGCTGGAAAAAATACCTCCGATACTGAAGTCATCAGAATGTCTCCTCGTACTCCCCTTTTTATTAGTAAAAGTACGAATTTCCTAACGGATTTAAACTAGATTAAATGACAGGGGATGTAAAATTTTAAATATTTACATTGAATATTTAGTGTACAGCCAAATGAAACCTATATGAAGGCTGCGGTGGAAAAAAATACTGGGATTTTCTCAGTACTAGGTGAGGGAAACACGGCTCCCAGATACAGACTGTCCGTTGTCAGGGCTGAATGATGTCTGATTTGGGACTTTGTGTCCAAATGCAAGTCTTACACCTGCTGACAATAGCTGTGGTACCAACACTAAAATGTTGTTTCTGCTTCTTTTGCAACTAATAACAGAGCTGCATTCCCTGTTAAAGTGACTGTTACTTCTCTTTTCCTTTGTTTAGTGATGTTTGCCAGTGAAGTAAAGGACTGCATTTGTAGAGCAGGGACTCAGTGACTAAGTTTATGAGAGCAGCCTTAAGCCATGAACTGCCTGATCAAGTTCACTCCAGCCCAAGAGGAGGAGGGGCGCTGGCTGGGAGTCAGCGGAGGAACAAACCAGCAAGAGAGACAGAGTGCGCTGAGTGGAAAGGAGGCCAAAGAGTTTTACCAAAGCCTTATACAGGAAGGAGGGGCAGCAGGAGAAAGCAGAAGAGAACCGAGGAGAACAAATAACACTGTGAGAGAAAGACGCCGGCAGAGAGAGCCTCCCCGCACCACTGTGGCCTCTGAGAGGGATGGACACAAGCTGTTGAGATGTGCCCAGGAGGGAGATCTGCCAGGGCTGAAGGAGTTACTGGAGAAGAAGGGATGCGACATCAACTTTAAGGATGACTACTTCTGGACAGCCATCATGTGTGCGAGCTACGCGGGGCAGCGGGGCACAGTGCGGTTCCTTCTCCAAAAGGGGGCGGCCTGGGTGGGGGTGGTGGACACTCAGGGCCGAGATGCCCGTGACTTAGCCGATCAGGCAGGGCATACGGACGTGGTGACGGAGCTAGATGGGTACGGACTCCAGCCAGAGACGCCGAGCGCCACAGACAGGTCAGTGCAGACTGCAGCCCGAGGCACACCAATACCCCCTGTATTTACTTTGATTATATGCTATATTATATGATTGTACACAAAGCTGCAAGTGAAGGCCTATTCAAGTGGTTTGAGGTCCAAGCCTAGGTGGCCACCACTAGCCCTTAAGATCCATCTTTTTATGACATCAGGGGTTTTATGACAGAAGAATATGATGAAAATGATGTTTTGCTTTTCCAGACCACATGTGAGATAAAATGATATCTAACTGGAGCAGCTCAGTAAATTGTACTCATATTCAGGAACTCATGATATTCATTTGAAACCAAATCTTGACAAATGCAGACTGTCCAATACCAATAATATTGGAGAGAACCTACAAAACCTACTCTATGTCTGGAGAGGACATGGGAAAAGTTTCACTTTTACTGTGCTTATGAGTGCCATATAAACTGACATGACATCAAAATTATGACCGCATCTGGGGTAGATATAAAAAATACAGTCTCTTGAAAGAGGATGTCCTGATAACTATAAAAAGACTACCTCAATTAAGTGTACCTTAAAACCTATATACAACAATAATTTTGCCTTTGATAAGATTTGACCTTTGTTAAAATCTCCAGTTGAGAAAGAAAGCCAGCTAATAAGAAAAATAGTTGAAAGAGTTAACCTCATACAGTCTTTGTGAAGATGGTGGTCAGCTGTGTTAATGAGTAATAAATGTGCTTTCTCTCTCTCCTGCTGTTTCTCTGTAGTGGCGCCTCCTCCCAGCCCCAGTGGTGCTCAGTGTGTGGGACCCATTACAGCGAGAGTGAGGACCAGCATCAGAGCTCCACGCTGCACCAGTTCAGCCTGCGCCGCCCGCCCCCCACCCCCCACTACTGCCTGCCCCCCTCCAGTGCCAGCTTCCGAATGATGGTCCGCGAGGGCTGGGACCCGGGGGCAGGGCTGGGGCCCAAGGGGGAGGGCCGAAAGCAGCCCGTCCGGACGGTGCTGAAGAGGGACCAGGGAGGGCTGGGGTACGGCCCCGCGCCCCGCGCTCGGGTCACACACTTTAAGGCAAAGGACACGCAGGCGGTGAAGCAGGCCCCCCGGGGCCGTGTGGAAAGAGGGGTGACACTGGGACGCAGGGCAGAGAGGAGAAAGGAGGTGAAGGACAGGAACTGGGAGAGGGACTTTCGCACCTCCTTCAACCTCTAATCTTTTATCCCATATTCATTCTGATACAAGGGCAATTAACTGTCTGTGCTGCTCAATGACTGAAACAGATGTACCTGCACTGACTGCATTTGTTTTAATCCTTTTTTTTTTTTTTTACATCATATTAAGTGAAAATTTGTGAGAGATGGTCAAAATATGTTGCAGTAATTGATAAATTACTGATTATCTTATTACTGATTCTGATTATCTTCACTTATCATATATCAAAAATATTGTCCTCAGTTTTCTCCTGTAGCTCAAAGGAATCTTTAGTATTACTTAGGGCTAATTAACATCTCTACATAATAGGGAAAGAATGTTTTCCATTTCAGGATTAGAAATACTGCTGTAAAGTAATACTATTCACTTCATTAGACATGGAAGCAGGATGACTGAGAAAAATGGATTTATAAGGTCTCACATGCATTCAAAAGATTAGGCATTTATTAAGTTGTTACAGCATGCAGAACGAGTTTAGAGTTTAGAGTTTATTTTCCTTTTGAGAGCAGTTTTGTTTTTTTTGGTATAATTAAGAGCAAACTTCATGTGGTGCATTTTGCAAGAGCAAGTCTGTTTCAAGTTTGTGTTGTGGAGAGTGATTTTAACGGGTAATGTAGTTGTCAAACTACATTTGTATAAGTTTAGCCTAGTCCATGTTATGTAAAGTCCCCTATTTGCAGTGAAAATGATTTTGCACAAGAATCATATAGATAATGTAAACTGGATTAAAAGAATCTCTTTTTGTTGTTTTCAACATTTTTTGACGTAATAGGTATGGAATTTTAAATCGTGTTCTACGTTTACTTTTGGTCGGAACAGCTTTGTTAAATAGAAATTGATGTCATCCACACAACACACTTACATCCACACAGGTGAATTTGATTCCAACTTGTATTATCCCAAACTTACATGAGTTAGAGGACAATTCTGTGTATTAGATAGTCCTATACACCATCTGGTAGCTCCTAGAGAGTTCAAATTAATGAGGAATATTGTGAAGATGGTACCACGCTTCATGTTTTCACATTATCAGAATGTCAGCACATCTGTCCAAATATTTTTTTTTATTCCTTTATAGTATCTTGTAAATTGACTTATGATTCAGAAGATACTTTTGTTACAAATCAGATTTTAATCAGTTTGTCACAATTCACATTTCAGTGTTCAAAAAGGACAGCACAGAGGCCTTGCCAGCAAAGTGGCAGTTCAGCAAACCGCTGCAACCCAGTGCTCTCCCTGTTTGTCTGAGGTATAGAGTATATAGCGCCGTGACCCTGAAATGTAGATGTCTTCCATGGGTCACCCGCTATTTCATAGGTGAAATGGACCAAGTGGGCAGGGCAGGATCTCACTTTGAACAGAGATCAGGCTGGCCTCGTTGGACTGGGACCGCTGTGGGGAGGGTAGACAGTGAGGTCAGAACGGCCTGTTTCGGGAGCGGGTGTTGATTATTCCCAGCACAGAGAATGCGCTGGCAGCCGCTGTCACCAAGCTGATCGCCCCAATGGCCCGGGATGCCTGCGAAGGCAAGAGAGTACCATCACATTAGGCTAATTCTGCCATGCTAATACAAAGTATTGCATTTGAAGAGAGTTACTACCAATATTGTAAGATGTACAAAAACTGGGCGGAGTAGCGGAGTGTGTGCTGGCAGAGGTTTAAGAAGCACAGTGCATTACGAGGAGTGTGAAGCAGTGTTGAGAGAGGCAGGCTTCATGACCCCTAAAGCTGGTGGTGACTCATTGATTTCACCTTAAAGCACTTTGCTTATGATTTGTTCTCATGAGTCAGTGACAGCATATGAGTCAGTGACGGCATATTGCAACTCCAACCACCATGATGTTCCTAAAACAATTATAATTGTGGATTATGTATATGTTGTATGTTTGAAGGATGTCAAGGTACTTTCTAGTGAAGCGGAGTTATGGAATTATTTAGCCAATTAAACCGGGGGATTATTAGATGGTTGGCAGTGTCAGGCAGTGTGAGAGACAGACCTGCTCAGAGACTCCTTCTCCATAGCGTAACAGGGTGACAAAGTGCTCGCAGTTGCTGCCCAGAAGGTCATACGACACTTCCTGGCCAATGAGGAGCTGGGCTCGATGAATGATGTCAGAGATGGGCAGCGGGGTGTGCTTGTCGTCGTATTTGTTGTTAATGCGATAGGTGTCATTCCCCACCACCTCCTTCAGCAGCTGCATGCGGACCACCGCCTTCCGGCTGAACACGGACTTCACGCTGGACATGGCCGCCGCCTGGCTCTCATCTGCAAAAGGAGAAGTGCACTTGCTGGATGAAACACATTGATGGCAAAGGGGAAATATGAGAGCTGACCTAGGCAGCAGTTTAACTCCACTGACCCACTGGTGTCAGGTTGATGATGTAACCGTCACCCAGGTACAGAGCCCAGTGCTGATAGGCCGGTCTGAAGATCTCGATGAGGTCACCTGGCTGGGGATTCCCAGGGGGTTCAGAAGGATCAGGGTCATTCGAAGCCATCTGAGGGAGGGAGGGTGAAGGGGTTAAAAAAAACAAGGCTTTACAATTTACATGGACTCCACTGGAGGGCACTGGTGCAGTCATCTGAAGATCATGAGACAACAGGATGCACAAAACCTGGATCAGCTTGCATGCTCCCATTCAGAAGTGCATTGATGCCACTTCTAAAGTTTGCATAACATGCTGTAAGCTGAGACAGGCAGAGGTGTCAGGGCCCGCCACCTGTAACTGTGTTAGTACAAATATTTCAAAGACACCTGTTTTTGAGCACACTTGATAGCACCCCTTTCCTGTCAAATACTGAAAGTAATAAGGAAGCAGCTGTGGTCATGCTGCACATTGATTTAATCATCATACACTGAATAGTCACTGTAGGATCTGAATTTTTTAAGTCAACAAGGATGCACAAAGGATTCTTATATACTGACCTGTATTCAGTACAGATCATTTGAAGCTTAGTTTGAAAGTTTAACAGACATTACAAAATATGAGTTTGGCAGCCACTGACGAAATTTTATGTATGAAAGAAAAAAAACCCACCAGCAAACCTTAAAGACTGTACAAAGTGTCTGGCAGTCAGACTGTGGTTAGTCTAATTTATCTCTGTGAAAATCCAGTTGAAGAGGGCTAGCTGCTGAACAGCTGCACAGCAATAGTGGCAGTCAGTGGTACACAGGGAGATGGAGACCTTTACTTTATTTGATAACAATTCTGGATCTGTTTTTGCAAGCATACCATTTAAAATAAGGCTCATCAATTGACAACTGATTCATTTTTGCCTAAATTACGTATAATGTGGATGCTCTGCCTTTGTGTACTTGACATGAAGTCCTTTTAGTTGTGGTGTAATGAATAACTGTATTTCTCATCTCTTTGTTGCAGGTAAAATATGTCAAGTGCCAACCCAAGATCATACAACCACATTACAGACAATTCAGGATCATTATCAGATTTAAGGTAAATTCTCTCTGTCCCCTTTTTGTAGCTCTCCAGCCACCACAACACTACAACCCTTATGACAACAACAGATTGGATTTAAGTTACATCACTCTGTGTGAAAAGCATCTATGCCTGTCTCTGAGCAAAACAACTACAACACAGAGGGAGTGCTGCTTCTATGCTGACCATTTGCATTCACTCATTTGACAGACACTCTTATCCAGCTACTATCCAGAGAGATTTAAAATGCAAAAGTATATAGGTGCATATAATATGGGCACATGAACAACAGAACACAAAGAACTTGTCAGACTCCATTGGAACAGGTGTCAATCTAGCACACAGTGTAATAACCAGTGCCATGCGGTGTCTTAAAAATCCTTGGCCAGACTGTATTGTGGCAGAGGTCTACTTTTACCCTGGAGCACCACCAGATGAATATAAATAACAGCCTCATCTATGTCTGTCTGTGCTACATTCCTCACACCACATCCTGAGCTTGAAGGCCCCACTGGGCACCCTCTCAGGCCCCCTGCACTACCTAGGGTGTGCTGGCTGGCAGAGTCCACTGCACACAGTGGAAAGACTACTTACTGTAGCACGTTTTTGACCAGCCCAAAGATCTGCAGGAGGGGCCTCCATGGGACATAATGTCCCTCTACATGAGCATACATTATTCAGCTCATCCTGCCTCGCTCAAATGAGAGAGGAGGGACTTAATGTAGCACTCGGTGCAATTCCCATGACCAATGATGAAACTTAGTCAGGGCATGAATAGAGGATACCATACTGATGTGAACATGAGACAGAGCTGAAAGGTTAGGCAGGCAGTACTGGCGTGAGAGTCATTTACTTGACCTGACACAGACGTGTGTTTTTTCCTATTTATAAGGGTCACCATGCGGTCACTGGGATGGCAGGTAAACCAGACTGAAACGGCTGTGCTCAGCTCAAAATGCAAGTAATTCCACGCAGTTAATCTTAGTGAGGAATATTAAGAAGTGAGGGAAACAATTAAGAAACTACACAAAAAATCAATTTACAGCATTTAGTTATATGAATGCAATAGTATTCAATACTAATGTCAATTCTCTTTTCTTAGTAATACCACCTCAGGTCCACCTCAGGTTCTAGAGAAATTTCATATTTTTAACAATTGTATCTGGATACAAAATAAATCAACAAAAACACACTCTAACTCTACTATAGAGTTTTCAAGGCCACAGGACATCTAACATGTGGTAGAGCAACATGAATAAACAATGACTCAAGACACATTTTTATTGAGTAGGCATTCCATAATGAACTACCATTTGAATGGGCACTATTCCCACTGTGAGGAGGTAATCACACAATACAGGCCCATACTTTGGCACCATACTCTTGCTTTTGCGAAACAGTATTTAAAGCTTTAAGGGCTGACCTACTAGTGCCTGAAACCTGAAACTCCAAGCTCGAATGGCAGCAGGGTCCTTGGTCCACAAAAGGGCTAGGAACGGAACTCCCAGTGTTGATTGGTCCTTTTCACAGTCTCTTCATCTGTCTTTTCCAAACAATACAATCTTCTCTTAAGGCCAGGACCATATTCTGCAAAGGTCCCAGCAAATTCCAGGAACATAAAGGACCAACCCCATCACTCCTCTTTGTTTCCTGAATGATGGTTTTTCTCTTCATATTAGCCTTGTGAGCATGACTGATGGATCAGTGGATCCAAACCATTTTACAGCACCCAGTTAAACCGTGAGTGGAGATGGATCTCAAATGCTCAGTTGACCTGATCACTGCTGTTGTGCAGCTGGAGTTACAGTCAGTTCCACTGAGACAGGGGGAAACAGACACAAGACAGCTGAGCTCTACTGCGTGGCTGAGACGGCCACTCTGTGCACGGATGCAGATGTGATGTGTTGGAATTTTGTGATTAATGTCCATTTACTTGCATTTCCTGTGCGAGAGTGGACAGAGTGCCAGAAAATGCTGGAGTGTTGGAGCACAATGCAGACAGACATGACCTCCACAATACACTCAAACATACACCGGACTTCATACACCGGTTACTAAACAACACACGGTCACAATAGCGTCTAAAGAATGGAGAAAGCCCTAGAGGGAAAATGCTCCGTGTGTGGGATTACTGATACCCATGGCAACTATAATTTGTCCGTATGTATTGCTATCAAACATTACAGCTCGAAAATCCGACGAGTCTTAAACAGTGTCACTAAACATGCCTTGACTGGACGGTCAAATGACAAGCAATGATGATTGGCACATTCAACACACAATGACAAAAGTCCCACCTATCTCTACACATAACAGCGAATGACAGCACAGCAAAATGTCGCCCGAATAGATGTAGTCATATTGGGTGGCAATCTGTGAATTGTTATTATTATTATTATTATTTTATTACTACTACTACTTCTACTACTATTACGGAATATTTGTAACATTACACGTAACTCGAGTACAATGCGGAATAAACTGCAATAGCCTCCTGTATAATTTCTTCATGATACTTCGACAGAATGTAAACACTTTTTGTATGCTAATCGTAGAAATCGTAGAAACAATTTTTTCTAATATATCAGAATGTTACAAATCAAATGTCGCAACAGTTTTGTGCCCAACCACCATAACAAAACATAACAATATATTATTCATTATAATCATCATCAACTAGAGCAACAGCGTTTTACTGTTATAACTTACTCATGAAGCGACTTTTTCTGCCTCTACTTTTCATGTCTTCATTCCAAAACCCGAAGTAATCAACAGGTCGCTCTCACAGTCGGGCGCTGCGCTAGCGTTCCAAGAAGGTCTCGGACAGCTTCAACTGAAGGTAGAAAATGCGAGACAATGTACAGAAATACGAAGCAAATCCGTCACTGCTTATATTCAGATGTAATGCACGTTGGTTTTGTAGCGTCATTCATTTAAGCAACCCTTCAGTGGCTGGCTTCTCGTGTATAGAAAAGCATTCGTCACATCTCCGCTTTCACCCCGCCGAGCATCAGTTTCCATGTCACCTCCAAAATACTATCACTGCAATAGTTTCCCTGGAAACTAGCTCTGTGATGCCTTTTTGAATGATAGCCTTCATTAACAGGCATCAGGAATTTTCCTGTCTGAAATCAACAAAAGCAAACAATTTGTCATGGTATCACCAACTATACAGCATTACAAGAGTTAACGGCCATTTGCGATTTCGATAACCGGTTTTCCATTAAAACAAAAATGTAAATAAAAATGCATTTCGAACAACAATATGCCATAACACACGAAAAAGATTCGCCCAGCAGTGCCAGCAGTTTATGAAACTGTATATTACAACAGCATAAACAGCTTGAGGTAGATTGATCTGGGCATTCATTTTAAACCGGTTGCACGATTGTGTGATTTGCTGCTTTTTAAAGATCCTTTGCAATACTCAACTGACAGAAAAAAACGAGATAACCCACAACATTAATTTTATTTAGTTAGTTATTTTTCCAGCTAAGTTACATAAGTTACAAAATACCAGCAGAGGGCGCTATTGTGAGTAGGTCTGTTAGACCTGGTAAGACCTATTTAAAGGTCCTTAACAAAACGGGAATTGCGTAAAATGTAATGCCATCTGTACTTTATGAAACTGGTGTTGAAGGGGAGATACAGTCGGAAAACAACTTCTGTCCGTGCCAGTTATGGTAATAAACAGGTCATTATAACGAATATGATCTTATAAACTATTACTGTAGGCCTTTTAAAATATGAAACGCATCAACCCTTAAATCTGCTGTGAAAAATAACATTCTGATAGTAAGCTGATGCACAGAGAAGCAGGGCTCACCTGGCAATTTAAAACATATGTTATCTGATAAACTGTAATAAACTGGAAATAACTTTACTGAGAGCACTGAGAGCACAGTTGTCAGTCAATGCTTAGATAAAAAAGAGACCAAGTGTCACTGAATTCCCAAAGATGAGTATGGTAATTAAGGTGAAATATTTGACAGGAACAGTTTTAAAATAATTAAAAATGCACAAGAAGCAACATTTATTTGTATAATGTTTCATATTTAGCCACAACCTATTAGTATTTATTCATATAATGCCTTCTTTCACTGTCTAATGATGTCAGGGATTGCTTGTTCATTTAGATCAGTTAAAGCATGCCATGATGAAGAAATATATCAAAGTAGTTATGCATATTCATATCTTTCAAAACCATCCTGAAATTATGGGTATTAATGTTTCAACAAAGGCAACGGTCATGTTTTTTCTTCCCTTACAGATTAGCTGGTTCTATGCCATCCTGGGTAGGCATGGCCATATCTGGTGTGTCAGCAAAGATCTCCTTGGGTATTGCCAGGTCTGGGTTCTCAGTATGGTATGCAAAGGCCTCAAGTAGAGAGCACAATGGTCCATGGCCACATTCATTAACATTGATCTGTGGATGGATAAAACAGGTCATACATGTTTCTGCATCAGCCACAGGTCTCCTTCTCTTCAAGACTTGTTAACCAGTTGTGTCAGGCCTGGCTCTTTCGGTCAGGTTTAGTTACTGTATCATTTTAACATGCTAACCCCTGGGTGATCTCTGCATTATCTTTAAAGTTATTACAATTTTGAATGATATAATCACCTTGCAAAACCACAGGAAATGCTAGCAACTTGCAAAGTTACTGTTGCTGGCCTTGGCTGAACCTGGCAAAGTGGTATAAATGACATGTATGTACATATCCAAAACTACTAGGCATCCACCTCATGCCCTTATCACCCATGAGTCACCCCAAAGTAGTTTTTTTCCTGTCCCAACGCATGAGTTCACTTAGTACTTGCACTGGGTATCCCTCATTAGGCCTGCCCTCTCTCACTTACCTGGTGAAGATTCATTTGTTTCGGAATATTGTTAATTAAAATAAAATAAAATATGTGTTTGGAGGTAATCAGTGTGTGTTTAACTCTTTGATGCTAATTGCCAACGGCATATACCTGTCTTCCTTGTTAACATGGTTTTGTGAACTTCCCATAGCAAATACTAAAGTTATCTATGCTTAAACCACTTGTTTTAAAACTACTTTTTTAAATCAAAGTAGTGCAACATGTCTGCCGTCTATTATTGATTATTGCATAGGCCTAGTTATACTATCAGCATGCATGTCACCTCCACTTAAAAAATAATAATAATAATAATAAATAATAATATTCGGTGCACACAACGGGTAAAAACTAGTAAGGACAGAATGTGAAAACATCGCTCATTTCGTAACCTTGTTTCCCTCCGGACAGTCACGCCGCACGGCGTCTCTCTGACGTAACCCCTCCCCTTTCTCATTCAGTGCCTCAGAGCCCTCTGTGGCGGTGAGCGAAGTCAAGAGGATCTCAGAACGAATAACTTCAAGATAAAATATATACTACAGCAGACACGATCAGAAATGTAACAATGTAATATCCGCCTCTGGTATGAAGAAAATCCGCAAAACAGACTTAAGCGTGGTGGTGTAATCGAGGTAAGGAGTATTTAATTGTCACATGTAATCTAACTGGCTAGCGCTGGATGCACACAAGAATGCCTTAGACTTAGCCAGCTAGCTAATACGAAACATAAACACTAATAGCTACATACAGTTATATAGACAATATAATTATAGACCATTACCGCAAAATACTTCATTTTGTCGACTCAGACAGCTAGATAACGACCGGTTAACTAGTGAGTTAGCCTCAATTAAAGAGGAAACTAGACTTAGCTAGCTTCATGCAAATAGAAACCAATCAGTTAATTCATTTTGGTTTCGATCGGGTAGTTAAACTGCTAATACTGTCGTGTTAGAAACGAAATAAGGGACATTTTTGGGATGTTGTGAATTATTGACATTCGCTAGATAGCAGCATTAAGGAAAACGTACTGTTTGGCCGACGTCCACGCTGGCCCGTAACAATCACAGGTAGATAGTGAGATAAGATTATAGTAATGTCATCCCGGTATAATGTCTTATCTGGCCAGAAAGATAACAGTAGTTAACAATTTGTCAACACAGATTTTTCTTTCCCATTTATTTCCAGTGGAATGTTTGAATTGACAAGCAAATCCTTCTGTGTAGTCTGGGAAGATAAATAGCTAGATGCAAATTAAATGGTCAAAGCAGCATTTGTGATTTCCGTGCTATTTATTGTAGTTCGCTAAATGCGCGCTAATTTAAAACAAAATGCATTCTAAACAATTGTACTGATTCATTTAATTATTTTGTAACTGCTGTAAAGTATCAAGATGATTTGTTAAAACATTAGCTTTCCAAATTTATTTCAGGACTAAAGTTTCCCTACCTTCCAACACATTAGAGCAGCTAGCTGCTAACCACTGATGCTCTTATTTACTGTAGCGTCTTTATAGTGTTACAGGTAAAGCTGGCTAGCCAGTTGCCTTTAAGTTCTTATGGTGACTTGATTTGCTAAGCGCTGATGTTTTGTTGTCGTTGTTTGTTTTCTTGCATTTAAATTTAATTATATATAGCACTGGCTACACCGTCTCAATGTACTCATCGTTGCAACTTCAGTCAACACAAATGTAAATGAACGTAACTTGCAGAACACATATGTACATGTTCAGAAACACTTTAATGAAAGGCACAAGCCTTTGGTAAAATAAATAAGCAAATAAACAAGCGTGTCGCTAGGGTTTAGCCTGTGGCTGAAAAAAAAACATGGACCAGGCCCAGACTATAGTTTGTGTATAGCGCTCTGAAGCAGCATTATGCAATTCTTTCTTAGACTTCGTACGAGTGATACTAAACACCTTTGCGAATTAAATTCTAAGAGGATCAGCGCTGCGTTCAGTAGCTGCACACTAGTAATGGTTGAATGGGCGCGAAGACTATGGATGTCCTTGACCTTATATTTTACAGATAAACCACTCTTCTCATAAGGTATTGATTCACAGTGGAAAGGAGTGATTAATTCACAGTGCTATAATTTTGAAACTATTGGGGACAATAGATGTCTTGTGTTTATTTTGTAAATGTAGCAGCGGCTATCTAAACTGAATTTAATGTTGCTCATGGTGGACTCATTCAGCTGTTCTGTTAAAGGCTTTACTAACCTACTTCACCTAAAGTTTGAAGCAGGAATGCTGATGGTGTCTTATTACAGATATTTGTAATGAGCTGTGAATGTGTAGAAGCTTGTGTAATATCAGTGTATTGTGGCAGCAGGTGGGACTATAGTGTTCATCATCTTGAATGTTAGGAATAAACACTAGTCTGTAAAAGTAAGAAGCTAAAGCATTTGGTCTATTTTCTTGAAGTTGTCATGGATCACAGGGACTCTTCGCCACTTAAGCACTTTGTGTTGGCGAAAAAGAAGATCAGTGAAGTGTTTGAGCAGCTGCTGGAATATGTTCAGGAGGGCTCAGAGTTTGTAGAAGGTGAGTGCTGACAGACTTCTCACCCACTTTCCCTACACATCATCAGTTGTCTCTCAAAGCAGAACCCTCAGTGACGCAGTAAAGGGCGCAAATTATATTAAATGTGATAGCCACCATTATTTATTTTCTGGGTAGATTTGCATGTTTCATAATTTGCATGCGATTTACATATGTGTTTCACAGTCTAAATCCTGTCCTGTCCTATCCTGAAGCAGTTCAGTTCAAAGCATGTTGCTCATATGTACAATGGCAGTGCCCCACCAGGGGACAGAACCTATGGCTGTGTGGTTAAAACACCATTTCCTTAACCACGACGCCACACTTCCACCATGCATACTGTCTGCAGCCACACCGGTGTATGCAGTTTGTGAGTGTGTAGCTCAAAATGCAAGTTGACATTTGCTTTTCAAATGAAGTTGATTACAGTGATTATGTGTCCAGAACTGTAAGAACAATGGCAGTAATACAATGACAAAGACATGCTGAAATTGGCATTTCAAATTCTACAGTAAGTGTCCACAGGTTCATATTAATAAGTTAGTTCGAGATGGGCTACACAATGTTACTTCGGGTGTGCATTTGTTTCCAGGTGCAAGCATTGACAGGAATGACATGTCGCTACCTTGATTTTGCTCTGACCCTTGTGCTTATGGTTTGTTGTCAGAAACATGTCGAAATGAGGACCTGGAGCACATAGCTGATGAAGACCAGCTAGACCTGATACAAGCTTATACCAAGAAGCTGGCCGTCATCAAAGACGTGCTGGCCCGCAGACATATGAAGGTGGCCTTTTTCGGCAGGTGAAAAAGA
Organism: Megalops cyprinoides; assembly: GCF_013368585.1. Lineage (NCBI taxonomy): Eukaryota > Metazoa > Chordata > Actinopteri > Elopiformes > Megalopidae > Megalops > Megalops cyprinoides. The sequence goes on along the minus strand of NC_050602.1, from coordinate 16,991,895 downwards.
ATTATTTTTGCAAGCGGTTCACTTGTGTTCTTTTTTTACCTCGTTTCAAGGTAACACTAGCAGGCAGTTTGAAGGTATGCCATTTTTAGTATCACTTTTATCCTGACACCATAAACGAAAATGAAACAGAAAGTCACAGAGTGTCATGCCACTGGTAAGAGCTAGTGTTCTTCTCAGAACCTGTCTGCCACAAACAGTACTGTTGTTCCTGTCCTCTGAGACGTTTGAATGTCTCTTGATGATCCACACCTACTTATTAAAATACTACAGTGTTGCTTATTAGATGTTGATTTGCAGCTAATTGCATACAGCTAATTAGGATTTGTTCTAAATGTAGCAGGTGGTTGGAGTACTGCCTGTCCTTTGCTTTGGCAGAGCCAGGTGTGTCTGGAGGAGTGCTTTAACTCAGTGACACAATGTCATTTTGTCCAAAGTTAATCAGAGCCTTCTGTCTCTCTTTTTTTCTCTCCCTCTGTCTGCCTATTTATCTACATATATATCCATCTATGTATTTCCTGCAAACAACAGTCCATGTTGTTTGTAGAGAGAATTTTGGGTTTTGTTCAAATCTTACCGAGGCTCTTTTTATATGGATAAAGCATTTCAATTTAGACATGATCACCTGAACATAAATGTGGATAGTGTTTTTTTTTTTTTTTAATTGTGTCCTTCACCTGGTATGAAAATCCAGAGAAGTGGCAGATATTTCCATTATATATATGTATATACATATTTTTTTCTACGTATATGTATATATTTGTCTGAATATTTTATGTCAAATATATATCAAATATATTTTTTGTCCTTTGACCTCCCAGGACAAGCAATGGTAAGAGCACAGTGATCAATGCTATGCTGAGGGACAGGGTGCTGCCCAGTGGCATCGGGCACACCACCAACTGCTTCCTGAGCGTGGAGGGCACCGACCAGGACAAGGCCTACCTCATGACCGAGGGCTCCGAGGAGGAGAAGAGCGTCAAGGTACAGCACCGCACTGCCATCTAGATCCCTCAGTGGGTGCCTCCACCCTGTCACAATCTGGCAGTGAAGTCATCACTGCAATGACTGAGAGGCTGATGTCCTTCAACTGTAATGACAGTTACAGCTGTAATGACACTTTATTCAGAACGTCTTTGCCCTTTTACTCACCCAGATCCTCAACTGAATGAAAAACGGGTGCTGCTCACTTAAGGTTAAAACCAATCAGGAAACATGGTTATGTATGTTTACTTGTAAGTGTTTACAAGTAAACATAAAGTACAGTTCACAACCTGTTTGAGCATGCAGAGGCCAGTATGAGTGAGAGTACATGAATCGTGCAGAAAAAGACAGGTAGGCTATGAGAAAACCCATTTACCGTGTGATCTGATTTTACGGTTCCAAGGGTAAAGGGATTTCCGGCTGAATTGGTTGGATCAGGATATGCAGAGCGTCTGTCTTGCAGGTTTTGAGTATTCAGGCAGACTTCAAAGCATTTGCTCACTGTGTGTTGCTCACTTCCACCTGAGTGTTTTTTTCCACTTAAGGTGGCCACAGGTTTTTTCGGGAGCCTATCTCAGCTGCTAATTCTGACTGGAAACTGTTAGAGTGAAAGACAAAGACATGTTGACCTAATTGGAAAAGATCTGAGATCGAATATCCATGGAGCGATTATGTTGGGCTGTCACAATGGGTACAGCTGGGCCCCCTCCTTCTACTGGCATGGCGCTGGGCAGGGTTTGAAGTATTTCCCGTGCAACCAAGAAATATGTGGTTATAATCAACAGTCCTTGGCTGTCGTTTTTGTTTGATAAAACTAAGTAGTAAACCATTAATCCTCATTTATTCTCCTCTACACCAAGAAGTTGCAATGGTGACTTTGCTTGGAGTTGGACACAAGACCGTAGTGGCAGTAATGAGTTGTCTGGGGAATGGAAGTGCATTCATCTCCTCGGTACAAATTCACAGAAGGGCATGTTGTACTTTCCATAAAAAGTGGTATAGATTGCTTTTATTACTGGGGGAAAAATGCCATAATGTGAATAAAAGCAAAGATTTGCAAGGCTGCATTTTTTCCCAAAACTTCCAAAACAAGTGCACCCTGACAGAGAAGGTGGTAATGCACAAAGAGACACTGTCACAGACGGCCACATCAACAGAGTCTACAGTACCAGTCAAAAGTTTACACACACCTGATAAAGATAATGGGAAACATGCATTCAAAGACATTTTGATCTAAAGACTTATTCTTAAATGATGTTCTTAGACAAACGTAAATGGTGAAGCTGATGCCTATGTATGAATTTCTTTCCAAATTTTTTTTTTAATATTTTTTGGCTACTTTGAAGAAGCTAAAATGTAGGAGACGTTAACATTTCTGGTCCCTGCATAATTCCATTCGTGTTATTTCATAGTTTTGATGTCTTTACTATTATTCTAAAATATGAAAAGTAGTAAAAATAAAGAAATTCCTTCTATGAGTGGGTTTGTCCAAACTTGACTGTTACTGTGTGTGGTAAAGCCAGTCACTTTCAGACCAAAGCCAGCAGGTGGGAGAGGGAAGTGAAAGGAAGGCAGTCTTTGGGTGGCCACTCTGTCTCTGGGCTGATGCCATGCAGGTTTATCTTGACGGGCTTTCCTTAGACTGGCTTTCTTGCTCCTCCTGCAGACAGTGAACCAGCTGGCCCACGCGTTGCATATGGACCAGAGTCTGGACGCAGGCTGTCTGGTCAAGGTGTTCTGGCCCAAGTCCAAGTGCGCCCTGCTGAGAGATGACCTGGTTCTCATGGACAGGTACTGAGTCCGGACTTGGCTGTCACTCCTGGGCCTGGCCGCGACAACCTGTGTAGCATAGAGCGAGGATTGTGCTGCCATTGTGAATTATCATACACTGGGAATAGTATGATATTGGGAAATGGAGATGAATAATGAAAAACAGGAATTTCTACTTTGTCTGCATTGTTACCATTGTTAACATCAATAGCTTATCCTTATGTACATTGAAATCCATATCCAGAGATGTAGAGAGTCTCTTGTGTCAAGATACAACAGAGGCACTCCCGTGTTATTTAGTATTGTTATTGTTGTCATCAGTACATATTTAGAAGATGCCTAAATCCAAGGAACCTTGACAGCACTTAACTCTGGCACAAATATAAACAGGTATGTTGTCTTCATTATAGGCAGCTGATGGGTAATACTATTATCTAGTTCTCCCACCTCTTAGTTCTTGTTAAAATCCAGTCTAATAGGATAAAGCATCGAACTGAATGAAGACCTTATGCAGTAACACTGATCTGCTTCCTGCAGCCCAGGAACTGATGTCACATCAGAGCTGGACAGCTGGATTGACAAGTTCTGCCTCGATGCTGACGTCTTCGTGCTGGTGGCCAACTCGGAGTCCACTCTGATGAATACGGTGAGCGGGCAAACCGTGAGACTGCTTTCTGGAACAAAATTTAAAAGACCAGTCAAAGCAATCCATCTGGAAGTTCAGGGTTAACCACCAACCTCAGACGATGACCAGGACGAAAACCCATTTCACTTCCACCCAGTTCAGTCTGTTTGTATTGGTTGTGGGTTTTAAAGGTGCTGTGGCAGAATACATCTCTGCATAAAAGTTCACTGGAGTAGCATACTGAAGAGGCTTTTATGTGGACTTTGAGTAATTCTGTGAGGTCAGATAGAGGTCCTTCAATTTTTTTAGATGTCTACTCCTCATACCTCTGAATTTATTTAAGATACTAATTATAAGGATATATAGAATATAGAATTTAAGGGTCATATTTGGTGGTTACGTCAATGCAAGTGCAGGCCTTGAGGGAAGTATGAGAATCAGTACTGAATGGTCCTGATGGTCTGCTGAATGACCCATTTGCAGGGCACGTATCTGATAGGCCCCTGATGGGGTATTGTCTGTCAGGCTGTAAAGAGTGTCCAAAGCTGGTTCCAGCTGAGGAGATTTAGGGCTCCGTCACCGTGGGAACAGAGGCCGCAGCGTGACAGTGGGTACAGTTCCAGCTCTGTCTGTCTCCACTGGAGCATGTGTGGTATGCCAGGGCACACGGTCAATCACAGAGCTGCTGATTCACACATCTTTAAAGGGATGTGCTTCTCAGGGTTGGCCTGGTCAGGGCCTGGGGTTCAGCGTAGTTCACAGGGTACACTTTGGTCTAAAAATACATACCACCGCTGCTTAGAAGTGTGTGGCAGTGCAGCAGTGTCAGGCAACTGTGTTTATACGAGTTTATCAGCATTCCTCCAGAGGGGCTTGACCTTTAATCACAGCTAGCTCAAGTGACCCACGTGCACAGAGGTACGCTGGTAAACAGGAGGGGGGGAGTGACCGTTCAGAAGCACACGGCCACTCTGTTAACACACACATCCGCTTCTGTTTGAAAGGAGAAGCATTTTTTCCACAAAGTGAACGAACGTCTCTCCAAGCCGAACATTTTCATCCTGAACAACCGGTGGGATGCATCAGCCTCGGAGCCGGAGTACATGGAGGACGTGAGTGTAAAAAAAAAAAAAAAAAAAAATCATCATTACACTAAATAAACCATGTATAGATCAATGTGTCCGTGCAAGGGTAACCTGCCTGCTACTAAATACCAGTGAATACGTCCACCCAACTTAAAGGTTAGGCTGGTAATTGAGCCAGTTATGTTGAGCGGGGTTTACAGCAAAGGCTTTGACCCGCAGGTCACTGAGGAAAGTGACAGGGGCTGGATGGTGCTGTCCTTTCGCAGGTGCGCAAGCAGCACATGGATCGCTGCGTCAGCTTCCTGGTGGAGGAGCTCAAAGTGGTGGACAGCGAACAGGCGCCCAATCGCATCTTCTTCGTGTCTGCCAAAGAGGTGCTGAACTCCCGGATGCACCGCGCCCAGGGCATGCCGGAGACGGGTAAGGGCGTGGCCACCCGGTGTGTCCCAGGTGCGCGGTCAACAGACTTGCCACGTCTGAATGCTTGCTACCGCTGTTCACAACTGAAATTGCAACATCGTGCTCTGTTAAAATTGCAGCCAGTTAGCCCTGATGGCAGGGCAACGATTACGGTGTCTCTCTTGACTTGGTACTTTTCGGCTGCTCACTGAACTCAGATCGGTGTGACCACATCTCACTGTCACCTTTTCTGTCCCGTAACTTGTGTATATATCAGAATTCTTTTTTGTTCACAATCTACATTTCATGATCAAGGGGCCAAGAGTCAGGAAGAGTTAGATGACAGCCTGCAAATTGGTTCTTTAATTGATTTGAATGTCATTATTAGAAGTTCAAATAACAAGCACTGTTATGCAATGTATACATCTCCAAGGCTCTCCTTTTAACACTGAAATTAAAAAGCCTTTACAATGATGTCATCTTGTAATTGTAATGAAATTGTTCCAGGTGGTGCTTTAGCTGAAGGCTTTCAGGACAGACTGAGGGAATTCCAGAGTTTCGAGAGAACGTTTGAGGCAAGTGCAAAAAACTTCCTGTTTTCTGGCTCTCTCCCTTCTTTCAAGCTTTGTACTCATAAAATGTGTGCCTACAGAAGACTAACAACTTCAGCAATAAACAGAAATTAAGACGTTCCAGACAGAACATCCTAGGCTTCAGCTTTTAGCCAGAGGATGTCTCTATTTGAAACTGGAAAGCAGCGTTCACTCAATCACACATTTAAAAGTATGTAAGCATTCAGGGCAAACTTGGTCAATGCTTGGAAAAACTAATACTGGCAGGGACATTCTCACACATTGTGGATATGGCATGGAATCTGGTAATGACACCTCTTTCTCTCTCTCTCCCCTGAGTGATATTAATAAGATCTCCACATTCTGTAGTGTCAGCACTGGGACAGTATCCCCAGCACTGTGTTTTGTGACACACATCCCCCTGCCCCTCAAAGGAGGCAGTCCAACCCAACTCGCGTCTCCCAGTCTGTCTGTCTTTGCCAAGCCAGCTTTCACAACCATAGGCCCAATCAGTGCTCACTTTCGGCCAACCTGTGTCTTCATTGCTGAAGTCTAGATTTGCTTAGGCGAGGGCCTCCTTCCTCCCTCAGTTCATATGCTCCTCCTCATAATTTCTCTTCCTTTCTTGCTGTTTGTGTTGCTGGTATTTTGTTTTCCTGATTTTATCTGTTTTACTACTACCTTGCTGTTTTAAGGTCAGTGACAAAATCACCTCATTATCATTAATTACCATTGAATTAACTGCAGATGAATCATGTTTTCTTCTTTGGTGATAGGTTGATAACACAGTCTTACACATTGTACTTTTATCTTATATTACTGCATCTTGCATTGTCTTAGAAGTAAAGAAACTTTTTAAATGGCTCTTCTTTTTGTAACAAAAGGAGCTGGTCCTGTTGCAAGAAACCTCTTCACAGGGAAATAAAAAAATTAAATAAGAACAGAACTTGTAGAAAAAAGAGAGCCACATAATGTAGAAAGTCTCCTTAATGTAAGTTAATTAATTTTACAAGTCAAAAATCTACATAAGCCAGGAGCAACATGAATTCATTTGTTGCATCAGTTTTCTAGAATGGTTAGTTAATATTACAACAGATGTGAGGGGGAATATGGAAGTTTCAGTACACATTATGTCAATAGAAATGGGGTTATTATTTGTTTTTGATTTGCATTGTTTTTGCTTGTTATATGATTTCTGTTATTCCTGAACGCGCACGTTACTGTGAGGTATCAGAGGGTACCGGGCCGCGAGGTGCGGACCTGCTGCTCCCCCCCTCTGTTTTGCGTCGGACGTTTGTGATTTGCGTTCGGTTGTGTTGAGTTGCAGCAGCAGGTTGCCACCTTGCCCCCCCCATCCCGTTGGCTCCGGCAGCCATGTCACAGTAACGTGTTGTGGCCTCGCAGGAGTGTATCTCGCAGTCAGCAGTGAAAACAAAGTTTGAGCAGCACACTATCAGGGCTAAGCAGATCACTGAGACTGTCAAAGCCATCATGGACTCCATCAATATCGCTTCTGCTGAAAAGAGGTGAGTCCCTCTCTTTTTTTTTTTTTTCTCCCCACCCTCCTCAAAGCATTGTTGGCTGTTCTGTTGATCATCGCGGTTTTTGTTTTTACTGATCTGTCTCATAAACAGGGCAACATCCACTACATCTTTGCAATGAGATTATTCCTGCCACTCTGTTACATCAAACAGCTCTAAGACCTAAGTGGAGACTGTCTCCAACATTAGTTAGTCAAAATATCCCTCCTAAAGGGAGTTGATCTGCCAGGCTTATATTCCTGCCAGACATTTAACATGCCTTATTACTGGAATTAGCCAGTTTTTACTTCTAGTCCCAGTTCTGAGTCAGTACTTTAAAGAGAGATAACCTGCCAAATTATGGCCCTCTTCAGCTGTAGTCGCATAGTACTGACTGTCCACGTTGTATGGCATTAGATCCTTATTCAGGTCTTTGAATGAGTGTTCACAAATGCATAGGCTTACACTAGGCTGCAGGGATGTGCTGCATGTTGTCTGCATCAGCCAGAGCTCAGATTTGATCTGGAAGATCGGCATATTAAAGAATGAGAATCCCCCAGCGTCTCACAAACGCCTCCTCCGTACCTGACCGCTGCAGGGTCCGTTCCCTGGAGGAGAGGGAGTACCAGAGGGACCGTCTGGACTTTGTCCGCAACCAGCTCAACGTGCTGACCGAGGACTTCAAAAGGAGGATCAAGTCCATCGCAGAGGAGGTGGCGACTAAGGTAGTTCCACTAGTCCAGCTATAGACGCTAAAAACAGTGCTAAAAGCAGTGACACTATAGAATCTGAAATCTGCGCCCTGGCTTTATTAAGGCTCATTAACAAAATGTTCACCATGCATTATTTTCATCATGATAATTCAAGTTGGAAACTGAATGACAATGTACAAATGAATATTGCTGAAATCATCTGAACATCCATCATTGAGTTGTTAAGCTTTTACCTAGTTAATGTTGTTAGCTTACCATTGTTGTCATTCAACGTAAATATGTAGTCAGAGCTGGATAAAGGTAAGTGTTTGGAAATTAACCCTGGGAAAAGCCTTCATTTGGACAAATGGTCAGTGGTTATAACTCAGCTTCTTAAGCTTTGTACAGTATGTTCAGACTGACATTACGTTTTGTTGCTGTCTAGACCCACCGTACATGCGTATACATGAGTGAGTTTTGTTTTTAATGAAAAGGATGAAGGCTAATCTGTATGCGTCATGTCCGTGTTGTTTTGGCTGTCTAGGTGACCGGTGCTATGTCAGAAGAGATCTGCCGCCTGTCGGTGCTGATCGATGAGTTCCACTCAGATTTCCATCATTCTCCACACATGCTGAAACGCTACAAATCTGTGAGTGCACTGAGACCCCTCTCTGACCCCTTACAGGCATGGGCTGGCAGTCATTTCTATGCCTTATCATATAGGGGCTGTCTATGCCTAAAGCTGTGTTTAATTCAGCTCCTGTAAAATCACTGAAACCATGGCCAAATGATTGAAACATACTTTTTTTAAGCAAAGGTTGTGTTCAGTGCAGATTGTAATTTTGCAAGAAGACGGGTCAGCATTTTTTCCCCTGAATATATGTGTCCGGTGCTGCTGACCTGAGTAGCACAGTCTGAGTCCTATGCTTTGCTCTCATTGGCTGACTGTCTACATATACTTCCTGTCCTCTTTCAGGAACTGCTTGCACACGTAGAGGAGGGAATGGGGAAGAACCTGGCCTTCCGCTGTTCCAGCACTGTCAGCGCTGCTGTTGAGTCATCCCAGAAAGACATGATAGGTGTGCTCAGTTTGCCAAAAAAGCTCTGACTATTACAGTCGAGAGAAGAATTTCTTGCAATGTAGTAGTGAATTTTCTTTGTCTTTTCTCTGAAAAGGTTTGGCTTGCTTGTGCGCAGTGTTGTAAATTTGTCTGGTGTTCTCTTCCAGACAGTATGCGGCCTTTGCTGCCCCCTAGTGTCCAGAGTCAGCTCCACATGCACTTCCACTGCAGGAAGTTTGACCTCAGCTATGACCTCAACTGTGCCACTCTGTGCTCCGACTTCCAAGAGAACATTGAATTCCAGTTCTCGCTGGGTTGGACCGCGCTGGTCAACCGTTTCCTGGGGCCTGCCAATGCGAAGAGGGCTCTGATGATAGTGGATCAGAACTTTCAGGTAACCTCACACATTTCAGTGATGACATTTAGCAGTTATCTGTTCTATTGTAGTCTCATGAGTGATTGTCTCATGGCCAAAACATGGGATAGGTTCAGTGAGGCACACTGTTAGTAGAGGAATGTCTTAGGTTGTGTTGCAGCTGCAAGTTTTAGCACTGAAGCCAACAGCCATTATTCAGGAGTATGACTCTTTGTGAGTGTGACTATGCGTGAGTAGTGTGAAGACTCTGTGATCGTCATTCCTGACCACTGCAGATCCCGCGGCCTTTGGCCACCAGCCCGACAGCCTCGGCAGGTCCCCTGGTCCAGGAGGGCGCACCGACACAGGAGCAGGTCATGCTGTCCGTGGTTTCCAGGCTGGCCTCGGTCACGTCGCGAGCCTCCATGAGTGTCATTGTCATCGGAGGAGTGGTGGGTATAGCCCCGTCCAGATCCAGGGTGATGGGTGTGCCAGCTGTCAGAAGGAATTTCTGTATTTGGTTGCAAGGGCAAGGGGGCTGTCCCTGTGGCTGTGCTCATTAATATGATGTAGCAAAATGGGTGGGAGGGACTGATGAATTATTCACATATTAATGAATCAAATACTAATGAATAAGGAGTGACAAGAGCAGTTTTGTCAGAAAATTCAAAAATAAAACCCAGGAAAAGAGTTTGCGAGAGACCGCACCTTTAAAAATTGTGTAACCAGTTACCCAGGAATTCACTTTCAAATCATTTTCCATTTATAGTTACAGGCTTAACTTCTGGTGATTTATCAGTGAAAAGCTCTTTCGGTGGCCTTTTAAGGGGTGTTGAAAAGGACTGAAATAAAATGATCCATGTGAATGATAATGGGTATGGGCTCGGTTTATTTGCATGCTGTCATGGTCTGCACAACCAGTGAGAGTGTTGGTGTGTGTTGCGGGACAGGCGTGCCGTTCTGTGGGCTGGAGGATCATCGCCCTGTCCTTCGGGCTCTACGGACTGCTCTACCTGTACGAGAGAATGATGTGGACCACTAAAGCCAAGGAGAGGGCCTTCAAGCGGCAATTTGTGGACTATGCCAGCGAGAGGCTGAAAATGATCGTCAGCCTCACCAGCAGCAACTGCAGCCAGCAGGTCCAGCAGTAAGTGCCTGTTAGGATGCTTCAGCATAACTATAAGTTCCAGACTTTGCATACTAAATAAACGCCAGTTTCCCCACGTTAGAAAGAAGTTGTCTGTTACAGCGGTCTGGAATTCATGGATAGTTGCAAGGTTACGTGTTTCACTTTCTTACAATACCAGTCAAAAGTTTGGACACACCTGATTAAGATAATGGCAAACATGCACTCAAAGACTTTTTGACCTAAAGACGTATGCTTAAATTCTTGAAATCTGTTTCTTAGACAAATATAAAAAGTGAAGTTGGTGCCTATGTATGAATTTCTTCGCAAAAAAAAAAGTAAATATTTTTAGCTTCTTTGAAGAGCCTAAAATATGCGCTAGTTTTGTTTTTGATGTCTTTACTACTGCTCTATAATTGTGTCCAAACCTTTGACTGGTACTGTGTATCTCGCATAGCATCATCCTGTCACCACGCTGAGCACGGGCCAGCTTCCTGTGACACGGCAGCTGCGTCTGTGCGCTGCTGGAACTTGCTTTGTCTGCAGACGTGTCTGAACGGATGGTTTGTTCCTGCAGGGAGATGGCCACCACCTTTGCCCGGCTGTGCCAGCAGGTCGACCTGAGCGAGAAGGACCTGGAAGGAGAGATCCAGAGACTGACCGCCAAGGTCCAGCAGCTGGAGACCGTCCAGAGCCACTCCAAGACTCTCCGGTTAGCCTCGCCATTGCAGTGGTGCTAACACATCCTGTGCATTTTGTTTTTGTTTCGCAAACGTTTCAAGTATTTCGGCCTACGCAACCCGAATTGCTCCTTGAAGGGGGTTTATTTCCCAACACCATGCTCAGGATGCTCTTATGTACATATTGACACTGCCATCTGCAGAAGCACAAATATTACCCCAAGTGCTGATTTTGGATCAGTATGAGCATTTTGCATGCAGTGTCTGGGGTTGGGGTTTCATATGCCTAAACTGTTGTTGGGGTTAAGAAGTGCGTAGGCTTTGTCTCCCGAGTCTAGGAGTCAACAGAACTTCCACTGAACTCTTGAAAATACACAAAGTGCTTTGTTCAGCTTTACACCATGGAGCTGCATCCCTGTTCTGTAGGTGCTGTCTGAACATTTTAGCTGTGACAATTATTATGAATAATATTTGACTAATCCCACATTTGGTTTAGTGTAGCAGACTGATGAATTAAAGAACTATCCGAGCCATTGACGGTTGGAGGGATACTTCTTTCTGTTTCAGACACAAGGCGACGCATCTGGAGACACAGCTGGACAGTTTCACCGCTGAGTATCTGCAGCCACAGCACTGAGGTTTTGGGAGTCTGCAGACCGGAGACTCGGTGCCAGACAGCTTCCTGGTGTGGACCCGCCCCTTTCCTTTACACTGCCTTTCTGGGCAGACTCAGATGGATCTCCTGCACCCCCCTTTTTCTATTCTCAGCTGGGATCTTTCCAGCACCGGACAAGTGTGTTCCTCCCAAGGATGTGAGTGTATATAGGAATGTGATTCTGGGTTTTAGAGGTGTGACTTACCTGGGGAAAATAAACAAGCCTATGTAATTCACTTTAAAATATAATCAGTTAGAACCATTACAGAAATAAGTAATGTAAAAAAGAAGGAATTCATTGAAATGACTCAGTGTAGAGGATATTGAAATACGGAGAAGGTGGTATTGAATGAACCGCTACTGAAGGAATACTACTTTGAAGTAATGCATACTGTTAGTAATGGGTGCATAAGTTTAAAATTGTGAGGACTCTGAATGGGTGTTGCTAATGAAGTCAACTCCCAGTGGTTCATTACATTTGTGCCAGCAAGTTGGAAAAATTACACAACACAATGTCCTGCTCTGTTATATTTCATTTATATTAGCAAGAGCTAGACACAGGTGGCACAGGTTGTGAGAGCCACACCTTTGCAGGGTCAATTATTTACTCAAATAAGTATTTGTGCTCTTATTCAGCCCATGACAAGAACTAAAGCTTTTTATCAAATCTTATCCTATGGATTCTTTATAGCTTAATAATAGGCTTTTTCTCTAATGTTCACTGCCAAAAAAAATCCGATGAATAAAACCAGTGAGTTCAAGCAATAGCTAACAGACAGGACTCTGCACCTGAAATGGATAGTATGCGGACAGTGAAGCTAAAGCTGAATGCATGTGTGCTGGCATTTGCTGAATTACCACTAGTGTCATTCTTACCTTTGTACATGTTGTCACCCCTGTGGGACTAATAGTGTTTGGGAGGGAGAGGAGTTTGTATTCAGAAAACTTACTTAAATGCGTATGTAGTTATGTATTGTAAAATGAATGCTCTCACAATGTCTTTTTTGAACCTAGCCAATACACTCAGGAGGTCCAGCAGGAAGTTGTATGCACTGCATTTACCAAGTGTGAATACGCTCAAGCATCCTAATGCAAACAGTGAAATAGTTTTTCAAGGCAAGATACTCTATTGGAGTTAGTGAATATTGCTGTAAGATTTGTTTACTGTAAGACGTACATACATCAGAATTGGCATTTACCTCTGCAGTGAAGCATTTCAGAGTACAAGGAGTGCGTACTGAATTTGCAGACATCCGCGTCAAGCCTTTTTCTGGTGACAAGGCAGGCTAACTCTTGTCGCAACGACAAGGAAAATGAAAACCCCTGTAGATAGCCTTTTGATGACCAAACTTATTTTCTATCTGTTCGTCTGTAGTGGTTTCTACAAATCTGACCTGAAAGTTTGAACAAAAAAAAAAATCTGAGCTTGTTCCACTTTGTAAATTCTGTATTTTACTGGTTACCGATTTTTTTTCATTTACTGTCACGTGTATGCAGCTGGAAGTCACCCCAGTTACCTCATTTTATTTATCTGGGAGAATTAAATTAAAATGTCAGGTTGTGTGTGTTCTCTTTCTCTGTCACATAGGATGAAATGAAGTATGGGAATGAGAGCTATGAGCTTTTTACTGTGAATGAGTTGGATGACTTTACCATTACCTGCTGTTGGTGGGACACCCTCGGCTGGACATTCAGGACACCACACTGTCCATCCTTGGCTTCCTTAGAGTTTAATGATGGGGTCATACAGTGACTTGGAAAAAAACGTACAGAATCAGAGTGAACATGACAGCCTTGGTTAAAAGCTTTTTTTTTATTGGTTACGATATCAAGTCATGGCAACATCAGTATCACTGAGCCACTGTACAAATACAAAAAATATCTGGTGTGAAAAAAAAGACTATAAAAAAAGTTATTTCATAGCAAGTGATTATAATTTCACACAACAGCACTGTAAGAGAACTCATGGCACCAAGTCCCTGGTTTCGACTGGCTCAAAAAAAACTTTTACAAATAAATAAGTGAAATCAAATAGAAAATAAGACTGCTGGAATACATACAGGAGCCAAAAGGCAGTGCATTATTACTAAAACAGTGTTGATTTTGTGGGAACAAGAATGGAACATTAAATCATGGAAGCAGCTGGGACAAAGAATTCAGAGTTGGGAATTCAGAGTTTGGCCGCAAAATACCTCCCTCCATTTTAATATAAAAAGACCTGCTTTCAAAGCAATGTTAATGTAAGCCTTAGATGTGCTTTATTTGGTGGGCAGTGCAGTCTGAAGTTCTTAACTAGTTTTTACAAGCTGACCCAAAGTCGCAGGCATCTGCAGGGGAGAACTAATGTTAAACTGAAACAGAAGGAAGAGGACAACAGCCTCAACAAGGACACAAAGGCCAAATTCAGTCAAACCGCAAAGCACTTTACCCTTAACTAGATAATGGATTTAGGCAAACTTCACATTTTTCCCAACGATTACATAACATCAGCAGTAGCTGAAATTACTGAACAATGTATAGCAAAAAAAGTAGCACTGGTACATAAAGTTCAAGGTAAGGTGCATTAGAGTTTGACTAAATAGAGAACAGTGTGTATCAGAACCCTCAAGAGGCCCTTTGTCCCAACTCTTAACAGCTGTGTACTGTACAGGCACATTTCATGTGTTTTTATCTGTCAAAATTAATACTGTTGCTCTTCATACAGTACACAACACTGCAGTCACCACCTGCCCATTCTTTACTTAGGATTATTTTTAACAAAATGTGTCCCTTCTTAGCTGTGGTTCCATGGGGGCCCAGTGTCTGGTGAGAAGTGATCTACAGAGAGACGCAGTCGCCTGAAACATACTCGTGCTATTTTGCTGGAAGGTTCCTCACCTTACCACTCCACTGCAATCTGCCATTTCAACAGGACAGATGTGGATTACAACACTGCTGCCCGCATGGAACCGCGTAGTTTTGGCCGCCATTGGGGTGCGCAAGGCAGGTACTGAAAACCCGATGGCTAAACTCAGTCGCGCTCATTACAGTAAAGTGTGCTGGCTAGGCTGGATTGCTCGTTCAGTTAGGCACCTTATGTCAAGCAAACCGGCATAGTCTCACTTACACCTCAGATGCGTTTAAGGGCACTGATTTCCTGTCCCTTCTGTATGCAGAGACAAAATCAATTCCATCAAGTAGCGCATCTCAGAACTCCCAATCAACAGTTGGTAGGTTTCTTCAGCACAAGAGTAGCCTCAGAGAAAACACCATGTGTTTCAGTAAAGATACTTTCCAACACTGACCTGCATTACATCCTACATCATTCACCTGTGGGTCTTTCTGGAAAACCACATTTTACTGTAAAATTTCAATTACATTCTTGCATAAAAAAAATACATATTAAAAATACAGATATTAAAATAAAATGGGTGATGAAGCTAAAAGAAGTCAAAACCACCTATACCACCTATAGTCACTGATTGTGTAAAAAAAATTGTTGTGATCAATAAATACATGAAACATTTTTTGTACTGACTAAAAGTAATCTATTACACCTGACTGAATTTACAGGGCAAAGTGGTCAGAACTAAAAGAGCTGAGTGTGGCTGTTCAATCCACCCTTCTTCACAGCAAAGACGGTTGATCCAGGTCATTAAATCCTTAAACCATTATAGTTCATAATTCATAACCCCCCGCTTGTCTTTAGTGTTTCTTAAATGAGATTTGGTGTCTGTGCTTCCTCTGGTTAAATACAATGGCACATATGTATTGGCACACTACTAAGGCATAACACTTTTTGGGCTCTAATCACAATGTACATCTGGCCTTCCCAACACTTGCAGAAACAAAGCAATTTTTATGGGTTTCTGAGCCTGACTGATACCTTTAGTGCTTCTCTAATACTCAATTACAACATTCCAGGTCAAACTAGCAAGCTGCATGACTGGGTCCATAAGTGACCAGCAGGGGGCAGGCGTGAAGGAGAACTGAATACTGGGGGCAGGGGACACCAAAGATGTGCTCTGACAAGGAACAGTGCTGCGAGAACGCGGTGCACGGCCTCTACGTTAAGGCAGAGTGGGGTTAAGACTGATCAAAATCACAATTCGGGCCCGTGAAGTGCACCGAAGTGAGCGTGTTGCACTACACATACACGAGTACAAACGTCAGCATACGCACGAGTATGCGCACCACATTCACACACCAACGCACGTATACGCATACATTGTTGGTATTCACTCTAAGACACCGGACTACGACGTGTGTTGGATCGGTGATCAGCATGTAGATTGAGCAAATGGCACCAGGAAAGTAATCGGTGCTGCGCCTTCTGCTTGTTCGAGAACAGCAACAGCAGGCCTCCTTATTAAAGATCATCTTTATGAGGAGAGATGGCTCTAAATGCTGCTTCCTCTAATGGCGATGGCGTTTTGTGTGCTTCCTGGCTATCTTTTCCCACCTCCGCTGCATGCTATGTGTGGCTCTGTGTCTCACTCCATGCTCAAATTACTGCATAGGTGCTAGCAAAGCAGAGCGTCCCATCATAGGTGCAATATCTACCTCCCAGCCCTAGTCTGCTTTTGGTCCTTTCACTCCAGACGGACAGCTTCTGCCATGGGGGCGTGGCCACAGAGGGGCTCCTCTACCCTTCAGCTGGGGCCGTTATTCAGAGGCCTCGCCCCACTTCCTGGCTGTTTGTGCTACTCTGTTCGACGCAGACTCCAACCATACATGCACATCAGTGCATCACGGGTATCGCTGCTACACGCTATGTGTTCCAGCCCACAGACAGGTCGCAGGGGTCTGACCCAGACCGCCCTACAGCAGGGCGGGGCCAGCTGCACACCGATTGCCGTTGGGTTTATTGCATAAAACACTGTTGTTCGTCGAAAGCAAGTCTGCATGGTGCGACACTGGACTACAAGTGCATCATGATGCTGCCATCACTAACCTGCAAATGCTGCTGTACGCTGATCAATACTGGACTCTCCGAACCACACACATACCACCAATACGGTCCCAGGCAACAAATGGACAAAATCAAAAAATACAGAGACAGATTCGTTTCTACCAAGGATCACATAGAACAACCACAGTGTGCCATTGGAGGTCGAATGAAGACTGCAGTATATGAGTGGAAATACCAACCTGTAATGTAATATTAATATGAGCAATATTAATATTACATTCATACAGGTATGTAGGCCATATACTGGTGTAATGCATATCAACATTACATGGCTGACAATGGCAAGTATTTGCGTGAACAATGTTAAGTACATTGCAAAAGTAAATACGAGGCAGCAATCATCAAACTGCCGATCAGAGAATGGGCAATGAACCAAAATAAAATACAAATGTGCATTATATATGCATATATGCGACACGCATACACATACATAATGCAATATACATACAACACAATATGACTGGCTCCTAGCTCAGTAACCATGGTAACATGCTAGCCCCTGTCAAAAAAAATCAGGGGGTCACCAAGGTTAAGATCTCATTTTCAGTTGATTGGCCTATGTATGGAAAGCTTTGTATAATTAGTGAATAGAAAAGACTTTGCCTGGAAAGGTAGAAAGAACGTTCCATTCTCACAGCGGCGGGGTGCAGCAGCCGCTCCCCACGTTGGATGGAGGAGGACGCCCGGTTTCGCTCTCGGTCCTGCCCCGCCCTCCAGGGTTAATTCCAGATTCTGAGGAAACTGTCCCAAGAGCCGGTGCCCACGGCCATGCCGTCATCTGTTACTCCTAAGCAGCTGACGCGGTTGTCGTGACCAGCCAGAACACCTGCAATACAAAGATTTGGCCATTAGGTGGCGCCAAACCTCATATGCATTAGGTACCAAGCCTCCCTCACTGGGCAGGAAGATGCTTTTTGGATAGAATAGTCAGGGAAACACCATCAGTTTGGAACTTCATTTCCAGGCAATGACACAGAATTAGTAAGAACACAACATAGATATACTGTTGTCACATCTTATATCATTTTTGACACATAAAATTTCCTGATTTCATGTATGTAATAATGGCTTCAGAATGCAATTTCAATGACATTTAATAGCACAACTAGTCTCTGCCTGCATTCAAGTGGGAAATTTGGACCACAAAAAAAAGATCTGTAACCAAATCTGAAACAGACTCTCTCTCTCACAAATGTATAATATTGGGCACACCCGCCCCTGCCCCCTTGCTAACCTGCACGCTCTCCCTTCAACGCATCCCACACGTTGCAGTTGAAGTCGTCGTAGCCGGCCAGCAGAAGGCGGCCGCTCTTGGAGAAGGCCACCGAGGTGATGCCGCAGATGATGTTGTCGTGGGAGTACATCATGAGCTCCTGGTCTGCCCGCAGGTCGAACAGCCGGCAGGTGGCGTCGTCAGACCCGGTGGCGAAGGCGTTCCCGTTCGGAAAAAACTGGAGACAAAGGAAGAGAATGGCAGTGTAAAATCTGAACTGCTCTGCTGCCTAACGGCTCAGATGGTCTGCCTTCTATTCCACCATTTTAAAGTCGTGTTGTTCCCCAGGCCGTTCTTTAGAATAAATTCCCAGTTCTTCCCTGACTGGCTCCATTTTCTGGCTTTTCCATTCCCTCCGGAAAACACTCTGTGCTGTGCTTTAAACGATGCAACTGTCAAAATGTGCTATGACAAATACATATACAGTACTTGCAAGCAATAGCAATGAAAACACAGAAATGGACATCATAATCTGTAACCATATCAATGGTGTCACATTACCTACATTAAATTATCAGATCATTATGTACACACAGGACACAGCTCTCTGCCAGTATTGCTGCAGTGGCTGCCTGGCACTTTCTCCCCCCTCAGCTCCTGCCCCTGTCAGATAGAGGGTGTTAATGTACTCACGCAGACGGCGTTGATGTCGGACACATGCCCGGTGAAGGACTGCCGGCACATGCCGTCTCGGATGTCCCAGAGCTTGGAGGAGGCGTCGCAGGCGCCAGACACGAAGGTCCTGGAGTCAGGGCTGAGAGACAGGCTCATGACGTCACCGGTGTGGCCGGTGAACGTGGTCGCCTGCTGGCCTGTCTCGATGTCCCATAATGCACTGCGGGGAGAGGGGCGGGGAGGATGGCCGTCAGGGACGGGGAGCTGCGCTCGGAAAGCCATTATCTCGCGCTATGAAATATGGAACAGGCCCGCTGTGAGCCTGGGTATTCCCCCACCACAGGCAGAGCGCCATGCTGCCGGAGATTCCTGAAGGCACATCAGCAGCGGCTACAGCCCGCTAAGTAACGAAGGGGATTTCAATTTGTGCTTACGGATGGATGCTTCACACTACAAGCCATCCTTCTCTCACAATGTGAGGACGATTCGGGATTTTCATGTAGTCACCTTCAAAACACAATTACACTTCACAATAAACAAAGATAAACTGAAAAAAAGGGCTGGTTTGCACAGGGTTGTGCTGTGAGTACAAAGGGAACACGGCGGGCTGCAAGCTGCAAGGTCAGCATCCCCATGTAAGAGGCCCATACTCACCAGTTGGTGTCTCCAGAGCTAGTGACAATCTGGTTGTCATCCAGAAAACGACAACAAGATAAATACCCTGAAAAACAATGTAGAAAATAAGATGTTTAACATTCAGAATCACTGAAATCACTACTCTGATAAGTAACTATTAAATGACCCCCCCACCCCATATTTTACACACTCAACACACACAGGCACACACATTCACGCAGACAACAGACTTGCATGTTGTGTGCTACCACGCTGCTTCAAGCTACTATAAATCAACCTATTTTAGGCAGTGATATAAAACACCCATTTAGCTGGAAAGCAAATATATTACTGTAACTATGACTCATTCATCTGAAATTCTAATAATCCTATATCCCAGATGGGGATTGAGACCGAGGGGCAAATGGTGCACCCCTTACGGAACCTGAAGCCCCCCCTCCACGAGGGCATGGCACCTGCACCACAGCGCCCTCTGGAGACCGAGCCTCCATCCCCGCTCACCTGTGTGTCCCGGAAGCTCCCTCGTCACACGCACGTTCCCCTCCCGGGTCTTCAGGCTGTATATGGAGCAGATGTTGTCCAGGCCGCCGCAGGCCACGTAGTTCCCAGAGGGGGCGTAGGCGCAAGTCATCACCCAGGAGGACCGCAGGGGGATGGCGTGTATCTGAGGGCGACCGCAACCATTTCCGGTCAACTCAAAAACCCACACAAAGCCTCCACATTTACCATACCCGTGTAGCTGTGGTCCGGGAAGCACCGTCAGTCACTGACGGTAACAATCTCAAGAGGGAGTAAAAGAATCTGCTTCAGGGTCCCACTGTGACTTGGGTTTTTTCAGTTCTATATAGGGACAAATGGAATATTTCAAGTCGTTTTTATTCCTACAATTATCAAATTCCCATTACGCTGGGCTACTCTGAAGACCCTCTTGGCAGCTAATCCCAGATGCCAGTGACTTCTGTCTTAATACCAATTTAAGTAGCATCAGCACACCAACACTGCTTGACTTAGAAAAGGATATCAGGGTAGTAAGTTAGCAAGAAAGATGTACAAATTTTACTGTTAAAGGAAGATTAAAAAACAATTTTCACCTTGTTCGTCGTGTAGCTGTCCCAAATGATCAACTTGCCATCTTGGGAGGCACTGACGAGTAGCCTGGATGTTTAAAAGGTACACAAAAGGCATTTATTTAGAGATATCCTTCAGATGCACCACACTCTCTACTGTTCTCATACACACTGCGGAGGCTAACATCTGAAACCTGTGACAACCCGAGGCCATCAATGCTTTATAACAGTAAAACAAAGTGGGTCAGCTCAGGTCTGCCCGGACTGAACCCAGTCCATAACACCCCCCCCTTCACCATGGCTCATTGAGCAGACTGACTGAGCAAAATCCCCCCTTCATCCCAGGATTCATCCACTTCAGTTAAGCCTTTCCACATATGGGAAGCTCTCTGTATTTGCATATTTGATAACTGCACACTTTGTTTTGTTGCGCAGTGAGCAGCTGGTCCCGTTTTAATCCCACTGATTAACCGGGCTTATTCCTGTTATATGACTACTGCGGTTAAGTGGATAGCGTCACAGGGGCCAACAGCATATGCAGAACAGAGTGGACGGTAATTCTGATGAAATACTGCCGACTTGAAAGCTAATCTTGCACTCAGAGAGAAGGCCTCCCCTGTCCCGTGTCCCTTGTCCCCTTGTCCTCCTGACCCCTTGTCCCCCTGTCCACTGGGCAGGCTGGGGTCCTGGCTACTTGAAAGCTCATCTTGCATTCAGAGAGAACGCCTCCCCTGTCCCCTTTCCCCCTGTCCAGGCCGGGGCTCCATCTCGGCATCAGGCCGGAGGAAGTGCTCAGACGCCTCTCTGTAACCAGCGAGCGCGTGACAATGGAGCGCCCTGAGGCTCAAATGGCAGCCGCTGTATATACAACAAACACGAGCTGTTTGTCCCCCGTTCAGCACATCCGGAGCGCCCCTCCTATGACCCTGATCCACACAGGAGAGGAACCTGAGCGGGACTTTCCTGTGTTTAAATCCCCGCGATAACGATAACTAAATTAATCAACACTAAGCTAGAATGGATCAGGGAGTCTGATAAATATTTATTTATAACATCCCTAAAGTAAGGTAAAGTTTTTGTCTTTTTATTCATTCATTTATATGGCAGACACACAATGAAAGATGTTAACCAAATATTTTAATCAGCTGCTCATCTCCACAAAGGGACAACAAACTAATTTTCTCATGATGTCTGGTCTACAGAACATGTTTACATTTGACCTGTAATGAATCTTGCTATCCATAGTGTAATAACATCTTTGTCCATTAACATCCTCGGTGAGGCCACAGCTCTCACAGAGCCAGCCACGGGAGGCACGCAGGCACTGACCTGGAGTCAGAGCCCCAGTGCATGGCGTAGATTTTGGCTAGATGGCCTCGGAGGGTGCGTCTCGTCCTCATCTGGATCCTTCCCACAGAGTCCAGGCCGGCTGTGATCTGCCGAGCGAGCAAACGGAAAATGGCATCATTACAGCCATGCTCCCACATGGGCCGGTCACACCAAAAATCAGCCACGGTTTCAAATGAAGCCATTTGAGAGTTCATTGATAAAAAACTGCTGTGGAATGAGACTCTGTAGAGCATTTCTCAACAGCATGAAAACATATCTCTAACGTGTGGATAATGTCAAATACTTAAATGCACATGTGGTGTGCTCTCTGTGGTAGCTCCCAGCTGTGATAAGTTTCTCTCTGCATTTAACTTGCCTGGAAAAACACCTATAAGCCAGATGCAAGAGCCCAGTGTACTTACCTGAGAAAGAGTAGAATCGCTACACGCCTTCCTGGCATCCTGTGAAGATTGAGACAGCAGTTTAGCTAAATGAGCATGCGAGTTCAAGACAGTTGTTACTGTGAAGGCCCACAAAGCTTACAAATGCACACTGTCCCTATTAACTACATAAACACAGGCACGTGTTTCACACTGTTGCCGGGGAAACTAGCCGTTGATGCTGTGCATTTATTTAACCTGCCACTCAAAGGAGGTGACAGACAGTACTAAAACAATCCTAGCCGGAAAACCAAAAAAAACCCACTCAACTAAAAGAGGGGAGTTAGAGAAGCGATGCCAGTGCAACCATGTCTCCTGGTGCAGTGTGTGGACAGCTGACCTGAGGGAACGAACACTGCTAACTCCCACAGCGTCGGTGCCATGCTAGGCATACCTTACCAACTCCACCACACTTACTTCCTAACCCCACCCTGGGTATACCACTCTCACTCACTAACACCTCACCAGTCATACCACTCTTACTCTCCAACCCCACAGCAGCTACACCTTTCTTTTCACATTAAATTACTGGCATTTAGCAGACACTCTTATTCAGAGCAGCTTACATAGGTGGCAATTCTGGTAACCATTTACACAGCTGGATATGTACCGAGGCAATTCTGGGTTAAGTATCTTGCCCAAGGGTACAAGAGTGGTGCCTCAGCGGGGAATCGAACCAGCAACCTTTCGATTACAAGTCCTTTCTTTACCGCTGCGCCCCGGTGCTGCCAGATCTTGCTTACTCTGATCTGATTGCGCAGTTGCTCCGCTTCCTGCCGCAGCTGCTCCAGCTCGCTCATGGTCCCCTTCGGATGTGTTCGCGCCGCGATCCAGCTGACACCTGCGGCACAGAGAGGGGACAGGCTGACGAACATCCTGCTACACGACGCCGCGCGCGCGCTTCCTGCTCGACTGTGCCGTTTTAAGGCATGGAGGCGGCAGACTGATCAGTGTAGCACAGCCATTACTTGAAAGAATAAAACCGCTTTTCGGTTCTCCACGGACATGTTAACTTGTTTTGGTTTTCTGAGTTCTGAGTTCTAGTTTAGCAGTTTGAGTTTATATTCTACACCATACTCATTTTTTGCTATATTCTGTATCCTTTTTAATGTTACTACCCACCTCACTAATGCTATTCATTTGCTATAAAGTTAATACTGCCCAACCCTTCCCTGTAGATGCAGATACTGTGGACAAACACAAAGTCCAGTAATACACCAAAAACTAACTAAAAAAAGGATAACCACACCAATAAACATGCAGGAAACAAGAGAAACAAGCCCGGTTGGGTTCCATACATTACAATACAATACTATGTATGAATGAGAGAGAGAGACAGAGACAGATATATCTTCCTACTATTCTGTCTACCTGGTGAGCAGACAGTGAGTAGTGTCAGATCGTCACTCTGAGCAGCACGCTCCAATGAGAAGCCCCACTGAACTGTGCATTTTGAGCTGTGTGACCCTGTGGTGCCTCCGGAGCAGAGGCACGGTATGTCAGCATGTACATGTGTGCACCACAGTCCACCCGGCCTTACATCACTGCCAACATGGTGCAATATCAGCAGCAACAAAAGAAAACAAAGGGCAAAGCCCGAGGAATAGCTAAGGTCAAAGACCAGGGGATGGGTTGTAAATGAGTAAGCCCGGCTGGCTCAGTGCTTCCCAGGCTTTGGCTCAGGGTAGCATTACCATTCATCGAGTCCTTTCTCCACGAGTCCTCTGGGCTACGACTGCGGCCGCGTTATTGGGTGTCGCCCCGTCTGTATGTCCTACGTTAGGCAGGGCCTGGGGCTAAGCTCAGTTTGGAGGGAAGGGATGGCCCCTTACCGGGGCGGTAAAACTCGGACCCTGGAGCGCGCTTTTTGGCAGGAACTTCTGTCAACTTGCTCCTCTTCACCTGCTGACGTGGGCCGCCACACTGAGCCACACTGACATCAGCTGGCTGGTGATGGATAACTGCAAACTGCGCTTTTCTAGGGCAAACTGCACAGGCCCTGATCCACTCCTGAGTAAGATACGCAAATTGTATGAAATAGTGCCAGCTAGATGACACAGGAAATAACCCTGCGGTTACAAAGATAATGTCTGCACCTCTCCTATCAGTCACCACCAAATCAATTCACTGCACTGCACTGCAATCTGAGTTACAAATATAACAATTAACCATTTTCCCATTATCATTAGACTCTTAAAGAATATGAGATTTCATCATCTGAACTCCTTTCACTAACTAAAATTTAAAAAATTAGAAATACTGAGCACAAACCGAAAGAAGCAAAACTTGATGGTTTCCGTTATTCGAAATGAACAATGAAGACTAGCGTAGTCAGAGTGAACAGACCTAGGCCTTATAATGAGCTCCATGCTGACTGGCTTCCCTTTAATTACTGGTCATCATTGTTCATTTCTGTTAAAATTCAGATTCAACCACAGGAGTCCCCAAAATGCAAAACTCAGTTAGGAAAACAGCTTTTAAGACGGATTTTTATAAATCAAATACTATGACAGTCCTTATGGCTGGTGTCCCCTCCTCCTCTAAATAGTAATGTAGTAATGGAGGCTGACACATTTAGCAAAGCTGACGCCGTGCACAGAGACTGTCGTGCAGAGGCAGTGAGGAGACAGAATCGGAGGGTAGCAAGGGGACAGCGGTGACAAAGACGAGGCCTGTGCCCGCTGTCCTTTGTTTGGCGTGTAGCAGCGCCGCTTGGCACGGCCTTGCGGAGCCGAGCTTCGCCCACATCCGCCTGCCGCACCTCCCTGCGACAGCAGGTTGCACATCTTCACCCCACACAGCGAGAGGCGCACCGCCGCTGATCTGAGGTCAGGCAAGAAATTCCAACAAAAAAAGGCAGTAAAAAGTAAAACTCCGCAAGTCATCGTCCGCTGAAAGTGTCGCTGAAAGTTCACTTTATCTCCACTTTGCAACTTTGTGGGGAAAACTGCCTGCTGTTCCACATAAGCAGTACTGCATGGCCTCAAATCTCAGGACTGACCTGCTGACCTACTCTGCTGGCATCTCATAGTGAGTGGCTTATGGCACCACAGTTATTGGTCATATTTTTACTGTAGGACTACTCTTTTTGTTTAGGCCATTTATGCTATAAATTTCATAATAAATATAACTCATGCTGCCATATATCTATAATTTTGACAGTGTTTTTACATCAACAAATCCAGTTCAACTTCAACTGGAGTAACTGAAGTACAGCACCTTTGGGCACCAGTGGTGTCCCACATATGAATGACAGCCCTCAGATCTAGAGTACTGTGGTCTAACCACTACTCCACACTGTATCAAAGTAAATTCATTCGTCAATCCTCACAGGGCCCAAACTGGCACAATCCCTACAGCAGATCCTCCCTGCCGTGTTAGTACTGTTCTCAGGCTGTGACCCTACCCATCATCCCATTCTCCTAAGAGACAGCGGAAGGGGGCGCCTTTGCGAGTTGTGCTGATTTTGTTCAGTTCTGTAAAGGATTTAGAATTATGGTGCCCTTTGCTGCAAATGCTGCTATGAAAACAGGAAACAAGTAACCCCTCCCCCCCCAAACACCACCCCCAATCACCACACTGGGCAACTATCCAAGACAGTGCTCCAAGATCATGTGACTTTCAGAAAACTTCCCCTAAACCCATGCCTTAAACTGGCTAGGCCTGTCAGTTCCAAGGAATACATGAAACCTGGAAGTAATGCACAAATTCATACATATATAAGGGAAATTCAACTGTCAAACTGAACATCACTGAAACATGGTAAACCACATGGATTAAGCAGGATTAAGGGGACAAGATCAAGCCTCCATGATTACCATGAATAATCTTAATAATGGTAGCTGCCAGCAGCTACTCTTCCCATCAGAGATCCCTCCCAATGCTTGAGGAAACATGTCTTCTGCACATGGGTGAAAGGTTTCACTTCATCTGCTGTTTGGCAAATTTTCAGTAAAATGTCTGATGGAAATTTCATAGACAACAGACCCTTGAATATGGCATCAGGAGTTTTATTTCAGGTTGAAATACTGAAATATAAAAAAGGGTGTAACTACAAAGCTGCTGCCTCCATCTTCTAAACATCTCTTGCAAATAATCAACTGAATAAATTGGACTGCTTAAGTCCATTCACATTTAAAAGTACCCACCCATGGTTATCTTAATCTGACATTGTCTTCCCTTTTATTGTAGAGATTTAGGGCAATGAACTGGGTCACTTTGAGAATCAGGCTAGTGTAACTTCCTCTTAATGTTGGTAAAATAGAACAGATCAAGATGTTTCTCCAAGGAAAAGAAAAAAGCACTCACCCATTACCACAGTTTTTAAAAAAAAATACCATTCTTAATTTGACTGGTATTTTCATATCATTTGCTTACTCTCCCCCGATAAATTAAAACAGCCCAAAGTTGAAATTCAGCTGGACACCTGGTCCTGGAATTGGGGATCACAATATCATTAGAGGGGGCTATGGATCCACACCACGCATAATTTGTGACATGATTCCTACAGATTCCAGCAGTGACGCGTCTTAAACTGGTTGTCAAAAGTTTATTTATGAATGGGTATCTTTCACAAAAAAGCTAAGGTTATTGTCAGTGACCAAATGCTACCTATGCATTTGCATGAAAAGTAGTACAAAAAAACCTCCTCCCCTCCTGTACTTCTTAATATTATAGCTACACAGGGACTAGTTGAACCTAACCCTTACCCTGCAGCCACACTTTCTTTACATTTGTAAATGTTAAAAACACCCTGGTTTTCATGAGGCATTTATGTCTACCTAGCTGAAACTAAGCCACCCTGTACAGGATATTGTGTAGATATGAGCAAGTGTGAACTTGTTTGATTCATGACTACTCCAATTGTCTGCAACTCCACCAAAGAATTTCCATATCAGCCAAAAATGAATCCAACTGAATTCTCAGACTACACGCAGCGCATAAAAATGGATTTAAGTGTCTACAGTGCAACAAGTGCTTTGTCACCACTAGTCCATCATTTATTCAGAAAGCGTACGGATCACAGAATCCATCTGCTGTAACATTTGCATCTGAGGAAGCCTGGCTGTTTTTGAGTGCGCAGGTTTTCTTGATTTAACAATATATGACATCACAGCAGGAAGTATTGGACGCTTTTATTTCACACATTTTAGCATGAGCAGGCTTATCACACTTCTCACTCATTTCCTGGATACCATTTATATTTCCTTCTTACAAAGAAAAAAAAAAAAAAAAAAACTTCTTTTCATTGCCGATTATGTATATTCAACAGGTATTGCGTATCAGGCCAAACCAAGTTTATGCAAAGAAAACAAGCACGGCAATCGTGTTTTAATGGCTGTCTTGCATGTCATAAGACGGTGATGACATAAACAGGCAGAAACAGGCCCAAAGTCTCCAAACATCCTGTGGGGTTGGCACACACCGATGAGGAAAGAAACACCGCGTCCGCAGCTGCATTGCAGTGCTATTCCCAGAAACGCAGTTCATCAGGTGTGTGTCAGGAATTTCAGAATTTCACCAGTGATCAAAAACATGCCTGAATCCAGGCCTGTGAAGAAACAAGGCCTAAACATCCTTTCAATACGCTGGAGCCCGGCTGTGTCTTTCAGCTCTGTGCTTACTTACTCTTCAAGTAGTCAGTTCAGGAATCAACCCCTTAGCATTGTTACTCCTCGCTTAATGACTAAAACTTGGAATTTCTAACTTTGTTACTGTGAGTATCCCTTTGTCGTTATTTTACTACAGATACTACATTTTACTATCTATATTATCAGCATTACAACTGCAACCAATAACTGCATGTCTTGAATGCAGGAAAAAAGCCCGGCCATTCATATGTTATAAGAAACATGTCCCACGACAATATTCTTTTCTAGGTGTCATACAAGAGGGGTGGTTTAATCTAAGCACACTGATTTAGGGAGTGTTACTTCTTCCTAACTTACACAACGTGTCTCTTACACTCAAAAAATGAATCATCAGTTATGCTACACAAGAATCAAGAAAGTAAGTTGAGGCAAAACACACTTGGCTCAAATATTTCTCCAAGTCTCCAGCACTGAAATGTTTAAGGAGATGATTGTTGTTTGTAGGCTGATTTGTAATCAGAGAACAAAGGCAGGCCAGAATCCATTTAAGAACCCTTTCCATGGCAAAGGTGCCCATTCCAGAGGGCTTCGGTGCACTGGGATTAGTCTGCTCCCAAGCACTCTAACACTTTATTCATGCAAGTACTACCTTAACTCTCCCAAATACTAATTTAAAGTGAGCTGGTCAATGTGACAGGATCCAGACCTCCAGGGTCAAGACTGGGAGCTCCTAAAGGTTTGAACCAGCAGGCATACTGTACACTCAGGCTGCCAACAGGGTATTTACAGGTTTTTGCTGTTTGCCTTAGTTACTTAAGTACAGCAACTCTCAGACTGGGCATCTGAAACAGTCATCAACCAAACGCTGGTCAAGAGGCAGCCCACCTCAGAAACCTTCAGGACCGTGGACAGCTTGAAAAGGCAACCCTGTTTCAAAGAATTATACAATGATATAAATCCATAAGTCCCTCCCTTTATATTGTAAAATACTGGGGACCTTGAACATATCAGCATTCATGTACAGCATCAGAAGAAATTACCAGAAGTGATGAAATGTGAAAACAAATACCTCTGCTCAATCAACAAGGTCTTCAACAATGGCCTACATTTAAATGAATTCTTAGCCCCACCCATCTAAAGCTGGTGGATCTCTTCAGCTGCTGGAGAAGCTAGTTCACACAGAAACAAAATTATTTGAGCTGTACAAATGACACCATATGACAGCATCATAGTGACAGGTATTCAGTTCTGATTCAGCCCTGCAGTGACCATGTACTGTAACAGTCAGCATTTATGTATACGGTATCCTAAAATGCTGCATTTCAATTTTGCTCAAGCTCACATAAAGTAGGCACTATTATCAAAGATAAAAATTAAAAACCGGTGTGGTAGAAGTTGTTTGAATGAACTTAGACCTTTACCGTGCCATGTTCAAAAATCCAGTTATAGTAGATTTAACACTGATAATACTGCATTACTGTTAACACTACATACGCTACTTACAAGTATACAACTTTAAAATCAAGTCGATTCATTTTTCAGTTAGGTTACCAGTAACGCCAACATCCCAACGGCAGTCATAATGTCTTGTTCTTTAATGTCAAGCTACAGTCGTTCAAAAATCCCAAAATTGCGTGGCCACAAAAAATCCCGAAATCACTGAAGCTAGTAACAGATTTAGGTAAATCTTAAGTGAGAAACAAGTTGCCCAACAAGATCTTAGTGTTGCTTGTGGCGATTAATGTAGGCGTCGACACTAAGGCAGTAACTCCAGGCATATCTTCAGCTATAACAAGTTCAGTAGGCTACTTGTACATGTGTGCGTACCTGCTTTCTGCAGCTAGGGTTGCCAAAGATTGCAAAATGCTCACCTGCACACCTGAAACTTACTGATAGAGGGACCTAACGGCTAACCAGTGCGTGTCGCGGACTAACATGGACATAATACATACCTATGACCAAAAAATACAGATTCCATCGGAAATTATTAAGCAACAATTTGACCAACAATTTTAACGAATGGCAAATTAGCTACTTAACATTAGCTAGTCAGCTAGCCACCATACAGAAGCAGAGAACGACGTGCTAGGCTAATTAGGCTAGCTAGTTTAGCGCCATGACTGTCTCCCTGCTTCTCCTAAGAAGCTAGCCACATGTAAGTGGCTAAAGAAAAGAAAAGATTGTGTCTTAGTTAACACTGTTAACCATCAAGCTACACAGCCACCAATCATATTGAAAAAATAACTGTAAATCTAGTATTTAACTCGAGTAGACGCAGAAACACCTGTGGCTGACTAGCAAGCACGGCGACTGTCTTTACCCAAGACAAAATCGTCAACATCTGACTCCTTAGCCATCTAACTGGCTCATTATTACGCTCCCTATCCTTGTAATAAAAGCAGATAATGACGAAAACTACACTAGAATATCGATAGGCAAGTTATCTAACTGGCTACCCTTCTACTACACACAAGTCGTTAAGTAGCTAGCTTGCTTGCTAGCTATCTAGCCAGCTATATTACCTGCACTAGGTTTTCGTCAGTGCCTTAAAGATCTTCCGATCCGTACTTTAAATATCCGTCTTCAGGTTCCTCATATGGTTTCCGTGAAAATTAATTTTTACAAGAACTTCGGGTAATTTTGTCAACTGGAATTCGGAAATTTTAAGGCCGAGGCAACTAACTCAAACGGGATTTGAGTCTTTGCTCTGCAATCACCACACCCATACAGACACTGGGAACATGGCAACAGTTGACACGAGGGGCGCACAAATAGAGATAATTTTTTAGGGAATTCTTATTTCCTCATAGCACCAGATAAAGATTCATTTTGAGGGGTAAAAATACTACTGAAGTCATTACTTCATACATATCACATTCAATTAATATGTACCAAGACAAAAAAAACCATTAACCCTACAATCGTTTTTTTCTGTCCCATGCGTGAAAATGGTATTGTCTCTTAGTTGCCTCAACAAAATGAAAGTAGGATGGGGAAAACAGGAAATGTGTTTTAGCATAGTTGTGTAAAAATATAACTTCGCTGAGCGGAGGTCTGTGAGCCGTAGTGTATAAGTGTTTATTAATTTTTTCTGATTGTTACTATGGGACAGTTGTGAAAATGAATACATTTATATGACATACTATCACCCCTTTTAGCAATGGAATATCCCCAGCAGTGAAACTATTTAAAGGGGAATCGTAGCTTCGTTCAATTAAACTGGAGGTGCTTTTGTAAACGGGAGTAATTAACAGGGTATAGTGTAAAATATGTTTGCGTTGCTCCAACTGAATTGTGTGCCCTGCGAATATTTGCGATTGATTCTTAATAACTTGGACTTTTCACATAATCAACCCTATCACAATTAAGATGCTTGTAAGGTGCCATACTTTATTATAGCCTACACAAATCATCTAAATGATAAATAACGATTTTATGCATGCTGCAACAGCAGATTATCAACATTAGCTTTGCTTAAATCTCCTTTAAGGAAATAACATTTAATAAAGGTGTGCCAAGACTGTGACAGTATTTCGTTTTTGTCATCAACTGTTTATTGTTTAAACTTACATTTTGCCATTTTCAAACTGCAGTTGAATTTATACATTTAAATCCTGCCACAAATATTAAAATGTTCAATTATTGTTTCCAGTCTTTCCCTTAAACCTATTTAGGAATTCACAATATTTCAATAAATCAATACCAGATTTTACTCAAGCACCCTTTTATTTTCAATTTTTGTCCTGTCACAAACAAAATCATAATTTACTAGAAATACAGAGTAGTTTATTATGTGTCCAGGACATCCTTCATTTTGAGCCACTGTCATTTTGTGACAGTGACGACTGACTCCCCAGAAGGATTCAGCTGTTGACAGGAGGGGGTGGGGGGTAACATTAATTAACATTAGGCCTTGCAGACCCTCAGGGGAGGTTGCAGTTCATGAATTAAAAATAACCTAGACCTGCCAAAACACACTGCCATCTCGAAGCGACCCACTTCTTAATCTAAAACATTAATGAAAGTACAGCACCTTCAAAGCCAGACCATGCATTTCAGTTTCAAGCACAGAATACTAGGTCTTCTTGCAGTTGCAGTTTCCTTTTTCGTGACAGATTTAATTGTTTTTTTTTTGTTGTTTTTTTTTAAAACTTGGTTCACATGATTTTTTAAAACTATTTCATTTTATTGTTCAGTCCAACTCACTTTGACATAACTGTGAGTAAAATGCGCTGTTAGAAATTCAATCCCAGTTCTATTCCTTGCTTATATAACATTTAGTCCTTTAGGTTACAAAAATGATAAAATGTGTTTTAAAAAGTCTTGCTTAAATTTATCACTCAAAGGTGGGATGAAGTGTACTGCAGATAGATTCAACACAGATCTTAATTTCTCTTACTGTTTTTTTTTCCAATAAATCTGGGTCACAGTCTTAGCAAAAGCAATAGACAGAAGCTTTTGGTCCTGATTAGCTTTAAAAGGATGAAGTCAGTACTTAAAGTAGGAATAGCTAAAACAGTCCTCTTTTGTTTATGTACATTTTCCCCTGAAGAAATTGGGCGGTGGGGGGGGGTAAAGATGAAAGTGGTTTAGCCTTGGGTTTACTTTTCTGTGGGAAAGATGAATTGTAATTCATCAGTAATTCCCAAAGGAGATTCACCACCTTGCACCTCATTTCTTACTACACACATTACTGGGATAAAAAATGCAATAACTTCACCACAGACTCATTGCCATCATAAAAACACAATAAGGGAGATGATGTATTATTGACAAGGCTAGAACAAAAACTATAATACAGCAAAGGTCACATAGGATCAGATTTGAGTGCTCAATGCCTAGAGGGGAATAATATTCAGATTTCATTGTTGAACGATGTCAATCCCAGCCATCTGGTAGAAAAATAAATGTGCTGAAACACTTTACTTCTAGACAGACATAAACAGTATACAGGGCCAGTAGGTAGAATGCTGTATGCTCAGAAAAATGTCAGCTCCAAATACATCTCAGAAATACCCAGCAATCAACATAAACTGTGTGTATGTGTGTGTGTGTGTGCGTGTGCATGTGTGGGTGCAGCTGTGTGAGTGTGTGTGTCTGCATGTGCATGTATGGATGCATATGTGTGTGTGTGTGTGTGTGTGTGTGTGTATGTGTGTGCATGTATGGATGCATATGTGTGTGTGTGTTATTGTAAATACTTTTAGGAATTGCTGCAAAGATTAAAGATCAGGCATATCACCAATGTTATGAAATAATCTTCACTTAATCAACTGTACAAATGGTTTCGCATATTTTGCACATTTTAGAATTTTCCAGTTAAAATAGTTTAATTCAGTTTCACATCATGATGAAACATTAATAGTTCAGTATACACACCATGAAAACCCATGAAGATGCCTCATTACTCCTCAAACTTGGACAGATAGAACACTGCATCCTCGTTACACAGACACTGGTTACATAAAGACAAATGTCATTTTTCCATTCGCCCCATTTAACCATAGCTCCATGGCCCCAGCTGACACAGGTCTGTCTAGAAAAATATACAGACTCCACTGCATTATCTGTAGGTGCAGTTACCTCTAGGAGGACGTTAAATCCATTTTCCACCTGTCCTCTCTCTCATGGGTGAATAGCTAGCAACCAATGCAACTGCCTACAAGCAAAGCTAAAAAGCAAAAACCTAGACACTCACTAAGCAACTACCAACAACTTGTATCTGGGCCATAGGAGTGGCTTCATAGTGTGTGAGTCTCTCTGTGCATCATTAACCTGCAAGAGTCACTTCATTGCCAATGTGTCCCAGTTCTGAAAGAAAAGGAGCCCTTCAACAGCCCTCCAACAATGAAGCAGCACACGGACCACCCCTGCAGAGACTCTCCTGAGTAATGCATGAGGCTATACTGGGAGGCAACTTTAAACTGGCCATGTGATGAAATAACAAAGTCACTTCATGAAAGCCCTGTGACGTCAATGCCTAAATCTATGTGGCCCCCTGCAGCACTTGCCACAGTGCAGGCTGGAGGGTTTATACGTTTGTGCTTTACCAAGGCCCAGCCACACTGTGCAGTCATGGGGGGCGGATATTCTCGTGCAGATCCGTATGTTGAAAACCTGCGATTTTGCTGGGGATTTTATGTAAAGGTTATAGGTCTGTACATTTATACATTTATTCATTTGGCAGACACTTTTATCCAAAGAGACTTACAAGTGAGGCAGAGTACAACACAAGCAAAAAGCCATATAAGGAGTCAACAACATTAGAACCGCTGCGTGACCAGGTTTCAATAGTTTCAATGTGCAAATATATTGTATAAGCATATCCTCTTTGAGTTTTCACAATGGGGGATTACACCGGGATTGCAAAATGACTAGTCAACACACAAGATTCTTTCTATGCTACTATATATGTAGTACACTGTAGGCATCATCTGTCTTTTACTCCATCCTTTCAACTATTCCCCAACTCTACCCTACCCCTCCCTCAGTAAAACATTCAAATATGAACTTGCTGGAGAACCTAGTTACCTTGTTATATTACCTTGTTATGTTACCTTGGCAACAACAAATTGCTCTGCTTGGTGGAACAAGTGATGGAGAGTTAGTTGCAGTCAAATCAAAGCTGTCTCATTCAGCATAAAGAATAAGGGTTTACACCATGTACAATACAGTACAATAATGAGTTATCAGCAGCAGACACACACAGGCGCACACATTCATATCGTATTAGTTAACTACTAATCTGAAAATGTGAGTACTAAAAATAATTTCTCAAAAGATGCCAACAAAAGCAGTAATAGCCTT
Source organism: Megalops cyprinoides (assembly GCF_013368585.1). Classification (NCBI taxonomy): domain Eukaryota; kingdom Metazoa; phylum Chordata; class Actinopteri; order Elopiformes; family Megalopidae; genus Megalops; species Megalops cyprinoides. The sequence continues at coordinate 16,957,665 of NC_050602.1, read as the reverse complement.
TCCTATCTTAACTTACCAAAGCAAAGATGATTTCTTTCTCGTATTAGACTCTTTTTACTGCAATATATAATCCAATTGACTCAAAGTACACCATTCCAGTATGTTAGACCACAATGCAGATCTGCCTTTAATTTTATACCTGTAGAACTTTAGTCCTGCCCTTGACTAAGACTGGTTCTCTGTCAGGTTGCCTGACTATTTTACATTGTAGATTTGATATTGAATCTTATGGTTACACTCAGTGTATTCATGTATAAAAGGCATTACCATAACCTGTAAAACTGTGTCAAGGACAAGCCAGCTACACAGCACAATAATCTGGTGGACATAATAATACAATACATGGTAGGTTACACAATCATGATTAAGAGCCAATGTCCAATTCAGAACAAGCACAGTGAACTACATTTCTACATCAATAATACTGTGCAGACTACTTCTCATTCTTGTAATAGCAAAGTGGTACACGTTTAAGAGCCATGTGAGAACAGCCACTGGCACTAAGGTTAGTGATGAGAGCTCTCCAATAAGACCCTGAACATAACCAGTAAGAAGGAGATAGAACTTCCCGCTGAAGTGTTTTTTTTTTTTTTTTTTTATGAATGTCACTACACATCACATCACATTTTATTCTGCATCTTGCATTACATTGTTCCAAAATAATACAAAAAATGTAACATGAGACACTATACTATGAATTGATGGTTAGGTATCATCTTTAGAATTTTAGAATATGGAAGTCTAACATCAAATCATATCTTGAAAAGCAAGCCTTAATTTCACAATAAACTGAAAAAAGTAAATAAATATGGAAAAAAGGAAAAAAAAATATTTTTGTCAGGAATGTTCTGTACATCCATAGTGCCTTTCTGTGATCAATCACCTCTCAACAAAAAAGCACACAGGAGAAGAAGATCACTCCAGTGTAAAAAAAAAAAAATAGCACATCAGTGGCTCGGTTTCTAAAAAAAGACACAGCAGAGCCTATAAATAGCCTCGCAGCTCAAAGCAGGTAGTTTCCCTCCATGCATCTCCATTGTCTTGCTTCCTGGCAGATAACCTTTCTGTACATATTCTACACTGGAATATGCCTTGGGAGGACAAAGCACACTTTCCACTTCTCTGTCACACATCATTAAAGAGATTAAGAGACTAGAGATTGAGACCTTAGAGTGACAGAGAGCAGTACTCACAGTTTATCCCTTTTTCTGACAACAGCCAAAATGAAGTGGTGATCTGATCTGAGCCTTCTGAAATCATTTTCACATTCATCACCTTTCATCCTGTGCATTGTGCAGCATACCACCATACTCACATAGAGAAACACAGGAGTGCATGCTCGCTACACACTGTTGATGTATGATTAATACATCATAAATGGTTAATACTCAGAGAGAAAGTGTATAGTGCGGCAAAACTTCTTGAACTGCTAATCAAAAGGTATATTCAAAACCAGACAAGGAGTCATTGACTTTACCTGGTAAAGTAAATAAACACCACTATTACTGATTCAAGGATTATTTTCACTCACATTTTATCTCTCATATTTCCATCATCAACTAAACCACATTCACTGACTCCAGACTTCAAAGACTTCAGTCACAATTTTTCACTGTATCATCCTTTGTTGACACTATAGTAGTCAATAGTGCTTCATGTGTCTAACACCACATCTCAAGACCTGGTGAGACAATTACATGCTGACACATTAAGCAAATGTTGAGGTATGGGTAAATATTTTGAACAATATTCTCCATACAGATATTAAGTGATCAAAGATGATCAGCAAGATTACTAGAATCATATCTTTTTTTTTTTTTTTTCGTGTCTCTTTCAGAATATATCACACAGGCGATAATTCATATTTTATTATTAATATGTCAGCTTGATATTTAATCAATTGCAGGAGAAAAACACAAATGTGCACACAATTAAAACTGATAGGGAAATATCAGCATTGTCTTATCCACCGGGCATATCTCTAGGGGTGGTTGCCTGTTGCTAGGGCAACCTGCGTAAATGGCAACTGACGTCAAGAAGGTAGGAAAAACTATGGAGAGCAACTGCTGCTATACATAATGGATACTGTAATTCACAAAACTCTAACGTGAGTCTTAATGTGGCTTAAAATATCCAAGACTCTCCAACCTCTCCCTTCAGACTCCCTGTGACCCACACAGGGATAGAGAGTTCAAACTAGCTGAAATTAGTTGGATGAGTGCCCCAGTTATTGTTTCAGAGGGCTCCACAACAGCTCCTGAGCATTCATATGAACACCTTTTCCCCATCAGATTACTTCCCTTCCCACTTTAGAATCATACTATTTCATGCCCTGAATAGAAAAAAAATACAATTGTATTATTTATATTTGTCAAAATAAATCAAAGTCCTAAAATGTCTATAGAGAAAAAGACAATCACTCTCTTCCATACATAACTACCCAAAATGTATTGTTCACATAAAAATGAACACTGAAAAATATAAGATTTATTTCTTTTTTTCTGAATGCTCCGACTCATTTTCTTGGACTTTCCGTCAGCATTTAAAAACCCAGCCACACAGTGTCTATGAGTGTTACTCAAGGTAAGAATGCACTGTATAACATGGGGGAAACTACTGTTCCTGTGTGTGCTTGCATTCCACTCTTGAAGATTTCAGATTAATTTTAATTGGAAGCATTGGCTGTGTTCTATCCAGGCCGGGCTTCTTTCTCAACTGAATGCCTTTATTGGCCCGTGAAAGAGACACTGTCACTGTCATTGCTGAAGTGTCACCATAAGGACAATGATAATGTCGTTCACACTCTGTGCAAAGCACACACTCGAGGGTGACACTAATAATATCTTTCTGCCCTCCATAGGAGATATACCTTATTTCTAACATGTGGAGAATACAGATTGTGTTGATGTCTGCTGGGAGATATCTAGCCACATGAAAAATGATCCTATATTTGCAAAAGTTGCATGTACTACATAATAAACTACATCTAATAGCTTTGAGAACTAAAAGCGGAAAATGTTTGAGTAGACATTATACTTGTGGTGGGACCAACCGATTACAGCTATGGACAAACAAAAAATAAAAAATGAATATGGAATCGTTACTTATATTTAGCATTAAAACAGGCTTGACATCCAAGTCATGACACTGTGAGATGAAACTTTAAACAAAACAGGCAAGTTTTGACAACTGTTCAGATGTGTGAGATGAACCCACCTGGAAACAGCTTACTTATTCACATTCCGTAAATCGCATAATATAACACCTTGTTTTTACACCAGTTCAGGCAGAATTCCCGACAACACTTATGAAATGCCCCCAAAGAGTGTTCACAAAAATCCAGTTGTAAATCATTCTGTCATAAACACAAGATCTGTCGCCTTGGAGATGCAGTTCTAACAGATGCTCCACTACAGCCTGGAGCATTGTTTACTGTATAAGGTAGTTGCTAAAAGGAACCTTGCAGTACAACTTGAAAATGAAAGTTTACTACAGCTTCAAGTGTTGTTTTTCATAAAGCCTTGGAATGGCAGTTCAGACAGGTGCTGTACTGCAACCACAGAGAGTTTCTAATGGCTATTTGTTGTCAACCTTATTAAACTGATGTTAACTACCTAATGCTTATTATGCATGTAATGGATATCAACATTGTGTATTGCTCTTGTACGGTGTTACCACAATATAATATTAAAAACAAAACTGTACGATAAAAGTCAAAATAGTATGCACATTTCAGGAGTATCATAAGGCTACAATAATTCTAATGAACATGTACAATTGATAAATATGGCACTGTCCATTTTTATAGTCCAATTTACAAATATGGAGAGAGAATGAGAGGAAAATGGCACTAGTTTTCTATTTAGTCTTCTTCTCTCATTTACTTTTGGATTCAGATGAGGACAAAATGCTTAATAACTCAGCACAACATCATGGGCAAAGTGCAGATATAAGTATGTCTAACCAAACAGTTTTCCGAGGTTTTATTTTCTCAGAGAATCGTCTCCAGGTGCCTTTAGAATTCACAAGCATAAGACTGTCTCATGCATCCCAATCACTTGTACATTTGTAAGGGAGAAGTCAGCAACAACAGTAATTTCATTTCAAACTACAAACTATGCTCTGATCACTGCATGTAACAAAACAGTACCTGTGGAACTCAAGCTTGTTCAGTCTGAAAATGCTTGATAACTCGTAGTAACACTTGGTTGCCCATGCACATGGCCACAGTAAAGCTTTTTTACCATACTGTGATGGAAACTGAATTAGGCAGTTTAGCCTAAACTGAATTAGGTTAATACCTGTTGTAATACACAGATATGGGGACATATTGTACATAATATATATTCTAATAAGCAAGGATTAAACACAGAACTGCCACACATAAATGAAGACTAACCTCACCTCAGTGGTGATATGTTCCTGAGCAAATAAGAGTCTTCCCAGTGGATTCCTGTGTGGTTGCAGTGCAAGCCAACAGTGTGTACATTCAGTTCTTCCTCTGTGCACAGTGTGGGTGGAGATGCTGCAAAGTGGAGCTGTAATAATCCAACAGACAGCTGATCCACAACAAGGCAGTGGGGCGGAGGTGGGAGATGTGGGTGGGGGGGTGGGCGGGTGGAAGAGGGGGCAGTAATTCTCTTAAAGGAGCAGCATTATTGGATAGCTTTGTGCCCTTAAGGCCAGATTCATTTTAAGCACAGTCCAGGCCATATCACTCTGGTTTTATAGTAATTTTGCATTTTGCTATATCCACTGATCATTGTTGCTATTGCATGGCCCTGGACAATGTGTACTAATTAGTGCTGACATAAATAAACCTTAAATTTAAGGATTCAAACAAAATATAGTAAAATTATATGAGTAGGTAAAATCCATGCAAGTCAACGTTGTTTTATGCAAATGCATCTTATGTGTTTCAAGAGATGTTAATATTAATATGACTTGACGTCTTCAGAATATATTCCTCCTTCCATCTTTAAATTGTTTGCAAAAGAGCCTCCATATACTGCCACGAGAAATTAGTTTCTTTTCCAACAACAACCTATCTAGTTACACTAACTGAATCTGCAACGATTATCCAGTTACATTATTTGAAATATGAAACAAATGTCAACTTTATTTAACAATATTAAACGTTATGTGCTGCACACAAAAGAATGCATGACACGTGCATAGCCCTGACATTGTTAATTCTTCGTCAATATTTACCCCTCGTTTAAAAATATTGCCCGTTTCCGCTTATGGATTTATTCCATATTTTCACTTTTGAAGTACAGCACCGAAGTCTGAAATTCTCAGCAGGACAGGGACGCCTACATTACATAGACGGGAGGTGGAAACAACGTTGTGCTGTTTTTCGATTGGCTTCACTGCATCAGAGTGTCTGGAGTGACGTAGCTAGTATCCATGTTTAGGAAATTAGCAACTAACGCAGACTTTGTTGGATACGAGTTTTTGGGTTACTGTGTAGATTTTTGGGAATACTGAACTTAATGCATTGATCTATACTTACTTATACTATATATCTGTATCTGTCGTAGTCTATACTTTACTTGCTGCAAATCGACAGAAATTATGAGCGGAGGAGTCTATGGAGGAGGTGAGTTTGACATCACGGGGCAAATGAATGAAATAAACCACGCTGATTATACATTATTTAGTCTGGCTAGCAAGGAGCATGTATAGTGTGAGCTCAACACATCTTATGATCTGAACCGTCTGATTTAAGACAACTGAGTCTTGGTCTGGCTGTGTTTCGCGGTGATGATTTGCATGGAAGTCACGCTAGCATAGCTAGTTAGCGAACTGGTTGTGCTGACCGGGAAGGATGCTGTTCTGCAGGAGAAGTAAATGTTTTTAGCTAGCTAGCTGGTCTAGATTATTTGCTTTATTCTTAGTGTGGCTTGCTAATGCTAACTAGATAACTTAAAGTTAACTTAAAGTGCCTGGCCAGCTACCTTCCCAGCCTCCAAAGTAAGGCCCTGTTTCCATTGCACTTTCACACTATTGTACCTCTTGTTTTACGTGAGATGTTGCTACTGGAAAAGTTGACACATATGACATGGATAGCAAAGTAACCAAGACTATGCAACAAAACTCTTGTTGGAAGTTACACAGCTAGCTAGCTAACGAGATAGCAAATCACTGTGCCAGGTTATGTATTCTGCGAAACTAGTTAGCTAGGTAACGTGAACGGTCTATGCAACACTCCAACATCGCTTTTCTAGCTGTAAGTTAGTTGGCAACGTTTATGTGGCAGCAAGTTGGTGTAGCCATATTAGCAAGGAATTAAGTTCTCTAATGTTATCTCATTGTGTTGATTGTATATCATTAATGGTACGCCAATTAGTCTCTAAGCAAGCGAATTAGTGGCATACTGCTATATTTCTTCACAATGTCTTTAACACTAATACTGTATAACTGTAGCTGGGTAGTTCGCTTACTAGCTACAACGCGACTATATGGATGATATACTGGTTTTGGTTTCATTCTATAGATGAAGTGGGAGCTCTGGTCTTCGATGTCGGATCACACACTGTGAGAGCGGGATATGCAGGCGAGGATTGCCCGAAGGTAAAAAATGATTACGATGTTGGCTATATCTACAAAGTAATATTAACACAATTTAATTTCTCAAGATATGTGTACGCGTTTTGAAGAATAGCTAATGTCACTTATCTAAAAAAATACATACAAAAATACTAATGAAAATTAGTGAACCCTGCAATTGAGTCGGGGCACGCAATATAGCCTCTTGGATGGATTGATCGGATGTGGAGAGGCCTACAATGGTCCCATGAATGGGTTTGAGAACTGATTTTTTTTTTACCGCGTTTCCCTCTGAGACTTCTGACCATGCAGTTTCTGCCAGTTGTGATGATGGTGAAGCTAGGGGACAGGTGCTCTGTCAGGAGGACTCACCAAACCGTTCCGTGCCTGTCTTCAGGCTGACTTCCCCACGGTGGTGGGAATGACTCTGGACAGGGATGATGGCAGCGTCTCCATGGAGACGGACGGGGACAAGGTCAAGCAGAGCGGCACCACGTACCACATCGATACAAACCAGCTACAGGTCGCACGGGAGCACATGGAGGTCATATCCCCTCTGAAGAACGGCATGAGTATGTGTTCAGTTTGCGCGAAATGAGAATGTTCCCAGAATGTTGCCAGTTGCGTCATAGCTGGGAAAAAGCAGTTGTTCCTTTGTACAAGGTGTTTTCCTGTATAGTTTATCCAATTGCATGAATGGTTAATATGCTGTTGACATCACCTAGTATAAGGACATCTTCTAAGTTAAAAAAAATTACGTAGCTAAAGAGATTAAATCCTTTTTAGAAAGCATGAACATGTGCCAATGCTTCTAGGACCGAGGAAATATTTCAGTAATTGTTTAATATATGTCAAACCGAGATAACAGATGCTGTTTTGGGGGTGGTATGAATGTATGATTTTAATGATGGAAAGATTAAATGTTCACGTGTGTAAATGCAAGTGTAGCCATGGCTATGTAGGGTGTTTCTGCATGAGCTGTCCAGGGTGCTGACTTTCCATAGGCGCCTCACTGAAGGAAACCACGGCACTGGGAAATTACCTCAGTCACAGGAATGATTTGCAGCTAGTCTGGACAGGCTTTCACTTTGATGTGTCTACGTCTTGTGTAGCTGCCATATGTTCATACTTTACATTAAGGCATGTTGCCCTACGATGCATCCCAACCACTTTTTGCATGAAGCTTCCCTGGTTATTCTATTATTACTACTGACATATTAGACTATGCACATGTGATAATTCAGCAAAATCAGCGAGAACCAGCTGGATACAGTGCAGTAAAATGGAGCATACAGTTATTAATATTCAGTTGGTTCAGAAAGACTGACTCTAAAGAAGGACACTTGACTATTAGTTGATGAAGTGTGTAAATGTACATACTTGGGTATATAAGGGGCAATGATAAGGAAGAGAGCAGCAAAATTGTGGCAGCCAGGATGAGAACAGCAGACCTGCATCCAGGGGCTGGAACATGTCTCCAGCATGCTTAGAAAGAGAAGTGCCACTGAAGTAATAACCGGCCTGATTCATCAGGAAATGCCTCTGACGAGTGGTCTTTAACTTGAATGGATGAACTTATGTTCTATTGTGGTGGACGTCGCTGTAAGAGTGTCTGCTAAATGCGTGTAATGTAATGGTCTCTCTTCTTCTCGCCCTCCTTTTGCTCAGTTGAGGACTGGGGCAGTTTCCAGGCCATTTTAGATCACACCTACAAGATGTACTTAAAGTCTGAGGTCAGCCTACATCCAGTGCTCATGTCAGAAGCCCCGGTGAGTCTTTTAACAAAATACCATTCTGGAGAGCATATATGCTGATCATGACTGTCTTGCTGTTAAATAGTGATGGACTGAATCATTGTGAATTATGCTGTAGGTTGGTATTCCCAATTAACTGTGAAGAGCAAACAGTACTAATTCTTCAGATATTTATATGATTTAGATATTTTAATAAGGGCTTTTACCATTGTACTCTACCAAACAGTGTAAATAATCCTCAGTGGATGTTTGTAATTTGTCCTCAATTTTATACACAGTGGAACACCAGAGCAAAAAGGGAAAAGGTAACAGAGTTGATGTTTGAACACTACAACATCCCTGCATTTTTCCTGTGCAAGACTGCTGTCCTGTCAGCGTATCCTTTACATGACGCTGCCGATCAGAGGCAGACTCATCCATCTACTTGACTGCTTGACACTGACTGATGTTAGCATGTTCAAACTTGTTTCCACCGCTGTTTTGTAGAATAAAGCTTCTGAAGCTGAGTTTCGTGGAGCTATTACTTGATAGCTGTATTACCCAGTCACCATGTAGAAATTGCTTTGAATATTGCTTGTAGATGTTGATTCAATCATTAAGGAATTGCTTACTCTGAAAGGGAAAACAATTTTCATGCCACGTGCAGTGTGTTGAAGAGGCTTTCACTATTGAATGCGCACATGGCACATACGGCATACACCGTTCTGGTTACATCAATCATTTTCCCTGCCCTTAACTCTCACTGTCTCAGGTTTGCCAATGGAAGGTCTACAGGTCTGGTATTAGACAGTGGGGCCACACACACAACAGCTATCCCAGTGCATGATGGGTATGTCCTTCAGCAAGGTAAATCACCACTTCAAGCTCTGCTGTCCTTTTTATGTCTGCAAAGTGTCTAGAATGACATTGCTTTCATTTTAATCCCATAATTAAAATGAAATTTAAGATATACTTAGGCTGAGGATATGTAGTATAGTTTTTCAGTTTCTTCCTATTATTTTGACCTTTAGCCTGAAAAAAATAATTGAAGTGGAATGCTGCTATAAAAATGAATAAAGTTAAATTTAGGAAGAACTGTAAGTTCACCAGGTAGTCTTATTAAATACATTCATCCATTCTGAACTTGCTCAGCTTTTTTGCTGTAATCAGCACTAAAGTGAAGTGTCTGCATCTTGAGACAGTGTAAAATTTACATTTGACTTGATTCAATTTGTGATGATGAAGTTGGGAGAATTTGCCTCTGGCAAAGATACTTTCCTTTAGTACTGTTTTTGCATTCTTCATTTAAAGGGGACCTCTGGTGGGACTGCTGTTAAAAAGTATGAGTACATTACAATTCACAAAGCTGAACCCCAGGGAAATTTGTAAGACAATCCAAGTATCCACCAAAATCAGCAGCCCTTATTGGCCTAATTTCTAACTGCTTCATATTTCCATCCAAGCCCTTTTCCTGGATTTTATTTTTGTCCAGAACCAGTATAGGTGTCTTTCACAGATCCTTACCAGGACAGGCTGTGTATCAAATAACTCACAATAGCAGCATTGGGTGCAGGCTGGTGTGAAGATCCTCCTCAAAAGAATACATTTTCTCTGTTCTTTCAGGCATTGTAAAGTCTCCTCTGGCTGGAGACTTCATGACTATGCAGTGCAGGGAGCTGTGTCAGGAGTTAAATGTTGAAATAGTCCCTCCTTACATGATTGCCTCAAAGGTGAGAATAAACTTAGTGCGGTCTGTTACAGAAGAGATATATCATTTTTCAAAGTGTGTTCTTTTCCAGAGTGCAGGGAGTTCTGTGTAAAGCAGATCTTTAAAATTTACATATATGTAATTCTGCCACATGCATCCAAAACTCTGATGTCTTTTTGTAGTATACATGCCTGATAACAGAATGCCCACATGTGTATCAGACCTGAATTAAGTGATTGTAATGACACTTTAAGGTTATGTGCATATTCGATCCAGAGGTTATTTTAAGTTTGGTATGTGTGTTAGTGGCTTAAGTTTTGCTTTGGTTTCCATGCACATCACATTGACCTGTAATGTAATATGAAGGAGTGAATCCAGTTTTTGTTATGTCAGCACAAAACCTAATGCTACGAGTATGACAAGATGGCGCCATGGAAAATGCCATTGTCTGCGAATTAAGTTTTCATCTTCTTCAATTACATTTTTACTCCTCGCCTTTGTTAGCTTTTGTATGATGTCCTCGTCTCTTCCAGCATTTGTCAAAACCTTAGTCACACATCCACTTTGAGAGCACACTGGCAACTCGAGTGTTTGTCTTGGCAGGAGCCCGTGCGAGAAGGTGCCCCTGCCAACTGGAAGAAGAAGGAGAAGTTACCGCAGGTCACCCGCTCTTGGCACAACTACATGTGTAATGTAAGACAACAACTTACTCAAAAAACACAGACAGTAAAATGAATTTTCAGACATTGTCGATTCTAAAGATTTTCAATAGTGTAGCATGGAAAAACTGAATTCTAAAATATGGTGGTTGGTTTTGGCTTACGCAGGCTTTCTTTGTAATTCACTCATTTAACATATTGGCCAGTTTAACATTGTCTGCAAAGCTCTTCAGCCCTCAACTTACAGTAATCAATATAAGGAACTGTTTGTACCGCAACATTGTTGTACACACACTATGACAAAAAAGTAATACTTTCTTTAATTTCTAATAAAAAGTCATGTCAAAACATCTAGTTGGACTGCATCAACTCCAAACTTACCTGAAATTTGCTGCACAGAATTCAAAACCTTGACCTCTTCTTACACGTATTGTCAGTAACTTCTTAGATGTACAATGTTTGAATGGCAGTTTTTGTCTTGTCCTCCAGACTGTGGTGCAGGATTTCCAAGCTTCAGTACTTCAGGTGTCTGATGCTCCATATGATGAACAGTAAGTATGTATACCCAAAACCCTCTAGAAAAGCCTCTTATTGCGGTCATGTTGGGTTAAACGGAGTCTTGTATGGATCAATGGGAATTGGCATACAATGTGCATACAGTGCTTTCTTGAGAGCGCTTTTGATAATAAAATGAGAAGTCTGGTGTCACCACAGTAATGCCCTCAAACCTACTCTTTATAGAGTTGCAGCTCAGATGTCCACGGTTCATTATGAGTTTCCCAATGGCTACAATTGTGACTTTGGAGCTGAGAGGCTAAAGATCCCAGAGGGGTTATTTGACCCTTCTAACGCCAAGGTAAAGACTGCGATACAGCAAATGGCTGGCCTGTTGACAAAATGGTACAAGGTGGGCTCACCTACCTCTCTTCCTTCCTGAAGGGCCTGTCGGGAAACACCATGCTGGGGGTGGGTCACGTGGTAACCACCAGCATAGGAATGTGTGAAATTGACATCCGACCGGTGAGTGCTCACACTGGAGAAAGGTCTCTCCAGGGGCTCAAATGTGCTGCGGACAATACTTAGTACATGTAGACATTGACCTCATGATTTGGAGAAAATGCCAAATCAATTATAACCAATAATAACACCTATATTATTGAATTGTATAGTTGATCAGCACATATGATAACACTTTTGAATTAATACATAGATCAAGATTGCTACAGATAGGTTAAAAATGCTACCGTGCTTTGTCGGCACTGTCTCCCAGGGTCTTTATGGCAGTGTTGTAGTAACTGGTGGAAATACGCTGATCCAGGGCTTCGCAGACCGTCTCAACAGAGAACTTTCCCAGAAGACACCACCAGTGAGTACTAGATCGGGACCAGCCTTCAATATTACCTTCCCCATCCAAGTGTATCAAATGTAAATAAAAGTGGAGTTCAGTTACTTCTTGCCCTTCTTTCATTGGTCAAGGAAATGCTCATTCACAACATCTGGTCAGTAACGTGTCCCAAAAGCAGAGGAATTGCCTTAAAAGATAAACATGCACCTGTCTTTCCCCCCCAATACAGAGCATGCGTCTGAAGCTGATAGCCAACACCACTGCTGCGGAGCGCAGGTTCAGCTCCTGGATAGGGGGCTCCATCCTGGCGTCCCTGGTAAATTCACTGTTGGTCTCTTAGATGTCCCGACCACCTGCGCTGCACAGCACTAGGGATGACATTTCCAAACGACCGTGCATGCTGTGCCCTGAAAATCACGCTCAGCTGGATCAGCTGACACAGTCTCTCACAAAACCTTACCCTCAGTGCCTGGCCTTCTTGGCTGAATTTGCCCCACTTCAGTTTTTGTTTCAATATAATGTAGGGTCTTACATCTGGAGCAGATTAAGCTCCTCACTGATGTGCCATGGTGTCTTGTATAGTTAATTACAAAGCACTTGGTTGTTAAATGAATTTTTATATATAATATTAATGTGTTCTGTTTTTTTTTCTTTCCAGGGAACATTTCAACAAATGTGGATCTCTAAGCAGGAGTATGAGGAGGGAGGGAAGCAGTGTGTGGACAGGAAGTGTCCATGATACACCCCGCGGCCTTCAGAACTGAACATAACACAGTGACTCAAAACTATCTTTATGGTGGACTCAGGAAAGCTGAAAGACATTTGCAGTTTTGTAGCTTGTATAAAACATATATGCATATGAAATGAAAAAATATATGTATGAAAAAATAAGTATAATTTGTACATTAATGTATCATTTTATGGCAAACAATCATAACAGTCAGCCTGCTCTAAATTGCTATTTTCTTGCAACAAGGACTGTTAACTTAAAAATGCTCTCTGCTGAATCTTGCTTGTTTTTAATACAACTGTTTGAATTCAATTTTTGTATAAGACAAATTTCTAGCAACAGTAAGTTTCAAACAGTAGTGTGAAAGGCAGGGCCTTTCATATTTGCAAAGTTGTGGATCCTTACCTGAATTGTCCTTCAGGTTATTGACACTGTTTATTTAATGTGTACTTCAAAGATTGTCTTCAGACCATTTAGTCCACAGTTAGTGAAGAAACCCATCAGAGTAATAATTTAATGTGACAACAACCAGTTGGATGATGCACAACATAAAACCTGGAAAATTGCTCACTGCAAATTTTTGAATTCTGTCCAGTTTTTCTTTGTGTTAAAACATGCTGTTAAGGGTATTTATCACTTTGAAAATAAAATGCTTTTTATTCCCTTTTTAAAGACTTGAAACTTTTAATGAGACTTTTGTGGATAGCAGGTGTACCACTTAGATTTTGGCGTGGTTGTGGGCTATCCTCCTTCCATGTTGTTCTAATAAATAAGAAGAGTTCTTTAGGTTAATTTAATATTTTTATTATGTGTTTCATATGTTAATTTGAAAAAAAATGCAGCACAAAACCAAATGCCTGGCCTATCTGTGTATGGCAATATATTGGTTATTTACATATCGAATTCATTACACATAGCATGCGCTAAATATATAATACTATTAAATACTGTCTTAAATATAGCCCGTTGATTGCTACGTGGTGGATTAAACAGTGGCGCTGATTATGAAATTTCTTGTTAGTTTTTTCATTAATTTTGATTGCACACATAAGGGTCCGTCGTTCAGCCGCTGTATTTGAGCTGGACGGATCTCTTAAAGACATCGCATTTTGCTCACCAAGGCGGCCTCGCACTCCAAAAAGGTAATTCATGCACCGACGAGAAGTGCAAGTCCTAAACACTAAGTACCGTCTGCTGCGTGCTAGCCAGATGGTGCTGTAAAGTAACGTTACTTCAATTTACCGGTGCAGGTGAAACGTCCTCAAACTCCGATTCAAAGTCACAAGGCTGTAGTGTTTGTGACAGAATTTTGTCTTGCGTTTTAACTATGCGGCAATAAAAAAATGCATTAAAATATGTTTAAATTGGCCAATCAGGTGCAGATCAAAAACTGCAACTGATGATCCATTCCATTCATTATATCGCTGATATAGCAGCGTGTTAACTGCTAACTGCTAAGCCGTAGAAACATGTTTGTCATCAAGCTCATCGATTTCTGTGGTATAGAAGGCTCTATGGAGGCTCCTTTACTTATTGATGAGTATTTCCTTGTGCATTTCAATTTTAAGCGCCTACCTTACTGTGGAGTTATTCTTCGAAAACAGGATAAACTGTCTAAATACATACGATTAGAGTAATTGAATATTAATATCAATCTTTCGTGGCTAATGCATTCCAGGTGCTCTGCTCTTCCAGACGCTGGGTGGCCCACTGGGCTTAGAAATCCTTCACCAGCTGTGTCCGCCCTCTCTATAGAGAATTTTACAGCGGCCAAGTGGCATGTATGTATTGAGGGCTGTTTTTTTTTTTTTTACATTTCAAAATAAACTAACCTGGGACATGTGTTTTATTCATATCTGACTGTTAAAACCTGTAATAAACATGCATACTGTAAAATGAGATACTTTTGCCTCTCTCAGCCCCAGAGACAAATACTGATGTGCTGACCAGGGGGAGAGTTTCTAAACCTGACAGACAATTATTACAGAAGTCTCTGCTCCACTTCAGTCTCATCCCCTCTGTCTAGAACAGGCAACTGTTGATATGGAGACTTTCTGCTCTGAGGAGTTGGCAGCTTTGTTGCAAGCTCCAGTGCTTGACAGCATGATGTGAATTTTATTGCCAGTACTTGAGAGGTCATGGAAGCTAGGGCATGTAAATTCTATTTTTTACACACATGAGTTATGTATTTCCTGTCAGACTATAAACAGGCGTTCATTTATAGGTGTTCAGGTTTGAATGTTATGTGCTACCCAGTGATTATGTTGATTGGTTGTGAAGAAGCAGAGTTCATTTACAGTTCATAAATAACCTTCCGGAGCCTGTCCTGCAGGGGCACACCTGGCACCTCTGGGTAGACCTGCACCTGTCTGTCAGTATGATTGTGTATGTAGATAGGTATGTAGTAGGAGATACATGCACGATTTTGACTTATCTTGGCTGAGTCAATCAGAGTACAGTTGCATTGGTAGCTTTACAGGCTGTTGGCTTGATGGAATGATTGTGGGTTGATGTCCCAGGTGGAATTCTGCTACATTAACCTTCTATGGCCTCATCTCCAATTTTGGTGTAAAACCTTGTCATATCAGATGTTTTCAGAATGTATGTTGTCAGGAGTGACATATGAATGAGTATCCCCATTGCATACGATTTTTTATTTCATTTTATTAAGCACACCTACACATTCCCAGCGGGGGCACTCATACTGCCAGGCTTGCACCCATTGTGTGAAATGGGTTGATAAACTCTCTGTAACACAGGCACTGTAACACATTAGACTCTGCTAGCTTTCACGCTGCTTCAGCCCTTAATACCTGATAGTCCTGTATATTGGATACATCTCTTGCAACAGTTTCCTCTCAAATTAATTTATTGTTATACTTACCAAATTAGATTTCTGTTCAGGTAACTTATTTCTTCAATGAGATGAGGAGAACTATGATACAGAGCATTGAGAGTATTACAAGGTGTGCGGTTTGTTGAGTATCACAGGATGTCCAGTAGATCTCTTCAGTATATGTATTTTTACATTATTACATTACATTATTATCATTTAGCAGACTGTCTTATCCAGAGCTATGTACATAGGTTACAATTTATGCATGTTATCCATTTATACAGCTGGATATTTACAGAGGCAATTCAGGGTTAAGTACCTTGTCCAAGGGTAGAGCAACAGTGCCTCAGCAGGGAATCGAACCAGCAACTTTTTGGTTATGAGCCCTGCTCTTTAACACTGTGCTACACTGCCGCCCCAGTTATAAGTAAAAGAAATTTATTTTGTACAATTAAACCTTGGTAAACAATCCTCAGGACTTCAATGGCAAAACTTTATGGGTAGTAATAGATTTTTCCCACATTCTGATTCAATAATCCCGCCAGGATGTCCTGTATACACCGGTTATTCCAATCCAATGTTGCAAGTACGTGTTCGACATGCAATTTCCCCCCTCCTTCCGTCCCCTCATGTCTGCAGGCGTCACTTTCCTGGGATCAAGCAGGAATGCCGGGGCCGGGAGATTTATAAATAGCATCATATGCTTAACTTTCCGCCCGGGCTGCTTGCTCAGTGCTCTGTTGCTCTCTGAGGCTGCAGCAGCGAAGGCCTGGAAAGTAGGAAATGCGAAGATGGCTGCAGATTTAGGAGAGCTGCTGGTCCCTTATATGCCCACCATCAGAGTTCCCAGAACAGGAGACAGGGTTTTCAAGAGTGAATGTGCCTTTTCCTACGATTCTCCCGTAAGTCCTTGCCTTAACACGAGTCCGTGTCGCATGGCCACCTGTAAGCTGTCCTAACAAACACACGTGTGTAGCTGTGCATTGAGTGAGGGACTCAAGCTGGTACCACTCACTGTTCTTTACGATCCTGATCGAGACTCCAAAGCACTGTAATAGTTATTAGTGAAAAACACGATGTTTGCATTTCCGCGTGGACCGTAGTCCACCTTACAAACGTGTTTCTGTCAAAATGTGGTGATGTCAATCCTTAACCAAACTCTGCCTGAATAGAGGAAAAAAGGATTTCGCACCTGGTGATGTACTTGTGTTATTATAGTCTTCCTTCATTCCAATATGCACCTACAATTATTGTTGCGCCTTTGTTTTTAATCAGATATAGGCTACAAGAGAAAGCTATAGATGTGCATTGTAATTTCAAAACTAATTCACAATAGACAACCAAATTTTTGTTAACCTTACGCAAACTGGATATGCACAGGACATTCCGAATACACTATTGTACTATTGCACTCAAACTGCGCTCAGTAAGAGAAATCGGTGACAGGCGCAGTGAATTGGAGACCGAGAAACCATTAATACAATTATTATACAATTTTTTTTTTATAGCTGCTTTATTTCTTAATTCGAAATATTTATGTTAGAAGACTGCATCACCTTTTAGTTTTTCTTATTTCGTTTTAAAACAAATTTAAAAGTGACTCAGCTATGTTGGGCTCGACATGTTGGGACGGGCTATTTTTGTCCCTTCGCTGTTGCAGCTCGTGTGTCATACACCGAACTGCTTGGGGGTCATCAGATTTTATGAGGCCTACACCCAAATGTAGATTGAAGATATTGTGTGTCAGTACCATTTTCTATAAGTAAATGCGTTGCTATGTTTTAACAGGATGCAAACCGGCATGTGCCTTTTTGTAGCCAGGTGAATGATTGTGTCTAATTTGGTACACTGGATCTCTCTAGACTAGTCTAACTGTTACATTGAGATTACTCCATTTTGTTAGATTGTAGCAGATTGTGGGCTAAATTACATTTTATTCTGTTGGGAGCAATTTTCATTTCATTCATTCACCTAGCTATGTATTAATACTCTATTATACCCATTAAAACAATCAGGGAAAAGAGGATGTTTGCAACCATTTAGGATTGTAAGTCAGATAGAAATATGTGAGGCATTTAATGAGCACCCTTGTTGAAAAAATGTACACTCTTTGAAATGTACAAAAATAAATATTGTCAAGAAATTGTTATTGCACAGAAATGCAAAAAATTGACTTTCACAAAAAGTCCTGTTAAACTTCATGACTTAAATCCAGGTGTTACTTGCTCTGCATGTGCCACAAATTGCACCCAGTTCATTCGCCACAGGGTGTATCAACCTCTCAATGCAAGGATGGAAACAGAGGCAGGCATGTGTACCTCCAGTACCTCCATGGCTTAAACGGCTATGTAGTGGGAAAACCATGTCTATCTTTGCAATAATACAGCAGCAGCTTAATTTCATCAGATTCATCAGCTGCAGAACACCATGTATGCCCTATGCCTCAGTATAGAAAAACAGAGCTTGGGTTCCTGAGCATAGAGTGTCTTTTTTTCTGCCTTTTCTGCCTGCTACATCTTTCTGAGGCACAGTTTATATTTACATCCATGTGATTGTAAGGCACCTGTGCACCATCTGGAGGCCCTGTCACTGTTTTCCCTGCTGATCTCTTACCAGCTCTCAGTGCGTCACATGGAACATTCACTAGCTTACCACTGATCTGGGGCCAGAAGGGAGTGAGGGACCAGTGAGCAATGCAGTGGCTGTTGAATAAAACTCACACATAGGACAGAATGCGTGGAAGACGGGTTGTGACACTCCTATTAAAATATTGTTATGGTCCAACCAAAATGCTAGACTGAACACTTTACATCTGAAAGCCTGTTCCTGCATTCTTGAGTTAAAAGTTCAGTATTATGATCTCCCTCAGTCAAAGTCTGAGTTCCTAGTCAGGCCAGGAAGGAGGAGAGTTTGTTGTCTCTAAACAGGTAAACAGTATCTTGGTTCTTGGGTGATCTATCTATGACATAATCTGGACTGTCTGGCTATGCACTGTCATGGCTGCTGGAGGGACCCATAGCTGGACACTCCCTCCTGCTCCAGGGGTGTAAAGGTATCCATTTAACAAGGATCCATGAGTAAAAATGGCCCCACATTGTTTTATTTGAGTCCCACCAGGTCTGACACAAAGATGTGACTCAAAGGGCCTGTTGGAGTTGGAGCAGCGTTCAGAGCTCTCTGTAGGTTGTTAGTGTACTTGCTGTTTGTCTGATCCTTCCCATTTTCCTCTGTTCCCAGGAGTCCGAGGGAGGCCTCTACGTATGCATGAGCACGTTCCTAGGCTTTGGGAGAGAGCACGTGGAGAGGCATTTCCGCAAAACCGGACAGAGTGTGTACATGCATTTGAAACGCACCGTTAAAGAGGTATGGGGCCAGAGGAAACGTTTCTTTAAACCGTGGTTGACCATGCTTGACTGTTTTATGTCTTAATGCAAATGGTTTTTGGACTTTCTTACTTGAGTTGTCTTAAAAAAAAGAAAATACAATTGGGCAGTGCCAATAGTGGTTTATTTTTGATGAACAATTCCGCTTGGGGTCATTGCCAGTGTTATTTGGGGAAGGGGATTTACCGATGAAATATAAGCCTAGACAGATAATTATTGCACTTGACTCTTCACCAAAGCAGCAGTTGCCCTCCGATACTTTCTAAGTGTAGCAGTGCTATTTGAAAAATGGATTTGTAGGCACTTTGAAGTAAAGTTTGAAAATTCCTGAGGAGGAGGAAGCATTTTCATAACCCAGCTCATTTTGATCTTTTGCTAGCTGGATAACTGAAGTTCTCACGCACTGAGTGTGTAAGCGTATGCGCATACACTTGTATATGCATGTATGCGTGTCTGTACATGCTCAATCCATGTGTATTTGAGTACGCGCATGTATATGTGTGTTTTCTCAAAGTGCGGTGTTGGGAACATTGATAGACCAATTCAGATTAATTCTTGTCATGAATTAATCTTGTCATGGAAGTTATGGATCCACCCTCTTGTTCAGACTTAATGTGAACACCACCTTCGGAACATGGGTATATCTAATGTCTGGCACCCAGTACTTGATCAGTCCAAATTCAGAGTGAAATCTGAAATATTATTATTATTAGTACAATATTATTCAATTGTCATTGTTAGGTATTATGAGAATTTAGTATGGTGCACATTAGCATTAATCTTGTGGGTCATTGTTTGGAACCCTCTAAGCTCTATGATATAAAGAAATGTTGCTTGTACAGATAAATGGATTATTGTTTTGGCTATATGTATACATTGATATGAAGAACAAATATATTCCCATTAAGGGGATATAGGCACTAGGCACTCTGTGTACACAAAAACTGCTGTGCTTCCATTTTACACTATTTTTCAGCTCGATGCTCAGTTACACATTTTCTGCTCACTGCTTCAAATCAGGGAGGACATTTGGACTTAAGCACAGAATCTGGATCAAGTGCAGAAATTTCCAGTCATTTGCACTCACTGCTTCATATCAGGGAGGACATTTGGACTTAAGCACAGAATCTGGATCAGGTGCAGAAATTTCCAGTCATTTGGACTCACTGCTTCAAATCAGGGAGGACATTTGGACTTAAGCACAGAATCTGGATCAGACGCAGAAATTTCCAGATGTTCAGGGAGACCTGGGTTGTTTGCTGCTGCAGACACATGTTTCTGAGTCGGTAGCTGAGTCTGCTCATTTAAATGCAGCAACCCATTTTTCTGCAGTTTGTTACTGGAGGGAAATTTGTGAATGTATGTAGGCTGTATTCTGAACTGAGATGGAGCATGAAATGAAGACTGTATGTCTGCTACCATACTTTGCATCCATGTTGAATGATCGCTTTTCACGGTATCTTAAACTTGGATCTTTGACTCTTGAGAATTTGAGCTGTAAATGGCTCACAGTCATGTTTTCTTTTACTTGCTTTTCTTTTTATGACTGCAGCCATTCAGAAGCAGCTGGCTATGTTTCTTCTGCTTTCTGTGTCCACTGCTCTCACACATCAGCTGATTGTGTGTGAGCTTGTAAATGTTTTTTCTTTCTTGTTTGAAGGAGCTGCTGTCAGACCGGTGACTGAGGGATGAGCCTATATTGTTGGTTTGATAGATTCCTTTATAAACCATGTCCCCACCATAAGTCAGTTGCTATTTCTCCTGCTGCCATTTCTCCTTCCCCTCCAATGAATTAAGCTTACAGTAACCTGTAAAATATGTACGATAGTACAATAGCACAACCCATCTCCTGAAGGGCTGAGGGCTGAATAGTTTACCTTTTAAGTAATTCCCCTGGCTTCATTGCTCTAATTAGTTAATATGCAGAGTTGATTTACAACAATGCATTTCTGAAAATGCTTCCTAGGATTTGTCATTTCCAAGAATGTTAACAATGTCAAACTGGGTGAATCAATGGGAAGCAAGTACTTAACAGCAAAGACAAGAGCAAAAGTGAGCTTGAACCAGGCTCCTCAGAAAAGGGGTTTGCCACCCCTGTTTCATGTATGTTTCGGTATCAGTTTATATCAATTTCAGCAATGACTGAAAGTATTATAATATTAAAATTGTTTCAACATTATTTTATGATAATTCATAGTTGACCTCTTGTGCATCACATGCAAGGTTGGGCACTTGTGTTGAATTTTGACATTGGGAGTTATTGGAATGAAATGTGTAAATTAAGAATATTGAACTACTTGCAACGGGTACTTGGTGGTTAGGACATGACTTACAAACGCAAGGTTTCAGGTTTGAATCTCTGGTGGGACACTTCTGTTCTGCCCTTCATAAAGATACCTTTCCTGAAATGTTTTACTAAAATTCCTATTTGAATGAATTCATACAAATAGGGCATCCGGTAAACCAATAACGTATCTCTCCTTTATTATTCAGTCACATTTATCACAGTAAATGTGATGGTTTTAGAGAGTACTTAAATTATGCACTTTATATATATACTTTACTTATATATATATATATATATATATATATATATATATATATATATATATAAGTCTTTGCTTGCAAAGTATTGCCATTGGATATGATGCTTAAGTTCTGTTGTCAATTGCTTTTTCCTCACAGAAAGCCACGGGTGCTGCAGGGGGTGCTGTGACACGGAAGAGGAACGGGAAGGTTTTCTTAGGTAAGATTAAAATAAGCGTTTGGGCTCTCCTTTCACACACTTTGAAAAGACTCTCATGGAAAGTCCCAGAGAACATTTAACTGTTTGGTTGGATGTACAAAGTTTTTTGTACAGGTTACATACTTTCCCTGGGGTTTGTGTTCAAATACATCTGTTTTTTTTTTTTTTTTACCAGAAAACTCAAGGTTTGTTTCATATTGTGATCAGATGCACCTGTTAAATGATGATACTGAGAACAGCTGTTGGAGCTCTTCTGGTTCCTCCCTATGGAGATTAGGCTTTTTTCAGACTTATCTATGGTATTCTTTTCCTTTACTTTGTGTAGCAAATTGAAACCAAGTTTCACTTTTTCCATTTACCACTAACATTATGAGGTCACTCATCACTGAACTTTACAAAAACATGCTTACTTAACGCCAAGTTAAGCACAGAGTCCATTGCAGTTAGATTTAATAGAGATGTAATTGTCAAGTTTTCACGCGCCATACCTCCAGATTAATTGATTGTTTAGACCTTTTCCTGAGGGCTCTTCATCTGCCCGTTGCCAGTCATTCAACCTGGATCAGAGCCTTTCTTTAGCCACAGGCAGTCCAGTGTCGCAACGCTGTTGTTTGTACACAACAGGTGGGTCTGTCACATGGCAGCCACACTAGATGACAAGTCCCGGCTCCCCTGCTACTGTATCTGCAAAGTGACGGATTCCCATGCTGAGCGCCCACTGTCCTCCCCCCTTTTGGCAGCTAAATTTAGCCTATTTATTTGTATATTCACTCCGTAACCGTTCTAAATCCAAAGTGCCACATGCCCTGGCCGGGGCCTTCTTCTCGCTTTAGCCGCGGGGGTTGGTTTACAGACCAGCTCCCCCCCCCCCCCCCCCCAAACCCTCCGCCTGTCTCTTCACTTCAGTCAGCTGCTGTATTCTGTCAAACCCCCCCCCCACTACCCACTACCCACCACCCCCACCCTCCGACTCCTGCTGACACACATCTGCTGTTGGAGAGGTGACGTGAGGAGGGCAGGCCAGGTGGACTTCACCGTTGCTGATGGTGGCACCAGTTCACACCGTGCCCCGTCTTCAAAGAGGTGGAGTGGGTGTTTAGTGTTGGGGGGCTCCTCCGCTCCCCTCCCCTTTCCTCCCGGTCCCCACGTGACCTCCGCCGGACGCCTGGGGCCGCCCAGTGTCGACCATGACGCAGCCCTGCAGATGCGGGCGCCGTCGGGGCCTGTTGTTCGTGATGCCTGACGACGGGGGTGTACACAGTATCTGGGCTCCCTTCCCACCTGTTTGTGATTAGGACAGCGTCCAAAGGAGGAACGCTCGCAGCAACTTGTCAGTTTCACCAGGGTATAACCTTTCTCTTACGTCATGGAAATGCCGAGCCCCTTCACTGTTCAGTTTCACTGAACAAAGGCACACACAGTTAGGATGACTGCATCTGAGAACAGTGCTGTCAGATTATTAGTGGGAGTTCCTGCTCTTGTAAATTTTAGTTTTGGAAGGTCAGCTGTGTAGCTGTCAGTAGCCTATTTTTTTTTCTCTTACCCTTAGCTGTATATTTTTACTTAGTGTGTCCCTCAGTTCAAAGTGATATTCAGATTGGTATTAATACCCAGATACTCATCACGTGAATCCCATAAGGTCTTGTGTGTGGTCATCTGATCTACTCTGCTTGTAAGCGATGATTCATTTGTATCCTTTTGGTGAATAAGTTTGAAATATGCAATACAGAACATTATAGGAAATTGTACACCTAGAAGTCTAGAGGTTCAATATAGTACAGCCTGGTTTGGGGAACATATCTGTTTCCAGCATGTAGAAATAGAAAAGATAAGGTGACAACCTTGGTCATCATTCCATTGATACAGGTGGATGTTTATAAGAGCACTTTTGATCATATACTGTGCAGTGTTCATGGGTTCAACAACAGTGACCAGCTGCCCCCCCCCCCCCCCCCCACCCCCCTTTAGAAGGTCAGAAATAAATCCCTCTGGCCATGAGTCAAGAAACATATCTCCTAAGCTGCCTGTGTGCCCCCTGCGCTGGATGCTGTAGCATTCACAATGCCTGAGTAACAAAATTTCTGCTTCCTTTCTTCAAGATTTAGAACTTAACCGTGATTTTAACGGAGATGATTATGAATACGAAGACGAGGCCAAACTTGTCATATTCCCAGAGCACCATGAGATCCCCTTACCAAACATTGAGGAGTTGCCTGCACTGGTCAGTGAGTGTGTGCTGACACTTCCCACTTGCCATGCATGCTGGGGGTGTGTTAGCGAGCATGCCTGCTGTGAGTCATTGCAGTGTGGAGCGGAATCAATGATTATGTAGCATAGCACACTCTTGTATTTCCTGTTTGTCCCATAATTCTTTGTTAAATATTCACCAAGATTCAACTTTTCTCTCTGAAGGTCTGATATCTACATTGGCTCATGCAGATATGAAAGAATACGATCATGACTGTGACATACCTATAAAGGAATGCATTTCATAAAAAATTAATTATATTTTAAATTCGATTGCACTGAATCACATAATATCTAAATAATGATCATTCTCTGTGCATACATAGTGAAAAAGGAAATCAAATTATTTCCACCATTGAAAAATAAGACATGGTTGGCATACGCTGTATGTAAAGTGTAGCCACAAAACTTGGAAACTATATCTGTACAAGATTGCCAGGCATGAACCAAACTACTGATGGAATATAGTTTTACAAACACTCGGTAAAGGGTTCGCAATGCCCACCTTCTTCAGACATTTTAATATCCAGAGAGTTGTTTCTGACTGATCAGTGAAGTCATGGTGCTATGATTTCCAGCAGTCTGATTTGAGTAAATTCATCTGCTGTGTTAAAGTATTGTATGCATTTAGTCTGGCATGCAATCTAACATGTACCATTAACCGCAGATTCTACTATCATGTCTAATGCGCTGACATGGAATACTGGATGTGTTGATATCATTCTTTGGCGGTTCATTTTGCTTCTTTGTTTTCACTGGTTACTTCCAAGAAACCTGATACATGATCACTAACAAACTAACACTATATTTAGCATGTCTGGATGAGATGTTGCTGACAAAAACAATGTAGGTGATACATTTACAAAGTTCACAGCAGGAATATTATTCCTGCAAAAACGTAGTTTTATACATATATAACAATGAATTAATATGAATTAAACTGACATTACATACATAAAGCAAGGCATTATAACACAGCTGTAGCAGCTGTTTTTTTTATCATGTGTTCATCCTAAGAGAACTTTCAGAGGTAAGAATTTTCGAAGACCTCAGTGTGTCTTTGCCATTTCTCTAACAGGCAGACTAAATTGGCATAATTCTGTGAACCACATGATGGATTCGTTCAGGTCACTCAGTTAAAAAGCCACACAGTTCCATGAAAAATGTAATTCTTATGCTTAGACTGTCACTAACACTGGTAAGCTGAAAGTGAGCCCGCCTGGTGTCCGAATGACACCAACGTGGCTGTGCTCACCCTGTCAAGTAGGGTGAGCACAGGATTAATTCCAATGTGTCCCCTGTCACCCTAACCCGCCTCCCCTTTCCCCTCTATAGGTAACGATAGCATGTGACGCTGTGCTCAATGCCGCATCCCCCTACAGAAAACAGGAAACCATATCCTGGGACGACGAGCTTCAGGTATCGAGGCATGCCAGGACACTCCGGCAGCAGGAAAATGGGGTGCGGATCCCTCCCAGGTAACACGCCCTTGTGGCCGTGGCCTGGATCTTGACTTGGGTCAGGTCATGTGACCATTAACGTGCTAGTGTAAGTTAAAAAAACCTGGAAATTCCTGGATTTCTTCCATACTTTGGGCCCTCAATCGCTGTTTTTTTTAACTGTTCATTTCAGAGGCTTGTCACATGCTTGTGGATCTTGTTCCTTGCGTTTAAAATTAAGAATGCCAAAGTCTTTGGAGCATTCTTGATGCTTGAATGTTTTCTCCCATATGTCATTAAGGGTTTAGTGTTCATAGGTGCAATAACTAGAGCTTTGCATTATATCTCCACTGTATTTAAACTACCTACCATCTTTGGGTTGGAACAACCAATCATTGATTTGATTTCTGGTTTATTACATTTTGGGGATTGTGTAGTGTAGACCAAGGATTTAGCATAAAACTGACAAAACATATAGCCTGGAACACATCTGACAGAACCATAATTCACAGAAATGTTGTGTATATGCTAGTTTGAAAATGTGCTTATGACTGAGGTGATGCAGTTTACACTTTTTGCCATTTATATATTACATAAACTTTAGTGGAGTGGTTCCATTAATATGAAACAGTTGTTTTTATTAGAAATGAAATGATCTGCTGGATTGATCAAATAATGCCCATTTAACAATGTAATCCACAGGGCCCTGCATTTTTAAGGAAAATGTGAATGGTTGAAACCTGATGTCACAATGTAATAGGTTTTGATTGGATCCTCTCTTATCAGTGGCTGGAAGTGCTCCAAATGTGAGATGAGAGAGAACCTGTGGCTGAACCTGACAGATGGAGCAGTGCATTGTGGGAAGTGGTTCTGTGATGGCACTGGGGGCAACGGACATGCACTGGAGCACTACAGGGAGACAAACTCCCCCTTGGCAGTCAGACTGGACAGCATCACACCAGATGGAGCAGGTCATTTTTACAGCCACGCATTGAGCATCGACAGCCTTGTGCATTAATTTTAAATCATAGTACATCGTGAAAAATAATCCGTGGCCCACGATTCTCCTTTCAGATGTGTATTCGTTTGATGAAGAGGAGGCAGTTTTGAACCCACGACTAGCAAATCACCTTGCACACTTTGGAATAGACGTATTGCAGATTCAAAAGGTAGGTTTTCCTTGAATGTCTTCAAGAATCACTACGTTTGCCAACTGCACATTGGTGAAATACCACAGAGAGAGCTACTTTGAAATCATTGAATCATCTTGAATTGAGCATACAGAGGCAGAGGTTTGTGCATAAATCGTTTAATTTAACTCAAGTTACAACTTTTCTTTTTTCATGCTGTCTGGTTTTATTCTTTGGATTATAACTCATAGCCTCAAATCCCAAGAGAGTGGCTAACAGAGTTCTTTCCAGTTGTGTTATTGTTTATTCTGAGGAAGAGGCACATCATAGTGCTTTGGAAATGATGGACCTGTTGCTATACTTCTCTAGTCTGTACAGACGCAGAATGGCCACTCAGATAATGAGATGCGCCTGCGTGCGAGGGAGTGGGAGGTGATCCAGGAGTCTGGCCACAAACTCAAGGCTGTGTATGGCTCTGGGTACACCGGAATCAAGAACCTGGGGAACAGCTGCTACCTGGGAACTGTTATGCAGGTCCTCTTCAGTATCCCGGAATTCCAGAGGATGTGAGTATTACAATACATTACATTACGTCATTGGCATTTAGCAGAAGCTCTCATCCAGAGCAACTTACATAGGTGCAATAGGTACAATAGTACCTGGGAAACAGGCACCTCAGACCAGCATGCATAAGGAGGGATTTCACTTGAGTCCACAATCATCTAATGTGTTCAAATACTGATCCCACTGGCGTACAAAGCTGGAAACCTGCTATCACTGTAACAAGTACAACATGCTCACTCTGAATATAAATACTCCAATATGAGTGTAGATTTAGATGACAGTGTTTGTCAGCACAAAACAACTTGTGCTTGTTTAATTCTCAAAACAAAATGAAAGGAACGATGAATGGCGTGGTGCATTATCAATTCACAGTCCTGGTTAACGTGTCTCTGAATGTGTTCCCATCTTTTTTTCTCTCTCAGGTATGTGGGGAATCTTCAGCGGATTTATGATTATTCGCCCCTCGATCCCACACAGGACTTTGGCACACAGATGTAAGTGCATGCAGAGCTGTCCGGAGCCAGGAACTTATTTCACATTTAAACGAAACAAGATCTGCTGAAATGTTTGCTTAACCAGCAAGTGATGTTGTAAAAAGCATGTTTTCCAGTGTGCATTACGCAAGGGGTGGGATAGACATACGCTGATTACGAAAGTGTGAATACCAGTTCCTGGCATGTAACATGTTTGCTGGTTTTTAAGCCTACAGGTGTCCCATGGGTTCATTGGTCCAGCTGAGAAATTCACCATAAACACCTGGAACTATACATTTACCAGAATATACAACTGTGAAATAATTATTCGGCAAAGGGCAACATGCACTGTCTGGGGTTATGATTTATCATTTGCAAAGCATGCAAAAACAGGTTAAGTGATCAGTCTTGTTATGTAGCTAAGAACTGTGGGTGGAGAAAAACCAGCATGCAGGGTGTCTTCCAGGAAATTAGTGTGACACCAGTGATCTATGAGATGCAAAATGTCACATGAATCTGGAGTTTATTTATGAGGCCGGAGGAAGGAAACAAAGTACTCTTGTTGGGATTGAATGAACTACAATAGATGATTCTGGCTTGTAGAGAAGGAACTAGAAGGTATGATTCCACTTGTCATTTGGAAGGATCATTGTTTTGTTGTGTCTGTTTTTTCCCTCCAGGGCGAAACTTGGCCATGCACTGCTCTCAGGCCAGTACTCCAAACCGCCAGTGAAATCTGAGCTCATAGAACAGGTGATGAAAGAGGAACGCAAAGCATTGGACTGGGTATGTCCAGCGTGATGTCTGGGGATAAGCATGGAAACACTGGCTGAAAGCTGACCCTGAGGCTGTGGACTCCTTTATCTCCAAACGGACAAGCTAGGCTATGCTGTTTACTGTATCATTACGCATGTATTCTCCTGAACCTGCTGATAGTTTTTGAAACTGAGGTCCTTATTTCTAGTTTGAAGATAGTCTTTATTGATCCTTTCATTGGAAAATCCACAGGCAGAGGTGGGTGGCTGTTTCTTTGGGATTCCACACTTTTACCCCTTAACTTGCTTGAGGGCAAGGAAGAGGAGAATGACATTGATGATGTCACTGCTGCTCTCTCTGCCTGGCTTTGTTGAGTCACGTCTGCTCTTTGCCCGAGTCAGTTGAATCATCGCTTCTGTATGAATCTCTGAAGCCACTGCTGCTCTCTCTGTTTGACTCTCATGAGTAACTATTGCTCTCACTTTCAGTGACTCGACTTACTGGTGCCCTGTGTTTGAGTCTCTTGAGCCATTTGCACTCTTACTTTGAGTCACTCAGGTCACTGGTGCTCTGTTTTTTTGTCACTTCATTAACTGATGCTGTTTGAGTCTCTTGAGTCAGTGCTGTTCTCTCTTTTTGGGTGTTTGAAGTCAGTGCAACTCTGTCACAATTTTTGGACATACAGGGAGAATTGGACATATGAGTTCTAGTGGGGAAAAAAGTCATCGTCTTTAACCTTATTTGTGATATCACAGAAAATGATTATTGGCATATGGAAGTATTGGGCATTAAGATATTAAGAAAAAAGGGAACTTCACACATGCAACAGTGGTTTTACCCAAAGAAAGCAGGAGTTTTCTCTGTTTTCACGTGATATTCACAGTTTTCATGGTTTCATACCTAGAGTATATCTAGAATACCTAGAATAACTAGATATCTGGCCTCATACATTTACATTGTATAAGCCATGCATTTGACTGTTGATCAGGTGTGAGATTTATAAATATGAGACAGTATAGTTCATGAGCACCCCCCTGAAGCTGTGATGGTTACTGTGTTTTCTATGTGGTGATAAGCTGCATGGTTGAGGAGACCTTAAATAACATTCTAAGCGCCTGTTTGCATGGGAGCTGTGCATCTGCAAGTGAATCTGCATTCATTATACAGTATTGTGTGTGGTCTGGCTCTGCTGAACGTGTAGGCAAAACACCCATTCACTCATCCCATCAGTCAGGACACTTTAACAGGCACCTGTGACCTTTCCTTCCATTATTAAGGTCATAACATTACTGATAAATATGCATCATATTACCTGCACCTCGTGGAACGCTCAGGCCCATGCATGTCATTCCTTTTAGTCCATATTAAAAGTGATAATTGATGAGTATGTTGTTTATTATTTGGCTGATGCGCTCATTCAGACTGACATACAAAGCTACAAGATACAAGATACATTCAAATACATTTTACAGTGAAAGCAGTACTATACAGGTTCTACAGGAGTCTAGGTTCTGAACAGCTTAACAGCACTGAAAGTGAGCATCAGGCTGGAGAGGAGGGCGATAAATTACACACATACAAAAGGATTGGTATTAGCATTGACACAATTCATAACAATTCCCATTCTAATGGGCTCATAGAGTCCAACAGAAACCTGTAGGAGTAGCATTGTCTAATGTCATAGTGTTCACATAGTGCCCAATAGTGATTCCTTAGGAGCAATTTGACTTGGTATCATACTGCTGTTCTCATAGCCCTGCTGCTATAGGTTTTCTCAAAGTGTCTGTCGCTCTCGTTCCAGCACCAGCAGAAAGGGGTGTCCCCGCGGATGTTCAAAGCCCTGGTCAGTAAAGACCATCCGGAATTCTCCTCCATTAGGCAACAGGATGCACATGAGTTCTTCCTACACCTGATCAACCTAGTGGAGGTGTGTATGGCATGTTTTCATATGAGAAAGCATTCATTATTTCAAGTAGATGTTCTACTTTTTAATCTCTCTCAACTGTTTTTGTGACCTGCCTTGAGCAGCACCTAGAAGAGTTTGCTGAAAAATGTCAGTATGAGGCCTTACTTTTTCATTTAACATGTGTACCGATATACTGTGTACTATATACTTAACTAGATATACTTAATTTATAACTTTATGTACTCTGCAATCAGTCATTTTGGAAATGTAGCCCAGGGAAAGAGGTTATTAATTAATATGTCCCTATATTTGGCAGGGACAATGTACAATTTTTAGCATGGATGCTGACGTATATGATGCATTGGTCTAGAGTTAGCTCATAATCTAATTTACAAGTGTAGCCCCCTGGCAGGATACAACATTACAGAAATATCTCATAAAAATATATAGATCACATGTTTGATTGGATGTACCAAGCGCACACCAGGTAAATGGCCCTTACAAGGCTCAATTATAAATGTCTGGTAAATCAAACACATTCTTTTTTCAGAGACCAACACAAACTGTAACTTAATGGGAGGGTCAATCAAATAAAGAAAATATCAATATATTTGTTTTGACTATGACACGTATATGAAATCATTTCAAAAAGGTGGACGTGATCCATCATAGAAAAGAACTGGCTCTGGTTAGAGTTCAGCTTACATTTTGCAGAAAAGAGAAAAAGAAAAATGTACCATGACCTCTGGATTTAAAAAAACAAAATCAGCCTGAGGGTAATTGCTCCTGTTTCTGTTCCTGGTTTTTGTGCTGTGGCCTGAGTTATGTGGCTGAGGAGACTTCAGGTGAAGGTTTTCTATGAAACACTGGCACCCTCAGCTGGGGCACAAACACACACACACACACACACACACACACACACACACACACACATATATAGCACAAACAGCATACACTGCTGCTCTGAAGTGACTTTTCCCAGTGGGTTAAATTTAGGCTCCCTATCTGTTACCCATGGCACAGAATGCTTCCTCTTTAACCAGCAAGCATGCTCAGACTGAAACCTGCTGATTTCCCTGGAACAAGCTAGCACAGCAAAAAGTCTTTGCATGTCATGAATCCAGCTTGTATCATTTTCTTTTTGTGTGATGACTCTAAAATACCCCTAGGGTGGATCTGTGTGGAAACAAATTCTAGAGAAAGTGGATGCCATGCATCTGTGAGTCAGTTATAAGACAATGGGGGAAAAGGGCAGGTTGGCACTGTGAGGGAAGAGGGAGGGTTGGATATATGGGGGATGTGTGGTAAAGGTACTATAATTGGGCAACTGGGATTGGGTGAGCAATGAGGGCAAGGTGCCAATGGGATAGCTGGGAGTGGGCTCTTAGGGAGGGGAACTTATGTAACTGTTAATGCTCAAGACACAATCATTGTTTTGAAAGAATCCTGAGGAGATATTCATAATCCCCAGAAAGAAAAAAAAAGTATTGCAGTGTCTAGTTGATGGAAATTCTGGTTTAATCAGAGTTGGTGATGTGTGTTATTCTGTAATGGCTTGCTGCTGTTGTTGTCCTCCTGCAAATGGACAGCTCTGATGGATTCTGCTGAGGCTTTTGAGCAAAGGGTGTAGACTGAACAGGCTTGTGACACACAGTGTTTTTTCTGCCATCAGCACATTTCCTCTTTGCCCTAGTACCTCAAATATTTCACAGTCTCGCCAGGGTGAGGGTATTATTAGAGCTATTGAGGGGTATTTCTGCTGCCTCTTAAGATAGAGCACCCACTGTAGGGAGAACATGTTTAATTATAGTATTTCATCCATCTTAAAAGTGAGCTTCATCTTCACTGACCCCTGATCATCCATTAATTATTCAGCTAGCCTACAGTGTAACTCCTTGCATTATTTAATGTTTTGGATTATTTATAAGTATTTTCTGATAATTCTATATTTGACAGTAGAAATTTCAAGAGGTCTGCCTTTTCTCTATTGTCTGATGAATGGATCTGTTTGAGTCATTTTATCACTATTCAGTTGTAATTAATGTGTTTGTTATTCTCAAATGATTTCAGTGCTCATGTTTTCTCTGGCACGCTGTAGGAAGTTCTACAATTTATCGACCACTTTCTTTCTCCTTTAGCCCCCCCCCACCCCCCACCCCCCCAGTCCTTTCAATTTTCCTGTACCACTGTACCCATGTACAGTACTCCTGTACCTCACTTCATGTTCCCCACAGCTCCTCTGGTGGTAAATCCACTGACATTTTTTCATCGCATTAAGCCCAGGCTGTTTGCTGATATCGCAGTGTGCTAGGTGTCCGCAGCACACATGTCAGGCTGGTTTCTCACCGCTGGCTGTGTCTCCGCAGAGGAACAGCTCCGGCTCAGAGAACCCCAGTGATGTGTTCCGCTTCCTGGTGGAGGAGAGGGTCCAGTGTTGCCAGTCCCGGAAGGTCCGCTACACACAGAGAGTGGATTACTGTATGCGACTGCCAGCCCCCTTGGAGGCTGCCACCAACAAAGGTGAAGGCAGGGCGAGGGCGAGCCGGCCAGCATGACTCCTGCCTCAGGCCTGGTGGCGATTCGCTGCATGTTGTGGTGGGGTTTACTAGGAGGTTTAGGATTTAGAGTGAGGGAAGGTGTTATGATTGCCGGATAGTCTCCTGTCTTTTGTATTTGAAATAATATCTGTGGGAGGGAGAATGTTTACTTGGCCAAACTGAGTCATGCATGAGGTGAAGTGAGGATTTGTGTCAGAAAGACAGACACATCAATGTGTTTCCTGTCACATCAGCCTGTGGGCCTTGGGCATCAGAGGATTGTCGGCTTGGAATTGTACAAATAAAGTGAAACAAAGATCGCCAGCACATATTACTGATTACTGTGTAAAGAAATGAACTGAACAGGTATTGCTGATGTGCTCAATTGTAAATTGATGAAAGTTGCTGCTATGCTGAACATTAAAACCATATTTTTTTTTTGTTACAGAGGAGTTAATAGCATATGAAGAGAAGAGGAGGGAGGCGGAGGAGAACCTGACAGCGCCCCCGGAGCCAGTGAGAGCCAAAATCCCCTTCACTGCCTGTCTGCAGGCCTTCACGGAGCCTGAGAATGTGCCAGACTTCTGGAGCTCTGCACTGCAGGCCAAGTCAGCTGGAGTCAAGTAAGCAAGTCCCTGGTCTGAGGCCTACTATGGGATAGGGGTTGGTGGGATATTAAGACAATCATTCGCTGAACAATCCCAGGGCTGTAGCGCTGCGTCAGAGATGCAGCATTGTGAGGTAAATCAGTTCGGTGTCAGCCTCCCAACTGACTGTATTCCATTCGCCAGGCTTGTGAGCTCTCATGGTCTAAAAATTAAATTATAGTTATTGGTAAGTGGCTTAATAATATTAACAACAGTAGTAATAGCCTCAATGGTAACAATCTCTCAATTGAAAATCTTTAACCCTTCTTTGCAGAAAACTAAATGGTTATTTCCTCAAAATATAGAGAAAATGTACTACATATTATACATAAATGTATACCCTAATTGTGACACAAGTGAGCTTTGTAAATTGTTCTATCATTGTTTCAGGACTACTTAATATAAAGTTAATATATATTACTGATTATTTTCTAGGACATCCCGTTTTACATCATTTCCTGAGTATATGGTTGTACAAGTGAAAAAGTTCACTTTTGGGGTGGATTGGATACCCAAGAAATTAGGTATGTGTCATTTATTCAGATACTATTTTTAGGAGTGTTTGTCTTTTCCATGACTGGAAACTACTGTAAAATTCTGTAGTGAAACTAATACAGCACATTGTACTTTACTAAGTACTTTATCCATTTGGAAGCAGTGCCACCACCATCCAGTAGGGGGCACTTGCAGACTGCCTTACACTACAATAGAGTCATATCCTGCAAGTCAGATCCTGAGAAACACTATCTTCATATTAGGCTCTCAGTTTACCTTAACAAAACAGACTTACAGAAGTTTGCCTTGAAATGTCCTAATGGGGGTTAATTGTTTATGAGAACAGAGACCTGGTGAAAAAGGCCGGTTGGGTTACCTGTTCATCTCATAAAATATTCTGTAGCTATTCTACATTTCTACTCAAGCCGGTTTCAATGGCACACAGCTCTGTGCGTCTATTCTTCCACACCTCACACCTATTCCTGTCATTCTGAGGGGATAGAATTTCAACTCTTTACATTAGTTAATAAAATGTCTAAAGTCATGAGTTGTATAAAGGACTTGAATTCAATACAACCAGTTAGAATAATTGAAAAAAGAAATAGTTATATAAACTCATTCCTTATAACCATAAATGAAACTGAAAACTGTCTAGTCCCCTTTCTGGAGAGATGTGGTGTCCTAGGACAGTTTGATCATATCTGGCCCGGATAAGAATAAGGTGTTAATTTATGAGCAGGACCGCTGCTCCTGACTGCAGGGGGTCCATCCATTGTCTCCTAACCTGCCTGTTATGCCCGCAGATGTTTCTGTAGACATGCCGGACTTCATGGATCTCTCTAGACTGCGTGCCACAGGGCTGCAGCCAGGAGAGGAGGAGCTGCCTGACATCACACCACCCATTGTCATTCCTGAGAACAGCAGAGGTACGAGCTCTGCCTCCCCTGTTCTGTCCCTGTTCTCGCTGTCCCAGCCCTGCCTCCACCGTTCTAACCCCATATCCATTGTTCCAGTTCCATTACATGTTGTGACAGTCTCGCCGGTGTATCATCATACATATTTTGAAACGCTATATGTTTAAAGCACAGACACGATCTAAAACCAATTATTTTACTGTAGAAAATATCTGAAAAAAGTGTCATAGCACCACTGGTCACATAGCAGCACTATAACGCATAAAATGTATCTTGGTTTTGGGAGATTGGAATTAATATCAGTTGAATGTGATGATTAATGTGTATTTGTTATATCAGTTTGGTCACTGCTCTGATTTGGTTAGGGTATCAGGGAAAAATTCATTTCCTTATTTCCAAAGGAGTACCAATATTCTTGGTGTGCAGTGGCAAGGGCAAATGATAGTGTTTACACAGGGAACTCAGATTTCCCGGAACTTTAACCTACAGACGGTTAGTGTGTTATATCTTAGACCTTTGACTTGTTTGTGAGAGAGAAGTTGACATGTGCTCTTTCAGGTCCCTATTATAGCCTGCTGTGGTCAGGGCCTACAGGGAAGATCTATTCATTTGTAACATGACCGACAGGGACCTGAAACAGTGCCCGGTTGTCCTTTGGCCCATTTCATTGCCAGTAAATCACATTTTTACCCACCTGAAAACACCGTGCTGCTGAAAAAAGGATGTCTCTCTTCAAAACAAATGGACATGTTCTTAAGAGGGTGATCTTTTTTTATGTAATTCACCAGGTTCAAGTTTTCTTTTGATGCACTGTGTCCCCACACTACAAAGAAGAACACAGTCAAACAGCTGCTAAAAACAAGTAAATGTAAAAAGCAGAAAACATCCAATAGAACTAGATGTCCATTTTAACAGTACAAACAGGCTTATGCTTTATGTAGCAGGATGACCTTGCCAGTCTGTCCGTCTTTTTCTTTGCGAAATGAGAGT
This sequence comes from Megalops cyprinoides, assembly GCF_013368585.1. NCBI lineage: Eukaryota > Metazoa > Chordata > Actinopteri > Elopiformes > Megalopidae > Megalops > Megalops cyprinoides. Next base: position 16,921,875 of record NC_050602.1, on the reverse strand, counting down.
GTGGATAGTACTGGTTTTGTCCACTCAGCAAACAGGAAGTATTATTCATTTCTCAACTGTGAGTTGGATTACAGAGGAGTAAAAAAATACATTTACTTATTATTAGGAGTAGTAGTAACAGTGGTAATAGTAGTAGTAGCAATATTGAGTTATAGATGGGTTGAACATTCAAAAGATTATTTCATTTTCATTTAAATTTTAGTGGAATTAATTTCACACATTGTCATTAATGTCAGTAATGAGCAAACTTGTGATGCTGTGAACAAATTGTGAACTGGAATCTGTTTGAATTTATTTTGCAAAGTTAAGGATTAGGTGAATTTTGGTTGAAAATGGTGTGAATGAATGAATGCTTTCAGTGAAGAAAATCATCAAAGCTGCTTGTTTTCTTAATCCCCCCCTTGTCTGTTGTATTCACAGGTAACTCGCTAAGTAACTTCCTGGATTGTAAGTGTTCATTTTAATTGCCTCTGCATGCTATTTTCCTCTGTATGTATTATTGATAAATGTTCTTGTTCTATTTAAACATGATTCATAACAAATATAAATTGTAGGTAGTTTTTTCTTACCCAACTGAAATATTTATTTGCATTGATAATCTGCATAATTAATTTCACAAGGTCCATATCCACAGAGTACCTGGTTAATGGGGCCCAAGAAAGCCAAAGCTTCTCAGAGTGTACCAGGAAAATGGATTGCAGTCGGTGCTAGTTTCACACCTGCGTGGTTCAGAGACTGGCAGAAGCTGATGTGAGGCGTTTGTGTGGTTTCATGTCTCTCTCAGCTTCAGACATAGACGAGTCCTCAGTGATGCTGCTGGCGGAGATGGGCTTCCCGCAGGAGGCTTGTCGGAAGGCAGTGTACTATACAGGAAACATGGGAGCAGAGATGGCCTTCAGCTGGATCTTGGCCCATATGGAGGAGCCTGGTAAGACTGCAGTGGGTATTTGCCCTTGGGTAGGCTGTACATGGGGCAGCTGTGTGTGTGTGTGTGTGTGTGTGTGTGTGTGTAGATGTTTGGAGGCATGCTTGTGTGAATGCATGTGTGTGTGGTGTGTTGTTGCAGGGAGTGAGGTGGTTCATTCCTTTATCTGGTCAGATAGCTTGCTGTACCTTCTTGATGCTTGGTCATAAATATGATTGCGATTAAGAGGGTAATTTTTTTCTCTGGGTGTCAGCATGTTTAGTTTTCATTATTTGGAGGAGGGATGCAGTTTGACACCAGACTGCTTAGGTGGAAGTTGGCCCCATTTGAAACAGAAAGCTTTTGTGCTCACTGTGGTAAGTCTCTGACCCAAATGAAAGATTTAAATACAGAGCCTCATGTTAAGAGTCGATATTTGCTGTGCAAAGTAAATGAACAACAAGGCAAACGCTGTCCATGTGGAAGCAAAGAAATATGGTGGTCATTTTCTAGTCTTAAATAAAAAACCCTGAGCAATGGCAGCACATCTTTCAGTAGACTCACCCTTCTGTTAAAGTCTTCTTTGGTTTCACAGGTACACCTTTGTTACAGAAGCCTCCAAAGTCCCAGTTTTATCAATAAAAATATATATTTTATATTAGTTACATATGTATTTGTTGAGAATCATGGGAAGCAACTAGGAAATGTTTTTAAAGCAAGCTGTTGTTTTCTTACAGCATCAAAAACCAACCAGGGAAGAGGTTTCAGGCCTCCCTTTTAAATAAGCAGTTCTTGTTCTTCTCCCACCATTTCTCATGAATGGCTGTAATTTAAGTGACCTCCAAATGGCTACCTATTGAAGGAGGTGGGAAATTGAAAGAGGCCTTCCTGGGAAATATGTAATGTAAATCAGTAAATCAATTCAATGCCGGTCATAAGTCAATCAGAAACTGAAGAATAGAAAACTGTAGTGAAGTCATTTGGGGTTAACACAGCTGACAGCGAAAACCATTTTAAAGCAAGCAGCCATTACATATCTGACAATTACACTGAGTGAAATGTGAGGGTAATTGCATCTTGAATAGAGTATGTTCATTACATGTTTATTAAATATATGTGTATTTCATCTTTAAGGTGAATTTGATGTTATATGTATAGTGGTAACTATAGACATAACATTAGTAGTAACAATAGCTTTATAACTGCCGCCTCCACAATGTCCTGGAATGTCCTATAAATGTTATTTATAAATATATTTATATATTTATATAAATAACGTGTACCACGTTATATATGCCATTTTATTTATACTGTATCTTTGGTAAGAAAAATTAATGTAGCAAGCCTACCTCAGTGAATGCGTCTACTTCATTAACCAAGCTACCTCTGTGTTCCTAAAAAAAACAGGTTGTGTGATGTATGCAGCTCAACTCAGACCTTGGATAGGGGGCCATTTTAAGCCTGTTAGTGAGACATATGTCATATCCAGCAGGGGAAGCAACCAAAGGAGGCTAAAAGCCCCTGCGACTCCCCACAGTTACAATCCAATGTCATTGTGCGGTCAGACACGGTGAAAACGTGCGCAGTCTCCGATGGTGCAGTTTAGTGAGACAAGTCTCTAACGGCTTGAGGAGGCAGTGAAATGACCCTCCTGCAGCCTCAGCGTTTTTTTTTTTTTCGCGTGATGAGGGAGCCCCCCTCTCAGGAGCCTCAGACTACATTAGTGGCGGTTCCGTAGCGCCGCGGCCCCTTCGTTCAGCGTCTTCATGCATGAAGGCAGTCTCATTACGGACTCCTGCCACTCTGGGTTTGTGTTCACATCAATATCTCTCCCGCACCTCCACATTCAAACTCCAAATTTAGGGAACGGCCTGGCCGGCATCCTTATTGCTGGAATAGGACAGGCTGAAGGGCTTATATAACCTTGTTGTGGAAATATGAGGGAAAATTACCCTGCTGAAATTGGCTTTTGTTTGTTGTTCGAACAAAACACAGATTCGCACCTCAGGAGGAGAGAAGGGCCAGGCCACATAAAGGCACGGGAGAATCCCATCATCTCCCTTCTCACTGCATTCATCTTATGAAACTGTCAAAAGAAATAATTCTCAGCATGAATATGAAGTGTACATGTTAGGAGTACTTCAATTTATTATGGAATCCAAGTCAGACCAGGATGTACACACTCAGCACTTCATGACACCTTATCAGGTGATAAACAAGAGGTTAAATTTACAAAGGTCAAGTTATCATTTTGTGCCATCATTGTAGTTAGAGCAGAACATTTAATGTGCCCTTTGTAGGGTTTAAGAAACCTTTAAAGCTGGTTGAATAGAAATGGAGACCTTTCTTATGAAGGTCGAAGCTATCATTTGATATATTCTACAATATGAACAGAGAACTTTGTGACAGAGAACAAGGCTTCCCAAGCTTTGCCTAGGATCAGTCTTGACTGCTGATGACCTATCTCGAAATGAAGCAATTCTGAGCTTTAGTCTGAGCTGTCTGACTTGGGTTAAGAGATGTCCTTATAGCTCATTGAGTGAATTAGTTCTCTGAAGATTTTTTTGTCTGCACATTCTTGTACTTTCTCTTCTATTCTAAGTGATTACTGAAGAAGACATTTACAAGCTGATTTACAATGATGGTTCCATATAATAACACCCCTGCATATCCACAAATACTCAAAATCACACGTGTAGAGCCTTTTGTCATGAATATCAGATGTTTATATGTGTTGTTGTCATTCACAAAGGGGCTTTGAAGATGTGAGAGTGTTTGAACTTCACATAAATTTATCAACAGAATTGGATGGATGCAGAGAGAAAGTTAGGCAGTCCTAGGCAGGTCTAAGAGAGTTTATTGTCTCCCCTTTTAAATAACATTTGATTGTTTAACTTTATTCTGTTATTGTAGAAAACTCATTTCTGCTCAACTTTGAAATAATTTATGGTCCTTGATCATGTGCATGCCATCAGCCATAGTACCAGTCTCCAGAGTCTCACTAGCGGATTGCTGTTGAACTGAAACGTTGTTACACCACCAGTGACAGCCCTGCCAATGGGCACATTCGTTCCAGATTTCGCAGAGCCTCTGGCAGTGCATTCCTTCCCTGAAGCTGGTCCTTCCTTTCCCACCGCCTCTTCCTTCATGGACAACCAGCCGCCGGAGGAGAGCGTGGCCATACTGACCTCCATGGGCTTCCCCAGACACCAGAGTATCCAGGCCCTCAGAGTCACGGTAAGTCTGCGGCGTCCTGCTCACTCCCGGTGCCACGTGTCAGCGGGTCCATGTGGTCAGGGCTCCAAGCCCGCTGGGAAACCCAAGCCCAAACCCGATCCCAAAAATAACCCATAAGATGAGTTGACTGTGACTTGCTCTCATGACCTGCATGTGTCATAATGACTGCCATTCCTTTTTAAATCAACTATGACCTTTCCCTGCGCTCTTGAAATTTGTGTCAATAAATGTCCCTGTACAAGTCAAAGGTGATATCATTTGGACTGAACATTGTTATGACCAATCACGGCCTCGTTAAGGGGTCTGGACCCTGTAGTGATATAGCAGTGTCATTTGTCCGTGGCCTGGCAGATTAGGGTTGGATCTCAATCCACCTTGCTCTTGTTTGTTACATTGGTGTTAGCCATGTGCTCTTGACATTTAGCTGCATAAATCAATACAGCACAGGTAGAACAGCTGTTTGTTCCACTCCCAGAAACGCAAGCATGCTGGCAGCGTTGTTAGTTCTAAGAAAGCTCTAAACTATAGTCATGGAAGACATCTGTAAGAGATCCGAAGTCTTAAGGCTGTCTGTAGTATGCAAGACCTGGGTATTCATTCCATCCACACTATAAATGACTTGACTGACCTACTTGTGGGCTTGATATATTGCAATATGAATAGCCCCTCCGTGTCTTCAGTGCCTAGAGACCCTTATTTAACATGTTGTTTACAAATAGTCTGATGCCTAGCAGAATGTGATGTGGTGTGAAGTATTTCTTCTGTCTATTTCAAGGCAAGCTCCGCTATTAATCATGGTGTTCACTGTAGCTACCTGCACCAGTCACCTGTTCTACACTCACAAAGCAAGCTTTGAGTGTGTGCATTGACAGTATTTTAGCATGAAAGGTACATCTGGTTAGGCTATGAGATAAACTACATTATAACATCCAACAATAAAAAAAAAACTTAACATTGTAGGCCACTCTAGGTTTGGCCACAGACATACTGTACTTTACCTGCAATGTAAAAACCTTAAGGGGAGCTATAAATGTGTTTACATCGCAGTTAATGTCTGCTGGTCATTCAGTACATTTGGTCCATTTGTAGCATCCCGCTTAAATTGATCTTTTAATGATCATAATAAATGTGAATAATGCTTTTCATACGAAAGTATAACAAGCTCACTTCCTCCCCCCAGCTAGTACACAGTACTCCTTAAAAAAGCATTACCCGAAGTTCTCCACAGAAAGTACCAGGCCTTGTGTGCATTACGGCGTGTGAATCTGCGGTATTCTGGTGGGCGAGCCATTAATAGTGCATAGGGAGAGGGTTGTCAGGGAGGAAGTCGCAGCCTGCAGTCTTAAACGAGAGAAACACGACCTGCATTTCCGTGTGCCCTCGGCACTGCCATGTGCTGAAGATCGGAATGATGATTCGGGTCACATTCAGGTGAAATTCAATGACAAATTAAGGTTTTGACCGCAACAAAAGATGACTCATGCTAATTCATTGAGGCTTTGAGGAGTGAAAGAGAAGAATGAACGTTTGTATAACAATTCTTGTGCTGTTATATCACTGCTGTTAAATTGCAGTTAGGGCTCAGAACTGTTGCAATGTAATCGTCTGCAGTGGCTATTAATTCAAGATGAAGTGAGCCTGCAATGTTGGACACCTAAGTCTTTAGCTGGAGTGCTGTAGGTGTATGTATTGCTAACTTGTTCTTTTTTGATGCAGACGAAGTTCAGCCAATATACTGTTATTTCTAAGGCTTTGATTTGATGCCTGTCAAGAGGTGTCATATTTTTCATCCACCTTTTCCTAAATTCACTTAATGCTGAGTTGAGAGGGGCTTGGAGCCCTGGCTCTGGAGCCCCAGCTGGTGATATGAGTCTCCAGTATCAGCACTGGAACCTTGTGACGGGAACAGCTGTTCTTTCTGTGACTGTCTCTCAGAACAACAATCTGGAGCGGGCCCTGGACTGGATCTTCACACACCCAGACTGTGAGGAGGAGAGCGAGGTCGCGTCTGACGCGGCCGATGGAGACCTTGATTTTGAAAACGATTTTGCCGGCGCCAACGGCCACAGTGACGCAGCCTTGTCCCCAGACCATCATGACAACCAGAATCCCAGAGTCAAAGACGGACCTGGCCGTGAGTGTCACATTTGTGCGTTTTCATGGTGCTGGGAGTACAGATGTGTCACCCTCTGAGAATGAACAGCTGTTAACATGAATGCTTTCGAAACAGAATATAATAAAATAGAATACAATAGAATTGAAATCACAGCTTTTCACATGCTTGTATTATTTAAATTTCTTAAAATTCTAAACTTTGCATTAGTGAAAAACAATGGATCTGTTAGTCTATGTTCCATACTTATCCAAACCAACTACTTCCCTTTAACCTTAAAATACAACCAAAATGTAAAAATGAACAATATCCCTGTCCACTGATATGAAACAGGTGCATCTTTCTAAAAACCTGTGTGCTGTATCTTCCCTGTTTTGAGACTCTAAATTGTTTTCAAAGGGTTGAGATGTTTTATAATTCAGTTGTACCTGATTTTATAGAAACCCAGATGCAATCTGAGCATTCTCTTCACTCAGCTCAAAACTGTATCCAGCTCTTATTATAATCTAAATGACTCACTGTGGAAATGAGGAGGCTCATTATCAGCAATTAACAGAGAAATGCACTGTTAATGAAAGTACTAAAAAATCATTTCCCAATCTAGAAAATTTGACAGAAGATCAAACTTGAGTTCTAACTACCTCCATAATCCCATATGTTAATTCTTTTATATTTTATATGTACTGGAAACATGCATGTGCATACCAGGCTTTTGAAGTTATGTCAGCTGTTAGCTGTCAAGGATGGAGAATTTATTATTTATCTGATTCTAATGAAGCTGAATGAAAGTTGAAGGGTTTGGATAACAAGACTCATTATTCAAAACCCCAGATGCAGATTCAAGCATGTGTTCATGTTCATGATGCTGTGGTTGTACAGATGTGCATGACCTTTTTTACTCAGCTTTCTTCTTCTGCTTGTTCTTCAGGATATGAGCTCTTTGCCTTCATCAGCCACATGGGAACATCAACGAAGTCAGGGCACTATGTGTGTCACATTAAAAAAGAGGGAAGGTAAGCATAACGGCTCTGCACATTAGCAGATTATAACTAACATTTCTTGTAGAGCATTTTAAACAAGGATGGATGTTTGATTAACACATGTGTTATGGTATTATCTTGTTGCAACCAGTAGTACTGCAAGATAAGTACTACTGTAGTGGTACTTGGATTCATTCCGACTGCATTGCTTCTTTAAAAGAATGGAAATTAAGCCAATGTTATAATGCTTTTCTCTGTTAATTCTGGAAGGGTTTTTCTAACTCACACTTTGTAAAATAATAGCAAAAAGATTACAGTTGTTTATGATTAATATTCAAAGGACAAATAACATAGTAGTGATTAGTCTAAATACAGGTCAGGGTCAAAAAATCCTGCTCAATGTTATGGACAAAAGAGCCCTGAATTACACTGGGTATGAGGTTTCACTGTTATCGTTTTGGATGTAATTTCAATGCTATTAAATGCAAGTAATTTGAGGCAATTTATTTGTTTTCCTAGATGGGTTATCTACAATGACCACAAAGTCTGTCTGTCAGAGAAGCCTCCGAAAGACTGGGGCTACCTCTATTTCTACCACCGACTTTGTAGCAGCTAAGCTGGACCCTGGGGTACTGACCTACACACGCCACAGCAGTGAGCGGGCCAGGAAGAAGGAAGGTGTCAGTGATGATGCAAACCACCCAGACGAGCTGAGGGGAGAGGAGTCGCTGGATCCAGGAGGTCACTCTCAAAATGAGCACAACACAAATAACATAGCAAAGGCTTAATCACAGATAGAAAACAATGTGTTTTTCTTCACTGGTCTGTTAAATTCTTTATCATTGAAATGTATTGTTTTTTCAAAGGTCAAGGTACAGACATGCGCGGGCAATATTTAACTGAAACCGGTATCTTGATACATCTTATGTATCAGTTTTAATAGTTTATTTTGTATGTGTTCAACTACTTGGGTTCAATGGAAGAGGGTGCCCATTAAGACCAATGGTGGGATGTTTAGAACTGGAATTGTGCACAGCACAAAGTTTTTTCTAGAAGGTTCTCTGGGGATGTGACTGAATTGAACTGAGTAGCATCAATAGGGGAATAGGACTGGCATTGACTAGCATACATCTTTGGGTTGAGGCCTCCTCTTACAGACGTCATGATCGGGTTGCAAACACCAAGGTTGATTGAAGCTTTACTTTGATTTTAATTTGATTGATTACAACAATTCAAATTCTGTGAAGGATGTGTCCCCATAGCAGCTGTTCTTGTGATGTTTTGATTTTAAGATGAACGCACTTTGTAACAAAAGAATATCCTTTTTTTAATCGAGAAAAATTACCCCTGACTTTTCAGAAATTAGCATCTCATTTTGTTGAAGGTGCCAAAAATATAAAAGGTATTTTCAAACCGAATTCTTCTCCTAATGCTATCTGAATAAAAGATTGGAATGCTGTGAGCCCGTGTTACAGTAAATGTTCCACCACAGTCAATACAGTGAATAATACAGAGGCATATCATCTCGTACGTTTACATCATTGAACACTTTTTGCACAGAGGATAGACTGGAAATGTAGGAAAAAATGTTCCCTGATTTTTGTTTTGTTTTGTTTTTATTTTTAAGCATCAGCTCATGTCTTTGCTGGAACGAATGTGTAAACGTTTAATTATTCATTACACTACTTTGCTGTACTGCAACAGCTTTAAGCCAATCTGCAATCTGAATTACCAATGTTTAGCACTCATTTTCAGAGTTATTTCATATTAAAACGCTTACCGTACCAACACGGAACAACATATTCCCTCAATTACTGCAACTATTTCTCCATTTCATATTACAGTTTTGTATAACTTCTATCACTCAAACAAAAAGCACTTTTTGCCCTTGGATGTTTCACAGATTCATTCTCAGCATATTTCTCAGAGAGACTGTGTAATTTGAAATTCACGATATATGGTAGTAATATGAAACACTGTGACTTTGTGCTCCTTAGAGTCAGCAGAATGCAGCTGAGTTTGGTTACCAAAAATATTGTTAGACAGCCAATGAAACTGAAAACTTGAATTGTCACAGTCACAGACTAGAAAGTTTAAACAGTCCGTATATCGTACAGTGTAATTCGTATATTTCTATTTTTCGTGTGTAAAAAAGAAACTGTTTTGTATTAATTGCTTTCAGTCATCATCTGTCTCCATTTTCCTGTCAAAAAAAGCAGTCATTACTTCTGAAAAGTTCTTTTGACTGTGTGCTTTATCTGTCCAGTCAAAAGTAAATTGTATTATTTGTGTTGACAGCCATATCTTTTCCTTTTAACATTAAATTCCCTCTTTGTTCCTTACTGTCCTTGACGTTCCTGTTGTCCTGAATTTTGGGTCTGTCCTTGCAGCTCCCCTCTGTTTGAAGCACTGAGGCAGCGTGTGTCTGGCCTGGCTGTTCGCACGTTCTCTTTCTCTGGGTTGTGACAATTTGGTAAAATAGTTTACCTTCCTATTTCAGCACATTTCTTTGTACTGTCTGCTCATGCACTAAGCATCCAGATTTGGATATTTAGAATGTACAATTGAACTTTTGTGGGTTTTTTTTTTCCTTTGAATGGAATTCAGAAGGTTACTTCACCTGTTTTTATTTTATTTTTTCCTTCTTTTTTTTTTTTGCAGACCGGCCATGCGCCAGATCTCTAGTTTGCATTTCATACCTTGGTTTTCCCACAGCGAGTATTTACTGTTGACTTTTTTATTGAGTTAAGTCTGCTACTGTTGAAACACGTAGAATTTTAGCTACTGTATATACTTTCCCATCCTAATGGCGCAGTATACTGGAATTGATGGCTGTACCCATAATGCTTTGTGCCATGCCATTTAAATGTGGGCAATGCCTGGAAAAATTCATGGTACACATACATCCACTGGTGCTGCTGTCTTGAAATGTTTGGATGGTTCAATAACAATAAAAAACATTTATTGTTACATGAAATTTTACATTTCTTGACTGCATCAATAATTTGCATAGAACTTGGCTTCCTAGCATGGTCATGTGGTCCCCTGTTGGGTCATGCTGTTTGTTGCTTCTACAAATCTCTTCTCTGTTTGAAGTTATTAAAAATACGTGTTGTACTTCCATGATTTTTTTCCTTTAACATATTTTAGCAGGTTTGCTCAGTACCATGTTCTATGTCCCTGTACACCTTCCACTGGCAGATGCTTATTTCCCATCAGCAGGTGTCCAAACTTTCAGCAATTACAGTTTAAGTGATTCCATCCGTCAGTCACTCAGGCATAATTGTCTTTCTGAAGAAATTTTCTCAGAATACATTACAGAACATGAATGCATTGGCCAATCAATTACCAACTCTGAAAAATGTAGGACATTTATTCTTCATGAGACACACATCCATTTCTGGCATAATTTCACCCGGGAGAGCAAAAAAATGGTAAACAGTTTTAATTCATACTGTTTATCAGTTAACTGTTAGCAGTTGCAGTTTTGGTTGGAAGAAAAACCAGCGTGGATTGAGGGGCTCAGGATTTTGGGAAGTTCTGATATTCTGGATATCTCTTAGCAAGTATGCATAAACACATTTATAGTCCATTTATACATGTGGATATTTACTGAAACAGCCAGAGAACAGCAACAACAGACCCCCACCTCAAATTAAAACCAGCAGCCATCTGGGTCCAAGCCCAGTCCCTACTCTCCACACTGCAGTTCTGCCCCGATCTTATGAGTCATGTAATTTTTACCGTCGTGAATAAGGAAGTGATTCATTGTAAAGGACAGCTGTTCCTGTGAAATTTACAAGCTTACAGGTCTTCTCCTGCAGTTAAAGCACTACATCATTGTTAAATGGTGGTCCATGACACCAATAGCACACTTACTTAGTGGTTTTTCTCCTTTTTCACCCTGGTGAATGCACCCACACACAGCCAATGGCTTTTTCACACCACAAGTCCCACAGTTCCCCACGGGACGGCAAATTCTGAATAGAGAATACGTGCAACCCCTGCTGCCCACAGACAACGTCTGAGAAAATCATTGGTGCCAGATAGGTCTCTAGAGGGTACAAAGAAGGGACCCTCACTCATGTAATCCCCCTACCCTAGCCAGTTACAAGGAGCCAGTTATGATCACTGTAGGCTACTGTTTGTTGTCAACTGATGACAATTTCCAAGGTTTAACCCAGGTCTGTGCTTTTTACTAATTTATTTTATGTCTGTGTACTTGTGTATTTATGTGGAAGGAAGGGGGCCTTGAAGCACAGAGCATTGAGAACTGATTATTTATTTATTTATTTATTTAATCTTGAGAGCGTTCATCATTTTATTCAATTAGAACATTAATTACTTGAGTAGACTGCACTTGATTAGGGACATAATTGAATTCAGCTTGGTCTATGTACATTTATTTTTTTTTTACAGACTGCACAGTTGTCTGAAGGTTGACAGTGTGTTCATTCGAATCGGTTATCAGGAAGGAAGCTGGGAATACAAATAAGGTTTTTTTTTTTTTTTTCTCATTGAACAAGCAATTTATCTCGGAACTTGAGAAAGCACCCCGTGGAGAGTCGGGCTCGTGTGTCGACGTCTGCCAGCCTTACTCATACTGCATTCCATGAACATACAATGCAGTCCATGAACAGTGTTCTAGAACTGAAATGCACTTGTACGGCAGCACCAGACATGGAGTTGCTCAGGTTCCAGCTCCGTGCAAGAACAGACAGAGACCATTTGAATATATAACAATATTTTATTTTAAAAGACTCATTTCATAGATGTCTGAAACCTGCAACGCTTTCGCTCAACTTTACATTGCTATAAGTGGCCCTCATACCTGTGTAATTACACTGTATTTACATTACCACTATGCAAACTGCTACAAAAGTAGACACTGTTTCAGAGTAACTAGGGACATAGCATTGTTGTTTAGTTGACTGCATGCTGTTATGACTTGTCCCATAACCTTAACTGAAATTTTTCCAAACTGTTCATTTGATTAAATATAAGAATATGTGTTGAATCAATCACTGTAGAGTAGGTGTGTCTGTAATTACAGTGTATTTACAGTGTACATGCTGCCCAATTCATGTAAAGTGTGATTCTAAGGAAAGGTAAAGTAGATATTATGCATTTAAAGTAGTCTATATTATTATGTACTATTTGAATATATCAAGATCACTCTAATTCTATAAAAGTATTTTAGTATATGTCTGTTCATAATGTGCCTATAAACAAAGGTCAGAAAGTGCATCGTAATGAGAAATATTTTGCTCAATTAATTATATATTTTATGTACAGAATATAAATAGAAAAAAGAACCATAATAGATTGTGAACATCATGCATACAAAAGTAAACCAGCATTCAAAAATAAATTAAGAAACTATAGATTCTGCATGCTGCATTCACGTATTAAAAATCTTGGGCGCATGCACAAAACTAATTCACCTGAGATGGTAAAAAAGTTTATTTTAAAAAAGATTTTTGATTTTACATTCCAAATCAACCCATGGCTCTGTATTCTACTCTGAAGTGTACATTCTAATAGAATAGATAAGCAATTAATTGAAAATACCAACGTTTTAAAAAAATAACTTTTGTTTCTGCTGACTGAATTATTAGTGAACTACAAGCCTGCCGTGTTAAGCAGTAGGATTTATCTGGAGAACTATACATATTTGTTTCAGCTCGATACGGGGTAATGACAACATATGTTTTTGCACTGATCCTAATAGTTCAGACATCTATGAGGTTTGACAAATAACTAGGAATTTACAGACCAAGAGATAATACATTGGAGCACATATTGCATGTTCATCTACTGTCTTCCTCGGTGGTCTGTGGTAGTGGTGGTTTGGTGAATTACAAATAGGTCAGGCAGAAAAATAACCTTAATTTCATAATCACTCTGATGCTGATTTTGATTGCTTTGCACAATTAACAAGCAAGCCACCTTCCATGTAAATAAGGAGTTGCTGATTCCTTTTTGCTTTATTGCATTTGTGGTAGAATCACCTGTGTATAATTGATTAACATGTAATCGTTTTAGCTTTAAAGGAATAAAAACAACAGGTTATTGTGAAAACATCAATTTTTCATCATCAGCATTATTTAGTGTAACCCACTATTTTCCCTATGATTAAAATTGATGATTTGCAGTTCACAAAGGTATGGGGTATTTAAATGCGACTGCAGAGTACTGCGCAACTCACACTATTTTTTGCTGCACTGAAAAAAAGCATTCCATTATAGGCAATGGTGTTTCCAGTACCATTACTCTGGCCAAAAAGCTTTCTCTGTTGCCAAATGAGGTTTCATTTTTAGTTCATGGCTTAATAATTTGATCCCATGTACATATCCATTAGTACTCTGGAGCCAGACTGGTCCTGAAAACACTTTTGGTATGTGATCCTGATATGGACACACAACTCAAAATTCATGAACAAATTGTTGCTGGCAAGCAATTAGTCTGGACCCGTGCTACACACAAAGTACAAAGCAATAGGCTGCAGATGGGTGGTCCTTCCTTAACTTGTCAAGCTTGTTAATTATGAAAAACGAGCTCAGAATTATTATAATTTTAAAGGCAAAGCTTGTTGCCTCGCCTTGCTGTTACATACCAGCCACTACTGTGCAAAAGGATCTTTTGGCTACATAAATCTCCTTTTAGCTCAAGTTTTCCTGTTATTATTCAAGAGGCAACATTTCAACATTGATGCAGTTGTTACACATGTGACATACATTTGTCAGAAAGCATAGCTTGACTACAATCATCTGCATTTGACATCTCGAGGTTGGGCATGTACTATACCTGCTGTGCAGTTTGGAAGAGAAGCATTAATCCAATTCAATAATTCTTTTTAAGCACCTGTTTACACAGTTTACTAAGGTTTACTTCTTAGTAGCTTATGATTTGATAGTCATGAAACAGATAATGAGATGCAAATAAGGATATGATAAGGTATCAATTTCATTTGGTTGTATACAACTGAAATCAGGCAGTGTCTAAGCTGTGGCACGAATTTACCACAAATGCTTATAAGTAATATAAAATAACACTTATGTACATACCACCAATATAAGTCACATGATTCAAAATAATTCAGTCATTTGTTTACTAACTGTTTACAAATGACTGAATTATTTTGAATCATGTGACTTATATTGGTGGCATGTACATAAGTCACATGATTCAAAATAATTCAGTCATTTGTTTACTACTCGTTCACAATTTTTTCTCATTTGTGATTATTAAAATGTGATAAATAGTGTAAGCAGGCCCTTAAAATGTGAAAATGTTCAGAATTATGCAAAATTCTATCTTTTTTCTTAATGTTAAGCCTCACATCACATGTATAGTAGTATACTTGCCTTCTGTTGTTTAGTCACATTGCTCAAGTTAACTTGTGGTAGGGCTTGAATAGTATTATGCACACACTCACTGGACTGGGAGTGTTGTCAGCCTAGTCTGACACTGTTGCTCATTTAACTTGTATGGATACACTTGTTCTATAGTGTTGGAAGTCGCTCTGGATAAGAGCATCTGCTAAACGCAGGTAATGTAACATAATGTAATACATCACAAAATGAAGATGGCAGAAAACCACATTTTTAGTTCTCAATACATATCAGCTCTCTTTAAACCAGAGAAGCAGCATTTTCTTTTTGGTCCTTCGAGTTAAACAGAAAAAAAAATATATCAACAACCACACGCAAAATGTACCCATTGCATAGGATCCTTAAAAGCAAACTGAGTTTCATCATCATTTATGCTCACACTTAAATATAGCGGAGGTGACGTGATTGCAAACATCATTTAACAGTAATGGCAGACGCATGTGTCCCAGGGTGATTTCAAACTGACCTCTGTGACAGAACTCATTAAAAGCAGAGAGTGTACAGAGCAGTGAGCTGAAGTAGATGGTGTTTGTGTTCGTTCATTCTACAGCCTCTGGGCTTTTGAGTGACATTTGGTTTGGTGTACTTCCTGTAGGCAGACTGTAAGAAGATCTTTCAGTCTTTAACGTAACAAGTTTGCATTCTCTACAGTATGAGTATGCAGACATCACCTTTCATTCAATGTTTAAATCACTTTTGTCCAATCAGAGGTTAAACTATTAACCTGTTTTGTGTTTTTTTTTTTTTTGCTGTGGTAATATTTTTGTTTTTCTTGAATGAATGAAGGTTGAGTGACTTCATTTTTATGTCACTGATTTCCGTCTACATGGGTACTGCATTTGAAAGTCGCCCTGGAACAAAGAACTGAAAAGCTGCTAGACATGAAACCAAAAGGTTCTTTCAAGTGCCTTATCATTAAAGCAGATTAATGCAATTTTAAAAATACACTGACATTGGGAATTTGGTTTAGAGATGATGGGGACCAGAGATTGAAGGAAGTTTTCTAGATGAGTGCAACACTGTACAACCCAACCCTAAAAGGCTTGATACATTACTGAAGATTGAGATTCTCTTGGGAGAGGTCATATGTACAGATGAACGTGGGTTATATAAATATACCAGAGTCTATACCAGTGTCTTCAAAGTTCAGTACCTTGCACAATTTAGTGAACAAATGGACAATTTATATAAGGCTTTATACACCTGTTTGCAATTCTCATAAAAGTACAGTAAATTAACCAATGCTATACAATGGAGAGTTCAGCTGACTCCTGGCCTTTATTTGTAGTGCTGACATCAGGATCAGAATATTGTTGTGGTTTGTTATCCCAGTAATTTACTGATTTAATCCTTTCAAATCCTGTGAAAATCCCTTTAATGCAATGTGTTTTACCATAATAACTGTAAAGGAAAAGAGTATTATAAAGTCAATTGACATAAAAAAAGATGATGAAAATGCCCATGAATTCAAACAAGTAGTCTTTGTTTCTACACAGAAGTTGACCTTTAACAGTCAGTTGCCCCCAGTTGCCTCTAACTGATTCAATGTCTGAAGTGCTCTGAAAGGAATCAGTGAAACAGAAGACTTGTTGAAGCCTCAGTTGTTTTGGTGGCATCAACTTCCATTTTCTACATCCTACTGAGCTACCGGACAATTTAGGTGGAACTGATGTAGTCTCTAAGGCATACTTGTACAATCTCCATCATTCCTTGTGCTCTTCGGGGACGTCCCTAATCGCAGTGCAAATCCATCGCAGCAATCACTCTTCAAGCACTTACCCAAGGCTGTAAAAGTGCTTTGCAAAATGGCTAGTTCCATATCATTCAAAGAAAAAAAAAAAGTAGGGAAGGGCAGTTACATTTCTTGGAATATGTACACAGCTTTGGAATCTTGGCTTGTTCTATATTGAAAGGTCCCCAGCTCACATGTCCACGTTGAAGGCCCTCATGAGTAGGTCCAGGTCCCCAATATTGGCGGCTTGGAAGAGCTCGGGCTGGTCCATCATGGAGAGGGCGATCCTCAGGGCCGCCCAGATGTTGCTGGACATGACCTGGTGGCTCCGGTTCTTCCTCTGCTGGTTCAGCGCGGTCAGGAAGTTGCTGGCAGCCTCCCTGCCAGAGAGGAGGAACATGACAGTAAAGCTGTGGTTCAAATTGAAAAGGTCTCACTGTGTGCTTGAAAACTCTGATTTGAAATTTGTGTTTAGGGTGGCATTCCTTCATGCTGATTTTCTTTACTAATGCCTTATCCTTGCAGTTGTCAGTAGTTAAGTGTCAATACTACTGAAGGATGTTTCCAGTTGCTCTTGCCAGAGAGCCATGGCCTCACAGACTGATGGTCAGCACACATAATCACTTACAGTTGTGTCTGAGCTTCAGAAATGGAGATTACCTGCCCTGTTTATCAGCAATTTATTGTGCCTGTCTGAATTCTCAGCATAATCTGTCTCCAAATTCTATCAAATGAGAGCGGTGACAAGGGATCAAGAGTTTATGTTCTTGGATTATAAAAATACTGAGGCCCCACTGCAAGGTTACGTAGGTACTAGTACAAAAAAGATTACTGCGTGTTCACTGTTGTTTGACAAAACATGACTGGGGGGACTTTTGGAACAGAACATTCCTGCAGGAACAACAGACTGATTTACAGTGTCGCCACAGAGGTGAGAGACAGAGAGAGGAGAGAGACAGAAGTGTTGGGTCCTGTGGCGTCATAGTTGTTCCCGCCACTGCCCCCATCTCCCCACTGACCTGTGAGCTCCCAGGTTTATGCAACTGATGCCCAGGTTGTAGCGGGACCTGATGAAGCCGGGCTGCAGCTCCAGGGCCTTGGTGTAGGCCTCCACCGCCTCCTCGCTGCGGTCCCCGTTCGCCAGCGTGGCGCCCAGGCGGTTCCACAGCAAGTAGTCCTGGAGACAACATCACTGAGACATTGGCACCCTCCAGCAAAAAGTGCGCCCCTGAATGACGGATCAATCAACCAGCTGACCACGGCTTGAGTTCTCCCCTGTGCTCCAAAACAATCATAACGGCCAGGCAACGGTGCAGTGGTTAGAGAATTAGGCTGTGGGTTTGAGTCTCTGGTGAGACACTGCTGGTGCACCCCTGGGTGTAATACTGGAATTGCTTCAGTAAATATCCAGCTGCATAAATTAATTATACCTAAAAAATATAAGATATGTAAGATGCCCTGTTCAAGGGCATATTCTAAGTAAATAAATAAGAAATTACAAAACTTACTGTTGATTGAGCATTTAAGTAGTAATGAACATACTGAATTTGTGATGGACAGAGATTTCTACATCACAAAGAAAACAGTCATCAGTCAGTTTATATTATTTTAACCAGGTTTTGTTTCTACTCATAATGTATTTCTATAATGTATGGGCAACCTCCAGGCTACAACAGAAGAGAACTATGGCAAAACTGCAGGCTTGAATTTTGGGTGGGGCCCTGTCGTTGTTCCCCGCTGTAAGGCATTCAACCTGAATTGCTTTGGGAAAATCACCCTGGGTGTTTGCCAGAAACTTTAGGACACTTTTCTTGCTCTATCTGTTTCTGGTTCTTTGTCTGATCTACCTAGCAGACAGTGCCCTTGACTGTAATGCCCCCCTGGAGTCATGATATTGCATTGTCAGGGAGGGTGCGTGTGCAGTGTACTAAATTTACCGAGAGGGGAGGGACTCACCTCTTTAAAAAGACACAGCTGTTTTCTTTCATTAGCCCTTTTCTCACAGAACTGTTGGTTCTGTACCGTGTCATTTCAGCATGAGATCTTTTAAAGAAGCCCTTTCACACACATTGAAAATGCCACACCAGAGCTGGTTAACCCTTCCACGCAGCTGATTGCAAAATTGAACCCTCAGAAATATCATTACCATAATAACACTGTCCTACCATGTAAAGGAAATGGTGCCTTTAACTGATATAAGTATTTATTCTTTCTTTTTATGCATTCTTTTTGTGTTCTTTGGTGTACTGAGTGTCCTAATTCAAAGCAAAAAAAAAACACAGATTACAAATGAAAAAACAAAGATGAGGAGAAGATGCAAGATGCAACCTCATCGCAAAACT
The DNA here is from genome assembly GCF_013368585.1 of Megalops cyprinoides. NCBI lineage: Eukaryota > Metazoa > Chordata > Actinopteri > Elopiformes > Megalopidae > Megalops > Megalops cyprinoides. Next base: position 16,903,173 of record NC_050602.1, on the reverse strand, counting down.
TGAAGGACTTGCTGTGTTCGGAATAAGTCAGAAAGAATATTCTAATAGGAACTGAATGTTCTACTCTGAGCCACAGTAGGAGGCAGAATTACCAAGTCAAATCTGGCCCAGTACAGAGTGCATAATGGGACAGGATTGAGTACAATGACAGACTTAAGTACCTCTTCACTCTGTTTAAAACAACGTCCAACAGGTAGTTGAGGCTTGATTATACAGCTCAAACGTATGCAGTGTATTTCATATTCAAGGGCATCTAGGGTTGTTCTCACACAAAATAAACTCAACACATAATAGGTGTGTGGTTGGATGCGTCAAGCATTTATCAGTGAGTCTTCTGAGACCCATCCATAGAGTGCACACAGGGTAGGGCCCTGGGTTCCTGAGCTTAACAGTCTAAAAATCTAAAAATCTATAATGAACAATAACTGGATGCATATGCTAAAATTGTTGCATTAAGCTCAAGAACTGAAGGTTCAATTGTTGGTGCCCTTTAAAAGGTGTCTGTTCTTCAGTGGTAGTTTGAGCATTCCTTGCTTTCATTTGTTTCTCTTACAGGGCAGGGATGTGCACCTGGGCTCAGCCAATCAGTAATGTGTATGTGCGTTTTGCACTGTGTTTGTATGTTACCTCTGGTCGCACAGACAGAGCTGCATTAAAGGCTTCCACGGCCTTGTTGAACTCGGAGCTGAGGTTGAAGAGCACTCCCAGGCCCGTCTGTAGGTCTGGGTCGATTACTTCCGGGTTCTGCTGGACCGCCTCCAGGAAGAGCTCCTTCACTTCCGCCAGCAGGGAGCTGAGGCACCAGAGAGACAGAGGTGGACATCAGAGGAATGCTTCTCAGCCCAGAGCCTGCTCTTCAGAGGCCTAAGACAGCGTCATTTTAACTAGCGGCCAAATAATCAAACATGACCTAAACCTCATTACCACTTTCAAAATCTATTATTTAACTGGCTACATGCACCCATGATTCAGGCAGGGTGACAGTGAGTGGTGCATTTTGGCCAAATAAAGAGATGTGGTATTGCCTCCTGCCTGTGACACAGGGGACTGGAGTTCAATCCATTTAATTGGAAAGAGTAGCATAAGAAACTATTTTCATAATTGCATACCTTTATCCCATACTGTAAAGCACACTGCAGTTGTGGTTACTAGACCTTGAAAAAACAAACTATGTAATCATTTTCTGTTTCACTGATGGATCCTATTATATTCCATTCTGAAAAGCATAAGATACTCAAATAACCCGACAAAAGACAACAAAGCAGTGTCAGCAATACACAGAGAAAAATGCAGGGAAGATTACAGGAAAGATGCCGGAACGATTACATGAGGCAACTCTGCGATGTTCGCATTGTGGTTAGATTAAAAGATCACTATAACAGAGATGTGAAGAGGCGAATCAGCACAATTACTGTTTCTAATGAGGTGTCACACTGAGAAAAGCTTCTTTGAGAGGCTATCAGTGTCTGAATTCTGGGGAGGGGGAGTGGCCTACCTGCTCTGGGTGGAGTTTGAGGACATTCTGCGCTGGGGTGTGGGTGAGCTGCCCAGGTGGATCTTGCCCTTGGTCAGGTGCTTGTAGCGAGGGTTGTGCAGTATCCAGCTGTGTAGGGCCTCACAGGCCTCCTGCTGCTTGCCTGTGTTGGTCAGACTCACTGCAAGTGCCATCAGGGCCTGCAGGTTGTTGGGGTGGAGCTCCAAACACCTGCAGAGAGAGGAGGAGGAAGGGAGAAGTTCACCTTTGGGTGAAGTGTGTATTTACAACTTATGGGAACTAATCAGTGAAAATGAATCAATTAACTGGAAAGTCGAGGATGTGGCATATTTCACACAAAGCTTGTCATAGATGAACAGTGGAATCATGTGAACAGGAATGAAGTCAAACCTTAGTTCACACTGTATGTTACCAAGCAAATAATAAGAAAAAGCAGGCACGCTTGTTGGGTGAAATCACCACCTCACACTTACACAAGCTCTTCTCATTGTGTGATCCTGGGGAGCAGCTGCCCTTACCTCTGCAGGGAAACGATGGCTGCCTGCTCATTCTCATTCTCCGCCTGTGTGGTCCCCAGGACTAACCAGGCCTGGCAAGACAGTGAGATTTAACACTTACTGCGTATGCTCCAGTTTGCAGAACAAAACACTGACCTCCTAATAAAATGATAACACGTTTTTCACACAGGTGGACAGTTCACCATAAGATGTGCGTGGGGTAGCATGGTCTCATAAAAGGTAATATGACATTAAAAGTCTGTGTTATATTATTTATGTAGGATATGATGCTTGACAGACAGATAGACAAGGTAGGCTGATTCACAGTTCCACATTCATTCAGCACACAAGGGTGGCAATCAAACATGTTGAAAATATTTAAAGTCTACAACTGGAAAGATATCTTTTGAGGAAGTTTTGTGATTTCCAAAATTCATGGGATAGATTTGCTCATTTACTTTCTCTTGCTCTCTTTATTTCCCAAGTCTAATTAATACAAAATTCTCCAAGACAAAGCTATCTTGTGTTCAGAGTACAACTAGCACAACACAAGAGTCTGAAAGAGTAGCCCCTGTGAGCAGAAATGAGAAAGTCTTGTTTGTACTGTAAAAGCAGCGGGATTGCATTTAGCTGCTCCTCAATGCGTACAATTATTCTGTTTTGACATTGAGATTCAATTAAGGACACATTAAAATGCTATTAATGAAATGGTTCTGAATGAGAGGAGATTAGGAGCTTGTGGAAAATCCCTGAGGTCTAAAACAGTGTCCTCAGTGTTGCTTCTTGCTGGGAGTTTGGAATCAAATTAGTTACAGCAGGAGAGAGATAATCCGCACAAGAGCTGTGTATCTTTTTAGAGCTATCATTCTAAAATTTTCCACAAAATATCATTAATATAATACATTCCACATTTAAGATTCTCAGTTTTGTAATAAGCAACATTAGGCAAGTTGTCATAACTTACACTTAAATACTTTACATTTGAATCTGCTGGAAAGAGAAGCATCTGCAAGTGCTGGTTGAATGCAGGCAAAAGCTTGACTGATTCACTGTAAGGTGTGTGTGTGTTTGTAGTTCCTGTTGTCCTGAAGAATTTGTTAATATAAGCAGAGTGGTAGCAGTGTGAGACAAGGAACTGGGCTTACTTTAATTAACATTAGCTAGCTTTTTTATTTTATACCAGAGTACTCTTCAGCAGGTTTTCCAGTTCATTACAAACTACTAATGATCTCAGAACTAGAAAGAAAAGCTAGCTAATGTTGGTTAGACGTTCGTTGGCAGCAGTCCAATATCAGGTTTGAGGAACCCGGCCCTGAAAGTCTATGGCACCACAAAAAGCTTTTTCATCATTTTCTTTGAGTAGCATACTATTTTTGTTCAATGAAAACATTTCTTGCAATGCTGTCATTTCTTTTTGTGCTATACATTTCGGGTTCAAATGACATCATGCATATGAATACATGTAGTGCAATGCCAGAGAATGATAGCAGTATTGCATGTCAAGGAGCTCTTGTGATTTGAAAAGTGTTGTTAAATTGGTTCAGTTGCATCACATATAACACTGAAATGTTCAATTACAAGTTTTAGAAACCAAGTAAAAATGGCAGTAAAGAATAAGGGAGGTTGAAATCAGAGAAAATGGAACATTTTTCATTGACTTGCATTGTGGAATTTGATGTCTGCACTCCCTCCTACCCAAAATGCACCTGCTTTAAGAGTGAATTGGTTTTCAATGGAACCAATAACACGTTTTTTTTCTTGGCACTCTATGCTTTTTGATATTACGTAAACAGTGTTGCCTTTTTGACTTTGCAACTTTTTGTAATTTGCAACAAAAGCAGATGTTACTATTGGGTGCATACAGAAGAGCCCGTCGGTAAGAAGGGATATAAGTGGTACCAGAGGAATTGCGATGATGTAATGCACTAGGCATATTAAGATGTAAAAGGAGCAAGAGAAAGTGAAAGTGAACGAGTTCAAATTTCAAATTTCAAAGTTAACTTCTCACTATCATGCAGGTATGGCGTAAGAACCTGTGTGTTGGTTGGCAGACCACTTTGAGATGGGCCTGAGGGCTGAGAGGGGTGTGCTGCTGCACTGGGCCTCCCTTTTTTCTCTCACCTCAGAGTCCTGTGGGTCCTGCAGGATGGCCGCTTCCAGCAGCAGGACAGCGTTGGGCAGGTCCCCCTCTCGGGATTTCCTTAGCCCTTCCTCAAAAGCGTTGGGCCAGTCTTTGTATGGGTTCTCCGTGTGAAAGTAGTAACCCTGAAGCAAATGGGATGGAGAGGTAGCATCAACAGAGGTGCCTTTAATGTCCTGTACTGTTCCAATGTACGACCATTATTTTTTTTACTTTTACTTTTATTGTATCTCCTGTACTCATCCTGTTGTGCACTCTGCCTTATAAAGACCGGACATACTGCTTTTATATATGTTGTGCTCACTGGAAAATGCTTTTTGAAACATTTAGTATATTATGGAAAATACTTTAAATATTAGTAGAAAATAATGGAAACAATAGCAATCCCGGAGTCCTTGTACATCTTAATCCTGTTGTAGAATCTTATACAGTACCAGTCAAAAGTTTGGACACATCTGATTAAGATAGTGGCAAACATGCATTCAAAGACATTTTGATCTTAAGACTCATGTTTAAACGATTGAAATTTGTTTCTTAGACAAATATAAATAGTGAAGTTGATGCCTATGTATAAATTTTGTTCCAAAAATTGTTTTACATTTTTTTTGGCTACTTTGAAGAATCTAAAATACAAGACCTGCTGATTTGTGCTGATTTGTTTTTTGGTCACTGCATAATTCCATTTCTGTTAATTCACAGTTTTGATGTTTTTACTATTATTCTAAAATGTGGAAAAAAGTAAAAAATAATAATAAAAAAACTTTCTATGAGTAGGTGTACCCAAACTTTTGACTGATACTGTAGGTCTCCTCAGCAGGACCTTTAAATCCCAGATTATCATCACATTGGAGGTGTAGTGTTAAATCGGCATGACACAAGTCATGACGGCATCTGTTGCGAGAAGGCCGTCTTCACACTGCTCTCAGGGTTACTGGACACAGCATCCAGGCATGAACAAAATGTACCCAAACGGTGTCTGCATCACACATGCAGAGCATTCAGATGAGCTTCCACGGGGGTACCTTCTCGTGTGGCGAGATGTTGGGGAGAATCTGGCCCTCGCTCTCCATCTCCTCCAGCCAGTTTCTTCTTGCCAGCTCCTCCCACTCGGCTTGCATCTTATCCCAGAATTCTGTGTCCGACTGTTGTGGAGAGACAGGGGTATCCATCCTATATCAAACCTTCTATGTGTGCTTTAAATTTATGCCAAAATAATTTATGCCACAATTGCATATCATTGAGCCAGTTGATGTGTATGCAGAGCAGAATACAGTTCATAGTACATGCTTATATATTGAGTATATTAGTATATTTTTTTCATATGTGTACTCCATTGTGAGAGATATTACGAGCCCCTGTGTTTGGTTCTCATTTTTACCACATATTTACATTTATTAAAGTATTTCAAATTTTGTTTCTCTTTTGGGGGATGGTTGTGTGAAGATGATGTCCTTTTTGTACTGAACAATGGAGCAGTTTACAAATATTGACAGCTTCAGCATAACAGGTATCAACGGTACATTTATGGAGCAACTCTATAACACTGTGCTCTCTTTATGTCTGTATGGTTTTAATTGTGGCTGGGCTACAGTGGCATGTTCACCTGCATCCCAAAGATCAAAGAACTGTAAGCTGCCGGGAGCAGCAGGAAGGAGTTGGGGGGGGGGGGGTGTTCACACTGGCATCTGATACCATGCTTTAAATAGGAGTCGTTCAAGTCGGGCTAATTTGGCCCACGCAGAGACAGTGGCGGCTGTTTGTCACGCATCGCCCGGGCCTGCTGCCACACCCCCCCTGCCTGTGACATTAAGGTCTGTCCCCGACGCGGCGGCACGCACACCTTCCCGAAGCCAGGCCCTCGCTGCGCCCCCTGGCAGGGTACATTAGGCCTGACCTTGCGAAGGGCCCAGAGAGGTCCGCTGACCTCTTTCATGTGTCAATGCGTATTACTGCAGGCCTAATAAGCACAGCATCACTGTGAGGAAAACATCCAGGTTTTCCAAGGTGCCAGAATCGTGAGGACCTGGAGGTGGCCGATGCACTCATCTGTGCTATCAGAATTAAAGATGGCTACAGACTTTCTGCTATGATCAAAACACAAAAATGAATGATACCTCCAAATTCATCAGAGTGGCTAAATGAGTAATGTGTCATTTAATTGCGTTTGACTCTCAACCCATCTACAATAGAGTGCAAATGGGGTGAGAGGATAATTGCACGTAATTTTGTAACCCTCTGGGAGCCCTGCACTTGACTGTATATGTGGATACCTTTCTAATAAAGGGAAGCTGCTTAATATTGTGATGGAAGGACAGAGTACTTCAAAATACTAAACTGAGAGCTAATGGACAGCACTCTTCATACGATAGATGTAAAAACACTTAATGGTGTCTTTTGCTTTCATTTGTTTTCCTATGTCTTAGTTTTGAGTTTGACAAACCATTTAACCTTGAATTGTCACCAAGTAGTCTAAGATGCTGGTCTGTGATACCACTTGAAGGAGCTCATTGTGAGCATTGCAAGAGGCATGTTCTATAATATGAAATCAACCTTTTCACTTATCTTAGCTTGCTTTTGGGATACGTTATGTGCCAATGTAACCTTCACAATTATGGTCACATTTGTCCTTCCTGAGTTTATTCATGTATGAAAGTAATTGTTTGTGCTCAGGGTCCTGTGTTTTCAATATACAAACCTTGCAATTGAGAAGCTTTTTGTCATCAGCTTCACCTTACAATTTGGATGCATGACAACGTGTGTGTGTGTGTGTGTGTGTTTGTGTATGTGTAAGTGTGTGTGAACAGCAGGAAAGGTAATAGGTTATTGGTTAATTTCACAATTGATTGACCACGCCCACCACATCATAAAAAACAAGAGGTAGGGTGTGAAAGACAAGCAAGGGCAGAATTTGAGAGAGCTGTGTTTGTTGCAATACTTGCATTTATATAGTTTAATCCTTGTTTTAACTTTTATCCCTTTTATATGTTTTTGTTGTTTTACCCTGCCTTACGTGTACTTCTATTAAATTATGCATCTTTTTGGCTATCTCCATTCCTGTGTATTTAAACAAAACTATTTTTGAGATATGTATTGGCTAGCTTCTTCACATGTTTGAAACCAAGTTCCAGCAAGACAAGTGTCACAAATTCCATCAAAACTTGACATTGCCGCTGCTGACTGCATGCTTCTCCTGAATCAGAATTATGTTCTGGTGAGATCCACGTCCTTTTCAGTCAGTATGAACAACAGTTCATTGCGGATTTATAACAATTATTCACAAAGATCAATCAGCCACAGCTCTCTGTGCTGCTGAAGGTAAAACATTAATTGCTGTTTACATATCTGCCCAAGCTTGAGTTAAAATTTCCTATCAAACAGATATATTGCCAATGTCAGTGACAGGATTAATTTGTTCTACATGGTCAGTCATTGTGCCCAGCTTTTGTTTTGTAATGCTGATCTCTGGCATAATACTTCTGAAGAGAACCAATGCATATCGGTGCACATTTGATCCGACAGCATGCTAAGTCTACTTTATGTAATAGGTTGCCTGTTCCCTGCCTGTGACTGATTACTCCGCTGAAGGAGAACATGAATGTTAAGGTGTCTCATATTTTAAATAAGCAATGAACACACACGCATGCCGGGTGGCCAACCTGTGGCCCCTCAGAGCTTAATGTAGTCCCCTTAAGACAGGAAGGGAAAAAAGAAACATCCATGACAAAATGAATTCATGCAATGATTATAAAAAAATATGAAAAATGAAAAATATGGCTGGTAAATATGTAAAATGATTTTATATCGTAGACCAGCACAAAGCTCATGAGCAAGGGATGTTCTGGTTATCCCTTTCTTCTGACCAGAAGCATAAGACCTTGGAAGAGCCAGGCCATCAATCTCCCCTTATGCGTAAAATAAAACACATTTCACACATGAATGAATACACGGCGTGATAAAAAATAAATAAAAATATCTGACAGTTCAATAAATGAATCGGGTATTGCATTTTTGATTATTACTGTGGCCCTTGACAATGATACCACTAAACTCTGGCTCATACTCTAGGTTAGACTGACCACTTCTGACTGAATCACACATGCTGTGTCAGCACAGGACAGAAGATGATCTGTGCAGTGGGGGATTCTTCTATGAATATTAGCCTTTGGACACTGTCCGTGAAGAGCTGGAGATGACTCTCAGAAGTGCTCATGATAGGAGTAAAAATATACATTACCCATGGAGCCCTCTGTTTTATATGACTGTCTCAGGGGTTGAGGAAACTGGAACTGAGACTTCATCTGAATATTCATGAGGAGGATCTTCGTGAGCAAGTTATTTCGCTTTTAATGGGCAAGGTAATAGACAAAGCAAACATTTTAATAAGATGATGCGATTTGTTGATACTGCAACACTTCACCATTAATGTAGTCATACAGACAAGGGGTCAGGGGGAGACTGGATTTACAGCAGCCGTTTGAAAGCGTATTAGAAAATGGAGCACAGTGCCATTCACTGGCAATTATCCTGAAACTCTTATAGCCCTGCCTCAAAGCAATTATCCCAGCTAGGCAGAGTGGCAGCACTGGACTTATCATTATATCAAAGTGTCCTCTACAGGACATCATAAGCAGCAATATATTAGGTATGGCAGCTCTATTTAAATTTTAATTAAAGAGTCTCATAAATTATGTTATGTACCCATAATTGTAAACATCAATAAATATTACATATATTTATGTAAAATGTTTAAATGTATTTCATACAGTATATACATATATTTAAGAGAGAAAGAGAGAGATCTATAAGTATGTATATATGTATAGGATTTCACTGATGTATTTTTAATCTCACCAGAAAATTTAAGTCTCTGTTCAATCTTACTTGTTTTTTTATGCAATATTTCTCATTAATTTCACTGAGCATCAAACCCCTGAAGCTGCGTGAGGAATGGATGAAAGACAGCACTTGTTCACTACAGTAACATTATATAGAGGCTGTTACTATAAATCTTGACAAATGCTTCAATCAATATCTCGGTGAGAAGCACAAATCAATGAAATAGCATAGGGCCTGTGGCCACGTGTGAAAGTCTTTTCACATTTACATTGATTTGTTCTACAAAGAAAATTTGAAAACTCTGAACAGCCTAGAAGGTTCTAGCCATTGCAGCCATTGCAGGCAACAAATGCTAACGACAGCTGCCTGATTGCTTGCAGTAAATGAGGGTTTGTTATGTTATGCCGAAATCCCTTACAATTTGAAATCTAGTCTTCTACTGCTTCAGAGCAGCAGATGAGTTCTGCTTTTAGGAAAACCTGCTTCAGTGGCTCAGAGGAAGAAGCTGAAATGCAATCTAGAGTGTAAATTAGTTGGTCAATAAACACAATGCAGTCCATGCAATGAAATATGGAAATATAGGCTGATACTGTGCTCATTGCTGCAGGGTTTGAGAGGAAAAAATACACAGTCTATTAATTTGATTTCCACGACAATGAGTTACATTTATGTTAATTCGTATAAAAAAATAAAAAAATAAAGTACGGTATGTGATCACAGCGCTGCTGTTTGCAAAGTGCCCCAATTCCTCAGCGTCTGTCTTGAGAAAAAGTGTCTGATTTCACTAAAAGCCTCCATATGTTTTCCTGTGAATGAGGAAGTAAATAATAAAAAAAATCATTCACTTTCAAGTGTTTACTGGTGCATTGGGTTTGAGTTGAGTTCCACTTGTCAGTTTGCATTAGCCTAAATGAGCACGTTGAAAAATCCCTTTTTGAGATGCATGTTTGGAAAAGTAGCAATTATAATCAGAGCAGAAGAAGAAGAGGAATGATAACATGACTTTCATTTTGTCTCGTTTCATCTTGTTCAGATTGATTTGCAGGGGCTGTTATGCTGCACCTTCGCAATTACAGTTTTAAACAGCAAAAACTTCCATTGATTTTGGATCCCCATCTGTCACAAATGCAAGTAAAAAAAAAAAATCAGATCCACAGGTGTTCCCCAGCACCGCTGTCAAATCACATTTAGGAGCAGGATAAGAGGATTTTGCAAATCTACTGAACCAGAATGGATTGGGAGCATGCAGCCTTATGAAATGGTTGCAACCCATCTATTCACTTTAATTAATGGAATGGAAATATTTTATGGGGTCCATAGAGACAACAACATTACATAAGTTCCACATATGCATACTGCATAATGAAAGCTCATAATGAAAGTGTGCAATACGCTCTGAATTTAAACATATTTACCACAAGTAAAATTCATTAGCATAATTTTCTGGCCTAATTTATGTATCTTCCTCTTTTCAGGGTAATCCATCCAAAGAGCAAAGAAAGAAGGGCACTGTCTATACATAAATTGTTCAGAATGTTATGGCTCCCATATTTGTGCACAAAATAAACATTCATTTTTCTGACACCCTTCATAAAAAAGGCTGGAAGAAGATATCCAATGTATAATGTTTATAAACTAGGATAGCATTTCACCTTCTTGCCTTTTCTCTTTCCGATTGTGTTTAGCAAGAAAATTGCTTCTGCATTCATGATTTCTGAGAATGGATCCAATGTAATCTAAGCTTGCAATATTTGATTTCATCTCATCTCTGTTCATTCTATATATAGTGCCAACATTTTAGACTTTTCTAAAATGTTGACTGGCAAGTATTTGTTCTGGAAGGTAAAGGCCAGATTCAATTGCAATACTCTCTGGCCTTCATTCTGAGCAGTGAACAGCATGTACTGATCTTTCTTTAGTTTCTTACACAACAATGAATTCTTCAGAGTTAGGAGTAAATTATTTTGTTCATCCCATTCAATTTAAAGAAGATTGTACACTCTCAGCTGCCAGATATACCTTGTCTGAAACATCAAATATGCTGATTATCAATGAAATAACTGTAATTTCAGTAATATTAACATTGACAATCAAGGGTACAAAAAAGTAGCTATACTGTTATATTCCATTATTTACTTGCTTAACAGAAACCAGGGCAATTTGAAATTTCCTGTCATACACAATCATGGTTGCGCCGCAACAGAAGATTGGTGCTCAAGGGTAAACCTGCACAGTTGCAACAAACTCTTGAACTCATTACCTTGCGGTCCAGAGTGCAGTACTCTAACTGTTAAGTGGGCCAGAATTAGTAGATCATCTAATTTGGTGTACTGCTTCAGCTCTGATTCTCAACAGTTCAAGTCATCACTGACTATAGATGGCTTTTAAAAATACAGAGAGGGCTATTAGTTTCCAGTACCCTGTGATGTGTGTGCATGTTCAGATGTGTGTTTACTGTGGGTTGACAGAACATGCAGACATCTTTTTGGCGTTATAAATAAGCTGCTGTTTTCAGATGGATTATTCAAGTCTACAAGCAGAAAACTGAGAGTCATGCAGGATCAATGCACTCCCAATGCAATGCACCCCACGGATGCACTATACAATATAGCCAAGCCTCACTCTAACTGCAAAGTGCCTTGTCTCATTCTTGGTAAAGAATGTATGCATGTTCACTTTAAGTGTATTTCTTACACTTAATTTACACGTAATTTCTTACACACATTTCTTAATATGATTAAGGATGTCATTGATGATTGTGGAAAAGCATTGTGTGAGAGATCAAAACATGTTTTCCATTTGTATACACTGATTTCTCAAAACAGAATTTGAAATAGACTGTATAGGCTGAATCTGACCTAACTCACTTTCATTCAGAAGGAGCGGAAGAGAGCATCTTTTCCTCAAGGTTGTGCCCATACACAGCTATTGGGTGTGTTGCTTTTCTCTCTGTACACAAAGCATGCTCTCATCTGGATTCAGTAGGCCTGGAAGGCAGGTTTGGACCAATTATGGGGAAGCATAAAGAGGAGAGAAGCAACCCTATTTGTCATCTACTTTGCTGGAACTTACGCTGTAATATGAAGGAATGAGATCAATCAAAGGTGAGCCGTTTTTTGCTGCTTCTCAAATCTGAGATGCATCATTAACTCCACGCCAAGTTTATCAGCTATGCCCCACAGCACAATACTGCACCAAGAACACAGCAAACCTGCCGGCTTGTAACACTGACAAACACAAACGGTTTTAATGAGGCTCTGCTACCCTCATTAGCAAAACGGGATTCACTCCCCACACACCTTCAAGCAGTCCGCTTATCAGTCCTCATCCAAATTAAATGCATGCAAGCCATTCAGTGTGGGCCTTCTCCTCAAGGCACTTTCAGTTTGATTGAATGGTTTTGTATAAAATGCACCACAGTCATAACAGCTTGTCTGTTCTACTCTTACACCATGTGTGTTTTGACAATTAATCGGAGGGCACAGGTTGGCATCTTAAAGAGTCCAATGTTATACATAGAGATTTTCACCAATTTAATGCCAGCACCTTTAAGTAATTCATGTGCTTGGCTACTCAGAGGCAATCATTGCTGATACTGTGTCCTAAAGGAGAGAGCATCAGGCACCTGTGGCCAATACATGAAACACATCACAGCTGTGCCAGTGCTAGCACCCAGGCCCCAATCCCGTCCGACAGCTTGTGTCAAGTTATTGATCTCTCAGTTGTCTCTGGGCATTTCTGAGTGCCATCCCTTATCGGGCAAGAGCTCAAGAGCAGACTCAGCTGCTGTGACCGTGCGTGTTCAACCTCTGTGACCGTGCCTGGTCAACCATTGTGACCGTGCCTGTTCAACCTCTGTGACCGTGCCTGGTCAACCACTGTGACCGTGCCTGTTCAACCGCTGTGACTGTGCCTGTTCAACCACTGTGACCGTGCGTGTTCAACCGCTGTGACCGTGTGTGTTCAGCTGCTGTGACCGCACCTGTTCAGCTGCTGTGACATTGCCTGTTCACTGTTGCACAGAAGATGTGGTGTCCCTGCCCAAACAGCTAATGGTCTCCTGATTGACTGGAGACTCCTTTTCATTCTGTCACTGTTCTCTAATGATGTTTGTTCTGTATTTGTCCCTGTCCACACACAGTGGCATAATGACTAGCATGATGCATTGTAACTCACAAAGACGTGCCTTCCAATAGGGTAAATACAGAAGAATCTATGTTGTCTAAGTCTGAAAGGCAGAGGATAGCTGAAGGGCTTGCCATTATTTTGATCTGTCTGGACAGCTCATTTTACCCATCAACAGGACATTTGGAACAGGGATGACCAAAAGAATGGTTCTCTAGCAAGAATCCCACTGCCTGTATCAACTCACTCAGAATTCAGAACAGTAAGTCTTTGCGGGTGGAGATGCCTTTGATGGTTGGTCAGTTAATATGCAGCTAAAAATGAGAAAATGCATCAAGAGTGCCCCTAGGGTCTGTTCCACAGGAACCCCAGAAAGGAGTGTAAAAGCTCTGTGGAAAAACTCTTCTGAGGGCTCCAACAGCCATAACTCATGGGGCGAGGGCAGTTTTCATTTATTGATCCTCGTGAACTAAAGGGTTTTATACAATTTCCCAATAATGACCACATCGGAATTGAATATTTGCTCTTTTTTAGACAGTTTCACAGGGGCCATGTAGAAACCTCTGAAAAATGATCTTCAATTTGACATCTTAGCATCTAGTTCACTAATTCTCTATCCCAGATTCATTCAGTGCCAATGGCGGCTGCTCTGGCATATTGGAACACAACAGGGATCAGGTGGTAGAAGCTCCATATACAGGTGAACAGACTGGGACCTGGCCAGCAGCAGCATGGCTTCCCCAAGCTCTTTATCTAGTATGTATGTACTATATTCCAATGGCACAGCTCACTATTACTATATATAAATATTACTAATGTATTTTCCTGTAATAGGCATGATTACTGGTGCATTATGTTCTTTTGAGGAGGACCTTAGGATATATAAACCAGTGAATCGAATGACTCTAACTGTAACGTGAGACGTGACAACTGATACAGTAAATGTTATGGAAATAGCTGACCTTATCACTTCTCCGTTACGTCTCTGCCGGATAGACAGTTGTACAAGCAGTTTCTGATAGACACTAATCAAACTATGCATAGAACACAGTCTCAAGCATTTGTTTTTATTACAGTACACATGCAATATTGTACTAAAATCTCATGTAAATAAGTAATGATTTCACTGATATCAGGTTAGTTATTATAATATTATTTGTGCAGGTAATTGCAAGCTTCACAAGAGTAACTGAAGCACAAAACATAGAGGCATATAATAAGGTGTTGTTAATTATTTGAAATATTGTATTATGTATGTTCATAAGTGGAGTGGCATGAAACGAGATGTGTCCTTTCCTCTCACACTCTCCTGTGATTGGTCTCATAGCCCCATGTGACACATCTGAACCAATCATACATGAGTGCACACTGTATGCAGTACTTCTCTGTGGTTTTTAACTCACCTCCACTGCCGCCTTGGCCCGCTCAAACTCCTCCTCCAGAGAGTGGTTTCTGGACAGGAAGGGGCCCCCCCACCTTCGATCTTTAGTCATGTGACCCTGACAGACAGACAGAGAGACAGACGCAGACATGAGGTCAGCCACATGCTGGGGGCAGTCCCAGCCTGGGCTGCACTGTGACTAGTCAAGGATATTGAGGGCTGAAAGCTTTGCCTCCAGTAGACACCCTGGTATTGGCTGCATGTCACTCTCACAACATCACACTAGCACTGTCAACAGTATTCAGTGGAAGATTCAGTGGCGTAGAGATACTGAACACTTGCTATTCTGCACATTAGATTACACCTATTCTGAATATGTATTTGCAATGTTTTTAAAAAAACTACAAACATTATTGATCATTAATTGGGTCTGATAATGTAAAATGAATGAAGGACTTCCTTCCTAAGTCTGATTATAAAGTTAATAAACAGATAATAAGCTATTAATACACAAAAATAAAAAAAGTAATACTATTGTTTTGTTTTGTGTACTACCTGGGTCATGTAAAGGTGACATTTTGCATGGTATCATTTCATTGTCATAATATGTAGTAATAATATTACCAATAACCTCCCCAATGGAATTTAGCACATCTGTGATATCTGATTAGATTGAACTGGCAGTGACCATGGCTAAGATATTTTAATTATTTTCTCAATATTTGGCAGACACTTTCATCCATGGTGTCTTGCAGGACATCAGAGATGATGGCACAGAACACGATTTGCAAATAAGCAAGTGGCTTATTTGTGGCTACATACATACACTACATGTATCTTGTTTCACATTTGTATGAATTAAATTAACTAAAAAAACATTGTAAAGAAAAATGCAACATTTGCCTAAATTTGTTTTTCAAAGGTAGGGACAAAAATGACTGAAGAGAGCTCAGTATCTGAGTTCTACCAGTATTTATCTGGCTGATGTATATGTGCAGTGTGTGTGCGTACATATGGATGCTGAACGTTGGCAACCTGTGAAACAGTAAGAAACAAAAGGAAATTCCCCCTCCCCAACCCACCCACCCACCCACATCACTACAGCTCTCCTCATTATGACAAATATAGCCTTTGTTTATTGGATTCATCACTTGAAAGACTTCAGTTTTTTTGCTGTAGTATGAGTTATTATGTTGGGAGCTGAGGTGGTGATGTTGGCTCTGTCTGCCGGGTAAGAGACTGTACTGGAAGAGGCTGAGCGGTAGGGTGAATAATGCATGAGCTATTACTCTAGGAATGACAGATAGCAGCAGCGAGGAGCTGTGAGCCGGTGCTCCGGTCTGAAGGAAAGCATTTGACATTTATACCCTACAGCAGCACATCAGAATCTCTCAGATCCCTCATGAGTTCTCCTGACTGGATGAGAGGGGCACATTTTGTTTCTAACCAATCAAAAGGCACAATGCTTTTATGCTCAGTGAAACATATACTGCACACTACTGTGGCTTTAACAATATATAAAATCCTACTGTTTCAATTTCAAAGATTAAAAGATACTAAGAAGACCATGTGTCCTCCACTAACATACAGTGGGTAAAATAATTAGTTAAAATAATTATAAGCATTAACATAAGGCTACTGTAACATACTTAATATATAATGCCATACAACAATGAGACAGTCAAAGGCGTAGTGCCCAATTCAGTGTAACCATGGAGTGAGTATATCATATAGTGATGGGGTGAGTATATTAACAGAATGGAGTGAGTGAGTGTATTAATGAACTAGATTGAGTGAGTATATTAATACCTAAAAATAATAATGATAACACCCAAACAACAATGAATTTTAAATTGGAATGTGTTCTTTTCATAATTTATGTTACAAAGGGGACTTTGAAAATTAGTTCAATTGAGATTGTTGTGTAAGCCACAGTGAAAAATAAAATGGCATTAAGTTTGCATTGAACTTGCATGAACTATGCTACACATAGTGTGCCAATAGTTGCAATACAATAATACTGATATTGACAGAATCATATAAATAAAAGACAATTCATCCATTTTCACTACATAAGACATCTGGAAATGCATTAATATGTTTAATATGTCATCATTAAACACTGATGATTGAGATTGATGGCTTTTCTTAAATCCTCTCTGCTTTAGCTAATGCCTGCTGGCAAGCCTGCCACACTATAGGGCTGACAGTTCTATTGACGAGCATGATGTTACCATAGAACCATTTATTATGACAAGGTGGTCAGCTCAGTGCACTCCACATTGCAAGCTCTGTCTGTGTCATCACTCAAGTTATGAATGTTCCAATTTGCTGGCTTGTTATGAACATTCTTGAAGATGCACAATTTAAAACAGAACACCTGGTCTAAAACAGAACACCCATAGTCAGTACTGGAATGCAGACACCACCAGATCATAATGTTACCAGCTAAAGCCTTCTAGGTGGAGGATAGAGGAAAGGGGGGAAAGCCACAGCTGAATATCTGGACATAACAGAGTATCTACATTATTGGTTATTGCTGGTTCTATAGCAGTGGTGGGGATAACATACATCAACATTAGCAAAGGTATTTTACCTGAGACACCGGAACTGCTTCCACCTCTACATGTGTATTGACTTCCAGTGACTTTTTGGTGACTGGGTCAGATGTGTACTCTGTAGACCTAAACAGAGAGAAAGTGCATCAGTAACAAATTTCAGTTGCAGAAACACGATTACTTTTTAAAACAATAACCATTGTCTTCAGAGTACACAAGGATTTTTTTACTTGGTTTGAAAGTGGATTATTGAGTATCTTGTGCTGTGTGATACATATAGTACAATCCCACTGCCCATTTCCTTCAAATGACCTTTTCAAAGATGCTACAAAGAGTTTTAAAGAGCTAAAACGTGACTGGCTTCATCAGCATAGCTCCATCCATCTCCCACTGCATAATTCCAGCAAACATTAGCGCTGATGTCATTTGGTCCATAAGTCACCATTCAAGGTAATGAGCCGAGCTGCCGCTCTGTCTCAGGGGCCGAATTGTTGGGAGCATAAAGCAGTCGGGCCTTAACTTCCAATAACATTATTTAAGGCAGTGTTACTTTGGGTCACAGCTTACACAACCCTTTTATCCTGGTGACGTAAAAACGTGAAAAATGTGCTCGCAACAAGAAGTGACAGTGCCACAGATAGGCTATTGAAAGGCCAAAGTGCGTCTGACAAAATCACTCACTTTTTCATTTGTCATTTCAAACAAAATCCGTTTTAATGGGATTTAAAGGTGAATATTACTCAAAGGTGACACATCAAAATTGAATTAGACATCGTGCATCATTCGCACCTGTCTTGAAAAACCAGTGCATTAATTTTGTGCTTGATTGTTCCGGTGTCAAAAGTTACATTGCAGATTCGGGTACACATCAAGCAATTTTGCATGTAATGTGACGATCCTCATTCAGTTCCCTTAACTGAACTGCCTAAACCACTTGGGGCTGAAGTGATTTGCAGCAATCAGGCTAAAAATATGAAACTTAAATCCACTGCAAAATGTCCAATGGAAGTCATGGTCTTAACCCTCTTGGTACTAGCATCTCTCTCTGTGCTTTGACACTGTACAGAATTGGCACTTTGCAAAAGAGGACTGTCTTTTGGCTGCTGTCCCCTTTTCTTGTCGAGACATGAACCGGCAGAAGGAAAATGCCCACCAGAGGAATTCGCTAGAGGAATGCTTGGAGGAGCACTTTCTTTCCGGCTTCCACTTCCTGCTGCCGTTCCTCTCAGGGTGAAGGTTCACCTCTTCCCATTTCTCCAAGGAGGACGAGATATTAACTGGAAGCAATTGGGGAGAAAAAGGGAACACTTTGTTTATTGCCAAGAGCAGGGAGTGTCTGCGGGTACATGACAAGGCATCGACTTCAGATGACAAATGAGGCCTTGGGGGGACCAATCAGAGCAAGAGTTTGGATAAAAACAACCAGTGCCAGTAATTTGTTTCCTGTTCCTGTGTACAGAATTAGGATAAATGCAAAGGCTAAGGGGTAAAAAAAGAGAAGTACACTGCAAAGAATGTCCATTTCTAAGCCTTTAAATTATATTATCATCATATATAGTGTATATATACAGGGGATAGACTAAATAATGGAAATATTAAATAAAATTGTATTATGATGAAACTAAATAGCAGTTAAATAGAAGTCTGCATGTTTCATATTAATGCTGATACCAATACCAATACCAAAACATATCAATATATTTCTGCTATGAAGACATTTGAAAATCAACACCTCAATCTGTGACTTTTTAAAGGAACATGAGAGGGTATGAAATAAGTCAAATAGTTAGTGTCTGAATTACAACCACATCAGCCACAGAAATGGCAAAATTATTCAATGTACTAAGGGGATCAGTGTCAAAAATCATGATGGCACATGCAAAACAAGGAAAACTGCAGCAGGAAGGAGGAACAGTAGTCATAAGTTATAGCTCACCAACAAGGATAGATGACAGAATATTTATTTATAACAGGATATTTGCTAAATTTCATTAGCTTCACAAAGCTGATATTTATGCTATTCAGAAACAAGTTGTAAACAAAAACCCCAGTGTAATGAGTACAAAACCTCAACTTCTAAGCAGGGGAAGAAAGTAATATGATCTTTTACGCTTTTTTCCTGTATCTGAATGGGTGTCTGTTTGGAGACTTCCCAAATGAACCTACAATTCCTTCATGCAACCAACATTGTCTGTTCCCAATCGTTAAACATGGTGGTGGATTAGTTGTGGTAGGGGCAGCCATCTTGGGAGTCATTAGGGATGATTATTACTCTGCCTAGTAGAATTGCAAACAAGAAATACAGAAAGACATTTTAAACAACCAGATGCACCCTATGGTGCAAACATTGTTTCATTAAGATGTTCCCATATTCCAAGATGATAACACCCCAATACAGACAACTAGACAGATTCAAGAGTGAGCAACAGCAAGTCAAACATACCTCCTATGGCCTCCCTAAGTATCAGATCTAAACATCATGCAACCTTGAAATGAAAAACAATTTATTTATTAATAAATATTTATATATTGTTTGATGTTTCCATCAAATTGTCTACCCCCTGTACAAATATATAATACTGTATAATCATATATGCTAAAAATTTTCACAACCCAAGTGTAGAGTTAGCTAACTTGCCTATCCTGTGCATGAAAGGCATTAAATGCCAAGCAGTCCTTTGATAAAATCAGGTTAAATGAGCATGTGAATGAATACCCAGCCATGGATGAATAATACATCTGCAAGCACCACAGAGCTATGGCTATTTGGGGAAGCCTAATCCTCCTAACCATGAATGCCATGTACAGTCCCAGATTCAACTGAAGGGCAATTTGCTTATGTCCTTAATTTCTCCTTAGGAAACAGAACCAGTGGTTCCATCAAAGACAGAGGCTATGTTGTCACAGGTTAGAGCTCGACAACCATACTAAGTAACCACACTGGATGCTGCTGTATGGCTGTCCACATGCATGGGCTTCCGTGGACTAAACACAATCGATTTTGGATTGATACCAAAAATATCAATACTGTGATTTTATTTTTTGTATCAACATCTCCCCCTAAAATATCCATTTCAATCTTTACTAGAATTGTTTTTCCCCTCTTGTTCTCTTATTATATTCTCATATAGCTTATCTGCTATATGTCTAATCCTGTGCCTTCACAGTTTTAAGTTGAACACAACTGACTAACATTTCTACAGCTTGTAACTTAAGTACACTGGCTGTGTTCTGTAGCATTTATTTGCTTGGCAGATGTTCTTATCTAGAGTGACTTACATTCTGTATCTAACCTTTTTAGAGATCATCAGTTTATACATCTTCCTACCTACTGATGCAATTCAGGATAACTTCCCTGTCTAACGCATAAGGGCACAACAGCAGTGCTTCAGCTTAGAATGAATCCTGCAAATCTGCAACTTTTAGGGGGACAGAAGGAGTTATTTAACCTTGACTCCACAATAATACAGGTGAAACCATTGTAGTTATTTCTACACATGTAGCTCCTAGGTACCTGAGTCCAGTGACACTCTCTCTGGGTTCCGACAGCTGGTCTGCTCAATGTCCACCTGGATCAGCTCTGTCTCATCCGGCTTCCTCCTGTTGGGGGTGCCCCTCAGGCTATCACTGCGTGACAACAGCGGGCTCTTCTTCTCCTTGCTTTTCCTCCTCTCGATGGGCTCGCTGAGGTCCACCAGGTCTAGGGCTGTGGACAGAACTGCACAGAAACAAAATCAGTTTGCATTTCCAACGTGTCCCTGCTGTCTGCCCTGATGCCCTGACACTCTGGCCCCCAAGTGACTCAGCCGGTTAGAGCACTGAATGCAGGCTGAGCCCAATGGCTTGGTTCCAAAACCAGCCGTGTCATCTGCTGACAGTGACTGGGAGACCACAGCAGTGGAGCAAATTGCCTTTATCGTGGCAGGGATTAGGGGTGGGTAGGTCAGCCAGGGTCACCTTGTCACTCAGGGTGGCATGCATGTGTGCTGCAGGATTGCATTCGCTGCACCCTGAACATCTGTGCAGAGGCTGCCATAGGATATGAGTCTAATGTATAGTTTGAAATTCCAAATCAGAAGAAAAAAAAGGGCGAAAGCATAAAGGAAAAAAAGAAATCTACTGCTCCTTTGAAATGATCACATTTTCTGTACCCCTCTGAACTGCTGGTGTTTAGGTTAAGGGTAAAAGATACCTACCTCACTGATCACCATTCCTCAGGTTATCAGTCTACTATTATGCTTTGATAGTCTTAATATAAAAAGACATGCTGGGCATATTGTAAATTGTTATAGCAGAGAGTCAATTAAGCAATTTACAACAGGACTACTACACTGGCAAGGACAGCATCTTTCTTTTTCTGTTTTTAGTCATCTCCCCACTTCATTGCCATTGATGGTTTTTTTTCCTCTACTTGATCCTAAATTATCATACTACATATAGCCTCTGAAGCTGTAAAATGATGCTAGGTTATCATATTTCAATATCCTAAATGGTCTCAAAATGAGAACCTTGCATTTAAACTGCACTGATGTTAAGGAAATCAATTTGAGAGCATCACCAGTGCCTGTGCTGATGCAAATGCTGCTTCCTTTCAGCTAATTGATTTCTTTAAATTGCAATGATGCACGGAATGGAAAGTGAGCCATAATTTAATACAAGGGCCCACACTGCAAATCAGCCTGAAAAAAGAGAATCATTTTGACATCAGAAGTTGACAGAAAAAAGCGCTAGCAGTGTTTTCCCATATAATCTCATTAGAGCACTACAAAAGTGTGTAGACACTTATTATACAAAAACATTTATTTAAAGATGACAAAAATTTTGAATATGAAAAAATGCAATCATGTTTCCTTTGAAATGATTTAAACTAACCCGCTCTCCAAACATACCCATCGAAGAGCCCGCTTAATGAAGATGTGTTTCCAGAAATCAAATCAGAACATTTTTCTTTCGTGAATGTTCGACACTGACACCATACAGTAATGAATAGACCACCATTTCTTCGCACAAAGAGGAAAGCACTTGTAATGCAATCTTGAGGTAATTATATTTTTGGCATTTTTTGATATCTCCGCGCTCTTCAGACGATAAACTTAATTAAAAATCCAAGCAAGCACATGGGAGATAGAACTGGTTTATCCGGAGTGCCATCAGTGTCAGAGTGTCCCTGAAGCCATATGGAAAGCTTGCAGCCTGTTTGTTAGACAATTGAAGGATTATAATTAAATCATTCAGATACGCTCACTGTTCCTTCTTTCAGACACATTTTATTAGTAAAAGTCTTTGTTGCAATATTGTAATGTTGACATTTCAACACATAAAACCTTTATTGGTAGCTGGGTGCAATCTTATAACAATAACTGTGAACTGGGTACTGTGTATAGTGGCCATTTTCTTTCGGAAGAAATATTTGACAAGTGATCCTGCTACTAAGCGCTGATTGAATCAAGTTTTAATTAAGAATTGAAATGTCATACATGTACAAAAAGCATTTATTAATTATTATTCTGGCATTTAAAAATACAAGTCCACTATAGTTTCAGTATTTCAAAACAGACTAAAGATCATTTTCCAAAGGAGGCATTGTTTTGGGTCAGACATTTAAATGACTGTCTTTTTGGATCAGATCAATCCTGTTGAGATTCACCAGCAGAGCATCAAGCACACTCTGTTTGAGCCCCAAGGTTTTAAAGTAAAAACAATGAGTATCCACTAGCATAAGGACAACCCATGCTCTGGTCCCAAGAGAGGATGTATTTACTGTCTTAGAAAAAAACGCTTTTTTCTTTTTCAGATGGTGGCCATCAGATTACTAGACTACTTGGAATAGTTGGCTGTAGTTTACACACCACTTTTGTTACAAACCTACCTCTGACAGACCCAAGGGAAGTTGTTTAGAACAATTTCTAAACAGGTCTCACTTCAGCTACGCTGGCCACGTCACGCCAAGGTGCCGACCGGTTCTCTGATCGTAGCTCATGGTAGATATTATGTGCAATGACACCAGCATGCAGAAAAGCGTGAAAGCCAGAGGGCTGGATACATAAATAGAAAATGAAGGCTTGGGAGAGTTACCTGCTGTGTTGGAGGTCACTGGGCGAGCAGCTGCATCGCACTTGGTCTCTGAGAGGAAGTCATCGATGGAGGGGCTCAGTAGGGGGCGACTTTCTTGTTGCTCGCTCACCAGCTGGGAATGGAAGTAAGCAAGACCATATTAACAGTAATATTAGAAAGGAATATTTCTCTTTCACTCTTTTGCAGGGTTGGACAGAAGTATGTTTTTATTAATATCTATCTATCTATCTATCTGTCTATCTATCTATCTATCTATCTAACCATATCCAAATGCATAGATAGATAGATAGATAGACAGACAGACACTATATTGAACAATATTTCTTGTTCTTGACAGTCTTCTGTTGGTGAGAAGTAAGAGAGAGAGAGAAGGAGCTCAGCAATGAGGGCCCAGTTTTGGTAAGCACAATATTCATAAATTGCTCTCTGGCTCTCTCACAAAGTGTTTATTCAGCCATATAGAGAGTTGCCAAAGAAGGCTGTTGTGTGTCTATGTATAATTGGGCCCCAGATAAAAAAAAAAAAAAAAAAAAAAAATCACACCCCATCACTCTTTCCCACATAAAATTTTCTCCAGAGACAAGTAAAAACAATACTTCTCAGCAACCTCTTGTGAGCAGCTTTATTCTGCCAATGTTTTTATCCATGAACAGAATCCAGCCTGCTCTGTGTTGCTGTTTATATGACCATTTTTAATGAAACAAAATATGTCACTCATCACAACACTGCACCACCATTGTTGTGTCATCTAAGGTGACACTGTCACAGAAAACATGACCATACTCCTGTCTGTTCTCCAGAGCTTTGCTCATGGGCAGATTTAATGAAGAGAGGAATACAATTAATTAGCAGGCATGACGTTACACACAGGCGTGAGATGAGCTACCTTGCACTTCACTAATGAAATGTACAGCACAGCTCAGGGATGCTTTGACACGCCAATGCATGCTGAAGCTAGTCTTAGGAGCAACAGATGTTCTAGCCATGCTCTTTGAATCCAGTGGCCTGTTTGGCTATCCAACATTTACACTTCACTAGAAAACATCTAAAACCAAATCAAAACCACTTTCCTGAATGTTAACCCATTCTACTCCTTGACCTGCTGGTGTAATAGACATGAAATCGAAGGCTGAATAAATGGCCATTTTCAAGCCTGGAACAAAAGTGGTTTTAATCACTGAATGAGAAATCTCACCCCAGTGGCAGCTTTTCAGATTTGTCATGGCTCTTGACTGAAATGTCAAAGAGTTGTAAGGGACTGGAAGGCACTGTAGGTTATTTGCTATGTATGTTTTCAACTGATTAAAAATGAATAAATCTCTTTCTGTAACAAAATAGACCATATTCATCTTATAAGGAGGACCTTAAGAGATTCAGAAAGAACAAGAAATCCTACTGGATAGTGGCCCTCTAAGACAATAGTACACCCTGATAAAATGTCTGATTACCCACTTTTCCTCATGTTTTTTGTTTTTTTTATAATACACATGATGCTGATGATAAGCTGCTACAACATATAATATGAATCTAAAAAACTTGCAAAATTCTGCTAAACATGCTTTGTATGACTTTTTTGCATGTTTTACCATGTTATGCGACCACATTCTGCAGACTGTTGTTTTAAGACCAGAATGACATTTGCAGGTCATTGTGAGAAGTTCAAGGACATCCCAATAATTGCCTTTGCAAGCATGTGACCAGTCCATGATCCCCCCACCAATTTCCAACCTGTCAGTACTGTTCTGTCACCCAGGCTGCATAATCATGAACTTTGGGAGGTGCGATAAAGCGGTCACCCTAAAGGGACTACCAAAGGCTGAAAGGAACTGAGAGCAGATGACAAGCTGAGCAGCAATATAAGCAAAAGGAGTGAAGAAGGTGACTGAGACTTGCAACACACGCCCACACATTTCCTATGCAGGGGATATCCCATTGAGCTATGGAAGGAGCAGGACTGGCTGTTTAATATCATGACAGAGGTAGTCTGAAGTTGCCCAGGAACTTCAAGCTGCCTAATATGCAAACAATATGTGCTAATGGTCAACTAGCAGTCCGTTAACAGTTAATACAAAATATGGAGCAGTCGACTTTTGGTGTTGGGCGTTTCACAAAGGAAAAATATCCCCCTGTTGTAGTACATACCACCATTTCTGTGGTATGTAATTGACTGTCAAATAAACTGTCATGAGATTTGAATGAGATTTGCGGCAGAGTTTCCAGGGGTGCGCTGTGTCATGGAAGCAGGGACAGCTTGTACACAGATAACTATAAAAATATACTTAATCCTCTTCCCTAATCGCCTCTGTCTGACTTGACGAGGACATGCTGCCATGGTCATTCACGTTGACAGTCAAATCTGACAAGTCGGTGTGAGGGGTTCCACAATCCAAGAATGGAAGAAGTAAAAATGTGACCTCAGCGTTATATACTGTCTAAGGACCTACAGAGGCATTGTCTGCTGTACAGCACATTAAGTGTTTTTATGGTTTTACTAATATATCTTTAGCATTAGCAGCTAGCAGCAGATCCGAGTGTTACTCTGTGTTTGGCAAATGTATGGATTAGGAACAAGGAACAAGGAACATGTAAGCAGGTTTGTAGGTTGAACTTCAAAGGTGGAACCATTCTGTTGTACCTGTGAGAAAGGTACTTCACCTGATTGTGGTCATAATGCCATCTGCTATGAGTAACTCAGAGTACCAGTAATGTCAGTCAGCCTATATGCTAACTTCTCAGAGGACCATTTATTCATTTTCAGTACTTTACATTCAAAACATTAATGAACTCTATTGCAATTAGTTTTCCTGTTCCCCATTAGGGTAATGATTTTTGCTAGTAAGGAAGATCTTTAAGCTTGCAATTATGTGGGCGACCAGACATTCAGGTTATAGTGTCTCTAAGTATTTGAACCTGTGTCTTAAATTGAATGGTGATGCAGCTCAGTTGCCTTCATCCTTTCCTCCTGTCACCAGTTAAATGTCAGCAGAACTCTGCTAGGCTGCTCGATGATTGATGCTCCTGAATGACGCTGACAGAGCCAAGCTGTCTGTTCATTAATGGCTATGCTAGCTATAATACTAGCTAAACTAAACTCTTTGAACAGAGATTCATTGCTTGCTTTGTTTTCATTTAAATTTATTCACCTCTATTTAAAAATGTAACTTTTTATCACTATAATTGGCAGTAAAAAAAATATGGCCTTTATGTAATGAGGTGAGGATTTTCAACTGTCTTTCCATTCCCTGTCAGCTAATTGGACAATTTTTTTCAATTCGTTCAATTAAAAGATATCTGCTCTTTTGGTACTGCTGTAAAAGGTTCACTGACATTAATGGAAGTTATGAGGGGGAAGGCCACCGGCATTTTAATTAGAAAAGAGCCCTCAAAGTTAGACCACAGGGGGGCTCTTGTTCCTGAGAACAGAGAGAGAGAGAGAGAGAGAGAGAGAGCGAGAGAGAGACCAGTCCTCTCACCAGACTTGTTTTATTTATTCGCTGCAGGAACAGTTTGCTTTTTTCAAGGTTGGGGGATTCAAGCTCTCTTGGGGGCAGCTCTGCGCAGACGGAAGAAGGAGATTAGCGATGGGGCAGCGCGGAGATAGGTGGTTCGGTCAGCATTCTGCCCTGGGTAAACAGAGAGGCAGCTCTACCTAACGTACCTGCAATATCAAACGTTTCACTGCAGACGCTCAAGAACAAGCTCAAATACAGCTGACAGACATTTAGCATTTCATGCTTCTAACCTTTGTATTGACTGACATATTTAACTTGTACTCTGTGTCTCAAACATTGTGTGTTTAAACATTGAAAGAAACTGAACCTGATTTTCTATTCAACACTGAGATGATGCCTCTCTGTTCTTTAGTGGAAAAGGTTCAGAAATCAGTATTTTGCAGATATTTTCCCTGCACACTTCTCAGCATAATGTTTCAGAAACAGTAGTCAGCCTTATCCCAAATATTCAGAATAGGATTAAAAAGCATAACTGTAGTTTGATTGCTGCACCGGTGTCCAAACTGGGTTTTCCCATAAGCAGCGCATGTAGTGCGTGGATCAGGACAAGAAAATAGTGCTGGTTGAGCTTAAAACCTTGGCCTTGGTCCTGAAAGAAGTATTATGGCTTTGCACAATTTCTTTTTGTGCATTTGTCAAGAGAAAGATAAGAATGAAGATGATGCTGCAGTAGGACATTCCTCCCTCTAAATAAACCTTGCCAGTTTGTGCTCACTCAAGATGTTGATTCGGGATTATAAGACATAGCTTTGAATGAAAAATGTCTGCCACAACATTTAACCTTTTTTCAAGAGGTTTCCCCAGAGAATGATCCTGAGATGTCCACAAACCAAATTAAATATGATAAAAGATTTGGAGGGGGATAATCTCCACTGATCCAATCTGTTTTAGCATCAGATAAAACTGAAATACCCTCAACTCCTAAGCCTTTGGAAATGAATCAGATTCCTTTAATGGCGTCATTCCTTAGATTCTGGTTTAAAACATTGATATGTCTCTGTAGTTGTTTCTGTATAAAGTCAATCAATACTGTATGTCAGAGTGCTGTCACTCAGCAACAACTTTCTAGACAGTGACAGAAATCAAACACAGCAGTGTATCAAATGGTTGACTCTATTCTCTGTTTAACCCTAATGTACTTAGTTCTTTTAATAACACGTTGAAATTGTATGTATATTATTTAGTTTGTAAATTTTTCCTTAACATCAGCAATCATGTTTATAATGTACAAAAACCAACGAAAAGTAGCACTTACAAAAACTCGTTGCTCAAAGTTAAGGACAGAGTGCACTGCAGTTACATTGCAGCTTCAGACGATCTAACATTGATTTGCTTTGCTTTGGAGCGCTGGCCTGGAGAACATACTCTGCTTGTAAAGATTCAATGAGTCAACTGACTGTTTCAGGGAGGCATTTGTACATAAACCTAAAGTCTGTGCTCCAAGGCCTCTGCCAATATGGTCTCTTTGAGAAGGGCTAGTTATTAAATGATTTAGTTGCATAGTGCAGAGGGAACATGTAAAGCCATCCAGCCCATTTGGTCATTGATCAGAGGATTTATCAGTGTTCAGTGATTAAAGCATCCTGCCGGTATGCAACATGCTCCCAGCTCATGTGACATGCAAGTGCTCGATACAGCTCTCAGATTGGGAAAGGATTTTAGCCTTCTCTCTGTAGACTTTTTTGGGAACAGTAACATAAAGTGCTGACCAGCTGTTTGTTGTAAACATGCTCCAACAATGTGTTCATGGGGTTTTCTTATTTCACACCATTAATCCCTGAATTTGTTCAACATTTGTCCTTGACTTTTACTAACAAAAATGCCTTTTTTTACTATAAACTGTTCATAAAGTGAAACCTTAATGCCTACATTTAATTTTGAGCCAAAAAAGGATACATGTTGATTAAATCTAGACGTTTTGGTTAGTTAAACATATGCGTGTCATAGTCAGACTAAAATTCAATGGAGGACTAACTGCACTTTTATGAGACTGGATTCAATAAGAAAAAGCCTGCAAGGACCCATCCTTAGATTATGTTACATTTTATTTTGTTAATTCGCTGAGACATATTCATCTTACATGTTACCCATTCATACAGCTAGATATTTACTGAAGCAATTTTGACCAGGAATACTAATGAATATGAATAGGAATTCTGATAATATAATGTACTCATCTCCTTGGGGTTCCTGACACTGATTGGTCTTGATCTATGGCAAAATTACACATTTGGGTAATCATCTTGTCTAAACGTGTGACATGCAATGTCTGAAAAAGGGTTTGGAAAATAAGATCACAGTTGCTTTGTTGTAGATTGTAGATGCTGTTAAGGGAACCCTGAAGTGGCTGGCTCATAAGAAAAATATATATTGTGTGTATATGTGTGTCTCCAGGGAGACTGATGCATTATAGATTTAAAGGCCATTACATGTTGTTAAAGTCAACCTTTGTGAGCCATGCTGGCATAATAATAGACAACTAGCGTCATGCAACAGAGTTTACCTGGCAGCACATTTAACATACATGCAGATGTATGTGCATACATAGACCTCAGTGTTTCAGTTCAATGGTGAAAAGAGAAAAAGGGCCCTTTTAAGATTTTACAAGCTGGAAAGACTCATACAAAGTGTGTAATTGCTGTAAGCCATAGAGCAGAAACACATGTATACATAAAAAAACATAAAAGCCATGTAATTCAAACGTACATAGACACGTATTTAGCATGTAACTGAATCATAAAATTCAAAGCACAAGTTACATAAAGGAGCACAGCCCTACAGTAACCTGAGGATTACAAAATGGTAAAAATTTGGATAGTCTGACTGACCTAGGATGCCTGATTCACATTTGGTGAAAATGATGATTAAAAAACATGCTGGTAAGAATCATTGGATGTGGTACAAATTCAGCCATGATGAAAGTACTGTAACTTTATATATATACCACTCACAGATGCAGTTATTGTTAAATATTTTTAAAATAATTTTGCATAGTGTTTGATTTTAACATAGTGTTATTTATAACAAACTATTAATGATCTTTATTTGAATAGCATCTTTCTAGTAGAAAGTGTTACAAAATAACACAAAATCAAATTTAAAAAAAAATAAAAAGCCAACATGTGCGATATAGCATGCAAACTGTGCTATTATAAAAATACCAAAAAATACAGTTATTGCTGTTTTCTCTGAAATCATGTGTCACAGAGTATGTTTTCACAGAGACTTACTCATAATTACAGTCATTTTTAAAAGATATATGTCACACATATTCATCAGGAACAACTTCCAGACAAATGAAAGATAATAAAGCATCTTTTTGGGTGATTGGATTATATTGCTTTGGCAATGTACTTTTTTAACTTGGTGTATAAGGAAGGGATTACACCTGACTGTAAGGATGACATTATTGATATACCGTTTTCGATACGATCAATTTGCATGTTAACCCTGGTGTGTTAAAGTGAATATTGTGTTGGGTTACATGGTACAACTAATAGACTGGACTATCTATGAACAAAAGTTACAGGAAATAGTCGGGTATTGAACCATCCAGTAAATGTTAAAGCATACTTCATAAGAGCCACTAAATCAATGTCAAACGTCAAATATGACAGCAGAGGTTTAAAAAAAACTTTTTTAAAGATTGAAACAAGGATTCCTGGTCTTGAATTGGTTGATTGAGTTAAAACCATGGGAAATGCCTAATTAAATACTATCCAATAAAAGAAACCAAACACATTTGCAGCTTTTCAAAATTTCTAGTGAATCCATTGACAATGTCAATGCAATCACAAACACAGCCTGATTTAAAGCCAACATGTACACAAACAAGCCATTTGGTGAGAAGCAATCGCAATGCAGTGTATGGCAAAGAGCACATTGGCAAGCAGGAAACACACTTGAGTCTACTATACGCACACTACAGTCGTGCAACTTATTGCTGAAGCAGACAACACAGAAATACACAAAATCATATTTGCATCTACATAGCGCAAGGGGGCATAGGAATAAATTACTCATCATTTAATCCCATGCAAGCAGAAGTTGCATTTTAGGAATGCATACATCAAAAGGCAAGTTCAGCTGCTTATGAGGTGTAAAAGACTTTCTTCCATTCTGTCTGACCTTCTAAGGTAATGTCACAAACACCTCTCCCTATGTCATTATCCAATCACAGTGAAAAAGGAAAACCCAACTGTGAGGCAAGAAATTTCAAAAGTTTAAAAGTTGTTGTAGAATGACATGATGATGAAAAATTCAACTTTGTTAGCCATTATAGCTTAAATCAGGTGGGGGAGTCTCAAACAGCAATTGATGATTATTATTTTACTTTTTAGCAGAGATAAGGTGACTGCAATCAAATATATTTAATTATGGCACAAAGATACCAGATGGCTGAAACCACACGCTTGTGTGATTCAGAGGTCAGCCATGTTTAAAGCTACTAACTTCTTCAAAGGAAAAATATGACTTTCGTACTAAACAATGCAAAAAAAAAAATAAATAAAAAAAAACTAACCAAAGTTGCTCAAACGAAAATTGTATGTTTCAAGGCTAGACTGAATCTTTATTTTATACCCCATAAAGCAGCTCACAAAACAAAAGAAAAAGGAAAAGAAAATACAAGGAAAGAAAAACAGCCTATAATATTTTATAGCTTTTCATTAGATGTTGTATTTATGGTGAAAGAAAAGGTTAGATATGAGATGTTTAAAGCCTTTTTAAAAATTGACTTTATTGACACCAACGAGGAAGTACTTCCTGTTGGGTAATTGCAATGGTTCCGCCCACCTTGGTTGTCACGGTGAGGAGTGGGTTTCCTTCTGAAGACGCTTTACTTGGCATCTCCTTCAGCATCATGGCAACAGCCTTATCTGCGGCCCTAGAGTCTTTCCCCTACAACAGGGAGATCAACAATGACTGATGTCAGGACAATACGTTCATTTATTCACTGTTTTTCCCCCAAGGCCAGCCTTAAAAACCTTAAACGTTACTATACTCATTGCTAAGATACCAGTGGTATACAGAGAGGATGTCTTTGGATCCGATTTCTTTGCTTTCATCTGACGTGGGCATCACAGTTGTTCAACTTCACAGCATGTGTTGACAATGTGAGACATCGAGACTGCAGGAATCCAGATATTTCACACCACATTCTACTCTAAAGTGTCTACCGCAAGACACAAAAAGTAAGCGGCAAAATATATTTACACAAGAGGCAGCTTGTCGCTGACTCTCACTGAACCGTTTTCAGTAAATAATTGAAAGCTGAACCATCAAAACAGAATAATCAAACTTAACGTGTGTTATAACTGATTGATGGTCTTGAGCATTCCAATTACACAAATTTAAGACACAAACCATTCTGCTATAACAAAGAATGCATCCTACTCAAAGGAAGCTGTCATCAATAGTTTATTCAGCCTTTGGGGAGTTCTTTAAAATAGCAGAAGGGGCTAAACTGACTACAAAATACACAGCACCTGCATTCACAATAAATCCAGATGCAAGCTGTAAGTCATTTAGTCTACATTAAATCTCTGGGGGCTGTCATCTCCTCCAACAGCTTCTCCGACCACTTCTATGTGGAGGATACTAAACTCTTTCTGTCATTTCCTCCCACTGACAATAATGTATGTAACTGGATGATCAGCACACATCTCAAACTAAATCCTTTCAAAACCAAACGTCTCTACATCCCAGAAAGGTCTCCATGACTTACCCCTCTACCTCAACAACACGACTGTGTCATCATCCCAGAGTGCCATGAGCCTGGGATGGTGGTAGAGCCTAATCTGTCTTTCTCCCCCAGTACAGCAGCAGTGACACAAAGCTGCAGACTCCTGCTCTACAGCATCCATACAATTTGTCCATTTCATACAACTAACTGCAAACCTTTTGGTTTAAGCCTTGGTACTTTCCAGACTGAACTATTGCAACTCTATTTTGGGCTGGTCTCCCAACAAGTGCCATCAGACCTGTCCAGCAGATCCAGAACGCAGCTAAAAATTGCTTCAGCTCATCTGATCCGATGTCACACCTCTCCTCATCTCTCTACACTGGCGGCCTGTCATAACTGGGGTAATATTCACAGCTCTGGTTCCAGCCTACCAAGCTGCGACAAAAAAACTGCACCCCCATACTTACAACGTCTCATCATACCCTGCTCTCCTGCCTGACCGCTTCACTCCGCTACCTCTGGACGCCTGGCAGTGCCCTCCCGGAAGCGCCACTCATCATGATCACCTTTCATTCTTTCACACTTCCATATCCTGCCCCCGAGCGGTGGAACGAGCTCCCACCTACTGCAGGATTGCTGTCCATTACGTGTTGCAGGCTAAAAACCCACCTATTCAGAACACACCTGGGCTCTCCATTCTGCGACACCTCGCCCTCCTAACTTGATATGACGTAGTAGCTGTGAAATTGACCTAAAAGACAAAAACCTGGTGACACCTCAAGCTTTTGCCTAGTGGTATTTAAGGCTGTATGGCCTAATCTTAATGTTGTATGTCCTCTGACAGAACTTAATCCTGTTGTGGCAATGCTTGTCACAAAGGCACTACATTTCAAGGATGGCATTAATGTTTCAGTACCTCTACAGCTAACTGCCAAACCTGTTGAAAGTACTTTTATAAATTCCTCTGTATAAGAGCATCTAACAAATGACTATATGCAAATGTTAAGGTGAACCAGTGACAAAAACAGTAATTAGTGAGTCGGCAACAGCAAATGCATTAATTGCCGAGGAAGTGTCTGGTCGCTAGTGGGTCAGACTTTAGATGTAGGGTATAATCAAGCATACTCTTAATAGCTCAGCATACAGGACTGCAGATCCCTTTTAAGTGCTGTGAAGGTAAAGGATTTACAGTGGAAGTCACTGCTTAAGGGTTATTATCTTAAGTCTCATTTGGCATTATGGCCGATTTAGGATGCTGAGTTGCAGAGAAAGAGCCACAGAAAGAGGGATTAGGGATTATCAGTGAGAACCTGATTAGGACAGCTGGGTTTAAATCCATCAATAAGGGCCTCCACAGATTTCACACATTTTAAGATGAAGCCATCATTTCAAATGACAGATTGGAGAACAGGGCATCTACAGAACACAGGAGGAGTGGCTGCCTCAGAGGATGACAGCAAATAAAAAGAGATATGTCTTCCTTCTCAATGACTACAACTTGGATTAAATTAATTTTTTACTGTTTCTCTTGCAATTTTTCAAGGGATTTAATTTACAAAAATTATATTTTAGCTTGCAGAAAAAAAGATTTTGCATGAAACAACAGCAGCAAAAATCCATGTAGACTAACACTTTAGCCACTGCTAATAAATTCTGTAAAACTGGCCTTGCCAGACAATGTGTTTCAGTAATTAAATGTTGTTGCTTATCACTGATGTCTACATGTGTCAGTTCATCAACACTGTAAATAAATATAATAAACGTCTTTTGAACAAATATGGTGAGCCTTGCTCTTTCTGGGTTACGATGGGACTGAAATGCAGATAGACAATTACAGCACTCCAAATGTTGAATCACCTTCCTCTGATTATGAAAATGCATGTAGCATAATTAGGAAATTACTGAAAAATTTCTTTTCCTTCTTCAAAGATGTTAAGTTTGTAATAAACAACAGTGATTGAACTGTGATAAACCTTGGGATACCCAAAGATACTGTTTTAATCATCTATGAGTACTGTGTTTGGAACAACCTGATTTGAGGATCTTGACAAATGTGCTGTAACATTTTATATGGAGTATGGATCAAATGCCAGATCATTACCTTTTCAGTTTTAGAATACATACTGCTTATTCTGGTCTCCAAAATGCTGCTCAATCTATTCAAATTGGCCATTTCAAAATACTCCATGGGCGCCATTTTGGTTTTTAATCAATCTTCGCACCTGACTAGCGTTAAGTACCCTGTTTACTAACTCCACAACATATCACTTCCGTTACTATTTAGGCTCTGTGTCTCTGCTCCCTGCCAATGTGCACGCAGAGACACTGTGTGCACAGCTGTTTGTGAGGAGGGGAACGAAGAGTTGGACCCTTCCCCTTGCATGCTGGAGGAGCCAGCACACCTGGGAAAAAGGAATGTAATTGATTACATCAAGGTGCGTCGGGTATGAAATCTCTTCTGTCCACAGTGAGAAGGAGGAGGGAGTGAGAAAAAGAGATGGCAAAGAGGATGGTGAAACGAAAAAGCCATGCTATGACCATAAAAAGGAGTATCATCCTGTTTTGTTGTTTTAGTGTTATTGTTCCAATTCATTGTTTCATTTTAAAGCCCCACTAGGGTGAGCCTGGAGGAGTGTTTCTTTGGTGTATGGAGGGCTCTAATTTACAGCACTATAAACGCTAGTCATCAGACCAGAAAACTTTGCTTCCGACTTCTCTCATTACTGCCGAGCAGTGTGAGACAATTGCAAATGCTGGGCTTCAAAAGTGAAGGGAAAAGTAATCCTCCTGAAACAGGGATTGGATTAGTAATTTTACTGAAATTGGGATTGGCCTCACCTGTCGATCAACAGTAACTAACAGTGATTTGAACAACCTTTGACCTTTATGTAGAATATTACTAGCCTACTGAAGTTGTGCCTGCAATAAATTTGTGTAAGTGTAGTTTTGCTCTGCTCTAAACTATATGTGGGCAGTGGTCACTGTCAGCCAGTGTAAA
This sequence comes from Megalops cyprinoides, assembly GCF_013368585.1. Classification (NCBI taxonomy): domain Eukaryota; kingdom Metazoa; phylum Chordata; class Actinopteri; order Elopiformes; family Megalopidae; genus Megalops; species Megalops cyprinoides. The sequence continues at coordinate 16,867,873 of NC_050602.1, read as the reverse complement.
CCACTGTAAACTGTGCTGCCTTACTGTTCAATTGTCATACAGTCAGCAGAGAGACTATAATTACATCATGTGACTTCAGGGTGAAGCCCCCTCCTTCCTCTTCAGGTGTCCTTCATGTCCTCTGTAGGTTGCAGTGTTAGTTTCAGTGTTAGTTCCATCTCTCCACTCTCTAATTTCCAGTGTTTAGTTTGAGGTGATACCATAATTTTGTTCATTTTGGGAGGGCCTGTTTTCCTTCTTGTTTGCTTCCATGCCTTCTTGTTTGCTTCCATGACTAAAGCTGGTACATGTTTTGAGGGCTGTTTGGCCAATACTTTGTGTCATCATGCAAATGGTCCCATATTCCAACAGGGAGTTTTGAAAATTCCATGTTGGAGAACATGCTGCAGGCACAGTTTGTAATCTTTCATTTGTAACATCCCATGGAATTGTTTCATTTTGCTAAACATTGAGCATTAAAAGTTTTTTTTTCTTTTTTTAAAACAATTTCCTACCATTAGGGTGAACAAAAGAGTGAATTGGCCACAGCTGGTCAGATGTTATGAGAGTAGATATCCTCATCCGAACACCTTTGGCTGATTTCTCTTGTTATTGTTTATGACGCAGGGAGAGTTGACCTCACGGTTCACCATGGATGAACCCTCGCAGTGCTTTTCTCAGGCTGCCTGCACAGAGTAGTAACTACTTAAGGGTGATGACTCTATCACCGTGGGACTTCCAATAAAAGAAACATGTCTTGAAAGCGTTTCAGGGGTCATGGTGGATGTTACGAGTGATACTCAAACCAAACTGAGGTTGCTGTACAGCAGAGAAACGCTGACAAATTGCACACGCACCTTTAACATTAAGACATGAGGTACTACATCACCTATTAAATACAAGACAAAGTATTTGTTATTTTTGACCGGAATCATCTTAGGTTCTTACCTTTTTACTTCAAATATATATCTGCATGCTGTTATTCAAATGAAACTATAGACCCAAAAGGATTTGCATTAATGGCAAACCTGAACATTACAGGTATTGTATCTTACAGTCCAGTATATGATGATACCAGTACAAAACACTGCACTTCAGTATAGAAAAAAATGTGCAAAAATAGGCCTTCTGTAGAATGTTATGAACGAAGCATATTGCTTCAGTAATAACTTTTGTTGATGCTGAACAGGTTGTTTGAAATTTTATCAGCAGTACTGCTGATTTTCCATTTGAAATAGTGGAGAAATTAGAACTGTTTACCTAATATAATTTCCTTCAAACCTCGGTGACAGGTAAATCTATAGAGAACTGGGCTGACTCTGTTTAAATCTCCATGTCAGCAAAAGTTTTCAGGCAATTTTCCAGACAACATCCACTGGATGCTTTTTTTCCAGAATGCTATATGTCCTGTATTACACAGTAGGTTTTCTATAAGAAGTCTTAGAGAGAACATCTTAACAATCACTTACTCAACAGGAGCACAAGGGGGATTTATCCAACCTAACAAGGTCTCCCAAGGTTTTGTTTCCTTATAGATTTATCCAAAGAGTCTTTTCAGTGGAGCGAGAGTCCAGGCACTGTGCTGTTCTTCCACTCAGATTTCACATGTACCTCCTCTGAGCAACAGTGAGCAGACCAGTGATAAGCACAAAAACCACAAACGGATTATGCAGAGCCTGAAGCCCGAGAGACACCTGTGCAAAGGTGGAAAGCGATTCTCCGGAGTGTGTGACATGGCTGAAATCTGTCCTTGGCATTTCAGGCCTGGACACTCTGTGACAAAGTGTTCCTGCGACAAAAGGGATAAAGCGGGGGTAAATCCATCGTGACAAGGGATAATCATGTCACAATGGATTATCACAACATGCAGTCAGGTCACAATATGAGTCAAGTTTTTAGCATCCTTTTGTAAACTCTTATGTATTATAATTGCTTGGCAAAACACTTAAACTAAAGCATAGACAGAATAACAATAATAAATACATTGTGTGATACAGCCTTCCCACTCATGGATGCCTCTATAAGCATGGTTACAGCTATATCCACTAAAACTGGTTTCTGCTGCTTGTGGCATCTTACTGCTACAACCCTATTTTCACATCTCAGCATTTTGATGAACACTTTAAAACTGGAAATGTCCTTAATTAATGCAATCAATCAGAAACTTCACATGGCTGCCCTGAGTTACTGTATTTATACATCTTAGGAATACCAATGAAATGGTTCACTCAAAAGGTGTGATAATAAATATTCAAGTGCTAAATGACAGAATCATGACAAGTAAGAACACTTCCACTTTTTCAAGGCCTTTCCATTAATCAGATTTATCGTAGTTTTCCAATACAAAATACAAGTCCAACCCTGAGTGACAGCTAAACACTGAGAATAAGACAGGCATTCAAAAAGCAACCATGTCTCAGAACAGTCACGGGTTACCCCTAACAAACTAAAACCACGAAGAGTCACTTCTCGTCAGAATAAAACTTCTCGGCTCCACAAATAATTGCTGACATTCAGATCGAGATGAAGGAAACCAGTCAAACACAAAGGGGCTAGAAGAGATTTATACAATCATAGCGATTGCTGTGGTGTCAATCATAGTTTAGAATGCAGCAATGGACTAAGCTGCCGGATGCGACCAAAGAGGCCAACAAATTAATCCAAAAAGAGGACGAAAGAGTCAGAGAAGGTCAGCGGAAACTTTCCACACTGAAATAACCTGATGTATTTGAAATGATCCAAATCAATCTCACTGCGCTTGATGAGTAATTCACAGCAGGTACTTGTTATTCACAATCGATGAAACATCAGCACTACAATATTCCAGTTTTCAATTCCCATTTTTTTTCTCATCCTGGAGATCAATAGAAAAATGAAAATAATTTGCTTGAGTGATATTAACAGATTATAACCCCTGGTTTTCTCTAAACAGACCTCCTCCCTCCTTCCCCATTACTGAATGAGGTCTGTAAAATAACCACTTTTCTGAACATGCTTGTCACTCTGATTCTGCTGAGAAGACTGGGAACAGAATCAGTCTCCTGTTATTAATCATTTTTCTATTTCACAAAACCATGCCATTTCATTTTTATTTTCCTCAAATGCAAAATAATTCCTACACAACACAAAAAGGAGAAAGACATGTTTTTACCAAAAAAGCGCACCAGTATGCAGAGACATCAACATGAATGGCCATTTGGATAAAGTCTGGGATAAACTGAAAGTGACTTGCTTAAAGAAAACTGCCATACTGCTCCTTTGAACAAGGCTGAAAACTTTTTAAAAACTGAATTTCACAAGCACTTCTCAGTGTTCTAACAGCTGACATGTAGGGTTGAAGTGAAAGACAGTCAACTTGTGTAAGGAGTGATCAATGTCTTGCATGTCTTGTCTTGTGCTACACAGTAAAACCTCCGAGTTCTAAAATGTTAGACGTGGGAAGGCTGATAATCTTTGCATTCATGAGATAAATCTTTGAAACAAATATTAAGCTCTGCAATATTACATGAGGGAAGACCAGTAATCTTCATAGCGGCAAGAGACATCTTTTTAAAATGACATTTTATCTCTGTCATGATGCATTTGCTTAATCAAAGATCCAGCTGAGGAGACTAAAAAACCTGGACAACAATTACAGTAATGTGAATTTGAGACACAAACGCAATACTACTGCCTTGATCCCAAAGGCTAATCTATCTGCAGTGACTGGTCAATGCTGTTTTCATGCACATATGGTAATTTCAAAGCAATCATGACAGAAATGTTCAGCCCAATCAGAAGATTCATTCAGCTGAAGGTTTGTACTGTATATACCACAGAATAAAAAATCGTAAGTGCTCATTCTCAAAATACCACTCACCCGTAAAGAGCAGCTTTTATAAATAATTTCCATTTAAAAATTGAAGTGATTTGCCACATCATCTGTATGCTACATGGTAGTCATCTTGGTGAATCAGCTGCACTCAATACAGCTGATACTGCAACGGTTCGCTCTCCATAATAGAATATTCTGTCTGTTCATTTTCTGATGCTGCACCAAAGAACATATCGCCAAATTAAAGCTCCCAATAATTGTTTTGTTGGTACAGGAAAGTCAAGTGGGATAAAAGCAGCAGGCAAATGAGTGAGTTCGTATGCATGAGATAATCTAGACGTAATAATCCCTGCACAAAGGTGTTTTTGATCATCAGTCCATCTGTTCTCATATTCTGTTCCACAGGGTTTTGGGTAGCCATTAGAGGTTGTGCTGGAATAGATCAATAGTAGTATTGTCATAGTTTCAAAGAATATGGACCCATATTTCCTGGCCATGTCTAGATTTCTTGACATAAAGAACATAATGAAGTCTAAAACTAACGAGCTGATTTTTTTAATGATTGAGAACATTTCTCATATATGCCCAATTTAAACTTCACATCAAACAGAGCTGCCAATTATTTCTGGATCCAACTTTATCGGCAACCATCCTATTTTATTGCTATACTGCTGGTAGCACGACATAGGATTGCCATAAACTAGAGCAAGTGTTATATATATTGTTGAAGCCTGCCTTGTCCGACTAGGACTCTTGTAACTATTTTCCCTTCCCCACAGACAATATGCACCAAATCCTCTGAATTCTGAATTTAAATGGGACCTGTTTAATCACATGTCGTACCTGTATCTGTGATACTGCATCAAATTTTGTTTAAAATGGAAAGTGTACATGAATGTTTATAATAGGTATGTATGTATGTATGTATACATGGAGCTACAGCTTTTATAAGGGCCTGTTTGTAATGATCATTATGACTTTCATTCATATTGAATCTTTCATCAAAGGATCTCACACCACTTAGTAGCTAGGAGGTTACCTTATTCACCACCGACGACATGCACCTGGGTGATGCATGCCCACCATTTTCCCATTGTCGCCAGAAAAGGAAATTTGGTCAGAACACAGGGGAACACCTGCACTTTTCACAGGGATATTTAATGACCAGAGTAAGCGGGAACCTCCATTTAACCTCTCATCTAGAGGACAACACTTCTCCCTGCTGGCCTGCTTCCAGCTGCCAGCTGATTTTCAAAGGAGTGAATCCACTGAAGTACTAACCAGCCCTCTCCTTTTTAATCTAACAATTGAGCAGAGCAGAGGAACAGAATGGTGTGGCTGCTGGCAAACGCAGACCAGTTTGAAATGCAATCCCATCGTATTTGACAGAGACTGTATAATAGACATTAAAATCATCACAGGACCTGTATGATGTCACACTAAGTGCTTGTTACATCATGTAGATAGATACTTACCGCAATGCCACACTGCCGCCTGACACACAAACAAGTCCTGGAAACACTAATTGTAAACACCTCTAGGAAAGTCATTAATGAGAACTGAATCCATGAAGGATTAATTCCATTAATTTGCACCATAGTGAAGGTTTGTAAGTTCCAAGAATGCAGTGCTCCTCAAACCTCATTACTGACCTGGTACCTGAAGGACTGAGAATTGGGCCCCCCTGTGTGCATTAGCAAAGTATATTCTTAGGAGACTATGTTTCCCACTGGGGAGATACACAACATGAGTGAGTGTGTGTGTATGTGTGTGTGTGTGTATGTATGTTCTGTGGGAACAGTATAAAATAGTACACCGCAAGTGAAGTGGCTTGTTAAATAATACATTTGTAGTTCTTTATGTTCTTCATAGTCTCACAGTCTCCCAGTAGCAGGATATTCAGCAGATTCAAAAACAGATTCAGTTGCCAAAGCAGTGATTTATTTATTCTGAAACAGCTTGTTCCTCTCAAACACAAGAGAACTGGAAACCTTTGGGCTCAAACACCCCCTCAAAGTAATATCACACTATCTGACCAATGTAAGACCTTCCCTTCCGGCTCTGAAGAGATGAATGGGGACCCCGGATTCTAAGTAACCTCAAGCTCCAAGCAACAACTGTAACTTCCCATCATTGCAGTACCCAGTCATTGCAGGGGAGGGATAGAATATCCTTTAAAATATAGAATATGTATATAGATAGATGTGTAGAATAATACTCTAAAGTTACATATAGTAAAATATGTGGCATAGGCATAAAATTGCATATATGCATGTGGCAATCCCTTTTTAGTACATTACATTACATTCATTTAGCAGACGCTCTTATCCATAGTGACTTACAGCACAAGAACAGAAGTGTATCCATTCAAGCTGAATGAGCAACAGTGTCAGACCAGGCTAATAACACTCCCAGACCAGCGTGTGTGAGAATAACACTATTCAAGCCGTACTACTAGTTAACCTGTGCAACCTGACTAGACAAGGGAAGCCAAGTATACTACCAAACATCAGTCACTAGATCACAAAATCCAAAACACATTGCGATACTACATATAAAATTTATAGTATACAATTTAACATATGATAAAATGCATTCCCTGTATTTTGGAATATATATTTGACTAAATATAGCCGTGTATTACTTTTTCACCAGAGAGCAGAGAATTATCTTGCCCCCATTAGTGTCCGCTGTTTATTTCTTATCTTTCAACCAAAAGAGCTAAAGCAGCAGATTATTTTAGCCCCGGAGCAGACTGGTCATGACTGAGTCTTCCTGAGATGATATCTTATGACAGATTGTAATCATAGATGAAGAATTAAGTGCATTTTGTTAATGAAAGCTGTCTCAATCACCATTCCCTAATCATTTATGTGAGGCGGATTTGACGCTTCAATGGTAAATGTCGACCAGGAGAATCGTCAGGGAAAAAAGCCTCGGCTGATAAGGAAAGTTTTGCACCCAGAACGCGCAACTTATGGCCCCAGTGCCATAGGGGTAATTTCGAAAGTGATTAACAATGCAGATTTCTGTTTTCTGCATCGCACCCCACTTCGTCCCTCATCACCATCTGGTGACCCGCTCCAATGTCAGCGCTGCTGCGTGGTTTGACTTAGCACTGAGGCCGTCAACCTCCAGCCACTCTGCCTCGCCAGTGTCTGACCAATGTCCATCCTGACCTCTGAGATATCTGGCTCAGCTCTGCAACCTGCCCAACACTTATCCCAAGCGAGAGGTCTTCTGGAGGGTATATAGTTGAGAGGCCACAGAGGGTACTGCTGCTATTATGAATACCAAAAATCATGAAAAAAAAACATCTAGGATATATTCAGACCACAGTAACAGTGCAATAAAATTCTGAAATATGCAGGGCAGTTTTGCTGATTAAGATAAAAATGTAGACAATTATTCTTCTGTTGCCTCTCCAGAGGAGGGCAGGGGTGGGGAGGGTTGACGGACGACCCCAGAATTTCTGCAAGCTTGCCGGCTGCGGTTCTCACAGATGGCCAATATATTTATGCAAGCTCATTAAACGAGACACAGGAAAGACAGCACTGTCAGGGGAAAAGTAAATGGCCAGCAAAAAGTTTTTTTTTTGCTGAGAGCAAAGTTGCCTCCTTCCTAAATGAACACTCTCCTACAGCAGACTCTGGGAATCTCCAATGACTGCAGCCAGTGCTAGAGACTTTGTAAGTCATAAAGGCAACCAGCGAGGTGTGTGATGACTGTGTGTGTATGTGTGTGTGTGTGTGTGTCTGTGTGTGTTCTAACAAATAAACTGTCATTGCATCACTCACTTGCATCACTCACTTTAATAATACTGTAAATCTGTGTTACTTTGCTCCTTTACCGGGGAGGTCTCCTTAAACCAGCACTATTTTTAATTGCACCGAAGCGCCTCAGTGGGATCTTTGCTCTAACAGCTGCTGTCAGTCCCTCCAGCTAGTTCTCTCCCTGATGACAGTCCCCCGGCCCAAATCCTCTCCGCTCACAGAGGAGTGCAAGAAGAGAGCCGGAGGGGAGAGGGACAGCACCTGCATTCCTTGGAGTGAGACCACGCTTTACCGCACAGGATTTCCGCTGCGGAGTCCCCAGCCTACTCTCTCGTTTCCAGCTGGACAGACACCAGCCGCCTCTGCTCTCCCCTGTCCAGCCCTTAATGGCGATTGTAACAATAGAAATAAATACTAATGTGAGAGGGAAGGCTTTCTGCTCTGTCATTGCGCTCCGCTCATTTTCTGTTTATGCCGCGCCTCTAATGATAACCGATAGCTGTGCCAAGCAGACGGCTCTGCAGGGAGGGTCTCTTCAGCGCACGGTGCGGAGTGAAACCTCATTACCTTGGCGCTGCATGGAGACGGCTATTCATTTTCATCAGCGAGTGAAAACTTTGCAGCCTCTCTGATCGGGCGTCTAACTCCGGCTCTGCGTATGTGGGTAACGTGTGAAGAGCTACCGCTGAACCATTGAGCAAGGTGGTAGACTTAAATGCCCAGGTGTATAAATAATGTATGGATAATGTTAAAACTATAGTCATGTACAGTAAGTGAGCCTAGATGCGCACATCAGCTTAGTAAATAAGTCAGTAGGCTATAATTATGCTCCACTCATGTTCTCTCAATCACACAACACATAGTCAAGCCTCCAAAACCACACACATATGGTTGTCAGGGTAAGTGTGCCTTAGTGGTTCCTTCCCGTGCTTTTCCTTCTTGATTTTTCACCAGGCCTGACATTCAGCGGGTTAAATCACCTTGCCAAATGTGCCCAATCACCACCCTGCCAAATGAGGTCACGCTGGGCTTACGCAACAGTCACAACAGTCAAAGTCACTCAGGCGTATCACGGCCAGCCATGAGCGATCAATTAATCAAACTGAAGCCACAAACATTTCGTCAATATACGAGACACGCACGCTCAAGTTTTCTAAAGATACGCGCGTGTAGGGATTTTTTTTTTTTTTTGGTGCTCTGTATGTGTAAACAAATGGAGTGCAGTCCATGTGTGGTACAGTCAGTGAACGTCTGCATTGTTGTGGGGACATTTGTTTTAGGGACATACAGTAGACAATGACACCAAAATCTCAATAATTAGAGAGTAGTGAAAGTAATGGCTGTTCACCCTTGCCTTGGCCAGGCTGCATCAGAGCCGTCTGAATAACAGGAAGTCACTGTAGGAGGCCACAGTTGATAGTATCACAACCTAATTCAATCACAGCTTACAGACACAGCCAAGAGTCAGCTTGCCCAAGGAGTGGACTGGCCCTCGTTACCTTGAATGACTTTGTACAAGCGAATGACAGAAAAAAGCATTAGGCTGTCAGGACAGGGGATACAGCCTTTGTGGTGGTGTCAGCTGTCTTATCTGCAATATGTAGTTACCAGGAAGACCCACACTACTGACGTTAATGAAGTATTTATGAGGTGTATTGGATGTGTACAATACTTTTATTGTGGATTGCCTATTTGTGTCATTCACTTAATTGGACAAATGATTGCCTCCAATAAAGTATGCATTTTTTTTAAAGAGAAATATGTTTTTTGTTTTGTTTTGCTTTATGATGCAAACCTTTGCAAAAACATGTCATTTTTTACAAGACGTTGAAAAGGTTACACGAGTGATGTCAAGGCCTAAAACGCATGGTGCATTTTACACTAAGCAAGTCCCTTTAATTACTGCTCTTTTAAGGAAACCCCAACAACATGACTCTCTCTTCAAGCCTCACAATACCCTCTGAGCTGCTTTCTTCCCTGTTTTTAAATGCTTATTTTCCCTTTTTATTAAGGATGTGACTGTTTATGAATATGTCAATTACTTGGTCTAAAGCCCAGGTATTATGCAATATGAAAAGAATCAGATTCCGGAACAATCACACACAGATCATATGACAGCATGTAGATGGCTTATTGCTATTTGCACTGAAAGCTTGTTTGAGTACCGTTGTCATTCCTGCACGTGCAAATTCGCCCATGTCTTTTCAGGATGTTATTTGCTTTTGTACTTGCTTCTCAACACTTCAGCTGAGTCCAATGTGTGACAAAATTTGTTACTGGTTGCAATTTGCACATAGAAGAAGAGTAGACCATAGAGAATAAGCATTGGATTAAGAGGGCAGAGGATATTTATTCATGTTACTGGCCTATAATGTGATTGTTTAGTGGAGTAATGCCCAAAACATACCTCACGGCTTGATTTGGTAATGATAATCATTTAATAAAGAAAGATAATGCAATCTGAATTCACACCAACGCAATGTGTTACGAACACCAGCACAATTCCCTCTATGGGCTTTGTGTTAAGATTGTTAGGAGACTGCAAGAATAAATTAGGTCTGTATTATATTAGTGTTTCAAATCTGCACAAAATATTTTACCATCTCAGTGCCGGCACAATAACACCATGTGTCTTCAGTGTAAACACAGCTGAAGGCAGTATGGCAATTATTGGGAGACTCTGAAGTTTCAAATAAATGTGCCACTTAAACACTTTGGAACTTGGCTCTGTGTCACAGCTGTGACTATTTAAATGCCTCGCCTAATTCAAAACAAATCAGTTTAGTTTTATCCTTGTCCGTGTGTTTAGTATTATCTCTCCGATAGCGGAGTTGAATTGGGGTAACGATGCAGCATTTAAACAGCCGTAAAAACAGGCCAGGCTCTGAAACTTCCATCAGATCCAAGTGATTACGTGAACACTTTCAGAGTCAGCGGCTCAAATGGAGAACACCACACTTTCTGTAACACTCCTCTGGGACTACAGCAAGGCCCTCTCTCTGTGCCTCTCCAAATATATACATATACACAATTTCTAAAGAATGTTTTATGACATACTGTATAGCCACATATATATGAAATTATTATGCTTTTAACATGATGACAACATGGTGGTCAAGCACATGATGTGATGATTGAAGAGATCCGGTTTCAGCACAAATTTCAAGGTAACATCATGATAGTAGCACAGCATGGAAATGAAAGTTGCAAATTGATTCATAATGAAATGTTAGTTGAATGTTTTCATCTGAAATGTAAGCAGGTTCGTTTTTTCAACTGCATAGTGGTTCCACTGGATAATATTAAATTCATACCCTGCTTAATATCACATATTTGTTCCACACAGCAGAAATGCTAAGCAGGTTACATAGTACTGTGTTCTCATGAGGATTAATAATGGACTGTGGAAGCTATTTCAAGCTAAACCACAATATCTACACAGATGAACTGGCACTGGTACAGGAAAGTATTTCTTTACACAGAAAGTTATTAATGTACGGAACAGCTTGCCTGGATATTTAGTGGGACCTTTGGATCCTTTGGAGACCAAACATTGTCATAGTTTCATTCTAACAGCAAAAAAATTATTCAAGACCTTGAATTGCCTTTCCTCTCAAGTACTTTTGCAAAATGTATCTACTTTATAGTTTACAGTGTTTACATATGATGGTCACTGCAGTACACAACTTTTTGACCTTTATGACCTTTTCTTGCACAGAAGGTTGCAAAGATGAAATAGACTTAAGTGTCAAGTCAGAAAAACGCGTGATGAAATGCATCCTCATTTCTAGTAACGAACTCATTTTGGACAAACTCAATCCCAAATGCACGTCTCCCACATCCGAGCTTAAGTGACCCATGTCCAAATGCACTTACTAGTAACAAAGCAGCACAACTCTCCACGGAAGCAGGGGCTTACCTGTGCATATCTCAAGTCTGAATTGGCCCCTTAGTTTGTACAACACAGGTATCTGAAGCTGTGATGCTTTGAAAAAAAAACACATGCCTAATCTTCGTCCAGCACATACTCAAAGTGTGAAAGAGATGGATCCGATCTAGTCCTGAGCTGATCAACCCCAAGGACATTTGTGCAGTTTGTCTGGAAGTTAGCAAACCAGTTTGGTGTCATACACTCATTGACAACAGCTCTTTTCACTTTGTCTCTCACCTCTTGGAACAAGACCGAGAAAGCAAACCAACCCAGTTTTGAAGTTGTTACTGGATTGTCCCCCAACCAGGGAGCAGCCACATCGGTAAAAGTCCTGCATGTATTATTTCAGTACCATTGACAGTGCCATTTCGTGCATCACTCTTGTAACTTGCTCACCATAAAACACTTTCATGCAGTTGAATCTGTGTGCACAAGCTAACAAGGGTTCTCTTGCTCCTGTCTGTGTGCGTGCCGTAGATAACACATTAACCCACAGCTTCTTAAAAGGCTGCAAATACAAAAAAAAACCTCTCTGTGGCATTTGACCTCAGTGAGGCATGAGGAAGATGGAATTCATCTGTCAAATGGTCAGCTGACTTCATTAATGGACAGGAAGAGAGGACAGAGGGCACGGATATCTTTCAGTGAGACTGTGCTGGTCAGAATGCAATCCAAACATGTGAAATACTGCTGCAGGTCAAGCCCTAGAAGTGAGCATGATCAGCCACAACCTGGCCTCAATTCGATGTAATCCCCCACGACAGCTGCTGCAGACTAGCCTGTTGTGAGATGGTCTGGTCACTCGGCTAGCCTGGCGTCCAGATGTAGCCATTTAAGCTCTACATCAGGGGATAAAAAACAGTTCTCATTCACATTAAATGCTGTACACGACCAGACATTGGTAGGGTATTAGTGTTAGTGGGTCTTCATCTCTTTACACCAGACTTATCTACATGTACAGTCGATTAGCAGCTGAAGACCAGATTGTGCCACAAGTCGTTTTCAGTATTGCCTTTATTTATACTTTATATCATGTGCACCACTGTATATATATTGACCATCCAAGTCCATTAATTAATGTTGACCATAAGACTAAATTTTCACATAGCATCAGCATCATGGCACCTTCATTCATGAAAAACCAGCCTTTTGCTCAAGAATTATTTTGCTTGTCATGATGTATCTATCAATGCACCCACAGTATATATGCTATTTTATTATATATTATAGGCATTTAGCAGCCACTCTTCCAGAGGGACTTACATGAGTTACAATTTTTATATGTTATCTATTCATACATTTGGATATTTTACAGAGGCAATTCTGGGTTAGGTAGCGCTCCAGCGGAGAACTGAACCAGCAACCTTTCAGACACAAGTCCTGCTCCTTACCACCATGCTACACTGCTGCCTGTACCTACAATATCTGCTGATGCTCTGTGTGACTGTTTCAGAGCCAGGGCAGGAAAAGAGCATTCTTCCATTAGCATTCACCGATATGGACGAAATTCTGCACCAACCTGCAATTCCAGGACTTTAGCCGTACACATGCCTCGCAATCGCACAAAATACAAGAGTAATGTGATGCGGAAGCCCTCTCACGGCTGAGAGCAGACCTCTCCAATGCATTTACTCCCAGTGAAAATGATTACCGGACACTGCCAATGACACTGTGGTAGGGGAATGTGACAGTGTGACACCTGATCGGGGGTTTATCGGGGAGGATGTTCGATCCCACGGCATCCCCCTATTCCCTGGCTTCCGCAGAGCCAAACCTGGTGCTGGCCTTTCCCCAGGCGTCGATACCACAGGTGTAGGGTTGCCATGTGGCCTCCAGCTGTACTGCACAGTTGGGCCCTCCTCTCCAAAGCCCTATAATTACACGCAGCTTTTCCTTCTGTCTGATCAATATTTTGAACATTACAGGCAAATGAAGAATGAGTGCTAGTATCTCTACTCTTGAATGGTGGGAAATTTCTTTGGGGGAGCAATTATTTTGTTTTGGCTTACAAGGCCATGTGTTTCACTCCATTAATTTTGATGGAGAGAAACAGTCATAACCTTCCCCAGGGTATAAAAATCACCACGCCTATACCAGTCAAGGGAGCCTCTGAGTAGTTCACCATAAGAGGTCATTTCCTCAAAACCCCGGGGCGTAAGATCTTTAGCTCAGATTAGAGCAGTCCTCAGGCCCTGACTGTGGAAGGAGCACAGAGACATATTGATAATTCTGACATCCATCTTCGTATTTTTGTCACTGTAAAATATTACATTGCCCACACACAACTTATATCAGAAATCTAATTAATGTCACCATCAGTGTAGGTTTATTGTGAACTGTTCTAGAAGCATTATCATAATTTTCCTATTTACTAGACTATTAACATTTGAAATAAGACATCCAAATAATTAGTTTGCTGTTGCTCCACATTAACCTAGTATCCACATACAGTTAACAAGAGGGCACCTAAGCACCTGAAATGTTATGAAATATTACTGAGGTGTTATTTTTCACATCTGTGTAAAAAAAAATCAAGTGTAAAATCAAAGTGTAAAAAAATGGTCACTTCAGAGTTCACTTTGGCTTATTTAAGTCAATACACTGACATTAGTATCACATCTAAGCCTTTTCTGGGCTTCACAGCTATTTTCACTTGGCTTAATCACACACTTATTTAAACTTATTTAAGCAACACAGAGTGGAATTCTCTGCTGGGAATACAAGACCAAATAGAGGCAAGGAAAGGACAGTTTCCCTTGACAGTGAGCAGAATTCCCTTTCAATTCCATTTTAAAGGCATACAACCCTAACTGCAAATAACAATGTATGAAATTAAGATGAATTGATTCATCGATAGGCTCAGTTCACTTACGAGCAGCACATATTAGGCAGATGAAGGGGGTAACAGTATGCACAGTCACCCAGCCAGGGGTGCGTTCTGCAGCAGGGCAGCCCAGGGGGCCATCTGTGCTGTGAGCATCCCAATCTCATGACAGCAGTCCAGGCAGGGTCATGTCGCTTTTGACCTTCTGTCTCTCTCTCTTGCTCTCTATCTGCTTCTCCAGGCTATGAGGAATATAAATTATAAGAAGTATAGATGTACTATTATACAAACCACTACTCTTGTAGTACACTACTGCACACCACACCGTCAGAACACAGACACACACGCATATGCACACACATACAATCTGTCTCTTTCGCTCCCTCAAAGGAAGCTAGTCAGTCTGCACTGATGCAAACTTGTTGTCAAGGAAAAGCTAGTTCTCATTACTCTTTAAACACTAATTAGGTTTAGTATCAACATGGGTCCTGAATGATTAAAAGAAGGTAAGAAAAAGTAACTGAGTGCATTCCAAATTTTTGGCTATAACAAATATTTGTAATGAGAGACCATTTTCCTCCAGGGGATAAGGTGCACCCTTTGCTGTTGGAGAACCCAGAGAACAGCCAGGGATGTAATTGAAAATGAAATCCTGGTAAATATAGATATGGGTCTGTTGCCTCCAGCCCTCCCCCAGGCAACAGACTCAGTGAGTTATACCTTGGATAATTGGATTTGTCCCACTGCTCCGAGGTAGAGGGGTGAAGAAAAAAATCGGAATTTTATTTTTATAAAATTGGCTTGGCGTTAACCTAATTTACGACAAGTCCACTCAATCATGTCTGTCTTCCCCTCCTGCAGAACACTGACCGGTTTTTGCTTTCCGTTAGTCAGCACTTTCCAACGCTGGCAGCATCGCAAATGAAGTGCTTGCCGCTGCTAAACCCAAATGCACCCAAACAAACACACACAAAAAAAAAAACATCTCCCTTGGTTTACCAAAAATCCCTTGGTTTAATCCAAAAAACAAGAAAAAGATGTGCCAGTAGATTAGACTTGGAGAATTGCTTGGGATTACATTTGGTGCACTGCTTCATGGAGGGAAATGCAGAAGACGGTGGAAAGGCAGCGCTAATGGACAAAAATAGAAACACTGGCTCGGAACGACTGTCCCTGCGGCCCTTGATGATATCAGCGTTTGTTTTTCAAATGATGCCGTTTATTTGTAGGCTGCGGTGATAATGAGCTACAGCCAGAGCGGTGAGGAAAATCTCTGGCCCGCAGTCCCCTGACTCTGGATCTGTTTTAGAGAAGGAGTGAAAGGCCAGTGCGCATCAGGGGCCGGGGCAGAGACTGTGTAAACGGTTTCCTTAAATAGTGATCCCCGAGTCATCGTGCGCCGCGGAGCTCGAGCTCTGACTCTGCTTTTCGCATGGCGTTCTCTCCGGGATCGGCGCAGTCACTTGCACCTGCAGCTTCCCGCTTGCTGTAGCGAGGCGGCCCGGGCGACGGTGCCGTTCAGCCTCCGCGGTGCCCCAAGCCTCCCTCTCTCCGTTTCCCTGGGGGAATAATGATAAGGCGCACCTGAGCCCAGCCACGCGGGAAGCCAGTGGCGGAGCAGGTGGAGTCAGGGGGGCAGCTGGGGGGCAGCTGGGGTCACAGCGCTGTTCTGTCTATCCGAGAGCAAGGAGTTCACTTCTCCCTGGTGTTGCTCCCCCGGAGAGCCTCAACTGCATCATCAGAACCTTTCCGTCAAGCAGTTCAAGCAAGCACTATTCTTGTAACATACTTCCATGATGCTGGCATGTATCAGTAAAAGACTCCATAATAGATTAAATGATGCTAGGTAATGCTATTTTGGTTAGTACGTGCTATGATGTTCTCAGTGAAATTAAACCTATAATTCTATTTTGTCCATTTAATAAGATATAATTCACTCTGTGAATGAATCATATGGATGAGTCATTCATATTATCATATGAATCCATGACAATTTGTTTTTGACAGTTCAGTTTTTAAAAGGAGATAAATATCTTATCTTATTTGTGAATCTGTGTCCTGGAGTCCATTCCAGGACAGCAATTTCTCACATATATATGTCATTAATATATGTAGTACACAAGTCCTTGTATCGCTGCCCTTACTTGGAAGCATCATTTGGTACTCAAAAGGTAAGATAAAATCGAATGAACACATCTGGTGTGCTCTTACACTTTTCCATTCATTCAAACAAAGTAAATGACTCCATTCTCATGATTTATGTTGATTTGTGTTCTTTCATGTGGTGATGATTTGGATGGCTTTCAGTGTTTTTTTTTTCAATCATTGCAGAAAAGTAAGTGGATTTAAATGAAATTACTTTAATAAATTAGAAAAGCTTCTGTTTATTTTTTAATCTTGTCTCCACAGTCTACTTGTTCAGAAATTTCCCATTAGTAATGGACAGATAAAAAACATTGTTTATCTTTCTTTTTTGTCTGTCGTCCACCTTGCATTCACTTGAATTTTTTTCTTTTTTCTCGTTGTCCTGACTAGTCAGAATTTTGCTATTATAATTTCAGCGACTTGGTCTGGTGAATGAGACCAAATAAAGGGACACTGAGAACCTCTGTGAAACTATGACTATGTCGTTCAAATGTCAGGGGTGTGTCCCCGGAATAAATTCCAACCAGCAGGAATACAGAAGCAGATATGTGACAGTAAAAAAGGTGGACAGACGGTGCCTGTCTGCTCTTCACTCTTTATTAAGGACTGGAGGGTAATGGGCCTCGTCACAGAGAGAGAGGCATTAAAGCAATGCCCTTCAGAAAATGGCCTCGACTGAACTTCCCGAGTGAGAACTAAAGCGCATGAGTGTGATCTTTTTCACTTGTTTAACTGGCAGAGCAAAGAAGAGTTGTCATAAGATGTATAAAACCTTTCAGGCAACCATACGAAGGTTAGCAGGCTATTCCACACTCCCGTTTTCTCTTTAACACACACTCCAGAACTAAACTAAATTTCACCCAACTGCAGTACACCTGCATTCCATGTTCAACCAATGAGTTTCTTATGGTGCAAAGTGAGCCCCAGTTGGTGCCTGACGTTTATGAATGGGCTTCTCAGTGATAGATGAGTTTGCAGTCCTTCATCCGACAGAGGTGGTGTTTGGCCTAGTTTTTGGAATGAGATTTACATTGGATCTCAAGCGACAGCAATTTGGGAGAAAACATATGTACCGTCCCTACGGTTTAGACATAAATGTAGTGTAGTGAGCATCAAAAGAAATGCATAGCTCTATTTATGCATGTACATTTGCACTGTATGTGAAAATGCTGGGCCATCTTACAATGCAACAATGACATGAGGGCATTGTTGTCTTCATAAGAAGGGCTTATTGGTTCCACACTGTGTTTAAACCGGGCTTGATTAACTGGCTAAATCACATAACATTTGGTGCCCAATCATATCTTTGACTAATGACGTGATGTCAAATCAAGATATCTATGCCGAAAACATCTGATCAATTCCCCTAATTAAGTTGGCTTGAAAAAGTGACGTTTTACTGCATATTTGTGGCTGACCACAATATATGTAAGTTGATTTGGTAATATGCTAATGTGAATGTGATTTATTTTAAATTAGTTTATTAATAAAATCACTGACCCTTCCTGTACAGTTCGACAGTGTCTGCAAGCCAGAACTAAGCACAGCATGTAATGTAATCATGCAGCACAGTCATACTGATCATTTTAGTCACAAGTATTCAGTCACATCCAAATTGCAACACCTCATCAAACAGCCCATTTTATATTCCATGAACTAAGAATGGAACTAATACAAATGAACTGATTTTAATATGAAGTGTACTACTGCTTATCACATCTCTTTGTCATAGATACAGCCTTCATTTATGCATTCTGCAAACTGATTCTGCCATCAGTCTGTGTCACAGTGCTGATAAGAAGTCTTAATGTGGAAAAAAATATGATAAGCTAAATAGGAATCAACAAATCATTTATGTTTTCATTTTCTTTGTTTTTACTCAACAATAGGTGTCCTTTCAGAGGGACAAAATGCTAAAACGTTGCTCCCTGTGCCACCTGAAGAAAACAGGTCTGCTCTCAGACGCAGTTAAGTTTATGGGAAACACAAAAATGGCTCTAAATTATAAATTTGCTCCACAGAGGACAGAGGTTGAAACTGGACAACAGTTAGACAGTTTACTTTCCATATTTCCATTGCCTTAATCTCGTTTAATTTCTTTTTGAATAAAGTGTTCTAGTCATCCTCTGGACAGCTAATGGGCCGCTAATGGTTATTCTAACCCTGAATGTGAAAAGCTTGACTTCCTGTCAAATCAAATACAGCTTCTTCCCTCAGAGATGGTCCTCCTTGGACTAAGCTGCAATATAAATTCCGCATGATGTTTGAAAAAGAAGTAGGCTCTCAGGGCAGTCTCTGAGGCTTGTGCATTGCATTTCTCTAGGCTTGTAACACACTTCACCTTAATGAATTCACAGTCATTACGGTGTCACTGTGTTAAAAGATCATTTTTAATCAGCCAATCAATACCAGCCAAAGTCAAGCAAGTGCTGTACAACAATGCTCTTTTTCTTTTGTGTCTTCGAGTTAATTATCTGAACACAATAGTGTCTGTTTACAGTGTATTGACAGCGGTTACTGTATTATGAGCATGAGTTTATGGAGCAAAGTTTGAATCTATTTTCACAAGTAGGCAATTACGATCTCCCACAGTTCGTTTCTATGCTGCTTTAGGCTGGTGGATGCTCTTTCCTCCAACTGTTGGCCATCGCTATGCCAGCGCACTCCATGAGACCTACTCAATCAAGCCCTGCATTTCATCACAGGGGATTTGACAGGCGTGCGCATCATGAAACATGACCTTTACCATTACAGTGCAAGCGCAAAAGCATTTAATCACCTAACCCTGGCAGCGTGCATTAGTCATTGCACGGCTCACCTTAAAGTACAAAGAGGTCTTGACCTGAGGGGGTGAATCACATGCAGATGCTGGTGTTGCTCATATGTAGGTGACTCAGGTCCACCAAGACGGGTTCAGCTGCTTTCCACAGGAGGGGTTCTGTGCAGCCACATTCTTCTCTCTTGGAAAGCATGGTGAGCAGTGTACAAGGGCCATGGATTTTAAAATACGTACAATATACTGTAATAGGCAGATTTTCTAGGACTACACAGACCTATGGTAGTAAATCTACTCCGTTACTCTACTCTGATTTACTGCAGTATTAAAATACTGTACATTCGCTGTTAAATCAAGATGTCAATCAAGATGACAAAATACAATAACCCAACAGCCCAAACGAAATTCAAAACCACTGGCTTATCTCCGGAATGCAATCATATTTTTCTTTATCTTTGACAAGTATAAGTACACTCGTTAACACTTAATGAAAATTGCTGAAAGAATCTAGAGGTGCAGCTTCATCCATTTTATGGTTCATTGCAGCAGAAATGATTCTGGAAAATATTCATAAAGCTAACTTGTTATCTGACCTTGTAAATTCTTGCAAAGGTTGCTTTACTGAATTACTATTATTGAACACTTCTGTTCTGAAGTATGGTAAATGAGGCACAGTATGTATTTACCTGAGTCATACATCCCTGCTTCTGTTTGCTCTGAGCATTTTTAAATCAGTATTCAGTGAATGAATGCCATTGAGAACTGACTGTATGGTTGACAAGGTCTTGAATGCAACCTGTGTTTTGTGTGTGTGTGTGTGCGTGTGTGTATGTGTGTGTGTGTGTGTCACAAGAATTAATGCGAGGTGAATCCCCAACTAGGGACTTGGGTGATGTAATGTGTTTTATCATAAATTCAATCTTTTAGATCAAAATAGGATTAGTGGAGCAATTGTTTGAGCTTTGAGAATTCTCGCTTTCTGCCAGAGAGATGAAAAAGGTAATGATGTGTATTAAGAAACATCACATATACAATTTTCAAATCAGTTGTGCTGTAACACATTGTGCAATGCATAATAAACTACAAACAAAAATCTCTCCTGATATGCATCTTATTTATGATTTTGAATATTATTTATGGCCTCCAAATAATTCATGAAACTTTCACCTTTTAATGTCAAAGCTAAGTTGTTTAAGAATATTATGAATAAACACCATGACTATATAGCTAACCATTTAATTCTTATAAATATTCAAACTCTTCTTCAGATACAAATACATTCATGCTAATATGCTAATGTTCCTCAAACAGTAAGAAAATAGTCTTCAGATAAGATCTTTTTTCTTCCAAGTGATACCCAGATTGATTTTTTCAATGGCCATTATGAAATATCCTGTGAAACTGAAACTTGGATCCAGACCCTGATATCCACCAAGTCAACTCAACATGTGTGGAGAACACCACACAAAAAAGTATGCACTCCATCAAGATGGAAACCCTCACTTCTGAGAGATGACATATTTGATACTGTCGACAAGATAAGGCATTGAGCCTTTGAAGTCAACCCCCTGAGACAGGTTCGAACTCTAAAAGGACAAACCGTGCAGTTCCATTTATGGACATAAAGGACCTCTTATGTGTACAGCAGTGCATTTACACCACTCGTGTAAGAGCAATTTGTGAAAAGCTGGAAAACAGGCATTTGAGTTCCAGGAATGTTCGAGGAATTCACAGTACACATCATCATTGGCTGTACGATGGGGTTCTCTTATGCTCATGAATTGTCAAATCACTCTAGTCACACCATTGTGTTAATTCTCTACATTTTAATAAATGTTCTGCCATCTTTACTATTCAGTACAGACCCCTCAATGCACAATCTTCAAGACAAGTGCTTAAAAAGGTATGTAAAAAAAACCCTCTAATGCAAAACCATATTAAAATACACTGTACTGTAATGCACTGTAAATAGGCATATTATTGGTTATTAACATCATGCTGTCATGATAATATTATACTTGACTCAATCAAAAAATAAATCAAAAAGAAAGTCACTGTGTTGAAATACAGTACTTGCACCAGTTTGAGAGGGTTTTTACCACCCAAACCAAAAATGCAGCATGTATGCTTCTAATATGCTAATATTATATTTCACTACTAAACTGTTATATATTGTGTACTGTTCAATGGTAAGTGTTAAATGCATATTATTAATTTGGGGCTGGAGGATTAGTACCGTGAATTGGTCTCTTCTCTAGAAGTGCTGGCTGTGGAAAACTCAAGAGCTTATATTTTTCTGAAGGGGACATGCATCATTGCACCATTCACAGTGTCACATCACATGGGCCTGTGAGCACGGGTAAGGAGACCGCTCTGCCGCGTTCACTCAGACACACTCAGATTCAGACAGGGCTTGAAATTCAACTGCAGTTTACATTTATATTCTTCAACAGACGTTTCTATTTTCTCTTGGCGAATTTGAAAAGCGCTGTGAAAGTCAGAATTTCTTCATGCACTCTATGTACTGGGACAGTCACAGGCTCCGGATATTTATATCGTTATGAAAAAAAAAAAGTTAGAGAACAACTGCCATAGTACATGCTGAAAGAGACCTCGGTAAGCCATATTAATAGTTCCCAAGATTGCTTCCCTGTTTCCGGTCACAGGGACCTGTGCAATTAAAGGGGGCATGATCTTTGCCGTGCACGTTCTTGTATGCATAATACATCTTCTTTAAATCTGTCACATGTTCTCTACCATTTGTTTTCTGCCTGTCTGACCACCTGTTTTATATGTTTTGTTATTGATTATTACTCAAGTAATAGTATATTTTTTACTGTTTTCCTATCTTTCTATATAGTTTTCCATAATTATTTACTATTTCTTTTATCTTGCATGTAGCACTTTTTCTGTAACACCTTTAAACTTGTGTAGGACCAGCCTTGGCGGGGAAAAACTGAAATACTGTGCATGAATGACTGTATAATGTATAAGGAAGGGCATAAGAGTTCAGTGCAGGGCCTTGCCAACACAAGATAAATATGAGGCAATCTTGTTCTTTGTTCTCATAACACAGACGTATGTAGAAAGTTGCATACAGTTGCCTGCAACATCAAATTACCACCACAGTTCCGTGTTGTTCTGAAAAGGGTCATCTTGCCTGACTAGCAAAAGTACTGAAAATAAATTGCAGCCTGTCCTTTTCCATTTTACAAGACAGGTACTCTGCTCCGTATTTCTTTTCTGGGTCAGAAAGTGACAATGCACTCAGATGAACCGGGAACACTGAACGAGTGTGTTTCCCACTTTTTCCTCTCTTTTCCTTCTCTCCCAGGATTTCAGGCTTTGCGGCAGCAGTTTTAAAACGATGGGAAACGGATATAAAAAAACACCCTCAGTGCTTCCTGGTGAAATATGAGGCCACAGCTACAGCTGTAGGTAGAGCTTTTGAATTGAAGGAATTGGTTTATATGCAGCTCTAGTTCAAAACACTTTTCCTCTCAGGCGGCTTATCAAATTACATGTCGCTCAAAGCGCGGATCTATTTCAACTGCAGGCATTAAAGTCACTCCCTCACAACAGATGTGTGTCACCTCTAGGACAGCCGCCTCCCACACGCTGTTTAGATGTGGATGTTAGCTTATGGGATTGCTGAAGCGGGAATGGAACAAAAAGAAATATTTGGTATGAAATTCACTTAGGCACAGTGCAGACCAAAGGTCCGTATTAAAATAAATAAATAAATAAATAAAATTCTGGGCATGAGGCATATGGCACAGTTAACACTGCTAGTCCCTGTAACATATCTAACATATTTTTCTTGTTTTTAATGGCAAGAATATATACTAAACATAGCATAGTAATATACTGCCAAAATAGTTTGGAGAATTGTAGCTGTATAAATGTATATCACTTCCAGGGTTCAAAATGGTTCATATTTTACACTCACCACAAATCTTACTCCAATCATTGCTTGGTTCAATTGTGATGTCACAGCATTCCTTTAGTTAATCAAAGGCCATCACCACATGCAGCTCTCTGGAGAACGTCTAATTGGGGCAACATGTGTATTTGTTTTAATTGTGCACCATGATGACAGGGAAGCACAACCTTTGGTTGACAATAGTGCAGCACTTCCTGCTGGTAATGCTGAGTTCATGTGTATTGTCATGGGGAAGGAGGCATGGAAGGGGGGAAAGGACGATATACATTAGCTGCTCTGAAGTACGTTGACCTATTTGACCAACATGCCCTTTACAGTGGTGTCCAGGGTATTTCTTTATGGAGACAGAATATGAAAGACAAGCTAAATGGAGAGGAAAGAGTCTTCAGGGACTGCAGGGGTAGACATTGAAGAACTCCTGTGACACGAACTGGCTGAACTATTGATGGCACTACTAGAATGCCCTCAAAAAAATAACACTAGTAAAGACTGAAGTCTGACTCAATCTAATCACAATGCTCTTCGTCCTGAACTCAACAAAGTGCAATGTGGTTCGATTGAATCTGCCCTAACTTTGAGCAGCTATATTGACATAAAAGAACTGGTGTTGCATGTCGTTAAGAGTGGTAAAAGATGTAGACATCAGTAATCCCCCTACGGACAAAGATGGTCTAGTTGACATACATTACATTTGTCACTATAAAGATTCTTGTCTGTATTGAGAACCATGTATTACCATAAAAGATGTGTACAAAACATCAAAATGAATGAAACATTGATGAACTATATCACTAATGTGCCTGTAGTGTGTTCTATATATTGGCAATTACATTGAAAAAACCCAGCTGGTACTCAACTGAATGTTTTATTAAACAGCAAATGTTATCACAGCTGTCACAATTAAATTCAGACATGGGATTGCAGTCATTCCAATGGCAGAAAATGATTTTTCCACTACTTCTTACTAGATTCAGAGACAGAAAGCATGGACATATAGTCTTATTGTTCCCGCTAACTAGAGGAAATATCAGGGATGAGAGAGGACAACATTTTCAGTTGGAGTTCCACGGAGTGCGGAACTGCTGTCAGTTATGGGGCACAAGCAATCTGAGCCTGAACCATCCATGAAAAGCTGCTGCAATATTTCACAGCAACATCCTCTGCCTGGGAGTCCACTCCTCCACGCTCTCTAAAACAAGCATCCACTGCTACTTCCAGAAGAATGATCCATAATACACGTTGTTCAGCCACAGACTTTATTTACGTATTTCAGACTAGTACTTTTCTTTGCTTTGCTTATTGGTATGAAAATGATGTGTGTGTTGGGTGTGTATACGTACATGCGAGATGTGCGAGTCGATATGTGTGTTTGCTTGTGAATGTGTGCTCAGTTGTACTATTGCTTTTCTTGAGATTGCTATATGCTGTGAAAGGAAGACTTGAGAAAAACGTGAGAAAAAAAAAGACTGAAGAAAAATAAACGGACCCAAACAAAATGTACTGATAATGATAACCCTCCTGAATGTTTGTCCACTTACCATGGCTATTTTCAAAGGAGGAGTGTAATCACGGTCCTTCTCATAGAAAGTTTCCCTCATTCTGTCTGCAATCATGGCCTTTTGTAAGATAACTACAGCTAGATGCATCACACTTTGTAGAACACATCTCTGACAGGACAGTCATCAGCATTGATGGAAATGGACAAGTATTGTAATCAATTTTCCTCTGTGGAGGATGTTGGATACAAGCCGCTCTGTGTGAAAAGCTGGGCTATACGCTGGAGCACCAAGATTTATACTCCTATTTCTGTGAAGTGGAAGATGTATTCATTTAAAATGCTGAGCTGCAAAACATGGTGAATTCTAGGGAGCCAAGCATAGCTTCATTTGTCTAGCAACAGTGGAGCACTCAACACCTGAGTTCTTAGAGCATGTGGGACAGTAGAGAATGTGAACCATTGTTATACATTAACTGAAATATAGATACCCTGCCTTTTTGCTATACGTGTTGGTGGTACAGACCTGTAATTGAAGGTCAGCTTTGATGGGAAATTTTGTCTTCATGCCTTGTCTAGAGGTGTGTCTTAACTGAAGGTATGCAAAAATGTCAGCATTCAGGTTTCAGTTTGCTTTCTTTAGGTTTTGATTCCATACATGTACTTTAATAACCACCATCTATCAAATCCCACACTTTCATTAAGTTGTAATAGTCTCTGAGGTAGACAGGGAGACATTCTGGCTGAAATATATATGCTATCTACATCCAACTAAAGTCATTGCATGGGTTTATATGCATTAGATATGACTTCAATATAAAATGTTTTTCAGCATTTACTTAGCATATATCCAATTTCTGGTTGATTTTTCGGTAAGGTTTCTGATGGTGGGTCTGGTTTAAATGATGCAAGGCTCTAAAATACAGTACATTACAACAAGTAAACCCTCTTGGGGTGCAGAATGATTTAAATGGCTGACAGAACTGGAGCCTCGCTTCCTACAAAACACTCATTAGCACATCCCTAAAACAAGCCTCAAGGAAGCGTGTGACATCACTGTCAGGACAACTCCTGTTCCTGCCTGTCCCTTTTACCAGAGAGTGCAGCAGCATGTTTTCCTTGTAGATATGGAACCGGGCTGACTTGCTAGGTTCCCATTTCTTTTAGGTTGAGCCCAACAAGGAGTAACCATGTCAGCACGGCTCAGCAACCTTGTGTATTTGACAGCTTAAGCTATCTTGGATAGAATGGGTGGCATTACAGTTGGTAGGAATTGCACTGCTCTAGCAAGAATGTTTTGTTAGTTGAAGCGAATACTTGGAGAACTCCATGAACTTATTAAAATTGTAATTTGTCTGACATGTGATGTGTGACAGCCTGGGCACTACAATGGAAAACAAAGATCGCATTGCCAGGCAAACACAGCTAGGTCCCAGCAATGGCTTAGCTCAGCATGGCTTCATCAACACAAAAGATTAAGACAGACAGACATATCATCTGGTGCATAGACGGGAACAGTGTGATTCCCATAGTTATAATACAGATGGTTTCACTGACAGAGGAAGTTGGTGCTTTCATATCTCAGGTCACCATCACCATAAAGGACAAAAATTCACACAATCAGTTAAAAACAGAGAAAACGGAGAGTCTGTGAAATTACAGATCACCATGACAAACTAGTGAGAGACCGTGCGCATAATGCACCACTGAAACATTCTTCAAAACAACACATCTTTAAAAACAATCCTCCAGAGATCAAATCAATGAAGCTTATTGATAGCAGGCAGTAATGCAATATGCATATAAAAGATGCAGAGCCAAAGTCATGTTTCAGATAAAGTTCCATAAAGGCAAGAACAAAGTTTGAATGAGTGCATCTTTAATCACAAAAGATGTTCATCAATTGGAAGATGATACCGTGAAAACAATATTGAACCTTGCAATATTGCTGGCTTTAACAGATGCAGCAGAATTTGATACTCCACATAGGTTCATAGGCACATATCCATAGGCTGACAGGCACCAGGAATTTATCAATAGAAGTAATGCACACCAAATCCATATGAATTCCATCTATAGACTACAGGGATAGTCAGAATAGTACAGCACAGGATCTTACTGTAAAGGCAATGGTAACACACGCACACACACACAAATTCACTGTAAATATACTGACCAATTACCATCTCTGAAGTAGACAAAGACAAACACATCCTGTATATGCCCAAATCCCAGACAACAGGAAGGAATCATAGAAGAGGACACGTCTTGCCGATGTGGTAGATGGCCCCTGATTTCTGACACCTGTGTTATGTCTTTATTTTGTGAAGTTAAATTTACAGACAGAATATGGCTACAATTTTTTGTCAATTTACTTGAAGGGCAAAAACGAACGAAGGCAAACTCATTCTCCTGAGGTTACCTGTATTCCGTGTCTGCTTGAATCAGCCAAGAGGACATGCCACGGGAAAATGGGCACCCTGAAACTTGGGAACTGTTCTCCATGAACACAGCAGGAGCTAACATCATGAAATATTAACCTTCATACTTAACACTTAGTGCACTGACATAATACTTTGGTTCAGTGGTTATGTAAGCGGGTTGCTCAAAGTTGGAGAAAATTCAGCACTGGAGAGTAAGTTTCAAAGTCTGACCCATAAAGTTGAAGCTACTATCAGCTGCCTTTCAAAAATGAAGCATGGCATTTTCTCCTGGCACAAAGAGACAGAAGTTTCTGTGGTGTCTCTTGCAGCTTGCTGTCGCCTGCCAAGTAAATCAGCACAAAAGTTCCTTCCAAGAGTCAATTGCCAAGCTGCCTGATAAATGTAGATGTTAACGTCCCAATTAGTATTATTTGGTCAAGGAAAAGGACTCTTTAAGTGGGAAACAATTTGGAATGCCATTCCATCAACCATCATAATGCCAGAGAAAGTTTTGCTGCAAGTAGATTAAATAGTTCAATTAACGTTGCATACTGCCAAGAAGAAGGCTCATTGCCAGGCGTGGGTAGTAGACACATTTTTTCTGCTTGTGAACATGAAGCATAAGTCCATGTGTTTAATTGCCCTATATGCATTTCTCATCTAAAACATACACCTCCTTCATAGCTTTAGATTTGCTCCTGTAGATCTAACCCATTTTTTCACACCCCAGATTAGGCACTTATTATTTATTGTCCATGATTACAGTTTCTTTTTTTGAGAGCACTGTGTTAAGAGTAAAATTTATAACGACCACAGGTCAATTTCATTAATCACCTAGTGATCACTCTACATACAATTGTTATTTCACTAACTGGGAAAGTTGTACAACCAAGCCCATTTGAAACAATGCCAGGGTGAAAGGCCTTTCATCATTCAGTTCTTTGTGTCTGAAAAAAAACTTTATTTGTTGCTGAGACTTGTGACTGTATAAATGTATCTGGTGTGTTTAGAAACATGCCCCGATTCCTTTTCTCTCCTTGGTTCACTTCCATGTTTTCCTAAGTCTTGGTCTGTTTGAGTTTACGAAGCAATAATGGAAATGGCTGAAAGCAGTGACTTTATGGAGAGTGCAAATATGAATGCAACATCTCAGATGCACAAACATTTTCATGTGCGAGAAAATAATTCTGTCTGTGCAAATGACAACACTTTGGTGAGTTATATATATATATATATATATATATGTGTGTGTGTGTGTGTGTGTGTGTGTGTGTGGTTCCTGATAGCCAAGCTCTCTTTGTATTACTTGCCAAATGAAGCAAACCATGCTCTTTTGTTAAACCAGCTGAGGCCACCTGTTTAAGAGGTGTCATTTTGCATCATTTTATTTCATTGCAATTGGTTTCCTAAACTAGCTCAATTGTTCATGCAGATCTACAAAAAAAAAAACTGCTCTGCACACATTCTGAAACAAAGTGATGCTGTGAACGCCCCTTGCCATCTGCTTATCCCAGAACTGTGCAAGGCAAGTCCAACAGACATCACTCTCCATTCACTCTCATGGCCTTTTCACTTTCCTCTGTCTGATGGCATTGTTTTATCCAAGCAAGTTTTTCTGTTGTTAATTACTGATAACACTGTAATTTGCCAGTGTTAGTGACATATTTGTTTCTTTTAAGGTCATCTCTATTATATATGTCTAAGGTGGCCATTAGGGGCTTGGGAATTTTTTTTTATTACTATTATCCAGTTAATATAAACATTTTTTCTCTTAAACAATCCCTTTCATAGGTACGGTAATGAGGTTCTGCCACTAGAGGGTGAAAATAACAGTAGCCAAAGACTCATTTTTCAAATTTCCTTTTAATGCTGTCATTCAATGTGATTTACATAAGGGTTTCATTGTTTGATCACATTTCTTTTCCCATACATTCCATATTTAATCTACATTATCTCCATATCTATTCAGTTATAATAGTCTGTATATCTGTTATAACTTGCATTGCTACTCAGTAATGAACATTGAGAAGTGTTCTGTGACAATTCGTTTGGTAGGATCTGGTTATATCTGATTGTCAAATTTTATTGATTGATTATCTCTAGGACACTGCAGGTCAACCGTGTGTGTTAATCGATTTAAAATAAAACTGGTGCAGTCGGTAACCTCGGGTGGCATAACTACAGCTAATTATCCAGAAGCCTTCAATTGTAGAGAGCATGACATTTGACCTCCGTTTGATCCGTTTATTAGCTGGCTCCCCGCTCTGCTACCAGCTGGGCTATACTAGGTCTGAGTGGAGATGAACGTAAACTGGAACTCAGTTGACTCATTGCAACACTAGCACAGAACTCATTTTAAAGGGTTAAATGTCTTCCCATGTTCGTGTGTATGTTGACGGGTGGATTAGAAATAATTTCATATGAACAGGCTATTTGCTTAATTTAAAATAAATGATGTACTTCCAGAATGACAGAGCAAGTTGCTTCCTAGGCTAGGCGGGGGGTCGTCAAGGTTGAACTGCACGCTGCACTGTTTACATTCGGTAACACAGATCTGCTGTCTTCCTATCAAAAGCGTACGCTCTTATGGAGAGTATGAATTGAATTAAATGTTTGTACCATGACGTCTTTTACACATACATTTTTCGCTACAGTTTAATGCTGTCTGTGCTTTTCCAGGTGATGATAATCAATCACCTCGATGTTCAGTGCTTTTTCTAAGCGTCGCATAGTCGACCTCAAGCCATTTCAACTTGTTTGGGATCATAGTCTACGTAGTACGGTAAACGTCTGTTGCCTCTCGTCCTTCACCTCATTTTTGGGTACATTTTACAACACGAAAATAAAAACATTTCAACAGCAAAATATATAACGTTAGTATATAAACCCCATATTAAACACGTGATTTACGGCAGTTTTTAACCTGAATTTAGCCATGTATGCTTATCGTTAAAATATTTGACCGGAATCTTTGACTCAGAATCTAATCACCTAACACCCCGTGCATGGAAATGTCCTTGATATGAACCGTACACTGTACTGTACTCGCTTGGATTTGCGGCTCATCATTTCAATGTTAATCCGTGTAGTCCCCGTGCCCATCAATCTCACGCAACCACCACTGCAATTACAAATGTACCTAAAATAGACAACTGAAAACACAGGAACCTTACCTGCAAATGCCCCTGGTACATATTGAGCAGAAAGTCCGATCGCTGCTTTCCCGACGGTCAGTTAGTTGGGCACTTGCAGTATACCTTCACAGGAGGAGTACGAAGTATTAGGCTACTTAGCTAACTGGAAACGAAATTCTGCCGCTAGTTGGGTCAGAGCTACGATTTCCGTTAAGAGCAACCGCTGTCGGCAACTGCAAGCCAGTCTGCGGCGAGGAGCTGTCCTTGTTTCGAGTACTGAAAGTAAGAGTTTTCGCTGTGTTTTATTGCCGGTATTCAAAGTGAGGGCGACAGGCGAAAAAGATAAGCGAGAGTACGGTGCTGGACCACGCTTTAACACCAGGCGCTTCTGAAATCGACAGACATGCTCCGAGACAACTTCTGATTGCTTCGGGGATTGCCGAGGACCGCCCAGATCGTGTCTTCGACGCTTGCCTGTGGTCCGCCCTTCTTGTGTTTCCTAATACTTGCAAGCTCGCAAGGTCCTTCCCCCTTCTTTATTTCCTCCGACTCGACTCTAGCGCTCACTCTTTCACCCCCGCGTCCTAAGAGCCGCTGGAGCCGCCCCTTCGCTCACGTGCTCGCAGAGGACACGGCTGAACGGACAACAGCGGCAGGATGTTTTATCAACGTACGAGACAACGTCACATCAAGAGCCACTCTGTGTTAAATTAGCAGGAGGAGGAGTAGTGCAAAAGTAGCAACATCACTGTCAGCAGTAGAAGTGGCAGTTTGCAGTGTTATTGCTGCTGTTACAGTTTTAGCGATAGCCATACTCAAGCAATACATTACAGTTACTTTCCTTTAACTGTGTAATGTGTGTTACATTACAGAGGAGAGATTGTTACATCATACATACCTGTGTAAATACATAAATAACTAAGGTTGGGGGTAGGTGTATGTTAAAGGGTTGGGTCCAGTGTAAGGCAAGGATATACTAGTTACACTGTATTTAGAGGCTAATTATACACAAGAGGTGGCTGTTAGCACAAAGTGTTACAACAATGATATATAATGGTTGGCCCAAATGAAGGATTGTGATTAATAATGATGGTACTGATGATGATGATGATGATGATGATAACAATAATAATGCACACAAATACACTACCCCATGACCCTTGTTTGGTTTGGCACAAATGACCTCCAATAGGTGGCTTGGGCGACCTTAGCTAGTCAAGGCTTTTCATAGTACTTTGCAAGTATTCAAACAATTTTTGGTCTGACTCACAGTTAAATGTTGTCCTTTTATATGCAGCATATCCATATATATGATTGACTGAAATAAGATGAATGGTTCAATTTATTTCATTTATATGTTGGACAAATGAATAGTGCCACTCAGCTGAAAAGTAAATCTTCTAAAATTGTGTTCCCTGTTTTTTTTTTTTTTTTTTTTTTTGGGGGGGGGGGGGGGGGGGGGGGTGAGGGGGATTTGGGCTTTTCTGAACTCTGAAAATAAGTTAAAACATATGGTGTAGTTGGAACTGTGGCCTTAAATACAATGAAGATGAATGCCTGTATTTTTGTATAAATTTTTTTTGCATTAAGTATATCCTGCAGTGAGTGCCAGTGAACAAGGAACAGCAAACTGCAGTTTGTAACAATTTGTGTTCTATGTATGGAATTACTTTTCACTTACTGACATTTGATTCCTCATATGTAGGTCAGACAAATCTGTAACGCAGATGGTAGGCTCACAGGCTCTCCATTTGTATATGACCTGCAGTCACATTATAATTCATGTGTTTACAAACAGGATTTTCCCCTTTTTCCCCTCACTAAGCCTTTGCTTCCACTTTGCCTTATCATCTGCTGATTCTGTATATATTACACAGTTCAGAGTCTGACAGAAAAGGTAAAACCACACAAGGGACCCACAAAAGAGTTCCTATTATGGTCCTCTGAGCATAAACTAAATGAAACACCCATGTGACCTCATTAAGAATTCAAAGTTTGCTCAGATCATTATCATCCTCTATACACATTACCAAGACTTCACAAAAAATTCTATGAACATATGACAATAATTGAGAAATACAAATTAGACTCATCCAAATATAGTTTTTTTATTCTGGCATACTGTCTAGCTGCTCTAGGCTATATGATGCAGTGAGTCCAGTAACTTGTCAGTAACCCTGTTCTCTCGGATCATCCCAGTGTTAGATGTGAGGTGCTGCCTCTTCTGTGAAATTAATGTAACATCTTGTAGGCAGCTTGGCTCCAGTCCCTTTAGCAACTGCCTTATCATTTAGCCTATTCTATTTACCTCTGTTCTGGCAGTGGGATGTGATAAAAACAGGATCCTATTCAAATACATTCATGAATCTGTTCAATATGCTAATAATTTATCAAAACAAGATATTTTAATCAGCATCAAAACAACAGAACTTGTCACAGCTGATCTGAATGCATTTATCTCAGACAAAACCACTGATCACCCAAAAGAACCCATGAATTGCGTATGATGAAATTAGAATGTGCTGAGGAAGGCAAATTAGTTGACAGGTCATCCAGTGAATGCTACAAATCACTGGTCATCCTATAAATTATTGAAATATCGTAATGTGGCTCAGGCAGCCTTTTTGGTTGAGTAGAGCACAAGGAAACATAATGTGCAGTCAGAGCAGCAACATGTTCAGGCGAGGCTCTGGTGGGGGCTGTTATTGTGATTGATCTTCTTCGGTGCCTACTGTAATTTCAAAGTTAATTAGCATCGCAGCACCGTTCATGTCTATTCATTTCCTCCTTCACTTGCTGTGGCTTTCAAACGCTGCATTTCACCTCCCTATTCATGAGATTTACGACCACAGGATGAGTAAGCTAACATTGTTACATACTGTAGGTATTAACTGTGAATGGGATTATGGCCTGCATGTGCAACAAAATGCAATGTCTTCCTCTTAATTTTTTTTTTTGCCTGATCTGAAAAATAAAAGTAAGAATGCAATTTCCCGTCTGCTTGAGTGTTTTCACTTTGTCCAAAAGTCCACTTGGTCTCAGCCTTTTACATATATTTAGATAGCAATGCCATCTGTATGCGCTATGTCTAAAAACAACAGTTCAAACGAGGACAGGAAAATTGTCACCACAAACCCTTGCTGAATTTGGTCAGCATTTTAATAGGCCCAGTGAGCCGTGGCAACTGTCTGGAGCTTAATGTCTTCAGCATAGTCCCGCTTATCGCACAGTATTGAATGGCTGATTTACGCCATTCAAAACAGCATGCGAACAACAGCTGAGCACGGGTGCGATTTTTCTGAATGGAGGCAGTGCCGTGCGTGCGTGAGCGCATGTTTTCCCGCTGCATGCGAGAGACAGAAGGCGGAGTTAAGATACGGCAGGCTGCAGAGCCCCGGGGCTGAGAGAGAGGCTGGGGATGATGCGTGGCCCTCTCCGATAACCTGGCTTTCAGATAAGTCCCTGTAACTCGTCAAATGTATTCCAGACACGCCGCGGCTGAGCAGCAGCAGGAGTCGGCCTGGTCTGCTGAGATCACTCAGAGACACAGCATCAATGCTTATGTTGACTAAATGTGCATGTTCCACCCTAAATACCTTTATGTTTCCTGTGTTAACTGTAAACATAATGACCTTGACTACTGCTGTATTTAACCTGGTTTTATTATCTACTTAACATTATTTATTTGCTTAATGGACACCCTCATCAGGGATTACTGACACTATGTTAATTACATTACACATACATATTACTAAATACTGTGGGATACTGTATTTATATTAGGTACTTTTCGCAAGGGTGGACAGTGCCCAACCTATTTTTTAATTCTTAGCCCTCAGGTGAGAAGTCTAATAAGCTGCTATGCCACACTGCTGCCAGATAGCCTCTTACAAATGAGTGTTTCTTTATTTGTTTTATACAAAGGAACAAATCGTTACTGAGAGATTGAACTAACATTGAAACTGTCGGCGTCCATCCATCTCCGCAGCCCCAGATATTGAACTCACTGAGAAAGGAGACAACTGGCCCTTTGTTGCAATTGTCAAGCTTCTTAATTTAAGACATAGGTGGCGAATGATATTAGATCTCAGTTTGGTCTGGGACATAGGCTGTTTTATTACAGTGATAGATAGTATGACTGTCTCTCGTTCCCTTAGTTATATAAATTCAGACCAAGGACAAGTCCTGTTGGCTTTAATGGCATCCACAGCAAGAGGTGCATCAATTAAATTCCAACTGTAAGCCCATCATTCACAGGTTTGTGAAACTATCCTCACCCTGTTGTTTTGGAAAATCAATTGAAAACAACAAATGGAGGACTGGGCAACCGTGAGGGCATGCTGAGGTTATCCTACACTTTACACATGCTTCGTAGTTATCATTTAGTATGAACACCTAACTGGAGCTTGCAATTAATTGAAGTTTCATCAGTGACTGCTTGCTGTGTCATCCTTTTCTCATCATTCTTGTAGCTAATTATATGACTGTCAAGAGGATGTGGCTATAAGTTACCCGAGTGCCCATTCATTATTGCATTTTGACGGTGTTGGCATGATATTCCCCTCCCACTCCTTGGCTTCCACCAGCCGATTGGTCCTGTCTAACAGAGTTCTGGTAGCAGTAGCCCCCTTCCCTAAACTGCTGCTGGGTAGATATGTCAATCAAATATTGGTTCTGAATAGCAGGCTCCCGCAAAGGACAAAACTGATGCCCCAGGACAACCAGTATGTCCAAGTCAAGCAAGTACGTTTCTGACTGAACTTTGCTTTCTCGGAAAAGTCAATATGTGAAAATGACCTCCGGGGGAAGTGACTGATTGGACACCCTAAACACAACTTCAGTGGACCTTACCATGCATATTTATCAACAACTGGTTGAAAAAAAGAATTCTCTTTCTGAGAGAACAGACCTATGTAACTTTTAGGGCGGTTAAAATATGGTATTATTAAGATACTGTATGTATTGACTTCCCATTGCTTCACCTTTCTTGATGACAGTGAAGCTGGTTACATTGTCTTAATTCATTTTATTGCTTGTTTTTTTATTTGCAAATTTTCAAATGGTTTCTACTAGTTGCAATAAAAGCAGGGGTAAAGTTCAATCTTCTGGAATCTATGTGTGTGCATATGTGGGCACATAAAAAAGAGAAAATATTTTGAGAACATTGTAAATGGAAACTTGTTTGATGCCAAATGGTAACCAAAAGAGTTAAGATGACTTCTTCTGCAAGTCTTCCTTCTTGTCAAATTCAGATCTCGGGTCCATGAATAATAAATAGCCACCCAACTCATTTAAATTACGAGGCAAAAGGAGGCATGAAAAGGTTGAATATTTCAAGACCTTTCTTTCTTGGTGAGGCACATCATGTGTAAGTAAAAGTGAAGATTTGTGTCCTGGAGTAAGGTTCCAGGCCACAGTTTTGTACAATACAGACATTTTATATTGCCTACAGGAAAACACTACATATGCTACAAAAATTGAGCAAAACCTTCCGAAATCCTGTGACTGTATATTGTACATTAATCATTTCTCAAACAATGAGAAAGGAGAAAAGCAGGGAAACATCCATAATTTAAAAAAAGAAAGAAAAGAAAACAAAGACCCATTCCGTTTTTGGAAAGACTATCTGGGTTTATGCTAAGCAAAATGAAACTTTTGATTTTTGCATTTTTGTCATTCTCTGTAATTGTTTTTCTTTGTAGGATAAATCCCACAAACCGTTTCCTTAAGCCAGTTGTCCTATGTTCACTTTTAATAGCACAAAGCAGAATGTAAGGTACTTGCAAGCCAGCAACCCCGTAAACAAAAGCAGGATCAATGCTGCAGTTTTGTTGAATAAACTTTGACATTGTAGTACCATTTTCTGATTCTGTTGCTGTTACCATTGGATAAATTTAATGCCTTGACCAAGCTAAAAGCAGTCTACAATGTCATGATGTTGTTGCAATGCTGTTACCTTGGTTTCCTGTAACACTTTTAATATATAGTTATTAACCACAGCCAGACATCTCTATTTATAGAAATCCAATTTCCCAACATTCATGTAGAAATAGATGGATTTTAGCATTTCTAATCTGTAGCACATTTACTTGACATGGTCCATTTATATTGTTGATGGATTTCCATAATGTGCCATACACTCTGTTCTCGCGTTTTCTTATTATTACTTCTTATTAATATTTGAATTGAGTGATTAATGTTGTTCTTTCTGATTTCATGAGCGACAAGACAACAACAATGACTAAGCATACTTGTGTGAAATTACAAAACTTTTCTGATGCTATGCAGAGAGATATTCGATATTCAGATATGTTTCTCAAACTACTTCATGAAACGCACAGATTCAGTTGCAATGCTTGACTTTATTAAGTGGTGCCTGTGGTATAGAGGTTATAATATTAGACTATGCTGTAGAGGATTGTGAGTTTGAATGCCCAGTGTGGTACAGTGGTCATACTTGAGCAGGGCACTTAGTTGCTTCCATAAATACATATTGTGATGCAGAGTATATGACTTTGTTAAAAACACTTTGTGTTGGCTCCAAAATAAATCAGAGTAACATACAGCCCTGTTTAGGCAATGTATGTAGGCTGGATAAATACCAACATTAACAGACATTTATAGTCCTCTTCTGCAATGGCAGGGATTTCCAGCATAATTACCCTCTTATCACTGAGGTACTGCTTAGCTGTTAAATCACTGTGAATTTATTAAGGAAATCATTTAGTAATACCTTGAAGCTGTACAGTGGTATAGTTGATAAGAAATATATAATAATATGAATAAAATGGGCAGCAGTGCAGCATAGCGGTAATGATCAGGGATGGGAACCAAAAGGTTGTTCGATCTCCTAGGGTACCGCTGTGGCACTGCCACTGTACCCTTTGGCAAGGTACTCAACCCACAACTGCCACAGTAAATATCTGGCTGTATATATAAATAATGTAAAATTGTAGCGTATGTAAGTTGCTCTGGATAAGAGTGACTGCTAAATCGCAATAATGTAATGGAAATAAAGAAATGTGGGACTGGAGCTTAGAAATAGTACGATGTATTTGAAAGTCTGTAAAATTCTGGGATGACAGTTTGAAAATGGCGTCTACTTCTCTTCTCTGAACATCAGGGCATGATGTTACCAGAATGTTTCCAGAGCATAGTATCTGCATGTCTTCATGTTATACTATAAAACGTCTGTCTAAAATGCAACCTCATGCTGTTGAGGGGGCTGAGGGTAAAAGCTAAAAAGCCAAGGAGCATTAAGCATTGCGTCCCACCTTGAAGCGACTATCCAAACCAGAATTGGTATGCCACCATTTCCTATATTACCAGCTGATCTCTTTATTTCCCAATCTGTAAATTAGAATGCTACTCTGAGGGCAACAGCTGGCTTTCAGCTCTAATGCCACCCAGACATGCTTTAGTGATAACTCAGTATTCGTCAGCTGCCTGCTAAAGCTGACCTTTAAAGCCTGAAAACCTGACTTGTCTGAAAATCAAACAGGGGTCCATTACCATTTGAAGATTTGCCACCAGCAAGGTCTTACAATGATAGCATTTGAACCAATTGGATACCACACTGCAAAAAGAGCTGTGTGTCACTAATTTAATTTTTAATTAAGGGGTAGCTTTTTTTTTTGAAAAGTAAATAACTCTTGAATTAAAAAGAGGTCCTCATATCTGTTATTTACAGACTTTTCCCCTGTGCTTAATGTGGTTATTTGATACAGATAGTTTAAGAGGTTATATCCACATGATTTTGAGTAAATAGTCGGTAAGAGTTCTAAAACTGGCTTGTACGGGTTTCATGGACAGATTCAGCAGCAGACATCCTTTAAACTCTGCTCTGCTGAAGGAAATATTACTTTTATTGATGTGGCATCAGTCAATGTATAAGTGACAGAATTTGTTGGAAATCGGGTATGAATTCAGATGTTTGTTATGCTTTAGATACTATATGTAGCAGTTGTTTTAATCACATTATTTCACTGATCCCTTGTGAACATATTACATTGGCTCCACATCAGCATATGTGCATGGCTATGAGTCATTGCTTAACTACTGCTGAAATTCAGTTGGGCAGCTGGTAATGAATACCACAATATAACAACTGATTGTAAAACCTGAGTGTAGCATTAGAAGGTAAGAATTTGACTTTCATAACACAGTAACAGTAGCTTTCTGTATAAGCAACTCAAACAATAACAGCACTCTTTACTTTAGAATTAAAAAAAAGTAAGCAGCTCAGCAGATGCTTGTCGACACCACGGGGATTAATAAGACCACAGAGGCCATTTCGTGAAGGGCTCTGAGAAGGGAATTAGAGGACATGGGTGGGAATTATGTAAAAGTAAATCTTTTCAACTAATGACTTGAAAGTATTTCCACACACAGAAAGTTATAGACTCAAGAAGTTACCTGCTGCAGTCATAACCAAACACAGTTGCAAACTCACTCCCGATTAATGCTGAGCTAAGGGCAGAATGGCATGTTTGTGACATCATACCCGTGTCCTTTCATGGTTTACTAACGTACCTCCAATTCACGCTGCACTGCTGCCATGACTTGTGGTACATTACATCACTGTCGCTTAGCAAACTCTCTTATCCAGAATGACGAACATCGGTTACAATTTTTTTTTAACATGTTATCCATTTATACAACAGGATATTTACTGAGGCAATTCTGGGTTAAGTACCTTCCCCAAGGGCACAGCAGTAGTGCCCCAGCAAGGAATAAAACCTGTGACCTTTCAGTTACGAGCCCCACTCATTACCACTATGCTATACTGCCACCCTGCCACCCTCTACCTGCTATACACTTCCTTATATGTTGTTGTATCAGGGAGAAGTGTGAAGCACTCTGATTGGTGCATTAATATGAATCTATCTTGTTTACTCCCGCCTCACTACGATGCACTGAGACTGGCTGCCAGCTGTCTGTCTGTGACAGAAGACCACAGCAACGGGGTAATGCATTCAACAATGCAGAAAGGATCGCGTGACCTCACTTTCTTACGACATAGGTTACTGTGCATTATCCTCAACAACCGCACTGTAGTTCATAAGAGAAATATCCAAGACATGCTTCACTCAAATGAGAAATAGACTAGGACAAATAGGAAATATCCAGTTACACTTTTTTACGCATGCTGGCATCGATGGCATGACTTACTATACATTACAATGGATAATACTTATGAAATGGAATGCTAAAATGACATGTATCAGCTAAAAAGGTTTTGAAATGCTAATCCCTCAGATTCCAGGGACTGACTCATACAAGAGAAAAAATAGATTTTTGTATAAATTGTCATCAAAAATTGATGGAAATATTCAAAAGCTACTGTACTGCACAGAGAACAGCACACGCTTAAGAACCGATTGAAGAGTGATTTGAGTGCCACATTTCTGTATTTCAGCAATAAGTACATATGGGGTGTCTCCTTAGGTTGTCGTTGGTTCTTTGCAATCCTAATATTAGGTCATTATACAGGTCATAGTAGCATTACATAGATGTGGTCATGGTTGAAATAAAAGGCCACAAGAAAGCCAATGCAGTGGCACTTCTCTTTGTTGTCCCAGATTGTCCCAGATTCCCAATGGAACAACTGGAAGTTATTGAATTATAAATCATATGACCAGCCATACCACTAAAACCACTGCCCCGAAGAATTTCAGAACAACATCAATAAATCAGGGAACAACAATATAGGAAAGATGATTGCATTTTTCGTAGCCTTGGGCACCGTGTCCCATGAATTACTGGGCTGCATCTTCACCATTGTTGCAGATCATGCCGTCCATATGGTACAGAAGTACTGAATTAGCTAGTCTAGCTAGTCTGTGACTACTGAAGCGAACACTGTCATAGAGGAAACAGGCACATGAGGGCCAGCTGACAAGGTAGGGGAGCTGCAACGCAGTGCACATTTTAGTTTTCTAATAGTCTTGGGACTTCAATCCCAAAGATAAATTTAAATTTCACATTTCAAACAGAAATCTGTACATACAGTACCAGTTAAAAGTTTGGACACATCTGATTAAGATTATGGGAAACATGCATTCAAAGACATTTTGATGTGAAGAGTTATGCTTAAATGCTTGATTTTTTTTTTCTTAGACAAACATAAATCATGATGTTGATGCCTATGTATGAATGTCTTTCCAAGAAAAATTTAATTTAAAAAAATATATTTTTTGGCTATGTTGAAGAATCTAAAACACAAGATACACTGTATGGCCAAAAGTATGTGGACACCCCTCCTAATTATTGAGTTCAGGTGTTTCAGCCACACCAATTGTTAACAGGTGCATAAAATCAAGCACATAGCCATGCAATCTCCATAGACAAACCTTGGAAGTAGAATGGGTCTTACTGGAGAGCTCAGTGACTTTAAACATGGCACTGTCATAGGATGCAATCTTTGCCACAAGTCAGTTTGTGAAATTTCTGCCCTGCTAGATCTGCTCTGGTCAACTGTAAGTGTTCTTATTGTCAAGCGGAAGCGGCTAGGAGCAACAACAGCTCAGCCACGAAACAGTAGACCACGCAAACTTACAGAGCGGGGCCACCGAGTGCTGAAGTGCGTAGCACGTAAAAACGCCTATCCTCTTGTTAAATCCCTCACTACAGAGTTCCAAACGGTCTCTGGCTGCAACATCAGCACAAGAACTGTGTGTCAGGAGCTTCATGAAATGGGTTTCCATGGCCGAGAAGCTGCACACAAGCCCAACATCACTATGTGCAATGACAAGCGACGGCTGGAGTGGTGCAAAGCACACCGCCACTGGACTCAGTGGAGACGTGTTCTCTGGAGTGATGAATCACACTTCACTATCTGACAGTCCGATGGATGAATCTGGGTTTGGCAGATTCCAGGAGAGCGCTACCTACCAGAATGCACAGTGCCTACTGTAAAGTTTGGTGGAGGAGGGATAATGGTCTGGGGCTGTTTTTCAGGGTTTGGGCTAGGCCCCTTAGTTCCAGTGAAGGGTAACATTAATGCTACAGCATGCAAAGACATTTTAGACAATTGTATGCTTCCAACTTTATGGCAACAGTTTGGGGAAAGCCCTTTCTTGTTCCAGCATGACAGTGCCCCTGTGTACAAAGCAACGTCCATAAAGATATGATTTGACGAGTTTGGTGTGGAGGAACTCTAGTGGCCTGCACAGAGCCCTGACCTCAACCCCACTGAACACCTTTCAGATGAATTAGAACACCGATTGCGAGCCAGGCCTCCCCGTCCAACATCTGTACCTGACCTCACAAATGCTCTTTTGGCTGAGTGGGCACAAATTCCCACAGACACACTCCAAAATCTTGTGGAAAGCCTTCCCAGAAGAGTGGAGGCTGTTATAGCTGCAATGTGGAGGTGTGTGTGGGGGGGAAACTCCATATTAATGCCCATGCTTTTGGAATGGGATGTCCAATAAGTTGATATAGGTGTGATGGTCAGGTGTCCACATACTTTTGGCCATATAGTGTATTTTTGATTTGTGTATAACACTTTTTTTGTCACTGCAAAATTGCATTTGTGTTGTTTCATAGTTTTGATGTCTTTATTTTTACCATTTTCCACATTTTAGAATAATACTACAGAAACAAAAGTGTGTCCAAACTTTTGAGTGGGAGGGTAAGTTCAATGTGAAGAAAACAAATAATATTGTGAAGTCTCCTTGGACTGCAAATGCCAGGAGTGTGCGGTAAGTGTTCACTAAACTGAGACGCAAGAGGCATGCACTTCCCCACAGCTATGATTACGCTTGACTGAAGGCATATTCTTTTTTAGTTCACGTACTGACACAAATGTGTTTTCGGCCACCAAGCCGTCATCAGCGAATATTCCGACAGCAAACATTTCAGAACAGCGGTGACATTTCAAAAGGGTCTGAGAGAGTAGTACGTCCAGCAAAGGGAGACAGGCCATGAAGCCCACAAGGACACCCCTGCGGCCTTTTAATGCCAGCTGCCTCCTACAATCTCACTGCCATCAGCAGAACTGGGAAAAGTCCATTCACCTCCTTTACTCTCTGCTACCTCAAGGTATCGCCACCCTTTCTGGGAGAGACCAACTGCACTGCAAAAAAACTGAGGAAACCGGATTAGCCATCCTTAAAGAGACAAACCCCACAGCTGGGGAGCTCCACAAAAACAATAAAAAAGAGTAATATCCCAGCTGATTTAACTCTTTATAGTGGCCAGAGTATTCCACACCTAACATGTCACAGTCATCACCTATTTGCTTCTGGCCTGAATGATCAATGATGTGGGAAAACTAGGTTAGTGATGAACTAAGATATCTCAGTGCAGTGCATCAGAATAACTCACAATATTAGCTACAATGTGTAGGCATCATAAATGGGAGTACTTGGTGAACTGCATTGCATTTGGTTAAAAAGGTGGATATGGCTGGTTTTATACCATCAGGTGTAACAGTCACAAAAATTCTTATAGCAGCCTCTTCCATCAGAAGCACAACTTCGAATCATCAGCCTTTCCTTACCTTAGCCCCATGTTGTCCAGCCAGGGAAGAGAGTACTGACAGATTCATCTTGATTAAGGCGAGGGCACAGCAGGGAATAAAGGATTGGATAAAAAAACAGGCATTATTAAGGGCAGCCCTTTGCTTTGTAAGTTGGAAGATCAAACTGAAAGGATGACCTTCACCATCTGCAGA
Source organism: Megalops cyprinoides (assembly GCF_013368585.1). Lineage (NCBI taxonomy): Eukaryota > Metazoa > Chordata > Actinopteri > Elopiformes > Megalopidae > Megalops > Megalops cyprinoides. The sequence continues at coordinate 16,824,957 of NC_050602.1, read as the reverse complement.
CTTTACACTTTTCACCTGTCACATTTATATCTGAGTGTGACCTGGGGAACCTGTGTGAGGTTGTAAAAAAAATTTAATTTGTCAAATTACCACTGTTTTATCAGTGTGTTTTTAATCCTTGGCTTTATGCTCTTTGTAGAGTCTGTCATCAAAACTGATGTGGGTTTGAAGAGATCCATGTTTGATGTGATATTTCACAGCGAGCACAGAGAGTCGGTTCACCCGTGTGCCTATATGAGAGAAAGATCAAAGGCTGGCTCAAGGTAATTGCCCTGTTTCTAAAGAGGGGAGGATATTCATTCAAATTCTTGCTGGGGCTTTTTTGTGGTAGCAAAGAGCGCCTCTATAATAATGTGACAGCCCTCACATCCTCTCTCTGGGTTTTTGCCCTCCCCTTTGTAAAATAGCTTCAAGTCTATCAGCAGGGCCAGACTGTGCTTCCAGAGTTCAACCCATAAAAGTGCCATTCTGGGCATGGAATACGGCGGAACAAAGGAACCCGGACTGCAGGGGGAGGCGTGATACTGCAGAGAGAGCGAGAGCGAGAGCGAGCGGCACGTTTTTTGTTCCACCCCAACAAAAGAAAGCGCGAACCATTACCTGTGCGGTGCTTCCGGTGCGAGCTCTAAAAATAACGCTCCCTGTGAAGTTGCATGGCCACTCGTCCTTTTAGCATGACGGGTGCAGCTTTTTACTCAATGTTAGAAAAGTGTTACTCCGTAGTTTACACGTTTTAGGTTAACACTCTGAGGCCATGTAGCTACAAAGACATGCCCCTGTAATTGTGGACTGTCCCCATTGTTATAATGCAGAAAAAAGCAGTGAACCAAATGTTATATTAATGTTAAAAAGACACAGCAAGACTTCTTAAGACATATTTTTTATTATTAATGCTAGAATGGTTATTAATGGTAGAATGAAGGATGGAAAAATTTGCTACTTGAACATAAATTACTATATATAGTAATGAGATGATTCTGAGAGATTACAACAGCAAAACAAAGAATGTTCTCAAGTAATAGTTTTTTCAAGTGAAGAAAATTTGGATAATTAAAATGTTGCAAAATACATCTGTCATGGGTATCATACTGCATGTCTGTGCTGACTGATGTACCACCATACCAATGGCAATTTAACAAGGCTTGTTTGCAATGTGCTTTCCTAATACTAATCTGCTTTAATGAAACACCACACTGACTCACATAGATTCATGAGGACTCATACAATGTTGACGGAACTTTTAACCTGCATGTTTTAGTTATTGCCACCATAGTGTGCCATGGTAGTCATTAATATTTCATATTAGAATTGTATGGCGCATTTGTTTATTTGTTTAACTTTGAATGGATACCAAAATTACTCTTGCAAAGTGTTTTCAGTGGTTTCAGCCATTCTGAAAGGCCTTCATACCCCACCAAATATAATTTAGGCCACTAAGATTGTTCTAAAGATCGCTTCTACCCCAATCCGATGGGTCCCCAGAGCTACATTATCGACTAAATCTAAATGTGTTAGATACAGTATCATGAAACAAAATACATTTCTGTGTTTTTACAAGTATTCCATGAATCAAGTTCTAGTTCTGACTGAAAATTCACTAAAGACCTAGTGTTTTTTCTGTGCCGCCTGTATTGCTTTTGCTTAAGGCCCGCTTATATAGTTATCCTGTTTAGTTCATGTTTTTCTGTTTAATTGTTATTCTTGCCACATTAATGAATTACTGCCTCTGTGACCTATGTGATTCATAATAAAAGTTTTGGCTCTATCTGAGCAAATGGATGTCTTTAATCTTATAAGAAACTGGTATGTAGAGAGCGCATTCCACTTCACAAACAGAATGGCAATCAATTTGATGCCCTTCACATTATCAGCATCATTGTCCCCTCCTATTCAAATTCATTTGTACTGACCTATTACCACGGGAGCGGCTGCAGTCTCAACGGTATGCTAATGTGCTGCACTGAATTCCCATCGGTAATACAATGTGCTAGCTGATGACAAGAGTCCAGGTGATGGCGTGTGCGCACAGGGAGGGGTCTTATGCAAGTTTGATTCAGAGGTCTGACAATGTCAAGAAGAGCTGAAATATTTGATTTTGACAATGGCAACAAAGCAGAGCAGGACACAGGGGAAAAAATCCCTTATCAGGCTTTATGGTATACCAACTCTGCAGCACAGACAAAGAAATCACCGTGTTCTGTGATATGTCTTCTTTCGGCTCAACAAGTGTCCACTGTGCTTTAAAACTGTGTACTTTCAGTATCATCAAGCATCATCTTAGAATTCAATTTCTTTTGCTCTATATGGGCTATAAAGATGATAGAATTTACTACTTTTCACAAAGTAATAGGTATGATTTTTCAGGTCCTCATATTTCTGTTTAAAACAGGAAGCAATTTACTTATTTTTATTTTTAATGTCAAAAATGCAGATTTGTCAAAATGCTAAACAGAGACAAAATATCTATTATTGCTTCTTTAGTATTGTAGTCTTCTATTATCTGTTAGAACACATACATAACAAGTCATCATGAATCATGGTGTTAACAATACAGATGTATTGTACATAATGTATACAGAATGGTGCAAATATATCACATTTTTGACTTTATCTAGAATAATAAAATGAAACGTGTTTTTGAAAATCTACAGTCAATTAGACAAGTACCATATCTAAAAGTGTCAGATAAACTGGCCGTATCTCATCTTAAGTTTCTACCCACTTAAGATGAGATATGGCCAGGTGTTAGATTTTAGTGACAAGATAAGGCTGATTCTTGGCAATTTCCTTTTTCGCATGACTTCAATGACATGTCAGTACAGAATAGGTGTAGTTGGTCAGTGTTACCATTTTAGTGTCACAATAAACATTAATGCATTAAACCCCAAGATGCTTTTGTTCATGTGTTTCGTAGGAGGGCAGCCTTGCTTTTCCTCACAAAGTAAAGGTGATCAGAAAGTGTTTTCCTGTTTCTGCACGCTATATCTATTGGACACTGGAGGCTGATGTTGTGCGTAGTGGTGAAGGGCACTTAACACTTGTCAGGTCAAATAACCCAAAAAAATATCACCTCACAGAGAGACAATATGAGATGAAGATGTCTGATGAAAATCTAGATGAGATCATATTCAGCACAGCAAGGGGTCATGCTGAAAGACATGTTTCAGTGAAAAGGAAGCTGTGTTTGCTAAGTGGTCTCGTGTCTCGGTTTCTATGTGTCTTGGCTGTATCCATTTGACTGAAGAGTTAAATAACAGAAAATACAAATACCTTGGGTAACCCCCTTTGTGAAAGTAATTACAGAGCATTGGGAGTGTGTGGTCGTAGACAACGTAAGGCTGACAATAAAAATGACTGACAAACATTGTAAAAATATCCTTCTAATTAAACTGAGGGTGAGATAACCTAATCACAAAAACACGGACTTGTCCACACTGGCAGATGTATTCAAATGCCTGAACTGGCTTGAAACTGAGGCTCACAGGTTTAGACTGTGAAGAATATGCCCCTGGTGAGAGCTCTTATACATGCAGGTCATGCTCTGACTGTTTGCCTTTTTTAGCACATCAGACTGAATCCCCATGAACACGATGTTTGGTAACAATTTGTATGTCATTGATGTAAGTGTATAGTTACAAATTTTCTCACTTCTGTTTTTAGTATTTGGTTCTTTGCCTCTCGATCCTAGGGTCTCATTGCCACATCTTTCGCCTGTTTGGGATGAATGAGATGCTGTGCAAGCTGAACTATGTGGTGTGGCTCATTTGAAAAGACATCCCAGTGTTCATTCATCATCTCTTGCAGGTCTTGCCTCCGGCATCTTGTTGATCCTGTGTCCAGTTTGACATCTTCTCTTGGTTCTGCACAAATTTTGGGAGCTGAACAGGACCTCCATGTTTCAGTTCTTTAGCAGGTTCATATGATAAGTTTTAGTCTTTTTTTCTGCCAGGCCCGTGGCTAGACTCGGGAATTGACAACACTCACCCTCTATGTGAATTTATACAGCCTTAGCGATATGGAACGTCCAATGATTTGTCTCCTCTTTACCTCCAAATTCGGAATGCCTAATTGCATCATAGAGATGCCACTCATTGCCAACAATCTGGGAGATCACAGACAAACACATGCTCTCCTCCAAAATATGCAATGCCAAGCGGCGCTTCTTTTCACACCACGGTCCCCATGCCAAATTTGCACAAGCATGAGCAAGAGAAAGACGCCTCATGTGCAACTTTTATCAGGTAGACTTGTAGGTGCCCTATTAACCAACAGGGGACACTGCTGTGTGAACAGAAAAGCAAATCCCTCCCCTCACCGAACAATCTACCCCAATCCCAAAGAGAAACAAAGCCATTTTGTTCTGCCACTTTGGGCTCACAGTTATCATCAGCTGATGACATGGCCGGGATTCAAGGCGGGCTGCAGAGCTCAGCTTGCATTCAACCTGAACACCTTGACCACTGAGCTACTCGGGAACCATCCTTAGCTATGTTGAAAAAATATATGCATTCTGTGATGGGGACCAGGACCAACACTATCTCCATCATTAAACTCAGGTAGTTGCGGTGCTCTGTGGTAGATACACTGCTGTGTCTGTGCCATTGCTTATGCTGACTTTCACTCATGCTGTCCACATGCCCATTCGAGCTGTGTTGGGGACAGGGCTACTCCTCCCATGAGCTTTGGCCATGTCCTGGAGAACTCAAGGTTGCTGTCCATAAAGAAGCTTAAACAGAGGGAATCCTTTCAAAGTGTGAGGAACCTCTTAAATGGAGAACATTAAGTAGGGCAACAACTGGTCCCAATTTTTTGGGTCACTATCTGTCCTTTCCACAATGAACCAATCATGTCTGTTGTTCTGTGCAATCCCTTCGCAGGTCACATCAGTTACACTGACACTCATCTGTCTTCCCTCCTTCAAGATTTTCTAAGAGTGAATGTAGTTAACAGCTGCAGTGAGCACCTGCTGGGTAAGGCAGGGTAGATGCGGTCCATTACCTCATGTAACACAATGACCTCCCCCTGGGGAAATCCTTTGAGACTCCTCGTTTAGGTGAGTGTTATATTCTGCGATGGACAGGGCTTTCCCATTAAACCTGGAATCACTTTGAAAAATGAGAAAATAAACATGGCCTGGCTGGAAAATATTGTGTAATTATGTATCACCCCCCTGCAGAGGGCTTCTCCTCTGTAATATTCAGAGAGGAACAAGCCTGTGGCTTGGTTAGGAGGGTCCTCATTCAGCCAACCCTGGTGTACTGTGGACACCTAACGTGAAGACATTTATGTATTTTTGACAAAAAATATTACAAACTTTCAATATAAACTTGCAGTGTAATTCATGCTTTGAAAACCATTAAAATAATCTACTAACATAAAATGTATTGTTAATGAATGCAAATTTAGTAGTACAGTAGTAGTTTACAGTAGTTGGAAACATGAATGTATTTTACAGCCTGTAAGTAAATCAAATATAACTGTTCTGTTAAAAAGTGGAAAAACAGATAACCCATGCAATGAAAATCAATGCTCCCATATTCATATTATATGCACTGTAACTCTCAAAAGTGCAACATGTCTATTACAATACTCTGATACTTCTCCTCTGTTCAGTCTCACCATACTGCTCTATTTCCTCAACACTGACAATAAATTTAAATATTACACAAGTCTTATACCACATTTGTCATTAATTTCAGTAAGCACTGAAGTTAAAGACTTTTGAGAAATGAGAAGTGAAAAAAGGTAACAGCCATATAAATCCATTTCATTTTTCAGTTTTCAGTTTTACACTTAAGAATGCCTAACAGTCTTTCCTACTTTTCTCCAACAAGAACTTGCAAAAGTTAATTCCAGATATACATTGTCGACTGATAATATTAAGCCTGTTTCAGTCTGTTAATACCATAATCTATTTTTTGGATGCTTGAGGTACTTAAGTAGGCTTTCCCCTGTGACTTGATGATTTGATCTTCTGTAATCTTGTAGCAAGTAGAATTAATAATACTGTTTGCCAGACACTTGCTCTGTGTTACGAATTCCATGATAAAAAAGAGGAGATTGCTTTATCATTACCAATGAGTTGAGGCAATAGCAGCATCAGTGCTAGACAAAGACATTATAGGGACTACAATGAACATCTCTTTGTCATTAATCTTTCGTATTTAGATTCATACAATTAAAAACTGAACCCCCCAGGTTGCTAAATACTGCATCATTGACAAATAATTTCTTCCTACCTTTCTATGTTTTCTTTTTTTAATTTCTCCATGTTTCATCTGAGTGACCTGAGGCTGACACATAAGTAATAAATGTCACAATCTCATTGGATAAGAATGGAGTTATATACATTTACTCTAATCATAAACTGTCAATCTATTGTAGACAATATTGTAACAATAGCAACTTTTTAGCCAATTTATGCAGGCCTATCTTGAGATCATTTCTCTGCCTTATGTATACAGTCCATTCATATTCAGTCAAAATGACACAGTATAAAATGCAAAGTTTCACTTACCAGTTTCACTTATCATTTACTAGTGATATATATTTTAATGAATAGGAAAAATACACCACTATATTAGTTTTTCTAACCAATAACATTAGATATACCAATAAAAGAATGATTCATGATTTTAAAAAATGCATCTCAGTCTCAATTTTGAAAAGGAAAAACTTATATATCCATTAACATATGCAAGTTCTGTGACCTTCAAGCATGTAGTGATATCTGTGCTGTTTGTGTTGTGCTGTTTGCAGTGTCAAGCGAGCAGACCTTGTTTCTGCTATCATGGTTCCCTTCATACTCTGCAATCTAAGTCCGGTGCTCAGATCCCCGTGGCGCGCTGTCTCTCTCTGCCCTGCGGGGGGTCTTCGCAAAGACAGCTGCTGACTGACGAGGTAAATTACTAACGAGGCTTCAAATATCTCTATCACCGTCCCGCCAGGCTGCGAGCACTTCAAAAATCACACTTGCGCGGTGATGTGGTATAATCAAGCTGATTGTCCCCGATGTTTCCACCACATCAAAGCTCATTTATCAGATGGGAGTTAAAAGGGATTGGGTTTGAACATTTTGGGGCGGTTATATAAAGTTAAAGATTTGATAACAATGGGGGTGTTTATTGTCTCATTTCCGGGATTCTGTCTGCTGGCAAAAACACCGAAGGCCTTACCTTACAATACTCGCAGATGCTGAATGAATGAATTTAGGCACGCATTTTTATCATTGCGATTTATGTTGAATGTGTTGCATTCAGCAATTGGTGTTCGTATACGCAGTTACTGCTTTGTCACCGCCAGGTAGTCCTGGTGTATCATGCTGTTGGTTTTGCTGTCCTCGCTCATTTGTCGTTAGTGTTCTGCATGTGTCTGTTCCAATACTCTTAAAGCTGCCCTGTGTAAAGAACGTAAATAAGTAAGTAAATATAAGTATGGATGCCTATGTGCCAAGACACCATGTGACATTCTCTAGGATACATTTTACAGTTACTCTGTTATTTACTACTGTATATCAAAACTCAAATGTCTTACATTGTACAATTTTAAGTATCCTATGTAATTCTATCTGCCCAGTGCCGGCCAGAAGCAGATGGGCTCCCCCTCTGAGCCAGGTTCTGCTCAAGGTTTCTTCCTGTAAATTAGGGAGTTTTTCCTTGCCACTGTTGCCTTAGGCTTGCTCTCAGGGGGTCTTTGGCCTGGGAACAATGTAAAGCTGCTTTGTGACAACTTGTGTTGTAAAAAGCGCTATACAAATAAAAATGAATTGAATTGAATTGAATGGAAGAGAAGTTGGAAACATTGCCAAATGTACAACCTCAGCTTTAAACTCACGACAATCTTCATATCAAACACAGTACAGCCTTCACCTATAGTATTGCCTGTTTGTTGATATTCCTCTCTCATCATTGCAGTCAGTAGAGGTTATGATTGACATGGAAAAATGAGAGGTCAGGATCAACGCAGATGTAGGGATTGCTTACAAATGAAGTTCAGGCTGCAAATGGGTTCAGGCTGCACATCGTTATGGTGAGCTCTTAGGTACATTATAGATCACAGGTATCACGGCAGTACAAATCTACAGGATTTATCCAACCTTAAAACTGGTCCAAACATATGGTGATCTGCTATGCAGAGCTTCTTTTCCCAGATGGCCTCACTTTCTTGAAAGAACTTCTCAAAACTCTCAGAAAGGTTTACCTATAACCAACAATATCACTGATTAACCCCATTCTGCTGGGGGGGGGGGGGGGGTGTCAGAGCACAGGCCGGATGAAGTGAAATCATTTGTGCAGTTTTCACATAAGCCATTCCTGTGTGACACCGTGCATTTTCTCCCAGAGTAAAACCCTGTCTACACAGCACTCACATCTCTGGCACCACTCATGCATCACAGACTGGATCTATCCTGTCTGTGCCCTTAAGACATTGAGCAGCACCATGTCGTGACAAGTTGGGGGGAAAAAAAACTCATCCCACCATCTCCTCCGCAGCACCCACCGTCAATAATGGATGTGGTTCAGACGGGGCCACGCCTCGCTCCGCGCTAAAGGATCATCTCCGATAAAACCAGAGGTCTGTGATGTGCGCTCCGTCACCGGCATGGTGAGCGGGTGCGCGCGATTGGTCCATTTTCAGTTCGTGCCAAACGTGGCGTTCTGCTTAAAGCTGTCTGAGGGGACAGTCCTCTGCTATCTCTCATCATCGTGAAAGCAGCTTAATTTCAGAACCACTCACCGTGTTATATAAAACTCAAAATCCCTCTCAAAGTACAAATCTGTGGGCCTTCAAGTTATCTAAGGTTCATCTGAAATATGTGTAGTTTTTTCCTTTACTCTTTAAAGACTTTGATAGTGGTCTATGTGGTGATTACTTCATGTTGTAAAACATAACAAAATGCATGTGTAACCCTTTTACCACAAGGTAAACAAAGGTACACAAGGTAACAGAGTGAGTACTCCATTCCTTAACACAATAAATCGTAATAGTGGGTACTGGGTGTTGCTGTGGTATATATGTGACAATTTGTAATTGAAGAAAGCAGTTTTGGAAATGACTTTTCTGTAATGGAAATGACAAACTGTTATTAGATTGCTCCTGTACTTCTGTCATAAGGGGAGCCAGACTGCCAAAAGGCAGAAGCAGCATTGAAGTTAGCATGCAGGTTCATAGTCAGGGCGCCTCGTTCTATGTTCTACAAGTATGCTATCTACATGCACTATTACAAATAATACAACTCGGTGAACTAAAGCAAGTGACTGAAACATTGGTTAAATGTATGAGAATATTTTTGGAAAATGTACATTTTTAAATGAATTTGTAAATATTATATAAAGGTAATATAACTTACCCTATTTTTTGGTGGGTTTGGGGTGGCATTGGCAGTGTCAGGTGACCAAAAAGATTGGTCAGTCTCTGACGTGAAACTTTATTGATCTGCAGGAGCCTGACAAAAGTTGAACTAATATGCGTTGTAGATGAAGATGATATTATATCAATCTGTAAAATATTACAGTGCAATTCTTGACAGTATTCTTAGAGCAATATGGGTAATATTGTTGTTAATGATAAAATTCATGTGAATATTGTAATTAATGACAGTAACTGATTTTCCTATAGTTGGTATGTTCTGGGGGAGGAGCTTAAAAGGAGAACATAAATAAAGCTGGTCCCAATATTCAATTGGGGGTTTGAGCTGAAGAGATGGAGTAGTGTCATGCTAATCGAAAAGCAAAGCAGTTATTCATGTATGTGTTCCAAAGTGTTTTGTCATTTGTAAATAGTCTGCCAGCACATTTTTTTTGCATTTCTTGGGAAAATTAAATCTCACCAGTGGTGTGCACTACAACTGTGCTCATTACTGCTCTCACTTCTTAGTCATCCCCCCACACACAAACTGAAAAGAGTGTTTTTGTCACTTAATTCCACTGTCTGGAAACTCAATATCTTTGCAAAACTGCTGTCCACACATTTTGCTAGGCCTATCCATCAAAGTCAAAGTGCTGTGCACAGTTTGGACGTGACGCCGAGCACGTTCTGGAACATGATTTGGTTTGGAGTCACATGACGGAACATTGTTGGGAGTGCCAAAATTCCCAGCAGCATCTGCCTCCATCATGCACCACCCGCCTCTCTGCAGCCTGCGAGCATGAAGCAGCACCTTTAAAAAGACACTCTGATGTTGATCTATCTGAGCACGGATCAGGAGAGTGTGCTTTGGCAGAGTGTGTGAAACAGTCGATGCCTGCTGTCGGTGCACCCTCAGGCAGAAGGGGTCATTTTGAGTTGAGGTGTATGTGTAAGCCGTTGAACCAGTCACAGCCAGTGCTAGGGGCTGTTAGAGTATTCTGCTGAATAGCCATTTTGTCTGACCTCAATGTATTTAGCAGCAAATTTAACTTAAAAGTTAAATATCTCATAGAAGACCATAGCAACAAAGTCTGAATGTGTCAGATGTGGCATGAATGAGTGAATGCAAATGTGAAAAACACATTAGGTGGCCATACCGAGTAATTGTAGCTGTGTTTTGATTGGGATGGTGTCTAATTTTGATATTTATTATTATGATTATTATGATTATTATTATTATTAGTAGTAGTAGTAGTAGTATTAATAGTATTATTATTTTACTGTATGTACATCTGATCTACAATTGACCAATACGTTAACAAAGAGCAATCTGCCAATGCTCTTATCTTCTGTTAGAAAGAGAAGAAAGAAAGCAAACAGCATGAAAACAATAGACTTTCAGGCACTTGTCTTTAAAGACAAATAAAGGCATTTTTTGGAAATCTGCAGGGATTTAGCTCTCCAGGACGGAACTTGCAAGATGCATCCCACCGAGAGGGACTTGTGAAGCCCTCTTTAAATTTCAACCGATAAGACAGAACAGGAGATCAGAGCCAGCCATACTGAGGCTGTTTTCACAAAACTTTACTCTGTATGGCCTTTTGAAGCGAGGGCATGCATTTCTGCCAGCTGTGTGAGATTGCAGCGTCTGACCCAGGGGAGTGTGTATGGTGTGGGAGGCAGTGTATGTTTGTCTCTGGGCGTGCCTGCAGGGTCCTCATTCAACAGAGCAGCAGCAGTTATATCAGCTCATTTGGTGCAGCGTAGTGCAGGCAGGCCTGGGAAACCAGCAAGCTGTTATCTGTCACCCAGAGGGTTTTCACAGAACAGGAGGAAGAGTGTGAATGAGCAGATGAGAGAAGGGGTTGAGAGGACAAACATGTGACATGCCAACAGATTGTCCTTTTCAACCATTCTCTAAATGCATGATTTCCATTTAATTTAAAGATACCTTGGGGTTGGGCTATATGAAAATAAAACCTGCCGAAAATGTTTGGTACAAGCATTTATAAATCTGCCTTATGTAGACTGTAGACTTTAGACTTTGTGTGCGTATAGTATGTCTACAAGGGTCCCTTAGATTCATTTTCAAATATTTTTTTGGCATCATTTTGATTAACTGTTTATTCATGACTGACTGTGATATGACTTATTGGCTTTGACACTTTGAACTTAACTGTTTAGGCATTTGATGAGGTGGTTTGATGTGTTGAACATTCAGCCTAATGAAAACCAAGAAAAAAAAACCAAGAAAACCTTTTTTGTTCTAAGAGTTCCAGTAGCACGTACAACTTTAATAGTTATCTCATATTTTGTATCTTCATCATCATCATCCTTCAGCCGCAGCCGAGATTGAAGTCACTTGAAGCCACCAGGCAACCCTATTTTGTATCTTATATGTTCTAATGACTACAAGTGGACACACGTTGATCTATCTAAGGTTGTAGCAACTACAACACCTGAAGAATACCTACTCAAGATGTCCTCTTCTCAGCTTCCAGGCCCCTTTGCTTCTCCTCACTGGTCTCCCTGCCTGTGCTACCAGGCCTCTGCAGCTCATCCAGAGTGCCCCTGCTCAGCTGGACTAGGACCTCCTGAAATATCCCTACATAACACTGCTGCTCATTTACCTCCAGTAATGACCTGCATTCACTATATACAAACCTGCCAGGCAGTGAAGAGAACAAACAGTTTTTAGATTTTACACACCAGCCAGACCACCTCGCTCTGCAGCCTCAGGACATCTGGCTGTCCTTCCCCCTGCTGGAATCCCAGTCATGTCGTGTGCCTGTTCTGGCCACCATGTGGAGGAATGAGCAATGAGCTTCCAAGAACAGCAAGAGTCACAATCACATGCACATTACTGTTCCTTAAGTCCTATTACTAACATTCCATACTGACACAGTAACATCTTTTTTCAGTATGGCTCTGGTAATTGTAGCAGTGCTATGTGTCACACTTTAGTTCAAATGGGGTCTGGTGCTTTCTGCTGCCCTATTATATGCAGTTGTGTGCCTTGCTTTCATAAGTCACTCCAGATAAGTGTCTAACAAAGGAGTATATTTAACTGTATTTCACCCTGTCTCTACAATGGATGGCCTTGTCAAAGTGAGAAGCACACAACCCTATGTGGACCTTGAACCATTAATGAAAAATTATCAAAAATAATTTTAAAAAATTGTAGCAGTGGTAGAAGGTCATACCATAAATCCCTGAATACAGTATTACAGTTCTTAGGTTCCTCATGTCAAATGGCATGCCTGAGTCATTAAATTAGCAACCTAATATAAACGGTCTATCAGGTCAGAGGATAAAAAAGTGTATTTCTCATTAGAGAAATATGGCAACCAAGTACAACAATCCATTAAGAAAACCAATGTTTAAGAATGAGTTTTGTAACAGTCAATGTTTGCAACACTAATTAGCATGCCAAGTACAACTACACAGAGTGAAGGAAAAGCAGTCAAATGACAAATTGCAAGAAGGCAGGGGGAGAGAAATAAACCCTTGCTTAATTTGCCTTTGGTGTTGTACTGGCCATTACAAGATAAAAAGACAAGCAAGGAGTGCAGAGAACATCAAACGGCTTTTCTGGGTCTATGTTGTGTCAGGGTGTATCTGTGTGTGTGTGTGTGGATGCTCTGGTCTCTGCAAGATGTCCTCCCTCACTCCACCCAGTACCAATCAGGTGCAGGATTGTGGGTAATTAGTCTGTGTGCCTCTAACGCCAGACAGATGGCTTTACCCAATAAAACGCAAGCTGGTCGTCTGTTATGGAGATTGATTACATCGCTGTCCTAATCCAGAGATGTTATGCTACTGATCAGCATGGGGAAAAGCAGGGAAAAAAGTTACAAGGGGCACAATAATGTTGCATACATTTTCACCAGAGCTGCACATTGTAAGCATGACATTTATTGCACAAACTCCTAATAAAGTAGGCACTCCAGTATTCTTCATAGGCCTCCATTTTAATGGAGATTAATACTGAGCGTGACAATAAATGTGTGTACTTTTTGTTCAGGTACAAAATAAATGCTTGCCTCAGCTACAATATGTGAGGCATTTGGCTCTCTGTGTGGTGTTAAACATACTTCCAGTTCAAATTAGAGAAATTGAAACCATTACTTTCTCGATTGGGGTGCGTCGCAATTGTATTTTCTGGCAGCCCTCGAGGGCCGTGCATTTGTTTTCAGTGAGTTGATACAGTAATTCAATTTCCATAAGAGCCCCATTGAGGAATGAAATGGCTAAAGTCGCCCCCAGTCCATAAATCAAGCTAGAGCATCTCGTGGCAAGACAGGGTTTCACTAATGTACAATAATCACAAATATCCAGGCTTTCTCTGCTCCACTCCGAGGAGCCAGTTTGACTGAACACCTCTAGCATGCTTACAAGTGCAGTAATATGCTGGATGAACTACTAAAAGATTGCACTGTTCTGAGAGTGGTACTAATCAGTTTTGCCAACAGACCAGCTGACACAGTTCCATCAGCATGTGCATCGACCACACTTACGGTAATTTATCATTTACAATGTATGAAATGATCAAACAATAAAATGCCCAAATTATTGTTAAAATGGAACAGCAGTAAAAGCAATTTAGAAGTTTGGGTTTAAATGCAGAAAAGGAACAACAACAACCTGGGGCAAATAATTCAGTTATCAGAGAAAAACTCACATGATTTATTCGAAAGATAGACAGTCCAAGAGCCCTACTTATGTGGTTTGTTGTCTTCGCACTGCTTGTGGTGTCGTCCATTTGTCTGAAAGGAAGACATCAATGTTGCACCTGAGCCAAAAGAATATATATATTCACAGAATATTCTATAAACATACACTGAGGAAACACCAGAGTGTTCCATTATTCTTTGGCTCATTCAAAAGAACAGGAAGAGGGGCCTTGACCCCAGAATAAAACAGCCCACCACCCGTAACTATGTAAAGGTCTGAGAAGCAAAACAACTACACTTTAATTGGTACCCAGGAGGTTGTGGGTTTAAATCCCAGTGGGAAATGTGCTGTTGTGTGTTAGTAATGAATTGCAATGAATTGTAATGAACTGAACATACATTGTACCTTAAATAAAGATGAGCTGAGTAAGTGGGCTTTGGTCAGTCACTAGGGAAAGGATGATTTGCTCATGAACTGAATAACAATCATGTTCAATCAAATCCTGCCGCTCTGTTGAGTGCCATCATAGAGACACATAAAAATATGCCGTGGACCCCATTTTAGGACAAGGTCTTAAACCAAACCCGTGCATAATCGCAGGCTGCCGTGGGATTACAGAATGATCAAATAACAACCTAATCAGCTCGGCTGGTATACTACAGCAGACAGCAAAGGTTTCAGTGAAAAGTCCATGTTTGGCAGGCTTTCAAGGGAGACAGAGTAGACACTAGAGTGGTGCCAGGTGTGACATTGATAGACAGACTGTTGGATGCCACTCCTGCCAGCCGTAGTGGGCGGAACATTGAACATCAAGTGGCTGGAACGTGAACATGACTCTTCACCTAATGTCTACCTGTCCTTCCTCCAATACATCACTTGTGACTCCCATCTAGCAGTTGTGTTATTCATGGCAAAGGACCCATTCGTGTAAATTACACTGAATATAAAAGTACCACATCAGATCTAACCTGAGGGCATCAGGGATCACAACTCCCAACCCTGCCTCTAATGAACACAATTTGAGGAAAGAACAAGATCAAAACACTACAGCTTCATAAATCATCTCAATCTGTTTGGTGATGTTAATACCAGATGCTAAAACAACCAGATGGTCACAGAAAGCCTGATTCTGTCAGTCAGGATTGTACCCTGTATACATCTGTTATATTATACAAGAGCCGTGTGACACACATGTGACAAAATGGCTTCATTTGTCATTAATACATACCTGTATTTACTTGATGTTTCACCTAGTCATTACCAAAAAATCAAGACGGTAGGGAAGCTACAAATAAGTTTAAGTTTGGAATGTATCTACACAGGCTATATGAGGTAGAACTTAAGGTTCATTTAACACAATGCATGTCTTTCTACGTGCATGTCTTTAATGTGCAATCATTGGAGTGTTTTTTTTTTATGGTAGTAAATATTTTTCACTCTAAGAAATTGTACATGTGAGATTTCAAGTTCTAAACATGTTCAATTCTTGACCATGCACACAAATATTGCTTTGCTTCTGGAAGCCATATTGTATTACATAAAAAGTTTAACTATCAGTGACAGCTTTTTATAAACTAAGTTCATTCCTCGGGGAGCATACTTTTTTATACGCTTGCCATCTGACTCGGTTAGAAGTGCCTTTATAAAAAGTTACAAAACAGTCTAGCTCTAATCACAGCAGAATAAATAGACATGTTCTCAATGCTTTGATTTTGGTAAAATCTTTTTTCAAAGCCAGTCTTTGTGGATGTATTATGGAAGAAGATGATAGGCCTCAGTTTGGCAGTCAGCTAGCTGTTACTAATTACTAAAAAGGCCCATTTACAAAAAACCGGCTATATTGATTTTTTCAGCTGAACTATTTTAGTCACTGTTTCTTATGCAAAGCCCTCCATAAGTATAATCATTTATCCTCCTTTTTTAGCACTGCCATATATCCCATTAGATTGTGGATTAGCCCAGACTCCCCTGAAGTAGAGATCCGTCTTCCTTTTTAAATGGATATGTCCTGCATAAATAAGAGATGGCGTTTCCAGTGTGATGAAGAGGCTAGCTTTTTGATTACAGCGGGTGAGGAAATTTGAGATCATACTGTTGCAAATGGGCATGAGCTTACCTTATGATGTATTTAAATGACACTAGCAGCTGTCATCTCAGACATATCCATATTGATATAATGTTCAATCTCTTCTGTGAGGAATTCCTTTTATGCAGAAATGAAACTGACAGTGATCACATTGTAAATTATTTCGCATAATTAATCTTGAGGCACATACACTGAGTGGCCACTTTGTTACCTGATAGTGAGTGGGTCTGCCTTTTGCCCTCAGAACAGCCTGAAGTCTTTGGGGCAGGGACTACTCAACAAGGTGTCAAGAGTGTGGCATAGGGGTACTGGCTCATGCTGGCTCCAATGTTCCACATAGTTGCTGTAAGTTGTCCAGTAGTAGATATCTACTCCAAATAGCTTGTTCCATCCCACAGATGCTCAATTGGATTGAGATCTGGTGACTGGGGAGGCCACTGCAGTCAATCTATCATACTCTCTGGACTGTCCCTGGACTGTTCTAGTCTTGTGGCATGGAGCGGTAGCCTGCTGAAAAAGCCCAATCACAGATGGATCCACTGCTCCCATGAAGGGATGCACCCAGTTGGCAGTGATGTTCAGATATCCTGTGGCACTCAAATGTTGCACTGCTCATATCAAGGGACCTAATGGGTGCCGCAAAAACAGACCTCACATCATTAAACAACCACCACCAGCCTGTGATGTTGACATCTTGCAGGATGGATTCATGGGCTCATGCAGCTTTTGCCATATCCTGGTCCTTCCATTAGTATGAAACAGCAGGAACTGGGAGTCATCAGACCAGGGAATGTTTTTCCAACCCTCAGCTGCCCAGCGTTTATATTCCTTAGCCCACTGCAACTGCAGCTTCTCGTTTTTCTCTGACAGGAAAGGAACTTGTCGGTTGTCAGTTGCCGTACCCCATCCGTGACAAGGGACAACAAGTTGTGCGTTTTGATATGCCTCTTTCAGCACGACAGCTGTACTCAGCTGGTTTTTGACTGACTGCAGCCCGTCTGTCACTCTGCACAAGACATCTCAACCTCCGCTGCCCTCCTTAATTAACGGTCTGTTTCCAGATAAAGGACCGTTGTTGGCCGGATGTTTTTTAGGAGATGGACCTTGGTCAATTTGTGACACTGAGTTACTGTTTCTGTATATACTCATTCTAGTGTGTCTGGTGCCTGCTACCATGCTGTTCTCACACTTAAACCTATGGTTCTCCCTCTGAATTGCAACATGCCCACCAGCTTTAAAAGGCATAGTCTGAACATGTAATGATGTCACTGACTCAGCAGTCTATTTCACAAAAAGGTGACATAATAATGTGACCTCTTAGTTTATATGCAGACTGTTTATCCTAAGAGTTGACTTTTCCATGAGTGAAAAGTGACAGTTCTACAATGTACTGTACACCCAACATTTTTGTTCTTATTCAGAAGGGTTTTAGCTACAACTTTATTTCTGGGTGCTGTAATTATTACATCTACTTTAATTTGAAGTTCACTGCCATCTGATCTGACTAAAAGTTAATTAAAGTGATCCTTTTGTGTATTCCACATACCGGTAATTTCTCTTTTACACTCTGACTTTTGGTGAAATCTTTTTGTTTTCCTTTGGTTTTGGGGGCAACTGCAAGCTTTGTGCTACAGCTTCAACAGTCAATTTGTTTGATTACATGAATATACAACAGAAATTACAGACTACAAATACCTCAGTACTAGGAGAGGAGTACACAATATCAAAGTCAAGTCATGTTTAGGGTAGTCCGTATGTACTTTTATATTATGGACCTGGGAAGGAGGGGGAGGACAAGCAGGCATTGGAGAGTTATCACAGAGGACTAAGCTCACCATCTCATCCACCTCATGAGTGGGAGGCCCTTCTAAAGAGGCTTTGTTCAAAGAACAAAGTAAATCAAATACCAATTTAACTCAAATCGACGTCTTCTTGGTCACGCCAAGATATTTGTATGCAGCGAGTATGCTTATGGTGGCCCTGCAAAATGTCACCGGTGAGAAACCAGGTTTCTTTGTTCTGAACTCGATGTTTTTTTGCTTAGTGGTTTTTTTACTGAGGCTCAGGAATGTGTGTGCATACAACTGATCACCTCTGTCGTATCGTTTATGGATATTTCTAGATGATTTCATATAAATAACTTCAATATTAGTATAAAATATTCACACAGAAGAATATTCCTAATAATTCTTCAAGGACACAACTTAAAGGGACTTAGAGGACTGTGAATCAGCCAACGACATCATTTTGGATGGGGGATTTGAATGGGGGTAGGATGCTAAAATAAAACAAGCAATGCAAAATGAGCATGTGCAGCTGTTTAAGCTTTGGTGGTGCTGGTAAGTCAGAGTGGCATGCAGAATCCTGAGAAACGGGATGATGTAATCATTGCACTCAAGAATATCTGAAAGCTACTTTAACTGAAGCGCTTGGAGTAGTCTGGTAAAAAATGTATTTGCATTTCCTGCTATGTCAAGAGTAACCAGGGCTTGTTGAGAGGAGATCACTTTTTTACACAAAGGGGCGTTTTTTGAAGAAAGGTTACTTAACAGGAAAAGACCACAGAGATACCTCAGACATAACCATCCACTGCATTGTCTTGTGAGAGCAGTCATCTACGGTGAACTCAGACACTGAAGTTGTTTGCCTTGCTGTCATAGCCTTGCGTAGCCTAGGTGGTGTTTGATGTTGCATTCTAAGACATGCTGACTAGTTAACTCAGAGCGAATATGCTGCATTCATCGTTCACGTTAATGTAGCAGTAATCTGCATCTTAGTGTCCATGGAGCTGTAAGAACAACCTCTCAGAGCACTTTCAGACACGTTCCACTATGAATGTGTTTTTCATTAAGCCCAGTTATATATTCTGCCTGATTCGTTTCTCACGAAAGGCAGCCATTATAATCAATGTTATTGGAACTGGGGGGTTAGTATGATGTTATTGTCTTCTATGTTGTGCAGGGTGTAAACAGGGTTTGTTTTTCAAAATTCGCAAATACTTCCCTCCAGAAAACAGAAATTGACCTGATCAGTGAAGCGCTCGTCCATGAATATGTAAATTATATGTATATGTAAAATTGAGTTTTAACAGATGTCGTTGTTGTCTCAACTCATTGACAGTTACATGGCTTCACAGACTGGCCAGTATAATTTTGATTCGGTGCAATACAATACAACACAATCAAATCTGTATTGACGCTAAGGGCCAGCAGAACTAAAATGCCAATCAGAAACATGAGACGAACAGGACAAGCCCTACCTTTCACACAGATTTGAAATTGCAACCTCCCCTCAAAATATCCTTAGTTATATTTCTATAAATATATTATCTGATCTGATACATCATGCATTATTCATAATCATACAAAGAGTAAAATAATCCAAAATTATTTTGAAACCTGTTTACATGTGTTATTTACATTCCACATTGTATTTTCACACATACTACTTTTCATGTCATGCATTTTCCCATGAATAACATCAATACGCAGTCCTTGGGAACATGTGAGCACTGGAGATACTTTCAGTTATAAATAGAGTCTGTCAGTCATGTCGTAACGTAACTAACCAAACAGCATGTTTAATTCAGCAGGGTGATAAGAATAGCTAGTGACACTGCACCACAAGAGGGACTCAATGAGAACAAACCATGTGTTAAAGCAAACAGGGCAAATGAACAGAGTAATTAATAATAGAACAGAAACAGTCTGTGAGGAAAGTCAATTACTGGGAAGAGAAGGGGCTGTGGAACTAAAGAGCCATCCATTCCATGTTAATCAATAGTCTCAACCTCACTGGTGCTGCTGATTTTGGCTTTTTTAGATTTGCCAGATAAAGATTAAAACCTCAGCTAAGAGGTAAATATGTTTAACAGTCTAAAATTGCTCATAAATCTGCTATTGATGAAGCTATCTGGACGAATAAGTCAGTGAATAACTCGGTGCATTATACTGTATATTCACTCTCAAGGTTAGCCTGAGGAATGATTGCCAGTTCCTCTCTGTATGTCAATTTTTTTTCAATTATTATGAATGTCTCTCTTCATCCCCATGAAACCAATTTAATCTGTGAAAGGCCAGGCTACATACACATCACAGCTCTTTCCACATGAATTGTTTCAAATGAAAAATGAATTACTTCTATCACATTTTTATTCAGGTGCCTCAATGACTGCATGTCAATAGAGAGAGGCAGATTACCTAGAGCAGATGCACAGGGTAACTATGAGTTAACCCCCCCTCCCCCATGCACCCCCCCCCCCCCCCCCCAAAAAAAAACTCCCAAACTCCCAAATAGCAATCTGAAAATTGTAACCACACAGCAAAGAAATGCAAGGAGGGTCAAGGTGAACTATGATGCAACCTCCTGAAGGGCCCAAAACGTAATTGAGTCTGGAGGTGGAGCAACTTTTCCCTCCAAAAACGTCCAATAGTCATTGCCCTGTGCTGTGAAAGCTTCATCTGCAGTCTGAAATCATGGCTGTTTACTAGCTGAAAACCTGCCCCTGTCCTGCAAAACGGAATTACCTCCATCCGATATGCACCCACAGTTGGGTCCCCCAGTGTAAATAAAAAAGAGCAAGACAGTTTGCAGTGGTGACTGAAGGAAAGGAGGTATCTGAGCCAGACCGTGTATGTACTCTAAATTAAAAGGGCTGACTACCTGCTCTCCGCTCAGTCCTTTCAAAGATGTGGCCTTCAGCAGAAAGAACCAATTACGGTGGGATTTATGTAATCAGTTGTCTGGAACAGCTCCTAATACTGGAAACAGTAAATTAAATATGAAGTATTTAATTCACCCCATCGCATGGTTGCCTCAGCCCTGCTCTATCTGTCACGCCATCTCGGGTGGCCAGTAAAAGGACTTCGGATGAAAGATTAATGCAGCCCTTAAACTGTGTTTTAGGTACTCTCTGTCAAGAGGACAAGTACCAATTCCAAATATAGAATAAAAAAAATGATTGTTACCATTATGAATACTACAATATTAATACTAGAGACTTAATTGGTTGTGACAAAGGGGAATGTGGTTGTTGGTTTTAAATACTGAATTTTGTCGGTGATCATATTTCCTGTTCATAACTGGTTACATAGTGCTTGGAACAAATCCATTTCGTCACTGATGAGACGTTCAAATAAATCTCTTTCGTACCTGGTAGTGTACTGCCATCTCATGGTAATATAGAGTCATTGCACATTTTGGATTTTGGTGCGTTTCATAACTTGTAATTGTTTTGTTTAAAGCTGCTGCATTCAGTGTCGTTGTGTTGTGACTGTCACAGTTGTTTTGTAGCAAAACCAAACTCTGTTTATTTAGGTGAGATAAGTTACGTATTGGTATCAGACTCATGATCAACAGAAAAGGTAATGTTACACTGACATTAATGGTGAACTTGGCTTAGAAGTTTTGAGAATCAGACACAGACACAGCACAATACAATGGATTATTACTACACATTCCCATGTGCCACAAATCAGTTCTTTCCATTATTTTTATGGTATTAGCAGATTGTCCAGAATGACAAGTAGAATGAAATTTATCGCAAAAGTTAATTCCACTTGATGTTAAATTATCTTTAAACTTAATTAATTATGAAATGTATCCATGATGGGCTACATACTACTGTAAATACCTTTGCTATACAGTTTTCAAATACTGCTTTGTGTCCTGATACATATTGCAGACATGAATCCTATGCAGTGACTATGGGATTGAAACTAAACTAACAAACTCACTATCAAAGATCCAATGGCATTTATTGCAAAAAGTAGGGTGTACACAGTCACCTGGACAAATGCCAGTCTGACCCTCTGATTATCATATGGTTAAAAAAAATTATCACAGAGTTTAATTGGCTAAATTTATCCTCAGCCTCCCCCTCTGCATATATGTGGTGAGTGTTCTGGCACAGAATGGCTATTGTGCATCACCCAGTGGAAGCATAAGTTGTGCCTGAGGTGAGATGAGTGTGTTTTCCTTTTTAATTAAAATGGCTGAACCAAGCAATACTAAATTAACATAAATGAGACTGCTGGCGATAGACAAAAAAGAAAGTGGTAATTGGTAGTTTCTAATTTGCAAAGCCAAGACATGTAAATTTTTAGTTTCATGCAGGCCTTGTCCACCAGCATAAACCAGTATTGATTCCTTGCAATCCAGTGACTTTTGTTAGGGGGGAAAAAAAAACAAATGAAATCAGTGCAGGAAGGAAGTGAGGTGTTTTTCTGTCTGTAATGACAGATGAGCTGTGCCTGACTGGGGCTGCTGTGTTTGCCAGTAACAGGACAATGTGTCTGTAAAACAGACGCTGCAGGGACCTGTGCATGTGGAAGTACCTATCAGCTTGTGGAACAGTACACATGTATTCTCGACCTCATTTGACACCAGGGGGGCCTGGTGTGCTTTGCTGACATTCCTTGCGTGCACAGCATTTTAACCAGGAGTATTAAGTAGAAGTGATTTGTTTGCTCTTCCACAGGGCAGGCATTTGGCCTTTATTCCTTTCATTTCCTGGTATGGTTGGTATTTTACCACAATGGATGACATCACCTTTCTGGCTGTTTATGTGAATAACAATCACAAAAATCACTTTACTTGCAGGGAAAAGAATTTTCAGACCTCAGACTTTTTGGATTTTGAAAGGCAAATCATGTGTTTTATTGCTACAAAGTACCACAAACTTGCACAACATAACACAAACAGATACATCAATCTATCCTTCTATCACAAATTATCACAAAGTACAGCTGCCCCCAAACCACCAAAAGCATACCCGAACACACACAAACTGCTAGCTGAAGCTACAGATTACTATGCCTGGGTTGGTGGGAGCTGTTATGTCCAATGGAAAGCTCATTAATTTGACCAGTCAAACTGTTGTGCTGTGGAGAGCACAGTAAATACTTCAGATCTTTCTGTGTTGAGCATTAAATAACACCCTTACAAAGCACTGATTTCTATTTCAAACAATACATTTCATTATTGACACACTTTTAACTTTTTCCTTGATTAAGTGCAGTATTCATAGCTATTTTATGGCTTTAAGTATTTTACATAAATTTTCTAACCACGATAAAAACACATTTTAAAAAATCATGATTTAACATTGGGTGGCGGAGAAGAAATTAAGGAGCTCAATCACGCCATGAAAAACACGTATGATAAACTTTGTCTGCTGCAGGCTGCCATACAGCCGTATTTATGGGATGTCATGTTGCTGCGTTGCTACCGGTGACGCGTCTCTCCTCAAACAAACTCCTCCCAGAGATTTGACCTTTCTACTATGATTGGTCATCTCTGACCCAGCCTTTGGTTCTTCGCAAGGTGTACGGGCGATTCCGTTGTCAGTCTTAATATGTTTAGGCTAGATTAATTATGGAAAGGAGTAGCGCCGTTGATATTAAAACTGGATTTACTAGCATTTTGCGTGTGGCGGTATAAGGGTTTAGATTTCTTTAAAGCATTTTCAAAAATCAGTCGTACAATAAAGTAGCCTTCCTAGGCTGCCTGGTTGTGTGGTAGGCTATTTTTTATTCAAGAAAATCGAAGAATTTCACAACGATGTCTTCAAACGAAGACAGAGCGAAGGAGATTTTGAAGGGGTTCAAATTGTATCCTTTGCATTAAATGTGGGTTTGACTAATAGTAGCCTACTGTGTGCGGCTCCGAGTTGTAATCTGTAACTTAGTTACTAAGTGTTCGCTGAACTTGAAGCTGGTTGATGTAGAGATAGATTACATTAGCCAATGAACGGTAGCTGTCCAGTAAATTTTGCATTAAGCGTGTCTGTGTGCAAATCAGTTATTTTCATAATGCGGGAAATTCGCTACTTTTTTATAATGGAAGCCAGTGTTTGTATTTTGCCAGCGTGGAACTCCGTTGACTTCGTTTGCCCTCTATCAAGCTATCTAGTGTAGCCTGCCCAGTAGTCCTTAGAAATAGCGTTATCCATGTCTAACTAGTACGCTATATCTCTGTATCTGGGTTTTTTCCTTGCAGGAGAGAAGCGTTTTCCCTTGCTTGCTCCGGTAAACACTATCTAGTTAGCTGTTAACTACATCCTTGATTTGCACTGAATGATTTTGCAGCGTGCTACCGCTGTACCTATGTCAGGCCTGCGTGTATTTTGACGCATACTGGAAACTGTCCCGCTCAGGGATGCTTGCAGGTATTTTACAATGTGTAATGCGTGGGGGATGAAAGACTGCAGTGTTGGATCTTGAGACCTTCAATGCAAACCTAGAATGTCCTGGAAAAATAAAATCCAGGTCGGCACTAAGTCCATGCACTAGATTCACAGCTGTAGCCATTGTGCTAAATCAACTTTTCTTGTAAAAGAAGTTTTCATAACGTTATTGGGAAGTGGAAAGTATTGTTGGACTGTAAAAGCAAAGTCCTTGTCCTCGAGGTGTGCCAATGTATTTTTCAACAGTTGTAGGATATTCAGATCACCACGTGATTGTTCTTCGGCCGTTTATCGCCTAAGATCCAAATGCATCCTTCCGTTCTGTAGCACCCTTACAGAGTCTTGTAGGTTCCGTGTGTTTAGATATTTTACGTGCATTCGTGCGTTATCCTGTTGTTTTCAATCAGCTGTGAAAATGCATTTCCGTTCATCACTTTGCTTCAGTTCACTATTTTTGAATCACAGATGTATAGGTAATACACTTGCCCCTTAAGTGGCTGTCGGGTTTCACGGGAAGGCAAGACTAGAAAGTGGCAACCTGAGTGGCTGAACAGATGTGTTCTAAGGCCTGAGAGATTGAGTTTCATTAAAGTTTGTACTAAGCTTGAGAGAACCAGTCCCTGGACTCTCCGTTCTCCCTACAGTGACTGTTCTCAGAAATGGCCCAAGGGAGGCCCGGGTGCCTTTCACCAGCTGGGACCATTGAACCCAGTCCCAATCATAACGGGATACAAGCGTCCGACACAAACCAGCGCGTTCAAACAGGCACTCCAGGCCAAGAAAGTCAAAAGAGTGTGTCCAAATCAAGTGCCTCCCGCAGAGGTAGCCTAGAGGAGTTGAACATCATGCTATAGTTTCACATTGGAAAAGCCACCTCTTGAGATGAATGGTGTCAGAGTATGTTCAGGGGGATAGCTTAATTAACCAGAATTTGTTTCCATTAGAGGTTCTCAAGTTGACTCTGGAGACTGGATGTGGGAAAAATAGCTGGACAAGCTCAGTGTAAACAGGTCTAGTTTGAACTGAACTCTGAAAAAATGTCTCATAAAGATCTACCTACTGTGAGAAGTTTGACTGTTTTGGGGCATACTCTAATGTTGATTTCTCCAATTCAATATATTTTAATTAATTGAATCATGTTTTATATATATCTAGCTGTATAAATGGATCAATATTATGGATGTGATTATGCACTAAACAAGAGTCAGGTAGAAACTGGATGTGGCTGGACTTTTGGCAGCCAGTGCATCAATATTTACCCAAACAAGTCAAAAAATATCCTGTGAAAACCACAGTGATGTTATGACAGAAAGGTTTGTTTTCAGTTCAGGTTTGTATGAGGTCAGCGGATCCAGGACAATGCAAGCCATTCAAGCCGGGGCATTGAAATTGCTCCTGGGTTGGGGGCAGCAAGCTGGGGTACAGGGAGGGGCCCTGTGGTGAAAGTGGGGAGGGGGAGCACAGATGGTGAGGAACTGCCGGGTCAGGTGCCACTGACACTGAGTACCTCTGGTTGTCAGAAACCTTTGTTACACCAGAGTCTCTGTGGCCGTTATTTTTTTTTAAAGACAACAATCAAACACCCTTGTGTGTGTTTTTTTTTTACATTTTGATGAGACAAGCACGCCAGCTGAATTGTAAAAATGAGGTTGACTACGTTGTCTGTGCTGGCGTATAGAGGGATGCCCTCTTAGTAACAAACTGGAAAATACAGAGAGGTTTGGTGCCTTGTGACCTCTACTGGTGGAGAGTGGATTTACTTCATGTTTGGGTTTGAAAGTGCTTGGTGCAGCTGAATGATTTTTTCCCCAAACAGTAAAAACAGAATTGCACTATGCTTTTTTCATAGATATGTCCTGCTGTATATTGTCAGGGAAAATAGCAGCACTATACATCGTTTTTGCTTGATATGTTTTTCAGCAACAGGTTTCTGTGGGTATGTTGGACAGTGTATTAGTCTGTATTCTGAAATTGTAGCCTAGTCCATTTCTTCCTAAATGTAATTACCCCAAACTATGGATCATTTTCCAATATCTTTTGGCAGCACATCTTTTTAAATGTCCCTTAGCATGTTTTACCAGAAATTGGATGAACCTGAGAGATGCAGAGTCAGGGAAAGTTCTTTGGCAGGGGAACGAAGATCTCTCCATTCCTGGGGTGGAACATGAAGGTAGGAGTCATAGATCACACCTTAATTTTAACAGGAGTGCTCTTTTGCTAACTGACCTTGAATCAGTGGGTTCAGACTCAAGAGATTCTTTTGAGGGATTTGATGAACTAACCAATTGCTCAGGTCAGTAGTGCAACTCGGGGGTTAGAGAAGTAAACTGGTGACTGGAAGCCTGCAGGATTAAATCCTGAACAGGTCTTTGCCGTTGTGCCACTCAGCAGAGTTATCTGCTAAAATTGCTTCAGTAAATATCCAGCTGCGTGAATGAACAGTGTGTCGAGAATATGTAAGCTGTGGAAGTTGCCTCAAGTAAGGTTCTGCATGTGTAAGTCAATAATGTAACCGAAGAGTTACCCTGCTGCAGGACCTGAGTTTAAAGGCCTTCAGAGATTAGAACACTGAATACCTGTTTGTCTACTGGTTGCACTGCAGAGGCCACTTGCTTTGAAACTTCTCCTTGCTCTTATTCACCTTAAGGGTAGCCAGAGGGCACAGCAAAAAGGAGTACAGCTCAGTATTATGAGAAAGAGAGATGTGAATATTCTAACTCTTTGAATTTTACTTGTGGACATAACGGTGCATTTTCTTTAAATGTGTGCTTTGCCGCTTTATGTTCTGCAGGCATGTGTTGGCACCACATCTCTGTTCATGCATCCATTTATCTGTTTTATCAGTTTAACGTTAAATGAGAGATTACAGCCAGCAACATTTTACCAACTCTTTCTCAGTCGTACTTATCTTACTGTAGGAGCTACGAGAACTGTATTTGAATATTAAGAATATTAGGCCATGTTGCAGTAACCTTGATGTGCAGTAACTGCCTGGCCCTACCTCACGCTGATTACGAAATGAACCTGTCTTAGAAGTGTCAACTTCAGAAGCATCCTGATTTCCCCGGTCAGCTGACCTTTACTGTGTGGAAGGAAAATGTTAGACTATTCTTAACATGTTCACACCTCCTTTTTGAGTATAAATAGCATCAAATACCTCCAAATGGCTTGTGTAGTCTTTTTTCTTCCGGTATAGATTATTCTATTTTTAACATTTGGTGTCTTTGATGAAATGATCAGGTGTTGTGGGGTGTTTTTGACCAGCGGATCAGCCTGACTGTTGTATGATGGCAGCCTTTCAGTTTTAATTTCCGTTTGACCCTCAGTGGTGAAGGCTCTTCGCTGCAAGCTGCTCTGGGTTGTGGTTGTGTAGGTCTGACACAAATTGCCCAGCCATTGTCAAATAAGTGTAAAAATAGATATATGCCATGGTTTGCAAGAAGGCCATGTTTGAAAAATTAAAATCAGATTAGCTCTCTCTCGCTACACTGACCTTGTGCTCAGCTTCAGCACTATCTGCATTGTATGACCTGTACACGTTAACCTTGTGCCTGTTATTTGCCCACTATATGCACTTTTGAACATTGCTTTGGATAGAAGCGTCTGCTAAATGAATAAATGTAAATGAAAAGTGAGGCTGGATAGAAATGTTATGTAAAGTGTTTGGTATGCAGAACTACTCCAGAAATGACCAACCTGACAGCTCCTTTCACTTCTCGCAGCCCGAGTTCCCAAAAAGATCTTGAAGTGCAAAGCGATCTCCCGAGAGTTGAATTTCTCCTCGTCAGAACAGATGGAAAAGTTTCGTCTTGAGCAGAAAGTTTTCTTCAAAGGCCAGTGCCTGGAAGGTTTGTACGTGTTTTCTGTGGTTCTGCAATTCTCATGTCTGTGGTGCAGACTAAAGCACCTACCAGATCTACTACTGTTGTGCATGCTCACATGAAAACACACCTCCTGTAGCTGGTAATGTTTGGAAATTGAAATCTTATTTCAATGCAACTTGCCTCTTATTTTGATGTTACATAAAGCTCTTTTTATGGTCAGTTAGCTTAGCAGTATGTTTGTTATTTGGAGGTTGGAATCATGAACATACACAAACATGACAACATATAAAGGTAATATACCTTATATATGCTGTACATCATAATATCAATACGTTGATACAGAAAGAACAAAACATGACAAATGTATCTGATGTAATCAGGTTGTATTCTCTTCTCCTTGTATGGTAAGTACATTCTTTCGGAATCCACTAGACACATATAAGCATTTATATATGGAATTTCCCTTCCCTAAGAATACAATGCAATGCTGTGCCTTTCCAGCTGAGTTTGATTTTACTCTTCTATTGCACACATGGTGCTGGATACACATTTGGAAATTGGACATAAATTAATAATAATGATGATGACCCATTAAATTTCAATAGTGCCTTTCATTATTCTCAAGGCACTTTACAGTGGGTGGGAGGGAGGACTCACCTTAACAACCCATAGTGTATAGTATCCACCTGAGTCAGGTATAGGGGTAAAGGTTTATACAGCCAGTTAAACTGAGAAATGAGTAGACTGCCGGAGAGTCAGAATGGGAATTTCGCTAGGACTCTGGGGAACGACTTTCTTTTTTACAGTAAGTGCCATGGGATATTTTGTCACCTCTGTGACCCAGTTACTTAGAAGTAGGTTTGACTGCATGGCTTTGTTATCTGTTTCCCCTCTACAGAGTGGTTTTTCGAGTTTGGCTTTGTGATTCCCCATTCCACAAACACATGGCAGTCCTTGATAGAGGCAGCGCAGGAGTCCCAGATGATGCCGGCCAGTGTGTTGACGTAAGACGCTGTTCTCGTCCATGATAGTGTCTGAATGAATACCCTGAAAGGACACAGAGAACTGTTCTGCACATAGTTATACATGATATACCTTATGATTGTCATTTTGATATGCCTGATTGGATCGTGAAATTAATTTTTGCCTAAGTCTGTAAGCCTTTTATCACAAATCCTGGGAGAAATGTAAGCTTGAACCTAGTAGCTAAATTGTGCATATAATGTTGATTTATAAATGATTGGTATGTCCAACATTATGCTTTCCCTGTTTTTTTTTTATTAAGAATCTCAAGCTTCCTTTGAAAAGTTCATTCAGGATTAGATCAAAATTAGAATTATATCACAGGCCCAGATTTAATTTAACTTGCTCTTTGTCCTTTGAGTAGTTTTAGGGTTAGAGGTTGCATTTTTCTTTATATTGCATTTACCTTATGTTGAATTGTGCATTTGCATTAATATACATGTTGTGTAAGAAATGCAGAAATGGAACACTTGCTCAATATCTTCCCTCAAAGTTAAGATCATACTGTGTTGTAATTTGTCTTAATTGTCTCAAATGGTGTAATGAAATGGTACATTACACTCATATTTCTTCTAGAGATCCAATCCAGTACTGTAACATTACCTTGTACTGAGTTGCTGACATTCTCCTTAAGCCATCCCTAATGTTCTTCCTTTTCAGTGGCAACGTTGTGATAGAGACAAAGTTTTACGACGATGAGCTTCTTGTAAGCACTTCGCGAGTACGAATATTCTACGTCTGAAGCAGAGTACCTCATTTTTTTCTGATTCAGTACCTCATTTGGGAGGCAGGGAAGACCAGAACCTTTATTGTAGCTGTAAGACTTTCTAATGGTCCAGGGATCATCAACACAGTGTCTTTCTCCAGTTCAGTGGCCAAGAAGGCCAGAATCCAAGCAAGGCACCCAGGTCACCTGCTTCCCGCAGACATAAGGACTTTTTGTATTTATGAGCAGTGGTTTTCAGCTCAAACAACCTTGTTCATTACATACTCTGTACATTTCCCTTTTGGCATCTAATGCTCTGCTTGCAACAAAGACTGCTTTTTTGTATTCTTAAAAAGTGTTTGCTTGCAGTTTTTTTTTTTGTTTGTTTTCTTTTTGGCCTAAACTAACTAAATTAGGCTGTTTCAGTGAAAATGTTTATGAATTAAAAGGTTCATAGCCATTTGAACCAGGTAAAATAAGTAGTGTTTTTTGAAAGTTTCTTTTTTGTGACAACCTGTTTGATTTATTGTCAGCAACAGTCTTTTATTCTGAAATTTAGATAAAACTATAGCTTTTTCATGATTATTTTAGATGTGAGGAAAAGTGTTTTTGTTGTTTTTTCACTTATTTTTTAATTCACATATTACTGTTCCGGGAGTTGTAGTATTTATTTATGTTATTTATTTGGTTTGTGTTTCATTTATTTGCAATTGTATTGCTTAAAATACCTTTTGTAGCAGATTATGTATTTGTATATGTATCTCATCTGGTCCAAGGAGTTCACATTTAAACCGTAAAAACATAACAGTGTCTTAACATGCATCAAACCAAAGATCTTATGGTGAAAGATCAAATGCAGACATATTACCCAGAAGATCATTGGCTTTTACTTTGTTTATTCATTGAAATGTTATATTTAAGCTCATGTGTAAGTTGAACAGGAGGACTGTTGTTTTGGAAACTCTCTCTAGAGTGCCCCTCATTCACTGAATACCACAGTTACAAGATTTTGCCACTGGAGGGAGTTGCTGTCATTGCACAGTAAAGGCGTGTTGCACTGACCTCAGCAGTGGCTGAGAAATGGAGTCAGGACCACTAAACTTAATTACAGTTACAATGGCATAATATATGAAAAGGAACAGACCTTTTAAGAAGACATTTGCATGTTTGAATTCTGAGAGTGACACCTCTGTTGCAGTGGCGAGCATAATAATTTACTCTATTTACACAATTGGTGTAGATTATGCTGTGAATTATTTGTTTTATTGTTAATCAAGGAGGGTAAGGGGGAACAGGCTGAAAGTAATGATAGGTTTAAAGGTAGTGTTCAGGCTTCCCCTGTTTCCAGCTCACCTGCCACCACTGCTCTGTTGCACCTTTGAGCAAAGCTGAAGACCTAGATTACTTCAGTAAGGATACAGCTGTATAAATGGACTACATGTTGAAAAAATCAAATAGTGCAATATATGTGCTATAAGCTGCCTTGGATAAGGCCATATTCCAAGCCAGTACAAATTGCAAATACTGTATACACTACTATATACAATAAAAAGGAAAAGTAGCAATAATAGCACAAACAAAAGGCTAACCACAATGAAATACATAATTAGCATAAAGACCTTGGCTTTGTTAAGTCTTATAAATGTTTAAAGTTGATAACATTCTTGCTCTGTATGTATGGAGTTTCCCATAGTATTTTACTGCCTGTGTAAACATTAAAAGGAATGGGATTGTTACACAGCCTAATTCAGTAGATTTGACGTTTGCTGTATAACAGAACTTTTGTCCCAAAACAAAAATACAGCTTTTATTTTGAATGTGTTTCTTCATTTTGCCAAAGGACTGTGTTATTGATGTTTAGAGTTAAAATGATTTTCAAATATCTTTAGTTGGTCACAGGTGTTCTTTGTACATAAGGCTAAAGAAGTGTCATAAAAGTGAAATTTAGGGTAAAGACAAAAGACATTGTCCACATTATTGGAACGCTAGTGACTTTATGTGCTGCAAATATGTGGTCCATGCTGACATTACAATAGGGGCATCAGACTACAGTAATAAGGGGTCCTGGAGGGTCACAATGTTGTGTATGTTGTTTTTTTTTTTTGTTGTTTTTTTATCTCCAGTCTCTCTTCTTAATTCTTTAATTGATGGAATTCCTTTCCCTTTTGAGCAAAAATTTATATTTCAATAGAACATCGTACATGTGGGCAATACTCAAGTATTTTACTACAAATGTTTTTGGAAATGTCTCAGTATAAGTGTATCCAGATGATTAACAAATTGCACCAAGTCATCATGGGAAATTGTTGGAACAAAAAGCTGTACATACCAGGAGCCTGTAGGAAGTTATAGGTTATAATGTAGTAAACATTTCCTCATTTGAATCAGGGCCGATGTTTTATTTACACACATTACTCCTATCTAGAATATGAACTCCATATGAACTCCATTAGAAAATTACATTTTCAGTTTTTAAAACGAACTTTTTAAATAAATAGTTGTTATGTCAGACATTAGTAAATGCCATGTCCCATATCACAGATACTAACACAAATTTTCATTTCAGATAATTCTACCACACTATTGGCGTATATGTTAAATAAAAACATAAGTTATTTACTTTCCTGATTATTTTCTCAATATAAAGGTAAAGCAAGGTAAGTATGCAACGTGATGCAAAACGTTTCACATATTTCCAGGTACACATTTTAATAGATTTTAATATTTTAATAGATCTTTACATTCATATATACACATATATATATATATGTATATATATATATACCTGTAAAGATCTATTAAAATGCATATCAACTACTTAACACAGGTGGTTTCCTGGGACGCCCCAAAACTGTAACGTAGAGTAAAATTAATTTAAAATTATTATGGTGCATTTGAATGACAGAGTTGCATGACGAAATATACTCGTGCATACATGTGCTGTACATTTATGTAAAGGTCTGTTTTATAAGTGCAGATATGTACACGTACATTGTCCAAATCACCTAGGAAATGTCTAAGTACTATGTCCAGGAAACGCGATGGTTTCTGTACTACATTTCCCACAATAATCGTAGACCGATAACAGGAAGTGTCATGCCATGACCTTGGATTTCAACTGGTTACGTACGGCAAGAAGAAGCAGCATGGCGAACAAGGAGCCCAGCGTGAGTACTGAAATCGTGGTGTGCATTGGTAACAACACAACGTGGCCAGGACATTTATGAAACCGAGTGTGTTTCTCGATATTCACGATATGCTTAGCTACCAAAAGTGTCTGTTTATAATTAACTAAATACAGTAGCTGCATACATTGAAACGGTACCAAGGGGTATAGGCTGTGCTCATAGCACCCAATACATAGCTATCAGGCTAGAGCTTGTCATTTTTCTTATAGATTGAGTGTTGGCTAGTTCAGTTCCCAAGACAGGTACACTTACAGTTTTCTGATGTAAGTGCCTTATACCTTATACCTTATAACAAGGTGGTTGTTTGGCTTTAAATTTAGTGGACTGGCCTAGCTAGCTAGCTCACAAGTGTTTAATTGATTTATGAATATACAGGCATACCTACTTTTTGCTGTTCACTTTGCAAGTGTTCGGCTTTGGCTAAATAAGCTTGTTAGAAGAGACTGAAACAGTTACTATCTATTTTATTGTTTATTTGAAAATTCCCTCCCTTTAATTAAATTGCTCCCGTGCCTGTGATAATGTTGCCAGCTTCTGTAACGTTGTCAATGGGGATTTTTACTTCTGTAGCTTGCGACGGCTGGTCACGATTACTTCATTACTGAGTATTGTTTAACAACATGCAGCTTACTGTCTACATGAGTATTTGCCAGTTAACTAAATAAAGCTTGCTTAATGAAGACAACAGTTGTTTAGCTGGCTGTGTCGCTGCATACGGATTTTTCTTGATCAGGTTGGTAGTGTATAACTTGTCGCTCTGTGCGTGTCTCGCTTAATAGAGATTTCTGCAGCAGCTGCGGGACATAGCTGGCAGGATGTCCTCTGGTTCTAGAGGAGCCGGTTTGGGGATCAAGCTGCTCATAGGAGCAGGAGCACTTGCTTATGGAGTGAAAGAAGCCACATACACAGGTATTAACGATCTACTGCTCTGAAAGATATCCATGCATACCTTATTTTAAGCTGTGTAATGAATGTTCAGATAAATGGACCTATGCTGTTTTTATTTGATTTGTTCCAAATTCTTTCTTTCTCTCATTCTTTGTTATCAGCGTGTGGGATTCCAAATGTCAATACAACAGGGCCTTAGATATTAATATTTCTACTCCGATCGGAGTGGCTACCGTGGAAACAGGTTTTAATGGATGGAGCATGACCAAAATTCAGTGGTAAATTGTGTTTCCTTTCTGGTGTGAGAATCAGAACATTTACAGAGTTGTGTACGTTAAATATGTATCTGTTTACAACCGCAGATTTAGTTAAAGGGGCTTGCAGGATCATTAGTGATGTCCTGAGAGCTCTTGAGGTGCACGTACAGTATATGCAGTCTGGCCATAACAGGGACAGAGAGATAGTGAGAGCCAAAACCCAAAAAACAAGGCCAGACTTTAAAACGCAGCTTTCTTCACCTCACAATCATAGTTCGAAAACATGGAATGAGTCCTCAAACACCCTGTTGGGCAGCTTACAGCCCTTACACAGACGTTACAGCTCCTGCTACGTGGAGCTATGTAGGGACCCATTTTTGCTGTCTTATGTGTAGATGGGACAGAGATGGTCCCCCTGTCTCTTAACTCATCCTTCAGACCACAGGCCATGCTCCTCAGGATTGTTAAAAAAAAAAAAAATGCTGAACAGAGCA
Organism: Megalops cyprinoides; assembly: GCF_013368585.1. Lineage (NCBI taxonomy): Eukaryota > Metazoa > Chordata > Actinopteri > Elopiformes > Megalopidae > Megalops > Megalops cyprinoides. Next base: position 16,790,284 of record NC_050602.1, on the reverse strand, counting down.
TGTGGTTGCATCATGTGATGTAGTGGTGTTGTAAATGCACATGCATGCTGTTGTGGCTGTGAGTACTGACGTCCACGCCCACACTGTGTAAACACACAAAACGAGGCCTCGTTTTCCCACACAGCACATGCAGAAAATGGTGATTATCTGGGAGGGTGAGCGCTGCAGGGTTCTTTCCTGTGAGCTGAATTATTTTTGGCCTTGTGGAATGCTGTAGAACATTGTTATTTGGTCATTACATGTATTGACTTATTGTATGTTGCACTGAATAACAGACTGGGTCAGCGGTATCTCAGTTCAGCATACACGTCTTGTTGAAAACTAATCACTGATACACTTCCCAGGTTCAGCTGGTATTAGTAGGCAAACGTGGCCAGAAAAACAGAAATTGGAGCCCTGTAAACCCAGTTCTTTTGTACTAATGTCCTTGTATTTCTCCCAGTGGAAGGAGGACAGCGGGCGATTATCTTCAACAGAATCGGGGGTATGCAGATGGACACCGTTCTGTCGGAAGGACTTCACTTTAGGTAGGTCACCCGCCCCTGTCCCTTTTCAGTGGTCAGTGCTGTTGACCATGGGTAGTTGTTCTGGTTCTGCTAACAGCAATGGCTGAATCACACTCTGAAAGCTACTGTCTGGTTTACTTTGACCTCAGCACCATACTACCTGACTGGATGTCTGCAGTGGACCTGCATTAATGAGGCCCTAGTGAATACTGATATCCTGGTGGAGAAATGCTTATAGTGTTACCTGTATAAATGAATCAAGATTCATACTTTGATTAGTGGTAACAGCTATTTTCAGAATAGACATGTAGATTTTCTGGATGTACCACCATACAGAAAACTGCGTCGTTGTGCACAAAAGACAGGCACCACTGACCTTAAACTGTAGCCATCATATGTTCCTCTTATCCGCTTTGCATCCACTTTGGATAAAAGTGTCTGCCAAATGAATAAATGTAAATATCTGATGCACATTATGTTCAATAAAGGCTTTGCAATACAATAGTTCTCTTCACTGCATTCAGTACAGTATGTATTGCTCAATAAATCATTGTCCCTCATGTAAAATATTTACTTTTGGTTCTCTTTGGTCTCTCTGTTTCCAGGATACCATGGTTCCAGTACCCTATCATTTATGACATCAGGGCGAAACCCAGGAAGATTTCATCACTAACAGGAAGCAAAGGTGATTTGAGGAAAATACGATTTGGAATTAGGTCTTGGCTGTGTTGGCACTGACGCAGAATTAGATGGTCAGATGTAGTGGAGTAGATGTGTTGGGAAGCTCAGTCTCGGATTATCCCACGGCCAGGATATTTTAAGATTACCTGCGCTGACCTCAGTCATTGCCACAGCCAAAAAATTCAGACCAACACTGGTGGAAACTTCATGTTTTTACAGAAGGGGTTAAAGGGTCTGAAGGATTTTTTTCTTGGAGAACTTCGCTAAGTGGATCATTTAATCACAGCTAAGAGTGACCATGTTCTACAGATTAGACATAAAGCCCCGGCTAGCCTCTGTTGGTGTGACCATCCTGCATCCTTAGTGTTGTCCCTTTCTGTTGGTGTTCTGGTTCAGCTGGTTTAATGGAATAATTCACTAACCTGTTTCTGGCAGGCACATTTCATTTCATATGCAGTCCTCTGTGCTCCAAAGAACAGTTAATACGTTTAAACTTTGAGATATCATTAGATTACATATTCACAGGCTCGCATTGTAAATAGACACAGGATGCCTTGTTTATACAGTCAAGGCTGCAAAGTGATTTTTTCCTCCAAAATTTTTTAATTTTTTTTTTATTTTTGATGTTCTTGTTCTCAGCCATCTTTCCGCATAAGTGTGCTTGGTTGAAATGGGTTTAGTGGTACTGAAGTTTATTCGGCACTAAACACAGTGCTCCCGCGCAGATCTTCAGATGGTGAATATCGCCCTGCGTGTGCTGTCCCGGCCTGTGGCCTCCAACCTGCCGGCCTTGTACCAGCAGCTGGGCAAGGACTACGACGAGCGTGTGCTGCCCTCCATCGTCAACGAGGTCCTGAAGAGCGTGGTGGCCAAGTTCAACGCCTCGCAACTCATCACACAGAGAGCCCAGGTAGACTGCTGCTGCCATGCCAGTCATCATCCTAAGCACTGCAGACAGTCAGGCCGTTTATGTGACAGAATACTTTTTCATATTTACTATGACAAAAATACTTATTGCTTTTAACAGGATTACCTGCCTTGGGGGGGCTGAGGGGAAATTTTGTGTGTTGCGGAAATGCGTGACCTGATAGCATGAGCATCTTTTGGATACCTGCTCCTCAGCTCAAAGCGATATTTTGAGATTGGGATTTTACTGGAGAAGAAGCAAGAATTGGCAAAATGTTTAGTATATTTGTTGGCCCCAAGGGTTGGCCATTGAAGTAACATTGTTATTACCAGTGAGTTGTTGCATTGAATGTTGTTAGTTCATTTTGTTAGGGAGTTAATATTAGGGGATCTGGCATTTAACTGCATAGATTGCATTAAAATAGACACAGGTTCCAGATTGTAGCTTTGTTTTAAAAACATATCTCTTTGCACATGACATCAGTGTTGCTCATGTCTGTTAGAAATAGAACATGATTGTACATCAAGAATGAGAATTACAGACACACGGGGAGCAGACAAAGATAAAACAGTGCAAGATGAGTCTGCACTTAAGCTGGAAAACATCCTGCATCCACCCTTCATGTGGGTGTAGTTAGTGTCATAAAATTAGTACTGTAGTCCAAGTCAGTATAGTAGTATTGAAATAACCCAAGTGCACTCAGTTATTTGGGGTGTGATTGCACTACAACAAATGCTCACAGAGTTTTCCAGCATGCAGATATGACCACACACAAACACACACACACACACAGACTCAAACAGAAGATCAGTGATTTTGCCTTTAGCTCCCCTCCACAACATAATTCTGTGCTGCAGTTCCAGAGCTGACAGGAAGTAGACGTGACTGAATGCACAGCTTCTCTTGACCCCCCCCCCCCCCCCTTTTGTCCCTAGGTGTCCTTGCTCATTCGCAGGGAGCTGTTTGAGAGAGCCAAGGACTTCAACATCATCCTGGATGACGTGGCCATCACAGAGCTGAGCTTCAGCAAGGAGTACACAGCGGCAGTGGAGGCCAAGCAAGTCGGTGGGTACAGCTCCAGACTGTGCTTGCACCAGTGCAGTATAACAGCCATGATAATGAGGTCTTATTTAATCACTAAGAAGAGACTCGCTGGTCCAGAGCTTTCTGATGTTTGTGGAGCTCTTGCTCCCTTTTTTTGATGGAGTCCTTTTCATTGGTTAGCAGATGTTATTGAAATGAGGGTTATGATTCTCCTAGTCATAAAGACTGCTGTGGTTTTACATAACTCGCAGCATAAGGCTGCCTCCCAGCTGTGCGTGGCACCAGAGCAGTGGAGTGGGGCTGTCAGCATCACGTCAGCTGCTTCAACTTAGGGATTTTATCTCTGGCCACTGGAGAGCGCTGTTTCTCCTTAATCTGCTTAAAAGCAAATTGAGCATAAGACAAAACCCATTTTAACCTTTCTAAGAGATTAACTTTTACCATCTACAGCCCATGCTGGTTTTGGACATTTAATTTGCGTATTGAATTAAGTACCAGATATTTGAAATTGATAAAAATAGATTTACTTACCATATAGTAAGTTGCATCTCCAACTTGTGCCTATTACAGATATACTGTAGGAATAGTTGAAAGGAAGCACTATTCACATTTTCCCCAATGAAGGAGAGGGCGTATCAATACATCGATTGACACTTATGATTTAAGCACACCAGAAGCTAAGATCCCTGTAGTGTTTCGTAGTTTTAAGTGTTCCCTACTGAGCGCTAGTTTGAGTGGTCTGATGTCTCCTCTTGGTCCCCAGCCCAGCAAGAGGCGCAGAGAGCGCAGTTCTATGTGGAGAAGGCCAAGCAGGACCAGAGGCAGAAGATCATCCAGGCTGAAGGAGAGGCCCAGGCTGCCAAAATGGTAAAGCCACTGCACAAACAAGGGCGGGGGGGGGGGGGTGTGAAGTCAGTAGATCAAGTTTGTTTGGTCTGATTTTATAACCTGCATACACCCTCTGGCATCGTCATTAAGGAGGAATGTTAGTTTTGATGTAGTGGCCATTTTCTGAGAGCCTTGTTGTTTCGCCTGATACAGTTGGGTGAAGCTGTGACAAAGAACCCTGGATACCTGAAACTCCGAAGAATCCGAGCCGCCCAGAACATTGCTAAGACGGTACGTGAGAACAGAGGAGATCTGTAAAATATGTGTTTGCTATCCAAACGTGAACAGGAAAGTAAATATAATGTATTTCTATATGGTTTATGCATGAGACCACAATATCACCTATCGAAAGTTTCAGTCAGTATTCAGATGCTTAAGTTCCAAAAATAGAACTCAGCAGATAATACTTGTATAATGAATTGTTACATGTAAAGCCTTACATTATTTACAGTGAACAGTGATGTTGTTTTTGCATATAAAGAATAAGATAAAATAGTCAGTTGCCTACCAATTTACCAATTATATTCATTCACAGAGAAGAACAGAACAGGTTGCAAATTAAAACAAAAGAGTAACACTTGAGCACACAACTACTTAGAAGGAGGATTGGATAGCCTTTTCTGAGGTGATCAATGTGTCACAAAAATTGTGAGTCTTCAACAAATGGCAGAATAGAATGTAAGTGAAACATGGCTTTGAATCGCCACGGTGGAGGACCTGCTCTTCTGGAGGTGCTCAGCTCGATGGATAGAGTGCATCTGTCTGTAAAGAATATAATTTCATTTAAATGACTTTTATTAATTGCCTCAGTTCCTGTCTGCTTCACTGCCACAGGCTATGTGTGTCATTGTTCAGAATTGTTTTTAGCATTGAACCTTGAGCTTGGCGTACTGAGTGTCGCTGCACAAAGAAACCTGCTAACTACTTCCATCTCCTTGCATCCAGGTTTTGTGATGTTGTGCAGGTTGGGATATTAATAGAAACTATTGTTCTTCTGTGGAGCCATGCAAGAGTTTATTTATAAAAAAAAATGCTTTCTATATGAATAAGTAACTAGACATTTTGTAATTTAATAATGTGTTCTGTGCATTTTGGTTGAAATTTGGAAGTTAGTTTAGCAGTTTATATTTTTGGTTTTCAGCCAGCAAACTAGTTTTATATATTAAAAATAAAAAACACCCTGCTAAATATCATGTGTTACTACAGCAGGGCAGAGGGGACATTAAATGTGTTGTGATTTTAATGGATAAATTAACAAATGCATGTATGCAAGTTCTTTAGCCACAACAAGAGAATAGTTATTTCCGTAGATGTTACATATTGAAAAGATATGCAGGTCACATATAGGTCTACAGTAGAGTTAAATTTGTCTTGTTATGAGCGACAGTTACTTTGCACATCATCCCCAAAGAGGGATAGAAGGTGCTGTTTTTACACCAGTAAATGGACAAATATGTGTTGGTTCCAATTTGAAGTACGGCCAGACCCATGGACACTGGCCCCAGGTCAGCCTTATTGTGCAGTATCTCATGTCAGGGGTTACCTAAACAAAAATCTGACACTGGTCCAGTGCATTACTTTTAAAATTATGTCAAAATTGTAAGATCAAAGCTGCATTTTGACAATTTTTACAACTACCAAAATGTATGTGCAGGTCGCCTAGTGTTTGGAGTATCTTATAGATACCTGACCCAGTTGGTATAAATAAATTTCAAACAAACAAGCTGCTGTCGTCGGCATGCCAGTGCCACTGAAGAGATGGATTAGATGTATTAGTGCCTTTATACACCTTTCAGGCTGATTAATGCGTGTGTGTTTTTTCCAGGTGGCTGCATCACAGAATAAGGTGTACCTGAGTGCCGACAGCCTGGTCATGAACCTGCAGGATGACTCTTTTAACAAGTATGTTTCTTTTCTCTGTTCAGTTTTTCCATCCTTCCTTTTTTGCATGCTGGGACAGGGAGGGAAGTTGTGAATTGATTTGCAGTTAACGGTTAATTTGAGGCTTCCTAGGAAAATGATAATGATCATCCTGAAATCCTGCAGGCTGCTCTCTGCGAGTAAACTTCCTAGGAAGCTGGAAAGTAATTGCTCTGCGACTATTTCTGGCTGAGAGAGAAGTTGCCTTAAGCAAATGCACTGTATCACTGGCTGGCAGTTTCATCTGCGCTCTGTAGTGCATGCCGTACTCTGTTGTGACCGGAGGTCTGCAGACGGGCACCACAGATCGTTCCGTATAACAGAATCTGACACACACGCTGGTCTGGTTTGTTTTTGTACTGTGAAACGGCTTTGTGAATTCCGCTCAAGCTGTTCCAGCTTTCTTGCAGAAGACAAACTGTAGAGCTGGCAGATAGTTCATCGTCTCTGAGTAAATGTTGTTCTAGAATGAGTCCCTAAATCTGCAAATCTGCAAAAGTTATTGAGAGGCGATTCAAAAGGCATAACTGTTCTAGGTACAAAAATCCAGTTATTTTTTTACTTTTCTCACACCCTGTTGAAGTTGCTTCTGTCAGTTATACATGGGTCTTGTCAGTAAAGGATTGTTATATGTTGTTCTTTTATTCTTTCTTTTATTTCAGATTATCGCTTGGGGGATCAAAGAACTGACCAATCAGAAGCTTGCATTCCATGTGTTACGTGTCTGTTATGAACCAGTAAATTTATCATCTATAAGCAAGTGTCTGTCTTTTTGTAGGCATGCCTGAGTATTCTTCACATTGGCTTTTCAGCTCTGTAGTCTAATGTGTTGGATGGTTTTGTAGAACAACTGCTGTAAGCTTCTAGTTGATCTTCCTTAATTGACTCCTTAACTGACTCATTCTTGTATCAGTATTAGAGTGATACATGAAGAATATCTGTATTACAATGGTGCCCCCAAGTATACCGGACTTACTCAGTCCATACTTAGGTTTTTATCATGTAGGTCAGCATTTTTTGGCCCCACTAGTTGTCTTCATTTAAAAAATGAAGTGTGGGTTGGATAAGCCAGATACATTTTAGTATAGGAGTATAGTGATATCCTTCATTTATCACTCTAATAGTCTCAAAGCTCTAAATTTGCCCTAGTGTGCCATTCAGTTGCAGATAGAAACCTGTGTATTTGAGCCTGAAAGCTAGGTGATGTAAATTACCTGTCCTTTCTTCATGCAGTCATATCCCACTATGTCAGTGTAGTTTTGTCTTGGGAATCACTTATGACATCCAGGCAAAGACCTCATAAGCCACTTAATGGATATACACAGCATGTGCTATCAGTGACTCGCTAATTAGCTAGACAGCACACAATAGCTTAACCTTTTCATCTGGAACATGAGGGTCTGTCCAAAAGATAAGTGTCACCAATTGTCTGAGAGAACAGGAAAAGTCCTGCTGGGGTTGTTCCCATGGGGATGTTCTTGTCTTGAATTGAGTATTTTGCACAGCCGACCTGGTGACACCATGTACGCAGCTAAATCGAAATGAGACCTATTATTACATCTCGCCATGAAAAGATTTTCTGAAGGACAGAGACAAGCATTGGAGGCTTTTTTTTTAATTTGGCAAAGAACAGCATGTGATGTGATGAATCAAGAGTGACAGGGAGGGAACCGAGGGCCTGACTGCTTCTGTGATGAATCTGGTGTCTTCCCCTTTCCTTCTACAGCCTGTGAAATGACTGAGAATATTCACAAATTTATAGAAATAAACTGGTCAAGCTACAGTAACAGCATGGCGCTACACACTTGTTCATGAGCAAATTATTGATACTTGTATGAACATACTCTGCAGGTCTAAATAGTCTGTATATGTGTAAGGGCAGCAGTGTGGTGTAGTGGTAAGGGGCAGGACAAGTAATGAAAAGATGCTGGTTTGATTCCCCAGTGGGCCACTACTGTTGTACCCTTGCGCAGGGTACTTAACCCACAACTGCCTCAGTAAATATCCAGCTGCATAAACGGACAAAACTATACTCTCTGTAAGTCACTCTGGATAAGAGCGTCTGCTAAATGACAATAGTGTCATGGATGTGAGAGAGAGATGCTTACACATTACCAACATCCAAGCAAGCCTTTCTTGTGCTGACAGCAGCCCATAAGAACCTCTGAGCAACGTTATTTAAGATTTTCATATTGTGCTATCAAATGTTTGAACTTCTTTGAACCTAAAGCTGGTCTTCCTTTGTCTGTAATGGGCTGTGAGATCATCATCAACAGATGGAAGCTTCTAAGTAAACAGCACTAAACAGAAACGGTGTAACTGAAGCCAAGCCTTTTTTGCCTTCTCTCTTACACTGCAGTCACGTGGCCTTGCTGGGTGTATATTTCATCCTTGTAATTCACGTGGCTAACACATTATCTGCCCTCCTCAAAACCGAACAGTGTCTCAGTAGTCGTGAGGAACATGATTGGCCCACAGTCACCATGGGACTCAGATGACATGCGCATTATAAATTGTACCGATGAACAGGGCTCGGGGTAGAATATTTGGGATCTCATTTCCTCCGCATATTGGATGGGGAAGTTGGCGGTTGGCACCCTGAGCATATTTTTTCATTTTGTCATGTTCACCTCTGAGCTCCATCAAGGGGGTCAAGACAACTCATTATATTGGGGTGAAGTGGTCTGGTAATCTCTCAACCGTCAGAGTGAACAGCCACATTAACTTGCCTAGACTGAATTATCTTTGTTGAACCAAATATTGATTGTGAAATGAATCCAGTAAATACTGCCTGAAATGGCCGAAGCAAATGAGTTATGTCTTTTGAAGGAAATTCTTCAGTATTCCCTCCACAAGATGGTGCCAGATGCTAACCTTTGCCGCATCATTTTGAGTCAGGCTTGCACTGCAGGGCCCCTGAGGGTATTTTAGAAAAAGGGCGGGAGGAGGCACACAAAAGGCATGTTAACGTGTGTTCGCAACAAAGCGCGGCGACGACAGGGTCCTCTGCGGAGTGTGTGCGCGCGTGTGTGTCTCATGGCGGCCGATGGGGGGGGGGGGGACGAGGGCTTTCACTGCGCCATACACATGAATTGCGGCGCACGCCCCCTCGCCGAAAACCTCGGTGCAGCTGTAGGTGGAGTGAGCGCCTGATGGATATTCATGAGGACCTGGGAGCCGGGTGGCCAACTGTGGGCGCGTTCCGAAAAAAAAAAATAGGCTTTATAATTCCTGCCTGCCCCCCCCCCTTCTTTTAGCATGTATTTGCAATGATGTACATGCTTTCAAAGGAGCTTGAGAGAGCTTTTTAAAGATTAATGGGTACGTGGGTAATTAGGTGTTTTTCAGGTAAGGTGTTAAACCTAAAAACGGCAATGATCACTGATGTATACATATTGGCAATCAGTATTAACACAATGCTTGATATGTGGTTTTAAAGGTGTAAACACGTTCTTTGTGTTCAGATTCTGATGTTATACGTTTTATTCACTGAGAAAACGCTGTAAGCAGAACGTTTTCCCATGACCTAGATTTGTTATATTACTGTGCGCTTGGGTTAAACGGTAAATAGTTTATCTTGGAGCTGCTGAGCACACGCCTGTCTTGGCTGGATTTAAATGCCGTCTTAAGAGAAGTCAGGGATGGCTGTGCAGTTTTAAATATACAAGCTCTCTGACATGTTCCTTTCCCGCCCCCTACCGCAGCACATAAACAAGGCAAGATTATTACTCAGCTGGTCCGTCGCCATGGAAACATTGACCTCATGCTGTGACAGGCAATCTGGGCCTGTTGCCATGGCGATCAGCCGTGACATCAAACCCGAGCCCCAGTTGCCATGGTACCACACCTACTGGCTCAGCAGCTATTTCTGCGCAGTGCTTTGAGCAAAGTCAAGGCTTTCCATTTTCTGCACGATATGGGAGAGCATGTGTTTTCTGTGACCCTCTCCTGATTGCAGTACCTTAGGGTTACTAGTGCGTAGTTTTTGTTTCCCCCCTCCCAGCATGATGTTGCTTGCAATCCCCTGGCTTAGTCTTTTTTTCTCTGTGAGGAAAACACGATCATTAGGATTTGAGGGAGTGTGTGCGTACACATGCATGTATCTGCATTTTGTTTGTGTGTGTGTGTGCGTGCGTGTGCGTGTGCGTCTGCGTGTGTGTGTGTGTGTGTGTGTGTGTGTGTGTGCGTGTGTGCGCGTGTGCGCGCGAGCATGTGAGCATGCGCGTGTGTGTGTGAATATTAACGTGTCAGAAGGAGCCTGTAAACAAGGAGGCAAGCTGGTTCCACCATGTCAGCAGTTAGCATGATCCCTCTGTAGCGTTCTTACTGTTACATTTTTTCCCCCCTCCAATCCTCTTTGGAGCAGAGGACGCGGGAGCGTGCCTGAGCTCCTGAGCGTGCAGTACACATGCGCGGAGTCAGGCAGAGAGAGAGAGAGAGAGAGAGCGAGGGAGGAGAGGAGAGCTCAGCTCCAAAACCGCTTTGACCCTCCAAGGACAGCTGAGTGATTATGAGCAGTGTGTCTAATCCAGAGAGCTTGCGCTGGGGCCCAGCTCCACTGCCGTGTCATTTATCACACAACACTAAAAATGAGTCCTCTGCACATCATAGGTAAACCACAATGATACGGGACGCGCACTCTCAACAACAACCGGTAACTTTCATTCACCGTGCACCGTACTAACATCCCAGTTTATTTTCCTCATACACAGTGTTGCATTTTAGGCACAACATGTACGACAGTGATTTATACACACATACAGAAGAAGCTTAAGTATCTTGTTTGCTGGAAAGAGAAAAGGGGTCATAGGTTGACAGGGAATGGCTGTAGCTGACATTCTCCAGAAAGCGCTCCCTCCTCCTTCCTTCCCTCCCCGCCTCTGGCTGGTGCATCTCCTCTGTGTCCCATGTACGTCTACCCAGCTAATATCCTGCCAGTACCCAAGCCTGGGAGCCCTCTCAAATTTATGGGTGAGAGGGGGTGGCGGAGCAGAACAGACAAGAGGGATGTGAGTATTGGGAGAACGGGACTGCTGGCGGCAGCAGAGCTGCGGCACTGCGGTGATGGATGTCTCGGACAGCCGCGCCGAACGCTGTGCGCCGAACGCATTTGTAAGGTGCCCTAATGCGGTTTTCCGTGTCGCTCATTAAGCGGAGGCAATTACCTGAGGGGCAATCAGGTTATTGCTGGCCTTGCAGAGGTTCCTGCGGTTTTTCAGGTTGAGCTCCTGCCTCCAGAGGTGGTCGGTTAAAGTAAATTGTTTTTTTTTTTTTGTCTCCCTCTTTCTCTCTTTTGCCTTTGCGGGCGCAGGCGGTTGAACTGCGTCAGCAGCCAGAGATGGGCCCCCTCTTAAAATGTGCAAGGTGGATTAATTAACTTGCTTTTTTTGGTATAGTCATTAAAACGCTAAATGGGATGTGAGAATTGTGGCCTAGTTCAGCGAGTGTCTTTATTTGGTACGCTCTGCACACTGTGTTTGGTGCACAGGTCATCTGTTGAGAATAGCACTTTTGCTGGGCTGTGTGATATCACAAAACAAGCCAGGCTTCTTTTGCTGTAAATAAAAACAGGAAGCATCCTCACAAATTATGGAGGCCTATGTAGCTATGTAGATGACACCACAGTAATGAACCAATTCTGTTTGATTTTTTTTTTTTTATGCATTCAGGTACACGTACAGTACATCTAATCTCATTTGTTGTTACAAGCCAGAAGGAGAGGGTGAGGAATAAGAAGGAAGCACATAGCATGAGTGGTTGTTGTTTTTGTCGTGGTATTTTGGTTTATATGGCTTCATGTATACATTCATGATTTCCTGCTTCCAGATCTTCTGCATGCAGCCTAATCTTTGTCCCCCAGTGGAAAAAGGAATTCAAGCTGGAATGTTTCGAGTGTTTGCTTTTTTTTCCAGCACGCTCGCAGTTGAGGTCTGAAGTTCAACTTCTGTCTTTCTGTGAATAGAGGAATCAATAAACATGTTCAGGGTTTGAAGTTCAGTTTTTTTTTCTTCTTTTGGTAAAGAAAGGGTTCAGTAAACACCGTGTAACATCAGATATTTTCAGTGACATGTGTTCAGTGTTTCAGTGACATTGAGCTGTATCTACATTAACAGGACCCGAGGGCTTGGAAGGATGCATTGAAAGTCTCTCTCCCCACTCAGAAGGAAGGCATCTCATGTCATAATGCTGTGTCTTTGAGAATATAAAGTGTTAATCTCCATGAAGAAGGGTATGGAATATATATGCTCATCAACATACCATATGTTACATATATGGCCACACATTTTTTTGCCTCCCTTAAGATTTTTACAGTGTTTATGAATATTACATGAAAGGAAGAAATCTGTGGGTGGGTTATCAGATCTTCAGTTATGTTCTCCATAGGTCAATAATATCATGAATCAATTATCCAGGTGTTTGCCACATAATCCACGATTACAAAATGGGTTTGGCTAAGGAAAATTAATTAAAATGAAAGTGTGGGTTCGTGTGGCTATCCATACCCCCCTTGAGTCATTTCCCAGTGCGCCGTGTTAGACGGCGTGCCTCAAGTAACCCCCCCCCCGGTCCTGCTGGAGACAATCAAAGTGCTGCAGCTGTCGCGACACACAGTGACTTTGGGGCACACGCTGGAAGGGGGCCGGGGGGGTCACGGCAGCCCTCTGGAGCCGTGGCGTCGATTAGACATGCAGCAGTGCTATTGAGTATACACTCAACCGCCACTCACTGCTGTTCCCCAGGGAGGCTGTTCTCTGTCAGTCCGATTCCGTTTCTCCATTGTCTTGGCTTACTGTAGCCCCCCTGTCCAAGCAAACAGAGCTCCAACAGGAAGCTTCTATGGTGCATCCACACAATAATGGCCCTGCTGCAGACAGTGGCCTCTGCAGGGCCTTGAGTTTTTTGGGGGCAAATTAAGAAGGGCAGTGGCAATTTAGAAGGCACAGCACATCTTGGTGTTCAGTTCATTATTGGATACTGCTGTAGGTGATTGGGGTTCTTCCTTAGCTTTTGACTCCAGCGGCAGAGCTCTTTGGGCAGGTTGTCGAACTGCAGCAGAGTGGGCCGAGGCCTCTGGCTTCCATCTGAAAACGCTGGTGGGGGCTGCCCTCAAAAGGGCCTCTGTGAGTGTTTATTAGATTGCCGCTAATGATGCCATTTCTCGATAACTCAATCTCGCCCAGATGGTGAGCAGCATCGGCCCTCCGCGGATGCTGTGAGAGACGTGGCCACGTTTGGTGAACACAGCACGGTCTGAGCTCTGCCCCTGGGTGATCAGGGAGGGCCCGCACAATAACACCCTTTCAGAGGATGTCGTGCAGCTCTGTCTGTGAAGCACCTCTCCACAGACAGAATGCAGGTCTGCCCTGTGTAAGGTCTTTATGATGCAGCAGTAAAATTGTTATCATTGTTGTTGACATTTTTGTCTTCATTGGAGTTACTTCATCACAGTTACCTTGATTTGATTAATTTGTAGCCTCTGTAGGCAACCTTCCGAATGCCCTTCAGGGTCTGATCAGTCTAAACACAAAGTGATAATCCTTGTATGCATTTTCCGCACCAAGTGGGTATTAAATTTGCATTCCAGTGGTGTCTTCCACATTGGTCTTGCGCATTCCACGTTGGTCACCATATGACTTCTTCCCCGTCTGCATATTTGCCCAGATTGGTTTCATTTCTGTTGCGTCTCTCGCCAACATCTGTCCTTCCAGGAAAGAAGTCCTTTCAGTGCTCGTGCGTCAACCCACAGACCTTCCTTGAAGTCAGTTGAAGGCACGCTACTCTGAAAGGACACACGGTGCAACCAGTTCGGCCACCACTTGTGAATAATTGTAAGCAAATTTTGGTTTGGGATATAGCCACGCGACACAACGGCTTCAGTCTTGAGGGTTAATGTACACTGTTATTTCTTTATGTCTTTCCACCTGGTTTGTCTTGGGCCATATCCAGGAGTGGCAGAAAAAAAACAAAAGACTTAAAGACTAAAGACTAAACTTAATATATTCATTGTAAAAAACAAAACATTATATGTCTGTAATATTAGATGCTCTGAGTTTCAGTGATTAACCCACCAAAAATGGAAAAAAAAATGGGAGTAAGGGCCACATGGGCCCCACTGTTGTACACTGCGCAGTTTGGTGATAAATGAAACCATTACCAAAACTGAACTCTCTTGTGTGTGTAAATACAAACCTTCAATTCTGTTTCGGTGTGAACTGGAAGAGCTGTTGTCCCCTGTAATATTAAGATAATGACATCAAAGGCATGGAGTAGAATGTGTCTCCAAGGATAACTGCTATCCAGGAATGATTTGGCATAAAAAACAGGTGGAGAATTACAACGAGTCAGCGTGGTCTCATCATGTAGCTTGAACTACATGCATTTTGGGAACACATATTAATTTCATTCCAAGAGATGTTTTGTTGTAATTTGACAATGTATCATTTACCATTTACCATTTATCATCAGTTTACCATTGACCATCACTTGCCTGAGTATCATTGGAAGGGTTTCCCATGATCCTGAAGCAAACTTGGAATTCTTTCAAAATACAGGACAAAGTAAAGTTCTGAAGGAGAGGGGTGTGACTGGGGTTGTTTCAATTTAGCTTTTGTTGTGAAGCTAAGTCATTTTCATGGGAATACAAACAGGACCTTGACTAATGACCCTCAGACGCAGTGCAAGTATTACTCACAGCCAGAGACATTTTCTGCATTAACCACTGACACAGGGAAGGTCCAACTGATGTAGATTGCCAGGGTAAAATACCGCTTTACCCCCATTTCTTTTGGGAGTATTTGGGAGTGAAAATGTGGCTTCAGTTGTTCTACCTACATGTTACATTGGGTAATAAAGTGATCAGTCAACCCTTTTTATGCACAAGCATAGTAGTACTTATCAGTACCATCTCTACGCAAATCTGAATAATTTTGTTATTATGCATTTTAAAAGATGTTATACCAGTGATTAAAACACTGCCGTGACCAAAGAAGGAGAGCTATTGTGTTACCACGTATAGTTATAATGACAGTAATGACACAAAAAGCTGTTACAGTGTTAGACAAAGATTTTTATTGACATACTTCTATATTCTTATGAAGCAGCATTCTGTCAGTAAGTCTATGAAAACTTGTGTGCATTTCACTGTATTTGGGAACATCATGCTTGACACAGTAGATGGACTGTGTGGCTGCAGTCAGTACTGCAGTGTGGGCTGGAAGGTCAGGACCTGAATGTTCTGTTTACAGCTAGTTTGCAATTGTTTTCATCATGCAAGTACACACACACACACACACACACACACACACACACACACACACACAGTAGAATATTAAGATAAAAATGTGCCTTTTCTTTTCCCTTTTGTTACATAGCCACCCAACCAACAGACTCGAGCTTGGAGCACCCCATTGTTAATGCAGGTTCCAGTAAGAGTCTATCTAACCCTAACTGGGAGAGGCCTACTGGTGGACTGCTTTATCATGTGACGTGCGTTCTGTCAAAATGCCTGTGTTTTTGACAGACAGGATGAGGGGGAATAAAGGAGTGCTGCGGAGAACATTTGTAATCTGCAGCCTCGTGTTTCTTTTAGAGTTAATCAATGTCAGACAGATTCAGCAGGTTCTCAGATAAGGCCCCGGGCAATCTCACGCAAACAGGAGGGCCTCAGTGTTTCCGACATGGAGAGAGCAATCGAAAAACAGCGGAGGACAGACGCTCTTGTGCATCGGGGCAAATTCCTCCGCAAGGAAATGTCTTGTGGCAGTGACAGACTGGGAATTGTTTGTCATTGTTGCCTGTTAGCTCTGATGCAGCACGATTGTAATAATGACAAGAGAAACAAACCATGTGACTTGAGCTTACATTACATTACATCACACATTAAGCAGACGCTCTTATCCAGAGCGACTGCCAGCACAATAGTGTATCCATTTAATTTAAACAAGCAACAGTGTCAGACCAGGCTAACAACACTCCCAGACCAATGAATAGGTAAATACATTTGACCTAAAGTGAATACTCATTGACTTTGAGCAAGATGCTGAGTCAAATATATTAGAATCTGAAAAGCGTATTGACTGTCGCATGTGTGTGTGGCTTCGAATTGGCACTGTGCCCTCTCAGACCATAGGTAGCCAGAGGGCTAATGAAATTCTGAACACCTGAACAGATATTCCAAAAAGACCTGAAGACTTCATGGAATATCCCTTGCTAAACGTCCCCATATGCCAGTATCACATTACCGTCACCCCTGCGAGCGTCCACCACCACACGCACACGCATACACGTACACACATACGTATATGACACACATGCACGTATGTACTCACAGATACTTAAATACACTCCCTGCTTATCTTCAGTATTGATGATACCCACCCAGTTGTTTTGTAGCCCTGTCTACAGATGTAAGTCACTGAAGAGGCTCTCGGCAGATGTAAGCATTTATCATTTTCCCCCTCCCCACACATTTTTTTTTACATCTGTACCTACACTCTCCTCCTACTTATTTTCCTATTTTTCTGTTCCTTGCTTTTCTTTTTCCCAAGGGTCTATATCTTTTGTACACTGCTATATAAAAACAGACTATATGGAAACACAGCCATATTGTCTGCTTTTTAAAGATATGTCACTATAGCTTGTCCTCACAAGCTTCTTACTGTCTTGAGGCCTGAGAATTTCAAGGTAGGTTCTGCAGAAGTCCCAGGAAAGCCGATAAAGGACTTCAACATATAGCATATCCACTACGTCATCCCCATATGTACTTTACAGAGCACGCCATAACACTTCCCCTGTGTGAGTACGGGTGATAACATGCCAGTTTCAGATGTTCTTCTAACAAAGGAATAACAGGTTAATGCATTAGTCATTCTAAACACCTAACTCATCACTGCAGCACCCTTCTGAAATCATCAGGCTGCAGGCCTTGCACATGCCAGCCTCTCACAGCGTACTGTAGACCTGGTCATCTGGAATGGCACAAAGAACTCAAAAGCATCGGCTTCGGCTCTTTATTTTCCTCAGGGCCAGGACTGAAATTAAAAGCAGGAGACAGACAGTCGGAGGGGGTAGGTCTGTGATCAAAGCATCACTTTGGCGAACTTCAGAGGAGAGCTGGGAAGCAGAGCAGTCTGCCTGCCCGTTTGTGGAACACTGAAGACAGAATCAGCAAACATGCTAATGATGTTTCAGTGTGAAGTGAGCCTCCTCGTCAGAGACGCAGGTCACATGCGATGTTTTGAAGGATGCCCAGGGAAATCAGCAGTATATTAGCTTACAAATATTATTTAATGTGCACACATAATTGAAGCTTGCTTGAGGTTTGCTGGAAGGATTAACCAAAAGGTATTTGAAAATGTACCCCAGGGAAAGTGCTATGGGTACTGTAGATAGAGCAACAGACAGAAACTCTGAACACCGAGTGAATGACATTTTTCACAGGCCCTGATACTGTGGGTGTTTGGGGTGACTAAGGGTATTTTGCTTTGTGAGGCTGATGTCAGAGAGGGTGATTTACTCAAAGACAGAAGTCTTTAGAATGTAGGACTGAGAGCATGAGACCTTTTGATCATGTGACGTAGCTCTAATGCGGTGCACACATATCCTTTTGACTCCCTCTGATTGTGCATAACTGAATATGCTGTACAGACTGATGTGTTTGTACCAGCCCCCTCCTGTCACCTCCATCACATGTTTTAACCCAATTATGACTCAGCTCAGGAGTATGAGGTAATATTTTACTGGAGTAAACAGTTTTGTATATATTCTGCCTAGCTGTTGTCAGCTGTGTTAAGCCCTTTAAAGCTCTCCCAAGGTTACTAATCCTGTTTTCCCGCATGGTGTGGAAAATGCCCTAGTTTCACTTGGCCTAAAACAATGGGTCGATGTTGGTCCTTTGCCAGCTGTTGTTTAGTTGTACGTATATTCAGGCACCACCCCTCATGATCAAAATAGACCTGCGGACTGGTTTGCTGATTGCACTTTATTGGCACGTCAAGTGCTTTTGCTGTAAGTCTCAAACATGTCAGCATTCTAAAGAGTCTGGCATGGGAAAGGGCGGAGATAAGGAACTGCCAGTCTTACCTTTCCTCTCCTTACCTGCCTCATTCAGTAAACTTTACATACAGAATGTCTAGTAACAATAGTGCACTCTGCTGGGATGAGTATATACAAGCTACCCCAAACTGCAAGGTGGCTGGTTGCTTATTATCCATCTGTCCTTTTTTTTCCCCAACCAAAAGGGTGATCTAGTGATACAAACTTTAAATTTTAATGGGAAATTCCTACTTAGCGCCGACTGTGAGGGTGCCTCAGCTTCTGCTTTTGGAAGATTGATCTTTTAGCTCATGTTGTCTGAGTTTGGAGCACAGTTAAAACCAAATGTGTTCTCACAACTGACGGACATGGTGGATTGTAAATAATTTAGAAATTAGCCTTGCAAGTGCCCTTGAATTTGCGTCAATTGTTCTAGAACTTAATTTATCAGGTGCCAAGGTGAGGTCAGATTGTAGGGCGACCTGCCAGAACCTACCAGAATGTATTGCTGTATAACAGTGATAAGCCCCTTTTTCAAGTAAGGCAAAATTCTATGCTAACTATCATAGCCATACAGACATATACACTTTAAAATCCTATTCATATATTGCGAATCACTGTATATTTAAATTCTTGTTTGCAGTCTGTATTGCAGTCTGTAGTCAAGGAGTCTGAGAAGAACTTTAAGAACACTGCAGTAGTTATGGAGGTAATTGAACTATTAAATATCCCTTTGAATTTTAAATGTGAAGTGATTGACAGCTTTGTTCGCATTTGCATGTCTATGACTGACTGATGAATCCTGGAGCACAAAAGTTTCATAAGAGATACTGAACAGTGCAAATCATAAGTAAAAACTCATAAATACTATCTCAGTACATTAACACAGGGATACTCTTTGGAAATCAGGTTGCTCCGATCCTGTAAAATAAAGTTAAACCAAATATTACATGACCTGTTTTATTAAATTTTGGCATTGCTGGATTCTCCACACTGATGCGCTTACAGGGAACTGCTGTGCAAAAAGTTTACTTTTGCTTCATGATTATTATAATAAATTTGTGTGGATTTTGCAAGACACACAGTGTGTGGGAGTATTCCCCTGAAAGTTCAGAGTCTTCTCTCCAGGCACCTGAAGTAGGTGTGTGAACATCTCCACTTATGGACATTTTCCACTTGGAAAGCAAGCTGTTCCAATTTGTCTCCTCTAGAACTTTCCGGGATGGGACGAGACCAGGAAATGGATTGCAGCGTGAAAGCAGCCTAACTCCTGATAGTGGCTGAGACCTTTGTTCACAGTGAGCTCCCACTGCTGCCTGCTGACTTGATCCTGGTACAGGATTATGAGTGGAGCCTGCCCTTTGCCCCATTGATGCAATCGTTTGGTCGGGCAGGAGAGGAGGAGGAGAGCAGAGCAATGGATGGTGATGAATGAGATTTTTTTCCTGTGTTGCAGTCCTCCCACGGAGAGTAAACCAGGGAAAATCTACTACTCCCCTTTCGTATGACATATGCACAGTAAGACTAACTTGAAGGCCCCTCTTTGAAGAAAACAATCAAATTTCTTTTTTCTGTGGCTGTGTCCGAGACATACCTCTTATGCAGAAAGAAAGCTGTACATTCATGACGGGCTGTGTAGATAAGGCAATGCGTACAATTGTTCATAGAATATGGTGAATGTTGATTCTCCAAGGATGCCTTTAATGAATTTTTTCATCATGAAAGACAAATTGCGCACGCCCATCAGGACTGAAGACAGAGGAGAGGTATACTATTTCTTCTTCATTTAATCAGTGGAGAAACGACAGTACAGTGCATCTCCTTGCTGGAATTAGCCCTAAAAAGTGGTGTCCGCTGCACAGCTACCCCCTCATTCACTTACAGAGTGGTCCCTGCTGTAACAGGAGCTGCTCAGTAGAGGGAGCTAGAGGACAAAAAGGCCTGCAAAGTTGAGCAATGCCTGCTCAGGTTGTGTTCTGATTATGAGTGCTTTCGTTTACAAGAATGCCTTAAGATTGAGCGTGATGATAACAGGAGAAGATTTATGTGCAGAACTGAGGTTTTATCTTCGTAGTGTCAATGTAATTGAAATATGTGCCCTTAGGAGCCAGTGGTATCTGCGAAATGTTGCTAGCTAACTAGTCTACATTTCTGTTGCTGTGAGACAGTGTAGTGCTTGCAGGTAAAACAGCAAGAGCACACTGCAGATCTGTTTTAATGTTGCATAAAAGAGGTTATGGTTAAACCACACCTCTGTCAACACTGAAAATATGATATTGCAAACAGTGAGTTTTTCAGCTAATATTTGCCTCAGTTTTTTTTTTTTTTTTTTGGGGGGGGGGGTGATAATGAGCGGGGAGCACCTCCCCTCCTTCTGCCTTTCACACATGATGAATATTTTATGAATGTGTCGGCAGGATATGACTGCAGCCGTCAGGAGAGAGTTGTGGTAATGTGACTCCTGTGGTTTCCCTGGAGGTCATGGCCATGGCTGCTGTTAGCTTGTTAGGAGGACGGATGGCTGGACTCATCTCTACATATATATGTCACACCTCTCTGCATTCTCACACAGTTTGGGAGGACCCCATTACAGTGGGACTGTGGAATGGAGCAACTGGCAGTTACCAATAATAGTTTTTCTACTTTTCTTTCTCATTATAACACAATAAAATGTACTGTGGACAGAATTTTTCGCTGTTATTTACTCATGGAAGATATTTATGGTTGTGCATTCCACAGAAAAGTCACAGATAAGTCTGGGTTGAGGTGTGCTCGAGGTATCATAAATGTAACAAGAACTTTCAGCTGTAGTTGAAAGCTGGCTCATGCAATTGAGCTGTAATTCTAGTAGATAAGTGGACCAAGCTCACCTGTGTGGAGAGCGCCTGGGAGGGCGGGGCCATGAGAGGGGGAGGTACTTTAGGCGAAACCTAAGCCTGCTGTGATCACTATCATTATAGCCTCACTGCTCAACAGATAATTCTGTTTCCACATTTGATTCTCAAAACATTGCTTGCTTCCTCTCTAGAAGCAGTTATTTATGAGGGGAATTGCAGCTTGCTAGTATAGCCTCTCCTTTTTTATGGACTCGTCATATTTTAGCGCTGTAAGAATATGATACATTTTAATAAAAACCCATATGAGGTTCATGTAATGTAAGACTGAAAAGAACATAATGGTATAGCGAAATGATAACAGAGGGCTTGTGGCTGACTATTGATTCTGACAGCGCAGATGTCGCCCTTTGTCAGCTTGCAGTCTGCCTGGCAGTGCGAACTGAAAACGGGTAGTAGCAGCAGAGAACACTGCAGAGGCTGCAGTTTCCTGATGCGTCCTTTTCTGAGCGGTCACTGAGCTCCTCATTCTTGCAGGAACTCAGTATAAATCACAGAGGAGTTCCTTGCGGCAGTGTCAGTCTGCCATCACTCAGACCGCTACTCACACCTCTCAATGCAGCCAGAAAATGACAGGGAGGACTTAAACCAGCAGCTCCCTTTGGGCCAGACACATGCTCTTGGGGGGATTAAGCGAGGCAGCTGTTGTGAGGAGGGGGGAATATGCCCATCTCTTGCTATATTTAATGCATCACATTAGTGGTCTGTAAATATAGCTGATCGGGCATTGTGTGAACTCTTTGGGGGAACCCTTCTGGATGTTGGAGGATTAAACCAGTCACATGGACTTGAAGGTCTCCTTCAGGCCAGACGGTGTATTCTTCCTGCATGACTCAAATAGAGTCAAAAACAACACATGACACTGAAGATGGGACGGTGGCCATGTACTGAGGGCACACTGATAAGGTTGAAGAATGTTTCAAAGCACCAAGAAACAGCTGTGCATGTCATTTAATGCATTCTGTAGGCTGACACTCTGTTTCTAAGTATGCAGCAGATTCTTCAGTCAAGGTATTTTTTACAAAATCTTTATTCAGGTCAAGTTCTATCCCATCTATCTGTCTCAGTCCAGGATCTGAACCTGAGCTCCAGCCCACCCACCTCTCCACATTGCTGCCCATAAGTGTGCAAGCTTTTTATGGCTATGGTGGATTCTCTTCATCTGCCAAAGAGCACACAAATATATCATGTAATTCCATGCCAGGGCATGTTGATATTCCCTTGAACCTTATCCAGGAATACTTTCAACAGCCATCTAGGTCTAATTCTGTGCTGTGATGGACCTAATCACTGCATGTGACATGGTCACCAATTAGACGAGCTTTGCTAAGCCCACAGTAGCTGCCTGTACAACACCAGCAATCCAGCCAAGCTTTCCAATTTGGGAATAAATACCACCACCACCACAATGTGTACAGTGTTGTATTGTCTGCCCAGTGGTTTGTCGACTGTGAAGGTCTTTGGTCTTGAAAAAGTTATACAGCAATAATATCATCATCATCAACATAATCATAATAATGAACCATGATTCCTGGATAAAAAAATGAATAAAATACAATAATTGAAAATACACTACATGTCTGTCTGTCCTTACAGTCCTGGCTGGCTTTCTCTTCAACATCTCCCTTCTTGAAGACTGAAATTTGATACTGTGGACAAGCCACTGTGGTTTATAGCACAATAGTACGGTTATTCCCCTGAAAAACTCTTTCAGAAGTTGGAAATTCCCACAAGCCACCATGGATGAGGTCATAGGATAGTAGCTCAATATGGATGTCTGACTTTTACAATAAGACGACTTCTCTTTTAACCTGCTCGGGCTGTTATTGTCGTTTCACTCCAAATGAAAAGGGAAATGAAACAGGAGAGGGTAAAGACATACCCATGTCAAACCCCTCTATACATCTGTAACATTACACCGCGACTGCCACGGGGGGTTACACCACAATCTGTGCATTAGCCGCTCTGTCCTTTATGAGATGGCATATTCATGAAAACATAGTGGAAACATATTTTGTTATTTGTTCCTCTCCTTTATAGTGGCCCCCGAGGGTAAGTATAAATGGAGTATAAATAGACTTATACTCCAAATACAAGCAACAGTTTGCGAATCAGGGAACCTGCATCCTCTTTCTGGCACCTATCAAATGCCAGTGTCAGACTAGGCCCACCCCTCCAACGGACCGACTGCAGTTTCCTCCACTTCATTGTCCATGCTTTGTTTTCGGCAGTCAAAGGGTCAAAGAAGAATCGATCAGAGACAGAAAAGCTATGTGCTCTTGCTGTGTCAATGACAGAGGCTAACAGAGCACAGAGCCTGAGGACAGCAGGGAAAAGAGCGATGATACAACAGTGCTTCAGAATACTTCCAAGGGTGAGTATCGGTCGTAAAAACACATTGTCAAACCCAGCAATAAGTGCCTGCATGCCTAGGCACAGGCCTGAGCTTGCTGTCTCAGGCAGGGAACTGACGTTTTGCCCAGCGTAAACCGGAGTGTTAAATAATAGGTTGGGATATCTCTGTTGGTCCATGTTCACATAAAATACCTGCGTTACCAACATGAGCACATTGAAAAATCTTAATGTGCACAAAACAGACTGTTACACACCAAGCAAATATATCGACATTGAAGCCACTCTGTATATACCCAGTGCTTCAAAGCTGCATATATCCTGTTGATTCATAAAGCTGCAATGACGTCCACGGCGTTGTTTTTCATAACACTATCAATAAAATCAGCAGACACCCTTATCTAGGGCAGCATACCGATCGTTCATCCAGGCAGCCGGGATTCAATCGGTTGCTTTCCAGTCACAAATCTGGCTCGCAAAGCCCCTGCTCCATATTTGCTGCCTCTGAGCGGTGCCACATGAGGACTCTCTCCGTGTTCAGCTGGGGTCATCATTCCATTCCGCGCCTGCCTTGTGGGTGAAAACGCGCGGCCCGCCACTGCCCTGCCATGTGTTCTGTCTAACCAAGCATGTGAGCCTGAGGCCTGCGCAGCATGTTGGAGATGCGTCTGCTATGAATCCAGACTAGTCTTCCAAATAATCCTCTCCCCTCTCCCTCAGGTGAAAAATTCCAAACAAAGGCTACAGAAATGACTTAAGACTAATAATCCTCTAGGGAGAGATTCAAAGTTTTTACCTCAAAGGCTTCGAATTTATACTGCAAAGGCCTGTTCCTAATGCAGTGCTTTTCAACTAAAACTAATGGCTTAGAAAATATAAAACTTTTCTGTCTAGCAGTAGGCCTAAGAGACAGGTGTATTTTATACTTATAAATCCTTGTATGATGAGGGCCTGTCAGATGCAGTATTTCAAAACTTGAACCAAAAGTTGGGGAGACGTGGTTTTAAGTATAAAAAATTAACAGAGTGGTTGATTCGGGTGTTGCAAAGCTTAAATGATTTCATCAACATGGTGAAATTTTCAGTTATACATTTGAGGCAGCATTATGTTCATTTGTTTTCCATCACTTATACTGCTTTTATTTTTGTTTTCAACTTCATGATTCATAATGAAAGGGTGTGTAAGTAACTGAAGAGGTAACACTGAAATGAGATTTGCTGTGCTTGGATTTCCCCCCTCCCCAAAAGTTCTCACAACTGTAACATTGAATGTATAGAAAATAGTGGGTGTTGGGGGTTTCCATCCAAGTGAATAGATGGACCGTTATGCGTGAGAAGCATTTGGGATGGATATTTAAAAAAAAAAACCCTAATTATAGTCAAACAGCACACATCAGCTAAGGCTTTCAGATTAGGGACAGAAGGTCCTTAGAAAGCAATAAATAATTAAAGGCTCAAGCAGAGATCAATTGCAATCCTATCATTCATAATTGATTAACTGTGGTTCATATGTAGCTCTCCTGTACCTGTGTTTTTAAACTTCTGTGACACATGATGTTCTTAATTCATTTTGATGAATGAAGATGATGTATATGCATGTACATACTGAGGTTCTGTTACTTGTTATGGTAACTATTTCATGATAGGCTATATGAAAAGTAATTATACAGAACTTCCCATTTCTCTTTATGCTTAAAAATGTGGTCATTAAAACATTATTTGTGATTAAATTAAATCTAATTTTATTCTATGCCAGCGTTAATCATCTTAACCAAAGTTAAAATAATTACTGTAATATACTGTATGTCCTATGGGCAATGTTTAAGGTTATTGGGGTGTTGTTACAATGATGATTTATTCTTTAATTCCAATTACATGTTTCTGATATTTCATACCAAATATGTGGCAACAAGTTGAAGACAAATACATATATAATCGTAACATACACACATTATTCAAAAATTCTGAAAGGCCTGAAACTTGCATTCTGGGAAAAAAAATAAATATGGCTTCAAAACTCAAATACACACAAGAGCAAGTGCTCAAAATTGCCCCGATATGGTCTAACATATATGGGGGAACCAAAAATTGTTGTACGCACTGATGCATACCTAGTCATACTTCTTGTTCCCCCAAGTCCTATCAGTTTGAGTCTACTTGTTTTCCACGTAGAAGGTAATGACACAGGCATTTGTGTACATGGGGGTGTGGTAAGTATTTTGTTTTCTCAATCATAGTAAACTAGAAATATTAACAGAAAGCCTCTTTGGAAACACATCATGAGGATTGTTAAATGTAATTAACATATATCCACAGATACATCTAGGTGTTTCAATGTATACACAATATATATATATATATATATATATATATATATATATATATATATATATATATATATATATATATATATATATATATATATATATACACCAAGTTTTTTCAGAGAACTGCCAAGCACTCAACACAAACACTGAAAGTAAAAAGAAGGGAGCCATGTTAAGATTTCAGTTTCAAGACAAGCCAAATATATTGTGTTTCAGAGTACGGATCGTATAGCCAGCCAGAGTTGTAATGTGTACGTTTGCAAGAGAATGTGTCAGCTGTCATGAATCGCTTTCACCTTTAAGACCACTAAGTGCATCAGGAAAGGAGGATAATGTATGTGTATGTGTGTGTTTGTGCTTTTTTCTGAATCACAATTTCTTGTTTTAGTTGCATTCTACATTTATCATGATGTTTTGACATGCCTTGGGCCTGGCAGAGTGTGGTTGGATGATCAGTTGTAAAGTAAATCTGTGAATATGGGCACAAGCATAAATCACACACACAAAAGGAAAAGAAGCCTGTGGACTTAAAGGTTGCAGTCGTTTTGAAGGCTGCAGTACTGCTGTAAATTCCTTTAAGAAGGAGTACGGTCGCCCCAGGCAATGTGGGCCTATTACCCTAGCTAAAAGCCACATTAGCTGAGCCGGCAGACCCACTGATGTAAATTCTCTTCTCTCAGGCTCATTTGCTTGGAAGAGATGAAGGTATACAATGTTAAGTGAAAGTGTTCCTTGTTGGAAAAGAGGAGCTGTTCAAACGATGTTCCTTTGTTTTAATTTATCATCTGAATTGTGTTTATGCACGGTAAAACAGTGGGATTGTTTTGTTTTGTGTAATTGGGAACACCTTGGGAAGAGATGTGTTTGGTTCATGAGTTGCAGGGGAAATACCTCCAGCGTACTGGTATAGCTATAAACTGCAGGCCCATTGTCTATCACTGCCCTACTTTTTCAAAATAGCACAGTGCAGTCACTCACCTCAGTTCCAGGTCAGAGAAAAGAAAATCTGTATTGCTGTTTCCCTCATTGATTTAAATATACAATATTGAGCTTACATGTTTTTGAATAGCATCATTTCCTGTTCCATGACACCGAGGGCATTACAGAAAACATGTTCTGTGAAACTGACCCATTCCACTACATTTCTCCTGGCAATTCATTGTGTGTACAGAGCGTGGTGACAAATACCAGTTGCTTTCGTGGAAATCCCAAACATGTCTATTACGCACAAAACCATATGTTCAACTGTAGAAATGAAAAACTACAGAATGATGAAAATTGTGTAACGTGTTTTTTGTCTCTGTTTTATACATTTGCAGAACACAGTGTACTGGCTAATTCAGAAACAATATGTTTTTGAGAATGTTTTATTCTTTTTTAGGTCACCATTTGAGACCAAGGTCATTTGTGTATGCAGCCAAACACGGGCAGGTACTCGCTGGCCTCGTGGTATTTCAGTTACAAGAAGGACATCTGCTGGATTGAAGAGCAGTGTAACAGATGTTGCCACTTTCAGACTTCAATGCACATACCTGGCAAAGGTCATATACATATTCAACTAACCATCTTTCAAGATTAAAACAAGTAGTGTCTTTATATCTCTGTTTCAAACTAAATAGGAGTATACACAATTAATGTATGCAGTGTCTTTCAGTTAAATGATAAATGCTAATGGTAGGGGGTTTACACAATGTAGGGATTGTTGAAATGGTAGGTTGATGTCACTGAAATAATTTGGGGGAAAAATTTTGTCAACCAATCTTTGTCATAAAGAGACAAAAGAAGTCTCAGAGAATACAGTAAAAATCTTTTTTTCTTAGTTGCAAGTGATCTTGAAGAATTATTCTTGTGAGACAAGCATGCAACCTGAGATGCGGAGTTCTGAACTCGTGTTCATTTTGTGTGAGATCACACTCTGGGAAAAGGCATTTATCTGTCGTCAGAAAAGCCGCTGAACATTTCAGCGAGTTCTAAAAACAACTCCCTGGACGGTTTTGCCAGATAAACAGAAACACTTCCTCATTGTTGAATCATGATACAATTCATGCTGCTTTCCCCCCAGCAGCTCACAAAAACAAGGTTTCTTTACTGCTCTGACGGTAGTTTTTATTTTTTTTTTTTCATACTCATAACTTGTAGTGAGTGAGTGAAAGGGAGAGTTCCACCCATGCCCCAAAACTGCGAAGAAAAATATTACAGGGCCCTCCCATCTCACACTGGCCTTCATGTCTCCTGCTTCCTCCTGCTCTTGTAGCTGCAGGGCCGTCCTCCACTGGCTTTCTCCTCTCCTACCCCAAGCCCATGTATGGTAAGGGACTGGTGAAAAGTGTGGGGGAGGGGCTGATGCAAGCATGGCCCCACTGGCGAAATTAACTTGAGAACTGTTTACTCTAGGGAGGAGACTAATGTCTACAAAAGAAGAATGAGACCATACGAAAAATTGTTTTTCTACCCTCTCTTATCTCACTGGCCCATCCAGCTTTTGATCCAGTTCCGTAATGATATTTTTAGCAGGCTGTAATGCAAACCGGAGCACATTTGTAAACCTACAGAGTTGGGAGGTCCACGCTCAGATGTCGTATTTGCAAAGAATTACAATGCCGAATGAAGTCCCAGTCCTTTCTTTTGGTCCTTTGCAAGACCCTTCTGCTTGTGTAGGGAGCAGATGTGCCATGAAGGGCCATGTTGAGTGCGCTGGGGTCCACCAGCAGGGATAACAATTCCTTCAGAAGCCCGGTTGTTTTTTAACGAAGCACAAGTACAGCCCGCACTGTTAGCCTACTCAGTCTTTGTTGTTGAGGGAGGAACTGCCCAGCACCTTCTGAAGTAAAACACCTGCTCTTAGAAAATAAACACTGCCACAGCCAGTTGGACTGGCAACATTGACTGTGGGATTTAGTGCAGTCTTGCAGTTTATATTGTGTACTCAAGGTAATAGCAAAGGATCAAAGAAAAACACGTCGGCAATTGCAACAGGAAGAGGGCTCCTTTGTTGGGTTTAGACAGCGCTCATCAAATTCACCCCAGTGTTTAAAATAATTAAACATGTATCCAAAACAGTGCAGACTTTTCATCACAGTCAGGAGTAAACCAGTATTCCAGGAAATTGTACTGTTTCAGAGTACTGTGAATAATTATTATTATTATTATTATTTTTGTGTATGACATTGAAGAAATGTTGGGTTTCATAATTGCGGAAATGTATTGTATTAAATATACCAGTAAACCATGTTCATTGACTAAATTAAGCACGAACTGCTCAAATAAACATATGTAAATGCTAATAGTCCCCAGTAATAACAATGCAAGTGTTTACGCTCAAACTTGTGAGACACCACAACTGGGGGTAAAGGGGTGCCTCCTGGCTGCGATTTGAAAAATGCTCTTTTTTTATGAAAGCCGGGAATGCTGCGCTCTCACCTTACAACAGGCCTGTCTGGGCATGTGGGCAAGTACAACTCACATTCCCCTTCCTCCACTTGGCCATCCGCAGAGCCACGATTTGGTTTAAATGGTAATGTTTCCTTCCGGAAATGTAACCTCTCCCACTTCTATGTTAGATAACTCTTGTCCCCTGGAATCCTTGAATATTGCCATAAATGTTTTTTTTTTTTTCAATGTTATGACAGTGGCTGCCTCTCCTGATGGGTAGGTGTTAATATCAACCCAAACCCCTTTGAAAAGGTCACCGTTGTAATGAAAGCTGATCTTTCTCTGGCATCCCTATTAAGTGAATAGGCTAATTATAACAACATATCATCCTCTTTGCTTTGTTTGGTGTGGTCTTGAAATTACAGTATGTGTGACTTACTCAACAGACTTAGCTGGAAAATTCTGCATGTTGCAGAATGTTGCAAATGCAAAGCTAAAACGTCTTCGGTCTAAAGTAAACCATACCATTACTTTGAGGTGACTGCACCTAATTTTTGTTCTTGTATGTCACGACAAATACATACGAGCATCAATGGGCATTCTATTTTAATGCACCGATGCTGCATGTTTATTGGTAACCAGTCAAGGCAATTAAAACATATTTAGTTGTAGTTTTGTTTGTTTTCTTTTGATGCAAAAGTTGTAAAGAGAAGTTGGGTCTGAAATCGTTGCATTAACCAAGAAAAAATGGACCAGCAAGCCCTATTCGGGAACTGCATGAGACACAGGCCAGAGCATAAGTCTATCGAGTCGGTCCTGATCCGATCCTGGATCGTGCTCCACATCTTCTTTCTCTCAGAGTTATAGTGTCAGATTTCACTGTCCTTGTCTCCACCTCAGTCCGCCATTTCGCATTGCTGAGAAATGTGCGCGTTCTGTCATGGAGGAACAAATGGCCTTTGTTACTGTTGAGACACCAATGGTAGAAAACGACATGCGGCGTATTCCGGCGGTGGCGCCATTAGTGATTAATGCAATTACTGAAACTCCATTTTGTATTCTGCTTCTTAAATAAGTGGCGAGCTGCTAGATGCCTTTTGTCTGCAGTAATGATATTTTATGTGAATGTTTTATTTCCATAAATTCGTAAAAACAAGTATAACTCGCCAAATACAATCGAATGGAGTGGCATTAAAAATAATCAAGAATATTTTACGAGTCAGTTTAGATAAAATTTCCGACGATCGATTCATTCGTTGAATTGGTTATTTAGTTGCCAGCTGCGAAGACATGCATTTCAGGCTTTAAACGCTGTTAGTTAGCAAACAGATGTAACGTTACTTAGCTATGTTCATGTGTTTCGGGACTAAGTTAATATTTGTCCATCGCATGACCAGTCATAAATATTCTGTAAGTAACCTAAGTGTATTCGTGTCGCAATATCGAGTTATCTGGCTAACTACCTTCTGTAATAAATCGGGTTGATCTAAAATGAAGTTTTGTATGCGATAGACGGCTACCTATGTCAAAATACGGTGGTTAACGTAACAGCTTTACTTTTCAGCGGGGTTTTACATACATTTCAAATTGTGTCCTGTCAAATTGAATCGAAACTCTGCGAACAGATCTGAACGTTGTGTTATTGAGAATAACCTAACTGAAAATTCGAGTAGTGAGTAAAATGTTATCTTATTGTAACAGTCGCAGATACTTGCATCATTATTGTCTGGACGCATAAACTGGCTACGTTGATTTATCTTGACTGGAATTTGCGTCGAATCTTTGACTGTGACCTCTAAACCAAATGACTGACTATTTAAAAAAACATTCTCAAACTCAGGTTTATAATATAAGCCGGTTGTTGTCGAAAGGAAACGTATTTGGTTTGGTTGCTAGGTCTTTTCAGACGGTGTCTTAGAAGTTAGACGCTGAATTTTCGCGCTCGGAATGGAATTTCGCTGATGTGACAACAATGACCAGACGTCAAACAGCGTTCACTCCTTTTTTGTTAAAAGTCGTTCTTATCGTTTCCTAAATAATAATTATTAGCCTATTATTTTTAATTTGGGTGGGCGTGTTAGAATCGGTTGGTCTTTTCTCAGAACGGTAATGCACCGACAGATACCGAGTTGAACCGGACGGTGCATGTCTCCACAAGAGACCGTGTATGCGGAATGTTATTTATAAAATTACCTAGTTATGTTGATTGGAAATAGGACTAAGTTGCTGCATCAGTGGTATACGCACTGGGAGTGTTGATGTACACATTAGTTATTTTGAAAAACCAAAACAAGCCTTGTCTCTAACTCAGTTGTCTCGCTACGTTAGCCAACTAGTAACTCTTAGGGCTGCATGTCTCCATTTTATGTTTGAAGAAATTTCACACTTTAATTAAAGAGAGCAAGTCTAATCACCTCGCAACCCAATGATTTCAAGCCGATGCTGGTGCTCAGCGTTCATCGTGTGAAATCTGATCAAGGCGTAATCTATTGGACAGCCTATATTTTACATCATGAACAAATATTTATGAATAGACCAAGTCAAGCATCAATAAATAGGCTATTAATGCACACGTTTAGAAAAACTCAAAAGTGCTTTGAAATTCCTAACCGGGATTTTCCAAACCTTGCCAGTAATGTTCACACAAATGAATGTTGCATCCGAATTTCACGTCCCATTTCCCCCATTTACGCCAGTGTGCATGTTCTGAGCAGAAACCACTGCGCGGTAGAACGCTCGAGTCCGGTTGGGGAGGGGGGATGTGGTCTCTAGTTAAAAAATCTCATTGGTTGGAAATTACGGCCAGTAGTCTTGAAAGAGTCAGGTAGCTGATACAAAAAAAAAAAAAAAAATCAAACTGCGCCACTGATCTTAATCTTGCATGATCAGAAAAACGGTCTCTAATTGTAGTTAGCGAGTCAAACCCAATGTTGTCCTGTTAGAAGTGTGAGTTGTTTAAAGGTATTGTAAAGGCACATCAGTACCTAGATCTGTTGTCAACAGTATCTTGCAATACGTTTGTTGTTTTAACTATCCCCTCTGGTATTACTGGAAGAGGCTTTCTGCAGCTTCAGTTTAATCTTACGATAATGATAGGCCTATACTATTGTCCAGCAGTTCGTGGAAATAGTAATGTTTGATGTAACAAATATTAAGCTTCCAGGAATGCTGGGAAAACACCTCGTATGTCCTGTTTATCAACTGGTTAATTAGCTAAATATAGTTCTCGCAGATGCTGTAGGCTTATGGCTCTATTAGTTAGGCTACAATATTTAATACCTAGGCCATTTGATGTATTAGCGGTTCATTTTGTTTTTTTAAATTAGGATTTTAATTTTTATAAGTATCACAACTGGACAGACATGTATTAGGCCTAATTAACATATAATTTCGATGCTGCTGTTCTCTATAAAAACATTTTTTTGTGATAACCTGTCCTGCATTGGAAATTCAAGCACTGTAGGCGAGTATCATGTTACGCAGATTAAACAAAAGTGCTACGTATTCTAAACAACAGCAGAGGTCAGGCTTTCCACTCAGTGCGGGGGTTAATGAGTAGCCTAACTATCTGCCGCTATTAGATCAAAACGTAGGCCTAGTAAAGCAACAGTGAAGAAAAAAAAATGCCATGTAGATGGCTGACTGACATCGTGACTTAATTCGGCTGGTAGGCTGTTAGTAAGGGTGTCCGCTAATGAGAAAAAGTAGACCTGTCTAGTCATTTCTTTAGTCGTGTTCGTAGCCTATAGAGGGACTTCGTGTGACTTTGTTGAAGTGATTAATCGTTATAATTTACCGCTGTTTTAAACCCCTGATCGTGATGCGTTAGTTATTCCAGTTACAGACTAATGTATCATCATCATCATCACAGTAGGGATGTAGCCTATAACGATTTGGACGTTGACTATGATAGCCTACAGCGTTTAAGTATCCATGACAACAAGGAACACTGTATTGCAACCACCATATTATCGCGGTTATGAACGCTGTTAAAACATCAAAATAAAGTAGGCTACCCATGGTATCCATATAAATTATATAATCACAGTAAAACGTAAGAAAACTAAAATAAGTAATTAGCCCACAAGAAAAGTATTATGGTCATCATGATCACCTATATTATATAATTATTATAGGCCTATATAATAGCTATAATATAATTCGGAATGTGATCACCGTTTTTTCGACAACTGGACTGGTACCTCCTGAAATCTAGACTTGTCAGAAAAGGGACAAGTTGTTATTGTTTCTTCTTAGATAAAATAAACATTACTAGACGCAAAAGTCACATTTGTAATTAAAGGCGAGACTGAACCTTTAAACTGGTAGACTAAAGCTGGTGTACCTGCGTGCATTGGAACTTTTGCGTGAATTGAAGCAAGGGACCACTTTTCTCTAGTTAGGCCTAATGACTTCGGCCTTTTCATACTTTCCCAGGCCTATGAAAACTAAAAAACGAATTTAATTTATTATTTAACTGTATGAAATATTGGTCTGTAATTACTCAATTACACAAGGTCTGTACAGTACCCCGCGTATAGCATTCATCATTCTTGTGAGCGTCTTCTGTAGTCTGTGGCTTCGGCAATGTGGACATATGACCACTAGGTGGAGGTATGACACTAAGAAATTGTTCAGGAGAGCGGGCATCATGTTCTGACCTTGAGGTAGCTAATGGAAGGATTAATCTATTCCTATGGAGCTGTGATCTTAGGCTACTGTGCGAAATCATAAATAAAGAAACACAATTGCTGCAGCACTTCAGCAGTAGTGGTTGTTTGTGTTCATGTTTCAACTTAACCGGGAATCCTATAGCATAATGTTCCAAAGCGTGCCATCCGTGTTAATAATGCTCTTGATCATTGAAATGACAAAGCCTCCGCACTGAACCCTCTGAAACAGTAGCACAATCCTGGACTGCTTCGTTACCATAGTTGTTATTTATAGTAAAATGACTATATGAGTGTTACTATTAATGAGTGTTAACTGTGATAAATGCTTTCACAAAGTG
Organism: Megalops cyprinoides; assembly: GCF_013368585.1. Classification (NCBI taxonomy): domain Eukaryota; kingdom Metazoa; phylum Chordata; class Actinopteri; order Elopiformes; family Megalopidae; genus Megalops; species Megalops cyprinoides. The sequence goes on along the minus strand of NC_050602.1, from coordinate 16,756,350 downwards.
CTTTTGGACGCTTTTGGCGAGCGTGTTGTCACTTTTGGAGTATCCTATATGATAGGCTTATCATGAGCTGTATTGTAGATAACCTTATCTACTACGTACATTAGGGTGGCGCTGATCTCGGTACAGGCCGATGCAGACATCAGCATCAGCCAGCTGGTTCACAGAGGTCTAAAGGCATGGGAAATTAATTCTGATGAAACGCAATTTGGCAGGTCTATTTATGGAAACATAAAAGTTACCGTCCCAGTTTATACATTTCAAATGACTTAGGCTTATTTTTGAAAGTGGGAAAATGATAAGCAGTATTAATAAAACAATACGTTAAACAACTACCCTACATTAAGTGTTTCACGGGAACAGGAGACAAGTGAAATTTCCCATTCCATTTGCGATTCTTTGTAGTTCCAGTACAATTATACGCTATGAAGCAGAATTTTTGTGATCGCATTATTGTTTAAACTGCACTTTAAACTGCTGTCGTTGTATTTAGGGAGCGGAGCGGATTTTTTTGGCACGATAGCTCGCAGCGTCTCGATGACAACCAGCTATGCCAGGGGATTAAGGGTCTCATTACCCACACGCGACAGACGCTCTCCTGTGAGTAATCTGATCGTCAGCGCCGAATGACTAATGGTGAAATATGGCATCCTCTGTGCCATTTACCCTCCATTTCCGTCAATATTGTATAACTGCATGTCAAAATATTCAGTGTAATTTATGAGTAATTTTGTTTGATATAATTTTCCGCTTCTCTAGTCGAGAATGGCAGATCATTTTTTTTCTCCTTGCGCACTCATTGAATATTCAGGTATCAAGTCGTTATCACCCGTTGAATGTAACACGTTGGCGAGGCTGTGATGTTATTATGCGGGATGCCGGGTTGCAAAGCATACTGCAATTGCCCAATTATCTAACCGTAGAACTGTACTTAGGTTAGTGAATTCCAACCTTTTACTGAAATTTAAGACACATTTAAACTGAACTACAAGGGGTATCAAGACCGTATCAAATGTGAAGGCATATCCGAAATATGCGTGTTTTCAGGTGGAAACAGATGAGCTCATTATATCTACATATAAAGGGGTTAGCAGTTTGGTGAAATAAGATGCTGTTGATCCTGCATTACAATACACTGTTATTCAATGAACCCCTCAGTATAGTTTGTGATCATGCTTTTTAGCTGCTTTGTGGTAACTGGAGTTTCTGTCATCTACTATTCCAAAGTATCTAATTTATCACAAACACTGGTTCCAGGTTAGTGTGCCTTGTTTTTTAATGATAGGACACTTACTGCGTTTAAAGTGATGGATAAACCATTTGTGGTTTTATAACTTTTTAATGGCAGTTGCTTGTAACCCATTTTTTCCTCTGATTTTGTTACTGTTGATCACTAATAGTGTAATTGGGTCAGATTGATATACAGTTGACCAATACCAGCTCAGGACAGCATTATTGGTAGGAGCAGATAAGTATCCTATTATTTTGGTAACATTGCTTGTCAAATCTGGAAATGCATTCATTTTGCATTACCTCTCAACATGTGTCATCCAAATCCAAAAATAAGTTCAATTAATTCTGTAACAATGTTGTGCTAATTCCACATTTTCTGCCAGCCAACTTGTGTCACAGTCACATATGCAAATATGCAGCTGTTTTGAGATTCTGAAGTTAACACCAGGGTATTAATTCTCACCTCTTCCTATTCAAGAGCGCATTTAAAAACACCCATTTGACATGAATTTGATGCTTGTGATGCATGCCGATGTATGCTTTGTGGAAGTAATTGCATGCAACCTTTGCACAAACTCTGTTACAGTGGTTTAATCTTACTATCATAATATTATTTTGTGGGACCAATAGTATGGCAAGCAGAAATGTGCTGCTTTAAATTTCAGATTCTTATTTATTTTTAGTGATGAGCTTTGCTATAGATTGCGCCACCTTAAATTTAGTGATAATTAATCTTAAAAATCTTCATCTGTCCTTGTCAGAATATAAACTTCTTATTTTCATGCAACAAGACATTATAACCTGACCTGGGATAATCTCTTAAGAAAGCTAGATACCCAGAGGGGGTAATTATCTTGTGTCACATACTTAATAAACCATAAGAAGAAAAGGAAGACTGGGTTGATGGGCCGGTTTGCAGGAGAAACTTTTGTTGACTATATGGATACGTGTAACCTTGTGCTTTTGTTTGATTGTGGGTGTGACTTTCTAACCCAGCCCATTCAGGAAAAACCTGTAGTAGTGTGGCATTTATTCAAAGATGTCTTTAGAAACAGTAAATTACAAGGACTTTGCCTGTATTTTAGTGTAAAAACCTAAATGGCCTCGTTATAGCTATCAACCCTTTAGTAAGATTGAATAAGTCATGTTGAAAAAGTTAAGACTGTTTGGTAGATTCTCTTTTATTGGTTAAGTGGTATAATGCTTACACAGATGCACTGCAGGTTTGTGATGTCAGAAAACCTTCCTACATCAAATATTGCCAATTACTGTCAAGAATTGTGGTACAGTAGCAGTCTTAGCCAGATAGTACATTTCCATTTTAAATAAGAAGTTTTCACATTCTTTTCTATTTTTATCAAATGCTTGCTGGAGGCAAATTGTGATATTATGAATCTACATCTTGCAAAAACAGGAAATGAGAGCAATGGGTGTGTCTAAATACAATATACCACCAGGTGTGCAATCATGCAGTGAATGACAGCAGTAGTTTTTCAATATTTTACTTATTCAAATGGGGACACATTCGATTGCAGTTCTTGCTAAAGACTGTTCTGTTAGAAGCAAAGCTAGGTGAGTTCAGCAGGTCAAATACTGTAAAACATCTCATCACAGTGATGAGCAAGATATGCAGTTCTCTTTAACAAGGACAGAATTTTACCTCCCATCTTTTCCCCTCTATAAAAAGATGCCTAATATTTTGCTTGCTGAATTCACCTGCTGGCATGTCCTCTGGACTATATATACTATTGGTGATATTATGTTTGACCAGATGTGTTTTAGTGCTCTTTTAAGCATCCAGACATCACCAAAGTGTATTAAGATCATTAAAGTCTGTCCAATTTTCTTTTCACTCACCTTGTATGACCTCCGTTTCATGCTTGAATGTGTGTGTTGACTTGACAAATATAGAATTATGTTGTCTTTCAACCCCCCCCCCCCCCCTAAATTGTTCCCATGGAGATACTGTTGTATAGCAGCTGTCTGAATCTCTTGAGGGGACTGCCCCTGAAGAACAGGGTGCCAACTTCTGACATGTATGCTCCTGTGATCCTTGCGTTCATACCATGCATTCATAGGTTCTTAGAAACGTGGGGGCTGGGTTATCAACTATATTTACTCTTTGACTAATTTTGATGAGTCACATTAGCCAATGATTAGTTGTTATATTTTTTAATTTATTTAATGTGCACATCATGTGTACAGTGTATTTTTCATTTCAAATTCGAAGAGATGCACATTTTCTTAACCATTTGGTGTAGTTCATCTCCTTCTGTACCACACCAGAGGAGTCCTGCCTGTGCAGTTTCACACTGACACAGAGGTCTGCCATGATCCTCTCTCCCTCAAAGGGATCAAAGGGAGCTGATGTTCACCTGTGAGAGTTAGAAGATGAGACAGGACTGGGTGTGTTAGTGATCCTGCCACTAGGGGATGCCAGAGTGTTGGGTATGGCAGCTGTAACCCAGTACTTCTCTCCTTAGTGTCTGTGGTAGAGGTCTGTCCACCACTGAGTGCAGCATTGACTTACCACACCAGGAGGAAGTCACGCTGAGCAGCTTCCTGTGGAGAGCACAGCCAAGACAAAGATAGTCAGACAGGCAGTGACAAAAACTAAATGGGACTTGTTGGTTTCGTGACTGTTGTCACAGTAAAAGTCATAAAACACATTGTTGCTACTGTTGTTATATATATAACAAATATATTATTATTAATGTTGCTTTTTTGATAGTAAAGTTCAAGTCTCTCCCTCCCATTTGGTGACATTTGTTGTGGGTGCTGTTTAAGTAAGGCCCTCAACAATGTTGATGTTGCTGATGCTGAACAGTCAAGAATAGTGTTCCTGTTGTTGATTTAATAGTATACATGTAACATTGTTGGTGTTTTTTATGTTGCCCAAAAGCTCATAGCACTATTGGTGTGTTGTTGTTGATGCTGTAGTAAAAATGATAACAATTGCTGGTTATAACAGGTGGATGCAATAGGAAAGGTCATAGTGCTGTTAGTGTTGTTGATTTTTTTTAGGAAAACTGAGAGTACTGTTGGTGTTGGTCAATGCTTTAGGAAAGCTCATAATGGTGTTGGTGTTGTTGATGCTGACATTATTATTATTATTATTATTGATTTACAAGGCTGTAATGGTACGTGAGGTTGCAGTAGTAAGAACTAGGGCATGGGTACTGAATAGGAAGTGTGGAGATGGAAGACAGTGCCAGTGTATACATGGTGCTTAAAAGCGATCACAGAAGCAGCAGCACCTTACAGTACACACATACACCTCCCTCTCCCACTGACCTGCTGACACCGCCATCTCTGCGGCTCAACAAAAGAGCCCTTTTAAATGTCTGGCAGGTTCAGGAGAGGGGGGAAAAAAAAAGAAAAACCCTTCCAGAATTCCTCGAAAACACGAAAAACAGCAGTGAGATGTCTCCCTGTTCACCGGGTAAAAACACGTCCGCTGCCTTGCGGTACACAGGACACGCTCTCCAGTTAAAAGCTTTCAGAGAAAGGGGTTATTGACACAGTTCCTCTGGGCCCATGCCCTGCGTTCGTGCCCTGGACACCAACATCAATACCCTGAGTGTCATGCGGCTGGAGAGGGTAACATGGGCCTTTTGTCACTGTCTGGTTGTACCTTTTTGACTCAGAGTATGGAGATGCATGCTATTTACCAACTTTTCTTTCATTATTACAGCTTAAAGGCAAGATGATGTTTATGTCTGAGGCAGATAATAAAAGGGGACACAATCAAATCCCCAACCAAAATATCAGAGACAAGCATGAATCTACATTCTCATGAAATCCTGACAATGTAAGAACATAAGAAAGTATAATAATGACAATAGGCCATTTATTCCATCTTCGTTCATGAACTTTTCCTTTGCAATAACATGACATTCAGGAAAGAAGCCTAATTTTTAAATGAAACAAAAGAACTGGGTTGGAGCAAGAGTCAAAGGTTGTACTTTTTGTATGCTAAAATAAACAGAAAAAACAGGTTTCATCACACTACACTTTTCTCCCAGTAACAATATTTTACAATGTCTTTGCCAAACTCTATCAAATATTCACTTGCAATTCAGAAAACTGGCTTGTTTTTATGCAACTTGATGAATGGTTTCCTAATTTGCATACTGTATGTTTTTAAAGTGAAGTGCAAAGGCTCCTATTGGTCTGTTCCTAGAGGAGAACCTCTGGCTTGTTGGCATTTGACAGCCTGCAAAAGATGCCATATCCCTGTTTATTTAATTCCCTGCTAAACCACTAGTCCATACTGAGTTTATGTCCTGGCTGTGTTAGGAAACCAGCAACAGTGCCATGGCTGTTCCAGTTTGATCTGGTCTGGTTACGACACCATCGCAACAACCAGCCCGTTTAGCTTGGACTCGCATTCAAAGAGCGTTTTCATCCAGGGAGCAGGGCTCAGGTTCGTTGGCCACTTACCTGCCCTTTTATTTGTTTGTTCTTTACAGGTCAAAAAGGAAAAGGGCCCAGATTGGAAAATTTCTGTGTCGCCATTTCAAAAACAGTCTGGTGAAAAACAAGGCAAGGCAGCACTTTAGCTGAGACCCGGGACCATGGGCTTCATTCTTTTTGTACATAGGAATAACACATAACCTCCAGTTGCTACTCTTCTCAAAAGAAGCTCAATACCCAAAGGCAACACAACTCACATTTTAACTCACCGTGTGACATACAAAATGTGTAACAGGGATACCCAGATTTTGGGGATAAGAGGCCTTGACATGCAGGTATAAGTAGTGCTTTTACCTGCCCTGTCAAAACATACAGCCAGCAATGGCTGTGAGGCTTGTGCCAAGGATTCCACCTCCAGAGCAATTAGCTTGCATTGATCTTACATTTTCGCAGGACTGAATGTAGTCCTTTTAAATTAGTCATTTGCTGTTTTTTTTCCCTCTCTTGCTTTCATTCCAAACATGCTGAGACCTGTTGGAATAATCAAGAAAAACTACGCGTAAATTGTTGTGTGAAATAAAAATATTGACGTAGTTATATCCCAGAGGCTATTGGGCGCGTAGCTTCCCCCTGCTTTCAGTCTGACTCCTCTGCTTCAAACCATCCCTGTTGGACAGGCAGTCATTCCAGTGTTTCAGCAGATCAAAAAAATTTCTCTCCGTTTGTTGTTGGCAGTAGTTATTTTAAAATGAAATCAAAAATGCTCTTTATAATCAGTTGGTCATTGGAGGACTCAGATGTTGACAAGCTAGTTTCACGGGTTCTATTTAAATCTTAAGAAGTTCTCTGAGAACTGGACACCGTGCCAATAAAGGGTTAACAAAAGTACAGCCTTCAGGCCTCAATGAACACAGAAGAGTAGTGGCAATTTTAGTGCATTCCTGTCTGTTTTCACAGACAAAATTGGTTAATCAACACCAGTCTTTCCGACGTGATGTCTGGGCTGTCCAAAGTACACCCCAAACAAACCAGTTTAATGTAGACACTTGTGTGGCAAATTTTTTCCCTCAAACGTGAAAGCGTTTCTGTTGCAACGATCTGGATATTTCTACTATGCATACATGCTTTGGCCTCACTAAACAGAATGGCAAATGCAGCATGCATGGACAATCTCTGCCAACCTTCCTGTTACATTACATTACATTAATTTAGCAGACGCTCTTATCCAAAGTCACTTCCAGTACAAAAGAACAGAAATGTATCCATTCAAGTTCAAAGTATGTTTTTACCTTGGAACATTTTCCTTTGCCGGACATGTATAAAACGTTCAGAATCTGAACATCATGTCATGTTCAGCTGACATCACAACACGAGGAATTAATATTTACAGGTCTGTTCTGAAACATGTAGAGAAAGAGACCTGCAAGGAATCACATCAGGATATGGCTGTGTGTGTGTGTCATGTTTGTTTATGTGCATGTGTTTGTGTATGTGTGTGTTTGTGTGTGAGGAGATCTTATGAAGAAGAGCAGGTGGAGCTGGCTGTGCTCTGTTGTGACAGCTGTATGTGTGTGTGTGCACGCACGTGTGCGTGTGTGTGCCCATATGATGTGTGTGTGTGTGTAAATGTGTGTGCGCATCACAGAGGTGCTAGACCTGCAGCTGCAGTATCCTGGTATGGAAACGCTCCCCCCCCTTGTTCAACTCTGATGGACAACTCTGATCAGCACTGCGCCTCTTCCCACTCGACGTTACCAGGACGATAGCGCTCCACTCAGTGTCTGTAGGGACATCACACATCAGGATTTAGCCTTATCCGGAGCTGCTTTGAGATTTACAGCATAACAGATCTAAAAGCTTTGTTCCCCAGCCGTGGCCTTGACGATCACAAATGGATGTGTTTTAGTATGTTTACATCAACCTGCCATGTCTCACTGCAAGCACATGTTCACATGTTTGTCTACTTGTACTGCTGTCAGGAAGATAGACCAGTGTTTGCAATGAATGTGTGTAATATAGCTGTTGCAAAGACTGACATGACAGTGATTATTGGTTATATGCGTGAAAAATGTTGAAGAGAATGCCATTAGAATATTGCAATGCTAGATGCACTTAATACAGAAACCTCTGTTTGATGGTTGACAACGATATGCAGAAAATCAGCCCATTATTTATTCATGATTATTGCTGTCGAAACCAATTGCATAAATGCAGTAGGAACAAAGTGATGAATTGTAAGAGAGTAAAAACAACACTCCAATCCTCCATGCACTTGAATAATTGAGTGGCACTAGAAAGTAGGCCTGGATCCCTGTTGTAATATCTGAAACCTTGTAAATACAGATACAGAAACACAATCACTCAAATAAATTGAATATATTGCAATGCGTTTGCATGAATTTGATGTTGCATATTCTCTTCAGTGAAGTAAAATGGACATGCCCTGGTTTTTTCTCACATGCACGAGAGCTGAGATATTCCTAAAGCTGTCTCGTCTGTGCATCATGACTGTCTCATCTCCTCCAGTCTCTTTTTTTTTTTTTGATCTTGAGTTTGTTTTTGTCTCTCTACCAGCTGGGCCGACGCCCTTCCTCTTCCTCCTGCAGATAACCTGCACCTGATTTGAAAGCCACATAAAAGTCATTTTGCTCACCACATGATGTCATAGCACAGCCTGTGGGTGGCCAGTTCTGGCGGTCAGAGTTGGTGACAAGCTGCCCCTTTTGTTGCTTTTGTTGTTTTGAAGCGCGGGACTCCGAGGTCCACAGACAAGATTGCGGCTGTTTAGACGGAAACCGAGTGGAACCGGTGATAGTGCATTCCACTGTAGCTTCACCCCCCTGATTTTGAGGCTTCCTCTTCTAGTGACTTAATGGACATCCGAGCAAACTTGCAAAGATCATCCGCCCCTTCCTCATGGTGTTGTTTGAGTTATAGAAATGGGGGGCCCACAGTAATAGGAAGCAGCAGAACTGTGAGTGAGCTCAAAATCATAAAATGTTCTGGAAAAGGCACTTATCATAGCTGACGTGCTACAACTATACAGAGAAGAGCTCTTCAATGACTTTTTTTAAGATGGGTAAATGATTAATTGAAAACAGAGAAGCATCTATTAAATAAATAAAACAATACTGGGAAAAACAGATTTTAGGTCCACAATCAATAGCATCTAGGAAATCAAACTGCTAGGAGTAACAGGCAGTTGTGTTTGCTCAAAGCACTCGTTTTCTGAACATAAAGGATATTTAGTTGATTTGAATGTCCACACAATCAAAATGTGAAGGTTGCGTTTGATGTGGTTATAGTGGTACCTAGCTTGGGGTCTATAGCGCAATTACAAGCAGTTGCAGTGTTTCAGGCATATTAATATTTGATTTTGTTTTGTTTTTCAGTGGCTGAAGGGCCAGCAGGAAATTTGTGGCAGGCTACATTTGGGCCCCAGGCTGCTACTTGAATAGCCCTGTTATAGAGCTATGGCATAGCTTATTATGTACAGTGATGGCACTTGCTGGCTCAGTCTGTGAACTTCTGCTGTGCGATCGCAACATGTCGAAACACTTCCACCAGCGTATGCCAGAAGCATAAAAAAAACATCACAAATCGACTTAACTGACCCTAAAATAACCAGAACTAAAAATCCACCCCACAGCACGCTCTGATCGCTACCCAATGTATCTTCGGATGGTACTTTAAAACGCTTGCCAGAAATCCTCATGATGGCACTTTAGGAAACCGCAGATGAACCATGGCTTCAGCTCTTTCATCCAGAAAGGATGGAGAATCCTTCTGGAGAGAAGTGACTCATCTGATTGCTCCCGCACAGCAGAGTCTGAGAAACTGAAAGCGATGCTCTTCTCATGCATACCCTGCAAGGGGAATAAAAATGCAAGAACATAAACCGGACTGGAAAATGCAGTTACACAAACTGGAATTGGAATATATTAACACACCAAATTAAGAAAACTAATATTTTACAGCTGTGTAAACTGTAAAATGTAAGGAACCGACCCAACAGGATCACAGAGGAAACACAGACTGTATTGACAGCGACAAGCCAAACCCGTTTCAAATTAGGTGGGAAAACTGGACTGTTATTAACAAGCCATCTAAAACGGGACAAGGAAAAATCAGCAATAGCCAAAATAACCAGGCATAAGGGAAACATCACAACTAACCCCCAAAAATTCAGGTGGCAGTGTAGCATAGTGGTAAGCAGCAGGACTTATAACCAGAAGGTTGCCTGTTTGAATCCCCACTGGGGCACTGCTGCTGTATCATTGGGCAAGGTACTTAACCCAGAATTGCCTCAGTAAATATCCAGCTGTATAAATGGGTAACATGTAAAAAAACTGTAAACTGTGTAAGTCATTCTGGATAAGAGTGTCTGCTAAATGCCAATAATGTGATGTAATTCAGTGGACATTTTCAGCATTCTGTGTGAGGTTGGGCAATCTAGAGGCTGCAGTCTGTACAGCTGTTGTTTAGCAACCTCATGAGTGGTTGCATCTAACTCTTTGCTGCATCACTGTGTGGTTTGGAAGCTGCACCACCGCCAACAGGAGAACCCTGCAGCGCATAGTGGATCCAGCAGAAAAGATCTCTGGTGCCTCACCCCCCTCCCTCCTGGACATCTACAACACACGCCTAGCCCGTAAAGCACAGAGTATTGCTGGTGACCCCACTCACCCATTGCACACGCTCTTCAGTCCCCTCCCATCTGGAAGGAGATTCAGAAGCCTCCAGGCCCGTACCTCAAGGTTGAGGGACAGCTTCATCCACCGGGCTGTTAAGGAAGTTGAACTCTCTTCCCTCCCTCAGCCATCTGCTCCAACACAGAACTGAACTTAGAATTCCACAAACAATACTGGAATCCCTCTGAAATCTCCCTCTTCAACCTGGTTTTGGACATTGCAGGCTCCTCCAAAAATCTTCTCAAGACTTCCAGCCACAGGCACCTAAGCCTAGCAAACCCCGCCCTAAAAATAATCAGTAGAGAGTTGCTGAATAAACTAGACTGTCATACACTCTTTAATCTGACCTGCCCAAAGGGGGTTTCTTACCAGGGTATGGGCTTCAGGAAACAGCTGCCGTTTGTTCAGCGTGATTCCTATGCCACAGAAAATACTAAACACCTGTTACTCTGAAATGCAAAGGAGGCATTTGATACGGTCAACTGGCCCTGCTACAGTGGCTGTCCCAAGGTGCCAAGGACATGACTTTGAGTGTGTGAGAGTTTTTGCCATAATGCCGAGAACATGAATCGGGAAAACTGTAAAACGTTATGGCAGCACTTCAGTGGTTTGGACCGCACTGTCCTCACGCTCGCTGTGGGAGAGCTAGAGGTTGTATCATCTCCTCTTTGGTTGTTCTGTAGAATCGGAAAAACCTCAGGATTTGGTGAAGTATTGAGCACTATCCCTTCGTCAGACTGTACTCTCTCTTCGATGTGGTGTCTATGGCAACTTGTCAGAGTGGCTCTGATGGACTGCAGTGACATTAAAAGAAAGCCGGGGTCTGTAAAATGCCACAGACTGCTGGTGGTGCATTTAATGCAATCATTTGACTTAATGATTCATCAAATGATTCATTCAGTGGCTTAGTGACTATATTATGTTGGACAAAATGATGGGAAAAGTCACAACATTAGTGTGTTGAAAGAGGATTTCTTTATTTTGTACCTTTCTGCTGCAGTGATCCTTGTGATATATTTCAATATGTTTATTTCATTGAAATAAATACAAATTCATCCCTTGCTTTGAAATCCAGTTCTAACGCTCTCAAAATTTCCCTCCACAAGGAACACAGAATAATTTTCTCCATGGCGAGGGGAAGAATAAAAAAACAAAAATCAGTTCTGTTTAAACCCCGCCTATTAAAAGCACAACTCTCAGCTCTGAATCCATCCGTCTGTCTCAAAACTAGAAATTACTACGAGAGCCGTTCTGTGAATTGTGTGTTGTGCACATTATATTACATCATAGTGTAATACAGTATAACATTTGGAGGCGGTGTGGTTAATCTTGGCTTTAACCAGAAGGTTTCTGGTTTAAATCTCAGTGGCAGCCTTGAGGAAAGTTCTTAACCTTCATTGCTTGAGTAAATATCCAGCTGTATAAATGGCTAGTATGTAAGAATGCCATCTGTACAAGTCAAATTAGATGGGGGTGTATGCCAAGAATATTGATAATAGAGTATTTTGTGTAAAATGACATTTAGTCGTCTTGTTTGCTATTGATTTAGAGACCAACCCAGCTGACATGAAAAAACTGAAACTCCTGAGCTCTCCTCTTGTTTGTACTGGCCTTCAAACCTTTAGCCTGTCCTGTTTAAACAGTCAGCTCAGACCGAGTGACAAAGGCCCAGTTTTCAGCCTCCAGAGTTTATGCCGAACATGAATATGTCTGCGATTTAGTGCGGACCCTTCCATTTGACCCTTTGACCAGTCTGACTTAAGAGATCCTAGCATTACATTGATGGAAAGACCAGCACAATGGTCCCAGAGCCTTAGACATCCACTTTCATAGCGGTTAGTGGAGGTAAAGTGACAAGTGGAAGTGTGAGGATTTGGCCCCGGGGCCTTGTCTGAGTGCAGGTTTGGCCATAGAAAGAGTAGTGCAAGGCCCCTGTTTACACAGGAGCACAATGGCCTGTTTCATTAATGCAAACAATATGAAACTGTGCTAATCCTAGACATTCAACCCCCGTCGCCAGCCATTCATGGTGGGAAAGTGTGGGGAAGTGGTTCATTTTTCAACAGCCTTCAGTGACCCAAGCCTGTAAGAAAATAGTCTCCTTTCCTGTTTTCTGGTTTTGTGTGCTAATATTTCTGTATTTTCCCTTTGAAAATGACTTGTAGCTAAAGGCCCTGTGCTGTGCATTTATGACAAAGGGGGCTTTTTTTCAGTACATACTGCATAGAATACACCAGTACTGTACCCTCAGGCCACAAAATAGCAATCAGCGAGTGCAATCAAGCTAAAAAAAAAAGTTGAACATGTTTTTGAAATGATTCTAAAATCCTGGGTAATCCTATCTGTATCTCTGAACAGCCAGCGGTTCATCTCACCAGGCCGACAACTGAGAGAGGCAGTGGAGGAAAGCTGCCACGTTGCAGACTTACAAATCTCATACGGTGCTCGGCAGGATGGCAGTAAAAATGGAGGCACTCAAAGGAAAATTTGTCAAATTAATGTGCACCAATAACATTCCCCAGCATAACTATCTCTGGAATTTTCGGTGTGCGCGTATATGTGTGTGTGTGTGTGTGGTGCTTTCTTACAGTATGGAGATGTGGCTGCACTTGATTTCCCTCTCTTTGCTTGGATGTGTTGACAGAAGATTACAATGGGTCAGTGTAAGAGGCTTATGAGGACCTGTAATCATAAGCTTCCCGCCAGGAGAGGACGTGCTTTTCTCCTTGATAGAGGGGAATTAGGGGAACTCGACAGACTGGATTAAGGTGCTGTGAAAGGAGGAGGCCTCCTGTATGCACCCCTATTCTTAGTCACGAAAGGAGACTCTACTACGCTCTCAATGGGATTGGCTGGTTTAGTATAATCCACAGCATGGGCATAGGTATGCGCATGCGCACACACACATCCACGTGCATACGCAGACACAGGTGAGCACATGGTGTAATGGTGAGATGACAGGCTTGTAATCAGCTGCTTGCGGGTGTGAATCCTACCTGTGGAGTTGCTGCTGTACCCTTGAGCCTCGAGTACATTACCTATCATGAAGAGGTAACCATCCACTTGTAGAACAACTATGTAGAATGTAATCAGTCTACTTTGTACCGATAAGGGTGTCTCCTAAGCAAATGAATAATGTATCTAATGTGAGGTGATTGACACCTGGACTCCTCTGGCCCTATTTGTGCTTTTTTTTTTTAAAACAAGCATTACTTTTTTTCCATTAAGTCAAAAAGCCACTGGTGTCCCTGCAGGTAACTGGCTGTGAATCAAATCTATGATTATTTGGAATGATCAGCTCGGCTGGACAAAACCAATGAGCAGCAGGGGATTGAAAATTCCCCTTGTCTTTACTGACTGCTAATGTGAAGTTTGGTTTAACAGAAACTGGGTGTGTTGGCCGGTTGGGCTGACAGTTAAACAAGCAAATGTTTTGCTCATGAGAGGTGTTGCGGATGGGTGGTGGGTATCAGTTTGCTCACATTGCTTTTCGATGTGTCATATTGATTTTGCATGAAGCTGGCACAGTATAAAATGGGAACTTCTGATGTGGTTAGCCTTGCAGGTCTTTTGTGGCTTCATGTTATCTGAGTTTGATGTGCCCCGGTGTTTCCTGACTTCTCTTTAAACCTGCACCGGTTTCCAGGGAAGACAATCTCTTTTAGGTGGAATTACATTATTACAATCAAAATACATACCCAGCACTTTCTTTGTCCGGTCACACTTGTTTGAGGAAATACCATGGTTACTTCATGTCAGTAATAAAGCAGGTTATACTTTAATTGGATGACTTATCTTCTCCAATCTGAGTCTGCATGCTGCATTATCCGTAGATTTTAATTTTTATTTTTCTTTGTGCAGCTCCATTTCAGAATAGCCAGTTGCCCACCAGAGTTGGCTCACCTTGACAGCCACTGAAGAGAGATGAATTCAATCCTCCAATACACTCACATACAATGAACGGCTATTTTCCACACTTCAAGTCCCTCAGTGCACCACAGTGAATTAGGTACCAGTTGGATGATAGGTGCTATTCCACCAGTGTTATCTGAGCAATCTGAAAGGTACAAGGAAACCCTGCCAACACACCCACCAAAGCCAACTTGCTCCACTGCTGTGAGCTCTAAGTCATTGTAAGCGGATGACACAGCCAGGATCAAACCTGAACCATAGGGCTCAGTTTGCATTCAAGATGATTGTCTGGCTGACTGAGCCACTTGAAAGCTTCAATCTACCATTTTATGTTGACAGTCTGACACATACTCAAAGACTGAGGAACATGCTCACGTAGCACAAGGGACAGAATAGTAGAGAATGTCCCACAAAATGCTGTTTACACATTCTGAATGCTATGTACTTTATCATGCATATCTGATATTTTCATTGGCCAGATGTGAGATTCAGTCCTAATCAAGTCACTGAAATACCTGCCATTTATGTGCTGGAAGTCACTCTGGATAAGAGCGCCTGATAAATGAATGTAATGTAATGTAATTTATGTTATAGACCTCTTCAGTGGAGGCTGCCATAAATATCAAATGTAACACACTTTGAAAGGAGGCCAGGTTGCACTGGGACCCGGTCCTCACACTGCAGTTGCCTGGCTGCAGCTGGTCTGAGGGCGGCTCAAAAGCCCAGCGTGTGTGCGGGGTTAAAGGCACCGTCATGGTCTATCAGAGCGCTGGGGGCCCGTCCTGATTTACTCCCCTCATGTCCAGCTCCACTGACTCACTTTGCGGGGGCAGAGATTGATCCAGCAGGACAAAGTATTAACACCGGCATTTCGGCACCATGCCTCCCGGCCGCACTCAGAATGAAAAACAGGTAGGGAACAGGGACAGAGGACAGATACGGATCTCGTCCCTCCCTCTCTCCTCCCAGCTGAAGCACCGCTGGCCCTCTCCCTCCTCGATGTGAGAACTGAGCATTCTGCGACTGTGGTGTGGCCCTCTGATGAGAGCGATAATGAATTCCACTTTGCATGCTGTTTGCCCAAAAGGCTTTGGAGCAGAGCTGCAGCTGTTAGTGCGGATAAGCGGTAATCCGTCCCGAAATCCACAGCTCTTCTGCGGGGGTCAAGCGCGCCCAAAGATCAGAGGGGTGCCACATTACAGGGAACACCCACTATCTCCCTTTACATGGGGGGCAACCAATCAGACGGCCCGCATTTGAAAAACCTGCAGCCAATCGCATGTCTTTATATGTTTTGGATACAAGGGGGAGGAGAAGAGGAGGGAGGTGGGGGGGGAGGCTGGGGGAAGGGAGGGGATTTACTGACATATGGTGAATGTGTGGGTGGGTTGAGGGTTGGGGGGAAGGGGGATTTGAATAGTACGAATGGGAATCAAGGCAGCTGGAGCTCCACAATCCGCCTCAGCCCTGAAACCTGCAGGATAACCCTGATGGACACTTTCATTGAATACCAACCAGGCCTGAATTCAAGGTCACGATACCCGTGGCACCTAGTGGCTTCTTTTGCCATAAGTCAGATTGTAAACTGACCTGATGATGCCGACATCCCTCCTTGACTAAAAGCACTGATGGGGCATATATCTATTTGGATTTTATTTAGCCTTCATTTTCCCAGAGGATCCCATTTAGATTAATACATTTTCTCCAAAGAAGGCCTGATGTAGATACTGTGCTTTAAGCACCACTGATGGAAGTAGGCAGCTCTTGGCCTGGGTGCCACTGTGGAAAGACCATTGTGAGCAGAGACCTTGAGCTGTGTGCTGATGAGTGGTCTCACAAGGACTGCCTAAGCTTGGTGTAACTATCTCAGCCTAGTGGTGTCCTCATATCCATTCAAAGAGTTTTTTTCAATTTGGTGGGGGAGTTTGGGATTTAAGCGACATCTCTAGCATGCTTATAGAACCTGTTTTAGCATTTAATCTGGGAAGTTTCATTTGTATGATGATTTACCTAAAAAATAGACACTTTTCACCAGCTCTTGCCCTCTAGTGGTGAAACAACCTCACTATGTGAGTCACTGAGTTTGTCAAATATGGAGGCAGTGAATCTGTGGCAGTAGAATTTGTTAGGGCTGCTACCTCCTGACCCAACCAGAGACTGAAAAGCATGTACTTTCCCAGGGCAGGAAAAATTGAATGTGCTATATATAAATGTTGGTTCCTATCAAGAGAGTATTACATCCAAAACGTACTGACTGAACAATAAATTATAAGTAATTACTTCGACTTCAATATTCATTCTATTTTTAGGATACTTCCTCTTCAGATAACTTAAGTTTCTTTAAAGTCTTGCAATATAATTTTAAAAACAGTACTTTCCACCACGTGACATCTTGCATTCCGAATGAAGATCTCCAAGAGGCCGAAGAATGAAATCATAAGCATTTTAATTAGTGCAGATTCTCTCAGTTCTTATGTACAGTGGACAGTGCCTAACACTGAATTTTTGGAAGATACCAAGTGCTGCTACAAGTTGTGCATGAAACAAATTGAGCATCCATGAGTCTACATCCTGGCACCTGTACCCACTTCTGCTCACCTGGGAGGAAATTTCCAGGACCAGCTGCATGCTGGGAAGCCTAGAAGACCGGTGCTGTAGACTCTGTGCACTAGGGGCCGCCAGTGAGGGGGTGCCGCGCCGCACAATGAGCCGCTGTTCAGGCTCCACTGCTCCCAGGACCGGAGTTTAATGGCCGTGTTTCTTCCACCTGAGTTCCACCACTACAGGGCAGTTGTAAAGTGTTGTAAAGTGCAGCCCCCCCTGTCTCTTTACACGCTTGTGCTACAAGCTTTGAGGGGCCGTGAATGTGTGCGTGATGCAGTCGTGTCAGGTCTGTCTAAGGCCAGCTGCAGAGGTACTCCAGGGCTACTGACTGAACTTCCTCAAACAGAGGCGTGTGCTTGTGAACACAAAAGATAGAGCAAACTTCCCTATTCATACCGTTTCTTAATATCACACTCAGCTATATTCATGTGCAGTCAAATCATACACAGCACTGCCATAGTGTGGTGGGGAAAACACTGCATCAAATGTGTGATCATTGTGTTAACACATGCTTAATATTATACTGTACTTCAGAATTTTTTAGGCTGATTATGGTTCTTATATCATATGGTAAAAAAAAAAATGTTTCCCGCAATTTCACAATCAAGATGTGGAAAATGGAATGTGTACTGTAGCAAATGTCTCCCGTACTGAGATAAGAATAGCTAAACCTTTGAGAGATCAAGGCGCTTATATCAACAAGCAATTTAGCATGGGTGCTTTGATTATGTTAAATTAGATGGCTAATTATGGAGAGAGCCTGGTCAGCTATAGAGGCAATTCCATAGAGTATTTTTGAAAGAAATTAAAATGAACCTCCTTTCAAAATGGTCACAAAAGACATGGATCTGTGTGTTCGGTGGGGGTAGGGTTGATTGCTGCTATTCACTCGTGTATAACAAAGGGACCTAGGATGGGGGTTGGGTGGAGGAGGAACTTCAAATTGTCATTTAAAATTATTACTACTGATGTTTCCTGATTCTCTATATTTTTTTGCATTAGTGAAAGATGATAGGCCTTAAAATCACTGGGGGTCTGTCAGCAGGGAAAATGTGAGAGGAATCTTGAAGAAATGTGGCCAGGCCGTTCAAGGAAGGCCCATATTAGACAGAGGTCAAAGTTCGCTTTGCTCTAACTGCTCCCAACAGCCCGTGATTAAATAGGCAGGGGAAACTTCTCATTTCTGTCTCTGCAAGCTCATCAGAAATGTGAAGCTTTGTGATTCTAATAATACTGAGCAATACAACTACAGTTTTGCATATCAAAGGTATGTGTGTTAGTGTTGCTAGGAATTGAGAAAAGCAAGAGTATGGAGGTTCATAACATTTACACAGCCCGAAGGAGTATTTACTTGTCTCAAGGAACAGGCTGGGGGAGTCACAGTCTGGCGCCGTGCCAGGTTGTTCAGGAAGAACTGGGAGGGACACAGACTCCCACCCTGTGCACTGACAGATTCTGGCCTCTGGCTTGAGTTACACTGGGGATAGCATCTGTGATATAACCAGGCCTTTTGTACAAGCTGATTCACAGCTATGCTTTTTTTTTAATCACCCTGTGAGGGTGATATGACCTTATGGTCCGGCACAGATGTGCCATTTCTAACATGGTCTCTGTGAGGGCTGAGCTGTTAAAAACAGAAAACAGACTTCTGAGTACATGTTCAATTTACCTGAATGGCATTCTGACTGTGGACTGCTTTCATTTTGTACGTTGCGTTGTTTGATACGCTATTCACAACATATGGGCATACTCACCTATCAGGTCAGAATAGCATGGGGAACTAGTGTGTTCTCCCTCCAGTTGGCGTTTATTTTGTCTGTATGCTTTTTTGGAACAGATGTGATGATTATCTAGAGAGGGCCAGTCACATGATGTTCACATAAGTGTGTTCTCTAGAGTACCAAAACACCGGCTATTACTCAATGTTTTGGAACTCTCTGGCATGTATGAACATTCTACATTCTCCTACAGTTCAGGAAAGTTATGGAGACACCACTTTAAGTTCCTGTCTATTCTGAATACAATGCTACACTAGCAATGTGGCGCTGTAGATTTCTTACAGCCAGATTTTAAGGGAATTGGTAGTTGCGATTCAACTTGTTATTCTCAAAGGTATGTGTTTAAGTACATATACAAGTGTGTGTTATTATTAATGATAATATTTAAAAGCAACTTGGCTATGTACTGGGGTGTTTTTCCTCATATTCAGAGACAAAGTGTCCAGGCATTTACATCACTTGAGAGGACTCAGCAGCTGCTGTGTACTTCAGTGGGCTGGGAAACAAATTGAGTGAGTGCTCGCCAGCCTGGACCCCCGCCAGCGTATTCAGGAAAAGTTGGGAGGGATGGGCTGGACTCTGTGATCGAGGGGTTTGGCGTGGATCAGCGCAGCTCAGAGAGGGGAACGGGAGCGAGAAAGCCACACCCTTCTCTTCTGTCTGAGCCCTGGCCGGACTAGGCCGTCCTGCACTCCTCAGCAGACTGTCTGTATGACGCTCCAGAACCCAGCTGTGGAAACAAGCCTTTATTTTAGCCGCTGAGACAGAAAAGGTTCATTTTATGCTTGTGAAAATCAGTAAAAACACAAATTAGCTGTGAAAAAAAGAAGTTTGAATAGAGGAGGAGTTTGTATAGAAATAATACAATTAACATTGTTATAGCAGTTTAGCAGACATCTGCGCAATACATACACGGCTGTGTGTTTTGTTTTTCTCTGTCAGTCATCCGCTGACCTCAGACCACAGCCTGAACCCTGATGAAGCGGGCGCATTTGCAAAACGGGCCGCAAATCGGGTTTAGTGTTTGCTGGAGCAGCGCTCGGGGTAAAGTGCAGCTTGGCATTGCAGCGGGGAGGCCGCTGGGTGATGAATTATCAGCTGGCTGGCACGCTCTCTCCACTTCCAGATGGCGGTTTGGGAAGGGAAGGTGGGGTGTTTCCATTTACAAGGAATGTCAGCGGCGCTGTCAATGAGGCTCCCCGCCGCTCCGCGCCGGGCGCGGGCCAGAGCGCTGGCGGCGTTTTGTTCCTGACTCCCCTAATGAATTCGAATTTCAGGCAATCACAAAGAGAGCTGGGCACGGGCGAGCCAAGCTGTGCATGCCCCATGAAAGATTGATCTGACATCTTTAGAAGGCTGTGTTTTCAAGAGCCTGGTATGATTCTGGGTTCAAAAAAAAGGATTGGATTTCATGAGCTTCCTCTCATTAGAGTCTGTTCCCATGGAATTATTGTTTCAAGTGATATTCTGTATAATTTCTGAATTTCTGTTTAATATGTGTAGTTTTTTCTCAGAAATCTATTAAAGGTTTAAGTTTCCAGATGATGAACAAAATACTTGACTAAAGGTCTTCTGCGAGGTGTGCACCCCTCATACTGTACGCATCTAGTAGGGCTATCTTGAACAATCCTTTACACAACACACACTTTGTGTTAAAGACTGCCATCTGAGCTGTTTTTGGTGTCTCTTCCACTCATTTCTCTGACTGAAAACTGTACAAAGTGAACGAATCTCTCTGTTTGCTTTAACACGCAACCTGACTCTTTCCACACCATCTCAGTTTTCAAAGATCAGTCTCTACGAGTGAGTGAGAATACGTTCAGACCTTTCATAACACTTATTCGCTCAAAAAATACACCCTCTTTTTCAACGCCATTAAAAATACAGCATAGAATACATTAAAAAGTGGAAGTCAAACACAATGGGGCATTAGATGCTTGAAACAAATTGGAAAGCAAATGTTTCCAGCATCCTGTTTGCCTGCATACTGATATTAGTGGCAGTATTCCAGCCATTTTTGTGCCGGCCTGCGTAATACATGACTGCGCTGGTTGTGTTTATGACTGTTGGTATGCTGCAGCGAGAGTGCTTCCTGCTCTCAGACTGTTGCTAACTGGTCTCAGCTGCAGGCACCTGTGAACGGAATGGACAGCAGCAGTGTCGATAGAGGAAATGATACAGCAGAATGGTTTGCATAGACGCTGAAAACTTAACGTAGCCTGTTGGCGTTCCTCAAAACGCATACACACGCTGACACATGCACAGACACAGTTGCAGATCCTGCAGCAAAGCAGTCCCCTTTAATAAGCACTAAATTACAAATCAACTATATATTAATATCTTAAATACAAATTATAAGTAGTTTATTATTGTTAAAATCAGCCATGATTAAGACTATTTAACACAAAATATAAGAGGTTTATTATTGTTCATTCCTTTAAAAAATCAACAATATATGCTTATGCAATTTGCAATATATGCAAAAAATTAATGTGAATATTGAAAAATATTCTATAGGGTTAGATGTGGCGTATGTAGATTTGCCTTTCGGTCAGGTATGCACTTGATAGTCAGAAGCATATTTTATGCATAAATGTTAATGTTAAATGTTGAATATAATTAATATACACGTCTACTTAGGTTTACCCCATACATGCCAATGTCAAATATGTTCAATTATTTGTTTTTCATATTAACAAATGGCAAAATGCTCATTTAATCAATGTAGTGCTTCACATCTAACTCTCATTTAATCAAATATTGTTATAAAGACTTGCCAAATCTGACTGGAATACACATTTAATTCATTATCTCAGTCTTCCCCCGGCAACTGTGAACGCTGATTGTATTTGTCGGCTAACCATCCATCTATCAGAAGGTGACAATCAAACAGCACAAAAGCCAGAGTGACTTACCCTGTGTTTCCGTCTGGTGTGCGAGCTGGCCCTTTTCCGTTTATGCATAAATAGTCCATTCAGTCCAGGCTGGGCTTCCCCTCTTTGCCATGAGAAGTCTGCTTACCTGGGCCATGGTGTGAGTGAGCCTGTGATTGTGTGTGCCGCAGTTTTATTCTGCTCCGCGGTGCTCACACACTGCACATTAGCGCCATCTAGGCAGAGGAATGAAGCATTTAATTTGCTGGCCCATAAATATTTTCTGTGTACTTACTCATATCTGTTTTGTGAAGCGTGGGGGGGGGGGGGGGGGGTGCTTTTCGTGGGACGTGTTAGAGTGCATTTGGGAGTTGTTTACGGGCTCAAAATAACTTACACTTGTGTATAGTCCATGAAAGTAATTTCCTGTAACAGTGGAAAAAAGACCATAGCTGGTGAGTTTTTAGTTTTTCTCTGTTGGTAAGAAACCAAGGGAAGTAATGTGTGTATTAAATGCAGTGTTCTGACCATTTGAACATCAGGGAATGTGAACATACGGAAAGTCTTTGCGGGTTTACCAAAGTAAATGACAGTGGTTACTCTAATCTCATGTTCACAATCTACAGCTTGTGTCACAGTAAAGAAAAGGATTTAACATGAGGTTATTAGGCCATGGTAGGCTTCCCAGGACACTCTCTTTTAAGAGGGAAATGAACATGATTACACATACCTTCAGGGCACAATTCACACAACAGCCCTGCACAGTAGGGTATATATAGTCATTAAAATGGCCTTCAGACAAACAATGTTGGAGCCATATCCCTTTTTGGGAGAGGATCCAAATTACAATAGCTACAGTGAAGTCTTTGTCATTCAAGTATATTCAAGTCCAGGAAACTGAGCTCCAAAGACCTTGATGGCCTGAGGCTTTGAGGGCCATCTCCTGTAGTTGACTACTACAGTGGCCCTGAGACCGTTGTCTGTCTCAGCTGGAATGTAATTGTTCAGTAATGTTGCTTAGTAAGTCCAACTGTGCTGATTTCAACCACCGCCAACTTCCAGGAGCTGAAATGTTGTTCAGCAGTCAGAATTGTTTAGCTTCACACAAACTTCACTTCAGTGGTTAATGAAAGCGGACCTTCAGAAAGGAAGGAAACTGCTCAGTCACCCAAACTCAACTGTTTCAAGAACAGTCAAATGCAACTCTGAGCAAAAAAAAAAAAAAAAACGCAGAACTGCAGGTTTTTTTTCCCAACTCTCATACCTGCTGTACTACAGACCAGTTACAACCTGTTGAGCTCTGCCCTGAGGGAGCCGGCTGTTCATAGAATTTGTTTTACTGTATTTTCAAGTATCTTGAGACCACCTTAAAAGGCCCCTCTGTTCTAAAGGTCAGATTCTTTCCAGAACTGATACCGTGTAGCTGTATCAGGCTGACTTTCCTTAAAGTGAGGTGTTGGGTTTAATGTAATCTGTAGTAAGACAAAGAGGTGAGCCTTTTAGCCACTGCTGTTACATGTGAAACACACACACGTGTGCACACACACACAAGGCTTGAATTTTTTCTTCCTGTACGCATCAGCATCATTGCTGGCTTCCATCGATCACCCCCCAAGGGCAGCATGCCTAATTGATGACATGACTCTTCACAGGACGTGTGAGCCGGTAGCGAAGAGGGCAAGACCGTATTGAGTTTCACTGTAAGTGGTCGCATCCCTCAAATCCTTAGCATTTCAGGTCACCTTCTCCTAACTCACCCCACACATTTTGTGAGTAGCACATTCTAGCGAATATTTAAAGTTACATATCAAAAAAGAGAGCTTTATTATCTGGAGTTAAAGAACACAGAGGCGGCATTAAGGGTTAGAACTGGTACACTGGGGCACTCCGGAGGGCTATTTTTAATATGCAGTGATCACTGTGTAACTGAGAGAGTGGCAGAGGCTGGTCATTTTCTCAGTTTTTTTGTGAGCGGCCAGGAGACACTCCTTCAAACCTTGCTGTGGCCTCCAAACCACTTCCAGGGCTGTGGGAAAAGTGCAGGGGCTGCTGCAAGGGGAGTGCTATATTTAAATAGAAATGAAAAATGAGCGAGGGGAGCAGCCAGTCGGGATGGGATTTGGCAGCCACACAGCCACAGTGTACAAGGAAGGGGGCGGAGGTGGGGGGGCGGAGGGGGGATTCAGCTTTCGAACAATAACAAAGATATCTACTCCAGTGCTGTGTTTGGCTGTCCCATGCAGCCGCCACAAATGTGGGGGTTTACCCTGAAGATCATTGGGCGCACAGTCATGTGACACAAAATGTGGATGTGCATATTCATGTATTTGACACACAAGTGTAACAATACCAACAATACATAGGAAAAAACATAACTAAGGTATGTAAAGTACATAATTTGGCCATCCATTACCTCATTATTGCAGGGATTTTTTTTTGGCCTGTTGTATATTCCTTAAAACTTCAGAAACTAAAACGGTGTCTTTCTCAACAGTTTGATATTTGAATCAGCCTCTCATATCCACTTAATCCATCCATGTTATTTCACTGTGGGGAATTTCTTTCCCCTTCTTTATCCTTCAGTCAAAGCCAGGTGGAAAGACATAATGTTGATACATGATTACGCTGTTTGGCTAAGCCGTTATCAACAGCATAAGCCGTGAGTGTTCACACTCTATCACCGATGTAATAAGTACGCCCAGTTACACAGGTTATTCTTACTGAAAGGGTTCGCAGGCTCTCTGGTGTGTGAGCAGAGGGGATTTCGGGGAGGCTCAGGAGATTGGGAGAGGAAGGGCGTGGTGTCCCGGGTGAGAGGACGTTCTGGGTTGGGGCGTTGACTGACAGTAGGCAGCAGCAGGCCCAGGGGACTCCAGCGTGGTCACGTGATTCCAGCCGACTTCAGCAGCGAGGGGGATTTCCAGCACAGGCCTTATCGAGGCAGGCAGGAAAATGCCAGGCGGAGAAGAGAAGCCTTCAAGTCAGCTTTCTATCCCTGCCTTGAGGGTTTTGGGGACGGGGCAGGGAGGGCAGCCATAAAAGGGGGGGCCCAGCGGTTTTGGAGCTGAGGGGTGGGGTCTACAACCATTCTCAGTGCACCCGAGGCAGCCACAATCAAGGGAGAGGTTTTCGGCATGGCAGCATTGTCTTAAAATACCATGCGCATGTGTTGTTGTTCACTAAAGCTTGTCCACTGTAAGAACCAGGCAGCTCTGGTCGCTTATGCTTTCCCACTGTTCTCTTGGGTGGGACTAGAAACCACACAGCATAGAACTGTGCAGCAAAGCTGGTGCTCAATGAGAGGATCCAGGAGCCTTAGGCAATGTCATCCTGCCCACCTCCATACCCATCCAATCAGGTATAAGCAAGAGTGATTATGAAATTTTCCTAAGACATTGTCTACCAGTAAAGTCTCAGAAGAAAACAGCTGGTTTTGGATCTATTTATTAAAATATTGATTATCAAAGCTTTGATGTTCATATCTGATTTATTCTCAGATTAGCCACAGTGGATATACTGCGGCCTGCTAGAATCTGAAAATAGCCGCTCACTCTAAAGCTCACCAATGATTGATATATCTTTTGTTCGGTGTAGCTAGAATGACAAAGGGACTTACTGTATTTTAGTATTTAGCTTTTGCTTGGGCAAGTGAAGAGTTTAAACACTTTAAATGGGAATCTTGCAGTGATTACACTTTTTCAGTTCTAACAAGCTGAGAGCATACATTTTAACTGGATAATGAGGACAGAACAAGGATAAGAACTTCACTCTGTACCCAGCCTAACAGCATAACATCTCTTATAATAACTAATTTTCTGCTTCTTGTGCTGGTCAATTGTCTGCCATTTTTTTATAGATATTTTTATCGTTCCCAAACCCTGCCTTAACTGGGTGCACCTGGCGATTGGCCAGAGTAGCAGTAGCTCTATAACAGGAGATTCAAGGGAAATAGGAAGCAGGCTTTTGTTCATACTCATAGGTCATGGTTCGTGGGTCTAGTTCTCCTTGTCTGAGGTTCCAGTAAAGACCCCCCCTCAAACACACACAAACACACACACACACACACACACACACAGGTGAGAAACTGCATTTTAAGCAATTAAAGTATAGTCAACACACAACCCATTTTTGAGGAAATGCAGCCTCTAATGAAACAGATATATTAGATAAATAAGAGATGTTTTCTGTTAATTTGATCACTGCTGGATTTAAATGTAACCATTTTGTAAGCTGTCTTGTGTTTTCCAGTGCTGTGCTAGCATGCCAGTGAATGAAGATGCTCATGTGACCTTTAGCCAAACACCTCTAGCTGGATCTACATCATATCTACAGTGTGCTATTCATTTGTTGATGCACTTGAAAACAATCAGTAGTTTGCCTTAAAATGTTCATTCAGCATTAAATTGGAGCTTGAAATGCATTTTCGAGAAAAAATTCAATGTTTAGTTGGAAGTATTGCAGGTACCAAGCACACACCCAGTAGATGATCAGAAATCCCTGACATGGCATACCAAAACATTTCTTCAGTTCTGTTTTACTGTTTCAAAGAAGCAATGAATGTTTCCCAATGCACAGACTTCATTTTGTGCAACACTTAAATAGCATGCCCTCTGTTTTGCTACTAGCACTTGTGAATTGCTTCTGCTAAGCTTTAAAGGCAGCCACCCTTTGCAGTGTATTGCATATACATGCAGCTGAAAGGTAGAAGTGGAATTTCTGTTACACCAGCTCACCGCACTAGGTTAAAGTGAGGCCCCCCGGTCTTTGCATCTCGATCTCGATCGTGAGAGGAAGCTGAAGTCGCACCAATCCACAGTTCCCCTGCTTCCTCTTAGCTAACAGTGGACACGGGTTGTTTCCTGACTTTATTATTGCAAGGGAATGCAAGCATGAAAACCAGTGAATATCAGCTTTTCTTCACGTTGAAAAAAAAAAAAAGCATGCAACATACTTTTAGAAGCAGCATTTATATTGGAGGTTGATGTGTTTTCCAGGGTGGGTTCTGCTGAAGGGCTCAGTGTTGCTCTCCGGGGCCTGTTTATTGTTTGTCTCAGCTACAGTAGCTTTGCCAGGCCTGCCAAGCAACACAAGCTGCTCGGGATGACAAAACAAGCCCATAATATGCAGGCATGTTTGAGACTGAGAGAAAGCGCACCCCACACAGAAATACTCCCAGCCTGACACTATGAACTGCAGGGTGTGTGTGTGTGTGTGTGTGTGTGTGTGTGTGGTTACTTGCCAGCTAAGCTCCATTTGGCCTGGCATCTTGCCCCTGCCCACACAGAGCTTGATTCTTTCCACACAAAGATATTATGCACAGCCCTTCCATCAAAAGCCAGAGCCTTTCGTCTAGTCTTTATGTGTGTGTGTGCGCACGTGTGTGTGTGTGTGTGTGTGCGTGCGTGTGTGTGTGTACGTGTGTAAACAAATCGAAATTTGCACATGTATATGTGTATATACGGTGCCCTCCATATTTATTTATACCCCAGATTAAATAGAAACAAAAATACATTACAGAAAACACTGATGGTGTATTACTGTTTATTTTTTAATGTTACACTGTAAGCATGCTTTTAATTTACTTATAATTTACCAATTTACTGCTTCTCAAATAATACTTTTTTCAGAAAACAAGAAGGTCACATTTATTCCTACCCCTGTAAGTTAGTGTTTTGTAAATCTATGATGATACTGTTGTCATATTTAATCAGAGGTATAATTAAATATGTATGACAATATGTGTCTGTATATATAAATATATGCATGCACACACTCGCACACACACACAAACTAAATTGAGATTTGTTTTCAGTAAGGTGGTTATAATTAGAAAAGTAGAAACAAATGAATGAAAGCTATATTTTAGCTCCCTGCCGAGCGAGCTTATTTCTTAATCAGCCGTGTAATTACGGCATTAGGGTAACTGCTAGCCAATCACAGGGAGGGAACTTCTCCTGTGACGTAGTAGCTCAATGCATGCATTCTCATGAGCAGATCTGAAAAGATATTCCTTTCAATGTAAGTCCTTACATAAACTTAAAAATGATCTCATTAAATATCAGTTATGGTCATTTGTTTTGCATTTGAAAGTATTATGTATGTCATTTGGACATGGCAGCACTTCAAACATCTTAAATTCTGTGTTTCTGTGAATGTTGTAACTTTACAATCTATATTTTTCTGGTATGTATGTGAGGTTTGACACATCTTATCAGCAGAACAAAACATGAATGGAAAAACCTTTGCGAAGGGAGCATGGCTTCTGAAATGTGATGACAAACTGGATCTTGATCATTTGAAATGCAGAAAGTTTTCTGTATAGCCCTCAAACCCTATGTCACTGCAGTCTACCCATCAAATCCACCCCAACACTGCTACCCTTTTTCAGTTGCGCTGTGTTTGACGAAGCCATGGGGATATTCACAGAATGGTGAAACACTAAAGCAGATTTCATCCAAGGAGTTTGGGCACACCATCTTGTGCGTTTCCTCACAAAACTTAATTAATCTCTGGTGAAATCATGCGCATGGAGGCAATGTGCACCTTAATGGGAGGGTGTGTGTGTGTGTGTGTGTGTGTGCCTGTGTGTGTGTGTGTGTGTGAGAGAGGGAGAGAGAGGGAGAGAGAGAGAGAGAGAGAGACTGTGTGTATGAGACACTGTGGGTGTGTGTGTGTGTGCCTGTGTGTGTGTCTGCGTGTGTGTGTGTGCTGGGGGAGGAGGGGGGTGATGGTTACGTTCCCCCCTCCAAAAACATTATTCCAGTGTTTCCAATTACAATAGTAAACAAAGAGCACAGTGTTGGAGAGGGAGCAGGCTTGAATCGGCAATGTCAGAACAATGCACACCAAATGAATAGCTCTAATTGACGCACTGACTAACGACCGTTCTTCAGAGAGAGGGAGATGAGGTAGTCTTGTACTCCAACCCGGAACATTTTCTTTAAATCTATCATTATGAATATGGCACTTTTCCTCCTGCAGTCATAGCAAAGTTTTGGTAAATCAAACCACTGTACTTCCTGTCACTTCCTGATGGGCCCCATGTGATTGTCATAAACCCAAAACAGATTTATGCATCTTATGGGGAATATACATTTTGTTAGCCCTGGCTAATCATTTCCTAGTCATTGCTGAATAGTTACTGTGTGAAAGAGGAACACAGCACAGAACATATTTGTATATTTTAGCTGTTTTGTTTATGGATATTAACTGCGATGGATTTTACAGATTGAAAACACTCAGCTCAATGGTGACAAAAGCATTTCTGTGTCTGTAAGTTTGCGCAGCCAGCTTAATGTGTTAGTGTTCACTGGATGTGTCGTTTAAAAAAGTAATTGGCGGCTCCAACCATGCAACTTCAGCAAATACGAGACATTCATTAACATTTTAAATCAGTGCTAAATTATTCACTTGAAGTGATAAGAATATGGACTGTATGAAATTTTGATGCCGCACTTTTGAAACGAATCCGTTTTTTTTCTCTCTCTCTCTCGCCGGTCTTGTTGGCTGCAATCACAATCGGATACATCAGTAATTGCCGAGAGCCACGAAATGACAGAGTCAAAATGTAGTGATTTCATTTCATGCTGTGGAAAACAGAGGGCATGGAAACTGTGACGTCATCACTGGAAAGCCTATATTTTTAAATAGAAGTTGGGCTAACTCAGAATGGGGAGTGGGCGGGGGGGGGGGGGCACAATAAAATCACTGCAGTAAAAGGAAGTCTGATGTGGTTTTTGCCCCAGTGTTGAAGGCATGAAGGACCAGCAGGATACTTGTGGCATGCCGCAAGGACAGACCTCCCACTTCTTCTGGAGTCTACTTCAGTGTGACAGTAAAGTCCATTTTGTGGGGTGACTCACATTAGTATTAATATACTCACAAATGTACTCATATTAGTACTTTTTAAAAATGGTTTTATTTGCTTAAAAAAAGTTTCTTCTTTTTCTTGTCAGCTGTGCAGTCATATGCCATAAATTTGTGTGTTGGAATGAGAGCATCCTAATTACATAGTGTATTCAAGTGTGTAATTTTCACAAGATCATTAGATCATCATAATCATTAGAGTGATTAAAGTAACTATACACTGTGTCTTCACTGATTTTTCTTTGCATTTGTAAAACACATTGCACCATATCATCACAAGAAGGTGTGGAACATGTCTTGAAAATGGCTGGAAGGTATTCTGTCCAAACTCAGTATATACCCAGCTATTGTTCTGATAATTAATAGCATCAATTTATAGTGTGATATACTTTAAAATTGCCACACACCTTTGATAACTCAGCTTTCAGTATCAAATCATTCAAGTGACAGAAAAGCCCCAAGCCTTTCAGAGAAAATTGCTATATTCCTAGTGCCCCACTAGAGGGAGAGAGTATGACATGTTGTTGGAGAGAGAGGAAAAGAAAGACACAAGGAAAAAAGGAGACACAGACACATATTAAGCAGCCGTTTGTCTATTGACATTTTCTCTCATTCACTTATTTATTTACAAGAACAGAAGGAAACAACCAAATGTAGCCCTTTGGGTCACACCACAGGTTTGTCTGTGACATGGGTAGTGAATTGACTATTGACTGTTGTTGCTCCACTGTACACCGGGGGTGCTTCACTGCATTAATCATACAAACAAATCATGCCAAAAGTCAGACAAATGCAGTTCGGTTTGAATTCATAGGCTATATAGCCATCATAAAATGTTGTGTAACTATTGGTGGGGGGGGGAGGGGCAAATGAGATGTGTGTGAATCATTTAATTCACTAATTCTTTATGTGCTATGGCAATGTAGTGTAGTGGTAAGGAGCAAGGCTCATAACCGAAAGGTTGCTGGTTCAATTCCCCACTGGGGCACTGCTGCTGTACCCTCAGACAAAGTACTTAACTCAAAATTACTTCAGTAAATATCTAGCTGTAAAAGTGGACAACATGTAAAAACTGTAACCTATGGAAGTTGCTCTGGATAAGAGCATCTGCTAAATGGCAATAATGTAATGTGCTATGTGTTTTAATATTTGCTATATTATTATACCACATATGCACCAAAATGTGAAAAATTAGTTATATGAGAGTTCTGTCATACCTTTGGAATGATATTCCATTTGTGGTAATAGGGTGATGTTTTTTTTCAGCAAAGAGTGAAACTGTACTTTGTGACTTTTATCCTTGCTGTGGTTTTAAATGTATCTTGTGAATCGTATAAGCCATGTAGCGTAAAGTAATGAAGGTGACTGTTCAGCTGTTGTATTCTTTGAGTACCCCAAAAACTTACCAGTTTGTTTGGGAGAATCAGAAGGCCTCCAGCAGAAGAGTGTCAAATAAGGGGACTGTTAGTCATATGGACGTATGAGTTTACTGAAGCAAAGGTAGCTCTCTATTTGATCTTTTACGGCTTAATATTGAAATTAAAGACATATTGAAATCAGTCACGTTTTTCATGAGAACCCATCTAATATGCTAACTGAACATATTTACAGTAGTACGAAACATTTAATTAATTAATTGTTAATGAAGACACATTTCATGCCTTTTTGTATGTAATGCATTTTACAGGAGCTAATGTTGGCTACTTTGTCTTGACCCCATGACATGACACAGCTTACCACACTGGACTGCTGGATCTCAGCAATGAGCAGGACATAGACATCAAGGTTGTATGTTCCCAGGTGAAGGACTCTCAGTGAAAACAGGCCGAGTTTGGTATATGTTTGACATATGAGCAATTTGCAATTATTTTTACCATTCAGTCTGAAAATTTTAGAATGCTCAGTTGAACCGGCTACAAGCCTTTTCGTCTGTCTTTCTGTAATATGTTGAGTTTGGTGTTCATAGGCTTAATGTGCCGTAAGATTACGGTTGAGCCAAGCTTTTGAAGGGTTTACAGATCAAGCAAGCACAGCGCTGGCTCCAGCGAAAGCTTTCATTTGGACCTTCATTTCATTCGTTTAAATGGTTAAGCTAATGAGCAGCATCAACATGTTTGAATAAAACTCACTTCTCAAACAAAACATTTCAGCAGTGTTGATAAACACCGTTATGCTCAGCTGAAATTTCTGCCAGACAGTTGGGCAGCAATGTTGATACTCGTGTCATGTCCACTTTGTTCAATTTATTTGGTGCAAATGTACAATGTTTACCACTCTACACCAACACCAACAAATTATGAACTCTGCTGCTATTGACATGAAGCCAACAGCACGATTTGCCAGACAATGAGACATATCCCCTATGCTTTCCAAGTTCAGGCTCGATGCTGCCAGCGCAGAGGTGGGACAATGGGGAGCTCCAGTCTCGGGGCTGCAGGCACCAGTCTCAGATGATCCCACCCTTTGGTCCGTGCCTCAGATAACACTTTAACAGAGAGCGTGTACACTGAGTCAGAGCTCCTGTGTCAGTGGGAACTGAGGTTGCCAATTTACTTCGACCACTAGCTGATCTGTGCCGATCACAGGACCTCTGTCTCTCCAGCATTGACACAGAAAACAGACTGAAGTGTCTTAGGCTGGTGCAGACTGGCACACCAGTGGCCTGTTACATTACATTATTGTCATTTAGCAGACGGTCTTATCCAGAGCGACTTACGTAAGTTAACATTTTTACGTGTTATCTGTTTTTATACACCTGGATATTAACTGAGGCAGTCCTGGGTTAAGTACCTCACCCAAGGGTACAGCAGCAGCGCTCCAGCAGGGGAATTGAACCAGTGACCTTTTGGTTACGAGGCCTGCTCCGTGGCACTATGCTACACTGCTACTCCACGGCCTATGCATGATAAACCTGAACTTTCTGGCAACTCCAAGGCTGATAAATGAGTGCAGTAGCAATATGAGCTATGGATTCTCCTTACAGCTGGCCTGTTGTAGCTGCCACCTTGTCTAAGGCTGCGCTGGACAAGAATCCGTCCAAAGCTTTTGTCTCCAGCTGGCTCCAATGCTCAGGCTCAGACTAGCTCTCCATGAGCCTGCTGGAATCTTTCAAGGACAGTTTCTGGGATACCCTCTGAGCATTGATCCTTTTCAGCATCTTTTTTTTTATGCTGTGTTTCACATTGGAAACTGCATGTGCTCCATTCCTCCTTTGCTTTTTTGTCTTGTCAAGCTTTCACTGAGACGGGCGTTGAGTTTACTGGGTTCTTATTGGATTTTGTTGCTTCTTCCCTTGGTGTTCGAACCTCGGAGTATGCTTGGCTTGTGCACCTGTAGGCATATGAAGCTGCTGCATGCTTTGACAGAGGGAACCATACTTTTTCCATTCTTAAAATGAGCCCACGGGGCACAGCAGTGTGCAATACAGCCCTGTCCGGCAGCACCCCTGTATGATGCAGAGCATAATACACAGTAATCAAGGGAAACAAGGTTAAGGTTGCTGCTGGATTATATCTCTGTTGGCAGAGCTTTCTGATCAGTGACATGCTATGTCAAAATTCATGTAGGCTGATGCTTCTTAGGCTAACACTCCATCAAGTATCTGTTCTGCGGTAGTCATGTATTGTACACTAGACTGCCTTTATACCAGCAGTTCTCAGACTGTGGCCTGTTCATAATTATGGTAATGAGTAAAAAAAATGAACTCAATTACTTGGGTGCTGATACACATAACAGAGTTCATTGTGTAAATATGTATGAACGGAAATCTATGAATGGAAATGTATCTCATGATGTGGCGAGGCTTAACATTCTCTAAAATTAGTGTTAAA
Organism: Megalops cyprinoides; assembly: GCF_013368585.1. Classification (NCBI taxonomy): domain Eukaryota; kingdom Metazoa; phylum Chordata; class Actinopteri; order Elopiformes; family Megalopidae; genus Megalops; species Megalops cyprinoides. The sequence goes on along the minus strand of NC_050602.1, from coordinate 16,723,150 downwards.
TTAAACAGTGCTGTTATGTAAAGGTTTCCCGTAATGTACAAACAGTCCACCCCAAAAATGTTTTGAAACCATTTCATTATAGTGGATGACTAATTTTTTTTAGTGTTAAAATAAATGTGCTTTAATAACACTTTAAAGCAAAGGGAGATGTTGACAGAAAGATGAGCGGACAGACTGGAATAAGGCCTCAATAACAGTGCATAAAGGGCACAGTGTGGTGGATTCTGGGAGTTTACGTGGGGCAGGCAGACCTAGCGAGATACTGCGGATGCTGGGGCACCACGATCCTGCCATTCGGGCGGCACAGGTGAAGTGGGACCTGTTTACACAGCCAAGGGAGTTTATGTTCACCCCACCCTAGACGGGGTCGTAACAGAGCCAACAGACATATCAGCCAATGAGGCGGGAAGAGGAGCAATCTTCAGGCGTGACCTGACGCACTGCACGCTGCAGAATATCTAGAGGAACTGCTCTCAGTGCAGTGCACCCTCCACCACCAGCTCTGAGACAGGTCACCACATGCAGGGCTTTTTAACACCTCCTCACAAGGAAGCGTCTTCAAAGACTCCTCTCCTTACATACAGAATATCCTGAACGGGAAGGAAAAAGAATGAGAAATTCGGAACATGCGCACTCTTTATTGCATACCAAGGTACTATGCTATTGAAATATTGCACAGTAGGTTAATACATGCTGATCACAGTGGAAATACAAATCATGAGGCAGAGAAAATAATGGAAACACCAAATGAAAAGGACTTGTATTTTGAATGAACTAAATTGCAATTATAAAGTGTATACATGTGTTTCATATTAATGTTAAATTTAATTGTCAATGTGTTTCTGCTGTGAAAGACATTTTAAAATGAACATATAAATATGTGAGTTCCTAAAGTAATATGAGAGGTCTAACAGGTTTTGAAGGTCAGATAGTTGGTGTTGAAATTGCTGGCGCTTCATGTATGGAAATATGACAGCATATGTCAAACAAGGAAGAGCTGCATCAGGAATGAGGAACAGTGGATGCAAGATAAATCTCACCAACAGGTATAGTCAAGCACTTAAGAGGGTAGTTGCTAAAAACCATACAACAACTGCCTCAAAAATGACCACAGAACTGGATGTACATCTCTGTGACCCAGTCTCAGAAACGGGTACATTGTGAGCCTCACACTTCTAGTTTCACATACTGAAAAGGGGAGTGGGGAGTGAAGAAGAGTCAGGAGGAGGAAAGGAAACCATTTGTAACCAAGGCCAATACATAACAACATATAACCTAGTGTAATGAGAACAAAACCTGGACTTCTGAGCAGTGGCATTAGGTAATATGGTCTGATGTGTTGTTCCTGGATGGGTTTATGTTTGGAGAAAGCCAGAGGAAGCCTTAAACCCGCACTGCCTGTTCCTAGCTGTTAGTGGATCTGTTATGGTATGGGCAGCAATTCATGGGAGTCATTGGCTATTGGTAATTATTTTTCTGGAGGTTAGAATTATGTCTGAGGAATAGGAAGCCATATTTGGCAAACATCTGTACCCTATGGTGCCAAAATTGCCTCTTCAAGATGTTCCTATATTCCAGGATAATAACACCACAATACACACTGCTAAATGGAGTCGTGAGCAGTTTCATGAACACCAGGATGAAGTTAAACACCTTCCATGGCCCCCCCAACCCCCAGATCTAAACATCATTGAACCTTTGAATCATTGGAGTAGATTTCCAACTCCTTCATCTCTCAAAGAACTGGAGGCATCCCCTCTTGAAGAACAGTCTATTCTAACTAGAAACCATTCAAAATGTGTTAAACAGCACTCCAAGAAGATTTTCTGAAGGCAAAGGGTAGCCCAACTCCTTATTAGGTTATACATATTCATATATTTTTTGCTGTTTCTATTATTTTGTCTCCCACCTACAGTCTTGAAGTTCAAATGTCTGGCATCACGTTCCATTACCCGAACGAGACTCTGGAAAATGACAGCAGACATCTCCCACAGGTGAACATGTGTCATTGAGCTCTGGTCTATTGTGCAAGTGTTTTACCTAACAATAAAACCCAATACAACTGGTAGATGTTCCCATTCTCTCAAGTTAATGTTCTGCCCTTTTTTCCATTAAATATGCAGCAAATGTGCAAAGAACTGGAGAGAGTCTCAGCATCTGATGCTGCATATGGAGCATATCTGTCATACAGTTTATCTCAGTTATTCTTATAAAGAAATCAGATGCCTTGCTCCAACATTGGAACACTATTGTTATATAGGCAGTTTTCTCAAATACAGCAGCTGTCGGAAATCCTGAATAACCCATTTATTTAATGTCTTCAATGATGGCTCAAAGACTTGAGAAGCAATGACACATAAGCTTTTCTATACCCAAACTGTGGTTCATTTGAAATCACTGATTTTTGTAACAGTCTGATTTCAAGAGGAAGGATAATTTTGTTACTGCAGCTATTCTGAAAACTTTGTTGTATCTAAATGAGATAAATCTCATTCGGCTTCACTTGCATCTCTTGTCATTAAATCTGGAGAGGAAATCATGAAATTATATTCCTCTCATTCTCCCCCTGCAGTTTCTCATAACGCCCAGGAGAGGTGTTGATGAGGATATTTTAAAATTATTACCAAGCACACATTCATCTTCTATATAATGATGAAATCCATTATGGTTCTATGCTACATGATTTTGTTAATTGGTGTGATCAGTACCAAAAATCAAATATATCTGAAACATTAGTATGTTTTCTTGACACAGAGCTCATGAAATACAACTCCAACCTACTGATAACTCTTTCCTACTGCAGCTGGGTTATGAGGGCAGAACTCAACATTCTGTCAGATTGGGAACGTCTTCAAGGCCCTCGACAGCTTGAGATGGACTGCACTTCCCATTTTCATATACTAACAGTAAAAGTAACAAGGCCAAGAGATTATGAACAGAAATGGTTACCCTTCTAAAGGGCCATAGCCAATCAAAATGTATGTCATATTCTAAACCTGGGCGGCAGTGTAGCATAGTGGTTAAGGAGCATGACTCGTAACCGAAAGGTTGCCGGTTCAATCCCCGCTGGGACACTGCTGCTGTACCCTTGGGCAAGGTACTTAACCCACAGTTGCCTCAGTAAATATCCGGCTGTATAAATGGATAACATTGTAAAGAACTGTAACCTATGTAATTCGCTTTGGATAAAAGCGTCTGCTAAATGAATAAATGTAAATGTAAACCATTGATCAAAGTAAGGAAGTAAATTGTTCATTACAATTATTACCTTTGTAGCTTGTTGTAACTCAAAGCTTTATTGTATGCTACAGTTTTATATAAACAAAATGTGTTACATGGTGTATACTGTAGCCTATTTCATTAATGGACACCTTAACAGATCATAATTCATAATAAATGGTTGTGTGATGACCATTGTGCTGTAGTATGTTTTCCACCATTCTGCTTTGTGGATACTGGGCAAAACAGATTTTCTACTATGAAGTACTAAATATAGTATAATTTATTTCTCAGCTGGAGTTTTGCTTTACAGAATAGGTTACATTATGTAAAGATGTCCTACTCATCCCCAGCTGTCAAAATGAGATTTGAAACAGACTTAGTCAGCAGGAAATAACACCTTTATTTGACTTATGCAATTTTTGCCACATCAAAAAATATACATTTAATGTTTTTTTTTTTTTTCCTGAAAATGAAAGACAGAATATATAGAAATATATACATGCTACTGGAATTCAGTAAGGTGTATGAACATAAAATTCATGTTTTATAAGAAGTATGACTGAAATTGCTTGTGTGTAAAAGTATACACTTGACATTATAATTACATTAATTTTTAAAAATTAAATATGTTCAGTATAAAGAATAGCAATAACAACTGAGTAAACAACAACAAAGAGATGACTTAAGTAAGCTAGCTATCTACAGAAATGCAGTGTATAAAGAAGTTGGTCATTAAGCAGGTTATGGTTTTCACACAGAGATTGGGTTGACAGGTTCATATGTATGAAGGCTCACTCATCAATAGTTTGCAGTGTCATTTGCTTTAACTAGCTACTTAACTAGCTACTATGCATTATATCGAGACCTCACCTGGGTTTTGACTTCAAATGAGTAACATGCCTGTTTTTATTTTTAGTTTTACATGACTCGCAAGCAGTACAGTCATACTAGCTATCATAACCCAACACTGAACAATAAGAATGTTCAAATCTTATCGGTTTTAAGTATATTTGGAAATATCCAGATAATGACAGAAAATCACACCTGCACCTTTGAGCAAGATGTATGTAATTCAGCAAAATATCCAGCTGTATGAAATTATATAGAAGTTGTATGTAAATTATATTATATGTAAGGCCTGGACAAGGGCATCAGCTAGACAAGCAGTGTAAAAGTTCTGTTACGTATGTCATCTAATTTCAAAAGGAATAATGATGTAACACACATTTTGCTTCCCTTAAGGTCACCCAATTACTTTACATAAATACACACATTTTGGTTCCATTTTCTCCATTCACAGTGATGAACTTTGCAAGTCTAAGACAAATTACCTGTTGATTTAAGAAGAAAAAGCATCAGCATGATGATGCCTTGCTAAGAAAAGCCTTGTGTCATCCATTACAACTCTAATCTTGTACACATGCCTCTGTCATTCTTTCCACCCCCCACCTGAATGTGAAAAGCAAACTTAAAGATTTCAGTCTTATACTGGATTCTTTTCTGTGTGAATGAGGTCAAACACATCAGAATTAAGTTGGTGGTTGATCTCATGATCTGCAAGCTAATGCTACCACAAAGCCTTTGAGTAAGGGCTAGAAGGAGCAACTATGATGTATTCTGTTCAAACATCTGAACTTCTCAGACTTCCTGCTTTGTGAGATTTGTATTTAGATTATTAATATTGGATTTCAGCAAATTATACACAACAAAAAACAAGGCCATTCTACTGAGTAACTTGCTGTGAGCACGCTTGTTTGGCCTAATAGTTGCAGTTTGGTGTATGTGTGCTCAGTATGCATGCTATATGTAGGCCTATGCGTAATTGAGTGTGAAAGTATATGGAAAGAATGCTTCCTCAGATATTAGCATATTTGTTTTAATGGAATGAAGTAGTGCTGTAGTGAAGTAGTGTGTGTGTGTGTGTGTGTATATATATATATACACTACTTTTTTCAGAAACGTTTACAAGTATACTTGTGTTGATGTTTATGTTACATTGGGATACAACAGTCAAACTTGGTCCATTACAGTATACAACAAAAATAAGTAAAATTGAGGATTAAATGAATTATTTCATTTGACTCTTTATAGTATTAGCCGTTTAACAAAGAAATATGGTTATGGACCTGTTAAATAAAGATTATTGATAGAGGTGAAAACAACATGAAATGGAACACCCTTCGTCCTGCTTTGTTTTGAGGGAGTATTGTGCTGACACATTCATGTGGGGCCCCATAAATGGACCTGAAATAACTTCATATATAAATAAAATTACAGCAGTGCTTTAGTCCAAAATTAAAACACTGCAAGTTGTAATTATACAATTGTTCATTATTACACTAATTGTCTCAAATGTAATTACATCTGTCCAGAAACAATAGTAATAAGGTCAACATCAATGCTGTAACAACTTTTTAAATTCAAAACCAAGCCTGGGTGTAATTATACATATAGGCTGGTATACAGCAATTAATCACGTTTATTACAAAAACATTCAGTTTTAGTTTTCCTCAAGAGGCAGGTGTGCAATGGAATAAACAGGACTGTCTCCCTCTTTTGAACTCTGGTCAAGCGTTACAATGGTTCAAATGGTACCCTGATCGACATCGAAGTTCCACATACATCCATGACTGTAGTATTAGATTTGTATCGTTGATGGTTATAGCTTTAAGCAATGTGGCACCATTAGTTAATTTCAGCGGGGACTAGAGTAGGCGCCATTTATGTGCGCACGAATCTGTATTTCAAAGATCCACACAATGATCCACTTTCCAGGTTTTCTCTGTGACCGTGACGAACAAACTGAATTGATAGACTTCCATATGAACCAATCAATGTACGCAAAGCGTCAAATCTGCGTAAATTCCAGTTTTTCGTCCAATGACAGAAGTTATCTACAAAGTATCTCAAAGACGGTTTGTAGAACATCTTTTGTCACCATTAATATGAAATGTCTCTTGCTTAGCCATGTTGGTAGGGTAGTGTAGTTGCGTCGTCCCCTTTCTTTATATTTATGGTTTGCGCCAGAATATTTCATGTTAATATCAAATTGGTCACGTAGTCTATATTCAATATGCGAGACAATAACAGCTGAGTCGGAACTTGTTTTCAGACGTTACACAGTCGCGTAGGCCTTCGAGTCGCACTTCCATTTTTGTTGTGGCACTGCATCTACCGCTAGGGGGTTCGGAGGCTTATAGAAATATAGCTAGACGGCTGCAGCAAACTAAATCTAAGTGGTTAGTTAGCTAACGGTCATAAAAAAAATTTAATAATAAATATAGTTGGGACTACCACATCAAAAAAGTAGTTTCATATTCGCAGTTTTTCTCTTTTTGTTGGTCTTTGAGGCGCCCACATTCAGTTAGTATCTATCTATTAAACCAGTCGGCTAGCTACACACGAAGTTTACAACAATAAGGGGCATGCGCACACAGTTTTGCACTCGGGACTTTTCAATCTGATATGGTAGGGAGAGGGGAGGGGCGGTCCGTCTAAGTCGTTTCAGAGACAGCAAGCCTGGGAGATAAGCGCTTTCTGAATAATACCATGTTTTAGATCAGTAAACGATTAGATCAATGTTTTACAATATACATGAAATCAAATTAGCTGAGTAGACTGTGTTCCACATAGCATAGTATTTTACGCATACCGAGAAAACCAAAAACAGAGAGCAGGTTATCTTCAGCCCACATTTTACCGCGTCGCTGTGTATTTTGCCAACGGTGTGAGTAAACACGGCGAGATAGCCCGAAGTTTACGGAGTTCGGCGAGTCAAGTGCAAGGACGGAACAAATTCTCATTTCGGGTTTAATCGAATATGGCGTTGAAACCAAAACCCTGGTTACGCTGGTCCGTGCAAGTAATGTTAGGTAGCGAGCTGCTAAAAATACTTAAATCCTGTTTTAAACAAATTATATCTCGGTGGCTGGTTTGCCTGACATCTTTTAGAGTTCTTTTCGGATGTAGCTCGCTAAATCGGTCAAGCATAACTGTATGCTGGAGTGTGAGGATTTCCGAAATCGAACTAATAGCTGGTGTCATACCAAACAAAAGTATTTATTTTGATATGACGTATATAGAAAAGACAAGTGTATTTGTCAGAAAGCATCGGTTTGTGTACGGGGAGGCGGAGGAGGGGGGGGGGGATGGGGGGGTTAATCCGGCACAGCATTGCTGAGACCGTACAGCAGCTCGCTAGCTGGTAGCTACAGGATTGAGTCAGAGGTTAGCAGGGAGGCGTGGCCTCTTGGTTTAGACATACTAGCCATTGTTCCAGTCTAGCCAATCAGAGAGACGCGTTTCTGGAATAGTTGACCAACCACGTTATACCTACCGCCCCTATCTCCGCCCATAACTGTATATTAAAGGCTCTCGCCGCGTGAATTTGCCACAGGCACTGAATAATCGTGTCCGAAATATTACTGCAAGTGGATTGCTATTATTATATTTTTTCTGCCCTCCATAAGATATCAGACGTTAAGACAGAACATGGCAGACACAAAAGTAGATGCCGGTTCGGAGATCTCCACCAAGGTAAGGGGAGAAACTTTTGCTATACAGTAGGGATGTACAGTTTTCAGAATTCAGTACATTTTGTTGATTTATATAGGATTTAGAACTGAAACTACTAGTTATAGAAATTCGGTGAGGAGACCCGCGCAAAATCATTTTTCATTGTGATTTATATATTTGGGGATTCAATCTGGACTTAAAACTGGCGATCATTCTAATAACTTGTAATATATGTAAATGTAGATATAAAGAGCGGTTTGCGTTCGCTCTAAATAGGAATGTATTGCCGAGCTTATTGTTAGGAGTGTAACAGTCTGCGCGGGTTCTTTGTTTATAGCGTGTCGGTTCCTGTTTGAACACCAACAACGTAAACCGGAGCTGTTAACTGGCCATCAGCACCATATTACATTTTTTACTTGTTTGTGAAAGTTAATTTTCTGGGTGCACTGTGTTTTCTTCTTAGCCCACAAGTATTTTTTTTATTTAGAGGACACAGCAATTTGTCACAGCTACCATGTTCGTCTAAAAATGTTGCCTGAATTCGTGTCAGGAAATGATTATTTTTCCGTTTTATTCTTGTAAATCTTGAAATTATTCACATTTACAGTAATAGTTTAGCGAAGTTTACGGAGGAGGTTATGTCATATCTATAAATATTCTGATTGTATTAAATTAAACTGCAGTGAAATAAAAATAAATCAAGTTATGGGTTTGAATGGCAGGCCATTTATAATGCAGAATTTATGATACAGTCGGCTATATAGCCGGGCTAGTTACTTTTGGAGATTAAAACTTCGTAAAGATAACCGGCTTCATGTGGGCTGATGAATACGCTAGCGTTTCAATTGCGGAGTTCCGAGATTGCCACAACGGTTGAAGTGCTTTACTCAGTTTATATTAGCATTATTAAATATTTATATTAATCCGATGTCTGCTTTTATACGACACATTTAGGATATATAATGCGCTGAATGGATCAAGTAGGCAATTCTGCTCTTAACCTCTACCGTATAGGTTTTGTATTCCGTGGCTTCACAGACGGTACCTGCCTGTAGCTAGCTTGATAGAATGAAGCGCGACTCCAGGCGTTTGGGGCTGGCTAGGTTTGGGTGAGCTTTTCCAGCTGCCCAGTTCCGCTGTTGACTCACTTTTCCCTCCCCTTTCCAAATGACATCCAAAGGGCGCACAAAGGATGCCTAAGCAGTTGATGACGGTCTTTTCACTCAAAGTGGTAATTGGAATTCGGCTCTGGGCGAAATTGCGGCATACTGCAATGGTTCATGCCGCACTTTTGTTTAGGGTTTCGGTAGTTAGACTAAGCTAGCAAGCGACTTGTAGGTGAGAACCGCCAGTCTACAAGGTTTCGTCGTTGGAGCTGATTTCCAGTAGTCTACAAAATGCGACTAAACTGGCAGTTTCGCTCAATTTCAAGTAAATAGAGTTGGATCGTCGGTGTCCTTATGCCTCCTCGGTGCCTTGTACCTCCGTAGCCTACTTTTTCCGAGGGGGTGGACTCTTTATCGGAGACACGAATGATAGCGTAACCCTACTCACTTCTCATTTATCAGGTTCTTGCTGCTCCAAAAGCGTGGTTTAACGGACGATGTGACTATGATCACGTTTACGTGATTTTTTTATTCATAAATTCAGATTACGAGTAGATAATTATTACTGAGTTGTTCCAATTGAATGGATGCGGAGAACGTTCGTTTCCTGAGCTTGAGCGAGTCTGTGCACCCCTGGTGTAGGTAGCCGGTTATACCAATGTTGTAGCCTATTTATAGAATGTCGCTACCCGGCACTACAAATGTAGCTAATGGTGTTGGTGTAACTTAAGGAGGCGGTGCTGGCGTGATGTTGCCGATAAACGGCTTAACGGCTAAAGATTACATAAACTAATAGAAACGATTCGCTTCGTTAATAAACATATTCGGCATATACGAATGAAAGGTATAAGGTCTGGATAGAAATTTTACATAAAGAATTGCGTATGCATCATCGCTCGCCTACCCGATTAAAGGACACCGTATTTAACCAAGGAAGGTGTATCCAACGGGGTTGGGTGCGACCTAAATAGCTAGATGGGATTTGGTGAACGTGCCTGATCCTTTGGACCTCATGGTGTCTGAAAAGCTTTTGCTTTCAATATAGTGTGCAAGCTGTAATGCCCGTTTTAGAGGGAAATGTGTCTGTCCCAATGTCGCTATTGTCCCCTTTCACTGTAGCAAAATTAGCCAGCCTCTTTCTCGTTGTCTGCATCAGTAGGCAGTCATTTGGTATGTTTAAATAATCGGGCAATGCACGCTGGGAGTTGCAGTGTTTTCCCCGGGCGTGTCTACTAGAATGCATATGACACCCGCGCCATGATTGGACTACAGTACCCAGAGCGTCTCCTCAACATCAAAGTATCAGATTACAACACGTTGAGCTCCATTAAAGTAGGCGGGAATTAGGATGGAACGGTAGCCAATGGGATGCTCATGACGGCGGTGTCGCATTTCAAATGCAAAATGAAAGCATGCTTTTTTGGTGACGGGGGCGTTGACACATCCATGGAAGTACTACTGATTAATCCTCACATAAGTCGCAGTTAATATAATTGAAGGTGCACTGCCGTTTACAAGCAAATTTAACAGTTTTGACCTTAAATCAGAACCAGTAATCATGGTTTAATCTACTTGATTATAACACAAGGTCTTACATTTATGGTGTATGTGAAACCCTTATTGCACTTCAGTAATTAGTCTTTTGTACCCCTTTAGGATCTGAAGGAGAAGAAACTTGTGGAAGAGACAGAGAATGGAAAGGATGCACCAGCTAATGGGAAGGCAGTAAGTACCTATCCAGGTTTTATTTCTGTCTAAAAGATGACTGAAAGATATTTAAGACATTCATTTAATTTTATTCACACTTTCCATTCTGACACCTTCATAGGTTTTGCATAATGTTTGTGGTTGAAGGGCTATAATAAGGATGCAGAAATATCCGCTAAGCACTAAGATCAGAACGCATGGAGGACACTGCAGGGTCAGCAGAGTGTGTTTGCCCCAGCCTGTGGTAATGGTTCCTGTTACCCCCAGGAGAATGAGGAGAACGGAGAGCCAGAAGTAGATGATGATGAAGATGATGACGAAGTGGGAGAAGAGGAGGATGAGGAAGATGATGGAGAAGGTTGGTGGAGGACCCACGTCTTAACTAATTCAACACTTGCTTATCTAGCTGTTCCTCTGACGCTAAAATGTGTCATTTTACCGCATTGTGCCACTCGATGGCTAATTTAATACACATGCTATGCTCTCTAGTAGCTCCATCCATGTTTTGAATGGAGCAGTGCAAAGAAACTGTCTGTGTAGCCCTCAGACTAATTAAAATTTTCTTCACACTTGTAGGTGATGATGATGAAGATGATGATGAAGTTGAGGGGGGCACAAAAAGGGCCGCTGAGGATGACGATGAAGACGACGAGGTATGGCCATGACTTTACCTTTTGGGAGGGAAGTGTGCACGTCAAGAAAGATGCTTGCAGTGGACTTGAAGTACCTTTTCTCATCCTTTCGGTTTTTTTTTATCTCCATAGGATGATGTTGAAACTAAGAAGCAGAAAACCGACGATGATGATTAAGAGGCCGTCCCTCGTCCTGCTGAAACCCCCTCTAACCCTCCCCCTGCTCAGCTCGTCCTTGAGGAGAGGAGGGACGCGTGGTCATCATTCAGTAGAGTTCAACGTCCGTGTACACACACCCAACTGCAAATTTTTTAAAGAACGCAAACAAGACTTCAAGGCTCTACCTTCTCAATGAAATACTTTAAAAGGAGAATTTGTTTGTATTTTTATTTACATTTTATATTTTTGTACATATTGTTAGGAGGTCAGCCATTTTTGACAGTGATCTCTGGTGACCAAACGGTGCTTTGAAGTTGATGCTTCTCTATAAAATAGATTTTACTTGTTTGACCATGTCACATTATCTCAACAGAAAACATGTATAAAATCAAAATCCGTTGAATTCAGAGCATTCCAGTAAATTTGTGTATGTACTTTAGTTGTACCATAAGTAGTTGGTTTGTATGGGATGGCAAGGCCAAAGAAAAGGAGGTTTTTTTCTTTTTCTTCTCTTTTTTTGTCTACAAAATTGTTTATTGTGGCCTGTTTGTATGTGTGAAGTTTGTTGTCCAAACAATAAACCGGAATTTTATTTTGTGAGTTCCATTTTTTTCTTGTTCATACATGTTACATTGTTGACATGTCATGAAATTTTAAATGGAAGAAGAACTGATCCATGGCAAGTCACGCAACATCAATATTCCTTCTACTCTTAGTGAACATTACTGGATTGGTGGTTGAAATTTATGATAAATGTTACCAAATTACAGTGACGTCTTTAAACCATAAAAACAAAACAAATTTTATTCCCTCCCACAAAAAACATGCCAGTAGGTCAAAACACTACATGCTGCTTCAAATTCAATATCAATATTAACCCAGAGAACAGCTTACTGTGGTTTGTAATATATTTTCACTGCAATATTACACCGTCCAGTTTAATTAGGTCAAAGGTAGCTGGGGAACATGAAGTTCTGCTTTGTGGGATACTGGCATGCAGTGCAAAGAGCTTTTTTTTATTATTTTGAGACTAGACTGATGATGCCACCACTGGATCATTCAGCTTAATTGACATTAATCCTAAAAGCTTTTTCCTTGAATATGACTGACATGCACATCCTGCCGCTGAATGGCCAGATATCGGCCAGATAATTTGTTTATCACGCTCTGCAGGGCTGTAATGTTCTGGTTCCATAGTCTCGTTTTAAGGAGGAGTTGAATGACTTTCATTAGCCTGGCTCCAACCCAATTCATTACTCACCCCTGTATCCCCTTTCAACAAAATATGAGTTATACCTATGTTCTTGCATCCCCAGGTCTGAGTGCTGAACATTCTTATAACTTTGGCTGTTACAGCACCACCTTAAGGCTTTCCCTGATCACACCACAAGGCTTTGACAGGGTTGAAAATTTAGCTTTGATCATGTGGTATCACTGGAGAGCACTGTAATTGTGATCTGTGATTATGGTTTTCTCTTATGTTGCTGTAAGACATATTCATCGGCAAACACGGGAAGGTCTACTTCACTTTTAATTTTTTCTGGAGTGTTATTGCAGGATTTGTAAATATCAGCAGTCATTCATGTCAAGCAGGAAGATCCTAGCCTTTTTCAGCATCCATACACAATGCTTGCTTACATTGTAAACAAACATAAAAATATACCCCATTGTGGATATATATCAGTAACTTGAGTAACAAAAACTTTTAATGGAGCATCCTCTTAGTGTAAAGTTGTTTTAAGCCTGTCACCTTTGATCTTTCTTGTCTGATGGCATTTCTCACTCTCAAAAAAAACAAAAACAATTACATGTAGTAAAAGTGCCCTCTTACGTAAGAACATCAAAGTTAACTCAACCGGTTCTGAGAAATGCCACTAAGATAATGGCCGGATCTTAAATTCAACACAAGTATGGAAGTCTCACTTATTAAATACAAACAGGACATCTGTACATTTGAGGGAAAAAACAGCCTCCATAAAACACTTTTTGCTGTAGTTTTCTTAAATAGGAATGTTCAGTCACACTATAGAATCTGATTTATTTTGAATGTGTGTTTTCTCAAATGTGGTTGATAAATGACACTGTCTTTGAGAGAGGGGGCTAGAGAGTCATGCTCAGACATGTTTTCAGGTATGTTTTGCTGTTCTGCTTTCTGGTGGTAGCCACATATCTAGGTTTAAAAAAAATCAACATTTTTTCATACAGCAAAACATGATATTTTCGTGAGATTAATGTGAAACGGCCAATGTTATTGAATACATGAGTGTGCTTGTGTTCCAGTTTCTGGAGCTGTTTTCCACCACAACTGGGACCCAGGACTTCCTGTCTGTTGCAGAATTCTCGCTCTCCTTTCCAAATGAGAATGTTGGTGGTCCTCTGCATCTTTCAGGACTGCACCAGGTGAAAAAGAACAGAGGAGGTTCCGCCACTGCTGCCCAATTGTTACAGTCGCACTGTCTATCCAAAACAAAGATAGATCTCTTGCAACATCAAAGCCAAACCACTATCCAGCATGCAGTGCTGTCGTCCTCCCGTTGCTGAGTTTGGCGGCCTGTTTTGGAAGATGGTTTGGCATAAAATGTATCATGTGTTTTTACCGCAGTTTTTTTTTTTATTTGGAACCACCACATGTCTTTGATCTAAGTGTATACCCTCTCTAACCTCTTCTCCTCTCTTGAAGAGAGCAAGTCAGACAAAAAGTTGACTAGTTTTTTATTGACCTTATTGTTAAGAATTGCGCTGAGTTCAGTTGCATCTGTTCTCTGTGTGGTTGAAGGATGACAGGAAGTTGATGTTATGTAAAGCCTCTGTTTTTAAAGACTTAAACTACATAAAATAACCTCAGTGCTAAGCTACAGTAAGCACATAAGCTACAACAACACCTGTTTTGTGTATAAACAGCCTACATATACAACTAAAAAGAAGCAACATTTAACGATGAACAGGCTCCTCTATGCAAACAATACTAGTGTTGGCCCTGTGAATATTTGTGCTGAGGCTGAGAGGAAGTAATACAAAGATAATTTATGAACAGGCTAACTTCCTGCCTCCAGGGCACCATGGTGGCACTACTATGAAAGGATCCAAACTAGTATGCAGGAACTTCTCTCTTCCCTCAGTTCCACCAGCACACAAAAAGAGAGTTACGGGGCTGTCCTTGTAAGCCAATGGTTGCATCCTTGGATAGACCATTTCTCTTGCAACCTCGCTTGTTTCTAATACCCAGTAGGATAAATGGATAATATGTCAGATGTAAGATAAGTAAGTGATACAGGTGTCATGTATGCAAATCAGGAAAAATAAATATCCAGTTCTGTTTCCCTACTTTCCTATTCCATAACTGAAAGCCAGTTCAATCTGTGTGTTTACACTCTCATGTCTAATTCTACATCTACTGGACATGTGTAACTCCTGGTTTAGTCCAGCTTATACTGGGCAGACACGCCCTGAGCTATGGGACAAATTGGATTTTCATTAGCGGAAACGGGATTGGCTCGGCCCATAATCGTTCCGCATAGGCCCCGCGCTGACACGGCCAGCGGAGGAGGGCGTTTTGTTTCCCGAAGGTCCGAGAGTTGTAATTGTAAAGTGCTTCCTTAATCCTGATTTGCGGCCGCAGATGGCTCTGTGAGAAGCGAGCGGCGAATGATCGCTCTCATTAAGAGGCGCGACTGAACTATGCTCTGTCCCGCCATGAACTCAGCGTGGCGTTGATTATGCAGACAGCTGAGGGCATGTCGCTGCAGCGCTAACGGGTTCTGCTTTACCCCAGCTGACATTGAGAGTCGCACACAGCGCGAGCGCTGAATCGCCGGAACGCGGCTCTGCAAAACATTCAATATTGCAGCTGTATTCCAGACCGTTTCACTGCCTGCGCCGTTGTGGAAGGGCCACAATTGATTTTTCATGCAGAGCTGCACAATTGAAGCAGTAGAATTGTTGTGAGGAAATCGATAAGAAAGATTCTGGCTGAGTGTGATAGGTCATTCATGTGTGTTAGAAGGCTGTGATTTTTTTGTTACCCTGATATACCAGTGCATTGTGTCAGTGTTAAGTTAATGGCTCAGATGAAGATAGGGGCTAACCACAGGGTATTTAAGTAGCTGGAGTTATTGACTGCGTTCCCACTGAAAGAGGGACTCTGCTGTAAAATCTGAAAGGATTTCAGCTGGACGCCATGCGTGCTCTTGTAAACCTCTAAATTAATCTCCACTCAGTTCAGTTTCTGCAAACACAAACTGGCAAGTTTTTCTTTTAACTGCATCATGGACGCATTGGCCAAAGGCTGCCTGTTTGCACTTTGCAAATACCTGCGCTGCTGCTTTAAGAATCTGAAAGGTGTGTCTTCTCAGCTGAGCCTCAAATCTGACTTAACAAGTTCGATTTGGAAGTTCTCGCTCATGGGATTTTCTCCGCTGCTGTTAGAAAGTGAAAATTTTGTCACAGATCCTTTTTTTTTTTCTCTTCTCACCTCAAAGATGGCAACGCTTCTCCAAGCTGTCACCGGGCCCCTGTGAAAGCAGCTGTCTCTGCCTCTTTCATTTCTCCAGCTGGTGTCTCAGATAGCGCGGGGACCGCGCTGACGGCCGTGCACTGTTCCACACAATGCTCAGGAGCCTCTCGCCGCTGTTGGAGCTTTGGGCATCGCGGGCGGGGCTGGGGTGGGGGACGTAACCAGAGGGGTCCGGTCTGAGGGTATCACCCTGAGTTGGGCATCCTTTGTGTTATGGCAGGATAATTAATGAGCGTTCTGAATGTGTGCGTGTAGGACGAGGGACGAGGCACAGCACATGAAGGGGATGTTCCGTCTAATAGCGACACCCGGGTCAAGATGGAACACTTGAGGAAAATTCATTTTAAATTACCCCAGGTTGATTCCATAAGAAAATTAAACTCAAGGCAAGCACATGGTTGAATGTACCAAGCAGTTATGAATTACTCTTGCAAAGGCCATGTAGTTGGCGTTTCCTTCTCACTTTCCCTGAGGCATCTCTTTCAATATAATATTGTAATTCATTTGAAGCTCCAATTAGATGTATGTGTCAAGGGACAACCGTGAGGTGCATCACTTAAAATTTTACAGAGAAGAACCCTAGAAGTGTTGACCTTAAAAGCAGGGAATCACAGTGGAAGCATATTGAATAACATCCAGTCAAGAATTAACTGCAGTTGAAACTTGTAGTGTTCCTTACAATGGCATTGTGGAGTATGGGAAATTAATGCCATTCTTCAGATTTTGCATATCAGTAAGTCTGCACCAGCACTGGCATACATTTATAGATGCTAAGGAGGTCTTTGCTAGGGATGCATGCTTTGGATGACACTGAATGTATCCCCAGATCAGTGGCATTTGCCCTTGATGTAGACTGAATGAGATATTGACCAATAGAGGTTGGCACCAGACTAGGTCTTGTATTCCTGCAACACAACGCTACCATATAATGTTGTGGCATATTAAGTCAAAGGGAAGCGTGTCCTTCTGTTTGAAATCTATTAGAAGTCTTTTCTCCATTGCTCTTATTTTCAAAGTAATAATTAAAACAAGCCTTGTTTGAACAGCTATTGTTGGAATGATCGTTTTGTCTCTGTACTGGAGGGCCACATGGGATGGGTAGAAAGTACCAGTTTAACCTGCTCCCTCTCCCCTCTTTTAATCCACTCTCCTCTCCCTGCTTTGGCACACTCCCGCCTGTCATGCTATGACCCCGCCCTGCTTGCCTCAGTACCTCCCACTGCGCTGCCAGTGACCGGGCCCCTGAGCCTGTGATGTGGGCCAAATTCAGTGTCGTCCAAATTCAGGAAGCTCCCCCAGAGTATCTGTTAGAATGTGCTGGTGCCTTGCGCAGGTTAGCTGTAGCGTGTTAGCTTGCGCCCCCAGAGAGCGCTTCCACACTGTCTGTGGGGCCAATGGAGAGACTGGGCTGGACTTCTCACCCAGCCACCACTGCCATTACGCACCACGAGCGCTCAGCAAGGAAGCGAGGTGAGACGGCAAACAACCGGGGAGAAAATGACAGGAACGACCCCCACGCGCTCTGATTGCGTGCTCGGCGCTGGGGGGGGGGGGGGGGGGGGGGGGGCTGGGCACAGTAGTAATTGCACAGCAGCCACAGGCCCGATGACAGTGCCAGGTATTATCCAGCTGGTGTAGCCGAAAGAGCAGACCACAGTGCTTCCCCGCAGACTAGCTGAGCTGACCTCTCGACTTTTCCCTGTCCTCTGCCTGGTCCAGCCTTCCACGTGTATCTATGTCTGTAACAACCACAAGCGGACGTCTCTGTTTCGAGCCAGATCTTTGTCCACGCTGAATGTTTACCTGTCTTAGTTGGCCATCGACAAGTTTCCGAAAGACAGACGAGCTCAACGCAAAAACTGGACGTTGGGAGAGTTTCCTTTGCAAAGCCCAACATTCCTGTGTTCCTCCACAGGCCATCTCTTTTTTTCACCCTGAGTAAAGTTCATCTCTTCTGGCTCTGTTTTGCCCATTATTGGTTCCATCATTTTCTCAGTCCGTAATCCATGCCTATGGTTTATATCCAGGAAAAGATACCTAAATCTCTAGGAACAGACTAACGGTGCTCCACGCAGGTATTACTGTGCAGTTTTGTAGCCCGCAAAACCAAGAAGGCACCAGCCATGAAAACAAAATGTTATGTAGAAAAAGAAATAAAAAACATACAAACACGGCTTTCCTCTTACCTGGGTTCAGATGTATAAAACGGTGATATAGGACCAGCAATTCCTTTGCTAAGAGATGTTGATCTCTCTTTACCTATCTGTCTGAAGCCCTACCTCCTCTGCTTTACTGTCTGTCTGCTGGCAGTACAGCAGAATGCAGAGCTGCTGTATGTGGTCCCCAGTTTTTATGCCCTGCCAGCTTCAACAAACCTCCCAGGGTTGGGGAATGTGGCCAAGCTTGTTTTCTTAACCTCTTACCCCACCTAGTGGCAGAGACGGGTAGTATTGCATCTGCATCAGAATTGGACATTTTCAATTGTAGTATTGTAGATTCACCAATTGGTATCCTAACATAAACAGACAGTTTTAAGGAATTTCTTCATCTCTTAGATCTGTGGAAATACCCCATATGCGCTCATTAATCTGCTTCTACATCTTTATTGTTTCAGTAGTCCAATAGGTCACCGACTATCCCTTTTGTTTGAGTTAGATGTACATGTGATACTGTACCGAACAGCTGCCTTCGAGTCAGTCCTAATGCCTACAGTCATGATACAGTTCATGAGAAGAACAATCGCTCAGTGTGTCCGCAATGCATGGCATGGACATAATGACAGGCCTGTCTGCACATGCAGGGGCCGGGAAGGGAAAGAGGAGGGATGTTAATTGTAGTTCTTGTGGCTGAAATCAGCAGCCCTTGAGGGCATGTATTTTCACAAATCCCTTCCCTGGTTTCTGGGATATTTTTGCCTGTACTGGGTCACAAAACTGTTTAACATCATATGACAAGTTTGTGTGTCTTCATTCCTTTACAACAATCAAGCACCAACTGTGTCCACTTTCAACAAAACAGAACACTATGTAAAACAGAACACTGTTATAAGACTTGCTGTCTTCAGATGCACATTGTAGGACTGACTCATCGAATAGCCAGAGCAATCCTTTTTTTCCCTCGCTAAAGTTATCTTGCTCCCGCTCTCGTCCCTCCACAAAGGCTGGTTATTTTGCGATCATTATTGTCATTGCCTACTTAACTCTGATACAATGTCCTTTGTGTAGCAGACTTCCTGCAGCTACATCCTGAAACACTACACTCGCAGGTGGCGATTCACCTATTGTATACAGACACAGGCCTCCCCATAACCCCCCCCCCCCATCCCCGCCCCCCAATCCCCTCTGGGGTTAACAGGATTCACCAATGAGTCCTGTGGGAGGGGCAGGTGCCGCTACAACACAGAGGCCCCCCAGCAGCATACCACAGACCCCTCAATGACAGCCCACTGCCTCCTAAAAGACAATGCTGCTTCCCCCCGGCGACGGCCGCCTTGCCTAGCAACGCCGCACGCAGCCCAGGAGGCATCAGGGACTTTGTCTGCTGGATGTGTAGTCTGCTGTGCTCTCCAGCCAAGCGGTATGACAAGCACCACTGATTGCCGATAAGTAAATGACTGCATGTTCAAGGCAGCATTTGTCTACATCATCAAAAATAGTGATAGTAGGTTGGTCGTAGTGGTACTAGTAGTAGTAGTAGATTTTTTGCTAATAAACACAATGTGTAAGATGCAAATTAGTAAACTAGTGTGCCTTTCTGTGTTTCACAACAGCAACAAAAAAGCATGATTTCTATATACAGTGCTTCAGTGTATTTCAGCTTGCAGGCTCTTGTGCAACATGTATGTAAGGTATGAGACATCTGTCCCTCATAAAACATTAATCCAGCTACGTGTCTGTATGCACAGCGCATATAAAACAACAATCGTGACATAAATTAACAACATCCATACCATGAAGTGGTTCCAGCACTTCACTGTGCGTATGTGTGTGCGTGCGTGCGTGTGTGTGTGTATATGAGTGTGAACTTGTGTGTGTTTTGAATGGGCTCCAACAGCAGTCAAAGCAGTTTGCCGTTGTCTAGTGTTTGCAGATGCACAATGTAGCAGGGGGTGGTTTGTGAATGTGTGACTGT
The DNA here is from genome assembly GCF_013368585.1 of Megalops cyprinoides. Classification (NCBI taxonomy): domain Eukaryota; kingdom Metazoa; phylum Chordata; class Actinopteri; order Elopiformes; family Megalopidae; genus Megalops; species Megalops cyprinoides. The sequence continues at coordinate 16,703,165 of NC_050602.1, read as the reverse complement.
GCTCTATGTAGATGCCTGCAACGCCGGGACTGCCCAGCGATCCAAAATGGTCTGAGGCTATTGCTAATCAAGCCCGCTGCTTCCGCTGCCTCCTGGATTACACGCCGCACTGTGACATCACCGAGGAGCGCATCACTGCTGCAGCAATCCATTCTGGTATTAATCGTTATGCAATTCTGGGCGTGACCTTTCCAGACATTACACAACCGGCCCTGCTCTCCGGGCTGAGGTCCTTGTCACCCTTTCATTTAACCGCTTGCCAGCTCCAAAACCCATGCCTCCCTCTCACAATCAGGCACAGAGAGCACTGGTACGTCTTTGTTCAGGCAGTTTTTGGTGGATTGTGCGTGATCTCACTCCACCTATTCAGGGAGGTTTATCCTTAATGGGCACCTACAGGACACTCCGCTAAAGCGTTTGGCTGGATTACTGTGCTTAAAGCAGCATGTATGCACTTTTTAGCATGCGGTGCTCATGTCTTCATGACTTGTCCTTGATTTTTTATTTAGTCCACAGTCCTCAGGTCAGCAGCTAGGGCACTGGCATAGTGCATGCAATTATCAAAATTAATATCTGCATGTAGTAAATAATGTATATCTTACTAATAGAGGCATTAGTATTAGATAATTATATAGGAGGAGGAAGAGCATATGTTTGATGGACTATTTAGTCAGTTGTGGTTGTGATTATAGGAACCTGATCGATATGTGGTGATATTTAGCATCCTGCGATCACTACACTCTTCTTTCTTTGTTTTTAGATTGCAAGAAAATGGGAACACCATAGTATATCTGCTGATGTGCTACACACACCGTCTAATGCCTTGATTAGATTTGGCTGACTTAAGAAAAACAGACCTGACGTTCAGTTCTGGTGAGGAGGGCAGGTTGCAGGATTTGAAGCTCTGGTGGTGCAAGGTGACTGCGAGCCTTTGCCTGTGTCTGAAGCTGTTGCCTTGATAACCTTCAGGGATGAGATAGCAGAAGCTCAAAGAGGTTTTGGACTCAGGCATTTACTTCCAAGTCAGGTAGAGGAATCAGCGACTGAATCTCTGATTCCCTGACTGGTATTCTGCGTGCATACAGTCGTACATATATATAAACATACACACACATAAGCACACACACACACACACGTACCTGTGATCCTCCTGCTGTGAAATGCCCTCTATGCAAGGATAATAAGAAGGTATTACTCTCAGAGCAGTGGGGAATGTAACAACCAGCTTTACTGGCATTTATATTCCCCCCTTCCACAATCTTTAATGAGATCTAATTCTGTGGGGAGGCTCTGGCGCAAAACTTCCTGCCTGGGTTAAGCACCAGCCATTCAGATCGGCTGCATGGCTCATTTCTCTTGGCATACTGTGCGCACATGAAATTAGGTGTCTTATTCTATCCAGACTGTATTTGATATGTAACATTAAGAATGAGACATTAACTAAGCATTTCAGGAATAATCCTATTGACTATGAACACCTCTGCTGCGAATAAGAAAGTGAAATGAGGCTAGTATCTGGTGATGAAGTGATGACCAGCCTATGCACAGCTTAGCATGCTTCAGTGCATACAGTGCTGTTTTTCCTTATAGGCCCATCCCACTCTGCAGTAATTGTCAGCTAATGTAGCTGCTGAGATGTCTGCTGGCTTTCATCTGATTGCCGACTGCGATTGCATCACACATCTGATTAGCAGATGCCCTTCTCCAGGGTGGCTTATCCTACATCTTGTATTTTCCTTCAACAGATTTTACACATTCATTTACTGAATGCACTTTGATGTGACGTCTCTTTCCATTGTCAAGGGTACACAGCAGAGTGCATTAATTTCCTTAAGGTCTTCCTTTGTCCCTTTTCTTCTGCTCACCCGACTGCAAAGAAATTTGAGTTCTATAAGCAGAGATTCAGAGAAGCAGAGACTTATAGCTATGGGGGAACCCTCCCTCTCCATGCGATGGGTCTTCAAAACGGCCTTGAGGAATTTGGTAGGCGCATGTGGAAGAGTGAGGTAATGCGGCTCTGACTCGAAGCATGTTGACACAGAGGCTGTGAGGTGAAGGTGAGTGTGTCTGTTTGTTACACTGGGGGTTTCTTTACGGTCACTCTCAATGGGTAAAAAAAACCCAGAGAACAAAACCAGGGTTTCATTATGGTCACTCTCAATGGGAAAAAATCATGATAAATCCAACAAAACTGGGGTTTCACAAGAAACCATGTGCCAAAATAAGCTTGACTCAGTTGTGAGTTTTATAGGGTACAGTTGCAAGGAAATGGAAGTGTTACAAAACCCAAGGCCACACTAAGGTGTCACATCACATCCATGATATCATTGGTTCCTACATGGTATCAAATGTTACTTCATATTATCTATGGTTATTTCAATATTTCATTTTGAGAGTATGTCATGACATTCATAACCATCAAATGAGCTAAGTAGCTGGTATCATAATATAATTTCAAGCATTCACTATTGTGCCTGCTTGTGAAATCTCACAGTAATAGTTTAATCAAAGGGCAAATCCAGTACCAGTCAGAACCCAAAGTCCATATGGATCATCTTTCATCACCACATACGGATATTTCTGAACACATATGAATGATGTCATGTAGCTTTTATGTGTTACCGATGGCACTTGAAGTGCCTTTCCCGTAAAGTGTAACCCAGGTGCTCATATGGACAGCGATAGGAGTGAAATAGACTAACATCAAGCAATTTTATCTCATGCAAAACTTCAGATTTGCATCGGCAGAATGGTTTCCTTTCTGTGGGTGACAGTAGGATAACAGGAGCAGGAGGTGCTGTGGACGCTGTTTGGGCGGGGTCTGGCAGAGGTGATCAGGGTCTGATCATCAGCATGTACCAGATACAGACAGACTGGGCACTGCTCCCCTCAGGGGCTGGACTGGGCCACACTAAGCCACAAAGCCAGGCCAGGAGGAAATGCTTTGAATGTTGCAAGACCACTCGTAAAGCCAGGATTTGGCAATGCCACCCTGCACAGTGCTCTCCGACGCTGCAAAACGGATTTATGAATCTATATGAGTGTTCTTTCCCAAATAAAAGACATGTTAAACGGTCTGCTGCAATGAAAAGGCATTTTGACTGTTATCATGGATTATTGTTAGTGGGAAAAGTCAAACTTCACAAAGCATTACATCATATGAGCTCACAGTCGGGGTCAGACAAATGTACGTACTTTGCAGGAGTTACACAGACTTGGTGTAAAATCTGGAGCTCACATGCATGCATACACAGACAGACACAGACACAAACGCGCGCACGCACATAAATGCACACACCCACAAACAGATATACACACAGACGCACACACAGATACACACAGACGCACATGCACACGCACGCACATACACACAAACACGTGCATTCACAGCCACACATGCACACATACACACACGCACAACTCTGTACGCACGCACACACACGCTTCTTTACTTCTCTGTTTGTGGTTGCCAGTTGGTTTCTGCCTTAGTTTATGAGATATCCCCTCCCAAGTGAATGGAAAACACATTTAAAGGCATAAACCAGTGGTGCCCCAACAGATCCACTGTGCAAGACTTTCTGGAAGACCAAACCGGCTTTCAAGCCGAATGGATGTCATTAAATCAAGGGGCCTAATTTCACAGTCTGATGCCAGTGCCTTGTAGTTTTTTTACTCTTAAGTACACACTTTGGTGTAGACTTGCAGGCATCGGTCTTCTGACTACCACTCATAAACTCCAGTTTAATCTCTTACAGACTGCAGTCTATGCATAAGAATGTGTTCTGTACAAGAACCATGCATCTTTCACATACACAATCACAGCACAATAAGGACTCAGTTTACAGGGTGGTTGAATTCTTGAAGCTCACAATAAAAAAAAAATGTCCATAAAGATAACAAGGTTCTAAGGCTAATAGACATTTAAGTTTCAGGTGCACAAGGAGGTCTCCAAATTTTATCCGATTAGGTAATCCAAAATTAAAAATAAATAAATACGTGTCTATTTGACTGTGAGGCTCAGAATAACAGGGTGGCATTTCTGACATTATACTTCCTCATTTTTAAATTAAGATGCATGATACTCATTTTAGAGGCATCTCATTGCGGTTCTGAAAATACAGCATGTACCAGCCGTTCATTCAGATAGCCACTTCCTGTCAGCGCTTGCACGCTCAGTGGAGTGATGTTAGCGGTGCTGTGATAAACCGCACAGAAAATGTGGTCTCGTCTCATCTCAGGTCGTTAGAAGTGCTTTTCATAACTGCATTTGCTGATACAGAGGTGGAGAGCAGGCACAAAGCAATAACCTCCCAGTGTCAGTCAGCGCCACTCTGGTGACAATGCTTGCATTGTCTGGCCTCTCACACCTGCACTGAGGGAAAGTGTGGAGGCCATGAGCACCCCTGTCGTTGTATCAGTTAATATGTGACACAGCACTGCCCCTCACACAGACCACCATCACCAACTTCCACATCACTTCCAGTTAAGAATAAAGAGTATTGTGATTGTTAAGACTGCATCTTAGCAGTCTGGGGCAGCATTGTAGCATAGGGCTAAGGAGCAGGGCTTGTAACCAAAAGGTTGCCGGTTCAGTTATTCCCTGGATCACTGCTGCTGTACGTTTGGGCAAGGTACTTAACCCACAATTGCCTCAGTAAATATCCAGCTGTGAAAATTGTAACATATGTAAGTGTGTGTAATGGATCAGGAAGGTACTGATGCAGTAGTGGTAGTTTCTTACTGATCAACTGGATGACTGTCTGTCTCAGTGGCTCCCTGAGAGTAATCACAGAACCTGGTTTTTACCTGGTGACAAGTACAGTGGAGTAGTTGCTGCTCCTAAATAGCACCTTCTATGTGAGATAATGGCCATCCTTTTGAAAATGACCTGCAATATTAACTAAATGTCAAGGGTATTATTTTAGGAAACACAGAACAATTAACTTAATTGAGAACATCTAATTAACTTTAATGAGCAGGAGTTGACTCTGCACCTCACAGAGAGCTGAGTTTGATACATCTCAGGTGGTTTATGGCATTCATTTGAGGCATTGTGACTGTTGTAGCTACGTAGTTGCTTTCATTGCCCCAGTAAATATCACACAAGACAATAGCATTATCGGGCTTTATAAGACCCTCCTGTGGTGAAAGAATAAAACTTTGTATGTTGCAATGTTGCAGCTGCCTCAATTGCCTGTGCCATCAAAAAGTGTCCAAACTTTTGCTAGCCTTTACTCAAGAAGCTTTTTTCCTCCCTTTAGAATTTGTTCACAACATTCATTTACATTTATTCATTTAGCAGACGCTTTAAAGCGACTTACATAGGTTACAGTTCTTTACAATGTTATCCATTTATACAGCTGGATATTTACTGAGGCAACTGTGGGTTAAGAACCTTGCCCAAGGGTACAGCAGCAGTGTCCCAGCGGGGATTGAACCGGCAACCTTTCGGGTACGAGTCCTGCTCCTTAACCACTATGCTACACTGCCGCCCATATTCAGCCACATTCATCTAAAAACAGATTTTAGTGGAAACCGTTCAGCTGTTCGCCGTGGTGCAAATGCACTTTCGACATCCATTGTCCATGGTTTAGAGATTAAAGACAGAAGATTCTGTATTTAAGACAGAAGCTGACTGACACATAGTTCAACAGGTTATTCAAGTGTTAACCCACTCAAAGGCTCAGTTATGTGATTATAATGCCAGATGGAACCAAGTGCCACTATTTTAAAAGACCGCAATTTGTGGCACTTCCTGTAAAGAATTTATGCAAATCGTGTTTTGCATACACGTAAAAAAAAAAAAAAAAAAAAAAAAAAAACCTAACGTACAATATATTATGATTTCAAACTTAGAGCTTTTCTCCTCCCGCTGTCAAGTCCAAGCACATATTCAGCGTTAGTCACTCAATCACATTCTTATTTATAATTTATGATTTTTATTTATAATGTATAATTTATGATGTTAAGCAGGTTGATTGTCATGTAACAACTACTTCAGACTGAAAACATTCCGAATGTGTTTGCTGGAAAATATGATCTCTGTTCGTGTTAAGAAAAAAATGATAATGGATTTGGCTCCCTCGTGTGGTAGTTCTCTGTCACTGAATTGTGAGAACACTGAGCGAGGAAAAACACAGCTTCGATTCTGTTAGTGTTTATACTGCCGTAAAGAGAAAATCAAAGGGTAAGAACAAGTTTCCTGCCTCCGTGTATTGTAAAAGCAACTCCTGACCTGATTCACTGGCAGAGAAAAGCTAACTATTACGTTCTGTGTGTTTTCTGATTCAGGAGAGCCCCTTGGGTCCAATAAGGAAACGGGGCCTCCCAACTTAATATAAACATTTCAGTTCTGCGCCTTTCGAGAGCGTTTTTATTATCCTTTTGGGTGTCTCTCGTGGGGCAGCCATGCTTGCTAAATATTACTGAGCAGCTAAGTAACATTTTGGGTCCGGCCAAAACACAGTGAGAAGTTGATGGACTGCTTTTATAAACTAGTTGAAATAATTCTTTTATACTTCCCTTATATTTCGTATTGTCTTAGTAGCAGTTTTACGACATGATCTTGTGTATGTGTGGGTGTTGAGTGATGGTTAGCTATGATTAGGATTGCTCTCATCATGGGTGTGGCGTACATCCCCAAAGGATGCCAACGTTCATTTGCAAAAACTTTGCAAGCATTTATTTACGCATGCATGCACATACCTCGATAACCCAAGGGGGCAAGATAGAGCAAACCAGTTTAGTGCAATCTCATCGGCAAATAGTTGAGAGTCAAAGATCAGCAATAGAACATCCTACCTGCTTCCACTGTCTGGCATATTGCAAAAATACTACATTTTGTCAATAAGAACTATGACTAGATATATATGACAGTTATTGAATACAGTGCTCGTGTTGTAAGGCATATGCAATTCTCGCCCCTGCAATGAATAAACGTAAGCCTGACAGTTCAGAGAAAATGGTTTGCTTCATTGATTTTATTTCACATGTGTGACCACAGGATGGCAGCATTGTCACATGCTTGCAATTAATGGTACCGAATGCAATTAAAAAACCAATATATCATAACACAGTTTACTGGTTATATAATATTCTATTTCCGCATTCATATCAAATGAATGGATGTCATTAAAATCAAAGGATCCATTACTTTTACCTGTATGAATGTCTCCAAAAAAGCCATGTGTCCCAGTGGTGTAGAAATGCTGTCCTGACTTAGGAGAGACAGTAGACAGATTTTTATTACAGAGCCCTTTGGGTCTGTCCAGGTTTTTCTGTGGACAGAATTACTGAAGCTACCGTCATGTTGCACATTAACCCACTGGAGTTCTTAGCTCATTTGTACTTGCAAGAATAAGAAATGTGTGCCATTTCTTTAATGTTACAGGTTTCCCTTGGCTGTTTCCACGTTGGGCACCATGGCGCTGTTTTATCTGATTATTCCGACAGATATAGAGTGTGGCTGGTAATTCATCACCCTGTGGCTCGGAGCTTGGCCTCTGCTGCTGCACAGCACATGAGATGCCAGTGACTGCGTTCTGTGTGATGGATGTGCTGGGCATTCATGTCGCTGAGCTGGGAATGTGTGTGTGAAAGAAGGGGCGATGTTATCATAGCCCTCAAACCCGTGTTACCATCAGCCACCAGTCCCCCAGAGCATACACACACATACACACACACATAACAAGACACGTAGACACACAAACACCCGCATGTACATACATATACGCATACATACATGTGGTCACACATTAAATGCACACATATACTCAAATACGCAAATCCATACATGCGCGCACACACACACACACACACACACACACACACACACACAGTACTGGAGCTTGGAATCTCATTTCAGGTGAATGTTGTACTGCTAAGGCAATCAGCCAGACAGGTTCTGAAAGGGTTGGGGGCCAGCTATCAGAGGGATGTCAGCGGGCGTCTCTGTGGGGGAATTGCAAGAGTGGAGTCTTTTAATACTGACCTGCCAAGCTTCCTTCCCTCTGTGTCTGAGTGATACATTCGGGCTCCATCTTTCCTCTTCTCTGGATCACTGTTGCCCCTGTAATACTCTTTATGTGTGCACAGCCTGTAGACATACCTAGCTATCCTAATACGCTTTGATCTATGTAATTCATTTTTCAGAATCTTTAACAGGTATATGTATGTAGATGTATTTTTTGTATTTTCGATATTGAGTTCATGCGACAAGTGTCTCTGTACACATGAGAACATGTCTGCTGTGTAGACCCATCAAACATTTAGATACATAAGCCTGACAAAAGCATCACTGTAAAATTCATTTAATTGTGGGTAAGCATGTTTATTGGGGTAAAAACAGATGGCATATAATATGTATGTAATTATTTATTGAAGTGTCCACAAGGAGTGTCTTCTGGTGGGATTCAGCAAGGTTGGATTATGGTCCTCTCATTACAGTCAAATCAGTATTCAATAAGCAGGCAATATGCTGTGAAGATATGACATCGTTAATGTCATGGTATGCGATGAACCTGTACAGTGCCATATTATCGGTCACTGTTAATTGACAGTTACCGCTGCCTTCTACCTGCGATGGCAGCCTCCCTGAAGGAGGGGAGAGGCGTTTGAAGTGTCCTTCAGGAGCGCCTCCTCTGGGCCGCGCCGCGGTTGGCATTGTTATATGAGACGGCTTAACTGCGCATGGGTGATTTATCTGTAAGCGTGCGCCGTCGTCGCGGACACGCCGTAAAGTTACGGTGAATAAACCAGCCCCCGGGGGGGATCTCTCAGACTGCCTCTCGGGCAGGGGACGAGGAAAGGGCAGACAGTAAAGATGGTGCTGTCCAAGCTGATGGCTCAGAAAATTGAATATATAAATCAGTCAAGGTTTGTTTAATGTAATGCCCCGAACAACAGTATTACTGTGGAAGGATTCCATTCGTCCAGAGTGTTTACCCTCAGTGCTAGTGCCAGGACTATAATTTGCATTTGTTGTATTTTGGTATTAGTCTGGGCTGCAGGAAGGGACCATCTAATCTCTCTAACAGGCTCCTGGAAGGCAGATCTAGAGTTTGTCTCAGATGGTCGGTGTGGTGGGATCAGGATCGGAGCTTTCTTGTGTTTACGTGTCACCTCCAGGTCCTATTCTGGGCCCGAATCTAATTGGCTTACTGGACTGCTTCTCAATGGACAACTGCCCAGAGTGTGCTTGGAGTGTGATATGTATTGCTGTCGTGCAGGGCTGAAGCAGGAAGCATTTATTGTTGGTTGTTACATCCAGCTGTTTAGCACAAAATCAATTCCAACAAATTCCAATCCTCCACAGGTCAATAATCAGACATTAGAGGGTATTTATACCTGTAGCCTTATATATTTTCTTAAAAAATATGACACCTGGGTCCATCTGTGTGAATTGTGTAATCCCATGTGGAACAGAATGAAAGCTGTGTACTCTGTAATATCTTAGTGCAGCCCCCAGGGGCGCCTGCTGAAGCGTGACCCCTGCATGAGGTGAACTCAGGGCTTCACAGGTGAGCCAGGCAGCCCTGAGGAGACCAGTGCCGGCCAGATACTTTGAGCCTGAGTGTAGGGATGACAGCCAGCCAATCCTGATGAATATTTCAAGACAGGGTGTTGCAGGCAAATCGGCAAATGCCTCAAATCTTACTGTGCCTCTTCAATAATGCATTCCCAACCCTGAACACGATTACTGCAGGCTTCAGGACCACAGCCAAGACATCTAACATGCCATCTGCAGAGTTTTCTCCTGTACAGGCCTCTGTCCACGCTGAGCATACAGAAGTATTTCAGCTTTTTTGTATTGGTCTGAAACAATAAGCTTTGAATTAAATCAGTGTGCATGACATCTAGGCTGTTATAATGTTAGTCTAACCTGAAATGTACTTGGACAAAAGACTTACATTCATATGTCACCGTGCAAATATCAGTTGGAGAAAGAGAGACTTATTTAGCCAATTAAACAGGGGGTGATTAGAGAGACTGCAGAACTGGATTGGGAATTTTGCCAGGACACCTGGAAGCTGTTACTCTCAGCTATAAGTGCCATGAGATCTTTAATGTCCAAAATGAGCCAGGACCTTGATTTAAAATCAAAAGACACTCAGAGTACCCATCACTGCACTGAGGTATTGAATTTGTCTTGGTCTTTCTGCTGGTTAACCAAATCTGTAAAAACTTTCAACCATATCTCAACAGATGGATATAGGGTGGTATAGCAACTGGCCAGAAAAGGTTGCAAGGAGAAAAGATGCCCAGGGTTGATGAAGCAGTCTGTGGCCCTGATCAGAGAGAGTCCTCAGCCAGTTTCCACTCCCTCAGATCACTGGTTCCAGCACACAGCAATCTCTCCCACTGTCTAAATGATGAAAGAGCTCCATCACTGTTACTGCACAGACAGATGTGTTCACCCTGAGGAGGATGCCGGGCCGACAGCCCAGGTGACCTCTGACCTTGTGTGATGTGGAGAGGATGGGCTATTGAATGTCAGTCACTCTGCCATACCTTGTCATTCTGAGCGATGGGTGTTCAGGCTGACTAGGCGCTAAGATCAGCCACTGAGGTGGAATGTGCCTTAGTTCCCAGATGGGTCAAGAGATGCAGGTAGAAAGCGTGCAAAAAAATTTATAAGGTATTAATAACCATCATTTATTCACTAATAATGCAAAGGGAATTTGTCATGCCCTCAATTGTTCAATTGTTCAGTAACCAATACCCATATCAATACCTATGTCTTGAGAGCAATAGTGTATTTGTTTCTTTTTGATTCTGATTGCTGATTCCCATTGAAAGTGCTTTCTTCATGTTTGTGCTTTGTTAAACAAATGCATGTCCATTCAAGTTCATCCCCTCTTGAAATTGAAAATAGTTTCTTTGTTCTTTGTGGAATAGTGTGGTCGTCCCTGAATTATGAAATGTGTAGGAAAGCAAGGAATGATTAAGAATATAAAGAGTCTATGGCACCCTTGAAAGCATGGCAGAGTTTGTACAAAGAACAGATTCATTCATTTTTTGAGCTCACTCGTACATGTTAGCTCATGGTGGTTTTGGCTGAACCTGCAGCTTTGGAGAACATGTAGAACATGGACCCCATCGACCTCTGTGTGACGCAATACAGCATGGTAGAAGCACTATGCCCTGGTGGACTTCACTGTGGTCCAAACGGGTATGAGTAGGCAGAAGGCATGTTGCACTGTATTGTGATGGACAGTCCCTGTAGGTGTTAGAGTAGGAGGGACCTTGGAGCGCAAAGCAGACATGGGCCTCTATTGCCAGTGCTGACGTAATAGTTCTGAAATGCTTCTGCAATAACACCAGGCAGTCTGGTGCACCGTCTTTGCAAGTTGAAAGACTGTTGGGGAAACAAACTCAGCTAGTGTCTCAGCATGTGGCAGGAGAGAATACTGTAGAAGTGCAGCTCTGCCTGGTTATGATGGTCCAAAAACACTCTTTAATACAGTAGCATTTGATCAAGGTCCAGAAATTAAGTGATGATTTGGCCTCTGTGGATAGTCACATTACTCATCCAAAGAGGGCAGACGCTTGGTGCTTGCGGGAGGGAGAGAAAAGCTTGGAGAGGAGAATAAAAAGAAGAGGAAGTAGAGAAAGGAGGAAAGACCAGAAAGAAGGAATGTAGAGCCAAAGAAAGAGTGAAATAATGTGAGAAGTAGACAGTGCCGTTATGGTGCTGCCCATTAACTGTGTGCATGTGTGTGTGTGTTTCTTTGTGAGTGCATGCATGCATGCATATGGTCACGAATGCATGCGTGTGTGTGTGTGTGTGTGTGTGTGTGTGTGTGTGTGTGTGTGTGTGTGTGAGTGAGTGTGCATTTGCATGTGCCCGAAGCAGATGGCTGAGCCCTGCCAGAGGGGCAGTGTGACCATGTGATACCAGGGTCAGCATAACATTAACAGGATGGCTGGAGAGCCCAGCACCACACTGTCCACAGATCAGTGGGATGAGCAATTAGATCTCATTTGGGAATTTCCCCATTCAATTATCAATTCATTTTGTTTTTCCAAGGCTTTCTGAAATAATATAAGTGGCAGCTGTTTTCTTTGCAGTGGCTCCATTGACTCATTTATTCAGAGACTTTTTTTAGCTCCCCCTGCATAAGCACAACATGGAGACAGACCAGCAGTAAACTGTTTTAGATGAGAGACAACAATTGCATCCTCTGTAATTTACTATTTCAGGAAGAGGAAATGACAAAGGAAGAGAACCATTTATAGACGCCTCCCTCGGGTTACACTGAGGACTGACAGACAGGAACTTCTTGAAACTGTGAAGTGATACACCCTTAACTTGCCCACAACACACTGCACTGTGGATCTTTCACAGGCTTAGAATATGTTTCCTGTGCTGCAGACCTTCATCATAAGATCATAAAGAAATGCCTGTTATTTCCTGACAGGACTGCAGGTGGCCCCCTTGAGTAGTGTTTTCATCTGTGTCTAGCAGTCTGGAACACATTCAAAGCTCTTGGTGATAACTTCTGTAGAAGGATGTTGCATGAATCTATGTATACAATTCTGAACTTAGAATGATGCCTCTTTTTTGCTTTATTTGTAAAATAAGGTTTCACGTTATTAACGTAACAGCTTTCCAAAACAAGCCAAATTGTCACTAACTTGATAACCTTGCGTTTTAAACTGCTCTCAGTCTAAATTGCATGCCATTATTTTAAATGTTGAAAAGTATAATAAACATCTATGAAAGCAGCTGAAAAATCTAGCTTGTCACGTGTGATGCAGTGATCTTCCTGAAAGAGATCCTCCTGTTTGACCTTGTGTCATGCAGACTTTCTCAGGCCTCCTTTGAGGGGCTGTGTCCTGGCAGATCCACCAGGAAGGGTCAGATCAGTGATAGTGACCTCACCAACTGGCTGCGAGGCCACATGGGCTTCAAAAAGGGACAGTGCACTAATGTTACAACCCCCACCCCCATCCAGCTCCACATCCTGCCAGCTCAACAGGAGAGGTTATAATCCTCAAAGCCTCTGCTGTTACAGTTGCTCTCTTTGCTCTCTCTCGCTGCTCTCTCCTTTGTACACGTGGAATCTTGGATGGCAAACAGAAGATGAAGGCAGACTTTCAGGTGAATAAGACTCTGGTAAATTAAGATGGACGTGTCGCGCAGGAAACTGAACGCTCCAGTGCACAAATCCAGAGGGTGCTGTTTTGTCTCAGCAAGCTGCCGGGGTGGGGGGGGGGGTGATGTTTTGTGAAGACTCTGGCTCACTGCCGTGTTTCCAATGCAGTGAGGACGAGTTTAGCTGGAGCAGGTGCTTTGATGAATGTCTCATTCGAGTTTCCTTGTCCACACTAATAAACCGCATGTTAAAATTCCATTGCAAGCCTTCTCCTTGTCTACTCTTTGTCATTTAGCAGTTTATTATGTAGCTCAGTTGCTTCTTTAATTTAGGTTTCACAAAATTTGCTGTTGTAATGGGATATCCTTGGTTGATCAGCATTTTTCCAAAAGCAGAAAACCTAGTAGCATTATTGGATCATTGTTCATTTATTTATTTAACAATATTTATCTAAGATTCTGGTCTATTTGAAAATATTTCCTGGTACTGTACTCCACTTTTTGCACCAAGGACCATTGTTGCATTGTCTCTTGTATTCCACCAGATGGCAGTACAGATACAGGGGGTTTCACTAAGTCCTTTTTCAGAGCAGCCAGATGTTTGTGTATCAACTTGTCACACCACTGTGTCAGTGTTGAAGCTATTGTTCCATATCAATGCCACAACAAAGATCAATTCAGATATAGTATATCAATCATCATATTGATGCTAAATGAAATCACTTTGGTTACGACTGGATCCATGCAATAAATATAGATATTTAAATGCTCTATGTATGTATATTACTTTCTCACATTACAGCCCTGGAAAAGCATTTCCTTGCCTAATTCAAACCAGGAGATAATTCTTCCTTTAATTGCTTCCAGTCATTTAAGGCCACTTGTTTGAGAGTGTTAGCTGAAATTTTTTGGGCTGTTCTTTAGCTATTATTCCACTCCTCCGTGGGGTGTAAGCAGATTCAGGTGGTTATTTTCTACCTGCGGTTACTTCTGGCCCATTAAAAGCAGCAGGAGAAGGCAGTGGCCAAGACATCCAGGAAAGAGTCGTGCAATTAGTGGCTGCACCGTTCTTTGCAACCTGGGGTATGAGCTAATAACGCAGACGTGTGTCTTTGTCTCGCGAACAACCGTGCCGTTGTGGTGCGACCTGGGCCCTTTCTAGCAGGCCGCCCTCGCGCCGGCTGTCTCCTCATTCATGTCATTCCTGGTACAGAGGTGGCCCGCGCTCTGGCGCGCTCGCCCGCTGCTGACTGTAATTATGCAGCGGCGCGGCCAGCTCCGGGACTCCGCCCCGCGTTTGCTCAGCACCCGGGGTCAAATGAGGCAAGGCCCAAATCGATGGCATGATGCGAACGCAAATAGAAAACAGAAGAGCGCTGTGGCTTTATTCCTGCCTGACACCCAGCCCCCCCGCCCCACCCACACAGAGAGACATGCAGGGGTTATCGTGGTGCTGTCTCTGATCTGAGATCAGATCTAGTGATTCATGGGAAGGGCCTCTCTGACCCACATCAGGCTGCCGTTGGGTGTGTTCTGCACGACTGGGAGCGGTCACGTTTAACAGCAAACTACCACTCTCTGCCAACTGGAAATGGGAGTATGGAAAATCGTTGTAGCTTAAGTGAGTAACCGAAAAAGGAAATGAAAAAAAATCAATAAAGTTTAAACAATTAGTTGCACAAACCTTCACAAAAATGTGAAGTTAATATATTTATTGAGTCAATGTGCATTTTTACACATTTCACAGTGTTTTCCATTTACACAGATTGATTTATACTAAAGCAGTCGAACTAAGGTCCTTTGCTCCTTAAATAGAGGGTTCAGCCAGGACTCAGGTCCAAGTCCCTCTCTACTGGGTTAACTTCTATGCCACTTATGACACTCAAAATGTAGGGATAGTAAGAATGAGGTTTCATGAGCACCAAAGTTGACGGACTTATCATCCACTATTAGTGCCTCGCTAATGTGAACTGTTCTTGTTCCACTATGCAGTAAGTTCTCTGATTGGTTCATATGATTTAGCGATTGCCAACCACAGAAATCCTCACTCTCCCATGACTACCTAGACAAATATTAAACTGTGTTCAATTACACTGTCATGCAGTTACATTTGTTTTACAGCTCTATCCACAGGGCAGAGGAGAGACACTGAGGTCTGTCCTGTCTCCCTTGCGAGAGATGAATTCAGTCTCCCCCTGCAGAGTTCTCCTGTCCTGTCATTGCCAGCCCAATTTCTCTCGTTACAGAGAGGCTGCGCTCACTGCATGTCAAAATGGATTTGAGCATGTTAGCTTCAGGCAGACTCCCTCAGTTACAAACTCTCTCTCGCAGACCGCCCAGCAGAGGGCTGCCTCAAGTGTACCTGTTCTGTTGGTGAACATTCACCTAATTGCCCACCTGCCATATGGCCCTCCTTCTGTGAGGCGTATTCACAGATAACTCAGGAGCGTCTCCTGTTTCGGGAAATGACTTATGAAATCATTTTTTGCCACTCAGTCTCACAGGCTCCTGTTATCGGCGAAGCAGGTGTTACACCTGTCAGAGACAGAAGGCAAAGTCATTTTTCAAAGCCTGATAATTCAATCCGCTTCCGACTCCAGAGAGGGAGAGGGGGGAGAGCCTGCCAAATAGATGTTGGACAGGTTGCCGCAGAGAAAGTCCAACCTAATACATTGTCATAGCTGCGAGGGTTTAGCTCTCTGCCTGGGAGATAAACGTCAGGGCAAAGTTTATCTAACAGGCATCGTTAAGAGTTGTACTCCCAGCATTTCTTACTCCCGGAGTAAACCAAAGAAAGAGATCATTTCTACAGCTCTGAGCCAGAGGCCCGCGGAGGGACTGCGTATTTATGGTGGGGTGGGGGGGGGGGGAGCGGTGGCTGTGGTACAATGAGCCATCTTTCAGCCACGTCCAATGCGTCCTTCACTCTGAATTGCTGGCCGTCCCCAGAGGCGTCTGGGATGGATAGAGAGCTCCTTTGTGTGGGCCGATACGGGGCTACCGTTGCCTGACTGCCAAGCAGGCTCCAGTGGAAGTTTGAGTCCTGCGCTCTTTTTTCTGCAGTCATTCACTCCAGACACCAGCGCTTTCTCTCTGCTGCAGCAGGGGGTCTCTCTTTAACCAGCGCTACTCAAAGCGGAGGACAAGGGCCTTTTTCATCCTGAGGGTTTGGGGTTTATTGTTCTGGTGACCTGCACAAAGATGTGGAAGGTAAACCAAAATGCAAAATTATAACGGCTGGGGTAAAAGTCTTTAAAACACAAGATCCTGAGTGTGTGTCAGCCGTCAGCATGGACCACAAAGTTCACAATCCAAAAACAGGCAGTTCATCACAAATGTGAAATTGGTCAGAGGTGAAGGCAAGTGTAATCCTATGCGGACAAGTGACAGGGTCAAGGCGCTCCACATGGTATTCAGATCTGTCAGCAGAGACTTCATTCGTTCATGACCTCAGAGATCTGCTTGAGATCCCCATAAAAAATGCTTCTCCTGACATTCATGACTGATGGATTGGTTTTTTGGTTTTGGATTTTTTTTGTATTTGTATTTAAGATGGTAGCTAAACCTCATGCTGTTTTCACTCAGACTGACTTCATGTGACCATATACTGTCTAGTTTTATAATTCCAGATCTTGGTTGGATTTTACGGGCATTTCAAGAAACTGAAATATTATAAATCAGAAGGGTTGATACAGTGCCTACGCACCATGTGTGCGGCCCCCTACTTTCTGAAACATTTTCATAGAATGACCCAAGACACATTTCACCAGAATCCCAGCCACTTTATGGCTACAAATCATAGCATACAAAAGTACAGTACATCTCCTGACCTCCCAAGGAACTTGATTTCATCTGTTTATTTTACAAGCAAAACAAATGCTATCTCTCAATCATGAGCTCAGCTGAATGGATTTCAGGATATCATGGAATTTCTCAGAAGTACAAGCGAAAGCAAATCCTTTTTGGTTTTCATTTTAGAGACTAAAAGTAAAAGCTCATATCAGTTATTATTGTAAGTGAAATGACGATGTTGAATAAATAACAAAGTCTTAATAAACAGAGTGGATACAGCAGCAACATTTACTGTGATCAAAATAGAAAATATGATCTCTTTGACATGTGAAAGATACACAAGATGTAAAAGCCACCACAGTGTTTTTTCTATGAGTACAACCTACAGTAAAGAAGGTCCCAGGGGAAGCTTCTGGTTGGACATACCAAAAAGGTATAATATGATCTCTTTGGATTTGTGCTGGAGGCATCAGATTAAAACTTCACCTGCAGTTCATTTTCAAATACTTACAGACTTTTTCAGGAGGATTTAAAAAAAATGGTTTAAAGCTCTAAGATATAACAATAGTAAAGTAAAGTAGTGAAGATTTTGAGAGAACAGACTGAGGTTCCCTAGAACATATTCATAAAAACATAATCACTTTTTTTTTAGGGGAAGGTCCATTTGATAACGATTGCTTCTGTATGAGCAACCAGTAACACTTCACAGTTCCAGTCATTTCCATCACTGAACCACACATCACCGCCATTTTCATACAGCACAATTATTGCAGTTCATTGTTTGCTTGTTTGTTTGTTTTTGTACATTAGAATGAACGCAGACAGCTGAGTGGCAGCTAATGTGGAGCCGTAATGAATGCAACTCCTTTGTGGCGGCCAGCGGCGGTGAGCGATGAGATAATAGGGTGGGATTTGGCCGACATTTACAAAGGTCATTAACCGTCCGTGATTAATTGCTGCTGCGCCCGCTGAAAAGAAATCATGTTGGCTCCCACTTTCCCAAACACTTAACACATTTGTCTTGTCGGGGTACAGTAATCCGGCCGTCCTGATGGATGAAGTCCACGCAGTCCACGAAGTCCACGCAGAAGCAAACTGAGGTGCAGTTTTTTTTACACATCAGGCTTAAATATAATCTGATTGTGTTTGCCCACGCCTTGACTTTTTAGCATTGACGCTAGTTGCAATTTGATGGACACGAAACGTTGTCGTCTCAGTGATGTTGTACACCGATTTGATCAAAGGTGATCACTGGCTCATGCCAAGATAGCTCCTTGCACAGAAATGCACTTGTACTGAGAAGTAAGTTTGCTCTGCTGAGAAGTTAAAAGGTCCGTGTTTTTGAAGAAGACAGTGACACTGCACCGCAGTCATCTGCCCTTGATGTTTGCAACAGCGATATGACAGCTGTCATGGGTTGAGTCTGTAACTAAAAGGAGCAAGGAGAGCATCTCTAAGTACGTGCCATTGCACAGCAAGGGACTGGCTTCTAACAGCTGCATTTGTCAGTTTTCCAAAGGTAAACTTGGTTCAAATACAAATTGGCTTGTCATGTGTAATATTTTTGTTTAGTCTTGTGTTTCAGGGATGTACCTGCATCATAACAAGAGGGTATTAAACATTGACTAATTCAGCTGGCCAATTGTCCGGGTGAAGGAAGAATGCTCATGTATGTGCTAAAGGGCTGGGATGACATGATTGATGCTGTTTAAATTTTGTGCATGTAAGGAAAAACAACACTGTATGAGCACATACAAACTGAAAATATAGATTTTTACATGTTATTTCGCATCAACAGGTCCAATGAGGCTTAATTAGCTGGCATATGAATACTTCCAGCCCTGAAACAGCAGGAACAGCTGGAACATCTAATTAATCTGAATACCAATGTGTACTGCTCATCTGAAAGTAAGTTGAGTAAGGAGTGAACTAAGTCAAATAAGTAGTTTTACATTACTGTCATTTAACAGACAATATTATCCACAGTGTCTTACATAGATAAAAACTTTACATGATACCCATTTATACAGCTGGATGTTTACTGAGGCAATTCTGGGTTAAGTACCTTGCCCAAGGGTACGGCAGCAGTGCCCGAGGGGGGAATCAAACCTGCAACTTTTCAGTTACAAACCCTGCGCCTTACCACTACACCACACTGCTGCCCCTTTTTCACTTTTTTGTAACTTTCTGTTAGCACAACCACTCTGCCAGCTACTAATTTCTTTCACAGAAGAAGAACAGTAGATTGCTGTGAAATGACATGGGACAGATCAGCATTGAGTGAACAGCTCAAATAAACCAAAGCAAATAATGACCTTTGGAAGTTAAAGTAGCGTCCAAGAACATGGCTGGGGAACACTAGGCCAATTCATCGTCCTCACAGTGTTCTGATTCAGCCAGGAAGTGCGCGCTGTCTACAGGCTGACTAAACCAGCTCCCCACCGCCTAGCTAGCCTCTTGAGAGACAATGTCAGGAACATATGGCAGCAGCCAGCCACAGACGGGTCTGTCCATGCGGATTGCATTTTATTAATGAAACTTCTGGTGTCGCGCGGGCGGGATGAGCGTTGTCTGACCTACTTCATGTGTCATGGCTAACTCGCGTCCTCTCTGTAGTGTGAGGAAATGCACTTAGATGGGTTTCTCTCCTGTTATTTCCATTCACCTTTCCTTTTGTTTGTCCTTTGTAAACTACCTTTGAAATGTGGATTTTACTCTCCAGCCATATGCACACAGTCACACACACGCACACACACACAGGCATGAACACACTCATGTGCACACATACACATGCACACAGACATGAACGCACTCATGCGCACACAGACACACACACACACACTCAGATACATGGATGCACTCATGTGCACACATACACAACACACAGTTAGGAAGCCCTGCCTGAGCCCTCTGGCTGTATCTTGGGCAAAGCGTGCATGAGAGCTCCAGGGAACGTTGACTCCAGATGGTGTGTAACCGGTCAGGAGTGGACCAATGGGAGACGCTCCTCCATGCTAGAGACTCTCTGGCTTACGCGACCCTGCTGCTTCCTGCTAACCCCAGTCAATCCCAGACGGGTGGTCCAGAGAATCCACCACACTGCGCTTCCTCCACACAATCTGTTTGCTGTACACATGCAGATTAATCCACACTCGTAATGCCACTGGCTGCCAGTGCTCTGGTAGGAACGGTTTGGAGATGGGGAGAGGAGGGACTGTATGGGTAAATCATGGAATATATGAAGTTCTTTTGTCATTGACACATTTAAGAAGTGAAATCTGATGTGATGAGACAGATATGGATCTGATTACTTTAAGGTTTGACTTAATAGCTTTGCCTTTCACATGCTCGTTGGTGTCTTTTCTAATCCACAGAGATTTAAATGATTTGTTTTTTTTATGTGATATGCTCTCTCTAAGTGGACAGAATTCTGGTGTCTCTCTTCACCACTCCTTACAACAGGACAGAGTAATTGCATTTCCAATTGTCTATACACGCAGGACACATGGAAGCAAGTGCATTGTCATGCTAATAGTATGAAAATCAATGTCCCATATCACAGACACCGACTCATTTATCTCTTATACACATAGGTATTGTATCTTAGAAAATTAATCAGAAACTATACGTTTTCATATTAGAAAACTCAATAGAATGGATTTCTTCCCCTATGTACCACACATATCCACTGATTGAAATTTAGAAAATACAACTGCAATCTGGTAGCACACATTAAAACTAATCTTCAAATTTCACACATTAGTAAATGCTCTTTTGTTTTAATGACTATAATTTAAAGTAATCCCTCGGAGTCAACAGCTATTTGAATCTATTATCTTGGATTATCTGGGTGATTTGGCAAGGGTGATTCCCTGGAATTAATTCAAATAATTTCATAATCAAAGAAGGAGAGATGATAATTATGTCCCTGATATGCTGGGACCAGATGAATTAACATTCACACTGGTAAATGATGTCAGAAATTCTTCATGGGATGAATTCTGAACAGCTCGCTCACTGTTGAACAGAAGCCTGCATAATGCCATTATGTCTACCCACAATCCCACACACCATTGGAATTAAATGTAGCATTCATTTCACAGAGTAGGAATGTCAACGTTGTATAGAAAGGAGCATTCATTTTGCCTCTGATTTTTTGCTCTCTGAATATTGACTTGTCTTTGCTCAATGACCAGTTAAGCTTTGATGATACCACTCCTCTTTAGGAAATATTCCTTCCAGTGAAGGAATATGTACACATCTTTGCTGAATGACCAGTTAGGTTTTGGTGATGTCATTCATTTTCAGTAAACAGTAGGGGTCATGATTGCCAGTAAAAATCAGCAAGAATAGTCTATAACACTGTGTGATCTCTCAGTCTGAGACAAAGGTGCAGTGAGTAGTCATAAAACATGAATGTCTCTTTAAATCTTTATAAGAACCGTGCCTGTTGAGATGAATTTGGCAGACACAGCTGTTTATTGAGCTGGCAAATTACCAAACACAGAGACCTGCCCAGACCTCACATAGTGGGAGAGCAGATTAATGTGTTCAGACATTTGGTTCTGTTTGTGGGAAAGAGGGGTGAGCATTTATTACATGTGAGCTCCAGTACAGCCCGCCTGGCTGGTGGGGGGATTTAATATCAAGAAAAAAGCAAAAAGGACAACCTGGTTAACAAGGCGCAGACTGATGGGAGTAGTCTCACGTTCAGTCTCTCCAAACAAGGAATTATTCCAACAATCAAATGTGTGTGCTTCAGCAACAAATGTGTTTGTATCAGGGGCAATGGGACCAAACACCAGAAACTGTCCACTGCCTTAGACACTGACTTTTCCCTATTTATGAGGTCAGGATCCACATACTGAACTTGTTACTGAAACCACAGGGCAGTTTTAGACAACATCAGGAGAAAACAGAGATCAGTTTCAGATATCTCAGAACTTACTTCAGTCTTATTCTCTTAGCCCAAGCAAGTGAGTAAAACTGCATTGTGTTGATTTTTTTTTTCCCCAGACAGAAAAGACACAGTTCTGCTTCTTTCCATCTTCAGTGCTCCTTAAAGCCATTGTTGATTTAAACCTTGGCAGCTGACAGACAACTTAAGGCATCAGAGATTTGCTTATGATTCATAAAAGTCTCCATGAGGCACAGTCATTACACAATGCCAGGGAGAGGCTGTGCAAATAAAGGAGAAGTTTTCAGCTGCATAGCTGTTTATGCAGTTTTAAGAATTACATTTCGCTGTGGGGGAAGGAGTGGCAACAGGGCTGTAAGAAACAGCTGATTCAATTTTCCTAATCTAACAAACTAAAGATATCCCACCACCTGAGTGACTTTCTTATTTACATTTTACATTTTACATTTACATTTATTCAGTTGGCAGACGCATACTCCTCCAGTATTCTTTGTGACTCTGCGATTAATTTGTATAAACATAATAAACATAAAGTGATTGTCCTATGGGTGCATATGTATGACGCTGCACATGGAGTCTGCACCGCAAGAGAAGGAAGCACATTCCTCATCTGAACTGCATTTAACATAAGGTTAATAGATACCTCAGTGTGCTCAGCTGTGGGTTTAAGGCACACAAAAAGCTCAGTAAACAGGGTTCGTCATCTCTAATGCTGTTTTGTAGACTAGATAGATGTTGTTGCAGTTGTCTGCTTGGATTACAGTCTTGAATGGTAAAGAGCTGCTGTGTAGATCTATTTTAGTTTCCCACACAACAAATGAGTGGAGCTAAAAAAGAGCCCGTTTGAGCCTCCCTTTCTCACCACGTTAACTACATCCAAAACAGCTGGGACAGGGAATGCTTATTTAAAAAAAAAAAAAAAAACAATGTTGACATTCAGGGTAATGACTCATTTCGTTTCAAAGCCAAATCTAAAATCCAGAAAATATCCCCATGGCTACAGTTAGGCTCTTGTCTGGTTTTGTGTGGTGGAAAACAAATGTCATTTAGGGATGCCACATAACTACACCAATTATACTCAGCACGTTTCAGTACAACTGAGTACAGACGAAGTTGTCTGAAGGCCTAAAAAACCATAACCAGAACATAAATTAGCCCCTCAGAATAACAGTACTCATCAAATGGTAGACCTTAATAATTCTAAGATCTGGAACTCAAAGGGAAAGCAGTAACTATGGGTAAATTGACAGATGTCTCTGTTTGAGGTATACAGTACTATTAATCAAGTTGGACTGAGCTGAGAGCTCAGAGAGGGGATATCCCTCATTAAAAGCATCCAGGATAAACCCCATCCCCTTCTGTTTCCCCTCCTCACGTCAGAGAATGCTGGGGCACCCAGCACACTCCCTGAGTAGAGTCAGTCAGAAAACTGAAACCTTTTCTGATGACAACCTGATGTGGGGCCCACTGACTTAGACCAACTGTTGGAGAGGTTATGAGGTGCTGTAAAACTTAACTAAATCTATATTGACAACATAATATAAAGTGTTTGAAACTGAGATAAGGAATTTGTTCTAGCTGCCATCTACAGCAGATTATTCAACTGATATTTTTCTGTTCTCATTAAGACATTTGAAAGACACCAGCAGTGCTTCTTGTAGAGAATAAAACCCAGACATGTGATGTGTATTTATGCTCAAGTTGAAAGGTAAAGTGCTGATAGTTTTTTGGAGGAAAGACATCAGTGATGTTTTAGTTGAGGACATGGGTGAATGAGGTCTAAACCTAACTGAATCAATGATATACACTGTGTGCACTGTATGTGGTATTGCACTAAAGTCTGTTGGTGAATTATTATTACAAGCACTAAAGGTTAGTTGTCATGTACTACACCACCAATATGCAGAGTAAGAATATAGGAGTTTGAGTTACGAGGAAGGGAAAACCATTTTGGCTTCTTTTATCACTTACAACCGGAAAATTGTTCCCTGACCCAAGGAAAGGGAGATTGAACGAAACTCCCAGAAACTACGTATGTATTTTTATAGAAGGCTTGTGAAAGTGAATGTAAAAGCTTATAAATGACTATATCCATCCATCTGCTACAGAAATCCATAGACTGTTAGGTGACTGGAGGAATGATCACTGGTGGGGATCAATTTCTGGCTACACACCAGGAAAGCCTCTTAACATATTCACTGTGTAATTGTACCCTGTGGATTACAGGTTATACCCTAGAGGCTGCTCCATACAGCCATTGTCATGACCCAGGGCAAAGGTTTCAATTCACTTTTGGCATCTATGGCAATGACTAGATGTTGACAAATGAGTAAAGTGTTTCAGTGGTCATATCACTAAACTGTTGTCATCGCTTGGTACTCCAGCATCTGACAGCTTATTTGCTCTGTACTTCATTTTCCCACCTCGGATGACAAAGGCTGATTATCCTGAAGAGCTGGTTTCACACTGGCAATGGGACCCAATGCAGTTTCCAGGGAATCTCATTCATGATGGAGCTCATGACCCGAGTAAGATGACTGATTGAATGACTGAACTCTGTTCTACATCAGCTGTAATATGCTCCTGAGGTCTGCAGCAGTACATTCACAAATTGTATGTTTCCTCATTTTTCACACTTGTTGCTAACCCTGCAAATGTTCCAACCTGTAGTACTTAACAGCTCTTTCAATATATCATTACTGAGATGCCCTTGGGGTTTGGGAAAACATGCCCCTAGAGGTTGTGAAAGAAGAAATGCTCTCTTGACCTAAAAAAGCTGACACATTGAAAATGCAATTGGCTTCATTGACTGAAGGGTGGCAGAATGACAGGAAAGGAATTTTTACAGGTTCAAGTGAGTAAGATACTCAGATAAAATTGCTTCAGTACGTTTTATATGGTTTATTTGCATAGCAGCCAGTGTTATCTGCAGCAAACTTTATAGCTCACACTTAACACATTTTCCATTTATACAGCACAATATTTTCTGAAGTAATTCCTTGCTAAAAGGTAACATGGCAGTGCCCCAGCTGGGAATCAAATCAGCATCCTCTCAGTTATAAGTCCAGCTCCATAACTGCTGTAGCACACTACCACCTTAAATATCCACATTGTGTCGATGCTGTGTACTGTGAATTACTTTAGTTTATTTAAAATCTGTATTGGGTTTTTGTAAAAAATACCAGATAAATGTCCTAGTTTCACATAAGTCAAATAACAATATGAATTATATTGTGCACTAGTCTTATTCATTATCCTCAGTCTAAAGTGCTGATATAAGTTATATAACAACTCTTTTTAACTTTTTGTATAGATGGAATACATGTTTGAGAATGTATACTGAAAATGCTCAGATGCTGCAATGATTTAAGCTTTTTTTCCACTTCATCTTTCAGTGCACCAGAAAGTTTTAATCCCAGATGCATGTCAAATTGAACAATTGCTTCAGCCAGAATCAAAGGCAAGAAAGACAAAGGGTTTAACAGCCACATAGTCCCAAGTGTAAGCATCTTGTTTAAAGCATGAATTGCCCTTCATGCTTTAAAACAGCTACCACAATATTAGATAAACACATATATTTTAACACAACTTTTGCCTCTGTGCTAAGAAATTGAAATGCATCTTGTGGTTTGTATGGATTCCAATTGAGCCTCATCTGTCTGTTTATCCTCCAGTGATTCCTTTGTTCCTGGGGAAAGTGGCCAGAGTAATGGCATGTGTGAGTTCAGATGCCGGAGAGACTGGTCTTACATTTTCTTTTTTACGGTGAAATAGAAATTCAGCCATTCAGAGGGCAAGATGGTCATTCATAAAACATGACCGTCTTAAAATAACATCTTCACTGGAGCTGCTTTCTAATCTGGGCCACGGCTTTAGTCATTTCTGCTTGTGAATGTTAGCACTGAAGAGGAGCTATTAATGTTGTATGAACTGATATGAGTCTGATTTTGTTATAGGAAAAAAAGCTTTCTGATAGAATTGCTTTTTTATCTCAAATGATAAAGATCTGTCTTTACACGGGGACATTAATAAAAGTAAACACTGCAACAGTCAAGAGGAAATGCATGACATAGCAAAGGTCTTGAAGGCAGAGATAAACTTTCTCCTACCTAAGGAAACAAAAGGAGTTGCTTTAAAGGAGACCCTTTGATGTGAAAAATAATCCTCTGCAATATAAATGCAGTTGTCATGATACTGCACTACATTGTTATGTTAAAAATATACAGTCATTAAATGTACATCATATACTTATCAGACCACATGTCCTCTTGTATGGAAATTGAAAAAATATCTTACTGATGTTTGAAAGCATTGCTTTATTGAACCCCTTTCCTTTCTTTTCTTGCCATCCTGACCTCCTTCCTTGATTTCACAAAACGCTGCATATTGCCTGACATAAATAGTGTCATTGAACTAATTTTCAAGGTAAAATAATGCCTTTGGTGATATGTTTGGTCTAATTTGTAATAATCTTAAAGAATGTAGACTCTACAAGGCTCTACAATGTAGTCATAAAAAATAGCTTCATTGGAATCGTATGTGTATTGGCTCTTGTTCTGTCTGGACTCATTATGGACAGAAATTCATTTGCAATGTGACTCAAAAAATTTCGGATTGGATTAAAAACCAAAGCATTTATGCTATGAGTCACAGGTTCCCGCAGCAAACATGGCAAGGTATGTACGTTACCTGCTGCTCCAGGCAATCCTCCATGCTACTGGTCACGGAAAAACATGGAAGTGGAGACCACGCCTCCAGACTCCCCAGTGGAACTCCCATTGGACAGACAGAGACAGATGGTCGCCACTTGAGACTAGCAGCCTCATCCTTCACAGACCACAGACGAACGTGTGTACCTTTGCTTTGAAGGGTTCACAGAGTGCCATAATGGGTTTCAAAGTATTAAAATGAGTCAGTATAAACAGAAAGACCCATCTCATCCGATTTGCATTTAGTGATACTGGTGCTGTGGCTAAACTGAGGTTATGTGTTTTTTTTTTTTAATTAGATGGATTCAGGTGAGACATACTGTACTTCACATACTGAGCAGGCATTTTATCATTCACTATATGACAACTGGTATGTCCTTTTAAACTTGCATCTTACTGGCATACAGAATGTGAAACACTGTATGTGGCTTTTAATATCAGCTTGAACAGCCTTGTATTCTAGCAATTGTTGTATTCTACCAATTACAAATGCTTAGGCACGCCCCCATTTGTAAAATAATACAATATATGTTTTGTCCATATAAGTAATATGGACTTAACATATATCACAATATGCTGCAAAATGTATGTACAAAATATATATTGCCACTTTCATATGGACTTTTTGCATTTGTTTAAAAAATGGGAAAAATACTGTCAAATATACAGTAGTATTTATGAAAAATATTTTAAATGTATGGAGAATATTTTTATGTATAATTGAAGTATATTTCTTGTGTTGTGGTTTTCATATTCTAACTTTGGCAAGTGTAAGTCTTTTTAAAGGAAAGGTAAAACTCCTTTCTTGTCTTGTCCTGTCTTTCTGTTGCCCATGCTTCAGGGCCAATAACATTGTCTCGCATATTGCTGTGGGGGAAAATTCTATTGAATAACAATATCACTACATAGCTATTACTTTTTCCCTTGCAGCATCACAATGTGAATGAAAGAAAAACAAAAATCTGTGCTTTGTCAGATTTGTCCTTGAATGATCTCAAGCAAGCAAGCAAGCAGAATTACATAATGATTATGTATGTACCTGAATTTTGTTTTAGTGGTTTATGGTGGAGCTATTTGTCCTGTATCTTAATTTTAAATTAAATAATGAGATTGCTCAATCAATTTTTGTTCAAGTTAAACTTCAGCATACCATTGAAAATATGCATCTCAAAATGAAGTATAACTGTAATTGAAACAGCATATCATATATGAGTCTTTATTTAAGAGAATAGTCCTTTTTGATTAACCTTTCATGACCAAAGCATGATATTTTACAATTACAACAGTGTATTGTTTGTTCTGTGGGAAATACACATTTGCACTTTGGGTAATTACAGTAGGAAAGGGCAATTAATGACATATTGTACTGTACACCTCCGGTCCTGGTACAGCCATAATGTTAAAATGCACTTCTGAACATTTCCAGGATGTGTTTCAAAACCACAAACCCACAGCTACCTAGAATGACCCCTTTTAAGAATATCATTATGATTACATTGGCAAATAGCCCAGGTATAATTCTTCTTTGTGTGGCTTAAACACTACACTCCTGCTAATATGGAAGGTTGGGAAATGGCAAATAAGGGTAATTCACTGTAACAGAGAAATAACCTCTGGTGAGAGTGGTTTATTTATCATGTACAGGGGCACTGAGTTTCACTCTGGACAACTAAATGAGACATTTGACTGTCCAGAGCTGTACAAGAGTGAGACAGAGGTAGATCATCCTAAACCACAACTGAAATTGTTTTTATGATTGTTTCGATCTAAGCCTATCCCTAGACTGAAGAACAAACTCGGCACAAATTTATATGACATGTACGTCATTTTGGATGGTGTCCTGTAGTGGTTACGTAAATTTGTTTATGACTGTTACTTTGAAATGCAAGTGGCCACTGCTCTTGTAGCCTTGAGATGCGTACTTATCCTGAAGCGCAACAGTAGAAGGTCAAATACATCAGTAAAAGCTCTAGAAAATATTAGAAATTGGATAAGACTGTCACTACTGTTCTTTGCCACGCTGACATGCTGCTGGCCTAAACAGACTGAATTTTCAACATCGCTCTGTAATCGGGTGAAAGATTATCATTAATCTGTTTCAGACATTCAAATAATCTTCACCAGCGTCGCCCATCCAGCATTTCTTCAATCTTGCAAAAGACCACGATTACAACAGCGAAAAATCTCCTCTGTTATCCGAGATGATCAGATCGCTTCTCCGTTTGCGCTGAGAAATGCATGTCTTGACATGTTTGGCAGTCTGAAATACGATATACAAAGTTGATTTTTACAAACATATACGATTATTATAGCATATGCCCCCCAGTATGCATTTAAGAACAGTGTGTACTTGGGATGTTTGACAAGTTTGAGGATTTACCTCCACCGGGAGACGCAGGTGGAGTCCTGCGCTCTGTCGTCACTTCGCTCCTTTAAGAAACTCCCAAGTCTCACCTTTCTCCTCCCTTGATCAAAGGTAGCTCAGAGGCGTCTCACTCGTGATTGGATGTGTAGGGGTAGGGACCGCGATCACGTGACGTTCTTTCCAGCTCCAGGACGCCATTTTGGTGGAAAGTTTGGAATTTCTGATACATGGGAAGAAAAAAAGAGGGGGCGAGTGCGCGAGAAGTTTGACTTAAAGAAAAACTATCAACAATCGGAGAAAGGAAGTGAAAGAGAAACAGTTGTCGGAAACAACGGAATACGACGCGAATCCGCTGGTTGAACTTTGCATAATCAGCCTCAAACGGGATTTGTTATTTTGGAGGTCTTTTCCACTTGCACCGCTACCGTTAACGGCAGTTTCCCGACTGATGTGCTGGCATAAGTAGCTAGCTAGCTAGCAGTGCACAACTCAGCCCTGCTTTTTGCTAGTTGAGTACTGGTTTGCAATAGTTTGTATGGGATCTAAAGCCCCAGACAGCCTGGGAGCTCGCTAGATCGCAAAGACCGAATCTTGCATGTGTCTGGTGTGGCGGCGTCTCCTGTTCGCTGCTGTCAGGTCTATGAAGTGCAAATACTAGTTGGCAGGTTGGTGGAAGGGGAGGTGGTGTGTACTACGGCTCTGGGCGCCGAGATTCACATTGGTGTTCGTTTCACATCAAAGTATCGGACGGTGTATGAGCGATCGGGGGAGTAATTTTCGAGTTCCTTGCAGAAACGTCGGAAACTGCCATTTAGGACGTCTGAAAATCAAGGGGAAGTGTGATTGAGCTTTGGCTAGCTGGCTAATTGGGTAGCGACAGACTCTGACTGTTGGCTTGCTTGTCAGCTAGCTAGCTAGCTACACCTGGAGCGCTAGCCTAAACATGCCAGTACGGAAGAAAGGTGGGTGGCCTTTTTTGCTCAGTTTAACGTTATGGTTGGCAGATGGTTTCACGTGGAGGGCTAGTGACTATGGTATGTGGCTAGCTAATTAGGTATAGTGGATAGTTAGTCTTGCTGGCTAGTAACTGCTTTCTCACCTAGCAAGCTAACGTTAACTAGGGTGTGCAGTGATTGGGCAGTATACCGGTCAATGAATGACTGACAGCAGATGGGACGCAATGTTAACACGGAGACGGCTAGCTATCATTCTGGAGTTTGAACACTTGCATGAGGTTGTGATGTTTGAAAATACTTTACTGACACAGGACCCAAGTCAACGAACGTGCAAAGCAGCGTGTCAGATAACCAGCCACGTTATGTCAGATTCTCGGGGGGTAAAAAGATTCGGGTATGTTGAACATGTGCTGTGAAATGGATTTGGAATAAACGGCGGTCACTGTCTCATAGATGCTCAGCGGGCACTGATCCTCCTGGAGGAATATCGGACGAAACTCAACCAAACGGAGGACCGGCAACTCAGACACTCGATTGAGAGGGTCATCGACATCTTTCAGAGCAACCTCTTCCAGGCACTCATAGGTACACTTTTAATTCCTAATGTACCCCTCTGTTTTATTATGGTTTGACATGTTGGCTGCATATCTAAATGTTTTTAAATTGCAAACAGATGCGTATATTGAACAGCTGGCACTTATAGAGTAGACATTGTCTTGACCCCACCTTCTGGTCATCAGGCATGTAGCTATGTAATTCAGCTGGCTTTATGATACGTTTTACAAGCATTTAGTCCAGTTTGTAGAGTTTCACAGTCAAATGATCTCATTAAGGCCCGCAGTCTGAAATTATGATTATGTGGGCTTTAACTGTATGGAAATTTGAACTGTTGTCATTTCAATAGCTGGTTTGTCCCAACTAACTGTTTTATTTTTAAAAAGTTTCCAGTCATCTGTTGCATCATGCAAAGTTTCATGCAACCTTCATCCACAAAAAAGACTGGTTTTCTTATGAGGTCCCCACCCACCAGTATGGACTCTTTCAGCTGGGTTGTGACCTAATACCTAGTTAACACTACTCTCCTTTTGCACATTCTTGAAGTTGCTGTGAAACCACTTTGACCTCTGAGAAAGTTCCACTGTACCTCTTGTGATAATGGAGGCTGTACTTGTTGTATGTGTGTGAAACTTGAATAATCAGCTAGGGGGCCATTCAACTTTGTCAATAAGAACTGGGTGAGCTAATTAACTGCAATGCATGTCTTGCCCTTTTTTTAGCCAAATGTTTTGTTCCTGACACAGCATTTAGGCTAATTCTTTGTGTTCTTGATGTGTGTCTCCATCCATGAAGCAGATAATGAAGGTGGTGGTGGGTTCTTTGGCAGAAATCATTCCTGTGTGGGGTAAAAGTCGCTGGCCCTCACAGGAAGTTTTAAACTCCCCAGTGTGACTTTGATTCCCTTACTTTGCATTTGAAGACCATAGCTGCTATTTTCAGAAAAGCAGCCATTCTCATTGAGAGGTCTTACCCGAATACTCATTTTTACATGCTCAGTATTTCACTGGGGAATTGTTCTTTTCCCCTTTGTGGTGTGCATGATCTCAACAAAGGTTGCTTTTTGAGGTCTGGGCAACATTTCAAAGTGTGTCATTGCTGTCCATAGTTAGATATCTATTTCGAAAAGCGAGGGCTTTGCAACCTCTGTGTGCCCTTACTTGGTTTCTGTGGGTCAGCTGGGGAGCTTGTGGCAGTTTTTGGAAATGAAATGTCCTTTGCTGAAGTACCCAGTCACTTCAGGAGTATGAGAGTGCCCTCTTGTACCAGACCAAGAGTGTGAGCGCTAGCTACATGCTCAAAAACCACCTGTTCCATTCGGGATGCGCGCAAGTGTTCTCTGCTACAAAACGGGAGGCAAGCTGACGTGCATGAAATGAGAGAACCGAATGGCAGGAATGTTGAAGAACTTGTTTCAGTTTCCCTTAGGGTTTAGCTACATTTTGGCTGTGCTTCTTAAAAGCAAAACTTGTCTTATTAGTATGAATTCATGAAAGGTCATGAATTCATGAAAGTCCTTCGTCCAGTAATGCGTTCCAAGTGAACTAAATTTAACAGCTGCAAATTTTGGAATATAGTGGAAATAAAGTGTGGGTGCTTTAAGGCGCCATTCAGGCAAACTGTACAGTCTTCTAATAAGGGGAAGTTAACTATCGAAGACTGCTACCGTTTTGTACTGTATGCTTGGCTTTCCCCTCCTAAAATGCAAATGACTGTGTACACGTAAGTGCTCCCTAAAGTGTTGGTTTTAGTACCACACCATCCAGATGTCAGGGAATTTGCTGAGCACTTTAGAGGGATTGTGAGGGAAGTTGACGTAATTCATTTCAGTAGATTTTTTTTTAAATACTGTCTGTTCAGTGTCTGGTTTATTTCATGCTTTATTGTCCTTTTATGTTATTGGTGAAAAAAAAATCAATCAGTTGTACAAGTAAAAAGGATTAGCTCCTTGAAACAGGAAGTGTAAATAATCCCCTGTTAGACTGTTCATGTGCTGTCATGGTTACTTTTTGCTGTCAGAGATGGAGCATGCCACTTAGAACTAGGCTACAAGCAGAGCTATGACCAAATAACTCTTAAATTGATAAACGTGGATAGAGGTAATGTAGCCTGGCTTGTGATCACTCTGATGTTGTACATAAACTGCTGTGGAGTGTGATGAAATTAGGCAAGATTAGATTAGATGCATCATTTTAAGTGAAATGGGTTTTCCTGTCACTTTCCAAATGTGTGGGGGTAGGATTAGAGTTTGAATACTGGGCAGGTAGAGAGCGCTGCACTTCTGATGAAATCGGATGTTGATGGCTTTGGCCAGGTGATATATGCTGTGGTGTTTAGCTCAGATCCTCAGGTTTTCAATTTTGTTAATTATGATGTTGTGCTTTTTTGATTAAAAAAAAAAAAACAGAAAAGAGGTACTACTGCGGGAGCTCCCTTTTAACTACCAAATACTGATGGATGTAGCAGGCCTTTGGCATTACGCAGGAGGTATAATTTTGAGTATATTTGCTTCTAGTTTACAATCTGGATGTGTGCCGTGCCACCCAGCAGTGACTCTCCTGCAGCGGAACTTGCCCGCAGTGTTTTGACAGGCTGCAAGCAAAGCCACTAACCGAAATCTGAGCCGCTGGCACCACTTTTGTTTAATTGTCTGGATCAATGCAGCATCTGAAACCGATCTTTGCTCTCCATCCTTTTTTTTTTTTTTACATAAAACAAAAAAGACGTCTCTATCCATCAGTCAGTATATGCAATTGTAGTCTAAGGTACACATTGATCAAAAGATTTTTATTTAAAATTAAGATTCACAGTAATTTAATATGTCACATAATATTGCCTTATTTCTGGTTGCCATGTTTAACTGCAGCTCCATGGACCCACTGGACATTGGTCTGTATGAAAAATATATTCTGTTTCCATTCCATTGAATTATCTTTAGGTTCTGTTGGCTCCGGAATGATGTTCCATGTCAACCCCTTTTCCACACTGTCATTATCCCTTGGGTAAATGGCTAGCAACAGCTGCAGCTACAAACTAGCGGGTTAAAAAATAGCATCTGGCCCCTTGCTAGCAGCTAACAACAAGCACATGTAGCCTGCTTGTCCACGCATATTTAATGTTCTCATTCAAAAATTAAATAACATAAATTTTAAGTCAGTCCTACCAATTGATGATGTATTTAAATGTGAAGTGGTAGATGGCCCCATATGTAAAGTCCTCTTGCGTCTTTGTGTGAAGTTAACAAGTACTTGCAACTGGATGGTGCCATGGTCACACAGATGCTTTTAACAAGTACTTCACAGAATCCTGAGTCATAAACTGAACCAATATATGACCCTACCCAGTACTCTTTACCAGGAAGCTGAAACACCGGATTTTCCATCTGCTTTTGTCAAACAGGTTGAATTCACACGTGACCTCCAAATAGCTTCCTGTAATTTAAGTAAATGTAAGCAGTTCTCAAGAACTCATCATCTTCCCTGTTTTATCCTAATGCAATCAGGTGACATCTCTCTTTGCTTCATGGCCAAGCTTGAATAAGTCCACATGAGAAGGCATGACCTTGCGTGCCTTTTGACAGGCCCATGCATCATATGCGTAAACGCCCACTCTCATATGCATGCACGCACTTCATCCCACACTCGCCCTTCTTTCCCCCTGACTGCGCTAATGAAAAATGGATTTGTGCGACAGTTTCCCAGTCCCTGCCTCTCCACGATATGTGCGCTGTAACGGGCGAACAGAGTGTAATCCGTCTATTGACATGATTACCTCGGTCCTAATCCCCTCTGTGGTAAAGTTGCTGCTTTTTCACTCCGTGGCAGGGAGGAGCAGAGAGCAGCACGGAGCAGCAGGCGCACCAGTTTCAGCTCTGAATGAGATTCTGCGCCTGGCTCTTCCCTGGCCAGCGTCGGAGATCCATCTGGGGAAGCTAGTGTGGTTTACAGCCCCCCTTTGCTTTGTCCTTCCAGTATTCCCCCACATCTAATGCCTTCTGAAGTTATGGCACGGAGTGATTTGTGTTTATTAAGCTTGCTGAAGGCTTCACATAAATGCTGTAAAGGAGAGAACGTGCCAACTTGAATGTGAAGATGGAATTGCATAGCTGCCTGCATATTCTGAGCTTTGCTTGATGGTTGATCCTACAGGCAAAAATAAATATTTCTTCATTTGGCACCAGTTTAAATGGCCTTAACTTAAATGCTAATGAATGTTGACGGTGTACTTAATAAAAAATGTGATCTTCTGTCTTTGTGTTAGTTATTCTTTTCTTAGTGGCAATGTTTTGTATTGAAGACTTTGAAGAGTGTCCAGATCTACCCGTCTTTTTATTTGGAACAGTGTATCTGCCTGCAAAGGCTCTTTTACTCAGAGAACAAAACCATCTGGTTCTAAATAACAGTGTAGCATTTCTGTCACTTTTTCCTCACTAATCTGTGAAGTGCATTGCAAGCACTGCTTGCCTGATTAAAGCTTTATGTTTAGTGCTGAATACAGTTGGGAGGCTTTGAGCTTATTACAAAAAGCAGCAAATGAATTCTGTTTGGATGAAGAAATGCTAGCATTTCATCAGAATTGGCTGAAGTTAGAATTTTCACTGGTGATTGAATGTACTTTTTCCCCCCTCTGTCTCGCTCACTGTAAAGTCAGATGAATTAATAAGTGGAGAAGCGGTGTGCATAATTACTGGTGTTTAAAGGACATGCAGAATATTAGGTTAAGACCAGACAGTTGCTACTCATTTTTCCATGAAAATCAAAGCACTTTGCTAGCTGAGGGGAGACAAATGGTTGTGCCAGAGAGCTACTTTAATGCTTGTAGTTGGTTGAGACTTTTCTAATTGTCTAGTGCTTTTGATTGGATTTCTGTGGTTGTGCAACTCTGCCTTTTCAAAAGGCACAGTCTCAAAATATGCTGTTGATTCCATTTTTCTTGAATCTGACAACTCTTTAGTGTGTAAATGTGGGGCAAGCAATCAAGGTTATGCATATTGATGTTATATCAGGGGAGAACATTGCTAGAAGCAAAGAAGAACCTGCAATATTGTATATGCATCAATCATACTGCGTATATACACAATCCCTGAATCAATGCGTCTTCTGTGAGACCTTGAATATTTATGTTCGGTCTAACACCCATCATTAAAAAGGGAAGACAGGCATATGCATATGGTAATAATGCAGAACTCGAATAACTGCCTTAAAGGTTACGCAAGAACACAACATTGCAACAGGTCGTGCATAGGGTTTCCTGCAGTGCATATGTAACCAGGACATTTATGCACCGTCCTGCCAAGTGTGCCAGCTGAAAATGGCCATCAGAATTCCTTACGTATGGGAGGGGGATCGACACTAGCTTGGCTGTAAAGCAAGCGGCAGCCCACCTTTTAAATTTAGAACTTCACTTTGACTCATCGCATATGTTCTGGAGCGGCTGAAATAGCTTGATAGAAATGAGATGTCTGTCTGATCTGAAGCCAGTGAAAGGGCTGGCACTGTTGATAGCCACAGATTTCCCTGTGAAGCTGTCAGATATGACACAAAGCTTCGTTACACTTACTCATTGTGCTTCGTCAGCAGTCAAGCACAGCCAAGTTTTTCGGTATTAAGGAACATAATGAATTTTTTTTTCTATAAATTGAACTCCAGCCTTATTTTCTATCCTCATAATGGCAAACAGTTGTGTGTGTAATTGAAAAGGTTTTCTAGGTTAGTAGCGCTAACATGATTGGCTGTCCTTACTGTCATATGTGGCAAGGCAGTACCCCAGCCATATTTGGAGGGGGGACTAGTAGACGCCAGAATGAAGGAAACCTAAGCTCAAAGCAAGCTTTGTGGTCATTTTTACATGATCCCATAATGAGCTGAAATTTAGCCTACAGTGTGAGTGACCTGGCTATAAACAAACCACAAAAACAGTGATTCCTTAGGAAACTGGATTGGCTTTTTGACTCAGTCTTTCTGCTCTGCCTGAAGTCCCCGTTGTTAGTACTAAATTGTCCACCTAACAGTTTATCATTTATATTTGGAACGTCAAGCTTAATGTGCTTTTCAGTGTTAATGGTGATGAGTCTACCAAATTTGTCTGCCTCTATCTCGCTCTTTGGGCTCGCTCATTTGTTTTCATGTAAAGTAGGATGTATCCTCAGGCTAATGCGGTAGCCGGATCTTTGCTCTACTTCTTTCTTAATAACGGCTCAGGCTATATATAGGTAATCTTAGACGACAGGAGATGAAAATAGCTCTCAGGCACTATATAGAGGACGGGATGATCTTAAGCGTGCCCGTTTAATAACGTGTGAGCACGGTTGACCATTATTCGCATGATTTACACCATTAATTAATGTCGTTCACAGAACACATGCGCTCACAAAATCATGTTATGACAGTATATGTGCAGCTCGATTGATGTTCATTATGCATTGTGATTGTATGCTTAGATGGGTGGATTAAAGTAATGGGCTCTCATAGCACTTACGGTACTGCTAATATTACCCCAGCTAAACACCCCTGCTAAACTCAGGTTGTAATGAAAGAATCGGATAGCACAAGAGCCATCAACACTGTTTTGGTGCTTTAAAACACTGAATCTTGAGTGTTGTATTAGCATTTTTGCCTTGTGTGACACGTTATGTTTGTATTTTCGTTGCTTGGCAGACACTCTTACCCAGTGTGACTTACATAGATTACAGTTTTTACAAGTTGACCATTTATACTGCTGAATATTTTCTGAGGCAATTCCGGGATAAGTGCCTTACCCAAGGGTACAACAGTTGTACCCCAGCGGGGAATCAAACAGGGAACCTTTCAGTTATGAGCCCTGCTCCTTTCCGCTACACTACATTGCAGCCCACACTGCTGACAAGGGAGTTTAGAACATAAAAGGTCAGGTTCTGATGATTGAAGCAATATTGGCTCCAGTGTTCTCTTTTGGATTATAGACTGAAGATATTGTGTGAGAGTTTATAAACAGCAGGGTTGAAAAACCAGAGTGTTGCATGTTAGTTAGCAGTGCAGGGAGTTGGGAACATGTGGATTTCATGATGACTCTGGCTATGGGGTGTGAAGTTGCTACCCAGCTGGGAAGCAGAAATGATCAGCAACTATGACACTGTGGGCGGCGAGGATTATGTCTCATAGCTTGGGAATCAAGTCTCTGAATTTTGGTCTTTTCCCAGTTGAGAGAGGCCAATAAGCTCCTCGTTAATGACGCCCAGCGGTGACATTGTCAGTTTAATCTTGAACGGGCACGCTGATCACTCTGTCGGTGGTATCCAGCGCTCCTAATGAAGTGGAAATGTAGGTTAATCACTTACTTGCAAGTGCACTTTGGAGGAAATGGGCAAAAATACTGCTTTGAGATGTTTGCTTTTTTCGAATGTTAAAGCTTTTTTTGTTCGTATTACATTTAATGTGTGGAGTAGATTCTTAAAGTAGACTTCAAAAATATGTGCTGTGCATCCTGAAATTAAAAATGTATTTCAGTGTTTTTTCTTACTCTCCATAATCTTTGGAAATGACCTGATGTTAGCTGCCTAGCTCCTGAGGTTTTACAACAGTGCTGGATAGGCAAAATGATGGGCTTCATGGTCTGCTCTCTTCATTAAACTTTGTTTTTATGAAAGTGCCGAAAATCAGGGTCAGTTCAATGAGATCATAGTTTTTAACAGGTTACTCAAATCAGTAAAACACTGTACTGTATACACATATATTTCAATCTTAAATGTTGCTCAAATGGTGATGCTGAAGAGGGGGAAAAAAACTTAATTTCGTGTCTTTTGCATGAGACCCAATTTAAAATAATCATGGAATTACGATATCTAGATGGCAACTAGGCGATATGAAAATAATCTAAGTGAGCTACTTGGTGTTCAGAAATGCAAGCAAAACCCTGCACTGTGCGGTAGGGCCCTCTTGTCCAGCTTCTGATACCAGATGAGGCTAAAGTTGATGCTTGTGGTGAGGTCACACATGACCTCTTGAGACCTGAGGCCTAGGTGTAAACGTGAGCAAGGTTCTCCTGATTAAGTCATGTCAGCAGTCGGGCCCCGTTTGCTTGGCATTTGAGGTGAGACCGATTTCCACCCCTGCCTTCTACAGTGTAATTCCCTTAGATGCTGCAGTGTGACCTTAGAAGAACATTGTAATCCACCCCCATCGTCACCGTGTGCTGTAAGAGCATCATCTTATTACAGTGTCCACCTCGTATCACGAGATGCTGCTCTGTCCAGCACTCACTTGGAAGATGTCTCCCAAAGCCTGACTGAAGCTTTTCCTGGAGACTACACAATACTGTCATTTGCAAGTCGTTGAGGATTTACCCAAGATACTGTGTATACAGCAGAAAAAAATAACACATTGGAAACTGGCGAGCACTTACTCGTTCACTCCGGAGGAAATCCTTCGTTTTTTTGTTTTGTGGACCTAAGGTGGCTGCTGAAACACCTGCTCCCTAAATGAGGTCACACCCACATCAGATAAAAGGCACCGAATGTGAGGGTGTTTTTCTGCAGTGCGTTTGCTCTCATTAAGTCCCGCACTGACTCACGGAGGCCTCGTTCCCCTTGGCTCTACAGGAGCCTAGCTGCAGCAGCTCCATCTTGCATGTGTGCTGTCGGCAGCACGCAGAGAGGGTGGTGCAGTCCCTCACCGCGGCTTATTTTGCCAGATGGAGGGTTACGCTGGGCTGAGAATGGCATCATGTCGATTGTTTCATCAGAGTCTGTCTTTTTCGCCATTCAGCATGGCCTTTTTCACGATGATCCTGTGTTTATGCATTACATTACATATAATTATGTCATTTAGCAGACACTCTTATCCAGAGTGACCTACATAGGTTAAGTAACATTATTACATGTTATCCTTTTAAACAGCTGAATATTTACTAAGGCAATTCTGAGTTAAGTACCTTGTCCAACGGACAGCAGCAGTGCCCCAGCTGGGAGTTGAACCAGTAACCTTTTGATTATGAACTCTGCTCATTACCACTATGCTACACTGCCGCTCATGCCACCCTCTTGAACACCATTGATTCATATCTGCAAAGCTCAGCACCGTGGCCCAAAAGTAGCAGAGCACTGTCTGTAAGCACTTTATAACACATGACAGGAAATAAATAGTACATTTTATTTCAAGAGTGCAACACTTTTATTTGTTATACGTCGTGTTCATGAGTGTAAACTGAAACCATCGTCAAGTCGGAAAACAGAAGTCTGGATGAGACAAAAACTGCTCAGTGTCCCCGCTATGGGAACCAAAAACGGGAGCCTTCCGGCTTGAAACTCAGGTCCCTAAGAATCAATTTGTTTTGCGGCAGCGCATATCAAAGTGTTGCTTTGAAACGGGAGCTCTGTTTAATAGTGGAAATTAGATTTCTCAGCCTTTGTTGTTCAAAGGGCCAGTGATAAATGCATTATGTCACCTTTTCATTTTCGCTTAAGAGGTACACGGCTGCTGCTGGAGATGCTTTCATCATCCGCCTTTGAGCAGAGCACCTCAGAGGTGGGCGGGTTAAGACCCTGCCTGATTTGAATATCTGCCCTCATTGGATTAAGGCGCTGTGAGGAGGGACTGCTTAGCTGCTGTCATATTGGCGATGTAGTTGTGATTAGATTGCTGCACACGTACAGACACAAGGCTCAAAGGACTCCTGTTAAGAACTATACTCAAATGCATATACTTGTAAAAATTGCTATGTAAGTAATAAAACATTTATTTTTAAACAGATACACTTGGTATACTTTAATTTGGTAGATTTATTAAAAGGGAACAGATACATGAATTCTGCTGCTACAGCTGACAAACAACAAAAACCAGCAATATTTAAAGTATTTAGAGCAAATAATGTACAGACACTGCAAAGCCCTTTTTAATTTTCCAAACACAAGGAACATAAATTACATAAAGAATGGCAAAAGATACATGGTATTACCTTATATTAGAGGGTAAAGGAAGCGTTTAGATGGCCTAGAAGTAAAGGGAAAGCAAACTTATAGGGAACTGTAAGTTTTAAACAGGTGACGTTTCCGGTTTAAACTGAAAACTGGACCGGGGCGAGGCTGTTTCATAGCTCGGGTGCAGGCGTATTGTGCAAACGCCCTGCCACCTGTGGAGAGCTGTAGTGAGGAGGGAACGCTCGGGCAGCCGGAGTCCCCGGACTCTGAAGGACACGTGGGGCGCAGCGATAACGGTGCCGAGAGGAATGGAGGCACAGCATTGTGGATGGCCTTGTGAGTGAGGAGGAGCCCAGCGGAGCAGGGCAATTCATCTCTCAGCTCCCGCTGACCCTTTGATCATTGAAGAAAAACCACTATTAATGTACATCACAGATTTTGACTACTTAGAAGTTAGAACTGCAGAGTAATGACATCCACAGCACTGGTAACATACGAAAATGTAGCCTAATCACACGTTTTGTCTTGTTTTGGCATATATTTACTGTATGTCTGTATGCCTATATGTTGTTCCTGTTAGTTGGCTTTCCTCATTGTTATCTATTATGGACCTGAATTTTATTTATTTATTTTATTTTTTTGTTTTTTATTTTAATTGTTTAACAAGCACTTAGCACTTTTCTAAAAAAAAATAACCACACATGATAAATCAAAGGGAATGATATTGCTTTATTCTGAAAGTGATGAATAATAGCCGTGCACATTTTATAAAATGTGTCTGAATTGTTTATATACATGTGCATAATTATTATTTGCATGTTGTTTTATGAGTATGAAGTGGTAAATGTTTAGCCTGCCTCCATCATCATTTTTGCATTATTGACAGCTTTATTGACATATCAGACCCCAAGCTCTTTCAGTATTAATTGTAAATTCTTGGTTTGAGTGCCATTAATCTAAATCGCATGGTAATTTGATTTTGGTCTTAGGGCCATGAAACATTCTGTCATTTTCTGACTT
Source organism: Megalops cyprinoides (assembly GCF_013368585.1). Classification (NCBI taxonomy): domain Eukaryota; kingdom Metazoa; phylum Chordata; class Actinopteri; order Elopiformes; family Megalopidae; genus Megalops; species Megalops cyprinoides. The sequence continues at coordinate 16,661,862 of NC_050602.1, read as the reverse complement.
TGTCATCTTCTCAATATTTCTGAGTATTTCAGGAGATCCTAGTCCATCTGACCAATATTATTCTGGAAGAACTGCAGAGATGTAGCAGCACAGGCAGGGAGACCAGTGAGGAGAGAGTTGCAGGAGTCCAGGAGGGAGAGCACCAGGGCCCGGAGTGGGGGCTGAGTGGAGAAAGTTTTTCCAAAGAAGTACATTCTTGAGATGGTGTAGAGGAAGAATCTTTTGGCCCAGCTCATGGATGCAGTGCTCTGAAACTTTCCTAAAGTAAAACAATACCTGGACAGAAGTTCCTTGTTGAGTTTTTTAATGTTTTTAACAGTTTTCATCATTTTCTCTTGGAGAACTTGCTTATTAAGAGTGGTATCAAGTCTTCTACTAAATCGTTTCTAAGGGCATCATTTTTTTTACGTTTCTGTTGTGTGGTGCAATCTCAGTTTGGTCCATAAGGATTTCAGTATCTGCCTTAGTTAAAAAACAAGTTTGCTGTTAATTTGACATTTAGCAAGAGATTTCACTGTGCATCTGATGAAAGGCACTAGCAAAATAGTCTCTGAAAGTATAAATATTTAAATAATCTATTAATAATTTAGCTACTTCTAAACTGGATAAAACATAAATCCTTATAAATTGCACCATGATTTCAGACCCCAGGTTTTGATGAACTCCTTGTATTAGATTCCATACTAAAATATCCTTGTTACTTTAAAAGGGCCAGACGCGTGAAGATTGCAGAGGAACCGCTCTCTGTCACACATGACGCATTTTCTTTACCCTTATTCTTTGAAGAAAAAACAAAGAAGTGAACATGTAATGTTCATTTGTAATTTGCATTTGAATGCATTTAAACTGGAGACCCAGTTGACCCTTCAGTAATCCTTGAGGCTCATTGAGTGGAAAGCATTCCTGGCAGTAGAATCCTGCTGTCAGCATCCACAGTTGTCATCTTTTGAATGGGAATGAAAGTTACTGTTCTCAAGGATAAAGAAAATGTAGTAGTGGTATTTCAGTAGAAGTATAACCATGTGTATACTCATTGCAGTTTGGATTTCTGGTCTGTGTTGAGTAGTTCTAATTTTCATTAGTGACATTTATTATCAGTTCGGTATTATGGTAACAGAAATGAACAATGATAAATGTATTGTAGTGTTGCAATTTTATATGTATGTGTTTTTATACGTTTATCAGAGGTTTGGCCTCAGCTGCCAGCCAGACATCTTACTACAAGCTTATTTCAAATGCAGTCGGCTACTTTGAGCAATTGTCAACATCTTTCATAAAGAACTCATTGACAAAACAAGAAATAACCGGTTTCTGTTGCAACTTGAATCGACCTGTCCTGAATAATTCATACATTCTGATCCCGGAACATGAATTTGCTATCAAGCATAGAGATTAGAGTAAGGTACAGAATATGTTGTGCACAGCATCACTCAGCAGTTACATTGCTTGCTTGGATTACTGGAATGAATCAGTTTTACTGGACAGTGATCTTTCCATGACAGCATTGTGGCACATTACATTTCAGTGTGACACCAAGTTTGTTGTGAACCACGCAGACTTTCCTCTGACTTCACCCAGCAAGTCCAACTCTGTCCCACGACATCATGCCATTTAAGAGGAAAGCAGAAGCTAGCTAGCAGAAGCTGGTGGACAGCAGACAGTTAACATCTTTTATTAATAACAGACCGGTTGGTCAGTTTATTTGATAGGTCACTGTGGTTATCTGTAGTTTTATTGTACCAAGACATGTTAAAAGTTAAGCGCGCAGAAACATCAATGTGAGTACATTTTTAGGCATTGAGCAGACATTCAGTTATTAAGAAAGTGCTTGTGTCTACAGTGAGAATAAATATAAATTTTAAACTTGAGCAGAGATGAAGGAAGAAAGCTGGCTAAATTAACAAGCTAAGTAATACCTAGCTGTTCGGTACTGCAAAATCTATGGAAGTGACCTCTGACTTCCACATTAGCCATTGTAAATACAAGGAAGATGAACATCTCAACGATTTTTTTTTTCCAGTGTGCCATGAATAAAAGAATTTGAATCAACCATAATAATCTTTTAAAGCATGAGTGCAAAACGGTGGCAGTGATGAAATTACATGTTCATATTCTGTAATAAAAACACAATGGAGTTGTTGTACCGGGCATTTTCATTGTAACTTACACCTCTGTATCACTGTTGACTGTGGATGTAACAAAGACAGGCGGAACAACCCATAAACTACACTGGGGAAATAACGTGTGCTTTTATGGGAAACTGAGTGGACTCGAATTCACCAGAAGCCACCAACTTGGGCAATTCCAGAATATTTTTTCTGGGGACCTTGACCCCCTGACCTTCCTGTCCTGCAAATCCAGCTGGCTACATTCATCTTTTAGCCTATTAATGAAAAATTGAAAAACAGTTTTATATTTATATGAATGTGTGTGTATTTGCCTGTACATAAGAGTTTGGTGTATTTGTTTTATGATACCTTGGTATTTGTGCGTGTTGCTGCTGACAAGATAATTTCCCTCTAGAATTCTTCTAGTCCATTCCACCTTGCTAAGAAACAACTATACAGAGAGGTAGGTGTCTCAGAGGGTGCAAAGCAGTCTTTGCTAACATCATTTAAAGGACTCTTTGTACGAGGTTTGTTCTACTTACTATACACTGTTTGCCTCAGCCACGACCCCATACCATGCAGATTTGCATTTGAGACAAGATTAAAATCCGAGGGTGGTTCACTCAGTTATTATGTTTTCTTGCAGATAAGGTACAGTTTTATACAATAAAAAAATGTGCTAAATCAAGAAAGGGGTTGATATTATCAATAGAGATGACTCAAGGAAAAGGATTATATGAAGATGGAATTTTTTTTTTTTTAGATGTACCCAGAACCCGACTGAAAAAGTATCAGATAATTCCTGGAGACCTTAATCTGTCATAATAATGGCTCACTTCAAGTATGATTTCTTTTTTTTTTTTTTGGGAAAGATACTTTGAATTGCATCTCCAAAATAAAGTGTCAGTGAAGAGTCACTTCTCTTTTAGGTTTTAAACGGCCACTTTGATGTATCGGGCCTTCTTTGCATCTCTGCAGGTCACACGAGGTATCAGAAGACTGTAGTTAAATCCACCCTCCCAGCTTCTGCCAGTGTAATCGTCTCCCGTGGTTTAAGTCCTTTTGAACTAGCGCAGCGAGGCTTACGAAAACACAACACTCAGTTCTTTGCCGTTTGATTACAGAATAGGCTGAGACCACTCTGCCCCCTTCAGTTTTCCTGGCTTTTTTACAGGACACGATGTCTGTGGCCGAGTACTTCAGCCGTGTATTACAGGAGCTGTTGAATGAGCTTCCTGACGTAACGGTTTGAGATTAGGGCCAGACCAGTATGCGTTGCTTTGCCAAATTGATTAAAGGCCTATTTAGTGCTTAGCCGAATCATTCCTGCGGGGGCTGAGAGTTTTCTGTTGACTGGGCCATCATTTGCATTGCATATTTTATGACAAGTGTGAATTTGGCTGTTTGAAGTGTGGTTTACCAAAATGCAAGTGATCTTATGTAGTTATTTGTGATCATCTGGTTCATGTTTGTTTATATTTTACTGCTATTTTTTATTCATACTCTTTATTTCCAGTCAATTTAGTTAGGTGGCTCTGTACACAATTCCTCCGAACTGCTCATATAAATGATTTGTATTCCTTCCTTGTTTAAGTGCTTTGTGCTACTACTGTTTTTCTCCCTCACCATGTTGATGTCAGCTTGAGGAAATCATCGAGTGATTTGTTTTTGGTTGTCGACTTGGCCTCACAAGTGCTGGTTGGATCCGAATAATCCCCTAATAATCCCCCTGCGTCCCCCGTATAGATTCAGTTTGGAATGGACCTGAACATGAGTTCTGTCAGGTAGACGACCATATTAGGAGATGTGAGGATGGCGGCTTCAGCCACGCAGAGAAACCTGAGCCGAGGGAATCCCCCCGCCCAATGCGTGTTATAAAAATATTTATTCTAATTACACTCACGCCTCCATGTGATCCAAGAGCTATTTTCAGACCTGTGCCGCAGCCTGTGTCACGCAGGGAAGAATTCATTCTCTGTTGCTTTCGTCTGCTGCAAGGGATCAAAGCACAGTGAATCCGCTGTGTAGGAGAAAGAACCCTCATCAGCTTTGATTTTCTAAGTACTCTTGGTTATATATATATATATATATATATGTTAGACAATCTAGTGATTGCTTGCTCTTGTTTAGAGAATACTTCACAGGGGACACTAGATAGTGAGTGCATAGCTTTTTACTTTGTACTGGCAGATTTATGATGAAAATTGAAAACCTAAAAAAAAATGGGTTTAAAGATTGTCCCAGTAAACACGTCTGTATTGTGAATGTATATATTTTGAAATAAATTACTGAGTGTAAAGTCAACCTTTAACAGCACTGAAATTTGCAATTTGAAGAACAGAATTCAGGAAAATTGAGATGCTGAATGTCAGATGGCAGAGAGATCGCAGAGTAGAGGTCTGTTCTGACGTGGTGGCTCAGGGTTATACTGGGTCGCACTGCTGTAGTATACCATAGTGGGGTGCAGCATTGCTCTTAAATTGGCAAGAGAGGGGGCCTGCTGATCATATCAAGGGTTTTATTTACCAAATGCTTTACTTTTACGTGTTGGGATCATTTCATGTAAGCGTGGTTCCATGTGTGGCTCAGCATTGCCTGTTTGGATGAGGGTAAACACCTGACACTTGCGTGATTGTAACCTGATGAACCTCTGAAGGCTGTGAATGACCTTCAGAGACCTTCCACAACGGCCCTGAATCAAGACAGAGAACACATCTCAGTTCTTCGTAGCTCAACACTTTAAAAATGTGTGAAGCCAGCCATGTACGCACATGTGAACTATGTGAATGTGTCTGAAAGATATAATGTAAAAGAAAAGCAAAACATCCCTTAAGTGTTTGTCATACTGTATGTAAAAGTAGGCTGTTCGGTGTTTAGCCCAATACGCTTCAATAGCCAAGGGTAATTTTTTACTTATTCAGGCCTGTGATGTCGCAGTGCAGATCAAGGCAAGAACTTCTCCATCTCTCCCGCAGATATCCAGGAATTTTACGAAGTGACCTTATTGGACAATCAGAAATGTACGGAGTCTCCGAAGCCAGCCGAACCCACGCCCCCAGTCAACCTGTGGGACTTATCCAGCCTTCCAAGCACAACTGTGACTTCACAAACCCTGCCCAGCAGCCTTAGCACCAGCATAGAGGTAAGGCATACTGAGATGGTCTTGCTTTGCTGGAATGGGTCAGTAGTTCCTGGAAACGTCTCTTTTTTTAATGATGTGTTGTTTGCTGGTGGTCCCAGAAATACCGACCCTGACATGACCAGCTGTTGCCACCTTTACACTGCTGGTAAACAGCAGCACAAATCTGCTCTTTCAGAGCTTTGGTTGACTTTCTCTTTAGCCATGTTGATTTCTTTCTGCTATTTCAGACAGCGATTAACTCTTTACATTCTCAAATTGGAAATGACCCATAGTGGGGAAAAAACCTTCATGAATGAGGCCTGTCTTGAACAACTACATTTTTTTTAGAAACTGAAGTTTAGTTTGTCAAAGACTAGTGAGATTGGGTGGTATAGTTTTTTGTTCTGCCTTTGCAAACCATCAGTGTAGAAGTGCAAGCAACTCTTGTGTTGAAATTTCTGCTTTGTTATTGCTGGGATATGAATGGATAAATTGTAGAGCTGCTGAGAGAATGAGAAGGTAACGTCTGTGTTTTGTTTTTTTTTTTTTTCTTTCTGTTGGAAGAATGTGTCTCTTTTTTCCTCAATATCTGTTTTGTTTTGAATCTTCCACAACATGGTGACAACTGTGTTGTGACTGTGGCTTTTAAACTCATTGCACAAAGAATGAATAAAAAGATGTTCCTGCAGAAGAGGGATATGTTTGGAAGCATGAAAGCAAATATATTGTAGGTGTATGTCTCTGATTTCAAATATTCTCAAATCTCAGATGGAATGTGGAACATTTCGCATTCTTCTGTATTCTCTATGCATCATCAGTTGGAGCTCTGGGTCACATGACCATGTGGGCCAGAGGGGAGAAGACAGTGTCACGAGATGCATTAGTTTGAAACTGAAATGAAGTGTGTTTGCATTTTAGAAAAACACAGGAGGCTTACATGTGATAATCATTGGATATGGTGGGTTGAGAACGCCATAAAGCAAATGAATGTAACAAAATTACCCAAGTAGTAAGAAAGTCAATAACATTTTCCCCAAATGCCTCTCACTCACTCGGCCTCTTAAGTCCATTACATCATCTCTGCCTGTGTGTTCCATTGAGAAAACATTCTGTCTCTCTCACGGTAATCTGTACGAAAGTGCTCACCATTGAAGAGATGGAGCAGATTAGTGGTTTGATTTATTGGAGGGGTTGCACAGAGGGATAAGCTCTCTGTCCATCCCCATTCCCGGCTTGTGGGGTGGGTGTGCTGTACGTGACAACGGAGAATTGCACTGCCTTGTTTTTTACTTACAGAAAATAAGATGAGTTATGTGGTGAAATGTGATGGAAACAGATCACTTCTTCCCCCATCCCTCCCTGATTCTAAAAACCAAAAATGCTGACTCGCATTGTTGCCACGTCGGGGGAGATATTTATTGAAATGCAATTCTCCTGTAAATGGGAAAATTGAATTACGCCGCCCGGTTGTCGGCAGGCTTAAACATAGTGCTGACGGAATGTAATTTCGCAGCAGTGCTGTTGTAGTTTGGTGTTGTAGCAGAAACAATACTCTTAACGGCTTCAGGAAAAATCGATTCTGGCACGGAAGATGCCCTCAACATCTTGCGTGTAGCAGTAGACCTCATGAAGAGCAAAGAGTAATTTACAAACATTGAGATTACCGGAGCATATGATTTTACTCATTATCTTGGCAGTTAAATCCTCAGGCTTTCTCAAAACAGGTGTGTAGTATATGGGCAAGTGGTTAATTACCTCATTTAATTAGTGGTGGAGCAGCAGCTCTGATGGCCCTTCTGATCATCATAAACACACACAACCAAACCAACAGCTATCATGCTGCACTGGTTTTCATTTCTCCCCAAATCTAGGGTCCAATTTCTTGGGACAGTTTGGAGGTAAAATCGCTTGACGTCTTAATTTGGTGTTGTGCATGGGTGATTTGGAGGACCGTCCAAAGTGGGGCTATTTGGAGATGAAACAAGTATCTAGATGCCTCTCTGTAGTGTTCCCTATAGAGGCCTGGCACAGACCAATCACTGCACTACAAATGGGTTTCAGGAGCCGGCATAAGCAGGGCATACTGGTATAATATCATTTTGTTGTATGTTATTTGTATAATTTAGTCATTCTGAATGAATTGTATCTGCTTACTGTATACAGTTTGGGATATTTAGGAGAAACTTATTCTTGTCGATGTTCTGACCATGCTTTATTTTGTAGTTGGACGGGGAGTCTCAGGGCCTCATGGTTGGGGAGATGAAGACCTGCCATAGGCAGAGAGAGAGGGAAATGAGTGCCACAGAGATAGGGGGGCTTCGTGTGACGGACAGTGAGAGCCGCAGACGTTAATGCCCCTTTTTCTGTGAGCCTGATTGAATAAAAAGCCTTAGGGGTGACAGGTCAGATAGATGCAGGGCCACGCTGTCACTCACAGATCCACACATGTGTCAGCGGCACAGCACCAAATCAATCCCCCACACACCATCACAGCAAGGCGTGGGAAGCAGAGCACCTCTTGAGAGCAGGGGTTCAGAAGGACTCATTTGTTTGCCTGCGATTACATGCACACCCATTCCTTCGAAAGGGAAAAGGCAGGAATTTTTAGACTGAGGACCATGCATGCGACATTCACGCTGTCCTCTCAGCTATGTGTTGTTACATAGTTTCCACGGGTCCTCTTAAAGCTGTGATGTCCTTCCCTACCAAGCTTGAAATTTTCTGTTTGTTCTTCAGCGCTGGCTGTGTGACATATTTTCGGCATTCTCTTTTGCATGTGAATGAGCAGATCAAACGTCTGGGCATCACATGCTGTACATAAATACTCATTAAAGCAACATCGTCACCTTGAAGTCACCATCAGTATTATTCCTTTATGAGTCAGTAAGTGATTCACTTAAGCAGTTTATTTTAAAAATGGGCATTTACCATTACTTTATGGCTTTCGTATGCTGTCTTTATTTATTCTCTTAGCTGAAAAAAGCTTCCGTTTTTACATGTATAGTATTTAAATCTGACATTATCCTTAATGAACTACAGCTTTTCAGAAAGTCCTGTTTATATGATTATAACTTTTTAATCTTTAATTACATGTCAGAAAGTTTGCACATTTCTGAGTGGGCAGGAGTGAATGAGAGCAGATATGTGGTAAATAAGTTTTGTTAACCGTTCAACAATTGAATGTCTTTTTTTCCCCTTCCTCCTCTTCTCCTCTTCCCTGTGTATAACACTGCTTCTGTAGGAATCTCCCCTCCTAAACGAAATACTACATGTGCTAGGAAAGTCTTTGTCTTCCGAGGCCGCACAAGTAAGTACCGCGCTCAGCGGGGCGGGGCATCTCCCATCGCCGCATGCCTGGCGATCTCATCCCCCTCAGCCTCATGGTGTGGTGCACCGTGCCGGGCGGGAGGCACCCCCGCCTCCGGTGGCTTCAGCTTGTTGGCTGGATCACATGTCATCAGTGGGTCCATTCATCCGCGGCCAGCGCGGTTCTGCTCAGCGTTGCACAGCTCCCGTCTGTCCTGGTCAGTGCAGGGTCAGACGTCCCGGCTCGAACGGCGTGATCGTCAACCAGCATTTTTAGCACGAGGATCCTACGGTCACGGAGCAGGCCAGTTGCATACAGGCTGCTATAAAGCCACGTTCAATAACTGTTATTGATTGTCCTACATGAAAGCCTCCTGCTTGTCCCAGCTGTATGATAGTGGAGTGGAGTCACAAACAAAGGCTGGAGTTGTGCTTCTCTGACCTGAAGGGGTGGTGGATGTAGTGGAGGGATGGTACTGTGTGGAGTGCTGGTGGTGGTACGTGCTGGAGAGCAGCGGCACATGCAGGCCTGGTTCTTAATGTCCTCAGTGACTCTGGCTTAAAATGTACAGCACAGCTGCTGCTGTCGGCGGCACTGACAGCAGCATGATACCATGCCAGACCTGAGGCTCTCAAAGGGCCCGATGTGCTGCTGCTTAGCATACTGCTAATGGACTGCTCAGACGTGATGGGTTTCCTCCTAGCCAGATTCTGGCTGATCAGAAAGATGCAGCGTCTCCAAAGGGAGCTGTGCTGTCTGTTTGAGGATGGTATGGATGTGCAGCTTGAAGCTGGTGAATCCTAGAAAATTTTTTTTAGTGCTCTGCTGCTTTGGAAGTACCCGTTACAAGGTTCGTCTCTGCTGAAGCGTTCGTTCCGATCTGTTCTGGAAGACACACAGAGGCAGCAGGAATGAGAGACGCTCCCTCAGAAGCAGAGAATTAGTCACAGAACCTTGGACACATAAAATATTTATCTGAATGGTGAGCAGTGTGTTCTGGTTCTGTGTGGTGTTTACGGAGGCTGTAGCTCTTTCAGGCCTACTTTGTCTCTTCCTGCACGTCACCGTTCAGTCACAGAGAGTCACGCAGATGTGATTTGGGGTTTTTTTTGTCTTTATTTTGGGTTACGCCTGATTAGCAGAGTGGGAAAGTTAGCACAGTTGGGGTAGTCTCACGGTCAAAGAAAAAAAAGCCCTTTGTCTCTTGGTGTTTTGAAACTGTTCTTTCACCCACAGCAGTGGAACATCATGTTTTAGAGATCCACAAACACAGTACAGACAGGTCACAACGCTGATTCATTTCTCTGATAAAACCCACAGTAACTTAAATGGTAAATTTCCAACACTCTCATCAAAGGGCATCTTATTTCTATTTCTCTGGGGGAAAATAGTAATACATCTGCTGATGCTTAGGGCGTAGTATACATGGTGAATGGCAAGTCTGTTTAATTCCCCATATTTTATGTTCACGCAGGAAGGATTATGCTTTTACTCACAGTGAAAATAAAAGTAGTAGTTGTCATAGACCCCAGGATGTGATGATCAGTTTGAGATAATGAATATCCTGTACAGTGACACACAGAGGCACTGTCCTTCATGTTGTGGTTAAAATGAGACAGTGGTTATTCAACAGAACGTCTGTCCCTCGCTCCTGACATAACACCTTACAAGCGTTAGACTTTTTTTTCCCCCTCTGCAATTTGCATTTTTATTGGTTTGTATTTCTGTATGGATACCTCATTTCAGTATTGTACATTTCTTTTTTCTGACTCATGCACTTTGAATGAAAAAAATGCTAATTAAGAAGGGACAAGCATGGGAAGATAAAGAAATAGTTATTCATGAACCTATTATCTCAGACACACTTTACAAAGATCGCCCAGGCGTTTGAGTCACTCTACTGGATGGAAGTGACATTTGACTTCGCATTTGCACTTTCTTTCTAAGACAGGCGTATTCTACCAGACCACAGAAGGAAACAAGTCTTGTGGTGCTTAGTTCTGTTTTTTTATCTGCCACGCTGCTGTGTCTGCAGTTCATTTTGGGGAATTTAAAATTTTTAAAAATTCTAATATGGAAAGAAGTGCATAGAATGAAATGTGCTAAATAATGTAACCTCCAACTCATGTCTGTTTGTAGCCTTTCTCATGGTGGCTATGTCTGTGGTTACCACTGTAAACCAGTTTTAGGCAAAAGCATTCTCACCTGGTATATTTTATTCCTGCACATATGAGCAATATTCATCATTCACATGGCTCCATTCTGTTTTAAACCTGATAAAAGGAACTAAACTAACTTCTGGTTTTGTGTTGAGTAATGAAAAATACATAGTGAATATATGAATTCTAAATGAGAGAGTTTTTTTTATCCGGTTCTTCATCTTTCTTCCATTTGGCTGTCAGCTCTTTTCTTCAGAGTGCTTCTGTTTGGGGATTGCAGCAGCACACTGCAGTTAGCAGGGCATGCTTGCCTATATGTGATTGCATTTATCTGGCTCATTATGGTTTGGTTGTGTTTGGCCTTGATGGAATAAAGGAATGGCTCTCCGTGGCCCTAGCAAAGTGGAAGAAATGACAATCCCCACTTCCTAGCAGGCTTATACAACACAGAAGGATGGAGATCCATTATGTGTTTGTCTCAAAACTTTTCTCATCAAAAATAGTGCTAAGCTTGTGACCGTAAAAGTTTGCATGCAATAGAAGAATTTGTATGTCAGCAAATATTAGTTTCCATTAGCGAAGATGTCAGAGAAGAATGGAAGAATTGGTAATTGCAGCAAAATGCATTGATTGAAATGGCAACATTAATGTATTATAATCCAGGTTTGAAAGGTTGGCTCATAAATATCTGTACAATATAGTACAATATAGGTATGAACATAGAATTTGAACAACTGACTTGTTTTGCTGTTATATTCTTTGTGTTGATAGAATAGAGGCCAAAAATGGGCACAGTGACATTAGGAACCACAATGATTTACAGTTTTCTACAAGTCATAAATGCAGCTGTGTGTATTAAAAAAAAAGCTGAGACATTTGCAGGCAGAATGGGAAGGCACACATACACTTCTACCAGGTTAAAATCAGGTATGGTCTGACCAGGCTAATGTTTTAGAGATATTTGAAAATATAAATTTATTCTTCACGCAGTTTCCAAAAAGTATGTATTGTGGGGAAAAATGTATTGTACAGCTGTATTGGCGCAGCTGTACCATCTCCAAGTGTAGCTGGCTCTTGTCCCAATTGTCATCTTGTAACGATGCTCGTAAATAAGTTACAGTGAATCACACAATAGAAGGAATTTTATCATTTCATAATAGTAGCATATGAATGATATGTGGTCCATATGGCAGTCGTAAGTTCTTAAATTTCTGTGCTATATTTATAACATTATGGATCATAAATAAATTATTAAACACAGTTGTGCTGCCTAATAACACTGCATTTGTTCCCATATTGTTACGTTTACCTGTCCAAAATGGCACTTTCTTTTTTTTTGCTATAATTAGAAAATGAATTATTCATATTGAGTTAAGTAATAAGATATTGCCCTCTTGGATTCGTTTGCTGCTGAAATTGCCTGTTTCAACTGTTACACGGAGTTATCACAACTTGCAAGAGGTGTAGGAGTCTAAATTGTGCGTGCGTTTTAGAAGAAAAGTGATTTCTTTTTTAGTGTCGATGCCATCACGTTATTGCTCACTGGTTTAAGGGTGACCTAATGGCTTGTCTTGGAGGCAGTTTTTGCATCTATGGCTTTAAATGTCCGCACACGCCTCACTCTCGCGACTGTTTTAAAAATAGATTATTCCCTGTCGCATTTATTCATATTTGATTAAGGTGCTGTCTTTTCTTTTTCTGTCATACATCCCGGGGAGAGATTTGGTTTTCGTTATATTGTATCTCATTTATAGGGTGCAAAAAATCGTTTTTTAAGACCCAAATAAACAGACTGTCCTCGCGCTTGCAATTTCACAGAGCCCTGCACTGCTGCGCTCCTGATTCTCGTGTCATATGATGATAGCTGATGGCGCTTGTCTGCTCATAATTAAGTCACGGATCAGTGAAATGTTGCCACTTCAGCTTAATCTGTTCCCTCTGTCTTTATAAGGAATTACTCATATGACATTTAACGGGGCGCAGTGCAAGGGAACAATTTGAGTTCCAGTTAACAAGAACACTAGAACCGGTCGCTGTGGCGGTGTTCTGATCTGTTGGGTGCGTTTTAATAATTCGAGCGCAAGGATTGTAGCGTGTTAGGTGTGTGATTATTCGAAAAGTTTTTTTTTTTTCCTGCGTCGTGAGATGCTGCGAGTTTTCACTTGCGTGGGATTCGTGCCAGAGAGATTCATGTTCATCTCCCCTCTTGCAAATAAAAAGGATGGAATATTCCGTTTATTTCTGACCAAGAAAGTCACTTACAGTGTTGATCTTGGCAACAGATGCTGAACAGCACAATTGTTCAACCCATGCACCGTTGTTTCAGGTGTAGATCTGAAGGATCATTTGTTGAGCGCTTTCAAACGGTGGGTGGGACGGGGCAACAGCGTTTCAGGATTTCAGCTAGTCAGTCTCCTGAGCCAACTGAATCATCAAAGGAAACGTGCTGCAGCGAACCTGTGTGTAGAGGGTTAATGAAAGATTCTAAGCACAACTGCACATGTCACTGAATGCGAGCTGGCAGGGTCTGGATTGACTGGCTCCCGAGCGCGTTTTAACTCTGCCTGCGCGGAAACACTCGAAGGAGAAAACCGCATCGTTTCCCTGCGCATTGACTGGAGTTCGCGGATACTGCTAACTAACGGAAGAAGTGAGGGATGCAGACTTTTACACCTCTCGATCTCATCTCATCGGAAGGGTCTTTTGTGACCTCCACCGTGTGAAATGTTTGTTCGCCACTGTATTTAATTGTTGGTGGACACCTTTTATCCGTTCCGAGCGCAGCAGAAAAGGTGCGAAATGAAATGCTGAGAAGCACGAGGCTGCAGCCCTGCTCAGAAGGATGGACTGTCTATGCATTGTTACCACAAAGGTAAGCATAAAACATACCTCTAGCAAACCGCAAAGCGTGGCACCACCTCTGGATGAAGTACATTGATACTTTTCCATTGCAACTCAGCAATATATATGTATGTTTTCTACTTGAAAATGAGTCTCATATTTCAAGTTAGCGTTTTCACCGTATTTGATGCTTAGATTAATAGAGTTACAAAACGATATCTTAGAATGGGGTAATTCGTTAACGGAGCTGAGCGTCTGTACTAGTGATTTCAGTGAGAGGGACAACAGTTTAAATCAGAGCGACGCTATAGAATTGGCACTGCTTGAGTATTTGTTTTTTGGAGTTACAAGAGTCCAATTAAGCCAGGGCATAAATCCTATAATGCAGGTGCTTCTGTACAGATCCCTTTAGGAAGTCGTGATGATGACCGTGCTCGTAAATGAGATTGGTGCTGGGCTATGTCAAAAAAAAAAAAAAAGAGCAGTATCTGAATGCCTTAGTTTTCTTTTATATATGAAAAACGCCAGAGTATGTGTGCCAATCTAAAAAAAGGCCACTTCCAAAGATGGTGAATGCGCACTTGACATTTGCGCCTTGGCCTTGCTGTTTCAACCAGGTGTCGCTAAACTGCTACGATTACTAAAATAAGTCAATACTTCATGTGACATTTACTGTCGTTTTGAAGTGCCGTATTAATGAAGTCTCCTACTTCAGCATTTGTTGCCTGCAGAGAGAGAGAACTCCATAGTACACTTTTGAATTCTGCTCCAGTTTTTGTGATAGATTAATTGGGGAAATAGAGCCACCCAATTTTCACATTGTTGAATTCGCTCTTTTGAGTGTATTATTTGCGTTTGTTTTGCAGGCCTTTCTGGGGATGGTAAAATTTCAAACCGCATCAGATCCACCAGTTTGCTTTTGCTTACTCAACTGTAAGACAGTGTTTATTTGGTTCCAAATTGGAGTGTGTGTACCTTACATGGAGAAAGACCTCATTCTGTAGATCCAGTACCCATATTACATGATGCACCGGTTCAACAACTGATCAAAGCAGCTTGTTCTGTGCTAGTGAGGTTGAAATTGGGTTGGTGGCGGGCCCCCTTCAAAGGCGATGCCACTCCCTGGGCAGTGATGAATACTTCAGAAGGCCGACTATTGGGTAACTCTCCAGGATTCAGACGTGTCCTCTCAGCATGCTTGCCAGTGGCCTGAAACATTCTGCCCCGCTAGAAATGGTTGTTAGTTTTAACCCTTTAGGACATTGGGTGGCAGTGTAGCATAGCGGGTAAGGAGTAGGGCTTGTACCCAAAAGATTGCTGGTTCAGTTCCCCAAGAGGTCACTGCCGTTGTACCCTAAGGCAAGGTACTTAACCCGCAATTGCCTCAGTCAATATCCGGCTGTATAAATGGATATCATGTCAAAAAAAAACTGTAACCTATGTGAGTCGCTTTGGATAAGAGTGTCTGCTTAATGACAATAATGTAATGGTAGACCTTGCATTATAGCACATGTTTATTGTAGCACTTTTTTCCCCCCACGTGTTATCATTTTATTTGATTACTGTAACAGTTGTAATGAAAAGCGGGAAGCTGGCCTGAGTCACTCATGTCTCCTGGAATTGTGAGTCACGCTGTTGCTTCCATTGCTTGTGTTACCATGGGGGACAATTTTATCAGGAGGAGATGCACGAAAGTCAGTGTCACTAATGTGATTTTGCTGGTCTCATGACACATCTAAAAGCATTTTTGGGTGATTTAAACATAGTGTTGTGCCGTCCTCACCTTTTTACCCCCGGGGACCACTGACCCTGTCTGCCTTGACCCCCCCCCCCCCCCCCCCCAGCCGTGTGCGTGCCCAATAGTCGTTTTGGTTTAATGTTCGGCCTCATAAACACTATAAGCATCAAACCTCATCATTCAGTCCCTTGCATTCCATTTACCTCACAGCTGGACCTGCTTCCTGTGGGTTTAAATTCAAGGTCCTGTGGAATGTGTGTTCAAATCAGCAGATGGGGATTTGGGGTTTTACATTATCAGTGTAGTTATTATCACTTTAGTTTGTGTTCTGCACCCAGAGGGCATCCACCTCATTGTTACCTCTGACATTAGTTTCTGCTAACAGAAGTTGTTCTGATGTAATCAGTTTCTCCTGACTGCTGCTTGACTGATTCTTGTCTTGTTTGCATAGTGAAGCATTAAATTACATTACATTATTGGCATTTAGCAGACACTCTTATCCAGAGTGACTTACATAGGTTACAGTTTTTCATGTTGTCCATTTATACAGCTGGATATTTACTGAAGCAGTTCTGGGTTGGGTACCTTGCCAAGGGTACTGTAGCAGTGTTGTAGCGGAGAATCGAACCAGCAGCCTTTTGGTTACAAGCCCAGCTCCTAACCACTATGCGACACTGCCGCCCATGACAGGCTAGATTGTAGGTACTGGGTAAGGAGGAAAATGTCAAGCAAAAGCCCTTTAAAATATACTCCCTGGGGATCATGATCAGAAGTATAACTTCTGCCTTCTCAAAATGTAGGTGCTTCTACTGCATGTTTTAAAATGGCAGGGGTTTGGTTTGATGCAAGCCTATTACTTTAATTATTTCCATGTAATATAAACTGCCTCGTGGAGGAGGATGTATTATGTTAATCGTGTTAATTAGTTTAATGAACAGGCTGCAAGGTTGATGGCGACTCTCCAGTCTGTCAGCGACAGGCTTTGAGAATAAGGAGTCATTAGACTGTGGTCCTCGGGCACTTTCTGAGCTGCCACGGCGTTGCCCGTCACCTTGCCCAGTTCAACAAACTCTAGTGCCGCACACAGGAACTGAATATGTATATGGTGAAGAATCTCCTCCCTTTTGTCAGATCTTGCTTCAGAAATTTGGAGACGGTGCCAGTGCATACTGTGTTGTTCACCATGCCTTTTTTTTTGTATGGTCATGTTAAAGGTATCGTGTTTTGTTCTGCCTCTCACATTATGGTGCATTATGCCTTTTTGTGCATTCAATCTACTGAGCTGATCGGAGTGAAGAAACGTCAGCTTGTTTTATGCCGCGTTATTTCTTTGGCCAAAGTGACCGAAATCGTCTCGGATTCGGAAATCCATTTACAAAGCAAAGCTTTTAGTGGAGGTGGAAGAAACTGAGCAAGGGATGCAACAGCAGTGTCCCACCCAGGATTCTGTCCCACGAATACTGCAGTACAGTGCCATAACCATCCTGCACCTCTGTCTCAGTCATTGCACTTAGCAAACACAGTAGTAAAGATTATCTCTGGTTTTCCAACATTCTGTGCAGTCAATATATGAATATAATGTACAGCCATATAGCTGTATAAATGGATAAAATCGTAACCTTTGTAAGCTGCTACGGATAAGAGCGTCAGCAGTAGGTCTTGATGTTAATGTTGTACACAGGTGTGTTCATGACTGTTCACAGTTAATGGTAATAATTAGTACCGGCACAATTTCGATGCAATGCAAGTCACAGTGCCACATTACTTTATAAATATTCTGATAATGTGTTAACTAACAGGTATTGTGTCACACACTGTGTGATTTTATGGGTGTGTGTGTGGAAGCATGGGCTTCAGCTGGTATAGTGAACAAGTTTTAGTGTGTGTAAAAGTCTACATACACAAAAACACACACACATACACACACTAAATCTTGTCCATGTTGCCAGCTGAAGCCCATCCTTCCAGGGTGGAGGGGCGGCGTTATTTCTGCCTGAGGGCGTCTTACTGTTCCGGAAGCTGCAGATGTTCCCCTGATAAGCTTCAGTGTCTCGGCCCAGCTGTGGCCGCAGTGCTGCTGACGCAACCCCCCTCCCCTGACCCGCACCTTTGCTCCTTTCGTGTCACCCGCACGCCCGCACATGTCAGCGGGCCACCTGCACAGGTTCACCCCGCTGTGCAGTACGGAGAGAGAGAGAGGGAGAGAGAGAGAGGTATCTCTCTGCCGCATGCGGCTGTGGAGTACGAGGAGCATGCCACCTTTGGCAGTAATTACTTCTGACAAAGATCTGATGTAATACGCGCACCATCCGGAGCACTCCGCTCCCCGTCTTTGTAAGCATGGTCTGATGAAGGCAGTGTGGCTGACTCATGGGGAATGGGGGGGAAATTTCCACTCTGCACTGCGTGCTGGAGTGAAGCTGTCAGCTCAGCCCACTGTGCCGGTCCGGATGGCGTACGGCTGTGCACAATGGTGAATAGACAGCCTCTGTTCTACCTCAGTCCTCAAATGCTCAAAACTTTCCAAACAGAATATATGTTCTTGCATAGAGCCTCCGTAAACAACTGAATAAGTTTATGCTCCCCTGTTGGTTAGACATCTCTACACGGTGTGCTTTTTTCTGTGAATAGTGAATGTAGTCCAAGGAGGGCAATGGTAAAAGTGCCAATGAGCTGTTAGTCCCACTCCCTGGGCTGTACTGTCCCAGGTGGGTTCAGATCCCACCTGGGACAGTACAGTTGTGTCCTCCCGCATCATTCTTTACCTGGACTGCTTCAGTACGTGTGTAGTGTGTTAACTGAAAGTCATGCACGTCAGCCTGGGTGAGGCATCTGCCAAGCAAAGTGATTGGCTAATGGTGGTGAAACTGAGGAGGAGTTGTAATGCTTGTCTGTACAAATTCTACCACGCGGAGAAGATTGTTTTTCAGTCAAAGTATTTGTTTTTTAAACAGTCGTAAAATGCAAATGATGGTTGTCTACAGTTTCATGAAGAGCTCATGGGTGCAGCGTCCTGTTGAACATTTTAGAGCTTCTTCTCCAAGCCTGTTTAAAAAGCACGTGCAGTGGGGTCCTGTGACTTCTCCCAAGTGGGGGTGATTGAATCAAACCCTGAAGCGAATTAGCCTGCTGTTAACCAGCAACTTCTGGAATTCACACATGTCCTCAGATGTGCAGAAGTTCATGTGATTCCAGAGACCAGCAGCGGTAGAACTGGCCTCTTTCTCCTCGCTGAAGCCTCGGACCTTACACGGTAGCAAGGACACCCTGGTAGCGGTGTTGCATCCGGGTGTTCTAGTGAAGCCTAGAGAGATCAGTGATGCCATCCTAAGTATCACCATACTAGAGACAGTTTATTATTTTAATTGGACTGTATGTTACTTTATGGGCACTTGCAGTCAATTATAGCAGTAATTAAATAGCAGTAGCATTTTATCATTTGTAAGCATTCAGAAGCATTCATTCTTGACTGTTGTCCTGACCTAAACTTTCACAGGCATTTCTTTGGCAGATTTTATCTGCTAGCAGTTTATCATTTTGCTGTTAATGTGCCATTTGTTTTTTTTAGAGTGCAAGCGTGGGATAAATTCTCTTGCCCATCGCCACGCGGTGTAAGTACACAGGGTAACCTTTCAATGAGAGCACAAGTGCTACTTACGTTGGCGGGGGGGGCGGGGGCTCTTCCAGTAAAATTCTTCTGTCGAAGCGCCTGCGGCCACAGGGATAATTGAAAGTGCGGCTGAAGAGCTGTTGCGTAACCTTTCCATTGTAATTACTGTGTTTAAACGTAAGTGATGGAATTGTAAGTACAGTGGGTTAATGTACCATAGTGCCTGGGAATTAGCAGGCGTTGCAGAGTTAATTTACGGGGACCTGTTCGCAAAAGTGCTTCAGCCCAAATAAAATGCGTCCTTCATGTTCTGCCTGTGAAACACGGCCTCTTTAAAGAAAGGTTTCCTTCCTGTATAGCCTTTATCTAGTGGACATCTGTTATGGTAACCATGCCTCCCTGTGTCGTAGTAAATTGACCATATGTTTACACACACACTCACACACACACACACATGCACACAATGTTCTGCCCTGGTGGGATGACCATGTGCGCATGTACTGTAATGTTTGAAGTGTAAGCAGTTTTAATAATATTCCATTTTCTGATGGCCTTTTGTGAAGTTAATGCACAACATTTATCAAAAGCGTGCGACATCCTAAGGCCTGTTGAACTGAAATAACTCCCAAGCGCAATGTAAGCTACCTTGATGCAGCCCTGCCATTGGAACACACTTAAATTATTCTGTTAATGTAGTAATGGCTCGTATATTATTTAGATTTACGTGAGTTTTGGCGGGAAAGTAGGGCATAGCCCCTGACAAAGTCATGATTAGCGGATTAGCCTTGCGTAACGCATGAGAGGCTTGCCCTCATCGTGAGCGTTTTCCGTCTTGGCGCGCTCCCCGGAATGAGACCAAGAAGGTGAGCGAGATGGATGGGGCTGTTCAAGCCTCCTGCGCAGTGGCTTGTCCTTAAGTTGCACTGTCACACATGATCCAAGGGTACCTTTTTCTTTAGATACGCAGCATTTGGCTATACACTGCAACCACGAAGTGTGTGGCACGGGGGAAAAAAGAAGAAAAATGTAGAAGCAGCTCACATTCCTTTCTGTAGGTTGAGGACCTGCCGCCATGCACTGGGAGTGGAGACTGGGCTGGTGGAGATGGACATCAGCGATGCAGATCGCAAGAGTGCCGAAACGCGAGAGCCCAGTGGTGCCTGCATCCGCAAAAACAAACACACCCAGGAGAACGTTTAGATAACATTAGTCATGCCGTTTCTTGGGCCCCGCATTTTTAATTTGACTGTTTACGAGGAGGCTTAGTCTTCAGAAGAAATGGATTATGGGTTTGTGTATGGAGTTAGTGTTTTCATGCCTGCTTTTATGTTTCATGCTTTGTCATGAATAAAAATGAAACTAAAGAGGGCCCAGGCTCCTGCATATTTAATACAGAGCCCGCATATCTGCTCAAGCACTGTGCTTTTTCATACAGATTAATGCACTCTGAGATTTCCAGCGGAGACTCTGTGAAAGTACCCTGTAGTTCAAAATCCCAGCATGCTGTGCAAGACCCGCCACACCCCCTCAGTCTTTTCACTGGCCAGATTGCCTTATTGCGTATGGAAATCCTTGGCGATCAAAGGAGATGTGTTCCCAGGAGAGAATCGCAAACTAATCCCAACATGTGCCCCCCCCTTTAGACCACTTAGGACCGGGCCTGTTAATCCGTGCTTTAGAAATGGAACACTTGTCCCTGGATTTGAAACATCCCAGTATTGTCAAACTGGTCTTGAGGAGGAAAAAAAAAAGAACTTTTAAATGGATAGGACTGCAGCTGGAGGTCAGCTTACAGTTATGTAACTCTTGTAACACAGGAGCTTCAAAAATGACCAAAACGCCAGGTAGTGGCAGCCTGAGGCATCATGGGGGTTTGCTAACGGGGATTATTTGGCGTAGTCATTTTGTACTTGATGTGAGCTTTTATATACTCCTGCTTTACCTGGCACTCAGTGTACCACCCTGTCCCCCAGCTGAGTGTCAGCCGCACTGCTTACTCCCTCAATGTCAGCTATCAAATCTGTAACTTCATCCAATTCGGCTTCATCTACCTCTTCAACTGCTAGGCAAATTGAAAATACAGACTGTCCTTGCAAACAGTTGTCCTTTTTGAAAGCTCCCTGCATTACGTCATATGGGATGTGCAAGTAGTTGTGAGGAGACTGCATGATTATTTTAATGCTCTTGCTGTTTGTGCTTGTGCAGTAGTTCATTTCTTGTTCAACTCTGTGGGGAGGGTAGAATTTTTCACACCTTTTCACCTTTATGAAGGTTAATGGTTTATGTTTAAATAGTCTTTTGACTCTCAGTCTTTAAGACGGGCCTGCCTTTCAATTCTTTGTTTTCAAAGTTTTAGCAGCTGAATTGTCTTTTAGTGCTACATTTGTGGATCTGTGGGGGGGGGGGGGGAAATGACAGTTTTCTTATCGTTTCATTGCATGAAAGAGCTAATCTACCATTAGCCCAGTAATTTCTGACTTCCAGCATGTCTACCTCACCTACAGATGTGCTTATATTTACTACTGTTGTCATACACCTAAGGATCACATTGAACGGGTTCTTTTTAGGCAGGAACATCCACTGGAATGCCCTTAATCGGTGTTCCCCTGGACAGTTTGTCATATTAGTAGCCTACTTATTTTTTAGTGAATGATGGCTGATGGGGTCACTGTCTGCTATGGTTAGGGATGTTTTAGAATTTAGAGAGTATTTGAGCAGCTCCTAATCTTACCGCGTAATGGAGTAGTTCTGATTGGTCCTACAAGTGAGTCCAGGGCGGGAATGCATCTCCCCCCTCTGTCTGGGACTTCTTATACTCCTCTGCCGGGCCCCATAATTGGCGGGATTAGTTGCGGTAGCCTCATTACATTACATTACATTATGTTATTGTCGTTTAGCAGACAGTCTTATCAACAGCGATTTACAATATCCATTTTTGATCCATTTGTACAGCTGGGCATTTACTGAGGCAATTGTGGGTAAGTGCCTTGCACAAGGGTATAGCAGCAGTGCCCCAACAGGGGATTTAACAAGCAACCTTTCAGTTACAAGCCCTGCTCCTTACCACTGGGCCACGCTGCTGCCCGCACTCTGTCTAAATCAGCAGCACTTGCTTGGAACCAAACCTGTGCACTTTTTTATGGCCAGGTGACATTCTCGCGCCACAAGCTCTCACACCCTCTCCCTCTTAAGGGACACAGCCATTCAAATTCAGCTCCGTCCCCTTTGGGAAACGAAAAGATCCAGATCACCAGGTGTGTCGCATTTGGACATGAGCCCCAGACGTGGGCAGTGTACAGGGGCCAGTAGGGGGCGCTACGTTCTGCTACGTGCCCCTGTTTACATAGCAGCAGCTCTAGAGATGGCTGTTGCGAGCTTAGCATCCGCCGGGGGAGCCGAAGGGCGCGGGGGCCCATGTTATCACCGCTGAGCTCGCCTCTCTCACACAAGGGAGGCCTGCGAAGGCGCTGCTCTCTGGGGCACCATGTAGCGCTCGTGTAAAACGAGACTTTAATGGAATCCCAGGCAGCGTACCAACAGGCCAGCAACCGAGCACCATTTTTAAGAGACGCGAATCCAATTAATTTGTTTGGCAATAAAAGAAGCAGGATTAAGAAGATAATGACTTTCACTTTATTGATTTCCCCTTCTCAGTGGCGTGGCAGTTGTATGGGACCTCAGGGAAATGTCGCTGAGAGCGAGCGGGCTGTTGGCGCTGTTGTTTGCGCGCGGCTGCACCGCTGTGATGGATTGCCGGTGTCTCGCCTGTGGAAGGCACGCCGATCCCGCCATCCACTCGAATGCACCCCGTCGGAAATCAGATTCCTCCACCCCAACCAACCGCCCAAAAGCGAGGCGCGTGATTGGTGGAAAAATTGTTTTGTATTCCACGTGAAGGATCCCAACCTGATATTTCAGTTCTTCCCTTTCAGTCTGTTGGCATGATGTGTGTTCCGCGCCCGAGCTCCAAAGCAAAACCTGTCAAAGTGCGCTCCGAGGATTGTTGATGCTTCAGATGGTTCTGACAAAACGAGAATGCTTTGTGTGGGCTCTGATGCCCGAAATGGCCACCTGCCTGGGTAGAGAAATCTATCCCGAATCAACGCGTTTTCATTATTTCAGCGTTTTACTGCGTTCGGAGTTAGCTTCCAGCACACGCTCACTAAGACAGCACTTTTCTCGCGGAGTCCTGAGGGGGCTGGGTGTTCTGATGGAGGCCGCGCATGCTGTGGACTTTAGGGGCAGACTTCAAACAAGCTGCAATGCTGACACTGTGAGAAGTACAGAGCAGTGAGCGAGTAGTAATTACTCCGACTAATCATGCAGTAATTACAGAGGTTTTCCACATTCAGAGAAGTTTCTCACCTTCTGGGACCCGGAGTCCCTTTGGACAGGAAGCGGATTCGGGATCGGCGAGTCGAGCCCTTAGCAGTCCCTCTGATTGGCAGCGGGCGGGCTCGTGGTGGCTGCGGAGTCACAGGCCGCCCCCCCCCCCCCGGCTGGGGTTTCATAACCCAGGCAGATCTTGGCATCGGCGCAGCTTCAATCTCTTATTACAGGGGCACACGCTGGCATGCTCTGGGACCTGCAGCGGCCCTGCACGCCTTCGCCGTGTCCCCCTGCGGAGTCTGCCGCGCCCCCCTCCCTCACAGGCTCGGCTCAGATCAGTGCACTCACGGCCTTTGTCTCATTTATTTCTGTGGTCCCCAAAATCCACTGGGAGTCTGTTGGAGTCAGAACATCACATTAAAAATGGTATTGCAGAGAGACCGCTCTGGTATTGACATGCCATTGAGTTGACCGCAGAGTCCAGTGGGGACTTGGGGAGTTGGGGATGGGGAGTTACTTGTTAAAGAGGAGAGAGAATGGAATGGACAGGGTCCTGTAAATCACAGGCTTTGGACTGGAATCCACCTTGATGAGGACTGAATGAGAAGTTGTACATGTAACTCCAGCTGACAGCATTCGTCAGCCTGTACTTGAGCCAGCAGGTAGCAGCATGTAGCTGACCTATTCTGTTTGAATAATGAGACTGTCCTCTGGTGCGGGCACAAGCCAGAACCAAAAACGGAAGCCATCTGAGCTGGAAATTAAGCCCTGGGGTTCCAAGCCTGGTTCACACTGGAGTGCTCTGTACGCATGCTTGATGTTGCTGCAAGCGTGAAGTTGGTGCTTTCAAAGCAGTGCCCTTTTATATTGTGTGTGTGTGTGTGTGTGTGGGGGGTCAGTTATTTTAAAATGGAAATGAGCATGGCACACTGTAGCTCATTGCGTTCAGAGACTTTGCTGACATGGCAAGGTGCTGGCTGATGCTGCCCTGGGCTCGCGTTCGGCACAGTGTAACCAGAGGCACTTCTGCCTTGTTAATGGGGACCTGGCGTTATAACAGAGGCAGCAGCGTGGGAGTGAAGCTGAGAGATCTCTGCGCTCAGACAGGTCAGGCTGAAAACAGATACACGCTGCCCTCCCTGTCTGCTTATCCAGAGACTGCCACTTCCTCCAGAGAAGGGGGTTGCAGAGAGAGATCTGGGCCAGAGGAACCCACAGCGATATTTTTGTCACCCCCTTCCCCTCCCTTTCAAGGGCAACTCAGTTGGAAAGATGACAGTTAAAACTCAAAAGTCGTATTTATATTTGTTGTTTTTTTATGCTTCCAAAGTAGGCAGTGTCTAGAGCTTCAGTGCCCATCTCTGCCAGCCGTTTTCCCGGTCCGGTGACGGACAGCAACAGCATCGATCCTGACCATCACTGCAACGTGATGCAGCGATCCGCCCCCCTCCCCCCTGAGAATTCAGCAGAAGGTTAAGTGTTGTCCAGCGGGTCTTAAACAGGCCCTCAGGGGAGAGCTTCTTGTTTGTTTCTGTGTCCCCCGGTTCCCTCTGAAGTGACCGCCTGGCTCAGAGCTGTTGCTATTTGTCGGCACCCCTGAAGCTCTCCTCCTTGGCCCGCCTCTTGTTTGTGGGTGAGAGAGGAGCGCCGTGGCGCGAGGCTGCAGACTGGCTGTCAACAAGTGTCCAATCCGCTCTGCCAAAGTGAGGCCTGGACCTATCTTTATAACATCTGCGCGTGTGCTGCTCATGGTTTACATAGCAGGCTATTTTAATGTGCTTTATAATCTCGCAGGGCGCGAGTGGAATGGAATTGGGGAGAGTCTCGGTCATCCTCCCCGAAAGGTCTCTCCAGCGTGCAGAGCCTGGCTGATGCTGATACAGAGGGATACACCGTTTCACTTCTTAAGCTGCTGCTTTCTGGGGGAGTGTGCTTCGAACAAGACTTTATGGAGGCCTAATGTTCTGTCTGCAGTTTCATGTTAAATATTGTGAAGGGTAGGTCATTGTGTACCAAAATGCCTGAATCTACACTAATTAAGAAGCTTCCACTCTGCATACTCAGTCATACATGCCCCACCCACACTAGAAAGTGAAACGTTTTGTTGTGGGACGTTGGATGTGATGCTTCCCGAAGGCCTGAATTCAACAGTGTCACCGCTAGTACTGACAGTGCTTCTACTGGTCAGTTTGGTGTTGTTCAGAAAGTGATTTCAATGTTTGCTTAAAGCAGGTGATCGAAGAGCCAACACAGAAATGCTCAGAGTGCCCTGTGGTATGCATGAGGTAAATGCGGCTTTTTAGTTCAATTTAGTGACATCAACCTCTTGGTGCAGTTCAGACCAGTGGGTCTATCTACAGAATGCTATCTACAGAAAAACAACTTATTACATACATAGTGGACAGCAGAACCAAAGGCTCTTCTCTAATCTTTATTTTCTCTCTTCAGCAGAGCATAACTATGTCAAAGGTCCACAGCAGAAACGGTCTCCGAGGCCAGCTTGCTCCATGCCTCACAGGAGTGCTTAGAGCAGTTTCCGATAAAACAGGTTTTCTCATTTGACTGTTTTCCTGTGAGTCGTCTCCAGTGGGTTAGTAGGCTATGAGTATTTCCTTATTTACACGGTAACTGCTCTGTTCCTGCGGTGTCTCAGCCAGGTTGTATGCAAAAAAGACCAAATTACCATGCAAATCCAGGGCACAGCAGTGTGAAACTGGTCCAGCATTTACTCACAGCTTTTGCTGCTGTTTCATTGGTACAACCTAAACAAAGTGCAGTCATGAAACTGACTTATTCCTGAACAGATTGCTTACCTGAGAGGCAACGTGTTCTTGAGTGACCCTGTCCTCTGCATATTAGCACCCCCAAGCCTTGTCTCGTGTCAGTGATTGTGTGTGTTCATTTTTTTTTAACCTTTTTTTTACATTTTTATGCTAGCGTATGCACCTTCATAATTTGTCATTCTCATTTGATGTAGTTATAGCTATTGAATACTGCCCTCTATTGTAGTGTTGATGTACTGTATGATGCGTGCATTTAAATTGACTGCGGAGCAGAGGCAGCAGATAGGAGCTCTAGTGCTGTGATAAATGGCCCCTGTCCCAGGCACATTGTCTGAGCCCAGGGTTTCATTTCAGACTGCTTCCTCGCACCAAACTCTTCCAGCAACACTTATCTCTGATCATTGCACGGCCTGTCAGGTGAACTGCTCACTAGCCGAACACTGATCAGAGATCAGTGTTGTTGAGGGAGAGAGGGAGTGTGCTGCAGCACAGCTTTCCCTGATGGGGGGAGTTATCAGCCTCTTGTTATAGGGTTCATTTCCTGCACAGGTGAGCTTGAAGGACTTACAGAAACATGAATCGATATCTGGCAGCTTGTTCTAAAGGTTTCTGCTAGTTGAAATAAACTGAGTCTGAAACAGCCCTTTTATTTTCCATGCTTCTTGTAAAAATGTTTAAGCTCATAAATTTTGTTTTTGTTCAGGGAGTTTTCTCACTGTGTGTCTGAATTATGGCTGAATTAGCATTCAGTAGAGATGGGCAGAGTTAGGCAGTAGAGACAGTTTAGCCTTCCTAATGTGATTGTTCGAGCCTTCATCCTTCTTCATTGTCTGGATGCCTCCCCACTGAGCTTGAAACCGAAATGCCATATTCTCTCTGCGTCCTGAATGATCAGATTGTACTCTGTGCTGCGTGATGCAGATCCCGTTTCGTCCACAGGGTGGCGTCCCTGCCCTGCGGGGGCACACTTCAAACGCGGCCACATTCCCTGCGATGCGCTGAAGCCGAGCGTCTGCTCTCCTTATTGGCTTACTGTCGGCACGGGGGCTGCAGCTGTAGGGCCCGGCGTGGCCGCGGTAACCGCCTGTGCGCGGCGCGTCGCTGCGCCCGGGTCCTTGGTGACCGGAAGGATTTGATCCCATGGTTACTGGAGCGAGGGTAGGTCCGAGCCATCCGTGTGGAAGAGCCAGCCACACGGAAATCCTCCACAGCGTATGGAGTGGCACATTGCGTGCAGCCCTCACAAGGACACAAGACAGCACGTGACTGGATCCTCACTTGCATGGAATCCAGCAGAGGGTTGTAGGTCAAGCTCAGGTCATGACTGTTTGTTCCTTTTTCATTAAAATCTCCATAAGACCTGTATCATGTGGGTATTGTCTGTTGTTTCATTTTTATTATGTGGAATTTGAAACGAGCTGTCTCAGATTTGCACCTCGCTGCTGTTTGTGTTAATGTGGGTGAAACGTATCCGTGTGTGGGCCTGGGGGTTTGGCCCAGCTGCAGCAGGGGTGATCTGCGCAGCTTTGCGCAGCCCCCGCATGCTATCTGTCACTCTGGAGGTCGGCCTCCGGAGACCTCCTCGGCCCAACTGCCGGCGCCTCGAGCGGAATCGCGGGAGATTCCCTCCGCTGTCACTCAGAGCGGGTAGCCACGGCGACACGCACGACCGGCAGTGTCTCAGGGGTGCCTTTCACAGAATCTCACCCGGGGGCTCCGTCACGTGTCCTAAGCAGCGCAGTAGAGCTAATTCAACAGCGCGCTCAGGTGCCCTTCCCAGCATGCTCCAGAGTGAAGAATGACAAAGGGTGGTGAGGGGGGGCGGGGGCACATGAGATGAATCACTTTTCCTCTTCGGGGATTAACGGCACGGTTTGAAGACTGGGGGAAGATTATTCCGCATCGTGCCCCAGCCTCCCTGCCCGAGTTTTAAACCTGCTCCACCAGCGCTTTTTGCAGGACGGCTCCATCACACATTGTTTTGAATTTTACGCCTGTGTGCTCAGCGGCTAACCTCATTGTATGAAATCTGAAAATGACTGACAGCGTTTGAAGCTCGCACATTGGTTCCCTGTCAAGTTGAGGGCGGAGCACTGGTGGATGTTGGAGTGAGAGTGCTTTTGGGAAGGCGGGGGGGTCCGTTGTGTGTGTGTGTGTGTGTGTGGGGGGGGGGGGGGGCTGGGGGGTTGTCTGTGCCCCTCAGGGGAGTAGATGAAAAGGATCACTCCACTCTGTGCTAATCGCCAGAGAGGTGAGCGCAGTGTGCTGGGCAGTGTAGTAATGGATGCACCCGCTTCATGGATTCATTAGGGCTGTTTGCATCTTGGCTAATGCACTATGTGACCTTGAGCACTGCTTGTTTGAAGGATGTAAGTTTCTGCCAAGCCCGTATGTCGCTATGGCTACCTCCTGGGGGAACACCTTTTTGAAAAATATCAGGGGGACAACAGAAGGTCTTAATATCAACCAGTCAGCTGGTCTTATTATTTTCTGCTTGGAGAATTTGTAATGCAGTGACATTGCTTGAAATGCTGGATTTGAGAGGCAGCTTTAACACTGACAGTCCTACATCTACACTATGAGCTCAGACATTATTCTCAGAAGCCACTTTTTCTGTTCCCAGTAATAAACTGCTCACCGTGTTTATTAAAACTGAGAGTTCAGGCGCTGCCTTGCCAGAAGTATCAAGTCGATGTTTACGGTCTTTAGTTTGGTCGGCGGCTGAAGGAGACATTGCATGCTCTCATGTGTCTCAGATAGTTGATAGCAGTAACCCCATCCACTGCTGCTCTGACCCTTTACGTAATCGCAGGCCTTTTTCCATCTGCCGATCAGATCCTTCACTGCTGCCGCCATGTGTTCCACCTTGGCAGGCAGATGGTCTCACCCTTGAGGTCGAGAGCTCAGGCCATCGGATGTTTGCAAAATTTTTCCTCTGCCTCGCTAACTTTTTCTTTGTCAAAAACCACACTTGGTTTACAAAACGCATACTTGAACCGTTATAACATTATAATGTGATGATTGCAAAATGGCACAGGCACAGTACTCCCTGTGAAAAACAGCGACCGCAAGAAATCAAAAGGAACGATCATGACACTGATGTGGGTGATATAATGTGGTGAATCCGCGTTCAAGGCGGTATCTGTTTCAGACGTGATCGGTTTCTGCTCTTTTCTTTCTCACTCTCGTGCGGTGCAGTATGTACGGTACCAGTCAAAAGTGTGGACACACCTGATTAACACGTGGGAAACCTGCATTTTGATCTCAAGACTCAAGTTTCTAAGACAAATGTAAATTGTGAACTATTTGCATAGTTTTGATGCCTGCTGTTCTAAAATGTAGTAAAAATAAAAAATGAAATGTGTGTCCAAGCTGGTACTGTATGTTAGTTGGGTGAGGGGAATTAGGCAAAAGGGGCGAGCTAGCATTAAAATTTACCACTGTATCTGTTGTTATTTGGACTCCCCCATCCCCAACCCTCTCCCCTAAGGCATATAAAAGGGGGTGTGGGCCACCTGCAGCAGTTCTGGTCACTGGCGATGAGTAACCTCCCTGTCCCAACCAGTCAGGCACCTCCCAGAGTGAGCACTGCCCCCCTCTTCTCATCCTGTGTCAGCTCTAAATCACGCCGTCCTCCGTGCGACTCCGGGCAGGGATCGCTGAAAGCTGGGTGTGTAGCATCTGTGCTAATCACACTAGCCCCTGCTAGGTCATGTATGTGGAGGACCCCACTGCAGTGAGGCAGTCAAGCACCCTCTAATAGGAGGCCCCTCCCCCTTTCACCACCTCCGATCGAGACACTTTGAGAAGGAGCTTGACTGGCTTCATGGGATAAGGGCAGACCTACTGAAAGGTTACGCTCAAACTTGACCACTGAGTTTGTTTTGCATTTGGTTTGCTGATTCCAGCGATGCTGCGGGATTTCTGTTCGTTAAGGGTTGCTGAGAGGGAGGTCAGATGCAACTGCCAGTGGGATTATAATGGAGGAAGGTTAAGGAAAGGGCCCAGCACTGCTCTGTTTCATCTTGGTGGTTGGAGGTCTTTCTGATGCTCCATGCGTGTCTGGTCTTTGGTTCCTGCACACATCCCCTCAGCTGTGCTCACTCCTTTTTCATCTGGGTCCTGCAGTTTTAGACATCTGTGTTTGTACTGCCATCCAAAAAAAAAAGGACCAGAACGCAGTGCAAAATATTTTTTTATCCAGCCCTTTTGCTGATTCTCACAGTTGCTGAAAGTTTGTAGAAAGTTCACTGGAAAAAAAATTCAATAATTAGCCTGCTTGAGAATGAACTCCAGGGTAAGTGCTTACTTGGACATGCAGAAAGGCATAGCAAATCAAGGGCCTTTATCCCTCAAACATTCATGCTGTCAGTGCTTTTGTGAATCACAAATGATAGGCCTCTGTCATGAAGGGGTGTTCCAATCCAGCAGTTATCAGTGTGAGATTTTCTTTTTAGCATTTCCACCCAAATCTAAACTTCAGACCAGCCCCTGACTGAGGCAGCAGTAATGATGGCAAGAGTAGGGGGCTCGCTGGAACAGCTCTCCACAGACCACCTCTTGCATTTCAGTTGGACCCCTCACACAAGGGACAGAGGCTGGGCGTGGTCCTTAGGGCTGTTTCGATAGCCGGAGTTATGCATGAAAATTGCACATTCATATAATATATATTTCACTTGAATTCCCTTCTAACCACCTTGAATATGCAGCATGCAGGGTTGTCCTCAAACTATACAGCAGGTGAAATATGTCAGCGAAAATCTGATTTGTTTGTAAAAGACATAACTAACTAACATGTCAGTGTTCAATTTTGCTAAATGTAAACAAACCTAACCTAACACAATAGCTGCCTTGCCAGCTTTTGGTACTACAGCTACAACGTAATAGAATGCAGCGTTATGTTCACGAAAGCCCCTGGACAGCACTCGGCCACCTAGCTTGGGGCCTTCCAGAACTGCTTTCGGGAGTGAGTTTTGAGGAGCGAAGCTTTGCTCACAGACCTGTCACATTCTGCTGCCGCGCGCACTGGAGTGGAGGACAGTCTGCGGTGCAACATGAGTAAGCATTT
This sequence comes from Megalops cyprinoides, assembly GCF_013368585.1. Classification (NCBI taxonomy): domain Eukaryota; kingdom Metazoa; phylum Chordata; class Actinopteri; order Elopiformes; family Megalopidae; genus Megalops; species Megalops cyprinoides. Next base: position 16,630,798 of record NC_050602.1, on the reverse strand, counting down.
GTTGGCCAGAGCCTCCTGTAAATGGCCGTGGCGGTCCTCACTGTGCAGGAGCCAGAGAGCGCCCTAAAGCAGCGATGCACATCAGGCAGGAAGCTTTGCTGTAGAGGCGCATTGCAAGATCCAAAATCGAAGATCCTGTGGCGCAGAGCGTAGCTTGTCAGCGCGGCTGTATTTCCCGCGGTTTGTGGTGCAGGAACGGATGGTCTGGGATCAGCTCCGCGCCCTTGCCGCTGCCCGACCTTGATGGAACGCGGCGGTGAGCCGCAGATCCCAGCGGTCACCGGGACCTGCTAATTCCTTCTACCTCCACCGCCGCAGTCCCACACGCAATCACGGTCCGCCCGGACCATACAGCACCGAGGAATTTAATAAAGGCTGAACAACGGGGCGGGGGGGGGATCGACACACGCTGAGCTGTGCCTCTCAGCGGCACAGGCCCAGATAATGAGACTACCTGACCCCCCCTCGCTGTACTGATAAGTGTGCCTTTTGATTGTATTTCTCACAGATAAGGTGAGGCTTGGATGTCGCCCCATGACGGTAAGGGAAACGCAGCTTTGTGCGGGCTGTCTCAGAAGCCTGCCGGCCCTGACAGGGCACAGGCGCCTCGCTGCGCACGGGAGCGTTATGCGGATTCGGGGGGGGGGGGCCTGCGTGTTGCGTGACTGTAATTGCTCATAATGAACTGAGAAGGACCCTTTGGAACATTAGTAAGGCCTGTAATGCTGATATCAAGTGACTCAACAGTTTCTGGACGTCACCTCAAAAGCACTGTGGATTTTATGTATTTATTTTTTTATTTTTTTCCGCTCTGTGGGGCACTGGTATTGGTGCTGCAGGCCTCTCCAGAGGGCCCCAGTGAGTCACATAGGTCTCTTTGGGCAGGTTGCCATCGCTTTCTCACAGACCAAAGGCTTAGCTTGTGCTGGTTTAGTTGTTCTTGCATTAGCAGAGGAAGCTAAAACCTTGCAGAGACACCAGGATCATGAAAGAAAAGTCTCACTTTGAAAAGGAAGGAAATCTTCTGCAGCCCCACGTTATAAAGAATTTTCCCTATTTTCGGTGGAAGTCTTTAATGACACCAGCTCCCTTTTAAATGTATTGGCAAGCTGTCTGGCTTCCTGATGGATTGATCACTTCCAGTAATCTGTCATGAAGGTTTTATTTAAATAAACTCTGCTTAAGGAAGGAGAACTGTTTGTTCATGCGGTGTTTTCCACCATATAAATCATACAGACTCACAGGAGGAAGTGGTGAAGTCTGCCTTGTCTTTCAGGCCACCTTAACTGACAAGACTAATTTACATTCTTGTGTGCTGGAACAGAAGAGGTTAATTGTGGATGGCCTGCAGAAGCAATTTATTTCTCAGCCATGCTGCATGTATACAAGCCGGTTTTAGATGATTGATTTGAATGATCATTTTAAGCCAATACGTGAGGCAGTACTAAAAATACCCCACTGAAAATGTGGCACATCGATCACAGGCAGCAGTTTCCGATCATTTACACCCTTGGATGAGATCTTCATATAGGATGGCATGCAGGGCTTTCAAGAAGGGGTCACCCATTAAAACATACACTATATAGACAAATGTATTCGGCCACATCGGTTTTTTAGGGTTTGGGCTAGGCCCTTATCTCCAGTGAAGGGCAGTCTTAATTCTTCAGCATACCAAGACATTTTGGACAATGCTATGCTTCCAACTTTTTGGCAAAACAGTTTGGGGAAGGCCCTTTTCTATTCCAACATGACTGTGCCCCAGTGCACAAAGCAAGGACTATAAAGACATGGTTTGATGAGTTCGGTGTGGAAGAACTTGACTGGCCCGCACGGGAGCCCTGACCTCAACCCCATCGAACACCTTTGGGATGAACTGGAACGGAGATTGCGAGCCAGGCCTTCTCGTCCAACATCATTGCCTGACCTCATAAATGCTCTACAGAATGAATGGGCACAAATTCCCACAGAAACACTCCAGAATCTTGTGGAAAGCCTTCCAAGAAGAGTGGAAGCTGTTATAACTGCAAAAGGGGGACCAACTCCATATTAAAGTATATGTATTTGAATACAATGTCATTACAATGTAATGGTCAGGCGTCTGAATACTTTTGTCCATATAGTGTAGGATACACAAGGGTGGCTGCATTTAGGACAGAACATGGTGTAAGTTTTGGAGGATGATCCCAGCGCCCTGGCTTTATGTATCCTTGATGATTTTTAGGCTTTTTTTCCCCCCTCGCTTTCCTACTTCCGTCCTTTCTGTTTTTTTCCGAAAAAGTTAAGACTTCAGAAGAGGCGCTTTAATCCAGAGGCAGCAGATTTGATCTGTTTGTAGGCAGCGGAGAGGCGGATGGGATGGTGCCGAGCGTAGATGAAGGAGAGCGACTGGCTGTAGCTGGAGCCCGCGGGACGCATCTCCCCCCTGCATCAGTGTGTCTCAGCACTCTGGGGTGGAGATGCCCCCGCCCCCCCCCCCCCCACCGGAGATGAAGCGCGCCGGGACACGCGTTATCGGACACTCCTATCGGCAGCTATACGGCAGAACCCGACTTTTTTGTTTCAGTGGAAAATGCTGAATGCTCAGAACCGGCCTTCAAGGGATGGCTTGTCACTTTTACGAACAGCTAATAGCAGCAGATTCACTGTGTATGGTTTTGGTGCATTGCTTTTATGTTGCTTCTGAAGGGTGGACACGGCATTTCTTCCCCTCATTCGGAGTGCTGTGTAGTCATCTGGCTTTGCAGTGTTTCTGTAACATTGACAGATTTTAACTGCTGTTGTTCTTTTCATTGCTTGTGCAATGTGAAAAATGAGGGAATAGTGAAAAATGAAAGAACCGACACTTGCAGAAATTAGATACTCAGAGAAGCCCCCCCCCCCCCCTTTATTTTAGTAGCAGGACAGCGCGGTGCGTCCCTGAACTGAGCCGGTGTTCGATTCACTCGAATGAAATTAAGTGAAAGTCAGTATGTTCTTCCCATTTCCTCTCCACTGAGGGCAATGAGGATTTTGGGGGGAGTGCCTGAGCTTCCTGGGTGAATTACTCATTCACCCTCTGCGTCAGGGAGTTTTATGTAGGCAGACAGAATCGACAGATCAGTGATTTGCAAAATTGCTTACTGGATATGCCCTTCAGTGTTGAGAAGAAAAGAGAAACAGTGACGGGAATCAGCCGGGCGTCATTTACAGCAGTCTTTCAAAGCACTGTGTAGTTTTAACCTGTCAGAGGGACTCTGACTGTGCTGAGGAGGTGGCCTGCCCAGGATTGTCACACTTTTTTAATGGAGTTAAACGTGAGGCTTTGACACGCCCCATTTCTCCCAGGCACACGGGGCCGTCATCTTAAACAGCTGTGTCTTGGCTTTCTCTGGTGTTTCCCAAAAGCCCCAGATGGCCTGTCCCATCTCCATTGCGGGGTAATTTCCTGTGCAGCGAGCGGTCTGATTAATTAGAGTAGGGTCGGGGGGATGGGGGGAGGTGTTTACCCTTGTCTTATTACCTTTTACTCAGAGTCTGAAGACTGCTGTCAGAAGAAGAAGACTGTCTTTTCACACACTCTTATTGGTCATTTTTCCCTCCTTTTGGGATCCTGCAACCCGGAGGCACCCGTTGAGTGCGTTTCCTCGACAACGACAGCGGTAACCACATTAAAATGCCCGAGCCAGGCTGCATCCAGCAGCCCCTCTCTCTCTCTCTCTGTCTCTTGCTTCGCTGCTTCTCTCCTCTCCGCTCGGTGACAGGAGGGAGGGAGGGAGGGAGGCGGGCGGCGGGGTCAGCGCTCTCGGCCGGGGCCAGCGGAGCCGTGACTGGCTGCTCCGAGAGGCGGGAGGCGGGGCCACGCTGTTGCCGCGTGGTGACGGCTGGGAAATGTGCTTAAGGGTCTGGGTTTTAAAGAGGCAAGGCAGTCAGCCATTACTGATGGAAAGGCTTTGCTCTCTGGACCGTCCAGGTGTTTAAAATTCATCCTGCAACACTGCTTCGGAAATGAACCGCGTGGTAAATGTACTTGTAGTTGTCCTCAGTAAAATAAAATTTCTGTGGTCTGGCTGAAGTATAAATTTCTAATGTCTGCTTAATGTGTTGTGTTATACTGAGAGATTGTAGTGGAGTCGCCAATGGCAAATGAAAGAAATGAAAATATATTAAAGCCTTGAAATCCCATATGTGTAAATCCCAGATATGTTTTGAAATGCAATGGTAGCAACATGAATCACTTTGCGGTTCTCTGAAAAAAGAATAAAGGAGGAATGAGCTAAACAGAGTGAAGCAGGGCAGATTTTCACACGAAAAAAGCAGGGGTATATACCCTTCAATGCCAGCTTCTCCTGAGACCACACCAACACACACAAATCAGGTGCATACTGGTACTGGTGATAACACAAAGAATGCCAGCTCAGACGGCTCATTAATTACAGGGCCTAATGACTGCACGCTGGAGAGCAGTTTTTCTTGCTCTGTCACGGCTCTCCACCCTGAGCCAGTGGTTCCCCCCGTGCTGACTGCGCACGTTAGTGATAAACGCAGGCTGGGGACTGCCGGAGGGTACATCGGGTCAGGCCTGTGTTTTTGGGGAGGGGGTTGGTGACGGAGCCACGCTGAAGCCGTCTCGGGTGCGAGCCGCCGTTGTCGCTGGCCCGGTGGGACCGCTTGTGCTGTGCGGCAAGAGTCCCCCCGGAGGGTGTAGTATTGCCCTGTCTGCCGTCCCCTTGGGGAAAGCGTGCCCCCCCCCGTCACAACCCCCACCACCCCCACCCCAGTGGAGCAGAGCGCACGATGATGTAACCACTCTGCCTGTGCCCTGATGATTTATAGTGGCAGGGAGGGAGGGCGGGAGAAACCCTGAGAGAGACAGAGGGAGGGAGAGAGAGGGAGAGACAGAAGAAGAGCTGGAAAATCTGCACACTTTCACACGCGTATTTCCATCCTGATTGGCTGGCCCCATCCTGAGGATTATTCAGTCGGGTTAATCAGGCAATTTGGGGATTTTTTCCCCCCCAAAAAAACCCACAGGAGATTAATTGAAAGCTCTTCAAATGTCATCAGGACAGAATGTAGAATTTTCAGAAAAGTGCACTTAGCCTCTGTACCTTTAAAAGGATCTCAGGGTTTCAATTATGGGCGCAGTTAGCAAATCAAAGTTATTTGTACTAAAATTATCATAAATGTTAGCACAGAGGAGTACAGAGGAAGGCAAGCTTTTTTCTAATAAATCTTCACAGCTTCAGAGCAGAAACTGACGCCCTAGATTAGGGCGCATTAGCATTATCATCACCATAAGCGACTAAGTGCTAAACCGTTCGCAATTAAATATTCCTGTTGAGCAAAACCGTGTTGAATTAAAGCGGAATTTCCTGAAGCAAAGTCATGCGGAACAACCCCCCCCCCCCCACACACACACACACACACACACACACACACACACACACACACTCCCACCCTTCATCCGACTTCGAGCTCTGCCAGTCTGCTGGCTGTTCTGCATGGCTGGAAGGAGCCCTCCGGCCCACGGTGCACTGCGGTCAGTCTGTAGTGTTACCGCTGTGTGCTGGACCTCTGTGGTCAGCGGTGTGACGGAGTTAAAGAGCTTTGTGTACACACACACACACACACACACACACACACACACACACTCACTCATCATGAGCAGGCTAAAGAACAGCTGGATGGCCTGTCCTCAAATCCTTTCCCACTCACTCTCTGTGGCCATTTGGTCATCCCCAACACGATGTGTTTTTGAGCACAAGACGCCAAAGGTCACAGCCGCATGTCAGACTGTTTGATTGGACAGTCAGTGCACTCCCACTCTCCCATTTCCCCTCCCCTCTCTCTCCCTCTCTCCGTCCCTCCGTCCCTCCCTCTCTCCCTCTCTCCCCCGCTGTAAACACACAGGAAAGTTGATGTAAAAGGTACTCCGTTATTTCCGTGTCTCCGTATTCCTCCCAGGCTGCTTGCCCAGAGCTGCTTTCATCTTGCTGTCTGTCGATGCAGAGTTCTCTCTCAGGGAGCGTGCTCAGTTTGTCTCCAGCGGTCTGTGCGATAAGCCCCACGCTGCAGCTCGCCCCTCCCCCTCACCCCCCCTCCTCCTCCTCCCCTCTCCCCCCCAATCGCAGTCTTGTGTGCGTAGCATCCGTGCCGGAGTCTCCCTCTCGGCAGACGTTATGGCAGCACCTCCTCCGCAGACGGCCGCGAAGCAGTGACCGCACCGGGCTCCCCCACTTTGGCCAGAGGTGCTCTCTCTCACTCTCTCTCTCTCTCTCTCTCTCCCCCTCCGTGCCCGCCCCCCTCCTCCCTCACCCCCCCCTTCCCTCACCCCCTAACCTCTGACACGAGAGCCACGCGACCGCCTCCCCCCGGCGCCCAGCGGCATGGCTGCTCACAGGCTCCCTCGCGAACGCGTCTCGGGCTGATCGCCGCTGATCGCTGCCGCTCGAGACGAGAGGAGAGGAGGAGAGCAAGAGGGGGAGGCTGAGGCGCTCTTCTCCGACCCGAAGCGCGCGGTGGTGGAGGGGGGCGGTGTGGTGGGGGGGGGAGGTGTTGGGGAAACGGCGCGCTGGATGCAGGCAGCACGCTCTCCGCTGCTCCCGCCGCGACGGTCTGAGCCAGGGAATGCGGGTGGATGCTGCGTGCACGCAGCAGAAGCAGGCAGAAGCGCTCCCCGGGAGACTCGCTCGCTGATCGGCTGAGGTGCCCCGGCGCGGAGACCATGTCTCCCAGCATCAAGAACCTGGATTGCTTCTCTCCAATGTTGTGCCACTGCAAAGTAGCATGCACCAACAGCACCATCTCGCTTATGTTCGGCTGCAAGGTGGGTGAGGATGCCTTTATTTTTTCCCCCCCCCCCTTCCGCCTCGGAAATCTGCTGAAGTGAAACCACAGATGCAGGGAACCGTGTTTATCGTTTGTTCCAGGGAACTGGAGAGGTCTACACCGACGTCTCTGAACTTTTTTTTTCCTTGCCAAGGGTAGCTAAATTATCGGCTCAGAAATTCAACCAGTGAGGGCATTTGTTCACAAAAGACCTCTGTCACATACAGTACAAGTAGTGTATGATCAACCCAGAAGGCTTCCTCTTGCTTGTGTGCTGTGTTTAAAACACCATGGTCCCTAATTAACGAGCCTCTGAGAACCGCTGCTGATTCGGTCAACAGAAACCTTTCTTCTCGGATGCAGTGCTGATTTCCTGATGTATTGACAGTTGAGTCGCAGCTGATTGCTTTGTTGCAGCTCTGCCTCGGGTTCTGTAGTCTGAATGTCTGTAGTGAATCAGGCATCCATAGTGTACATTTCAGCTGCCACTGCATTCCTGTGCTGGCCGTCTTCATTATTACCACATTAAAGCATGCTTTCAAAATATATCTAATACTGTAATAGTTATAATATATAACCAGTACTTCCCAATATCTGTTTCCCGCAGCTGCTGGTTAAGGTTCAAGATTTATAAGTAAAAGTATGCAGTTCTAGATAATGCGTTTTGTCCTCAAAGTTTGGCAGCATCATGAATGTGATGATTGATTCAAATTTGGAGCCTTAATTTCGTTGCGTAACGCGTCGCTGTGAGCGGTGCCGAAAAGAAAGGCAAGTTTCTGTGTTATGTGGAACGTGCGTGATAAATGAAGAGCAAGAGCTCTGAAAAAGAGCTCAAACCCTGGTCATGTTTCGTATCGTTAAACAATCGCTCGAAAAATCTAATGTGTTAGAGAGATGGGTAGTGTGTGTGGTCTTAACTATTTGCTGACCTTGTTCTTGTATTCCGGTGGCATTTTGATTTAATATTTCTCAGAAATTTTTATCTGCACACCTAGTAAACAGAAGCCAATCCCGTAAGAATAAAATAGCCTCCTGCCATGGTTTAATAAGCTCTGATAGGAGGTATGTCCTCTGGAAAAACACATATATATTGTTAACCCCTTTTTTTACATTACACTGGTATGAATTTTTTTCATCCCTTTCAAGGGCTTTAGAAGATGACTTGAACATGTGAACCCACAGTTTTCGCAGATTTAATTTACAGGATCAAGCAAGAACAAAAAAAATTCAGCTTTAGGTGGGTTATTACGTTTTTTTTTTTTTCTTTTTGCTTTTTGTTTTTTGAAAAATGATGAGAATGCACTTCAGGCTACTGGAGCAGAGTGTGGTGGCTTTAGCTGAGAAGAACCAGGATAATCAGAATGCAAACTTGATGGGACCCGGTTCTAAATCCTGTAGCTGGTTAATTGTGGGGTTACAGGGTTCACAGCATCTCGCCTACTTGCTTTCAGCATAGGATGTGCACAGATTCAGTTTGAATTAGTATTGACCGATAAAGTGTCAGATTGTAAAGTTGTAACTTGGGTTACAGGGAGAATAATTGTATCACTGTTGTTCGGCATTGTCAATCTAGTATATCAACACAAATTATGGGAGGGGCAGAGGAAAGTACAGATTTGACAGTACGGTTTTGTGTGGTACAGATTCAGTGTCCACTGTGTATTTCATTTAGTAGGATTTAAAGGATTTCTCCACACCGAGTGCACCACTGATTGTGTCTCTGGGTGCAGTAATTAATCATGTGGGAACAGTGAGTGTTAATCTGTATGAAGCGCTGCTTCAGTCATCTATAGCAGCTCAGACTGTGTGTGTGTGTGTGTGTGTGTGTGTGTGTGTGTGTGTGTGTGTGTGTGTGTGTGTGTGTGAGAGAGAGAGAGGGTGAGAGGGAGAGAGAGAGAAAAGGAAAGAACTTGGTGAAGGGGTACGCTAGCTTCAGATAAGATTTTTATTAGGGTAGCTTTTCTTTCAAAACGCAACTTCCAGAGTATATTTTTAGCAGAGGTGGACACCCCGGCTTCAGAAAGTAAAAGTCCTACCATGTATTTGTTCTAGCCAATTCACTAAACAAAGTGATTTCACTAATTAGCTCCTCTACCTGGCTGAAGAGTTGTGCTAATTAAATTCAGCTGGTGTAGTGCATGGGTGGAACAAATACGTGGCAGGACTTTTACTTTCTGAAGCCGGGGTGTGGACCTCTGATATTTAGTACTGCAGTCATTCCAAATAATATGGCCAGAGCCACAGAAATGGAACCTCTTGGTTGTGTGCTACCCCGTGTCTCTCCTCTGTGGAAGAGAGTGTGGCAGCTACTGATGTGAAAGCCAGTTTTATTACTGAGAAACACTTCCATGTGTGGAAGCTTTGTTAGGCTTATTCAGATCTCCACAGTGATTTCTTCAGTAGCTGGGTGGAAGTGCGCGCGTGCGTGCATGTGTATGTGCGTGTGTATGTGTGTGTGTGTGTGTAGGTGAGAGATGGGGGGGTTCTGTTCTATATCAGTGCCTGATGTTTTGCAGGAATAGCTGGATTATTCCTTGTGAGAAATGCACAGTGGGTGTGTGAATGGGGGGGGGGGTGCTGGGAGAAGAGGGCATCTGCAGACTGGTCGCTGTGCCAGGCTTCTGCTGGCTCTCTGCATTGGGCAGCAGTGGGGAGGTGTAATTGGGGAGGTAGGCCCTTTAGTCAAAGGCTTCAGGTTTGGGTCTTCAGTGGCTAATGCTGTTGTAGCCTTAAGCGTAGCCCCAGAACCTTGAATTGCCTCAGCAAATATCCACCTTTACATATGGATAGCATGTTAAAGCAAGAGGAAGCCGTGTAATTTGCTGATTAAGGACTTCTGCTCAGCAGACGTTATTAGTTTCTAATTAGCCGGCTGGTTCTAGCCTCCGGTGCTCACGTTAGACCCATCGTCCTTATCTGGAATGATTTGTAGACATACTTAGGCTTTAAAGCACTTTGTCCTTTTTACTCAGATTTAAGTGACAAATTAAAGCATTTACTAAACATTTTTTGCTAATTTCAGAGACTGTCAAATCATTATTGTAAAGAAAGCATTACGGTTAACAGTAAACAGAGACATACATCACGATAGTCGTTATTTATATAGCTTTTACAATGACATGAGCACCTTTTTTGAAAGCTAAGCAGTTTAAAATAATTGATAATAAATTACTTATTGTGGCAAAGCCTGCTACATCTTGGTGCCGTGCTGCGATGATGTATTGTGTAATGAGTAATACTGCGGACTGACATCCTGCCAAATGGTGAAAATCAGGCGTTCATAATCCCTCTTTTTTTATTTTATCATTTTTGTAAATAACACAGCATCTTCCCAGACATAATGAAGGGCAACGACCTCTATTTTTAGCTGCTGCGGGGCATAAGTCGACGATCACTACGAAGCAAATATGATACATTCATTTAATAACGGCATGACCAAAGAATGGCCGTCTGATGTGAAACCGAGGTCACATTCTGAGGGCTCCTCTCCATAGCATCACCCAAGGTTTCTTTTCCAAGCCCTCCATTAGAGAGGGAAATCTCCTTACAACACAAGGCTCCTTTATGCGTCCAATACGGCCTTGTCGAGGCTTAGAAATATATATCACTCGAAATATCGCCCCCACCCCCCCCCTAGAATTTGCCAACTAATCAATTTCCCAATGAGAGGCGTTGGTGGGGGGTTGTCAGGGATGCGGTAAACAGCTGCAGTTTAAAGAGGCCGGCAGTAGCAGCGGCGGCGGATGCTAGCTCCGCCTGGGGCAAACTCATTTAGCTTAGTCCAAGGTACACTGTGTTTCAGCGGCTTCCCCGCTCGTACACAGGCAGGTGTGTGTCTCCAAGGAAACATGTCAGCCTATGCATCACTGTGCGAGACTGTGTTTCTCATGCTGTTTGGGCCACTTCCCAAACAGCTTACATGCACTCCGAAAGCCTGCGCTTTGCCGAAGAAGGCACTTAGGATGTGTCTATGAGAAAATTAAACCCATGAAAAACACTTGGCTGGATGTAAGATTTTTCAAATCCGCCTTCTGGGCTCGGTACGCATTTACACTCTTACTCCAGCGTTCATTTGCAAGTTCTCATTGATTTTACTGGGAAGCATCAAGTGAATCTTAAGTTATTAGAGTGTGTGGTTACTACCATTACCGCCTACTCATAGCTTATACAGAGAATCTCCCTACTGTAGGTGCCCTGTGTGTTTTTTAGACAGTGTGTGACCTAAGCAACCTGTTGAACACCTACGACTGACTCACACCAGACAAGATGGTTGCAAAGTGGGAGCTAGGCCTAATTAGCTTTCCTCCGCAGTGAATAAACGTCTTGTTAAATTGCCATTGTTGGTTTAAAATGTTGCCTAACAGCTCATTTTCTCAGACGGATTCCGCTTGGTAGTTAGTTAAGACAGCGACACTCAATCAACGCAGAATCCAACTGAGTAAAGCCTTTGCCGGAGCTGTTGATCAACACGGCACGTAGTACCACCACACTGCAAGCCAGAGTGCGTCCTGTTCCACAGGCCTGCACCCCCCATGCCCCCCGAGCCTCCGCAGGGGTGGTAATGCGGCATAGTGGCATGAAGCAGGGCTTGTGACCAAAAGTTTTCTGGTTCGATTCCGCACTGGGGTGCTGCTGCTGCACCCTTGGGGAAGGTACCTAACCCAGAATTGCCTTGGTAAATATCCAGCTATGTAAATGTAAATGGATAACAATGTAAAAACTAAAACCTATGTAAGTTGTTTCTTTATAAGATTGTTTGCTGAAATGACAATAATATATAATATATGTCGCATCAGTAGGGTCTGCCGTGTGTCTGAGATGCCCCCCCAAGCCCCCCACAGCCCAGCCAAGTAGGAAACGGTCATTCTTGTCCCCTTACTGCTCCATCTGTCTGAGTTAATCTTCCCTGCCAATAATGACGGGTCTTAGTGGATTTACCATAGTAATCGCAGTAGGGCGTCAAAGCCGTGTCACTAGCAAGCGCCTGCAGAAAGTCTTCATTTGACACCAAACACCCCCGCCCCCCTGGTGGTTCTGTAGAGAAGAGAGAGAGTCATTGGTCTGGCACCATGTGCTTGGAACTCCAGCAGTCTGTCGGCTAAAGGGTGCCATGGGCTGAATCATTGATCTCCCATCAGGCTCTGACTGGATATTGCCAAGATGCGGAGGTGTGATCTCAAGGGGACATACTGGCCAGAGAGGTTCGCTGATTCTGAACCGATTGCGAGGTGAAAAGTGGGGAAAAAGCATCTTAGAATTGTGGGATTAATCTTTTACCCCTTGGGTGAATCAGAACGGGACTTTTATCAAAGAGCAAAATCTAAGCCAGACACGCCTGTAAGGAACCCCTCACACCTGGGATAATAACTGTATTGATGGAAACAGCATCACTCATTCAGAGTAATAAAGGTGGTGGCACCACAAAGATAGTAAAAAAAAAATGGCCTCGAATGGGATCACTCAGTTTTTTCTAGATGCAGCTCCAGTGATAAGATATTGGTAAACAATCACAGCTGCGTTTGGCCTGAGGTGCTCTCTCTCTCTCTCTCTCCCTCCCCTTGTGCCTGCCCCCCCTTCCCTCACCCCCTAACGTCCGACACGAGAGCCATGCGACCGCCTCTGCGCTTTCGGCAAAGAGGTAAAAAGCATGATTAAAATAGGAGGCAAAATCCAAGAAAAACTCCCAGTGAAGGTACAAACACCCCTCCCCCCTTCTGTTTGATAAAAGCACCCCCACTTTCCATGAATACTGTGACAAAGAGTGGCGTGTAGGCGGCAGTAGCGAATTGCCTGAAAATGAATGCTAAGTAGCCAGTTAGCAAGGCTTATGATACATCATAACAGGTGGCTCTCCGCTTGTGTCTCCAGCCATTGTGTGCTCAAAGCGAGCTGATTGACAGGTGTCAATGACAGGTGTGTTGAGTGATAAATTTTTCTTTGGTGCAACCACCGTCAAATGGTTCGTTGTCAAATGTGCACTTTGCGTTTAGCAAGGTGTTTTCTCACAGGGCGTTGATGTCAATGGTGTAAAAGCAGTATGCAGTTAAATCAGTTCTTGTCTCTTTAAAGCCGATATAATGTTGGAAAGACAGGCCAGTGGGGAGGATTAAGAATGTAATCCAGTACTTGGAGAGCTGTTTTGACCTGGTGACCTATTGTTGAAACCCTCCATCGAAGCCCACTCAATCGACAAGCTATTGGGCTGGAAGAGTTTGTTTCAGTAGGGCTGCAGTGCAGTATTCCTACCAGGCTGTCACCCTTAAAAGGCAATGGCAAACCCTAATTTCCGAGCACATTACGGCCCGGTGGGGTTCTATGCAGCATGCAACATTGAGTTGATCGTTAGACTCACATTATCGACTATTATGTTTCCTCTGTGATGATTGGCTTCTACATTTGTATTGCTTTTCACAGTGAGAATGAATCCATCTCTGCTCTTGCTTGCAGTCCTGCCCCTGGTTTCCTTGTCCTGTTTGTGTGTACTTGTAGCCTGCGTCTATGTCTCTCCTGTCTGTTTGTCCTGTCTGTAATGTACTGCATACTGTGTGTTTTTCTTGTCTGTAGTATACTGTAGTCTATGTGTTCTTCCTGTCTGTAGTATACTGTAGTCTATGTGTTCTTCCTGTCTGTAGTGTACTGTAGTCTATGTGTTTGTCCTGTCTGTAGTATACTGTAAGCTATGTGTTTGTCCTGTCTGTAGTATACTGTAGGCTATGTGTTTGTCCTATCTGCATGCAGCGTAGTCTGTGGAGGTGACTCCATCAGTGCTGCAGGATTAATGCTCACGCTGCTGCCGGCGCATGCCTCCGCATGCATGGGATCCGATGGCCGCATGCCGCCCCGCTCGCATTTCATGCCGCAGTTCGCCGCCTGCCGCTGAATACGAATGGGGGCGGGGGGCGGGGGGCGGGGTCACGTGATCTCCGCAGTTGGTGGGAACGAGCGTGAGTTAATGGGCCAAAACTAAAACAAACATGCATCCAGACCGCGGAAGGAGGCGTGCATCCGAGCGCGCCATGGAGGCGGCCGCAGCGAGAGCCGGAGCCCGCGGGGCCTCTCCGTGTGCGTGAAGAGAGCGAGCGTTAACGCATTGCGCTTCCGTGACAGAGAGGATGACGGGTGTCAGGGCTGCTTGTTCACAGATTAAAGCACCGGCCATGTGCCCTGCCAGAATTCACACTCACAGCTTGCATCCATTTTTCCAGTTTGTATGCTTCAGACAGAGAGCAGATATGACCAAAACGCTTTTGCAGCAGAAGTCCATGAGCATGCACAGCAACGTTAGACCTATGCAACGTATGCAAATCAGATGTTTAACCCAGACATCTCCTTTATTTAGGGGGATATTAATTAACTGACTTCATTTCTATGTTAGACTTAATGTGTGACTAACTTGATTAGGCCTAGCTCCTCTAATCCCCATCCCGGGAACCGTTTGTCCTTTTAACCACGCTGCACTGTGATTCGCTGTCATTGCCACAGCTGGAGCCGTCACCCCATGATGTGCTGAACATGTTAGGCACATGTAAACAGGCGCTGACAACACAGCGGCTTTCTGAGCTACAGTCAAGCACACGGCTCCATTCTTGTAAGACAGCTGAGCGGTTAAGCAGACAGTTGCTGGCTTTTTTTTTAAGGACTCCTTCTCCAGCCTCACAAACCCAAAAAAAAAAAAAAAAAGTGCCCAGGCATACTAAGGAACTGGCAATTAAATTCGCTCACTTCAGCGTGCGTTAAACCGAAACCTTGTGCAATCCCCCTATCCTCATTAGCAGGACGGCTAATAGGAACCTTATCAATCGGAGGAGGTGCCTCCGCGCAGTGTATTGCAGACGCAAGTCCCTGTGTATCTGGTAATTGCGCGTTAATCTCGGCTTGGATTGGCCGCGCACGGATTTCATTTCCTCTTGCGCTGTTTGTCCCGCTAGTCATCCTTTGACTGGCAGCGCAGAAAACACAAGCGGCAGAATTAATGTGCCTCACTGCCGCTTGTGTGGTGCTGGTTCTGCTTCTTAACAAGCGTGGTGGTTGTTTTGTTGCTGTGCAGGAAGCGTGTTCCCGCTGTGAAAGACTTCCGCAAACAACAGCCCCTCCTTTTACTGTGGCTTGGGTGTTAACTCATTAAGTTAATTAGGTTAAGTAAGAAATGACACGCAATGAGCCTTTTTAGGTGATTGAGGAATTAGTGTGTGTATATCATTAATATGCGCTGCTGTGGAGGAGTCGAAATTGGCCGTCAGAATAAGGTTACTCTTTTTTTAAACCTGTGGCTGTGAAATTGAGTATGTTAAAATTAGTGAAATTAGTAGGCTTATAGAATACTGCTAAAACATAATAGTCCATTTAAACAGAAAAAGGGATGGGTTTAAGGCAACTCTCCTTGAAATGGGTCACAGCTTGATCAGCGACTGAGACGGTGACAAGTAATTTGCCCCAAGATACAGTGCTGTTGGACCCCTCTCCACCTGTCCTGAGATGAGAGTCTGAGGTTGTTCCTTAAGGCCCACCATGGGTGATCTGGAATCAGTGTAAATGACTGGAGCAGGGTGTGGGAATGTTGGGAGAGGTGCATGATGGGACATACTCAGCTCTCTCTGCTTGTTCAAACCCTTCATTATCATAACATTACATATACAGTCGAGGGTAAGTGGATGATTCAGGCCAGTCTGTGCAACTCACTGGGTCAGAAACAAGTGGTGTGTTTGCAGGCGTTCGGTTTAAATTCAGGCTGTCTGGCCTTTCCTGGCCTCCTATTTTTGTGTTTGAAATCCCTCTATGCAAATGAATGTTGTCTAGTATAGAACAGGATATTTCATTGTACTTGACTAGTATTAATGATGATACAAATACGGACCATTACAATTCTGGCTTCATCAGCTGCTTGGGCTTCTGTTTAAGACCCTTGAAGATGTTCGTATTGTAAGCCAATTTCTCATCCTGTGAATTTACAGCCATTTTGTCTTGCCTGAGGGGACAGGGTATGAAGCAAATGCATATGCAATGAGTCTCGCTGTTGTTCTTGCATCTCCACGTATTTATCGATTCAGAGGTTGAATTACAGCTTGACAATGATTTCATAACATTTTATATGCTTTTTCAGTGGCAAAGTATGATCTATGAAATCATCTGCAACTTTGTGAAAATAACAAACTACTGGGGTCAAGGAAATGGTTTTGGAGCATGATGCATCGGCCACCACAGAGAGACTCAACAGTAAGAGGACATGGAGATGGATTTGTTCATGGGAAGAAGCATTACAAGGTTTTACACAATGCTCAGATTTATTCATTAGAATTTGAGCGGTGTTAATGTCCTGCGTAACCCTGCCCCTTCTCTCAGCCTCGGTGGCGACAGCCCCGGTCTCTCCTGCTTCGTTCATTAATTACACTGAATGCATTATGTAAAGCGTTTTGTGGTTCGTTCAATCAACTTCTGCGCTTATTGTGAATGAGTCGCCGCGGCCAGGGCTTATCCGATTTGTGAGGTCCAGTTGGGGGGCAGGGAGGGAGGGAGGGAGGGAGAGAGAGCGAGACGGAGCGTGCGAGGGCCACCCAGGTTGTCCTGGAACCACTCCGCAGGCAGGTGGTTCAACAGAAACTTACAGGCCAGGCGGAATGTGGACTCCCGCCATAGGCCATGCTATGAGAGTAGGCCATGCTGTGAAAATGGACCACAATACAAAAGTGACAGAGCACAGACCCTCTCTGTGCTCCTAACCCCCCTCCTCTCCCCTGGTGTTTTGCTGGTGTGTTGGTGGAGAGCAACAACACCCTACGGCCAGGGTTGGAGCTCTCATGCCACCGTCACCCACTCCCCCCACTCCCTCCACCCCGTCTTTCCTTATATTCTCCCTACATGGTCCATTAGTCAGGCTCAGGCTAGATGCCTTTTAAGGAAATCATTGCCGGCCAAATTGGAGATGCCATCTCCCTCTTTGTTGTGTAGCAACGGACATCATTGGTATTCCATTAGTCACCGGCTACTCACTTTAATGTGTCACTGCTGTTATTTTCTTATCTGTGGTGGTGGCAGTTTATTTAGGGCTTTGGCTGAATAATAGAAAATGCGCCCAAGTCCATGCTATCTTCAAAAGGGCAATCAGCTCTCCTCTCTCCTCATTACTGGTGTTTTGGTAAGATCTGTAAATGCCGATCAGTTACGCATATTAATTCACGGCACAACTGGGGAATTAATCACTTGGGCGATTTAGCAATTAAAGCGGCTTTTCTTTTCCATACACTGCTCCGCGCTCTCTCTCTGTGGTGTCCTTCACATTGTATTCGGCTTCTTTTGTGTCACTTTAATGATGTTGTATGATTTTAGTTTTTCTCTCTCCCCCCCCGACTTTTTTTTTGCCAGTCCCTGGAAGTGTACTTTTTGGAGTTGTAACGATTTTTGGGGGACGGAACAAAAAAACCTTTGAGACTGCACACAGATCGTACTGAGCATGTGCAGCACAAGCAGGAATTTTGGAGCCCGCGTCTGTCTGCTTGCACTGTATTTGGGTGAGCAGATGCCTGCGGTCTGTTGCGACCGAAAGTGGTTTAATCGACTCATTAATTAACATTGCGCCTCCTGTCTTGGTCCCGTTCTGTGTATGATAGACCAAAATCAGTGACTCTCTGAGATTTTACCAACAATCCAATTTAAGATGAATGCTGGGTGTGCCATCCACAGTTCTCTATTCTAGAAGTGGGTTAGAACAGGGTAAAATATCCATAGTAGAGACTAAAAGGTAGCAATGCTATTGAAATGCATCCAAGGGACCACAGGGCACCCATGAGTGGTGGAAGCAAAAACAAAAAGAAGTCTCTTCCTGTCGTAACAGAAATCTCTGTCTGAAATGTGAACAGGTTACCTGAGTTGGCAGAGTGCACTGGCGGTTGCTTGGAGATGCTCCCCTGGCAAATTCTCTGTGTGCGGAAATCTGCAGGTTGCCAGATTTCTCTGTTGAAACCGAGTGTTAGTCTGCTATGGGGGCTGCCTGTGCTGAAGCAGGTGCTACCTTCAGAGTAATCAGGAAGTGCCCAGTAAATCACTTCTGAGGGAATTATGTACAGTAACGACTTCATTTTGTAGGGCAACTAAATGGTGATGGCTTAGTTACAGTTGGTAATGACCCTTCTGTTTTGGAAAAAAATGTATGTAATTATTGTAATTTATTTATACAGCTTAGTTCCTTATCCAGGGCAACCTTTACCTCCATGTATTGCATACTGTCCATTTTTACAGCTGGGTGTTTATCAAAGCAACGGTGCATAAGTGTCAGGTACGAGGGCATCGCCATGAAACCTGCTACCTTTTATTTACAGACCTATTTTCATTAACAACTATGCCGCACTGCTGCCAAAATGTCTGCACTCTAAACATTAGGAGCAATTTGGTATTTCATCTTACAGCCTTTGTTCTGTCTGGTTCACGGATACAGTAGCTGCGCTCTCTGGAGCTGCGTGAAGAGAATAAGTGAGGCTGAATGAGCGATATAATTCTTAATAATAGCAGAAGAGGGAGTATTGGGAAAAGGGGGTCAGACACTTTGTGCAGACATGGCTTTCTCTCTGACTGCCTCGCCGTGTCTCACGTCCAGGTCTGTGGGCTCCAGTCTCAGGCAGAATGCTGCTGTTGTACCCCTGAGCGATGTGCTTTACCTCAGCTGCTCCTGCAAAAAGCAAGCTGTATAAATTACAGTGTATGCAAGACGTTATACAGCCGTTCAGTTCAGGGGCCTGGATTAGGAAATCTACGAAGCAAAAAAAAAACCCAATCCGCGAGCCCTAACCGCTTCGCACTCTGTCTTTAACTTTGAGTAACAAATCTGAGGAAACGCCACCTTTTTTTCCCCTCCTATGTGGTGCACAATGTAATGAGTTCAGGGGCCGCCGAAATGAAGGGAAAATGTTCTCGGCAGATAAGAGAAATATAACCTGGAGAATAAAGGCATAAAAGCATAATGAGGAGAATCGTGGCTGGGACCTCTGGAGAGAGATTCCCAGCTGGCGGAAGAACGTGTTGCTGTGGAAACCTGCGTCTTGCGGGTCTGTGGGGAACGCTCGCCTCTCGTTATGCAAGCGGCGGCGTACAGCTGCTGAGAGGGAGGTGTCATCAGTCTCACCGGCGCTGCGGGCCGAGGCGGTGGGATTTTATTCTGCTCCGCTCGCACGGCAATTCATTTGGAGGTGTGAGAGTAGATGATAATTTCTCTGGCCTCGTAGCCTTTCAGAGCTGCAGGTGGAGGGCTGCTGTCAGCCTCGGAGACCAATATCAAAGCCCTCCCTCATGCTGTTCGTTTATGGGACAGCTGTGGGGGGTCTGCTGGGCGTATTAAATGGGCACTTGCCAATTCTTGGTCTAAACTCCACTCTTTAATCCTTGTCAAACAAATCCCAAAATTTAAGTATCTTATCAGCTGTTGTAAAAATGTTTTACTTGTCTAAAACTGATTCCACAGCAAGGCAAATGTGCATCTAATTCTGTTTCAGATTCTTGAAGAAAAGCATTTTGAATATCATGTTTTGGGCTAATTTATCACAAGTTACAAAATCATTACCGTTATTGTTCGGGTCACCTTTGGTGCCATATAGCTAAGATGCTGCTAGATACGTGACCAATCAGTAGCACTAATTGAACAAATGAAGGCTGACTTGGTAGATTTGGTAGCTTACAGTACCGAGCTGAATATGATTGCTTGCCAGGTCTCCCCATGATTGGCTGAAGGTTTTTAGCTGGGCGCTTGGTGGCTTGGGGCGAGAAGAGCTGACAGTCACTCATCCAGGCAGCCTGACAGCACAGGGAGCCAGTCGTGTGTTTGCTGTCGGAGTGGCGGTGAGGTCAGCAGGTTTTCTCCAAAGTCCCTCTAAGTTTACTACATATCAGGCAAAGCTCCCACATGATGAGGGAGAACGACACTCCCTACAGTATATCCAGTCTTCACCCAACCCTCTCCACAAAAACACTCTGCGCTGTGACTGTAGTGGTGAGTGAGGTAGGTATTTGGAATTTAAACGTGTGATTTAAGCTATGTGATTTAACTTGTGCTGTTGTGCTCTGGTGGTCGTGGTCTGAACTGATTTTAGTGATGGGGTGTACCAGACTGGGCTTTACCAAAAGCCGTAACTATAGGTAGCAATGCGGCAATGGTTGGCGGCTGATCTGTTTGGCCTACGCCTCTCTAATGAGGACAGTCTAGTGTCAGGAAATTGTATTTTGAAAGGAATGGGTTTTATCTTTGCTTTTCTAACTTCATGAATAACAGCCCTCTTCTTAGCCGGTAAATTTACAGCCCTGGTGATTAATTACTTTGTAACAAGGAGCAACGGCTGTACAGAAGAAGATTGAACCTCTTTTACATGTTGGCTTATGTCTGGAGAGA
The DNA here is from genome assembly GCF_013368585.1 of Megalops cyprinoides. Taxonomy (NCBI): domain Eukaryota; kingdom Metazoa; phylum Chordata; class Actinopteri; order Elopiformes; family Megalopidae; genus Megalops; species Megalops cyprinoides. Next base: position 16,610,622 of record NC_050602.1, on the reverse strand, counting down.
TGTTTTCCATTTTCATGGGGTAATGCAGGTAATTAAAAGGCTGGCCAGCTAACGAGAAGCGGAATTAGGCTCATCCGTCACCTGGAATCTCCTCCATGAATCAAACTCACACCCCCCCCCCCCCTCCAAGCTGCATGCTCAATATGAATGACTTACCACTTTCTGAACAACACCACACGTGTGGTACTGGTCCACTGTCCTGACTCCTTTAATGCCTAGTTTTAGTGAAGCGTTATGTGTTGTGATGATCGAAAAACGGCTGTTGTAAGTCATCTGGGGCCATTTATAAATACCATTCTGTAATTCATGTTTGCATGCTGTGTGCATCACAGTGTCTAATCATAGAACAAACAGCGCAGTGATTTTGTGCTCTTGTCAGGGCTTCACGCAGGGTGTCAGATCTCGCAGTGTTGCGGGTTGCTGGCGTTTGTTCTTCGCTAACTCCCTCCCTCCTCTCCTTTCGCAGAAATACAGGCACCAAGATGAGGACACGTCGCCCCAAGAGCACAGCTCCCCACAGCTCACCAACGAGGTCCAAGGGCCGGAGCTGGTGCAGGTGTCGGAGAAGAACCTGTCGCAGATCGAGAATGTACACGGCTTCGTCTCCCACTCACATATCTCCCCCATGAAGGTAAGGCCTGCCGCTGTCGCTCTGTCCCATATCCCAACTGCATTCCATCACTCGTGTGTGTCAGAGAGGAGATGCTGAGCAGTACCAACACACATACACACACACACACACACACACACACACACACACAGCAATTCAAACACACACATACTGCATCTCTCTTTCTCTGCCTCTGTCTCTCTCTCTCTCTCTCTCTCTCTCACACACACACACACACACACACACACACACACACACACACACACACACACACACTGCATCTCTCACACATGCATGTACACACACACAGACAACTGCATTTCACACATATACACATATATCACACACAGACACACACACATACACATACACATACACACACTGCATCTCTCACTCATGCACACACACACACACACATACACAGACAACTGCATTTCACACGCACACACACACACACACACACACACACACAATCTCACGTGCATACACACAGTCCATGTGCGACAGAGACCTCATGCAGTGCTTTAATGGAAAACGTGCTGGAATAAATGAAAAGGCAGCTGTGATTACGCCTGCGTCTGAGATCTATTATCTAACACAGAGGAAGAGCAAGCACTCCCCTCTCCTCACCAGCAAGCGAGGAACACTTCTCTGATATCAATTTGCGACTTCTAATTCCAGTGTGCATTACATATATTACATACAGCACCTGTACGGCATGATTGTGTAGGAGGAGGCGCAGGCTGTGCAAACGGGCTTGCTTGTCGTGCTGCTTCTCTCCTGAGCGCGACCGTCTTAATCTAGTGTTCCTTTGATAGGCTTTGCTGCACTTCACCTGCAAAACTACAGTGTGCGTTTTTGCCTCTAAATCAAAACTGTTGGCTTTGTACTGACTTTGTAAGGACTGATTTTACTAATTGTTACACAACCACATGAGATAGCTCACTGTAGTTTCGAGAATGTGAATTACCTGATGATGGGTATGGATTATTCAAATAATTACCGTGATTGATAAGCAAGCAAAACAAATGAAAATGGATTGAGAGAAATAGTTTAAAGGTAACATGTCTGCCTCCTTTGTTTAAAGCTCACAAGCTGCTACTGCTAAAATTCTAGTTAGGTAGCTAGCTGTAAACATCCTTTGGGGTGTGGTCAACTTAAGTAGCTAGTTAGCTTGCTTAAAATGATTTGATATCTGACAGGTGGTGAAAAAGTATTAGTGCTGTTTATCTTGAGTGCGGGGTGCATTAGCATTCAGCAGAGCTGTGCTGAAGGTTGTGTGCTTCACTAACCTGGAGCTAGGTTGTCTCACTAAATCCCACCTAGTCTTCCTTCCCCGACCCACAGTCATTGACCTTCACCACGCAAATAGGTTGTGTTCGCCCAGTCCCATCTGTATGTGCTAGTGAGAGACCGTCTTTTCAGAAGGGGTTTGCCTCTGACAGTCTCTACCCGGCTTCTCCGGGCTCTTCTGTGATGTCGGCAGCGTGATTGTGCCTGGTGCCTATTTTGCCAGCTCAGCGCTCAGCTGATACAGCTGACAAAACCATATACGCACACTCTGTGCCTTCAGAATAAGTCCCGAGATTGATTTCCAGGAACAGTGCTGATATTTGACAGCTTTACATTCAGACTGCCATTGCTGATGCGCAGAGCTTGAGACCTGAGGCAGCAGCAAATGCTTCCGGTCCTCAGAGCGGCGATTCTCCCGCTGCTGCTTGGTTCCCTCCCAAACCAAGGGCAGGTCCCTGGTCTTCCCTGCTGCAGCCTGTTGGCTCCTTCACAGGTCTGCACAGTGACTAATAACTGCAGCTCTCCATCCCCGACGTGATCTGCATTCATTTGCACTCCTCCTTCCACTCCCCTGTGAAAGACTGCCCCTCACTTGAGCCGGCTGGCTTTGGAAGCATCACGCTCGTTGTCATCTGCTTCTGTGAGTAGGTGTGTCCAAACTTTTGACTGGTACTGTATATTTCATATGTCAGTCTCAGTCAGGAGAGGTACCCAGAGAGCGCTCAGCGCACCGACTTGGCCTGTGGAAAGGTTCTGTTTGTTTTCATGGAGGATTAGATGTGTTGCTGACAGCATGGTTGTGCCTGAGAGGCAGAGAAAGGTCACTGGGTCAGGGGTGGCTCCTGGAGCTGTGTTGTTCTGAAGGGGCATTAGCCTGTGTCCACCTGAGGATAAGCCACCTCTTCAGGAGGGAAGGCCCTCTCAGAAAGACAGATAGCAGGAGGCGTTCAGCCTTCTGGTCTGTCAGGTGTGAACGGTGACATAAATCTTTGGTGTGCGTGTTGTGAGGCGAGGGGCGACAGCAGCCTCTGTGTTTCTGCCCCCCCGAGCCGAGGCAGGCGATCACAGCGGTCCGCTCTGCTAGCACCCGCAGAGCTCCCGCTCAGCCCCCCTCGACCCACCCGAAATTTACGCCTTCTCGCTCCTCCAGTGAGTGCCTGTCGAGCTCACCGCCTGGCGAAAGAACAGCGCCTGACAAATTGCACCTGTCAATACGGATAACCTTCAGTTAGGAGAGTTAGGGCTCACCCAGGCCGGTGCTGCAGGCTGTTGCACACAGTCTCCCTAAATCAGCCGATGCGCATTAGGGCTCATGTCCCCCCCCTCTGGCTGAAGGCCTGCAGTCAGGGGGTCGGCCGGTTGCATCTCGGCATCGCCGCTGCCTTATTGCAAGGAGCCAGAGAACATTAGAAGCCTCTCGCTCCTCCATAAACATTGATCTGCGCCACTGTAAGCTCCATTTATCCAAGAAACTGTAGTGCTAGAAACCAATGAAAGCCTGACACTTGGCAGTGGCTCAGTGCAAATGTTCCCTTGTTCTTGGAGGTTCTTATTTATTGAATCGATCCATCAGCATCTCATTTTAATTCACTTCACTGTCAGATAATAGCAAAACTGCTTGAACAAATACAAGGTTTTATGTGTTTTCTGAAATAAGCAGAACAGGTCCAACAACTGATCAGGGAGATAGCCATTGATGGTAGATCTCTATCCCCATCCAGTGGCCAAAAGCATGTCACTGCATGTGTATTCTGCTGGCAGAGCATAACATTTTTCTTCTATGTACTGTACTTGGCAAAATTAAAACATTCATCACTATAGTCACCCACTTAAAGCCTCTCTGTCTGCTTTACTGTCTGATTTAGTTGGCTCAGATCTTGAATCAGCGTGCCCAACCCTTATGATATATGGAGTCTCTTTACAAATTGATACTGAAATCCTTTCCTTCAAAATGAAATGTGTTCAGAATTTCACCAACTCTTAACTTTTTTCTAATCAAAAATACTAAAGTGGTGGAGATTTTAAAGGCCTTATATATTTTCAAACTGATAATAGGAAGGGGTGAATATATGCACCGTCAGCATAACCTTTAAAATAGAAAATCACACATTGCTGCATTTTCTTGGACCCAGGTTAATAATTTCAAGTTTACAGCATCATATTTTAACAGGCTGAATCTTAGCTATGTGATTTATATCCCCGTTTCCTGCAATGTATCTCCTTCGTGAAAATTCAGGGGTAGTGCAAAATTATGACTCGAAGCAAGATTTCAGTGTGTCCCGAAAGCTGAGTAACTGAGTAAAGTATGATGTCCTGCTGAGTCTTACTGAGCAAGTACATCTGGAGAGTGCTGGCTCTGAGCTCTAACCCTGCACAGGTGCACCCTCTTCTGAAGCACACAAGGAGTATCACAGTGCTGCCATCTGCAGGATATCCAACTTTTAATAAGCCAGGTTCTGAATTCTTTTCCTGTTGAAGGTCTGATGTCGATATAATGACACTCGGTTTCAGCTTGCTTTGCTCCAGGGCTCCTGAGACTGTGTTAGCCGCGCCGGCCTTGATTGCCATTGCGGGTTGAGCTGGCATCTTGAAGCCCCCCCATTCTCTGGAGCCTAGTGGACCACTGTGCTTGAAACCTGTAAAGTGCCACCCAATCAATTTCCACCGTGTACTCGGCCATATTGGGGTAGTAAATGGCGTTATACAAGTGTCTGTGTGTAAAAGCAACAACGAGCGATCGGTATGGCTGTTAAAATGGACATTAATGGTGAAATAAATCTCATTCTGATTGACGATCGCTGCAGCGCAGCCGTGGCCCCAGCTTGTCCAGGTCTAATGGGGATCTGTTATCAGTAGTTTAGTATGTCACTGCTGGGCCTCAATGCCTCACAAGGGTTTACCACACGAACCACTCCAGCTTGCTTATTAGAGCTTCGTCTCGCACTGTGAAAGCATCCTAATTTGCATGTTTAGACTGTGTTTTTCCACATTTAGGGCCAATTTAAGGGTCCATATTTACATTTATGGTCAGGGTAGTCCGTTAATACATTTGGCATTGATTTTGTAAGAGGCAGCTTATACATTTAGAGTCATTTCAGTTAGACCCAATATGTGCATTTGCCATCAATTTATTAAGAGGCTGCTTAGACATTTAGGGTCAATTCAGTTAGAGCCAGTTTGTAAATTTAATGTCAACTTAGACCCAACCTCTACATTTAGGGTAAATTCAGTTAAAGCCAGGTTGTACATTTAGGAACATTTAGTTTTGTTGGAGCTAACTTATATGTTACAGTATATTCCCAGGCTTTTCGAAAGGATCATGCTGCCTGACACCTATCATCCGATTTTAGGACACAGTGGATGTCTGTCTCTTCAAGCTGCAGTAATATTTGCCCTTATCAGGCCCTTACAGCTCCTTTGTGCTTTCTGTCAGTAATGTTTGACGTGTGTTCATTATGAGCATCTCAGTTTCTTCGTCTGCGTCTGTCCAGTCAACAAGAGGGTCTCACTTTTGATTTTTGTGCTCATATTTCTGTCTGCTTCCCTTTTCTCTTTCTTCCCCCCTCTTTACTCTCTCTTTGCCACACTTTATTGCTTACTGTCTCTTGCTCTCTCTCTCTTTCTCCACCTTGATCTATATCTCTCCCTCTCTCCCTCTCCCTCTCTCTCTCTCTCCCTGTGTGTGTTTCTGACTCCACTCTGAGCGTTCAGCTCCATGGTTCTGCTGTGACAGGTTTAGTTGATTGCCCCTCTGTAGGTAGAGTCCCTGGAATGCATCTTCGATGGGCCGGGCCCTTTAGGACATGAGGAGGTCCCCGCCCCCGCGTTCTCCACGTTGTACCCTCAAAGCGATACGCTGTTGCAGGTAAATGCCTGTCGTTGTCCCATGTGGTGGTTGAATTTGCCTCCATGTGCTACAGACCTCCCGTCAGCCGCAGCTCCCTTGGTCTTCGGACTCTCTCAAAATGATTTGTCATCTGACTTGGATGAAGCGCCGCCTATCATTTTTGGGGAAGCTGTCGGATTTTTCCATTTCTGTGCATCGTAGTATGCCATGCAAGCACTAGATGGCAGTGTTGCCAAAGTGCATGAAAGCTTGCAGGCTACTTGTGGCTGATACATTTTTTTTTTTTACTCCTTTTATATTTTAGCTGTTATGTTAAGAAATTAAGAGATTTGTGTTTATGTGGAATCTGGTCTATGGTTTGGCTTGGAAGCGAGCTTTTATTGAATGTGCTGGTAGTTAATGTGTCTCATTCAGCTTTTTTAATTTGACGAATGTGCCGAATGTTCAAATGTGGCATACCCTCTCTCTGTCTGAGGCGATTTGAACATCACTGCATAAGCATGCGGGCATGCACGGCAGTGCCCTCGCCTTCAGGGTGCATGGATGAACCGTGGCTTTCCAAGTACTCTGGAATCTTACAGTCACACACATTGTCTGTTTGGGCTGCCAAAGGCCCTGCGATTCAGAAACTCGGCTTAATGCAAACACTGAAGGTTTCACCTGAAACCACACATGTGAGATATACAGTATGGTGTGTATTTACAGGTATTTTGAGAGCCACGTTACAAAACTGTTTTGAGTGCCGAAGATGAGTGTTTTAGCATACCTCATGTGTTACCGAAATGTGTTGAAGCGTTTAGCATTGTTTGACTTCTTTTCCTCCCTGTTCAAATTTGATGTCAAATGGTAAGAAACATGGCTTCTCTTGCGAATTTAGCAGTACCTATTACAGTCTGTTGCCCTGATCAGTGTGGTGCATACATGAAAATATTTGTAGGTGTGATTTTCATCTACATCTAGGATTTTTCTCATGTGGTTGTGGTCACTCAGTAGATTTCTGCCAGGTTCTCATTCTGTCACATCAAAAGCACAGCTAGCCTATCTCAGCTAATTGGGGTTACGTAACTATGGCCTAATTGCCCCGACATGCTACCTAACAAAACACAAAGGCTCCTGCTCTTAACAATCGCAAAGGTCAGTAGAGGATAGCTTTAGGCTTCCTATTTCACAACCATTGTGCATATTGTGGTGTATGAATAAAGTGTTACCGCATTTTTATTTAATATTGACTATGTTTAAGTGGGTTCTGAATGCTGCAAACTCAAATGAGAAACACACTTTATTCGGTTCCTGTGCTGTTCAGAACATAGCATCAGTTCTCTCATTTATTGTAACTCACTATACTGATAAGACCCCTTTCAGTGGAAATGCTTCTAGACAGTGCAGCGGATTGGGTGATGTAACAAATCTGTAATGGAAGTTCAGACCTGAAAACTCCCCTTCCGGAGAGGGGTAATATGCTGGACCACTGTGTTTCACTTACAGACTGCAAACATGGGAGACTGAATATCATTGCAGTGAAGGGTTATTAAGCTTTCCCAGGGAGCAATGCGGTAGCCTTCATACATAGAGATGCATCTGAAAACAATGTGTCCACAGCTCTTGGAGCTTCTTAGCTGACTGAATGTTCTCATCACATTCCTTCTATGTGTTAAGTGATGCTAAGTGATGGTGGTGGTTCAGTCTTTCAAGATCGTCATTTTTAGAATCTTAATTTACGTAATAGTGCACATAGGTATATTGAATAAAGGAAAACTACACTTTGGGGGACCTCAAAAAAAAGAAAAACAAACTGCTCAACTACTGTGAAAGTAGACGACCAAACCACAATAAAGTCTGTGCGTTCCTGTACAAATGGGTGGACAAATAATGCTTACCTTACTAACACATCTGCAATATAATAATAATGCACGACTGGCAGAACTGTGCTTAGTCAGTACGTGCAGTCAATGGCTTGAAAGTGATCATGTGTATAACATCTGTAATTCAAAGTCAGTCTTAAAAAACGGAATGTAAATAGTGGGGGAGCAATGGCTGAATTAAAGGTTGTCATGTGTTTGTGGCATTGTCATCAAAATCGTGAGTTAGCAATAACTTTAGCATTGGATAGCGGCCACTTGCCCACCGGGTTGGCTGTGACGGTCAACACGACAGCTTTTCTGAGGGAGGAAAAACAGGACATGACCAGTTTTGTCTCTATGGTGAAATTAGTATGCCTTTCCTATGGTACGTTTCCTATCTGTATGCCTTGCCTATGGCATGATGCTTTAAAGTTCTTTAAAGTTAATCTTCCTTTTGCTGATGCCATCATGATGATGTTAATTATTAAAGTAATATACCTATTACCTTTGTGGAAAGAGGGAAAGCGTTTCTGTCTTGTTCATTGAGATTCATGGTCACATGCTCCTCATGACACAAACAGCCTGCGAAGTGTGATCTGTGACAAATTCAGCTTGTAGTTTACAGGACATAAAAATGAACGCAGTCTGATTGAGTTAAGTAATTTGAAATCATGCAGCACGCAAAGTATAATGGGGAAGAATTCCCATATTATCCTCCCAAATTCAGGAAACTGGTGGATACTTATGGGACATGCTGTCAACCTGTGACATTTGGAAAAAGCCAGTTTCTTGATTTAAAATTTTCATAGGATAGCATATCATTATTGGAGACTTGGTTTATAAAAATGGGTTCTGCTTTCACAAACCTGCAGGAGGCCTGTGCAAGCTCGACCAAAGCAAAGCCTTGTAGCTTGCATCAGCTGGGGGTGCATCAAAGGAGGGTGTGTGGTTTATGCACGGCGCTCAAGCCCACACCAGCAGTGCAGCTCCTGGAATGCTAATTCACAGCCTTTTGTTTACGAACACGATTTTCTAATGTTACTACACCGCAAGCCCAGTTGTAACCTGTTTGAGGTAACGGAGCTGAAGTGCAGTATTGTTGTCCAGCTGTACCAGGTAATGAGGATTCGTTTCTGACATCGGTTCTGTTCCCAGCCTTGAGTACCTGTGGTTCAGTGCTCAGCACCTACGTTGCCATTTTGAGAGGGAATATGGTACTATATTCAGTTCACAGTTGTGGGAATGGTCAAAAGGTGTTCTCATTAGAAGAATGTAGTAATTAAAAAATGACTAGCAACTATGTTAAGTATGTTAACAACTATGATAATTCACACCTGTAATGTAGCATGGCAATATATACTGATTTATGGTGGTCCCATAATCCCATTTGATTTGCGGTGTATGATATAATACACAGTATAATAAAGGCAGGTAAAATGTTCAATAAATGTCACTTCCAATCCGATAGCGCATAGTTTTAAAGGTCTTCAATAATTCAAAGCAGAAACAGCGCACGCATTACCTGAAAGCTCATGCAAGGTGTTGATAATCTCCTGCATTACTACAAGGCATGACGAGAGGAGGAAGGAGAGAGGCAGTTCAGGTGCTCATCTTTAGCTATTTAAAGTTCCCCTACATCAGGGCGGTATGGCTGCCCCTCCTGCCCGGTACCTTTGATTTGACTCAGTAGAAGCATGTGTATCTGCTCATGTTCAGTCCAGTCCTTTAAAGTTCCATCACCTTTCATGAGATGGAGTAAATGGCAGGGAGTGCTTTTAGCGCAGTATGTTTACCTGTATACACAGCTCTCCGAGTGTGTGTGTGTGATTGGCAGGTTGTGTGGGGTGCCTGTGTTATCGTGGAACAAACACTCTCCCTGGAATTCCAGCACAAGCTGCAGTCGGTGCTCTGACACAACAACACACACATGTGGGCACTGCAGCTGCCTCCGAGCCGATTTTCAATGCGAACTCAAAACTTAACCTGTATGTTTATTGCCATTGCCATTAGTCATTATGTCATTGTCAAAAGGTGACTGAGATGGCTAATTCTCTGGTGAAAAGATGTTTGCCTGTGCTCTTTGAAGAATTGGTACAGAGATAGTGCTGTCTTCTCTTTCAGCGAAAGCAATGACAGTGCAGATCTGTCACTAGATACCACAAGAAGATCGAGTGTAGCGTGGCTGGTCATTCGTGTCTCTGTGTCGCTTGAGTTGTGACAGACCAAACCACCTTTGCACTGCTGGTTAAATCATCAGTCTGCTGTGTTAGTATTGTCTTTGAGGTCTGTTAAGGTGCACAGTGAATGTAGTGAGATTGTGGTTGTAAGGGAAAATAAACTGTCGTTCGTCCTTGTAATAGTAGACATGTAGTTTTATGGTAAAAGAGAGGGAAGGGCGGTTCTGGTTCAAACCGGTGGTGTCAGTCAATTTCTCCCTTCCATTGAAAGTTGAGCGCGAGTGTGTGCAAGATTGGCTGTTAACATTCGCTGTAGACGGAACAGTCTGCAAAGCACTGCAGAGACTGTGGTCATCCATAGGCTGGTGAAGCACAAAGGCATGGCGTGTGCCGATTCGGGCAGCCGCTGAAACGAGGAGAAAGGGAGAAGTAATGAAATGCAAATAAAACAGAGGAAGAGGAATAGCGGAGGGCAGCTTGTGCAGTGTTCATTTTTATCTCTTTCTGTCTCTGTCTCTCTCCCTCTCTCTCCTTCTCTCTCTCTCTCTCTCTCTCTCTCTGTCTCTGTCTCTCTCGCTCTGTCACACACCCCTCCATCAGCACAGGAGATGAATACCAAGACTGATTAAAAAAAAAATTCATATACTCACAGAGCTCACGGATGGGATTTCAAAGCAGAAAGGAAAGATGCTAACCGCGCTAAAGTATTTAAAGAGGAAAGACTGAATGGAGAGGAAGAGCCCTGGGCTGGCTTTGCCCCACACTGCAACCCTCCCAGCCCCTCTCTCAGCCCCTCTCTCCCCGCCGCCGCCATCGCCTATTCGCCCTGCGGTACGGAGAACTTCTCCTCCCCTCACCTTCCTAAACGGTGAGGAAGGCGCAGGCACCTGCAACCCGCCGGCCGCCCAGCCCCCCTGCTACGCCCGCCGCTCGTCTGCCCCTGCTGCTCGTCCCAGCGAGGGCTGCGGCGGAATGATTCACATCTGCAGCCGCATCAGCCAGGGCTGTGGCTCCGCACTCGCCTGACTGAGAGGAGGGGGTGGGGGTGGGGGGGAGGCGAGTGAGGGAGAGAGGGAGAGAGAAGGAGAGAGGGTGAGGGAGAGAGGGGGAGAAAAAAGGGAGGGAAAATAAAAGCAGACTCTCAGGAAGACGCGTCTGCCGTTCTCGGGCGGGTGTATGTGAAACAGACAGCCAGGCGCTCCACGTCCGCAGGAGCTGTTACCTTTTCGTCCGCGCTACCTGGGTGCCCCCCCCCCCCCCCTCGACCCCCACCCCCACGGCTCCGCGTTGGGGCTGTGATCGGCAGAAGCGAGGGAGTAAAAGTTTTCCTCCTGCGTCAAAGCCCCCCGTTCCGACAGGAGCGTCCGTCATACCTGCTAGCCCCCCGGTTGCCCACATCTCGGTGCCTGGGAAGCGTGCGGTACACAATGCTTGCCTCCGCGTGGTACGCCAAAAAGGTGGGCCGCCGCATAATGAGGACCATCCGGAGGACCAAGAGGCTGCATCTGCACCTGTTGGTAGGTGTTCGGGCTTTGGGGGGAGGGGAGCCTGTGTGTGGGGGTGACTGTGTGTGTATGTGTTTGTTTATGTACGGGTGGATGTGGGTGTGTACGTGTTTGTTTGTGTGTGGGAGTGTGTGTGGGTGTGGGTGTGTGTGGGTACGAGCGGGAGCGATATTTGCATGTGAACCGGCTGTACTGTCGAGCCAGAGACGTGGCCCTGGTGTTCACAATGGCGCCCTCTGCGCGGGGTGGTCACCCTCTAAACTGGCTGAAGCAGCGCCGCGATTTCCAAAGCCTTCATTAAAACAGTCATTCTTTCCACATCCACGTTCAGTTCTCCTTCTTGAACATTCTTCCAGGAGAAGGCTGTCTTCGCGTTGCACCCCTTCACGGCAGTGCAGAAACCAAAGAGGAAAGTGAGCTTTTTAAATCCGGGAATAGGGGTGTCTGCACTAGCTGGGGTGGCATGACATTCGGGCAAATGGGTGACCCCCAGCTTCGCATCCACGGGTGCAAGCCGTAACGAGAGCAGCGCCGGCCTGATGGCGTGCAGGTGCGCTTTGCTCTTCTCTCAGCCAGGGGGCGCTGTTTCCGCTGGAGCGTGCTCTCCAGCCCCACTGCAGCGGTCCTCAGGGAGCACCGTGTGTGACGCAGCTGCCGAGGGTCTCCCTCTGCTCTACCTCTTTGCAGGCCCAGTGGGGTTCCTGCTGGAACAGCTGCAAGCCGATCGGCTGGGCGATCAGGGTTTTATCAATACCTTTAGAACCAATTTGTGTAGCTCTGGGCTGGATGCCATAGTGTGGTGTTTGGTTTGTTGTCAGTACTAAAAAGAGCGGGTTGTGAGTTTTGTGAAGTGCTAATTTGCGTTCTTGCGTGGTTCGTTATGAGTAATTGCAGCGTTAGCTCGCTTTGCTACATTGCTGTAATCTTTATTACTAAAATGTCTTTTATGCTGTTAAATTACTGGTAAACACACAAAAATGGCTAATTTGATACATTTGATGCTGTTTTTGAAGAGAACATTAGCTCAACTTGGATGAAAGTGTTTATTTGATGAAATGAGGAGTCACAGATATTGGTGAGAAACAAAAAGTGGAGAAATTATAAAGGTATGCAGAACAACAGTGCAGTGAATGCTTCTCTTTTGGGAGTGCATTTTATTTTTGGGTATGATTACGTGTTGTAATATATAAGCAGTCATGCACCGTTATGGAAGAAACGTGGCTTCATAGCATGCAGGCTGATATGAGCAGACCCAAGACTGAAAGTGTTTTTGTTGGGGGTAAAGATGTTTAGACATTTGAAGTATGTTCATGAATGTTCGCAGAGACATATATTATGTGTGTACCACATACGAATGTGCTATTAATGAACTAAGGCTTATACTTTGTGGCCTCAATCAAGCGTAGGACCAGTGAGAGTTACAGTGCTGTATTATTTGTTCTGTGTTACACAAGGGTCCCCTGCATCCCAGTACAATTACCATTCAAGCACAGTTACATCGGTCGACTTTGCTGCCTGCTTTCATCTGTTGCGATAAAAGTCTTGCTTTGCGTTCCTTAAAATGAATTTTGGGCCATTGCTTAGCAATACATTGTCCATGCTATCATGCCATTGGTTTTATATTGGCTTATAATGTTGGCTTCTAATATTGTTGACTCCTTATATGGCTTTTTGCTTGCGGTGTACTCTGCCTCACTTGTAAGTCGCTTTGGATAAAAGTGTCTGCCAAATGAATAAATGTAAATGTGGTATAGACATGTGTAGACAGGACTGGTTGTTTGTTGGCTAATTTTGAGGGGTGTGGCCTCTGGCTGGAGCTCTGATTGGAAGAGGGGAGAACAGAAGGCAGAAACCCAACATGACAGGAATGCTCTACTTGTGCTCTCTCTGTTGCCACCCACTTATTTAACGTAGGATTTAACACGGGCTGGCAATATTTCTGAAACGTAATCTACCCAACATAGGCCTATGTCATTTGTCAGTTTATGCTAATTGTTCTCTTCATATGTCATTATGTCAAGCAGCATTTGAAGGGTAATGTTTCAGGAATGAAAAACCCCTTAGAAAGAACCTGCAGAAATGTCTATTGGAACTCTGAATGATGATAACAACATCAGTTTTTATTACTATTAATTTGACTGGCACTTTAATAACCTCATTGAAGGTTATCATAGCAAGATTAATGCATAACACAGAACTAAAAGCAACATGGCTACAGAATAGCCTGTAAAACTGTAAATGACCATCAGACTGGAAAAAATGCTAAAATTTCAAAGTAATACAGTCCTGTCACTGTAAATAAGATATTTCTACTTCAAGTGACAGTCAGTCTTAAAACAGTATCTTTTGAAATTCATCAGGTGCATATATGAGCAGACTTTGACTTTACACAGAGCACACTGGTCTACAGTTGGCCCAGGCATGTCACATGGTACTTATGGACTAATCAAAGGCTACTCATTGAGCAGAAAAATACAGCACTGCTCACCTGAGCTTTCTGTTCATTTATGTGTAATTTTAAAGCCAAATGACTTGTGTCATGCTGAAATCAACCGCAATCACTTTCCATACCAACTCGCCACAGAGCAAATTCATTGTCGAATCCTCGCCCTTGAATCCACCAGCACTTGACTCTTTATAATGGCGCATTCTACATGTGACCTGTAGGTCTTGTCACATTCATTACATGTACTGCTTTTTGAGCCACCTAATAGACAGATCCCGCCGTTGGTCTGTTTGGTTGTTTGTGACTAAATAAGATGAATGATTTATGGGTGCAGTCGATGATGGGAGAACCTGCCGCTCTTGCATAAGCGAGGAGGAGGGAAAAAAAAAAAACGGACACGTTCAAAGCTGCCTGTTAATAAGCAGCAGTCGACATTTTGTCTTTAAGGCGAGGGCTCGTCTCTCCTCCTGTTTTCACCCCGGCTGGCTGTTTTGCCTTCGGGCCCGAAGCTTAAGATAGAGGCAGAGATGCTCGGAAACGGCTTTGCGCTGGCTTTTAGGTATCGATTCACACCCAGGAACCTCCCAAACGAGGGAACAGTGACGCGGACGGGACTGAAGAAATATGTGAAGGCAATGAGCAGCAGTGATGATGCACAGAAAGACAGGCTTTCAGGAAAAGGAAGGCGTTATGTAGTACGTTCCCTTCTTACCTGATGACAGACGCAGGCAGTGTGCGTCTGAATGCAGAATTCCTCCATGTCTGGCGCTGAAGGAGCCTGTTTGCCCGGCCTCTCTCAGCAGGAGAGCCTTGAAAGCCCTTATTATTTTGCATAACGTGTGGCTGTCGTCGAGAGGAATACTACGTGTCCGTCGGCAGATAGCTAATTAAATCAGGCCCGCTAGGCTCCTATATCGGAAGCTGTACATCTTCTGTGCAAGGTTCGATGTCAGGAATTGCTCTTTAGAAAGTGGATTAAGCACTGTGCATTGCTGTAGCAGTTAAACCATTATGCTTTTAAAAAAACATGGATTCTGTATGTCCTTAGCTGTGTTCCCTCCTTTTGTAAACTGCCACTTGTGTTCATGCAGAAAAACTGCATCTGGTAGTGTTTTGCAGTGTTTATAATGAAATTGTGAAATATGTTTATTGGTGCTCCATTGATAATCCCCTCAATAAATCATATTGCCATTAATCAAGGCCTGCAATGTTGGAATGGGTTTTCTTGACCTGTTAGACAAGGCCCTACGTACAGTGCAACCCTGCCATTGATAGATAAGCCCTTTTTAGCCTATAGCTATGTAAATCTAGTCAGTATGGGAATTGTGTCACGTCCCTTAAAGAACTAAACATTTGATAGTTGCAGTTGTGAAATTCTTCCTTTTTAATTTCACATGCAGCAGCTGTGATAGCCTTTGAAAGGACTTAAAAATAAAAAATTAATGAGTTTATAGCAAGTATTTTTATTTTAGGCAATGCATACATGATTACCTGTACGATGGTCCTTTTGAACAATGCAACTAGTGGTATTACAGGATACAGCAGGTTTGCAACCATTGAAACTTACCGTTCAGTCAGTTTGTAGGTCCTAGTTTACATGGCTGCTTAATTTTTACTGGCATTAAAGTTAACCCCCTGATGTCAGAGGGCAAATATTCAGAAGACAGGAACCGCTTAAACAGTCTCTGTCCAATGAATAATGCAGAGTGTCAATATTAAACGTGTACTTTTGAACTCTGATAGTTGCCTTCTGTATGTACTGAGGGGAATTGTCTTCAGTGAATTATGGGACGAGTTTGTCACTTGTGAATAATGTCCTCCATTTAGGAGACAGTGCTGTTGGAGAGTGCATGTGGGGTGATGGTGTGGTGGTGTCCTGTGTGGCTTTAAAGCAGCATGGAGCTGTAAAACCCTCCGCTTTATGGACATCTCAACACATTAGCTGCACTGGAGCCTGGGAAATGTGTCTCAGCTAAATGGATCTGGCCTAAAACCCCATCGCTTTTGCATTGCACCACTCCAGGCCAACGCCCAAGACCGGTCCCTTGTAACCTTACAGATTTCACAGGACTGAAAGCTGTACTATCAGGGTAGGAACACAAGTCAGTGTTTGATATTACTCATAATATCATGTTTTAAAAAGAGAAAAAACAACTTGTGTTTCTTAATTAGTTACAACTGGTATACAGAATTTTTGGAGAAGCAAATATTTATTTAAGGATGAACCCCAGGGAACCCCGAGCACACACCAAATCAAAGGCCCGTACACGGCTGGTGAATAAATACTTAAAATATCTGAGGGAGTATTTTTAAGTAAAGTCTGTGTGCCTTTTCCCCTTTTCCACCCAGTTTGAAGTCCTCAGTTGTACTACAATACTGGCCTCTTCACACACCCTCTGTGCTTGTGAATGCGGTTTGAAGCCACATCTCATCTCACATGTCTCCTTCAAATGCAGCCAATGGCTGTTTTCCATTTGAGATGTCCCACAGTGCACTGCAGTGAAGCAAACAACAATTGGAGGATAGCCGCATCTCTGCTGATGTAATCTGAATGTTTTTAAAATGTGTTTATTTTCCAGTATTATGGATTAAGCATTTAGCAACAGTGGCTACCAGTCCTGCAGTTTCCTTATGGTGTAAGTGCACCATAGAGACATGCAAAATTCATGTTTTACGTGTTGCACGGAAACAAATTTTAGTGTGTCAAAAAATGTGACCGACTAAGCCCGTAAAATGTCAAATATCCATAGCTACCATACTTTTAGGATACGATTCAAAGCAAGACGTCTGCTGTAGCTACCTGCAAGCGGATGAGTGAGAAAGAGCCCTTCTTCTGTAGCCAATTACCTCCCCTTTACTGCCAGAGGCATCTTGCGCACCAACACTCTACTATAATGTTTTAATTGTCAAGGAGCTGCAAGACAGGTAGTGTGGCCCACCGCTGGTAAGGGACCTTAAATCAGTATGTGAGACAGTCAGGACCACTGCAGTGCTCTCATTAAACATGCATACTACTATGATTTTAGTTAATTGGGAATGCATTATTGATTCCCTGCAATGTTTTAAGGTCAGATATTAATTTGAAGGCGGAATTCGTATTCAGAAGTTGAGCCGAGCCTGTCTTTTGTGTATTGGTGTGTGTTTGTAGACCCGGAATGTCCAGACTTACAAGTGATGGTGTTGGTGATTGTTTTTTTTATTCTGGGTTTGAGACAAGAAAGCTCAATTAAAGCTCAGAGCAGATCAGCTGCGCCTGGAACAGGTCACAAGGGTCTGCACATTTTCTTTTGCTCCTTGGCAAATCCAGGGTGACAGGAGACCTATTGGGAGACATTAAGAGCATCCGTTCATTCAGATCGCTCCCCCCAGACGGATTGCTAGTCCCTGTGCAGGTTGTGTTTTGCTCAATTGAATTGAGAGTCATGTGTGGGTTAACGTGGTGCTCGACTGAAACGGTTCAGCATAAACTAGCTGCGCCATAATAACGATGTTGATGTTGAGTTCAAATCCACAGAGAGATTGTTTTTTATAAATTGAATGGCTGTGAATATTATGATCATAGAAAATTGCCTTCTTTAAAAAAAAAAAAAAAAAAATCTCTGCTTCATAAAATTGCTAGCAGAACCATTAAAGTGGTTATGATTACTGTATCTAAAACTCAGCTGTAATTTTCATTTCATCAGAGCTGACCTCGGGGTTCTCCCTGTGTTGCAGGTGGCAGAAGATGAGAATAAAGCAGAGGGATGGTAGTTGAGGCAGTCAATCCTATTTTTATGCAAGCCCACTGAGTATATTTAGACTGTGGAAAGAGAGGCAGGACAGGAGCTTCGTAGGGACTCCTGCTCGCTGTATTTGATGTGAGAGCAGTTGCCATGGATTTGGTCCCGGGGGAGATGGAGGCATAGGCTGTGACAATATCTGCTAACTCATTTGACACCTGTGGCACACCTGTGGGTAGTATTCATCAGGGAGGGTGTATCTTCGCTGTGTGTTGACTCTAAAAGATCAGCCGCACCATGGAAACCAAAAGGCATACGTAACGATTTTTTACACAGGCATGTGTGCAGATATTTTTATGTTTCTCTCTCTCTCTCTCTCTCTCTTTCTTTTTTTTTTTTTAAAACCCAAACGGCACAGCCTGTTGTTTTCCATTCTGCATTGGCTGTGTGTGGGAGATGAGAACGCTGCAGTATCTGTAAAGCTAATGCATAGCTGGAGGAATACTCAGGCAAAATGGGGACTGTCTTTTACCTGGATTAAACTGCTCTGCCAGGATTTGTCCTTTTCATCTGAACGCGAGAAGCTTGTTTTACTGTTCTTTTGTTGCCGGCTTCCAGGAAATCTGTTTTATGAGGCCTTTCACTGGGATTAAGTGCTGTAGTTGTGTCATTTTGAGAGGGATACAGGGCCTAAGCAGTGTCTGTAATATCATTTAAACCCAGGCTAGGTTTTTTTTTTTCTTTCTTTCTTTCCACCTGAACTGGATGGGTGCAGGACGAAAATCGATGGCTGTGCAAAAGCTTTCTTGTGGTCTGCACTGACCAGATGACTTGCAGTAAGATGTAACACTTTTTTTTTGACTGCAAGAGGAGGATTGTGGTGGAGGTAAAACAAGACGGCACCCGTAAGTCTCTATGGAGTGCCTCCCCTGTTTGAACGGACCATTTATATTTAATGTGTGTGGCAATCTTCCTTCCGCTTTTTGAGGAGGGGCAGTGATTGAAGCCCGGTAATTTGCATTCTTAGTTTTCCCAGCCCATTAGATTAGCAAACCCTGGAGATCTCGCCAGTCCAATGGCTGCAGCATCCTAGCTGATAATTTAAGATCACTTCCTGCCTCTCCAGCTCTCTGGAGTTCTTGTTGTTATCCCTTCTACTTGCGGTCACAAGAAGCAGCGTTTGATTCCGACGGGGTTTGAAGATCCTTAGCGAGAGAGGGGAAAGTTGCGTAGAGGTACTGAGGACACCTCGCTCTGTCATATATTCTGCTCTTAGAAGAGCAGTTGAACATGAGAGCTCTGATACCATATCCCTCTCTTTGAGGAAGAGGGACTGAACTTGCGCTGGTAGCTTGCCGGATTTTTACCATCAAGTTTAGGAATTCATCTTGGGGGAGGGGGGGTGTTTTCTGGAGTGGCGAAATTAGCGGGAGGATGCTGTAACCTGATCAGAGAGACCGCTTTCCTCTCGCTTCCCAATCACCTCCGCCGCCCAGCAGCTCCGCCGTAGCACGAGCTGCAGCCCGAGAAGAGAGAACTCGGCGGCACTTGTGCACGCCCGCCGCCCAGGGATGAATTACATCTTCGGCAACAACACTCTGTACCCCAGGAGCAACCGCGGCAATGCGGGCTCCGGTCAGGGCTCGGCGTCGGCGGGGCCGAAGCTGAAGCACTGGGCCAAGCGCAGTTCCACGGAGGAGGCGCCCTCCCGCTGGCAGCAGCTGCTCGACTTCTTCACCCGCCGCAACGCCTTCACCGACTGCATCACGGCTGGGGCCAGCCAGGTAACAGCCTTCACCCACCTGCTAACACCTGTCTCCAGCCACCAGTGGGAGTCCCTCCCCATGCAAGGAGGGACATGTTCCAGCTTCCATTTTGGGAGGTTTTTTTTTTTTTTTTTTAAATACAAGGGCCGGTTTCTACTCGTGGTTGTAAGTTTTTCAGTCAAGTCATTTCTAAGAGTAATTAGGAAGTATTCAAGGTTTTTTTTTTTTCTATAAAAAGCATTTTCATTTATCAGAGGTGGTTCTTGGAGGGGTTTGTCATGTTTTGATTGCATGCTTTCACTTTGACACCCAGTCTTGGAAGCGACTGCTGTTAACTGCAGCGTGGAGTTTTTTTTTCTGCGAGGTAAAGGGTGAGAGGAATGACTCATTCTAGAGGTTTAACGGCTTTACACAGTGAGATGATTACAGTAGAGTCAAGCAAATATCAGTGCAAACAGTATTCTGCAAAAGCAAAAGTCCAGTTCCATTCATTCTGTGCAGTAGGTGCAAGACTATGCTGCAGCCCTTATTTTATGGATTATTGACCACAATTATAATGACATGATGAAAGCAAGTTAAAGATCATGGTTGATTTATGTATGTAATTTTCTGCACTGAAGCTGATTGAGGATACATTAGCATAGTCTGAATGTTTTTTTTAATCTTGTGTAATCCGGCCACACTGCAAGTAGTTATCTAAGTGAGGCCTGGATACATGACTCTGCTGTTCTAATGCTCTGTTAATTTGCTCTAAACCAAGCCAAGCTGCACCCTTTGAATTAAAATCTTAACCTGTAAGATTGTGCCCGTGCCTATGCCTGGTTAGTTGTCTCTGAAATATTGAAGCATAAGAAAAGCGCTGAGTTACAGTGTGGGTGTTGTAGAACTTTGCTTTTGAATAAAAGCTGTGCGATGCACAGTCAGCCTCTGTTCAGTGTGCTAAGAAAAAAGGGCCAAAGCCAGCCCACTGAGATACCATCTCCAAGCTCAACACCTCTGTTTTTAACAGGTTAAATTCCATGTCCTGCTTTGGAATTCACTGACTCCTTTAAAAACCCAACAGGAGCAAGTGGATCATTCACTCATATCTCCTGACCATATACTTGGATAGCTGAGAGTTTACAAACTTGCTAAGGCGTTTCTGTAAGGTATACTGTCTTTTGTAAGCCTCCAGGCATAGTATTCACTTGTGCTTTGGCCAAATACCATCTGCAGTAGTGGAGGGATCAGGTTTCCCTTGTGCTGCCAAGTTTACATCATTACATATTGATAGAAGATGGATGAGGGAACAGGAAGTTGTGCAGATGATATAGCTGGTCAGTGCCCCAGGCTGCCGCCCACATCTTTCCTTCTAATCAGTTTGTAATTGCCTCAGGACAGGCCTGATGAATATTACATTTTAATCTTCAGTGAGGGGCTTTGATACGGTCTTGTGTATTTGCTCAACAATATGCCTCACTTTCACTGTGATTTCTTGATCTGCGTAGCCAATACAGTCATTATCTTCTTTTGTTCAAATATGAGTTATAAGTTTGTCATGCAAAGAAAAAAAAAACTATATTTCAAAATTGGTACAAGCCTGTTCAGCCTACATCATAGCATTTTCTTGTCAAAGACCCTTCTTTGACCCTGCTCTCCTTTTGACTCTTGTGGATCCATTTACATTTACAGCATGTGCATTTTATGATTGTGGACTTATTCAGGCCTGTGAAAGTTGAAGAGCTTGCGTATTTCTTATACCTAATGATGGAAAAAAAAAAGCACTATGAACATTACAGTCAATAATCTTATGCTTAACCCTGTGCTCTGCCTTCAAGCTGAATTGGCAGATTTTTGATTAATAAAATGTCCAAAATAGAATTTCATGCATATTGTCTGTTATGTCACTGCAGAGGAACATGCTGTTTTTGTGCTGTCTTTTACAGCTACCTTTAAATTTCATAGATTTTTTTAGGATTATTTTCCTTTTACGGTGGAGAATTTCAGTGTGTAGCTACAAACTCCAATAACTGACACCTAACAGCAAGGATCACACTGAATATACTCCAAAAATAGATCTATATGTTTGAATGTAAGAACAGCTTTCCGTGGGAATGCATATTATGTATAATTGATACAAATTTGACAATATTTGAAGGCATGATTTAATGTTATCATGTCTGAATAACTCTAAATAAAAGTCAACTCTAAACTGCATCTGTTGAAATTTGCTCTTGGTTCATAACGCCATCTTATGTAAGCATAACTCAAAAATGTGTCTTTTTTAATGAATTTCAGTGTTCCTTATTAAGGCTGGGCACCATTAACTGTTCAGAAGTCTGTTATGCTTTGAGTTACGGCAAGTGTTCATAATGGATTTTGTAAGTTGTTTTTCCCCACTCAGTGTTGTGAAAAGCACTTACTGAATGAAAAATGGCCCTTCACACGCAATCTTTCCAAGATAGATAAGGCGGTTGAGGATCTAGTGGAGAGGAGTAATTAGAGGCATGCCCAGGGATTATGGCCCTCTGGGGCATTGTACAGCCTTGCTTTTCAGCAGACCAGGCATTAGCCGGTGTGTCCATTGGATTCAGGGGGCTTGACCCTCAGAGTCTACATCAGACAGTAAGCACATTGCTGTCATATCCTGAAAGGGCGGAAACAACCAGTGTTTCAGCAACAGGGTCACGTGTTGTCCCTCACTCACCCAGCCAGCATCAACACAGAAGAGAGCGCAAGGTTACTCTTTTTAAATGAATGCAGTCCATCCCATATTCTCAAAATCACCTGCTGAGCTGTTATATGTCTCTCTAACAAGTGTAACACGCACACATGGTTCACACAAAGGAAAAGCAATGTCATTTTATGTTATTTATGTTTATGTTATTGCTAAGGCAAAGGTGTAGACCAACAGAAGAATCAGGGTCTGCAGGTCTAAGAAGCAGCAATTCCTAAATTCTGGAGTGAATTCATCTCATTTACAGATCTGGATTTGTTACATATGGGCGTATCTGCTGGTTCAAGCATTAATTTTCAGTGTTTCCACAAGAAGTCAAACAAATCAAATTTCTGAAATACATTACTCCCACGATATTCACAGGTGATAAATTGTAGTAATTGCTGCAAAAACAAAACTCTGTAAAATGTACTGTGAAATGAGTACTTCTGACTTTTCCTTTACCTGTTACACAGTAACATGAAACAACTCATGAAATCGTGAAGCACTGAATTATCTGCTTGTGGGTAGTCAGAGTAGCGTAGGGCATGAGGAGCTTTCGTGGTTTTTGGATGCAATAGGAGTCTAGTAACTGGGATCGAATACTCAGACCTGCAAATCCTAAAACCATGAACAAAGAGGGGTTAATACTGTAATTTATTTAATGCAGAGACGGCAGTGTTAAGGAAAAATGGAAAGGAAGGCTTCTTGGGCCATTCCTGAGAAATGGCTAACTTGTTTATGCTGGTAACAGGAGCTAATGGGCCACTCTGTCTGAACACTAGAGAGAAATCCAAGCCCATAAAGAACATAGCATCCTGCCACAAAGCATCCA
Organism: Megalops cyprinoides; assembly: GCF_013368585.1. Classification (NCBI taxonomy): domain Eukaryota; kingdom Metazoa; phylum Chordata; class Actinopteri; order Elopiformes; family Megalopidae; genus Megalops; species Megalops cyprinoides. The sequence continues at coordinate 16,587,888 of NC_050602.1, read as the reverse complement.
GTCACGATAAATTAAACCAGACCAGCCAGAGTCGACTGCCTTCCAAACTGATATTCAGCTATGTCTTTATGTAACAGTGATCCTATGCTGCAGTGGTGAGGCTGTACTACCTGGATGTAGTGGGTGTTGCACTGGTATGCTGAAGGCAAATTCTGTGCACAGGGAAATGGCTAAAGATTTCTGTGAATGTTTTTGAAGGGGAGTGAAATACGGTTTATGTTCTGATACATGACACTGTTTGTTGGCACTGGGGCAATATGAATATATTGATTGGTAAGTGATTTATTGAGAATACAGCCTGCAGGCAACCATGGGCAGACCGACTCAGCCATGTCCACATCAGATATTCACTATTTCTGAATGCTGCAGTGTAACACATTGCATGTATGGGAACAGGTAACCAAATGCAAAGCATCATGTCAGAATGTCTCCAGAAGATTAAAAGGTCTATGATGGGGAATGTCAGTGGATGATTAATTTAAAGCCTTTTGTCCCATGGATGGAACTTAGGTCCCATATCCTACACATAGCTGAAGACCCTCTGCGCATGTGTTCAGGTCTTGGATTTTGCAGAACCGGCAATGACAAAAACATTGTGTGTGCTGTGCCTTGTGTAATCTAAAAAAAAAAAGCGAAACCAAACAACATTTTTGTTGCTTTTAACATCGACAGCTTGCAGATACTTTGGATGCAACGCTAAAAAGAACGTATTGCTCGCTTGTAGTTTGAGTCTGAAATAATTTATGAGCCTGGGAGCCCTTTGAAGGAAACTCATTTGCAAATGCAAACTAAGAACTGCTTCTTATCAACAAAGTTTAATAGTAAAGGAGCATGCTGAAGTGAAGACGGAATGAAGATGGATTGATATAATAACAAACTAAGAAAGATTAAAGGTATTACAGGTAGACCATACCTCCTGCTTTAGAGAGACTGAGGACGGAGGTTCTGTCTGGATAATGTGGAGTAATGTTAGAGACTGTACACTTTCTATCCATATGGCAGAGTTAGTTTGCCAAAACAAGGAGCATAAAGCTAGACGGTGCTATCTTCACATTAGTACATGCCAACACTGCGTGCAAAATTGTAAGCCGTTGTTTTTTTTTTAGGGGGGTGCAGATACATTGCCTGCAGCTCTCCTGCTACATGTTCACAGATCAAAGCACAGGGTAAAAAGGAATATATATAAAATATCTGTAATATGTATAATGCATAGGAATGTTGTTATTACTGTGAGACCAATCGGGCAGTACATGAGGTTTCAGTACAGCTCATGTCATATAACAATATTATTACATCATCAGTTATATTATACTATCACTCTGAAGCCAGGCAGGGGATAAGGGAACAATACAGACCGTTTGTAGCTCTAGGTGATTATATGAACGTGCACGAATGCGCAGATGTATTGCAGTGAGCAAATGAATACTGCACATTTTCAGAGTGGTGCTGTAGATGCTCTTGAGGAGGCCATAGCAGTGTGAACTCGTCTGTTGTAAGCTCTTGTTTTTGCTTGAAGATTGTATTGTTGCAGTGTGTTCGTGCCAGGTGTCCTCTTCAGGAGTGGAGTACCCTCAGCACCTCGCTGTAGTGGAAATGCTTGAGCAGTGGACGAAAAGGACTCTGGCTACAGCCATTGGCGCCTTCACCATAGCCCCTTTCATGGGGACTCTTTGGAATGTCACTTAGGATGGAAATGGGTCAAGTTTGTACAATGAAGCAAGGCTGTCCCCTCTGGGCTTCAGCTCATACAGTATGCTTTGTCTCGGGAGCTTTTCTCTCCCAGTCAGATTTTTATTGCCACATTATGACTTTTTTTCCCTAGACTTTGAGAGAAGGGATTTCTTTGGAATTTATCTTCACTTTCTTAATTATAACTTCATCCTTATTCCCCTGTGTCCCTTAAACAAGCATTGGACCCAGGGAATAGGCAGAAAAGGTGATTTATATTGTTAAAGAGAAACAATTCTGCAGAGAAGTCTTGGTTGTTTGAACATTCATCGTAAATGGGAATACATTCAAGCTTGTGTGCATGTGAAACACATAGAGAACATAGAATATGCCTGGCCATATAATCAAGTAAAAGCAGCCATTCATTTTGTAATGGCATCAAATCCTGTGTCCTTATGGCAACAGTCTGGAGAGGCACCGTGATTGACAGTGATTGGCACAGAAAGAGTGCGGCGTGGAGTCAGGACGGCCTGATCTGGGAACAGCAGGTGTACTCGCAGGAGGCATTGGAGTCACTGAGGTGACAGAGATGCCACTGCTCTTCTGTCACTCACAGTCATGAGGGCCAGGGAGAGAAAACTCCCCCTTCACGGTGGCCTTTACTTTGGGGAAAGAAAGCCCTGCTCTGTTGTTGGAAAGGTTGTTTTCATTTCCATCCATGGCTGGGATTAGGAAAAGCTCATACCGTGCATGCCTGGGTAGAGCTAGAAGACATTAGCAGAGACCATTAAACAGGAAACCGTGAGCTCAGTTTTTTTTCTCTTCCTTCTTCCTTCCTTGTCTAGGACTGATAATAGCACACTCTGGGTTGCAAGCAGTGGCTTCATAATTTGGTTGTGCCCCCTGAATATTAATTATTAGACAGAAAATCTTTAACGCTTTAAGATTCAACAGTGAGAGACGGAATTTCCAATCTCAAGCATGCCCAGCTGTTCCGTAAATGGAGCATCTGTGATGTTATCTGCTTGCAAATGACAGACCCGCCACTCCGGATGTTTTCTGCTCTCTAGTTTCTGGTGTTTTCTACGCCGCTGAGATACATTTGTCGATCTTCAGCCAGTCGTCCCCGGGATTACGCAGCAGACTTGTCAATCAATGACAAAGTACCGCAACAGGGAGAATTTGTCTCGCTAATTCCCGCGGTTGCAGCCTTGATCCTCCGCAAGCCTTAATTGCCCGGAGATCGTGCATAACCTTGCGCTTTCAGGCTCGGGGACCTCCCACTGCAGCTTCAGCAGTTACCATGGCGTTACCGTGGCGATAGTCAACCGAGGCGCTCTTGGCACATCATTTGATTGGTTTATTTATTTATTTTTTTTTACCCCGCTTATCTGCGGGCGTTAGCGTTTGTGGGAAGAGGGGGCGCCCAGAGGGTGCTCGATTGCGCATTGTCCACAGTGGAGCGGAGCGCGCAAGGCAGGCGTCTGTCCGGTGGGGTTTTGCGCTGCCAAAGCTGCTGATACGCGGCCATGCCGAAGACAAAAGCGGCCCGTTTATGTGCTGTAATTTATTGCTCTCCTGGCCCTGGCAAGGTCGGCGCAGATTAAAATTTCCTTCCTTGGCAAAAGCTCCGTAGTGTCTCTCTCTCTCTCTCTCTCTCTCTCTCTCTCCCTCTCCCTCTCCCTCTCTCTCTCTCTCTCTCTCTCTCTCTCTCTCTCTCTCTCTCTCTCTCTCTCTCTCCCTCTCTCTCTCCCTCTCTCTCTCTCTCTGCTGGAGAGAGGCTGTCAGCTGTGTGGGATGGAGCCCGAGCCTTCTGCGTGTGAGTCACTGCGGAGGCCCACGCTGCTCTCTCCCCACACGCGCGCGCCGTGGACCGCGCCTCTCCCGTAGTCTTATCAGGGGTCGTCGCCGTGGCGACGGGAGATGCTGAGCAAATGCCTACACCCGGGCCGCATGTGCACGTACATGTGCGCCTCCCGTTCTGTGATTGGCCCTCCATCGCAAGTGGCCTTTTTCACCTTGTACGCTCCTATTTTGGTGTAGTTCTCTTATTTGTTAAACAACTGAGGATGTAATTCTGCAGACATTACTTGTGGTTTAAAGAATTAGATCTGTGTTTGATCAACAGTAAGTGTGAGTTTTATTTTTGACATTTTGAATATACCATTTTTAACTGGCATCGTGTGCTAAGAAATTGCAGTTGATATATTTTTGTTGGCTGCTTACTTACAGTTGCCCCCTGATTACCTTTCTCATAAATACTGTTTGTGTCAGGGTGCCTACAGCCTGTTGTATTGTGGACTTCCTTGTGTTTGGATACCAAATATATATGTACAAAATATGTCCAGTATATTTTACTTATTGAAGAACGACAGGAGCTAATTTATGCGCAGGGTACTGTGTACTCATCTTAAAAGCGGTTATTCAGATATGTAGCCTGTAGATGGCAGTGTCAATATGTGCTGTAAATTTTAAGCCTGCTGTTCATCTTAATCCCTTACAGAGTTAAATTCCTTAAATCATGCAGCGGAATGCCTCACTTATTTAGTAAAACCCTAATTCTAGAATCAAATTCTGATGCCCGTTTATCTCATTAATCTCAGATGTCCTATGATGATGCTGTGGAGTTGACATCATGACCAGCCATGGGTAAATTTGTCATTTTGGAGTAAAACCTGCCTTCGTAATACAACAGTGAAATCATGAGAATATGAAAGATTAAGTCAGTAAATTGGAAAAGAATATGGAAATACTGGTGCCGAGTGTTTGATATGTAGTTTATCACTGTTACTTTAGATTTGCCCCCTGCCCTCAGCATTAAACATTTATGGTCATAATTTACAGAAACAATTAAGCCATTTAAGGAACTCATTTGATATTAAGGTTTAATGAGTCATGAATAAAAACAAGCTTGTGACAGCCTGTATGCCTTACAATAGCCTAGTCCTGTAACCAATGTAGCTGAAGGTCAAATACAACACAGAGGGGTAGTGTAGTGGTGGAGCAGATGGACTTGTAGTCAGAAAAGTTATTGTTTCACTTCCCAGGTCAGGCATTGCCGTCATGCTGTAGTTTCTGGAATCTTCTGCTGTATAAATTGATAATACGCTAAAATGGAAGCCAAGATGGTTAACCTGGATAAACGACTAACAGGCTGTAAAGAAGGCTGACATCACACTATCACTGCTAGGTTATTATAATTACGTGAAGAGAGAAGGTTTTCTCAGTTAATTCACTTGTTTCAATAAATTAAAATGAATATCAGTGGAGATTTAAAAACAGTTTGTCTCAGTATTTCCGTTTATGCTGTTCAAAAGTACATTCTATACAAATCCCCTCAGAAAATCATCACAGTAGTTGTCATGTCGACGCAATGTGGGTTATTTTTAGCCGGTTTTATTCTCTGGACTTCCATTCATGATTTACAGAATTAACAGCCAATGTAATGTACATTGCTACATAGCTACAGCCATCTCTTATAGTGGTTTAAACACCCCACAGACCCACATAAGATTTTTTTTTTAATTCTGAGAGAGTGCTGGAGGTGAAATTATTTCTTCCATGTATTTTTGAACATGCAGTCAAACACACAAAAAAGCCAGAAAGTAAAGAGTCGCATTGGCGTGAAATCGCTGAACACACAAACGGGAATTGTCTGATGTATACGCTTCCAGCAGAAATGTATCCTTTGGATCATCCGAAGTATGGAAAAATGAATATGTAACAGCATTGAAAATGCATATATTTTTAGTCTGTTTTCTTACTGGTTCTTGACAATTGTTTTGTGTTTGTGGTGAATCAAGTCGCAGTGTTTTATCACAGCAGTGTGTCTTTATGGTTCACATGCAAATGTATACAAATCTCAGCCCATGCATTTTTAATGGGGCTTTGTCTCAACAGGGTAATTAAATCCTGGTGACAGAAGTGTGAACTCCCACTCATTCATACACCCAGGAAAGATGGATCGCGCACAGCCTTTTTGGTGCCAGTCAGACTGATATTCATATTTTTGTTTTGCATTTATTATAACAGTGTCCTCTCAGAAACATCAGTCAGAAGTATAATGTATTTTTATCATTACCTATACAGTTTATTGATTGACGTAAGTAAGAGCATTTAGCTTTCCTCCTTAGTTGGCTGTATATGTATTGCATATATTCTTTTTATGGATGGATGGGTAGGAGAAAACAATTCAGAAAACGTCAGACGATGTAATAAAAAACAAGGACAGCGTCTGCACTTTCCTAGTGGCAGATGTAATAAAGATTTGGAGTTGCTTAAAGATCATGTCGTCATGTTCCTGCAGCCATGCTGTGTGATGCTGTGCGTGAGCATGCACTGGTCTCTGAATATGATCCAGCGCGCGTAGAGAGGAGAAAGGAGCTCCTCCATCTGTGCTGTGCCAGGGAGCAGTGATGTGAGGTGGGGGGCTCTGTAGGAGACACTACACACCCCACCCCCCCCCCACACACACACACCACCCCCACCCTGCAAGCTCCCTGCAACCCTGCGTCTTCCAATCCGGATTCCCTTCTCTCATCTTGACTAGTCACCAGCGTTGGCAAAGGTGGGGCGAGAGGGGGTGGTCGCGGTAATAAATCTGAATGGGTGTAGCGTGAATCCCCCCCCCCATCCGCCTCAAACAAAAATAAGCACCCCCCCCCCCCGTGTAATGCATGCATACCCATATTCGAATCAGAGCGGCACATTGATTATTCATGCCTGGAAAAAAGACTGCGCTGTCATGTACAGTGCCCATTGGAGCTCATTAATTGGCAAGAGAACACGGGGGGATGAGAGAGAGAGAGAGAGAGAGAGAGAGAGAAGAGAGGGAGAGAGAGAACCCGCGCAAAACCGAGAGAGAGAGGGAGAGAGCAATAAAGGAGGAGGGGGTTGGAGCCAGAGAATAGGATTGGATTTATCTCCTCCATCACTTAACCGGCACGTCGCGGGGGAAAGCAACCCAGTAAACCACCTCGAAAAACAGGGCGTGAACAGGAACGGCCGTGGACTGGCTGCTCCCTCTGTCCGGAATGACCACGTACCACCCGGGCCACGAGTACTGCTGCGGGGCGGTGGAGGGCGGCGACAGGGGAGGTGCGGCGTGGGGCGGCGGGGATCACCCCAGGATGAACCCCGGCAGGCTCCAGCACCCTCCGCTCCAGCGGCAGCCTCCCCTGCCCGAGCAGCCCCACCCGCCGGCGCCGCCACCGCTGGGCCCCCAGGCCCCCCGCCGCTGCTACGTCTCCTGCACCCTGCCCTCTTCCGCCGCCAAGGCCCGCGGCAAGTTCACCAACCTCCGCGACAGCGTCAAGAAGAGCCCCACCAAGAGCACGGCCAAAGTCGGCGCCACCAGCGGCGCTGGCGGCTGGAGGGCGGAGGGCTCATGGGCTGCACGCTCTTTCGAGAAGGTACGTTCCCCAACCCCAGGGTGATGGTAGACGTCGCCGAAAAGTCCAGGACGGAAGATAACCAGTCATTACCAGTCAGGATTTTCCAGTCTCTCTTCTCTCGCCTTGGACGCAAGTTAAAAATATTGAGCATTTGGTGCTGGAGATTGAAGTTCAGGTTGATTTTGGGTGAATATTAAGAAAGGAAAAGATTTAAGTATTTACTTATGGTTTACTTTTACTGTGTATTGCTGTGTAGAGGTTTGTGAGCTGTGGAGGGGTCCATTCTGGATGTACCAAGGGGAAGGATCTTGCCTCTTCATCCTCCAGCATCAGGAGAAAAGAGGGCATTTGTATGATTAGCTGGAGCATCCGAACAGACTTATTAGGATTAGAATGAACACGACTATTTGTAATATTAGCCAGCTCGCTGGGAAGCGGATGTGTGGCACCGCTGCTAAAGAACAGTCCCAGAGCTCGGGTTTGCAATATGCTAGGCGGTTCTGTGTTCACTGTTGACGCGTATGTATAGAGTAGTTCTGTAGCAAGTTCTATGTATGTAGAATTTTGAAAATTTCTGCCAGACGCTGCGCTGCAAATGAATACAATTTATCAGTAATCATAGAGCCATAAGGAATATTAAACATTTAGGAATGTTTTTGGGGTGTTCCCTGATTAAATTAAGATTATATCGGGATTTTGTTTTGTGATGTGTTACATCTGTTGTTTTCAATGAAGTTGCGTGGGTTTGGCAGTAATCCTGTCGTTAAAGGCTTCAAACAGATCTCCAAAAGCGGGACTCTGATCAATGCTATTGATCTAATCTAATTTTAGCCCTCCCTGTCCACAGCTCTTCGCATGGGTTCCCACAACATGGCTGTGTTTAGATAAGTGTCTCTCAATACTACAGACGTCACTGGGTGAATCCTCCACGTCCGCTGTCTTTTGTAAGAAGCCCCTGATCAATGCATTCAGACTATCGTTCCAGCCGCCAGATCCTACAGTAACTATATTACATTACAGTCATTTCACAGATGCTCTTGTCTAGAACGTCTTACATAGTTTACGATATTTACATGTTATCCATTTATACAGCTGGATATTTCCTGAGGTAGTTGTTGTTTAAGTACCTTGCCCAAGGGTACAGCAGCAGTACTCCAGTGGGGAATCAAACCAGCAACCTTTCAGTTACAAGCCCTGCTCCTCAACCATTATGCTACACTGCTGTTATATTTGAGACAAAAGGACCATGCTTTGGTAATGTTGGTGCGTGTCAGTGCTGCGCTCTATTAGCGGCGCACACTGAGGACGGACCAGGCTGATTGGAGCGCTTTACACAGCAGTGAGATCTCCAGGTTGGCTCTCCCCAGCCCATCTGATGGCCCTGTGAAATCTATGGACTCCAGCACGGAGTATTTGGACTAAGGACTGGAGGCTGTGACGGCATTAGGAAAATCGCCTCCCTGCCTGTCAGGAGCATCGTCGTTCAGCCGGAACCTTACGAGAATCCCAGTTCACCCTGCTCCACACGCTCCCCTCCCCACCATTTCCCCGTGAGGGCGAAAGACCTAGGAGCAGTCCTGCAGAGGGCCTGCTCCACCTCTTAGTTTGAACGGGAACAGAGGAGGCATCTGAGTGCCTCCCCGCCGTCGTCCTTCGCGCCAGGCATAATTTCCCATGTGTGTTGAATGCACAAAGAAAACGCATTTCCATTTCAAAGCATTGACATTTTGTGCCGATGCAATCTGTGTTAATGTCATACTGGTTTTAGACTGGTGCACCTCATTTGTGTACGCGCAACTGTTTTTCTGTAATTAGCAGGTATGGCACATTCATTTTGTGTGTGTGCTGCAATGATGGCATTTTAATGGGGGTTAGAACTTGGAAGTTGTTTTCAAAGTGTCTTTTTTCCTTTTCTATCCTCAAGCCACCTCCACTGAGGACACCTCAGGTGGTTCTCTGGAGTATCATTAATAATTTAGATTTACCTACTTTACTGTGAGTTATTGTATGTGTGTATTTTATAGTGCAGTGTTATCTAATTGGGGCATGTAATTGATTTTAAGTTATGCAGAAAGAAGAAGAAAAAAAGGAAACAAAAAAAAAAAAATCCAGGTGGATAGTGCGCCCAAGAACTAATCCAAGATGAGCCAATCAGTCTTAATCCTTAACGCAGCCACTTTGTGCAAAATGCTGTAACTGATTGTGGGTCAGCACTTCAGATGTTATCTCTTCTACACCCTTGCAAGGCTGATTGTAATTTAGTTGGTTATGATCAAGTGCTTACTTTGGGATTTGTTTTTTGTCTAAGTATCCTGTAAGGTAAGGCATAAAAGGCTATCTTTTCAAATGAGTCGGGATTAGAAAGTCTAAACGAACCGAAACCAGTTCGAGGATCGGGGCAGTTGCTTCCATTAACGTCTGCTCGTGAGCGTGTTTGCTGCCACGCTCTCCCCATTCTGCTGCAGCCTCGAGCCACACGTTTCTCGTGTTCCATCCAAACGCGCTCCAGCGCTCCTTATGAGATGCGCAGTCCAAGGTCCCCTCCCCCCCCTCCCCCCACTGGCCCACTGTAGATCAGCCTGGCCGGGTGAGATACTGTGCCTTTCACTACAGATTCAGCAGGCACTCTGGAGCTGTATCTCTTTGGAGAGCAGGCCCTGCTGTGAGCCCTTCAACAGACTACCGGTGTGTTCGTTATGTTCGTGCAGCTCACCAAGCCAGTGGAAAGGTATTAGATTGGTTCTGTCTTGGTTTTGTGCAAGGCCCCTCTTGCCAAAAACGCTGCTACTCCGTCACGCTTGGCTCACGCTTCGCATCCTGTCCAAACGGGAGCGCTCGGGCTTGCCAGCGCCGAGCCCCGAGCCACGCCGCAAGAGGTTAATGTCGCAGATGAAGAGCAAGCTTTCATTTATGCAAGGTTTTAGCCGGTTACGTAATGCACACATGCTTTGGTTGTTACTATTATTTCTGTTTTCTGACTGCGTGATGTAATTAAGCTCGGAGCATGTGCACGGAGACAGTGAAGTGTTCTGCGTCTAAACCCCACATAAGCAGCCAATATCCAGTACTGTCATTCCGTTTTATATCACTGTGTGAAATTATCATTCTTATAATCTGCATCTGTTTTCAGGTTAGTTTAAATGTTGATATGAATGTCACCCTTTAATATTTTCTGCATTTCTTTGACATTTACTTTTTAACGTTATTTACAATACAGAATGGGACTGCAGTTGAACACAAGAACATGTCAACATCAAGGTTTTCCTAAGACCTGTGGAAAAAGTACTAATGTGAAATCAGCATGTTTGAGGAACTTTTAAAATAGTATTAAAACAACAGAAATAGGTATATTCACATTTTTCTGCAACAGAAAAATACATGAATTAGCGTGCTTAAAAATAAGTCCTAGGATGACTGTCTCCCACCAGTGAAACCAATTCATCCAGCAGCTTTTTTTCAGCATGTAAGATGTGTTGTAACAGCTGTACCTCAAACCCTGCCCTCATCCCCTGCTCCCTCTACGTATACTCAGCAGCAAGTCATTCAAAGCTGTCACTTGCTGGATGCTGATCTGGGATCAGGGAGGACAGAGGGTGGGGCTTTGGGTGCAGTGAATGAGCAGACCGATCCTTTTCTTCCAAGCCCTCCATGGTCCACAGCAGGTCCAACATCAGTGCATTTCAGCCTATTAATCACCGTGCACACTCACACTCATGCATACTTGCGCGCGCACACACACACACACACACACACACACACACACATACACACACACACACAGCATCTGCCAGCCCTTCCACTCAATCAGTCATGGTTTTCTGTGCCTCATCCACAGGCTGCACACATCCACCCCACCCCACCCCTTACCCACCCCACCCCCTACCCATGTGCTCTGACTGTTGATGACGCTCCACGGGTGTCCTCTGTAATTGCGGTGTGTTTGTGTTGTGTGTCCTGACCTTTGACCCCCATGCTATTGTTTAGCAGACAGATGCCATTCCTCCCTCCGCTCCCATAATCCCTGTGATCCCTATCTCGCCAGTCCCAGCCGAGACTACTGTCATCTCCGCACCCACGTCACAGGTCCTTTTTTTTTCTGTTGGTCTTTTTTTTTCATCCCTCCCATTTCACTGCTGTTTTGATGGGGTTAGAGATTACGGACAGAACACTAGGCTTCTTCCTTCTCTAAAAATCTGCGTGCAAGGCGGAGGAAGTGGGGAGCCCGGCAGCACAAGCCCTGTGGAATTCACTTCATTAATTTGGACACGTAATAGCATTCATGCTTCAGCATTGCATATTCTGCAGTATAAAGTGCCATGTATGTACGCATTCCGCCCTGTTAATCTCTTGCGAATGCGAGTGTAGCTCTTGTTTTGAAACATGCGTAGTGTAAGTGGATGTCTTATTTTACATACATTTAGTGCATTTCTCTGTTTGTACCAATTGAGATGAAAAACTATTTGTCAGTTTATCTAAGGGCTGTTTATTGGACTACAGAAAATATGAACAGGCTTGAACATTTTGGTATCTCTCTGATTTCTACAGGGAACCTTTACAACCAAATAAAGTGTATTTTTCTGTCTTTTTAAGGCAAATCCTCCGCCCGTAGTGGTGAATACAGATAGCTTGGATGCACCCCCATATGTAAGTACATCATTTTGTATATTTGTTTTTGTATTGCTTTACATTTCATGTCTGTGTTGTGTTTGTGATTTTTTTTTGTATGAATTATTTCAGTTTTTATCCTTGTAAACTTGTCTGAACAAAAGAAAAATGCACTGTGTTGTCTGATGAATTTTGAATCTGATCATTTTGATTTTTGCAAAAAAGCCTTTTGAGGTTTAAGAAAACAAACAGTACTGTAGCTTAGTCACATGAGTGACTGTAAAATGAATCTGTATGCTTTCATCTCTTTCTGAACATTACATTTACTAGGCTTTCCGATTGAGATTAAAGTCGTAATTTCAAGAAACACCCTGCCCAAAGAGAGACTGAATACAAGCCAGCCATGGAAGAAGTTTAGAGTTTATATCATGCTCTTGTCGATATTGAAAATACTTTAAAAAGTGGTTGTCTGTAGCAGAAGGTATCTCGTTGATTGCCTCTGTGGCTTTCCGGTAAGCTCGGTCTGCTTTTGTGGCCACCCTCGAGCCTCAAGCCCCGTGTTCGCGTTTCTTAGCAGATGGTTCTCCTACACGTTGGGGGTGATTTATTGGCTCTGTACCCCTGCGTTTCTCCTGAGTCAGCTGCAGGGAGTGAAGGGAAGGCGTGAGGTGGTCAGGAGCGGGACCGGGGGGTTAATGGTAGGGAGCGCCGAGGGGGCCGAGCTCGTTTAATCATCGGAGCGAGGGCAAGTCACCAAAGGAAGGGGGGCTGCGCTGCTGTCCGCGGTGCTGAAAGGAACCTGCTCTCGGTGCCCGTCAACGTACCGGATTCCCTCTGTCAGAGATTTTGTTGCCCTTAAAGAGGCAGCAGCAGCAGGGCGCAGAGGGGGTAGCGAGGGTCAGAGCTGTAGAGCACTGCTGTCTGCCGCTCTCCCCTAAGTGTCAAACTCCGCTGGCGCAGTCATTTCTCATCCCTCATTTAGCGCCGCGAAGTCTTTTAAACGTTTTTAAAAATAATTGGCATTTAGCAGACGCTCTTATCCAGAGCAGCTTACATAGGTTACATTTTTTTTTTAATTTTAAATGGGTACATTTTTACATGTTACCCATTTATACAACTGGATATTTACTGAGGCAATTCTGGGTTAAGTACCTTGCCCAAGGGTACAGCAGCAGTGTCGCAGCAGGGAATCAAACCGGCAATCTTTCGGTTACAAGCCCTGCTCTTTCCCACTATGCTATAAGCCCTTTTTCCCAGGGGCTGTATCCAGAAGATGTGGCATATTATTTCTCCCTGAAATTCAGTGCTGCTCCTTCATCGACCCTTTGCCCAAACCCAGCATGGGCTTTGAAGAGCATCTGTAATGACTAAGTGCACAATGCAGTTCTGACTTGGTTGTTGATGTGGTTTTTACATTACAGAGGTGCAGAGCACTGTATGCATTTTCTTATTCTAATACTTTAAATAGATATCTGTCTGCCAATGGGGAAAACGGGTCATGAAATATTTATAAACCTTCCTGGAATCAAAGCGTAGGATTTCACATAATTAATTCAATACACAGCATGTTCTTAGTCAAGTGTTTCAAGAACTTTAAAAAAAAAAAAATCTATAACTCAAGCGAGTTAGCATAACACAGCGCTGCGAATGCCATCCGCATGGGTGTGTTTTTTTTTTTTTTTAAATCCTCTCAGGCATTGTGTTGGCAGTGCAGCCTTGAGGTGTAGCATCTGGCTGACCGTTGATTCCCACCCAGTGGCAGGGCCCTGTCCATCAACTCCAGCGTCTCCAGCTTTTACATATGTACAAGTCATCGTTTGCAGTCGAGTCTTTGTCTGTCCTGCTGAAGCAGAAATGTCCACTGTACCAACATGATGCCCTCCCCCTTCTCTACGCCAGCACGGCAGTAGTGTCTAGTAATCCTTTATCCCTCTCTAAGCCAGGAGGCCCGCAGAGTCCACTGCTGTCACGCCCCATCCAAAGGGCACGCAGCATCAGACACTGTCGTCCGGACCTTCTTGGTCACGTGACACAGAGAGCCTGGTAACGAAGGCGCTCGACCAGCTGCTAAAGGGTCTTGAGTCTCTGTTTACTGATGCCAACCCTAGGTAGTCGTATAACTGAGATATCAGAGGAGCATGTTCCTCTGATATCTCTTTACTGATGCCAACCCTAGACAGTCGTGTAACAGAGATATCAGAGGAACAGGTTTGAATGCTGTGTCAGTCTGGATGCTGGATGGTTGTGTTTAATAAGCTCTGATTGGGCTGGTCACCTGTTAGTGAAAACCAGACCTCTTTGAATTGTGGGTACGTGACCTTTATTACTCTTTTTTTTGATTTGGTTTATTTTTGTTTTTTTTCACTGAAACTGTAGGAAGCATCAGTCCCCCTGGTGCTGTCTGTCATCTTTATTGTCTTTATCCCAAAACTGCACGTGGCTTATAGACCTTAATTAAATCTGAGAGGCAGTTGGAATGGCTGCCCAATCTGGATTGAAAAGCCAACATGGGAAATATTAACTGCTGTCAGCGTAATGTGTCTCTGTCTCTGTGCGGTTAATCCACTGCATGCAAGGGAACACAGATGCATTCAAAAAGCTGATGCTCCAAGAACACACCGCACTGTCCCTTTTGCTAGTGTTGTTGTCATTTAGTGGAAATGGAGGGAAATGGAGAAATCACATGGAGGCAAGTGAAATGACGCTTCCTAAAGAGCTATACAGCATACATTTACATTTATTCATTTGGCAGACGCTTTTATCCAAAGCGACTTACATAGGTACAGTTATCCATTTATACAGCTGGATATTTACTGAGGAAATTGTGGGTTAAGTACCTTGCCCAAGGGTACAGCAGCAGCGTCCCAGCAGGGATCGAACTGGCAACCTTTCGGTTACGAGTCCTGCTCCTTAACCACTATGCTACACTGCAGCCTCACATGTTACCATATGTTACAGTTGCATAGACTGTATGGGACCATATTGAGGAGTGGATACAGATCTTAGCTATACTCAGAGGTTGTAATGCATTGATATCCCCTTATGTGGATAAGAATATCCCTGCAGAATTGTCTTACTGCAGGAAAAAGGCAACAACACTGAGTGAAATTAATTGCGTCAGGGTGGGTGGCCTAAACATAATCAAGTAGGAGGGAGCATCGTCTGTATCTGACAAACCCAGAACGGGAAGACCTGTAACACATGTAACCAATATCCATAAGAAAGAACAGGATGAATAGAAGGGAAGCAGGCATTCAATTGACAATGGAACTGGCAGAAGGCTCAGATGTCATCTCCCATCCATCAATAGTTCAAAGGTCACTCTTGAATTGATGACTTAAATCATGTGATGCAGTCTGAGGACCTCTCTAAAGAGGAATAAGACAAAAGCAAAAACACATACAAGACATTTAGTTTCGGGCAGTCAGTGTTAAAATGCCATTTGTCTGAGCCTTTTGAGCATGTTTGTCTGTGAATTTTTCGTAGCATTGTATGTCCTGTATGCTGTCCAGCATCACCTCTGACCAGCAGAGGAGCTTGCTTTGGGGCTGTGAGTTTGGGTGGACTGCCTACTAAAAGCTCCCTATTGAACAGTATTGGGCCGGTATTGACAGGGGCTGTACTGTCTGCCCCCCTTCCTCTCCCCCCCTATGTCTCTGATGTCACAGCCAGATTGGTGTTTTGTTTTTGTTTTTATTTATTTATTTTTTCATAGCACCAAAAAACCTTTGGTATTTAAGGGCATTAGAAGTCCCATATCCAGCTTAAATTGCAGGGGGTAGGGGAATCAGACAGAAAATGACCAAAGGCAGGTGTTTTTTTTTTGTACTTTTCGATGTTTGGATCGTGGAAGAGCATCTGTCTGCCTAACTGTGAGGTGTGGAGCGGCAGGAAGTGCAGTACTTAGGCTACAGACCGTGCCATGTTACACTGCAGTCATGCTCCACATTGCCTGCCTGCCACACACTTAAGAGTGCCTGACCAGAAACTAGAGGGGATCAGGATGATAAGAACTCAATTTTTCCCCCCATTTTCTGGAGACCACATCTCCGCCAAGTGTGCAGGCCTGTTACCAGGGAGAACAAGTGGAATTGTTGAGAGGTGAATTGAGTTCTCATTTCTAATACTCTTTTGACCTGTCTAATTATCTAATGACAATTGTTTGGAGATCTTCGATCATTTGTAAGTCCGATACTGTTCGCTTGCAGTCGCGCCTACTTCAACCAATCAGCTGGAGAGGTTTGTCCTCAGCATCCTGGCTTTTCTTTGCCTTGGCTCAAGGTAATGCCAACACTAATGTTAATTTGATTCTCTCTCTGACTGGCCTGTGTACCTCCCGTCATTCTGAGCAGGCTGTAGACACATGGTAATCATGTACTTGCCGGCACAAACATCTTTTTGTGGCCTGTAAAACTTGGCTCCATATTACTGTGGCACAAGTCTTAGTGCCCTCCAGTCTACAGAACACTGCTTTACTTCAAGGGGAAGATCCGGTGATTTCTGAAACACATTTACAGTCTTCCCTCAGGCAGGGCCAGTGCTGTTTGTGCACGTGAGCACTACTTTTTGGAGGGAAAGTGAACTCGAACACCTGCCTTCGGTTTCCCTGCAGTTTGCTCCCATCAGCTGCACGGGGCCCTGTGTCTCAGCCTTCCTGTCCTGACGGAGATAATCGTTTACAAGCCTGCATTTGTGTTTGTTCCGCAGGGGCTTTTTTTTTTCACTGTTCCCCTTTTTTCCAGAAGCATCTCCCAAGGACTGGGAGTAATTTTCCAGTTTTTTTTTTCTTCCAGCAACTGGGCCTGGTTTAACCGATTTATTGATTCCATTTGGAAAATGCACTCTGGCCGGAGTTCTGTGGCTTTGTGCAGTTGTGAAGACGTGTGATAACAAATGAATCTGGATTGATTTTCGGGGGGGGGGCGCAGAGCGGTCCCTTCCCGTGTCTCACGTCCGCACATTCTCACAATTGGAGTGACGTCTTCTTTTATTTCCCTCTCTGGAGCCTCGGACGCAAATGGAATGGCCGGCGATATGAGGCAATTAGGGGAGATTCGGAGGGCTGATAATGGCTCCGCTGCACCGCAGCGCCGGCGGCGGCTCCCCTTTCCCTCTCTCACGTCTGTTTGAAAATCGCTACAATTAATTAGCCCCACGTTAATACCATTATGCCGAATTGATTCCCGTCCTTAAATCCAATTGCGCTAAAACGGTCTCTTAAGCAGTCACATTTCCAATGCAGCTGCCTTTTCAGTATTAACAATAAAAAGTCAGGCTGGTTGGAATGGGGGCTTTTGCAGTCCCTCCCTTTGAATGGAAGGGTGACTGTTGGGGAAATCCTGAGGAGGCTGGAACAGGGGACGCTTGTGCTTTACGCAGCGCAAGGAAAGGGAGTATCTGAGGACGCATTGGGGGTTGGGGCGTGGAAGAACAGAAAGCCATTTTGGTCGTAAGCGCCGTGGTCTCCTCTGAAGCCCAGGCAGGCAGTGGAGAACTTGAAGGACTTCCTGCTGTTGCCGGCATTCTGAGCTTCACCGCCGAATCTAATCCCCTTGGCGCACTGAGATAATGGCCCTCTCCTGGGAAGCCTGTGCGGCGGACGAGCATGTCTCTCTTCTCCAAACCGGGTTTCAAGCAAGCGATTGTTAAAGCAAGGTTTTTTAATGATTTTGCGTATTCATTCCGGCACCTGCTGCTTCCACAGTTCTCTCTGTCGCTGTGCCATGTCACCAGTTAAGCCTTCTGCTCCTTTGCTGTGAGTTCTCTGCCAGAAGTCTGAACATGGCTGTACCAGTTCTTAGACCTCAGTCATGTCTAAGATCTCAGGTGCTGGTGAGAGGTGATCTAAACCACAGCAGTTTTTATTACTGGTCTCCTTCATTGTTGTGGAACCTCGCATTGAATAATTCCCATTTTCAATTTTTGGTGCATTAGCTTTATTATCAATGCAGATTGTGCAGCCTGCTTCGTTCTCCTGTTATCCTTTATTATCATTATGAACACTCACAGTATCACAGTTTTCTGAAGCTGTTTTTTGAATGTTTTTTGCTGAACACTATGTTTGCTATGAAAGAAAAAAACAAAAGTTGCCTAACCTTTCAAGCTTTTGTCTTGATGAGAGCACCTGCCACATCAAAAGATGTATGTGTACAGTCTGCGACTGCTGGCAGAAAGTAACTTATTTCCATCCCTCTGAAGCAGCCGGCTCCACTCAGAGCTATGATTAGAGTTGCAGTCATGTAGCCAGGCCATTATCGAATAGATTTAGTGCAGCGATGGCTAGTTTTTTCGATACGCATCCTAAACTGCGTTGTGTTTTATTATTGTAATATAGCCAGTGTAACATAGCCAGTGTGTTTAATGCATTATTAAACATGAAGTGAGACTGAATGAGCCTGCAGCCTGTTGACCCAGAACCTAACATGGATTTGCTGTTAATTAGTTGACAGGATGGACAGTATAAACAAGGTCCAAGAGTTGTTTAGAAGCATCTGCTACATGAAAGAAGTTATATCTGGTGTATGTACCTGAAGTTAAGATGTGTGAATTTTTTTTTTTTTTTTGCAGAAGCACATTGATAAATGCTCACATTTACACATCTGTGTTTGCCTTTTGTATCATACAGTGACATCATAAATTCACAAAGACCCTTTCATTGAAAATATTGTTTCATTCAGCAATGTCATGTACACATTTTCAAAACAATAGTGCTCAGAAATGTATTTTTACTGTATTGCAATCTATAATATTACACCCAGCAAAAAAAAAACAGATTACAAAGCGCTGTAAAATGGAAAGACTATTCCCTCCTTCTGGGAAAAACGTGAATTTTGCTTGCCTGTACTCCTCCATTTTTCATTACTTTCACAAGCCAACATCCTTTGGCTGGAGTGAATATTACCGAAGGTAGGCAATTTTACTGAGGCGGGAATGATTTCGGTCATGTTTAAATGTACTCAAGGTCAACAGAAACATGATTATATACAGCCTGGCTGAGGTATAGCTGTATTTGTTCTAATGGAAACAAGGCCTTTCGCGGAGTGATTTATGTCCTTTCGTTTGTATGGCTGTCGATCTGAGACACGCTGCCTCCGGCCACTTCTGGAAGGCTCCAGGGAAAACTCCCCCCACCCCTTCCTGTTCATTCCATCGTGGGACGGCAGACAGAAGTAAAAGTGAAGAAAAAAGAACTGGCTCACAGAATTCGGGAGTGAGCGGTGACATAATGACAGCCTGTGTCATATCCAGAGTGGCCCTGACACATCTCCTCTGACTGTCAGCGTTTTGAGAAGCAGGCCCCCCTTCTCATGCTGGGCTCCGTGTGAATGACAGATTCCGAGCCGTCAATATTGTCGGCGGGAACTTGCCGGCCATCGCGTATTGATCTGGCGCTGAAGGTGTGACGGAGGGGATGCTCGCTGAGGTGATTTTGGCAGGGTGGGGCGGTCAGGCCTGCCAGTGGCGCGCGCTCCTGTGAGTGCAAAGATCTTTGGCAGAGGGGACCGTGCTGAGAGGCCCAATGGAGGCAGAGGTGTTTATTGACAGACAATCCGTGGCCTGCCTGCAGTGCTGAAAAAGGCATTGTCACACAATGGGCAGAAAACACCGGGAAGAGCTTTCAGGTCCCCGGTGACGCGCTACCATTGTGCTCTGGAGCAATGTGCTTAACCTCAATACCCTCTGTAAATATCCAGCCATATAAAAGGATAACAGGTCGTCCTGTAAGGGTGTCTGCCGGTAAAAGAGTTTGAATGCTATGCACGCTGAGTTCCTTCCTGTTATCACTGAAGTCAATGCAGAGTTGTTGTCAGAGGAGATCTCAGAAGAGGTGTTTCCATGGCAATTTTGAGCAGCATCTGTCATGTCAGATAGACACTGTGTGAACTGAAACTGCTTTGTTGTCCTTCATCCCCTTAATGAACCAACTCCCCATCACACACCTTAATGATGTTGCGTTTCATCTTTTTCAAAGGCCACCGGTTGAACGATGATTTTAGGAATTTAAGACAGCTATGAGTGTCATTCATTCCAGTTCAACTTAAGTAGAATTTGATGGTTAATTCACTGAGCCACTGCCTTGACTCACAGATCGACATCCAGTCTTGACATAGGGCATCCCTAGTGAGGACTTGTTGACATGACAACTTAGTGATGTTAGCATGGTTTTGACCAAAGAAAATTTCTAGTCTCTCAAAATGTGCATTCAGTCTCTGTTACAAGTAGCATCTTGAAATGAAAAAACGATTGTGGCCCAGATTCAGTCTAACCACAGTGTGTTTTTTTGTTTAACTTTAAATTAAAAATTAAACAAATGTCATTTTCTCTGTCCCTCATACAGCATATTTTTCCCCAGCAACCCCTCAACATCTATAAGTAGTGGAAAAAATGTAACGCCTGCTTGAAGTGGTTATTCAATCTTGGTATTGGTAAATGGTATTTAGTTTGAAGCTGTGCCTTATGTTTTTTAACCAAAAGTTAAGCTTAAAATCTCTTTGACCTTGCTTAGTGATAGAGAATGATTTAAACCCCTGGGTCTCTTGTCTTGCTGCCTCCTGGTGGTTTGTCAGGGGCCTGACTTGCAGGACAGTTGTCTTGGTCAGGCTTTTAAGACCATCAGAATGAATTTGCCTCCAGTGTAGTGAGCTTTAAGCATGGGCTTGTGTGACAGAAAGCTCAACGTGGACAGCTCCAGTCCTGATGCCACAGTCTCCCTCAGCTCAGCTAAGAGTACCTTCACAGCAGCGTGCAGAGCATAGCCGAAGTCCACTGATTGTTAATGTCCTTACCTTTTCAGGTGAACGGAACGGAAGCTGATTACGAATATGAGGAAATCACGCTTGAACGGGTAAGAGCACCATTACATTTCATTGTTCACCAGGTATTGCATTTTACTTATGTCCCGGCAAGGGCACTTCTCTGAAAGGAAAATGATCATCTGGGATAGTGTTCCAAGAATTTATCATATATGAACCATATGTGTATATTTGACTGGACATATACACATATGAACCATATGTGTATATGTCCAGTCAAATATATCAGTTCATCATATCGAATATTAATGGCATATACAGGAAATATTTCAGGTGTGTATAACCAACTGAGAACTACACTCCTCTTTAAAACGCAAATGAACATAAGTTAACTTGTCAAAGCTTAGATAAAAAGCAGCATGCCAGCGGACCTTTGAGAACCTGAGCCTCTTATAATCATATTTTTGTGGAAAAGACTCAAGTCCAAACTGACCTGCTATGCCGCTCTTTAGCTCATTTTTGATTAGCTAGTTGATGTTCAGCCACTCCAGGTAACTTAGAACTTATGTAGCAGAGCCTTTCAGAAGACTTCAGAAGTATCATTCGGAAAGGCTAGCAGAACACCGGCATCCTCAGGTAGTGACATTCGCAGACACTTCGTCCATGTATATTGTTGTGGTTGTAGCCCATCTTCCTTTACAAGATGTGAGGTATGCATAACTGTGACTGCATGTAATCCTTCGGTTTGGAAAGAAACAGTGTGTGTTTGGCACATTCTCGAAATACCCCCACTGGCAAAACAGCTGCTCTGGAGAAAGTGGTTATGTTTTTGTATCTCTCTAACGATTTCATTTAGTTAACATCAGAAATTTTGGCTCCGCATCCAAATTACGTGTCTACGGTACATATAAACGTTGCTTATCATAATGTCACACACAACATACAACACATATAAAGAACAATGTAAAATCTGTGTCATTTGGATCCTGCTGATAGCATCTTCTCTCCTGTGATGGCCAGTACTCTGTACGATACACTTGGCAGCACAATTTCATGAGTGATGACATCCTTAATAAAACCAGGATCTCCTGTTCAGTAAAGATTTTTTTGATACTGATGTAGGCTGGAGTACAGCCAGCACTCTCCTTTGGGCCAAGCATACCTGCTGAATAAGGCCTGGAGGATTGGGTCGTGTTTGATGAATGTTGAATGTATTGAAAGAGAGTGGGGGACCGCAGTGGAATATCTGTCAGTTTTACTGCATTACTGTGGCACAGAATTTTACAAATCCTTTTTTTTTTGTTCTCCCGGTTTGCCGCAATTACCACAGTAACTAGCAGTTTTTGATACCATGAGTGCTACATGAGTGTACAGTGAACCACAGATTTGACTGCTAGTTCTGTTTACTTCCACAGTGATCAGGGGCAAAACATAGGGTAGGCTGCCAAGTTACTCTGCAAGAATGCCATGAATATACATCACCCCTTTCTTCCTCTTTTGCAATCGAGGAGCAATATGAAAGTAAGGTCTTGTTTCAAAGGCACATCTTGCATCATGAATATTGCCTTTGGTGTTTTTTTTTTTCCCCAACTTCTTTGTTGTGACTTAATTCAGCTGCACATTCCCCCTGTGCGCACTGTTGACTCTACATTAATAAACAATGCTCCACAGGCTTCAGCTGAGCCCCTGCTCTCTAATGCGGTTCCCGTAGCCTAACGTGAACTGTGAGCGCGCCGTGTGTGTGCTTGCTTTTCCAGCGTGTTCCACACAGCGGATTCTCTCAGTGGGCGTGTCCCCCGGCGTTTGAGGATACACGTATGTTTAGAAAGCAGCCATTCTTTGTCCAGTTTTTGGCAGGGGCGGGGGCTACACGGCTAAAATGCGCTTGACTCTTAGTGATCATCCAGAGCTGTTCATTAGCAGAGTCTTGACTGTGCGCACTTTACTTAATCCAAGCACAAATCCAACCTTTGATTTAGCAGCTTATGGCGAACGAAGGCTGAGCAGTTTGATTGAGGCTTTTTCGGAGCGGTGGGTAGGATACTCTGATTAAAACGCTGGCAGCCGTCGGGCGCGGAGCCGTCTGCCAGATGACTTAAAGAGGCGCCCCCCTCATCCTGGGAGTTTGGGATAAGCAAAAAGGTCAAGCCCTCTTTGATCTCGGAGTCAATTGCGTTAGAGCGCTTTTTAAATGCAGCCTCATTGAAACGACTGAATCCTCCATAGCTTGTACAGGGGAGTATATCACAGAGTCTTTTCCTGCCTTTACAGCACCAGTCAAAGGTTTGGACACAACTGTTATTCTTTATTTTTACTGTTTTCCACATTTTAGAGTTGTAGTAAAGACATCAAAACTATGAAATAACATAAATGGAATTATCTTCAGTATATTTTCCTAAGAAACAAATTTCAATCATTTTAGCACAAAATGTCTTTGAATGCATGGCTCCCATTATCTTAAAAAGGTGTGTCCAGACTTTTGACTTGTGCTGTATGTGTCCCTTTATTTAATGGCATATATTCATGTTTGTGATAATGCAGGTCTGAAACAGGCATATGTCTTATGTTCTGCTTTGTGGCTGTGCAGGGAAATTCGGGCCTGGGCTTCAGCATCGCGGGCGGCACGGATAACCCTCACATCGGCGAGGACCCCAGCATCTTCATCACAAAGGTCATCCCAGGGGGCGCAGCTGCTCAGGACGGTCGGCTCCGGTGAGTACTCCCCTTCCCCCGCCCCCAACAGCTGAACGAGGGTCACCTTAGATGCCCTTTAGCCCAGCTCGTCGCAGTCTTTGTAAAATGCAGAAGCCGATACAGGATTGGTGCATAGAAGCCAAGGCCATGTTGACCGCTCTTCCATTCTTCTGTAACACACACAGACCAAAGTCTGCTGAGCGGTGATTTGGGTTTCTTTTTGTTTTGATTTAAGCAGAGGCTCTGCTGTTACTTCTAATTTAACTGAACAGGATCCCTATCACAGGTTGCAATTGTAAATAAACTCCCAAAGCCGTTTTTGTGCCCCAGTGAAAATAAACGGTCAATGTCTTGCCATCCTGTCTGTGCAGTTTTGGGGATTGAGTTTTTCTTACCACACCCCCCCTATCTCTGTGCGTCCCCCTTCCACTCCCCTCCCTGCAGAGTCAATGACTGTATACTGAGGGTGAATGACGCTGACGTGAGAGACGTCACCCACAGTAAAGCCGTGGAGGCCCTGAAGGAGGCCGGCTCTATCGTCAGACTGTACGTCAGAAGAAGAAAAGCAGTGACAGAAAAGATCATGGAAATCAAGCTGGTGAAAGGTCCTAAAGGTGAGCTACTCTCACCCTCAGCAAACACTGTGAGCCAGGCCTTGACGTTGCATGACAAAAATAAGATGAATTTTAAACGTCATAGTACATGGTGTGTTTCTGTTTATGTTGGCTTTTTGTTAGGAAAGTAGGTCTGGTGGGAGGAGAGATTTATATTACCTACTGTACTTCTGCAAAATAAACTGATATTTGAAGAAAATAATAATAAAAAAAAAAATAAAAATCACTTTGACGTCAGTAAAGCTGTGTTCATTTTTGTCAATTCTTGTAATCCAAAATGCAGTATGGAGAAGGAAGCAATTAAGATAAACCACCTTTTTAATGGATTAAGGAAGCAATGGCTGTAGACTTGACCCCCAATATACGGTGGGGAATAGAATTTTCCCAGTCACTCACCTGAGGGTTTTTAGGGCTTTGCATGTGCATTTGACACAGTATGTGTGGCTGTTGAATAGCCTTAGACCTGTTTTCTTTCTGATTGTTTGATTTAAAATGAGGTTTTTTTTCCGAGATTTTCTCTCTGGTTGTTTTTAAGAGTGCATTTCCCTGTGAGCCTTGTCTAATCTCTCTCAACCGCACAGTCAAACAGTCACAACATCAGGTTTAAAAGCGTGACCCAGATAACTCACAATGCTGTAACATTCCTGTAACACCCGCACAATGTTACAGCAACGCTGTAACGATACCTTGTTAGCTTGTTAGCAGCAACATAGATACATTATGAGGTGGAGATTACAGTGGGCAGGTAGTGCTTGTTTATGACAGTCTCTCCCAGGAGACCCAGTAACATTGACCACCCAATGCGCTGTAATGGTCATGTTGGTGTGTGAGAGGCATTAAGGGAAGGCCTGTGTGGTGCACAGATGTGGGCACATCTCACCATCACAAAAGCTGCGTTACCCAGGTTACACGCAGGTATCAACAAGTTCCTTCTATGTTATTTAACACAGAGACGTCACCCACTTTATTTAATTCGGATTAATTTACTCCACTGACATTACCATTTATTGGTCTGTTGGTAGGTTGGTACTGGCTGTATTATAGCATTGCATACAGTGTAATGGACCATTTCATTCCATTTTCAGTCATTAAAATGAATGTAGTAGCAGCTGAGTACCTGTGACCTGTAAGAACAGCTGGACAATGCTTTCTTAAAAGTGCACTACCAATGATAAAACTGTATCACAGTTATGGATTTTTGGAGGAAGCAATCAGAAATCGGTTTCAAGAGAAGTGTGTTTCCCAACATCGAGCTGGCAGTTGACAGTCGGTGGCCTTATTACCGTAAGGTCTGTAAGACTGAACTTCCCTGTGTGTCTCCCTAGGTCTTGGTTACTATTGTGGGGTCTGTAAGAGTGAGCTCTCCTATGTCTCTCTCCAGGTCTTGGTTTCAGCATAGCCGGGGGAGTGGGGAATCAGCACATTCCCGGGGACAACAGCATCTACGTCACCAAAATCATCGAGGGAGGGGCGGCGCACAAAGACGGGAAGCTGCAAATAGGAGACAAACTTTTGGCTGTAAGGACTGTTCTGGAAGTCATTTTTTATGTACCATGAAATTTAACAGCCCTTGCGACAGTAACATCTTACTGTGAATAATAGTGTGTGTTTTAGTAGTATTAATCTGTGTGGGAATGCGGCTCTGTATCTGTCTGGCGGGTAATCGCGCACATACGACTCCCTACAGGTGAACAACGTTTGCCTCGAGGAGGTGAGCCACGAGGACGCGGTGACGGCCTTGAAGAACACTCCCGACGTGGTGTACCTGAAAGTGGCGAAACCCACCAGTGTCTTCATGAATGACAGCTTTGCTCCCCCAGACATCACTAACTGTGAGTGGCCCCCAGGTGGTCTTTGTGGCATCGTTGTCATTGAACATCTGTGTAGACAAACTCTCCTGGTCATCTAAAATGCACTGCAATTTTAAAACAGCAATTAGACAGGTAGTCTTCTTGTCACGGAATAAACCCAGCCATTACAGTTGGGGTCAGTGTGGTGATTCATGGATATAGCTGTTTATGTGTTGTTCTGCAGCCCTGGTCAGGAAAACGAATACAGCGGCACTGAATGCTTTAAGAATGCCACTCACACTTCAACAAGGAAGAGTTAGCATGCCAAGTTTTTATCTAAGCTTTAGAAAATTGTATTGACCTGTTCTGACGTGAAACAAACCCTGTGGGAATAGGAAGTGGTGATATACCCCGAAGTGAGAGGGCAAAAAGACACTTGTATTTTTCTATGGAAAAAGTCCTAGGCATTGTCTATTCCATTTGAAACGGGCTTTGAGGAAAGTGTGTCAGTCCGGTGGTGCGTGGGCTCAATGTCACTTGCTCCAGCAGAAAGCCCAATGTCAAGCCGCAGCGGTGAAGTGCCATATTGAGCCGCAGTGGCTGGCAGGCATGTCAGCAGGAGTGCTAATGGCACCCAGATCAGAGGTCTCAGGCTCTATCGATTATTCATGCCTGCCCCCTGCCCCCTTCACACATAAAGCCATTAGTGTTGAGCAAACGCTCTGATTAAAGACGCAGCAGGAGAGACGCACTGCATGTCCTGCTATATCATGAGGAGTCGGCTAACATTGCTGCTGTAGGACTGCTGTAGAAAGTAGTGAGATGCCTTCCTCTGTATATAGCTTACTGCTGGACTCAGCCTCCTTGTGTACACATTGGCCAACAGAGATACACACTGTAGTCCTTTCCTGTATGTGAAGAATGGCCTAAGATTCATCATTTTTCATCATTATGATGTCATTTATCAGGCACTCTTACCCAGGGTATCTGATAAATTAATGCAATAGGTTATTAGAACACAGTAGCTAAAAAATCTAGAATGAGGATATATGTGGATCCACCATTAACCTTTTAAAAAAATAATAATCCCGGAATTCAGTTGAATAAATTGGCCAACAGTTCAGATAGAAACAAGCCAATTAACAAAATCACCAGTGGGTAGAAGAAAAATCATGCCATTAGAAGCAGACACGCTCAGTATGCGTTTACACTGTTAAATGAACCATGAACAGAAAGGAGTTATTGTGGGGGTGAATGCAAAGGTGAATTTAAGAACATGTGTTCATGTGCGGTGGTACTGTAAGCAATAGGAGGCTAATAGCGCTAGCAGGCAAATGACCTGATTAATGTGACATCCCTCTCCACAAGATAAGGCCTGTATTCAGCCGTGCTTTCTACAGTCCATAGTCAGTACGCCCAGGTCTATAGCATGTGCCAACCAGAGTGTTCAGAGTGACAAAGCTGCACTGCAGGTCATCTAATTAGTGGGAAGTAGAGCTGAGGTCCTAGGCTGTCCTTCAGCATTGTAGTCACGGCTTGTGCTTCTCTCTGGCAACATGTGCCAAGGTCCTCTGTCAGCATTTGATATGTCGGGCCCAGTCCAGTGCTGGGTTTGACAAGAGGAGCAAAATAAGAAAGAGCCGGAATGGCACGATGGCAGCAGCGGCTCGTCTTGCTTCAGAGCGCAGGGGCCAGACAGGAAGGGTGTGGGCGCGTTTGCGAGGGGACGGGGTCGCCAAACGTCCGCGGCATGCATCGGCTCATCTCTCCGGCGCGAACGGATGCTGCCAGATGTTACGTAAGATGTCCCCGCTTTGGCGGGTGCCCAAGGGTATCCGGATTAACCCCCGCCCGGGAAGCCCGCCGCTGCCTGGCCGTGGAGGAGCGCGCTAATGCTCTTAAACAACAGGCCCCAATGACAGCCGCGCTCCCCATCCCGCGCCTGCACCTCCGCCCGTTCTCTTTCACTCCTGCCGGCTCACGCTCACGGCTCGTGCTCGTTTTAATCTTCAAAAAGCAGTTTGCCCCTGCCGGCTCTGATGACAGTGTTTCAAAGTCAGAACCGGGGCTGCATTCCACTCATTCTTCCATGTGCTCTTCACAAATCACTTGTAAGGGTCTGCTTTCATCTGTTCACGATATGATGGCCGCAAATAAAATATAATTAGATATTGCCTTTAATAAGCACAAGCAGAGATTTTTTTCTTGCATACGAAAGGGTAATTGCAGTGGAGCTGCATAAAACCCTCTCTGACCCTAACACCATGCCACAGTAGACATACTCTGGAATAAAACTTAATGCTCCCTCTGACAGTTGTGGAGGTGCAGAGAATGAAACAGCCACTCTGAGTCCTATAAATATAATGCAGTGGGTATAAAGCTTGTGCTTTAATTTATCACCAAGCAGCCGAGTGCAGCAGTTTGCATAGAGGAGGGGCTGTTTCCAAGGGAGCGCTCTGCTGGGATTGATCGCTCGTCCCCTAGCGATGGTTATCAATGATTTAGCACAGCGGCGGCATTTCAAAAAGCTCTCTAAATACCCCATATTATCGCAGATCCGGGACAAGGATGCCGTCGCCTGGGTTTAAAGGCGTGAAGGACAAAGGCAAATTCAATCACAATCCCTAACAGCTAATCCAGGCAACAATACGCCAGAGTAGGGGGCGGGGGCAATATGCGTGATGGCCGCTTCTCATTGGCTGGAAGCTGGTGGGGTAGAACTTAATGAATGAAAAGTAATTCCATTAAGTGTTCAACACCGCTTGCTGTCAGAGGTTAAAAACTGAAACGGTCATATTTGCTGTCCCTGTAATTTACATTTCCTCAGTCTCTTATTGTATTAAGGCATTATTCAGAGCCCTTTATCATTTGACAAGGAATGTAATGTTATTAATAAGGTGAGAACCAGGAAAACTGTTGTATTACCTGTTCTAAATAGAAGCATGGTGTTTGGCCTCCAATTAACTATCATACCAGGCCCATTGAATGGCTGATAGAATTATAGATATGTTTAACATATCCCTGAAGACATAGCCATATCAATTTAAAGAGCAGTATTTATTTTTTTTTATCTTGGGGTGATCTCTTTTCAGTATTGATAAGGAAATTGTATTGTAGCTAAAATATATTTGCTATCCTTAGTTTCCTTTAGTTTCTTGATCAGATATCTGTAGCTTGTGAAATGAATCAGACATAGTAATAAATGTACAGTGCCTGATGTCATTTTAAAATGTTTGATTTTTTCCAATCCAATGGCCATATCTTTCTTTAAATGAATTTGTGGGTCACTAACCTTTATAAATCAAATTAGAAGTTGTATTTCATCAACGCCATTGACAAAATGAATTAACAGTGTTATTGTTTTGCTCAAGGGAGCCAGTGGTTTATAGTTGTAGTTATAAATGGTATAAAGCGTATATTTCAACATCTGTCAGAGCGCCATCATTTTCACAGTGGAACGATGGGGCTTAAATGAGGTTTCAGTGACCGTTGCGGAGCAGTGATTTTTAGCCCAAGGACATTTTGCTGTATCTGCAGGCCACCTGGCTGAGTGCTGCTGGACAGATCTGCTTTAGAAAAGCAGATCACGGCGCACTGTCACTCTTGCAATGGATACATTTCTGTACTAGGTGAAAAATGGATGACAGCTATCTAGTGGCCCTATGGCATGTCACAGTTTGGTGGTCACGATCGGACATATAGTAGCGGGAAGCACTGTCCCGCAGACTTCTGACTGACAATGTAGTGTGGTCTAATGTAGAGCAGCAGTGTGGCAGTATTGTTCAGGTTTGGCAATAACATCACACCCTTTGGCACTGTTATTGACCTCGATTGCTTCAATACATGTTGCTCCAGTACATATGTGCTTTTTAAAGCATAGAGTATACAGCTTTAAGTCACCTGAATGTTGTAATGTTGGCTGTGCAAAGCATTGTGGACTCAGAGGTCAAGCACTCCTCCTTTAACGCTGGGTTCAGTTTGACCTGTCACCTGTGCTCAATACAGCAGTTTAATTGCTGTCACAGTGCACTCATGTTTTACTGATTACAGCAGGCTGTCATGGATTTCTCCTTAATCGCAGTGAATGGCCATTAAAATTGCTGTAATACCTGTTCTTCCACAGGGCACAGTGATAGCGTGATTGTCATTGAGACTCAGTGCACGCCCTTGACTGCAGGTTGCAATTTAATTTGACCCCGAGTCTGTTTGGCTCCCTCTGTTAAATTTGCAACCTATGATGGCGAGGTCCAGGGAGCTTAAAAACTAAACCCAGGGCGTCAGATCCATTTTACTCAGTAGCCTTGATTGAGTTTATTGCTTTTTGAGGCAGGTCAACAGTTCACAGAGAAGAAATCAATCAAAAATGGCAGGTGACTAATGATAATTATGTTTGCAGACAAGCAAAACAGGCTGAATATTAAAGAGGCTGGGTTTGTCTGTCCTCGTGTTTTGTTGGTTTAGATTACATGATGACATGATAGGCATTTAGCAGATGTTCTTGTCCAGAGTGACTTACATAGGTTACAATTTTTGTAACCCATTTATACAGATGAATATTTGCTGAAGCAATTCTGCGTTAAATACCTTTCCCAAGGGTACAACAGCAGTGCCCCAGCGGGGAATTGAACCAACAACCTTTCGGTTACAAATTACTGCTCTTAACCACAATGCTACCCTGCCGCCTTATTACATTACTGTTTATACAGCCCTCTAAAGGAAGAAAACTACCAGATGTCACATTACATTACATTACACTACATTACATCATTTAGCAGATGCTTTCACCCGGAGCAACTTCCAGATAAGTACATCACAATGCTGAGAGTAGTTATCATTATGAGAGATGGAGGGTGTTTCATACACCTGGACTAATACTAATAATCTTGTCCTTCCTGCTTTTCTTTCAGCCTATTCCCAGCACATGGAGAACCATATCAGTCCGCCTTACCTGGGACAGCCTCTCGCACCCGCCTCCACAGGCCGCTTCTCCCCTACCCCCAAAGCCATGCTGGGAGAAGAGGAGATCAGCAGGTAAAACACGCCTACATATTTCACTTTGGATTGTTTCCACCTCTCTGTATTGACATCTATGCACTTAACTGTTCATAATCTTTGGAGATACAGTACAAACCAACCACACACTTTTTCAGAGGTTTTGATCTTAAGTACTGTGTTATACTGCTTTGAATGACTACACAAAATGTGTGTTTTTTAGGGCTGGTACTTTGCCAGTTTCAAAATGTTGCATCATTTTAAAACCTGCCAGTTTTACCAAATTGCAAGTTTAAAAAAAATATAGCAATCGTGAAATGATGCATGGATGACAAAAAAAATAAAACAAAATAGAGCAATCGAGCGTACACACTGAGCACTGGAACATTGTTTGGAATCCATTCTTGTGTGCAATGTGTAACTAGTTTGCTTGAGATGTTTGAATAGCATTACAGTAGATCAACAAGATAGCAATTGTTCTCAAAAGGTAAAATTGAAGTTCTTTTGGCACCTGCCAAAATTGACTTGTTAACTAGCCACAGATACTAGATATCTGTAGCAGTAATCGATTTCTAATTATCTGATTTACCTGTTTTTGACTACCTGTCATTTCTGCTCTTGAGATTGTCTGTGAGGGCTTTCAGAATGAGTTTGCCTGATAGTAAGAAAAATCTTCAGATTTCCCCAAAGACTGTTTCACTCATAGTAAATTAAAGGGGTTCATTTTTAAATAGAATGTTTTTATTTCATTAGCTGTAATTACTCAGTCATTTCAAAGGATAGCACAAAAACTCTACATTAACAGTCAAGGCCCTGTTGTGCTCATGAAGGAGATAATGTACTTTTTCTATGGTGATGGCCATTTAGAGAAGCACAAGTATAGGTCCATTAAAATGTGATGTTTATACAGTATTTGATGTATATATTTATTCATTGTAATTTGATGCATTCGTTGGCCATTGCATTTTGCACCAGCTCTAGGTCTGTTCAGTACAGTAACTTAACCTCTCTAACCCAGTAAAAGAATGTCAACTTTCCTGGATTTTCATTGGTTAATACTACTTCATGTAAGCTGAAGCTCTCACACATTGGTGGTGGAATTTCAGCCTCCTCTGCTGCGGTGTTTTCAGTCCCTGTCACTGCTCCGCCTCCTGGCCCCTCTCCTGCCCCCCTGCGGAGAATCATCCCCGCCGCCACTGAATGTCGGATGAAGTTATTAAAGATTTATTGAGCTTAACCTGCTGTGGAAACGGCTCTATAATTTTAGTCCATGAAGCATCCCCCACTCTCCGAGGCCTTTGAGATCACTCTGTCTGCTGCAGCTCCAGGGTTCCAGACATTTCCCTGCACTTGCTCACTACGTCCGTCAGCTTGTTTTGGCAGGACCGTGAGCTTGGTGTGGTACGGTTTAGGAATGCGATAATACGAGTGACGTATAAGGAAGAAAATATGGCTAGGTCCAATCTGACAGCATTCCGCCTTGCCCTAACCTTTAAGTAACACATTAAAGGCGGTGTTTTTTCATTGTATTTTTTCTTTCTTACATTTCGTTTTCCTTTCTTTCCTTCCTTCCACACCAATCTTACACAGCTGGGTGAGAGGCAAAAAAAAGCAAAAAGACTATCTTAAATGCCTTTCTGATTTTGGCTATTTCTTTCCCTTGAGGCCTTGTGAGAATGGAATGGCTCAGGTGCCTTTACAGGTTCATACAGGTGGATAGAACAACAGGTGCAGTTTGTACTAACCCAGCCCACCTGGTGACCTTGAGGGCAGCTTTTGTGTATCCTACGAACATGTAGGCAGAGGAGCCGGCAAGCTTGGCTGTCACAGGAGTGGCCTGAAGCGCACGATCCCGCTAGCATTTTCACTTGTTCTTTTCACACCTGACTGAGGGCGCGCTTTGACCTGCGCTTCACCGCTGCACACTGACAGATGTGTTCTGTGAACTGGCTTTTAGCACGGATCAATGAGCCGGGCGTTTTGGGTAGGTCACTGCAGGTTACGGTGTGGATCGGCGCTTCACGTTGCACCTGGGTTGCCCTGAAATTCTTTGAACCGTGCCCGTGCTCACAGTGCAAAATACCCAGTGTGACATTACCTCCTGTGACCTCAAGAGTTATGCTTTATGCAGTCTGATTCTGGGTAATGGGGCAGTAGTGCTTTTTAGCCATGCAACACGATTGATGTTTGGAGATTAAGCCCGTGTACACAGACGATATAGTTCTGCCTCTGTGACCTTTAAAGCATGCAAAACAGGTTATTATTAATTCCAGTGCATTCTTAAAAGCTTTTCAGGCTTGGAGAATGGTTTCTGCGTGTGCTGGAGTCCTATTTGTCTTTTTATTAAATTTGTCTTGAATCTGTTCTGGGTCAAAGCTACGTATAAGTAGGTGAACTCAGCCCAGTGGCTATTTTTCTGCCAAAAAAAAAAACAAACAAAAAACACAGCCATCAAAGTCCCAGTCACCCATTTTTGGGAGGATGAGGTTGCAGAGCGCATGCAGAATTTAATGGGTTTATTTTTTAATTTCTTTAAGGCGGCTGTCGTGTGTGGCAAACATTAGGGCAGATGCCAATGGCCCTGGTAGGGGCGTTTTTTGTCTGGGGAGAGAGGATGTGCTCCTGGGTGGCACGCATCTCTGCGGGTGCTTTACCGCTTTAAATCCACATTAATGGAAGGATTTGCATTGAAACGTCAAAAATTGTCCAGGACGTCACACTCCTTTGGGGGGGAAAAAAATGAAAAGGATTTTTCATTTATTAGAAATAGAGGCATTGCCAAATGTTGGGCGTCCATTTTTAGATATCTGATAAGCTTCAAATTTAGCCGTTTCACGTCATTCGTGTCCTCGCATTTTACTTAAATACTGATCATGATGCGTTTTCAGTAGCTTACATATTTCAGCAGACTTACGTATAAGATCATAATCCATATAATAATGTAAAGATTATTTTGATCCATTGAGCTGCAGTATAAGGCTTAAGTGGGAGGGGAAAAGTATTTTGCTATTATAAATTATTGTAATTAAAATAATGAGAAAATGCATGCTGTGACTTCACATTTCCCAGTAGTATTTATTCATTTTATGGACTGTTGTCTCCTCTCCATCACTCAGGTTTGCATTGCTCATTATTGGCTCAAAGGGAACAATCAGTAAAATTGTGGAATTTTTTTAATAGTGCTCCATTTAGATTCTAGTTCAAATGCAGTATTTGAGTAGTGTATGGTCAGGTTTAGAAGGTCTGTATAATCATCTGAAGCCATTGCCTGGATGGGAATTTGAATCACCTGTTGTTCGAGGTGTCTGTCAGCTGCTGGTTTAAAGGAATCTCTAAAAATATCAGGCAAATTAATCTCTATAAATCTCTATATGGTGTGGTGCAGCCACACACAGATTCGCGGTACATAGGTTTGTGTCTCCCACACAGGTGCAGTGCATTGCGTTTTGGAATAAAATCAGGCCGGTACTGCCCTCTAGAGACCACTGCTGTGATTGCCGCTGCAGATCCTTCTTTTCTTTCACCCTTTGAGCTGATGGAGTATTTTCTCTCTGTTGCACTCTTTTTTACATCTGTATAGGTACCCTTCTACTCTGTGTGGATGGCCCGCCTTCAGCTACCTGTGCTTCTAAAATTCTGTCTCACCCTCTCAGTGTTTCTTTACAGTAGATCAGGACCTGGTAGAAATATGTTATCCTAAGTCAGAGTACTGTGCGGATGCTTGGTGATTCTGTTATTTTCCTGTCGTTTGGTTTGATTTCAGAGAGCAAGCAAGCTCTTTATGAGCCAGTTTATGTTTAAAGACATTGCACCAAAGTAAATGCATAAAACGGCTCTTTTCCTAAGTAAATGTGTGCCGTCGTCTTCCTGTGTCTTTCAGTGCAGTTCTCATGTTTCCCTCTGGGGGGAGAGATGTATCCAAGAATAAGGGGAGAGCAGAGGCTGAGGTGTGCTGGGTTTTGTGGTCCCTCGTAAATACTCATATACGCATCTACCTTGAGAGTCCAGCTCATGACTTTCAGATACTCGGGTGTCTCCCTAAGGTCCAGCATTATACTTGACAAAGCAGGCAGGATTTCTCTACTGTATAATCCACATGTATATCACCCAAGTCCAGAGAAGGACAAGGAATCAATGGTTAACCACAGTTAAAATGGGGGGGGGATTCACCCACCTACCAGCAGTCTGAGGGTAATCTGAGGGAGGTTATATCTTCCATGGATGAAGTACCAGCTTTCCTACCAAGGAGCACTGCTTTAGAAAACAGTAACAGTGCTCACTGTGTCTGATCTAAAGGAAAAAAACATTAGCTCAAAAAGCAATCATCACATATGCAGCCAGTGTTGTCTAGTTAGCTTACATACTCAAATGGACCATAGTTTTGCGTTAGCAGCAGTAGTCTGGCACTGGTGCGTTGTTGCCGCAGTCCAGTAACAGCAGTGTGGTATAAGCGGGTCGTAACACAGGCGTGACTCCTCTGTCTTTGCAGGGAGCCCAGGAAGGTGGTCCTGCACCGAGGCTCCACGGGGCTGGGCTTCAACATCGTGGGCGGAGAGGACGGAGAGGGCATCTTTATCTCCTTCATCCTGGCGGGAGGGCCGGCCGACCTGTGCGGGGAGCTGAGGAAAGGAGACCGCATCGTCTCTGTAAGAGCCTTTAAGCCCACCAATCACACCCTGCACACCAGTGTCATTCCCTCATTACTATGCTGAATATTGACAACACCTAACCCAGGAAAACTGCACAAGTTACTTTTGATAATACTCATCATTGCCTGTAGATGTGTTGAGGTGGATATATGTTGAATATGATGACAAGAAGGGTATACAAGCTTGTCAACATTCAAGCAGTGTTATTCAGCAACCATTACAGAGTGAGGATAAATGCAGTCCCATAGAGTGTGCGTTTCATGAATGAAATTGTTGAAACTCTTCACGGCTGATGATAGCTCAGCATTGTCTTTAGAGTAATTCTTGATTAAGAAATGTAGGGTATGTTCTGCACTGCCTTACACAGTGAGGGGAAGCGTGGCTTTGCACCCCTGTTGTAGGAACTCAGGTTCCTGTGTGTCAACGTGTCAAGCCCTCGTGTGTGTTCCCCCTGTTTATGTGTGTGTTCCGTATGGTCGCATGTGTAACTTTGTGTGTTTGTGTGTTCGGCTGCAGGTGAATGGAGTAGATCTCTGCAATGCTACACATGAGCAGGCGGCTGCAGCCCTGAAGAACGCAGGCCAGACGGTCACCATCGTGGCGCACTACAGACCCGAGGGTGAGCAGGCATTGTGGGAAGGCATGGGAAGCCAGTCAGGTGAACGACCTCTGAGGCCACCTGACTGGCTACTGACCAATAAGGGAAGCTTCATGAACCATATTATGGGTGCAGAGAATGAAACTTTCATTCTCTCAGCAGTCAAGCCCTCTGACTGGTTTGAATCACTGATTTACTGCTTGTGTTTGACTGCCACGCCTGGCCAAGACATGGGCCAGGATAGGTGACAGTTATAGCCAGCCAATCAGAGTGTCAGTCTAACAGGGTGACAGAGTGGAAACCATTTGCATGCTTTCCTTTCTTCACCACCTGCCGGCGATGGAGTAAAGAAAAACATGCAAACACTTCAAATGCAAAGAAAATTGCTGTTTTCAATTCCTAGGCTGCTTTCCCTGATTTCTTTAAAGGCCAGCTGTCAGTTTAAGTGGCCTGCAAAGCTCCACCCTCCACCCCTGATATGTCAATATTCCGGTGTTTTATTCTTCCGCAATTTTGCATTTGCATGTACAGAAGGTCACTTGCTGCGTGACAGCAACTGGAGAGGCAGCTTCATCGGCTCTGGTGTCATAGCAACAGGTTGAACGGAGCTCTGCATTGTGGAAATGGCTGGTTTTCTGACCCCCGCTTGGCCAGGGTAGTGCAGCTACAGCACAGATTTGGGATGGCCACTCTGTTTTTTGGGATGTAATCCAGTCATATTCTTTCAAATGTGGAGGCTTTATAATGGGAGGAATCCTCTGGGCCCTTACACAGGTGATCCACTCTTTGTGCAGGGCTGGCTGTGTATTGCATATGTGGAGATGCTTTTGTCCTTTTACACTGGTATTTCTGTGGAGTACAGTACATTGAATGGGAAGCTTAGTGAGTGTGAAATAGTGTTTTTTACACCTGCTTTTTCAGATTTTTACCATTGAAAAGGCTGTGCTTTTAAGAACGCCAAAAAGGGGAGTGCATTTTATCACATTTAGTAAAACCTGATGTATAAGGCTGGATGTGCAGTTTGTGGCAAGCACGTTTAGGCTCAGACAGCATGGCTAACCTTGATTGCTTTTAAGGTGAGCACTGCCAGGCAATTGAGGTTTGGTGACTTTTCATACCTTTCATTATTGTATTACACATTGGCAACTGCATTCTGCACTCATTGGTCTGTAGTTCTGTTTGACCCAGCTCTTGGCCAGTGAGCTGGACCTCCACTACGCAGCGAGCCTGCTGTTTGGTGCTGACTGGTCCCAGGTCAGCAATGAACGGTTGGTTTTCACATTACTCTCTGAGGTGAGCCGTGCCTTGACACACCTGCCACCTTTATGAGGGAGGTAGAGGGGGTCTGATAGAGTCATTAAAAGTATTATTAATGTCAGTCACTCTCTCTCCAGTTCTAGTTTCCAGTTCTCTATGTGTAGGAATGTATTTCCTGCTAGTACTGCTGGCCAGGTCTCTGTGTAGGGATGTACTTCCTGTCAGCACTGGTGGCCAGGTCTCTGTGTAGGGATGTACTTCCTGTCAGCACTGGTGGCCCGGTCTCTGTATAGGGATGTACTTCCTGACAGCCCAGCAGAGCCCAGCTATCATTGTAGAGACAGATCACAGGAACACTTGACCAAGAATGGACAGCCACACCTTGCTGTGTTTCAACCCCAAGAGGACTGGGAGGGTATGCTTAGCAGAGCAGGACGAGGCAGGACGAGGAAGGGCGGGGCAGCAGTGGTCCTGATGAGATACATGATCTGCCCTGGATAGCATCACACACTTTTCTATATTACGTGTTTCATGCTTAGCCATACCCTAGCATGACAAAACTCACAATTTTTTTTCTCTTTTCTGGTCTGATAGCTGACAGCAAATGAAACATTTTTATCATCTTTTTTTTATGTGTTCTGTACATTATTCATGTCAGTCATCAAAGGACACTTCAAAAAGTTAATGATCTGCAGGCTGTAATCCTTTTCTCTAATTCTTTTCAGTCCTCATATGTTTCTGGTTCTGACTTTTATAGCAGTGCATGTCTGCAATGGCAGCCTGTACCAAATCCCCTATTAATTTCTGCTGTCTGGCTCTGGAGAGACATTGACTGAAACGATCCAGAATCATTAAACTGAGAGGAATCATAGCTGAGAAAGGATGGGTCAATATCATTCTGCAGAGACCGAACTAATCATGGTTCCAGCCGTATATCTTTCGCTCTAAAACTACAACTAATTTATTTTATTGCCATTGATCTTCGGACCAGTGAGAAACCATAGAATTATATCATGTGAAGGAACATTAGGGGTGACTTTTGGGGGAGTTGTATGGATGGTATGTATGACTCTTTAATGCCTTCCTCCAAGGTCTTGACCCAAGCATGAATGGTCATCCTTACTTACTAATAATTAAGACAATGACAGATGCCCTTAGCTTAATGTGCACGGCTCACTCCTTCCATCTGTGTCATTCCTTTGATCCTGTTGTTATATGAGGCAACAGAGCTTGCAATCATATGCTTTGGCTTGGCTTCAGATTGGACAGACATGTTCAGGGAAAAAGAGTCAGTATATGAGTATTCACAGAACAAAGGGAATGTATTTTTTATGTTTACAGCCTAAACATTCTGAGGGCAGTGTATTCACAGCCCAAGCATAAACTCAGCTGTGTAAATGGCTGTGTTTTGCCTCATTCTGGAGGGTACTATCAGTAAACAGTCCCCTGCACTCCCAGAGCCCCAAAGGAGCAGAGGCATTAGAAAGTAAAATGGCACCCAGTATGTTTGGAGAGGTCTGTGGTGCTTGAATCCCCACATGTAGAAATTGGGAATGATTGTAGTACTATGCACCGATGCTACAAAGCCCTGCTTTCACTGTCAGGACCAGGATGTAGTCATGCTGATGTATCAATCTGGATTCCATTTGTGTG
Source organism: Megalops cyprinoides (assembly GCF_013368585.1). Classification (NCBI taxonomy): domain Eukaryota; kingdom Metazoa; phylum Chordata; class Actinopteri; order Elopiformes; family Megalopidae; genus Megalops; species Megalops cyprinoides. The sequence goes on along the minus strand of NC_050602.1, from coordinate 16,549,222 downwards.
TATGGATTCCCTGTATGTATGGCTCACAATCAATACTCAAATTCTGAGCCTATTTTGAATCGCCAGTCTGTATCATATAGTGACACATCCGTTATGTGTAAATTAGAGTACATGCACTATTTCTGTAAGGCTCCATCTGCCAATTCCCTGTTTCTCTCAGTAGCTGACAATTTGAGGCAAAAGTAGGCAGTGGTTATTTTATTTTATTTTATTCAGAGCAGTAAGAGCTAATCTATGACTGGTTCTTGATTAACTTGACACTTGTAGTTATGGAGCAGTGGCTGTGGGCCTGCGGTTGTGGGTTTCATTCCCAGGTGGGGCACTTTGACTGTACCTTTTATCGACGTACAAAACCTTTATGGCATCAGTGCATATTCAACCGTAAAAGTAGATAACATATTAAATATTGCATGGAAAAAAGCTATGTCAATCAGCCTGCTGAGGCTCAGTGAGGCATTCTCGCAGTCTGACACAGGCATCAGAGGAGGAGTAAAATATCTACTCTATGCATGGGGTGTGACTGTATGCATGGAGTATGACCTTACTGAGGATAAGGGGCAAATCCAGCACGCCCTCCGTTCACTGGTGGCAGCAGCCACAATTTAGCGCACTGAGGGCTTGTAGAGAGCTGGAGAAACAATGCTGACAGATTTGTTCCCTCAGATCATCTGTACTGGTCCAGTGCGAGGAGCAGGTGTATGCGGGATGTGGCCAGAGGAATAAGCAGCTTCATTATGCCCTGCTCCCTGTCAGTGATACACAAGGCTCTGTTCAGGGCCTCTTCCAAAATGGACAGACAGCAGCTTGACTCACTTATGAGAACCAAAAGGAAGCCGATTTTTTCCCCCCCCTCTGTGCTGTTCTCTTTAGACACACAGTGTACTCAGGAACTCTCCCAGGGAAAGTTCAGCAGGGTTGATGTACTGCTCCAGGCCACTGTGTTTCTTCTATTTGTTGATGTAAAAGTCTGGAATAAATCAAACAAAGTGGAATGAATCGAAAACGTCCGGAATTTGGACTGTGATCACTCATACATTGCTTATGTGGCACTTAACTTACTTTGATATTGGGATTAAGGTGGCGTTGAAGATTTAGGATGAATGTGCATTAAAATGAAAAGGAAAAAAAAAAACGGGGACCCGTAAACCTTAACGCAGTTGGCTTTTTCAAATTATCATATGACATTCTATGCTGACTGGCTATTCAAAATTCACATCTGAACCCAAAAAAAAAGAAAAATACCCAGCATGCTTTGATCTGCCAAGCTTAATGAAGGTTGTAAGCTGTCGAGCTAACATGCTAACCTCATCAAGCTTAGGCGCAGCTGGCAAGGAAGCAATGTCAAAAAGGCTTATCGACTGACATATTTCTCCAGCTGTGGTACCATTAAAGCTGGTAGGGGGTGACCGTGTGGTATTAGTGAATATTATTCAGGTTCCTGAAACGAGAAATATGGGTCAGGGCGGTGCAATTAAAATGAAATAAGTGTTGAACTACTGAGTGCTATTGAGGAAAACACTGTAATTGAAAATGTTCTTCCATCTCTTCAAAGATTGGTGGGTCTGGGGGTAGCAGTGTTTTTTTCTTTTTTTGATGGTATGCGTTTGTGCATGTGTATCCCTCTGAAGTCAGACATTAGGCCACCCTCAGTGCTTTTCACATGTTCAGTTCAAAAGCAGCTTTTTTTGGTCCTGCTCCTTTAGCACATTATCACCTTAGCCTTTTTCTCAGGCACATCTACTCTTGACTGAATGCAAACAGAGCTGCCAGAAGCCAGGGCTGTCCAGCGATGGCTATGACCTTACCATAGGTTTCATTACACAGGGCATAATGTAGTTCGTGATGTGCACTTTTCCCATTCCGGGATGGGTTTTCGGTGTCATCTGGCCGCTGTTGGCAGATGTACGATAATGATGCTATCATACTGATAATTTCAGCCTCCACGTGGTATGCAAGGAGAAATGTGTCAGATGTGATGACGTGATTGAATTGATTGTGGATTTCACACCCGTTTGGTGTTTTCTATTCAACGGTAAAAGGGAGGTAGCTGAGCAGCTTGTACGCCTAACATTGTGAAAGGGCACGTTTATTTTTCAGAATGAGTGACTGTTTCTCCTGAACATAAGGTTCTCAGGAAATGTAAATTGATGGCTTAAAGCAGACATGGGAGTAGCATTTTACAGCAGTTTACCATCCGTAATTCATGAACTATTATTAAAATTGTTTGGTTTTGTTTATTGGCGTGTTTATTGAGCGTGTTTGTGCATCTCTGTCAAATGGTGAGGACCGCCATTTTCCCCTTTGATATCCATTGTCACAGTTGTTGGTCTCACATTGGGTGTGTTGGGTGTCCTTGGTGTGGAAAATGTCGCCTTTATTGTGTCCTGAGGCAGTGCGGTTAATCACAGGCAGCTATACTTTAGTCTTTAATGGGGGGTGATTGCTGGTGTCTCCAAAGCGCCTTGGGGTGTATGCTGTCGCATTGCGGTGGAGCTGCTCCTTAACCTTGTTGGGGAAAAGTGAAACATGTTTGTCATCAGGACGATCAACCCGTTAATCTAATCCCACAGGCTCACCGCCTTACCTCTGACTGATGTTCCGACTTTCAGTCTGCGGACAAAGACGAAGAAATTGCACGCAGTTGTTGCCTGTCTGAACAGCAGGTGGGCCCTCCGCTCCAGTGGCCTTGAAAAAGACAGAAAAACAAGGAGGAGTGAGGGGGGTCTTGCGGGGAGAGTTGGGGCGTGTGTCTCCCCTGTCCCAGACCACCACAGCCATGTCCACCATAGCTTTGGTCCTGTGGCAAGCTTTTAGGAGGAGAGAAAGGATCTTGCTTTATCCTAATCTGAGCACGCTCTTGAGAGACACAGAAAATTACTCCTGAAAACCCTTCAGGGTAATTACAGAGCTCAGGGTGAATGAGTTGTAAGTGGAAGAAAGCGGGTCCAAAAAGGGCCCTGCTTGTGTTGGCTGTGGAACTTGGAGATAAAGATGAGCTTGAAAGCTTATGTGCTGTGCTGGGAGGCTGGCTTTTCATCTCTTCATCTCACCAGCACTGTGCCTAAAGACTGTTTGTGCCCACAGCAGTGATTACAGAGCACTGGCTCCACACCTGCTCCTTTTGCAAACATCTGATTTTCAACGCCATTCTGAACTTGCGCAAAAAGACAAAAGTGGAGTGACTCCAGTAACAAAGCTTTCAGTCTGAAATCTCCTTAGTTCACTCCCCTCATCTCTAGGATCTTTCTCTGTTTTGTATATGTAGATGGTAACCCTTTACAGCAGGTTAGAATTGTATCTTAAATATAGTACAAACCCAGAAATTGATGATCAGAGTGGGTTGCTTGAGAGCATCGCAGGACATCAAAGGACAGTGACATAGACCAATGTAATGTATGATACAAGACCACGGGGGCATTGGCATTTTAATTTTGTTTTATTCCACTACACATGCGTATGAGTGAAAGCCTGCTCTCCATCAAGGACAGACTGTTGTGATGGCCCTGCAGTGTGTTGCTTTGAGCGGAGAGGAGAGGAGGGGAGGAGGGAAAGAGAGAGAGAGAGAGACAGAGAGAGAGAGAGAGACAGAGAGAGAGAGTGGGCGCTGTGTGGTGGAGCGCGTTCGCATCTGCTGCGCTTCTTCACTTGCGCTGCGGGAGGATAAGCGGGCTTGCCTTTCCCCATTCACTGCCCCTGCGAGCCTGACGCATAGAGCGACGGGCAGGCAGGACGCAAACCGTAGGGCGCTCGCAGACACGCACAAACACACACACACACACACACACACACACACACACACACACACACACACGCGTGCAGGCACACCTGACACAGCCAAGGCTTTGTTTCCAGCTGCTGATCACTGAGGGAGCGGTCAAGCAGGAACGCGCTGTGAGTATCGATAACCGTCAGGTGTAGCACAGGGGAGTGTGGTTCGTTCCTCTTTTAACATGGGGGTACGCTGGGTGTCATCAAGAGGAAATGCCTGCGTAACTCCTTTATTCTCTGTGTGTTCGCTCTGCCTTTATCAGGCAAGTGTGGAGAGAGTGGAATGTGTAATTTACTTCATCTCACTGGGTCTTTTTCTGTCAGGGCTGCTTTGTTGCTTATCACTGTGTCTGATGTACCAAAGTATTTCAGAACTATTTGTTTTGCGTAACTTTACAATGGTGTTTCCTTGCTTTGACTGTTGTCTCGAGCTCCCAGACGTGTCTTCATTCATTCAGTTGTGGCTTTGATCAGTTGTTCGCTTTGTGGTACTGTAAGATGAAGAGTTTAGCTGGATACTTTCATTAATTTATTGATGTGTTTAACAGTTGGCTTTACTGCCACAGTAAAGCAGTTTGCTCAGAAAGACAGATTTTAAGAGAGGTCTTTTTCTTTCCCTACTGTATCCCCCTTTTCCCTGAAGGGAGGAATAATAGTTTCTTGAGGACTTGAAGGTGTGCGGATGCCTAAAGCATCGCTTGGCTTTGATCATGGTCATTTACGTTACTTCTCATAAAACAAAGAGCCATTTTCATGCCAGAACAGAGGGAGAGGAAGGTGATTCTTGACTCCTCTAATGAATGTGCCATGGTGACACTGGCTGGAGGGAGGTCTTTGAGGCAATAGGACATAGCGTTGCAATGTTACTAATGATGGTCTTCCATGGCTCCTACACTCCATCGCTGTGTGAGAACAGTGGGCCATTTCCGCAAAGTAGGCCAAAGCGTTTTAATTATTCATTTTTTCCTTCTCCTCATGGTCATCTCTTTTAATGGCCATTTTCGTCTACTCCAATGAGACTGTGCCTCCAACAAGGGGGTGAATGGAAGAAGCCCCCTGAAGTATTGTGAGCTTGTCTTGAACTGAGAGAGAGAAGCAGATATGTTGCGGGATTACCTCTTTTGTCCTCTCGGTGTGAAGAGTGTGTTGCTATTGCCGTTTGGGGTCCATTCTGACTGCACAGTCAGAACTGTGTGCATGAGGTGCATGTAGTTCCACACAGGGAGGGGCTCAGGATTCCCTATCAGCGATGCAGCATCATCTTAACACGTGGGTGCCTCAGCTCGAGCCACTGGCATTAAGACACTGGGGTGGTGGAGGGGGTTTTGTTCATCACCTGAGGTTGCTGCTTCAGCAGTATTTTTCAGCCTTTTATCTGTCCTCTGGATGTATAGATGAGCAGTGAATAATTTGTTTTGCTTTTTCCTCTGTGTTTTCAGAATACAGCCGATTCGAAGCCAAAATCCATGACCTGCGGGAGCAAATGATGAACAGCAGCATCAGCTCTGGGTCTGGCTCTCTGCGGACGAACCAGAAGAGGTCCCTATATGTCAGGTGAGATTGCCTCCCAAAACAGAGATCCTCATATGTCAAGTGACATCTAATCCAAAAGAGAGAACCCTGTGCTTACGGGTGCTGTAAACTGTTCCCTAATCTTCAGAGATGTCTAAACCCCAAAAGGAATCCTCATATCATGCAATCATAACCCTTAAGATGTTCCTGTACATCAAGGAATATTCTTTGAAATTTATGAAGTAAGGCCACCCCCTAAAAGAAATGCATATAAACCTGAGAAAGTGATCCTCTTTATGTCTGTAAACATGGGTAGCTTTAACTGCACGTTATTAAGACAGCTAAACCTGAAATAAAACAGCCAGCCTTACAATGCATGTCTCCGCCATTGTGGGCAAGGTAGCGCACTCATAGCAAATACAGTAAACATGGCCTTTGTGCAGCATCTAAATAATGCCATGCATAGTAGCTGGCTGTGTTTGAGCTTCTGGCACTGTGTTGGCTCTGTCTCCCCAGATATCTGAAGGAGGCATTGATCTGCAGGTATTAAATGTCTTTTTGTGTGAGGACGTTGGATTTGCAAGTGCAGGAGCTGCTCACTGTAGGGACAGAGAGGCATTTAATCCACTGCAGAACCAAAGCAACGATTTTGAAAAAAAAGCAAGGGTAATTTAAAGCATAGTCTGTTGTTGTAACATATACATCAGCTCTTATTTTTGCTTTCAGACAACAAATGCAAAGCAAACATTGCCTTGGCAATAAGTTTTTTCTTTTTATGTACATGTACTGTGATTCAGAGCTTTGGGGCTGGATCGCATTGGCTCCACACTGTGACAGGGATTTCCTGACTCATTCTCTGCTCTGGGAGGAAGACTGTTGGACCCAAGGGGGGCGGGAGATACACACGCTGGTCCCTCCGTGACGTGTCCAATCCCCTTTTCATATGCCTTGCAGCGTTGCTAAAATTGCTGTTTTTCTGATCAGATTTGTCTCACAGCATCAAAGAGGTTTATTGGTATTTCTGTGTCTAAAATGATTTTATCACGATGCATGTGTGTGCAGTTCATGGATCTCCGCTGCCAGTTGCTCCCTTTTGATGAGTTTCCTTGCGTCTTGTTTCTCTCCATGTCATTTCTCTGTGATTCACAAAAACAAGGTGTCAGTCACCCGTCTCTCATCATTCACCATGCTCTGGCTTTGAGCCCACTTTCCCCGCATCGGTGTGTCAGTGGGAGTGGATCATAGAGGGTCCTCTTTCCTCTCTATACCTGTCAGGGTCCATAATCCCGCCACTGTAGCAGTAACGGAGTTGTCACAGTGGCCCTGCAGCGCACTCGTCCCCTCCTCCACGCTGAGTGACCAGACAGTCGCTGACACACCAGTGAGTCCTCATCACCTGACCAGGGACACCCTCCTTGAGCCTTTGAGCTGGTGGCTGAGGGGTACACAGAGTGTCATTCATGAGGTGTCACAGTGCGACTTGCTCGCCAGCATAATTACTTGCCAAATGCCTAGTGCCACACAGCAGTGCTGTTTTTGCACACTTGATTGCCAGTGGCCACTGAGCCTTCAGCTGTGCATGTGAAAGGAACAGGTAGTGGGAGCAGAAGTGGGAGGTTCCTTTAAGTGGAAGTTCTGTGTGGAGGTAGTGGATAACTGTGTCCTGTCAGTTTTGCCATATGGTGTATGTCCCTGGCATCCTCAGTAATTCCAGGCTTTTATTCTTCCCTTGGAGTGTTCATTATGAGCCCTGCTTTATTCTGGGTGGATTTGTTCCTGCTCTCTTTCTGCCTCCTTCTTTTCCTCTCCATTTGCCCTTCAATCACTTCTTCCGGCAGTGCTCTGCTGGGCCCAGCAGATGTCCACTTTTTTTATTTTTTTTTATTTATTTTTTTGCTCTTCCCCAAATCATTCCAGACCTTTTTCTCTTCCATTCATCTGAGGGAAGAATACATCTGTAGCTCATTCCTTTAACCTTTCTGTTTTCATCTAGCTCCAGCTGTGTTTTGAAACAGGGTCCAACTGTTATGTTTACAGAGGCCAGTCGCATCCCTACACAGAGCCTCAATCCAGGCTTGCTCAGATGTCCATATTCTTTGTCAGTAGATCCCCAGGTTATACTGCTTTCCTTAACAGTACATTAATTTCGTTTCCCTGTCAAAGTCGTATAATCTTGAGTTTGCTAGTAGAGCATCAAAATAATTCAGACTTCCTACCTGTAAAGCTTTGTTTCTCTTCGGGTGCTAATTGTAAGTTTCCGTTCATGTCCATTTCAGGAGATCTGGCTGTAAGCCACAAACCTTTAGCAATCTTCAGTCATCATTAATCTCCGCTCTGACCTTCATCTTCTCCTCTTGAATGTGAATAACAGGCACACATCCTCACCACTCCCCCTCTTCTGTGATTGCCTTCTTTTTAAAGGCAGGATTTCATTCGCTCGTATTTCCAGTCTGCTGGTAAGTGACAGCATCTTGGAAATCCATGTGTGAATTCAAATGGCAGAGGAAACACACACACAGCAAGGGATTAATGGCGAGTGAGGCATACTGTTGGAGATGATGGATTTCTTAGCCTTTACACGCCTAAGTGTGTATCATGCATAAAGATGTGGCCATTATGCCAAGCACTCCACAGGTTATGGGAAACAGTCAGCAAATAAGGGTTATTCTTTCACCATGGTGCTCAGGAAGGGAAAAAGCCATATCTGTTTTTGTATAGGGCCAGTGCCGATACAAGCACTGCCACCACACTGGGAATTCTAAAGCTCTTCAGCCGTAGCTAGAAAAGAAAAATTCATACCCTGATTCCAGGGCCTTGGATTAAGCCATCTTAACCTTTACAGGTATTAAAGGCACATTCCTTCCGAAGGGCCCTTTCCTGTGTACACAGATGTCCTTGAAGGGCTTAGTGCTTTATTAAGGTGGGCTGTCTGTGGGCCTCGTCGGCATTCACAGATTACCCGGCTGACTCATCACTCTGCCTTCGCCCAAAGAGTCCTCACCACCTTTACTGCAACTCTCCACAAATCTTAAAAGTTGTTGCCGCCGAGCCGTCTTCAGCTCATGTTGGACTGGGTTTATTTGATGTTGCTGGGCTGGATTGTCTGAGATCATTGGAGGGTTTGTCACATGAGCCCCCATTTTTTTTTAAGTTTCTAGAAGCTTTATTTTAATTGGCTTGTCCTAAAGCCTAGCTGCCCAGTCCCAGACCCCCGAATGGCCACGCTACCTGCACGCTTTTGTGCCAGGCTGGCATTTAACCATCTGTCTCAGCGAATCATGGACTTTACTGAAACAGTTTAGTTTTCCCATCGCTGAGAGTGTTTGAGGTTAAAAGACAGCTGGAAAGGCTGATAGATTTGGTCCCACCAGGACTTGAGTTTTGCTCTTGTCTTAACGCAGTGTGGTGCTTTGAAAGTTTGGTTGTATTTTGTTGTTGTATCTGTTGTTTTACCTTCATCTGATCTGTCATGAGAATACACAAACATTCACTGTAATGTTTTATGGATGCAGTTGAAAAGGGAATTTCATTAAAAAAAAAAAATGTTGGCATGAAAAAGGGGAACTCAATGGTGCTACTGGCAGGAAAGAAAGTTGGTTGATTTTGTGGGGAAAGTAAATGCCACTGGCTCTTATGTAGTACTTGATGCCGACTGCCTGGAATGCTTAACCAAAAATACCGCAGCATAGTAAGATGTGCATACAGTCGCTTTATTTCAAACTCTCGCCTAACAGGATTAGCTGAAGAGCTGGTGGATATTTTTTTTAAAGAGATTTAAAGTAAAACTGGTAGCTGAAACCATCCTGGCTTTGCAGTGATGGATACTTGAGAATTTACTGAAAAACGTATAGAAAAGCAATCTTCTTAAGGCTCTAATCCTAACACTGTAACTAGAAGCAAGAGTGAAAAAGAGTGAGTTTAATGTCAACCGAATCAAGTTTAACCAGAGTGGAAAAATACAGTGTCCGCCATTTTTGTTTCACCTCCTGAATAAATGGCAATGAAAGCATGATAGAAAACAAAATGTACATAGTGGGAATTTTTTTCTGGTTTTTCAATATTATCATTGCACAGAGCAGAGGTATATTGTTTCCAAATAATATATTTCATTCTAGAAAACGAGGGGCCACATTTTTGACACTTTTGTCATTTTTAGAACAAAATCTGTCAGTCTAATTTTTTTGAAGATGAAAAAAATGACCCGGTATCTGCATCGTTCTTCTATAATTTTATTCCTATTTAATAAAAATATGAAGAGCACTGTAACATGCTGGCAAAAAAAAGTCACTCCCTCCTGCCTCCCATAGGTATATTTTCAGGTTTCAGATGGCACCCATACGTGAAGGCAAGTGTGCAAATATAATAAGTCTGTGCGATCACAGCAAGTGTCAGTTTTCTGCATAAACATGAACTTTAAAATATTCCGATTCTCACGACCCTCTTATTTGACTCAGCAGGAGTGGCTTTGGGCTCGATTGCTTTGAGATAGCCCAGAGGTGGTTCTGGAGTGGAGATGTTGTGCTCGGTGTCGGGCGCTCTCTGCACCCATCTCCTCTGAGCGAGCGCAGCGCATTTTTACATCTAATTAGGGAGGCAGCTGCATATTCAACAGTGAGGGTAAAAAAGGGCTCTCAATTAAATGCTTTCAACACGGCGCTTGAAAGCCCCTGGCTGCGAAAAATTGAAAGCTGAAATTTTTTGAAAGCTGAAAATTCACGTCAGCGCGAACCTTAATAACCCCACGTCGAGTGCCAGTTTGAAATAATGGAATGATGTCTGTAATTTTCTTTTTCATCACAGCAAAGCATTCATTTCGGCAGAAATGTCCTCAGACATAAAACGGCTTTTTTAAACACACATTAGCAGCATCTCAAAGTTTTCCCTGGCTTGCCTGACAGCATCCGTACCCTCTCAGCATGGTGTGTGTAGACATGCGTATACAGTGAGCCCCGAGGATAGAGGTGCTGAACCCAGATATACTGTATTAAAATTGAAAGAGGGCATTTCTTATCAGCACCACAAAATCAGCTTAAAAAGAAGTCATGCTTTCATGTCAAGCATGCACATATGAGGCTACATGCACATATGTGGTGCATATAAACAGGCTTTAATGGAAAACAGTTTCTAGGCCAAAAATAAAGGATTTAGTGAAATATTTTTAGACTATTGTATCCTGGGTGAGAATGAGGAAAGTTGTTTATTTTCCCAGCATGACGCAATAAAGTATTTCAGCAAGCTGTGCTTAATGTATTGGAAGCTGATACAAAAGTGTGATATGTAAGAGAGCTTGTGGCATTTCTAATCAGACAAGTCCTGTAACTTCAGACTTTAGGGCCAGTGGGTTGGAAAGGGAGGTTGCTTCCTGTATGAATGCAGAAAAAAGGTGATGTGAAAGGTTTGCCTTTCAGCAAGGCGATATAGCTAGTTGAGTTGTTACAGTCCGGCTTGAGCCAGTATGTGTTTCTCAGCGATTTGCAGGTTTTTGTGATACAGTCATATCAGCATTTAGAGTCATCTGGGCATTTTGTAGTTAGCAAGCAGACTTTTTTACTGTATTTTTTATGAAGGGAGTGGAGAACTGCAGGGGTTGTTTGTTAACTTCAGCTCCAGTTGATCACATGAAAAGCACACATCAGTGCCCCATTTAGGCTTGTGCAGAGTCTCAGTGGGCATGCCTGTGTCAGAAATGTTTCCATCACTTATGCATTAGAGAAAAAAAATACATGCTTTAGTCCAAGCCTGTTTGGGTAATATTGTTTTGCCTTTTGACTGTGGCTGCCTCTGTTGTGCCGCCGCTTCAGAGGGATGCAATCTCATGTTTTATGTAGACTGCGGAGAGTGCGTGTCCTGACGTCAGCACCTTCATACATATTTAAGCTGTGCTTTTTGCTTTTGTGTGTATGTTTTTGTTTTTTAGCTTCTTATCTTTACTCATTCTGTTGTTAACTATCACAATTCTTCCAGATGAGGTGGTTTGCTAAGTAGACAGCTACGGTCCCCAGTTAAGTGTTTCTGTTTCTGGGGTGGCGAAGACCTCGTGTTTGCATTGAACAACACTGCTCCCCATCGCACTCTTATTCCTTAATAACAACTGTGATAAATTGTGTGTATCTTCTGTTCTGTAATTTCCTCCCAGTTTGGCTCAATTCCATTCCAAAATAGGCAAAGTGTATTTGCGCTTAAAGTATAATTCTAGCATTTTTGTAAATGTGTGTAAACATGTTAACTATGTGGGCAGTTTACACACACGAGTCTTTATTTTGTATTAGCCAATAATGAAAGTAATTTGAAATTCATTTAATATTTTACCAACTCTTGTCTCATACAAATTCCAGGATGAATGTTACATTCAAATAGAGAGGAGAGGTGCAAACTACCGCAGTCTGCCAGCTAGAGACTGAAATGGACAGTGATCCCTACAACACTGCTGCTGTCCATTTCCAGACGGAATATTGCAAAATAGCAGCATCCCCGCTATGAAGCAAACATAAATGTATGTACAGTGACCAGATGTAATGTAATGATCGGTTCTCTTACTGTGAGCTCTTTGTTTTTTCCCAGAGCCCTCTTTGACTATGACAAGACGAAGGACTCGGGCCTGCCCAGTCAAGGCCTCAACTTCAAATTCGGGGACATCCTGCACGTTGTGAACGCCTCGGACGACGAGTGGTGGCAGGCGCGGCAGGTGACGGCGGATGGGGAGGTGGAGGAGATCGGCGTCATTCCCAGCAAGCGGCGGTAAGCTTCTGGCAGTCTGGCCTCTGTAAGCACAGAGAGGGATCCTCACACCCTTATACCCAGGTTCCCTCTCCTCAGTGCTGTACCTTCCACAGCCATTCTGAACCCTGACCTTTTCAGATGCAAGTCAGTGCGAAAGCTGAAGGAATGGGTGTAAAATAGTGTACATCTCTGTTTGTTTACCCTCCAATCACATTTTTGATAAAATAAAGAAAAAAAAATCCGAAACCACTATGAGATATGTTAGTCCTTCCCACATTTGAATCGTAAATAGTCGACCAGACTGTGTGTTGATTAATCCATAGGTCCTTCACTCAAAATGTAATTGAAATTTGAAGTGCTGATTGGTTTTCAGAAGTGGCTATCACAGTCCCCTTGGCAGTGTTGTGACACCGCCACTTGCCTGGCCTGAGAGCGAAATAATGGTTCAGTTAACACCCACCCCACCCCAACTCCAAAATGCGGTGTTACTCATTTGGTTTGGTGCAGTGCTCTTTTACGCAGTTCATTTGTTCACTATTCATATATTCATATTCGTGGACGTGGCATCAAAGAGCTGGTTTTGCAGAACGTTTATCTTGTTTTTTGAGTGTGGTGATAATATTAGCTGAAATGTCCCCTAGAACACAAACATACAGCCTTGGGGGCTTGATGGAATGTGTCTCTTAATTCCATCTCTTCTTCATTTGTGTCAGAGGTCCCATCTGTCCTCTGTGTCAAGCGTTACATTCCAGATTATAAGCATTTGCCTAAGGATATTACTGCTGCTGGCAGCCTTAGCCAGTAATATCGTAGCATTGTAAGAATAGGATCTGCTCACCACAGTCTGTACATGTGTTTTTTTATTTTTCACACAGAAAGTCAACATGAAAGACTGTAAAAAAAAAAAAAACATTACAGTTAATGGGGCACCAAACGCTCACTGGTTATTGGAAAGTGTGATCAATATTGGTCTTTCTCAAGTACGGTGACGCACGATGTAACAACTTTCGTTGTTACAAGTAACCACACGCTAGCCGTTTTTACATTGCAGAGAGCGGAGGTGAAGGGAGAATCTGGTTGTAAAAAATGAGCTTTTTGCAGATAGCGGGGTCTGAAAGGATGAAGCGCATTCAGTGTCACCCTGGCTTCAGCTCCCCCGTGAAGCCCACTGGCTCGGTTCATGCCGGGAAGAGGCCTTGCATCCTGAGGGCGTTGAAATATTTAGCAGGGCATCTCATGTTGCCCCGTTCTGTGCTGTTCATCAGAATCTGAGCCCCCGTGGGCTGTCAGTGCCAGGTTTCCATTACACCGCCATCTGAAGAGGTTCAATAATGGCCGGTCCCTCAGAAACTACTGGATGTCTTTTTTACACTGTTAACCAGCCCTGAGTCTTTGCACTGTATAATTTGCATGAAAAAGGGGGAAGCTGATGCAAGTTGTCTGTCTTAAAAGAAAACCCATACTTTAGTGCATGCATCTGGTTTTTGTTTTGCATCTTGCACATAATTCAAGATCTGTTTGTCTTTTATACTAGTGTTGCATGGCAGCATTGCTGTTGGACATGCTGCTGTATTTCCTTCTTGCCTGTGATGAGAAACTGTGCATTTATCTTTATTTGATGACTAAACTTGAGCTATTCATGGTATCAGAAAAGTCCTTAGCATAGCTTGCCAGACTAATGAAAAATAAATATTTTGGGGTGAAAAATAAACCTTCTGTCGTGAGATAGCAGTTTTCAAGCTGGTACAGCAAGGTGGCTGAAAGGATTAATTTCTGTCCTCCCTGAAGCAGGACTAAAGTGACACCCATTTACATCAGCAGCACAGGATCTGACTGTCAAGTTGAAGCCAAGATGATTTTGCAGTATTGTTTTTGGTGTTTTTATTATGATTAATGAACCCTGCAAAATTGACCATTGGAGTCACCTCAAATGCACTTTGGATAACTAGGATATGCTGGAAATCCCCCCTCCCAGAAAAAAAAGTTTAATTTGAACAGTATGTATTCGTGTGATGTATTCATGTATCGATTATTATAATTAATCATAATAATACCTTTTCTCAACACTGCTCATCATATATTGCCAGTCTCGTGAACGTTTTATGGCGTACACTTCAAACTCATCTCGGCTGAAGACTACTTTTCAAAGATGTTTTTTGTGCATAAGCAGTTTCAAAGGGAATGGAATTAACGTCAAGAAGTGTTTCATTTTTTTCCTCAGTGAGATGATTATTGACGCTTTCGGTTGTGAGGCGGGCAGCGAAATGCTTTTCCATTCCTGCATCCTGAATGAAAACATTTCTGAAGTGACTGCTTTTCCTATTTTTAATACCTTTTTTATAGCGTCTCTTAATCCACACATTCTGTCAAAAATCGTGGAGAGTCTGTGGCTTTGCCTGTCCTGGGAGTCGAAACTAGCTTTAAAATCCAGCAAGTTACCCCAGATAGACTGATCCTTTTAAGACAAGCTTATGTTAAGGATTGAACGAATGACCTCTCAACACCCCCCCACCACTTTCTCCTGCAGGGTGGAGAAGAAAGAGAGAGCCAGGTTAAAGACAGTGAAATTCAACTCCAAATCCAGAGACAAGGGGGTAAGTACCATGGTATTTGGTTTTTGACTCTTCAATTCATTGCTGTTCTTATTGCAGTCCATTGACAACCATAGCGAATGTGCCCAATATGATGTAAGTGAATGTTGCTCTTGAGCTGCGTATTATCAAACATTATTGGGACTGTATATGATTTGTGAAATATGTGCTTTTTTGTTGTTTTTGTATTCAGGGCTGTTTTAAAATACTTGATGTATTGTTGCAGCACTGAGAAACCTACGTTAAGTGTACTAATATAATACACTGACCGAGACTTGCCTGTGAGAAGCAAGTTAACAGCATGTGTTGAAGACTTTAGCTGCTCCTGTTCGGCAAAACGTTTCCTGATTCAATTAACCGCACACGAGCGTAACGTTCGAGCCTGGGCTGTGTCAGCGCTGTCCACCGCGTGTCCTAACACGCCACCAAAACATGCATGAACTGTTAAGTGGAAAACGAAGGGCCAGTACGCTTGCCATTGATGTCGAAATGCTGTCTCCGCTCACCTATCCCCCCCCCCCCCTTTTGCGCTTTCATACAACCCCCCGTTTCAGCTGTGCATGCTTTCCTCTGTGAGCCTGTCCCAGTGTTTCTCTCGACATGCAGCATCCAGCATTTTAGTCACAAAGCCTTCTGGTTTCTGGGGATTGACATAGTTTAAATCCTCCTTTCAGTTCATTACTGGCATGATGACTACACTGGAATAATTTTTATTTGAAACAAAATATGAATATTTAAAATGAATAATGGTGAATAAACTTGCATTTATTACTCTTGTATATCTTTAATACACCTAATCAGAGATTAAATTCATGCTGTTTTTGAAAAAGAAAATAAGGAATACTTTTTTATTAAAACTCAGGGCAAATATTCAGTTGGGCATTTTGTTTCTATTATAGTCGAAATATATATTAAATGGCCTTTACTGGGTCAATTGGTAAATGAGTCAGATGTTCAACCAAAAGTTAATCCAGGTTTTATTTTATTTGCACCAAAGAACTGTCCTTGATTTTCCTCCAACATGGAGGACATGTATCTGGAAGTTTCTGAGGTTTTTGAAGTTTCCAGGTTTTTGAAGACCAGCAAGCTAATGATATTGCAATATGACTTTTAGACCCTCTGTGTGAAATCTTTAACTCATAGATGTTCTACAGATCTACATTTGAGGAGTTTCCACAGTCACAATTCATGCTCATACAAAACTGAAAATGGTTTATAATACATATATGTAAGTAGGTTTTTTGTCAGAAATATGTGGTAGTCTTACATTGTCCCCCCTGCAAATGAATACAGTCTGCAAGAAAATTCAGGCTTAAGTGCTCGTAGTGCAGCTTACTGCTGTCCACAGTTATTACAGTCAAAGTACTCTGCCACAATGTCTGTGGGCAGGAAACTCTGGCCTGCTTGTTCAGATATGCAGTTTTAAATCAGCGCAGACATAGTGAAAAGTAGGCTAACCACTACATTTCAGTTCTGCACAATTTAATGAACATTCAGATCAGAACGAGGAGTAAACAATGGCTGCTCTTACACCACAAAAATGAAATAAAACTGAGCATGTTTGCAGTATCTGTATTTTTTCCCTTCCTTAACCCTTTCTGCATGCTACAAAGGTGATTTCTAAAAGGGCATGTAGTGTCATTGCTTTGACCTCTAACAAGCCCAGTGTCTTTACCCCTCCATCCTGGATTCCCTCTGAATGACCTGCCCCCTTCCCACAATCCCCTTTGCATGGCCTCAGTTTAGCTTTTGGGTTTCATTTTTTGTCATTTCTATGATTAAATGTCTGCCTTGTTAAGGCATTATTTATTCATGATTTTAATCCATCCAACTGACTTTGTTGCCATTCCTGACAAAAGAGGCGATGGATTCAAATTAGTATTATTTATATTTTCTTTTAATTGTGATTTAGAAAGTATGAATAAAGAACTGCAGTATGGGTTATCCAAATTTCACAATACTGCTGCCACTGCTTTTAGTATGTCACTGCTAAAGGCTGCTGAGCTCACTGTAACAGCAGATCCATATCACGTGATTTGGCTTCTGTGTCCTCAATCTGAATTGTTTATCCAAAAATTACACGTGAGGCTTAAAATATCAGCATTTTCCTCTAGGACCTCTGAAGCATTTATTGCTTTGATACCTTAAACTGTGTGCGCAATTTGAACTTCACTGTACGGTTTAGAATACAAAAATGTCAACTTCTGCCAAAGCCTCGTGTGAGGAGCACCCCAGTAGACATGGCAGCAGAGTCAGTTCCCCTGGAAATCAGCGGGTCTCTGTTCACATCATCATTAGACCCCCTTCTCCCTCCCCTTTTATCTTTTGCCCCCTCCTTCTCTTCCTCAACAGTCATTCAATGACAAGCGTAAAAAGAACCTCTTTTCCCGAAAGTTCCCTTTCTACAAGAACAAGGACCAGAGCGAGCAGGAAACGAGCGATGTTGACCGTAAGTAGACCCAGAGAGTCGCGTGGAACGGTCGCCAGTAGGTCAGGGCAGCCCACAGCCGCAGGAGCAGCTAGGTACCGCCGGGCACAACCGCTGACCCCGCAGCAAGGTCCAGCCTGGTCCATGGTCAGGTGTCACTTTCCTAGGTTCTGACCACAGCTGTGGGGGATTGGAGGACATTTTGGGGTCTCCCTCTCCCAACACAGGGAGCTCTTTGGTTCCAAGGACCAGGCGTTTTCAGGAGTCTCTTACATGTTGTGGCCAAGCTGTTGTGTCCGGCGGTAGGACACCCTCGTTGTGTTCCAGTAATGACTGTTCTTTTGTGGTTATTTCTCCTGCTTGCATGCTCTCTGCCGACTGCCCTCCCCCCAACAGGAGATCCCAGACGACATGGGATCGAAAGGCCTGAGTAAGTCGATAAGCCCTCTTCAAATCATCGCCAGACCTCCCACCCTCTGCTCTCCATTCCCACCCTCTCTCTCACATCTCCGGATTCCACCAGGCCTCGAGATTCCATCCAGTCACTGTCCCAGCTTCTCTCTGAGATCTGAAGATCTGCACTGCATACTGCACTCACTGTACTCTGACAGGGGAACAGCACGCGTGCACTGTACTGTACCCGCACCATAGCTCTCTGGACTTCAGTCTTCCTTACTGTGCCCTGCACATGAATTAGCTAGTACTAGAGGGGCCAGGGGGTCAGAGAAAACATCGCCTTGATGTCTTTCACACTTCAGTTGTGCCACAATAGGAGCGCTAACAGTGACCTCTGAAAGTGGGTTCAAACAGTCTCTGAGGTCTAAACTGCATTCTCTGACACGTTTTTCCCCCAGGAAGCTCAGAATAGAGTAAATTGGTGGAGGAATAATCAGTGGCTGCCTTCTTTTGATGGAGCTTTATGTCTTCCTTGTGTATGCACAACAGATCTGTGGTTTGTGTGCTGTGGGGATGAATGGAAGACCACAGCCTGCGTGCGAGGTCAACTCCGCGTGACAAAAACTGTTTAATGTCTTCATTTCCAGCCTCACAAACATGAATGTGGGCACAGGAGAGAGGCACCACATTTAATGGACATCGTAGGCTTGGTTTTTAGGCTTAATTGCTGAACCAAAAAGTTGTTTGTGTATGTGTGAGCGTGTGCACTGAGTAAGTGTGTGTGTGTGTGTGTGTGTGTGTGTGTTGAGTAAATGTTTGTGTTTGTGTCTGTGTGTGTGTGTTTAAGTGAGCGCGTGTTGAGTAAGTGTTTGTGTGTGTGAATGTGCGTGTGAACATGTGCGTGCACATGCGTGTGTTGTCCACACAGTAAGCGGTGCTGTCTGACATGATGCAGCTCATGTGGAAATACACAGCCTCTGACACTGCGGAAGAAAGATGGTGTGCGCTGTGTCCCTGAAAGATCCACTCAGCATCTGGGCAAAGCCTGGGGGATTAATGTTTAATGCACCATGGCTGTGTGAGTTGCTGCAGGAACACTGCTGGGCCACAGTTACATTATCTTCTGACAACTGCAGGCTGAACTCTTCACTTCTGAAGCAAAACTGTATCTACTGCTGTAGTACTTTACATGCTAACAGCTGGCCAGAGCAAAGGCTGGAGGAAGTAGAATGTGCTGGAAACAAAGCACAGATACAATGACTAGACTACAAAGCACAATAACAATAAGTCTAGCACATTGGTGTGAATAGATAAATGTAAACAGCTTAAACAGCTTACTTTTTGATAAATAGTGTTCAGATTGTTTTGAGTATATTAGATCACTTTTGTAACTGTATATTGGTACGTGTTGCCATGTGATCCTCTGGTCTTTGCTCAGTTGCTGTAAATATACTGTGAGCAGGATGAACCTGAAGTGATTCAGATACCTACACCCCAGCCCCTGAACTCACAAAGGTTCTCAACACTGCCATCTCCTGGCCATTGTTTTTATAGTCCTTTGTTGTGGACAACATTTTCTTTTTTTTTCCTTCGACATGACCACCTGTGTAGTGATGTATCGATGTGTCTGTGTTGGTGCTCATGTTCCCTTTGTTATGATTTCAGAGCATGTAACCTCTAATGCCAGCGATAGTGAAAGTAGCTACCGTAAGTCTGTGTTCTCCTTCATCCTCCCCTCCGTCTCCACCTGACGAGCTTCAGTCTCTGGCTTCCCCTTACTACCGTGCTGTATGGCGACCACTAACACATTTGAAGAATTACCTGCACACACATGGCTGCATCAGTTTGGAATGACACTGGTTTCCGGAACTAGGTCGCTCTGCGCTTCGCCGATGCTTGCTGTGAACGAGTATTTATGCCTTTGTTCAGAATGCGGTCCCTCGTGAGAGCTTCCCTAATGCACTCGGCTTGTTCTCAGACACATGGCCAAACAGCTGCACGCTGCTCCAGCTAACTTATGAAAATTTGCCATGAATACTACAAAACACTGATCAGAATATAAAGAATGTTAACCCAAGTGCCGTTGGCACTGCTTCCTCTATGTGTTTTAGTTAAGTGGCAGTAAACTCTACATTAGTGGACAATGCCCATTTTCCTGTATATCAAACTGAATAAACCTTTATAAGGGCTCAAGACTCAAAAAAGTCCTTTGTAGCATTTTGGAAGCAAGTAATTTTTCCCGAAATGTAAAGTGATTAAGCCCAGTCCCAACCAATGACTGGTATTATCAGTCAGTTGTAATCCTTGGTTACTAAATGTTTGCAGTATTCGGCTTTCAAATTGTTCCATTATCCTACTGAAATCACAGCCAGACCAATCTTACTGAAAGCTTGTGATGTTGAAGATAACAAACAATGGAGAGTAAAGCACTATACGTGCCTGCTATCATTATGGCTGTAACTCTTTGCTTTTTTCACCTTCTATACAGTTTATTGAGCTATTTGCAAAACACAGTTCTGAAGATTGTGGTTGAATAACATAATTTACTGCATGCACTTATCACAGAAAAAAAGGATCTTCAATTTTAGAGAGGCAGGGAATTGAACGCCCTGCATGCAAAAAGCTTTCAGATGTGAAGCTTGAGCTCTTGCAGAATTGCACTGTAAAAAGCTGCCTGTATGCTTGTGCATGAGTGTTTTTTTAAATATTGCATTATGGTATGGTAAGAATTGTGTATCTCATTTTGCTGCCTACATGTTGAGTGTGAACCATTTTGCCCCCAAAACATTGTTTTTGGGCTGAAAGCTCTATAGGACCTGTAAAAGTGTGTTTTAAGTTCTAATAGGCACAGGAAATCTCCACTCAGGCTAGTCAGAGATTCATGATCATTGAACATACAGTAATGCATAATTGCTGGGGTTGAAGATTCTGTTACACTATGATACTTCTTTTAGCTTTAACTTATGGCCCTACTGTGTCTTGCAGTACTCACGCATTTTACACGTAGCCCAGAGTGCTGACATGCAAGATTATCACAGGAATAATAGCAACATTCTATCATTACATTTCAGCTCTAACATGCTGGCAGATGAACACAAACTGTAGACTATCAATCAGACTAAGCCTCTGCTTGGCCCTGAATAGTAATACTTCCTTTTGTCTCCTAAATACTTGTGCTCTGTGTTTAAACAGGTGGCCAGGAGGAGTATGTGCTGTCCTATGAGCCAGTCACTCAACAGGAAGGTGAGTGTCTCCAGCCATTTCAAGTAGAGCCCTGTTAACATTCAGAATTATTTTTGCTCATCAAATAGTTGCTTTTTGCTGTTTGGATGTTGTGGTTAAATCAGACAGAAATTATGAATTTTTACCCCAATGAATGGAAATGCAATTTTTCTCAAAACTGTTTGCAGTACAGTATTGAACTAAAATGTCTTTGCCAATCATTGGTGAACAGGGGAAATAAGTGTGATGCTGAATTTTTTTTTTTTAATTTAATTTTGTCTGCCTCAGTGAGCTACACCCGTCCAGTGATCATTCTGGGACCCATGAAGGACAGAGTAAATGATGACCTGATCTCAGAGTTCCCTGACAAATTTGGATCCTGCGTACCCCGTGAGTGTGGCATAGTTTTTCAGTGGCTTGGCGATCTGCTGCCTAGAACAGGTGAAATTGCAGTGGATTTGAGGCCTTCCTGCTTGCCATCAAAGGCCAATTCACTGCTAACATTAAAGATATTGTTAGGGACAGCCATGTAAATATGCTCTGAAGGCTCATATTATGGTGCTTTACTGTATATAACTCTAATGTGCTCCATTAAGATCTTTCATCTTCATTATCTCTCATTCTGTTGAGTTATGTCCATTTTCACTTGAATTGTTAATTTGAAATGTGGTCTGAAACATTTCTGTGGTTGTTTTTCAAGAGTGCTATATAAAATTTGATTGATTTATTGATTAAGTGGTCAGCAGCATTACTAATGCACTGATAAAATGGATTAAAATTTAAACGTAGCTGCAGCAGTGTGTTGTAGTGGTAAAGAGCAGGGCTTACTGTCCAGAAAGGTTGCTGGTTCAGTTCCTGAGGTGGGCAACTGCTGTTACACCATTAGGCAAAATAGTGAACCCAGATTACCTCAGTAAATACACAGATGCAAAAATGGATAAGTAAAAATGTATTTGTGTCAGTAGTTTTACTGTGTTGGGTCTGACCAGTCTGCAGGACTAATGGGTGCACTAGTCCAGGGGAGTTTAAATGAAATGTTTCTATCAAGCCAAACATACTTTTAACTTCATGCTTCCAAGCTTTAAGTACCAGCGCTGTTCATGAGAGTTCCTCCTGCTGTTTCAGACACGACCAGACCAAAGCGGGATTACGAAGTGGACGCCAGAGATTATCACTTTGTCGTCTCACGGGAGCAGATGGAGAAGGACATTCAGGATCACAAGTTCATTGAGGCCGGCCAGTACAACAACCACCTGTACGGGACAAGTGTCCAGTCAGTGAGGGAGGTGGCAGAGAAGGTGAGGGGCTAGCGAGTCCCATCAGCATCCACTCCCAAAAGTTAACCTCTTTAACCTCTTGAAGATATTTACCCGCTTTATAATCCACCTGCTTTTGTATTGAGTACCCACGGTAAAGTGTATCACCATAAAGCACAGAACTGTTGGACTGCTTCACATATGCACTGTGGTATGCAGTTTGGAAGATTTTAAAGAATACCTTGGCTCTTATTCAGGGCACTGCATCTAAATAATGTAATTGGACGCCAGCTCCGATTGGCTATAAATGTGTTGATGCCAGCAATAATTCAGAGGGATTTCTCTGAACCCCTTTCTTCTCTCCTCAGGGCAAACACTGCATCCTGGATGTTTCCGGCAACGCCATCAAGAGACTCCAGATTGCACAGCTGTATCCCATTGCCATTTTCATTAAACCAAAATCTGTGGAAAATATAATGTGAGTAAAACCTGTTTTGTCTTAAATTGACTTCAAACTCGTGGAAGACCTTTCCATGAAAACAGTGCCACTGGCCTCAATTTTTGTAAATGCGGATTTGGTCAGTACCCGTCAAATTCTGAAGACCGTATCTCCCAGCATCTTCCTCTATGCCAAGGTTCCAACAAATCTAAGTACACTCGCTGGTCATTTAAAAGGTCCTTCATGAACATTTTTCCACAGCCAACTCTTACCCTTGAACAGACTATGAGAATGTCAGGCCGTGATGTTCACTTTGCTCATCAGGAAGGAAAATAAGGAAACAGGTTGCACTAGTGTATTGTGGAATTACAAGGGAATAAGTGGCAAACCAGAATTTTAGAGGTATACATTGAACAAAATGTTTTCCACAAAAATTTCAGTGACCAATGAATGTATTTGTTTGGTTGAATAATTTGGATGTATTTATTTGTAATGTGGCCAAATCTATCAACTGTATGGAATACTAGGCTGTATGTTACAAACACCAGCATCTCACAGCAACAGCAGCTCATGCTGAAGTGATTAAGGCCATGCTATAGGTAACACCCTACACACAAAGTAATGCACTACTTAAAACTGATTGCGGAGTGGTACTACTTAGCAGTATAGAGTGGGATTCAGAACAGGCGCCGAGTCATCATCTGGGTCCCCTCCTCCTCTCTCACCAGGGAGATGAACAAGCGGTTAACAGAGGAGCAGGGTAAGAAGACCTTTGACCGAGCCATGAAGCTGGAGCAAGAGTTCACGGAGCACTTCACCGGTGAGTGGCTTCTACCTTCAGTACACAGACCCATGCAGCATATGGCAATACAGAGCAGACATACACAGAAATGACTCAAACAGCCAGCATGAGGCTGTACAGACTTAACTCATTCATGAGAATAAACAAACAAAATGTTTGTCAGTAGAAAGGATTTCCACTTTCAGTCCACACAAACCTCATAATGTTGTCTAAATCATTTAGCCTCTCATTTAGAGGTCTGAGTAGTGTGGCAAAATAATATGGCATCAGGAAGTTGAAAGATTTTGACATTAAAAAAAGCCAGGACAAAATGGAACAATTTGTTTAAAAGGCTAAACAAAGCAGGACATTGCTTTTCTCCCATGAAAGTATTTGTGGTCCACTCCAGAAAGACCAAAATGTTCTTCAGTCAGTGGGGTAACATTCTTGGAAATGGCTCTTGTTTGCAGAGCTGTATTCTGAAAGTGGTGAGTGATATTTAAAAGCAGGCTCTGAAAACACAATCATCTTTTCTATATTCACACATTTTGCCACTGATTTTGTCTGAGTGGCATTAATGCGCCTTCAGCACTTTCAACCAATTTCCATTCTCTATGTGTTTATCTAAGAGGCTCCGTTTTATACACAGTTGAACTCTGGTGCTGGCTAAACTGTAGTACTAATGCCCAGCTCACTACTGGAGCCTATATATGTGTGTGTATATACCCAAGAAATAATGCAAGGGTCAGTGGAAAGATTCACCTGCAGAAGAGGGACCTGATTCAGTACTTCAGATGCTTTTCTATGGTTTGACTAGAGTAGCTCCGTCCTTCTGCTCTTTTTCGTATCTTTAACTGGTCTCATGTTGCACTGTGCTGCTAAAAGCCCAGTAAAGAGAGCTGATGTAAAAGAAACCTAGATTATTTCTTTTCTGTATTTCTTTTTCTGTTTTCCAGCTATCGTTCAAGGTGATACCTTGGAAGAGATCTATGACCAGGTTAAACAAATCATCGAGGAGCAGTCGGGTCCCTACGTATGGGTTCCTGCCAAGGAGAAATTGTGAAGGGGGGAGGGTTGAAGTTCTGCTTTTTCTTTTTCCTTTTATTTATTGATTTTTTTAACCAACCTGGCCTGCTGCGTTTGGCTCCCCTGCCCAGAAGATCTGAATTGACTTGTCCCTCTTCCATATGTCATAACAGGGCTAGCAACCTCCACCAGGCCCCCATGCTCTCCCCCATCTTTCACACTTGCCATCTCTTCAGGAGTGATGTTAGGGACTCCTCTCTGGATTGCCACTACTTCCTGAGAAAGGGGAGGGGTAATGCCTAACCAGCAACAAAAAGTAGGGTTTTTACGGTACAATTCCTTAATGTTTAAGGGAGGTGACTTTCTGCAAAAAAAATATTTTAGATGCATTATGTATGATTATTATTAGTTTTTTTTTTCATGAAAAAAGGAAAGAAATGCAGTCTCATGCATTGGGTCATAAAAAAAACAAAGCAAAACTTTGCACGTTATAGCTTTAACAGCATGTTTTGGACATTACTTTCTTTTCAGCTTTCTTTCTTTCATTTTTACTGTTCCTTATTTTTCATAGTCTTGTTCCTGTAGCACATTAATCATAGCCTTGTTTTTTCAGCATATTGTATTCACGTTTATTTTCACTTGTATCCTCATCATTGAGTCTCCAAGGTAGATGGCCGTTCTGTTCCATCACTTCGAGCTGCACAGGGACAAAAGAGAAGTGCGTGTGTGCGGTACATGTCAGGATGTTGTGACTTGGTTGGTTTTTTTTTTCTTAAACTATAACTTGTCTTATCATTAAACTTCTTTTGTCACAATGATCTTTGATAGTTTTGATTAAAGTTTAGGTGCTTCTGAGAGTTTTTCAAAAGCAAACACATGAAAACTGAATGGTCATTTCTGACAAGGTGTCCCATATGTAAGGAGGGAGGGAAATGCCAAGGCAGAAACCTAAAGAATTTATTGTTCACTGAGATTTTAACGGATATTTAACCCTCAGTAAACTGCCTATTTTGTTATAATAAAAAGTCTATATTGAACTTTACTTAAGCACTACAGCTATTGGAATTATTTTCTTTACATTGTTAAACATATATAAATATGAACATATATAGATCTATAAATATGAATATATTTTTCCTTTACTTTGACCACCACCTCCTTCGTCATTTATTTTCCTTTTTATGCATACAATTGAAATAGGGAATGAATCATCCTGACGAAGACTAGTGGGGCCTGGTGGAAGGGTTAAACAGTATTTGGTACAAAGCAGTCACAAATTGAGTAACCATGGCAGCTAGTTCTCCTCTATATCCCCTTCTGTGTGAATTCCCTGTGAGTCTTTTCATGTGACATGCATGATTTTTAAGCCTAGGTCTTTATATAAAAAATGAAAACTGAATTATTTGTGTTTTCACATGGCATTGCAAAATGTCATAACTTGAAACGTAGCTCCAACGTGGGATTGTACAGGCTTTGCTAGCGCGCGGGAGAAGACTGCTCTATTCGATCAGAAGATCTCGAGACCCGCTCTTCAAAACAAGCCTTTAAACCGTCCACCAGAGGGAGCCCTGTGCTCGGTATCCCCCCGAAATGTTCTCATGTTCCTCGGAGATGATTGTTTTCTGCAAGACTTGTTCTTCGCCACCTCATCACGGCTTTATAATTCACTTTGGGACTGAAATATGTAAATAAATTACCGATCTAATTCATTCCATTTGTCAAAAGAGGAGAACAGCTAATAAAAAAACTTTCTCATACAACTCTGCAGTCTGTACTTTCCTTATGGAGAAAGTCACAGCTTTCAGTGGGAACACTTTTCTGTCATATTTATGTCATATTGTTGGGCTGGACTGGTCAAGGTGTTTATAAAAACATTACTGGATGTGCATACATATTGTGTTAATAGTGATTTGTGGAAATTCTGCTGTCAATGCTCAATATCTATAAATAGTCCAATTACTGAAGGACATGTATGTGGGAAGTTTTAAAACTAACCCTAATCCTAAACTGACTTTTTAATAGCTGAAAGTACTTCAGAGCACTTTTTTAGGAAGTCTGTGTATTCATACAACAACAAAGTAGACGTCCTGTGAGAAACAACATAAGTACACAATATTACATGTTTAACACACCTCCCATGATACAAAAACGTTGTTCATCACATCTAACAGAAGGTGGATTTGTCTTGGGGAAGGGTTTAGGAGCTCACTGTGACATCCAGCATCTCATTCAAGCTATTTCCACTGGTCTTTTCATCTTGAGGCAGAGATTTAGAAAATGCCTTACCGTTATGAAAACCGGTTACCATCACACACAGTTCACAAGGGAAAATCCCAGGCCAAGATAGAATTCTATGCATTCTATGGCATTATTAGTGCTATGTAAAGATGCAATGGAACATGGTGCAAACAAGTGCCTATAAAGAACTGTGGAAGGAAGTGTTGATATTAAAGCCCTCATAACATCAGGCCATGTACGTTTTTATCACTGTTGCCATATGGTTGCAATCCTGCCATTGTTGACTGAATTATCACCACCACTGGAAACATGCATATTTCAGCAACAACACTTTGCTGATCAAGGGTTATTATGTATGATACATTGCTAAGTAGGCTCATATAACATTAAGGTGGGGTGAAAGGTCACAAAGGGTCCAACTTTGACCACCATCTCATGAATGGTCATCGTTGCAGTCCAAGTGCAGATGTGTCCCAGTCTTTGGAAACACATCTGCACTTTTGAGTTAAAAACAGTTGTTTACATAAAAAGACTGTTAAAAAGGACCTCAAGATTTTGTGATGCATGTAGTCCTTTTTTGGAAGGGTTCCTGATCTAAGCTGCGCCCCCTCTCTACTCTTGCCCCCAAGTGATTGAGTGAGGTCTCCACAACTAAGGATAGTGGGGTTACGATCCATTATCGGCACAAAAAATAAACAGCACCTTGGCCCTCCAAACACCGATAAAAATTTGTGGTATAGCTTGTGTATACACATAAGCAAGGTATAAACCTGGTGACAAAAAGCTTGGTGGGCAGCACTTCGTGGCAACAGAAGCTCATGGTGGTTGAAAGTGTCGATAGTAGTATATGTTTGTGCGCTTACGCCAGCATTTATTGACCAATATTTCCCACAATCACCTATATTACACGTATGGCACTAATGTTTGAGCTTCAAGACACTTTTTACAAGTCGACCTGGACAAGAGCAAATGCCATGAATACATGTATATACAGACTGTATCCACAGCAGCAAGTGTTCTGGCAAGCGAGACAACCCCAACTATGAGGACTGAAACGTCATAATATCAAACCTAAGATCATTTAAATAGCTTTCATCGTATTTTAGTCTCCAATAGAGATTGCTGTCTCACTTAACTGCTGTTAGTTACACAATATTGGGATAGCATATTGGGATTTGCGCTTATATATCCAAGATATTTTCATTTTACATGACAGAATATCCGTCATCGGCGTAATCAATAAATAAGCATTTTGCTGTCGCCCCATAATTGATTTACTATTGACGTTACACCCGTAATATACAGCATTCAATCGTCTCATGGTGGCTGGCCATCTTAAGACAGTTACCTTTATTATCAAATACACAACCTACGACAGCCAACAGATTCAGTCCCAGTGGCTTCATGAGTCACATAGCTACCTAGCGATCTTGCTAGTTTTCTATTTGTCCTTGTTTTTTATCTCTCTGGAAACGTCTCTCATGCCTTCTTTCACCTCCTTCACAAACGTCTGTCGTATACTTTCGGCCCTTCTTCCCATTTCCCCAATGTCCCTCGGAATTCTTCCAGTGGCTTCCTGGCGAATTTGTCGAACTGTGTCCGATTTAAGCAGTTTGGTCGTCGCATCCCTGCCAGCGATTTGCGCCTTGATTATGGCGAAAGCGGTGATCTGTGCCGCACGTCTGATTGGGCGAGACTCGGCAAGTTTCTCGATCACTTGCGCGTTGTTCAGCAAGGTGAACAGAAGACGCTTTAAAACCATGGTTCATCAAACTGTGAAAACAGCAATAACCAGATTAGCCGTTAACGAACGTATATTTACCGACACCAACAGAAAAACACCATTCCCTACTACATACCCTGCTCGCCGTTGTCGGTCTTAAGGAAGGCTATTAGGAAGTGGCCTTGATTTATATAGCTAGCTAGGTCATAACGCTATCCTGACATTCAAGTCGAACGATTCATTCATGAAAAGTCAAATCTTTACAAAAGAAAGTATAATCAAACACCCACAAACAATACACAATAATGTGATGTTCGATGGCAAATACCTTGACCTTGATAAAAAAAAAAAAATAAGATCCGACAATGTTGCCAGCTCTGCTGTTTCCCAACGGTCATATTAATCGACTGGACGGAGGTGACACCGGAAACAGTGACGTTAACTCACTGAATTACTTCCGCTGAATCTTTATTCCTCACTTTTGGCGTTTGTTGTTTGTTCTGTGCTGTGTTTGCGCAGCAGCAGCTTACATTGATTTGCTTTATTTGTTACCTTTATTCTTGGTCAGCAATATGTCTATTCAGCTGAATGCCCTTTTCAGTGATTCTTATGTCGATATAAGTCAGTACAGAGACCAGCATTTTAAGGTAAGGAACTTAAAAAGCTTGCTCGTTATCTTGACTAGACGAGCTGTATCGAAAATATGCATAGGTAGCTTTAGTGGATTATTTCGTACGAGTAAAACCGAGCAATTGTCTAAACCCTCTGGCAATTTATAAATAGCTATCTTGTAGAGTGATGGACTAGTAGGCAATGATTAGATGCCTATATAATTGATGTGGGCAACGATTTTTCATGTCCTTTCCCACCAGGGCAATCGATATGAGCAGGAAAAACTGTTAAAACAGAGCAGCACGTTGTACGTGGGCAACCTTTCCTTTTACACAACAGAAGAGCAAGTATACGAGTTGTTCTCCAAAAGCGGCGACGTGAAAAGAATCGTTATAGGTTTGGACAAAGTGAAGAAAACCGCGTGTGGATTCTGTTTTGTGGAGTATCCTTAAAAGTGTGGATGGATGTCTGTTAAACTGTTGTTGCCTACACAAACATAGACATAAACTAGTAGATTTTGATGTTTTTGTTAGCTAGATGGTCATTTGAAAAAGTATTAGTAGGTATATGCCATTAACGTGTTTTTAATGTAATTTTATATAGTACTTACATCGTTTGTTAGCCCAAGTGTTTTCAGGGTGAAATCTAACACTTCATTCATTCATTTTCAAATGCATGAATTGATAGTTGTATGACTTTCAAGCTTCACGTGGTCGCTGGGAGTTGTCATAAATATTTAATACATGTCATTATGTCACACTTTTTACGTGAATTGCCTTAACTCTGCTCCAAGATACTATACCCGCGCAGACGCAGAGAATGCTATGAGGTATATCAATGGGACAAGACTGGATGACCGCATTATCAGGACGGATTGGGATGCTGGTTTCAAAGAGGGTCGGCAGTATGGGCGGGGCAAATCCGGAGGCCAGGTAATTTCATTTCAACAATATTTACTTCCTCGGGAGTCTTTAATGTATGCTGAGTATTTTTCAAGAATTGATCAAGGCAGTATTCACGTGTATACTAATCATACCAGATATGGTACATGTGCACATGCAACACAATGTCATATGTAACCTTGCTAGGGCGTGTAATTTGTGATGCAGATTGTACAATTCAGAGTTTTCATCACACCTTAATTGGTCTGTGTTGTTAATGAGCTGTATACACACAATATAGGTGTCTCAAAACGTGCTGTATTAATATATGAATTTATAGGGAACCTAGAGGTGTTAATTATTTTTATGAAGAATTACCAAAACTGAATATAATTGAGTCTCTTAAGAAATGATGAGTAGAGGCAAGCACAGACCTTGAGAGTTTGACACTACACTCATGAGACCATTGTTTGTTTTATGTTTTTTCAGGTCAGAGATGAGTACAGACAAGATTATGACCCTGCTCGAGGAGGCTATGGAAAGCTAACTCAGCTCCAAAGAGCACCAGAGGGCAGACAGAAGTTTTAGATGAGGATTTGTCACTAAACAGAATGGTGTGAACATGAGCTACCATAAAGCATTGCTACTATACACTGTTGTTACTTTGATGAAGTGTTAAATTTGACTTTTGTTGGTAATGAGTGTGGAGGTATTGGATCTTTGCAAAATCTTTTCTACCATCTTTTGCGACCATCCTTCCAATTCTTCCAGATACATCTCGCATTAGCTTAGTTCAGCCTTAAGGTTAGGTTTCCCATTACCTTCACCAAAATGAAGTTTTGTTGATTCCACACTGTATATTGTTTTGCATTTTCCTGGAGCCAGAACATTTAATTTTTAATAAAGTTTTTTATTAAGAACATTGTCCAATATTTATTTTACAAATATTTACATCTTGGCAAAAATGTGTCCCCCATCATTTTGAATGGAATCAGAATATTCCCATTGTGGTTCTATACTTGCTTCCTCCTCTCTGCTGCATGTCTGAGGTTTTACCCTCACTTGTGACACATGGTGTATGTTTACCAGGAGTCCATGAATTAAATCCTCAAGTTTTGGAACTGAATCTGTTGTCATCACACCTGCAGTAGGAATGTCCACTGTAGAACACTGCTTGATTTTATGACTTCCCATTCATTGTATGTTGACTAGCAGTCAACCTACGCTTCTGCTGAAGTACCTACTTGATTAGATGTTTTTATGGAGGTGTGCGGTTTCTCGTATTTTCTGTTCATGTAAAAGCATTTACAATCTCATAATGAGGCTAACTCTATTTAGTGATTTCCACCTTTCAGCTGCAGAGACTAACAGCAATATGTCTCAGCCAGTGCCCTTTCTAAATAAAATAATATATAAGACCAAACAATTGAATAATAGGATGTTAGATTTTTTTAAATATAGAACACCACAATGGTGGGTGACACATGATTGTAAGTACATCTAACAGGGCACGTCTTCTGGAGAGACTACCATGAGACTACTCAAGTGATTCTGGGCACCTATACCCAAACCTTGTACCTGCATAGTTTTCTCAGTAATGCAAACTTTTCTGATGACTTTAAAGCTAATTCCATGGCATCCTCACTTGTAATAGGAGGATGATGCATCAGATCATGAAAGGACATGACACCATTAATCAGGAGAAAATATTTTATTGTTACAGTCATTCTGCAACCAATACCATTCCCTTGACCTGGCCACACGTATTCACACGCAACACTACACAGTTCTAGCAGCTTACATACAAATAAATACAGCTTTCCAGCTTTATGCTGGAAAGATTTCACTGTACCTTGTTCCATTTTGCGTTTATACATATATATTTGTTCAAAGAACAACATAAGGCTTTTTTCCTCAAAACTCATAGTATTGTTTCATTAAACATGTATGTGGAGTCAATACATTTCTCTCCCTCTCCAAACAAGACAACTGTTCTTTATTTTACAGGAGGCATGCTTGTTAAGACAGAATCAAGTATGTCTTTTCTTTCTTGTTACTCTAGCATATTCTGAAACTGAATTAACATGACAAAAGGAAAAATCATTAGTGCATGCTTTCAGATGGAATGCATGTTGACAAACCACATAAACCATTACATTGTATTTTTAAAAAAATATTTGATCAGCAGATTGCAGTAAGATTTGTGCAAACACACAACTAGAGAAAGCTCCAGAGTTCTAAGATGGTATTCAACACACAATGAACATAAAACCATAAACGTTCTTGAATGCTAAATCAAGCCGTGCAGCTAGTAACAATTGCCATGTATCACTTTATGGACTGATAAACAATGCTAAAGCATAAAATCGATTAACTCAGGATAACAGTCTAATATGGTCCGCAAGTCTTCTCCTGCTGACTAAAATGCCAAGCCTACAGATTTGCCGTTAATGGCTCACATCACTTAGCCTTAAGTACATTCAGTGAGATGCTACTTGCCGTATTTGCCTCTATCCGGTCATTATGCTAAAGGTAAACTTCACATAATATAAAAAGGAGAACTGTAATGTTTTAAGCAGTATAAAGTAGTGATGAGCCTTCTTCCTGTGAAGGTCTGCCTACTACTTCCTATGGTTAGCCAAGCAGCGTATAACTCAGAATGTTCAATGTTCACAGTACACAATTATCACAAGCAGCTTCCAACCCTGTCTTTTCAAAGCGATCGATCATGTGACAAATTCAAATCTCTGGCAAATCAACTGCAAGTGAGTCAGCAACAGAAAGAGTTCTAAATGTACATATTAAGAAGCAACCTTCCAAATACCATTGCCTTTTGTGTAAAGGACACACTCTGACATCAACAGCATTCTCTGTGCAATGCCTGGGCCTAAACATGCAGGGTCCCGGAAGCAGCCCTCTTCAGTGTAGATGCTGTGGTCACCCTGGATGACACACCGTCCAATCAGGGATCAGCTTATTCCTTCCTTTCAACCAATTGCTCTTAAAATGAGAAGGTGGTAAAAAGAAACTACAGCAACCACTTACACAGGCAACTCAGAGCGGCCGTGGGAAGAGAGGGGCAACATCCAGCATCAGCATCAGTCTGTCAGCTTACAATCGCACAGCTCCTTGTAAATCCGTTTACGGATCCTGGGCATATCCGCTTGTGAGAACTGCAATGGTTTCCCAGATGCCAGGCACTTACAATACTGAGACAAGGAGAGGAAACAGGGCAAACGTAAACGAGAGGATATATGTACGTGTATGTATGCAAGAATGTCTAGTAGTAAAGAAAAAACCCGAAAATGGGTGCAGCTACCACACGCTATCTGTGGTTCAATGACTTAAACAAATCAGAGATTTACTGTGGATTGCAAAGTGTTTTGACGGTTCAAATAGATAAAACTGACAACGCAATGGTAGCTGCTGATTCTCAGCAAAGTCAACCCAAAGGTACAAAGCTTCACCCTACCTCTAAAACAAAGACCCCACAGTCATTGTCGTTTTTCTGCTGTGGTATCCGCTGTGGAAAAGGAACAGGATGAGAAATGGCAGGTATACCTGAGAAACTGTATGCACCCACATTCTTCACCTGTAAGTTACCTGGCATCCGGGGCAACTTCACATAGATCGGCAACCGCCCCATCAGAAGGGATCTTACTATACCTTGTTTACTGTTGTCTTCCAGCCTTTCTGAAATGCAGTGCATTTCTTTTCTTTAGCTTCAGTCGTCATGTACTTGAACACGTTCTGTGGAAGAGGGTTGAGAGGACCTGTTTATGTCAATGGGCCTGCTGCTGTGAACATACTCAGCTACCTTTACATGTACCCAGTGGCTAATATAGAAGTGAAAATGTTTCTGCATTATAGAGCAATAGGGTTTACATCATGAAATGAACTGTGGTGTCCCCTTCCTAGCGGACTTGTATAAAGCTGTAGCAAGCTCCTGTGGTTTGGGAGAGGCAGGGCTTCAGCCTTAATGTTTACCTCCATGGCGTGCTTGAACACCATGCCTTGGGAATCATAGAAGCGGATGGTCTTGCTGGAGATGTCCACACTGATCAGGGACCAGTGGACCTCAAGGTGGACAGGAATTAGCAGCAGCCTCTTAGAGAAGAGATCCACCTGCCAAACAAAATCATTTCACCAAATCAACTACTGTCTCTAAAATCTTCCCGGCCTGCCTCTAGCATCATTTTGCCACTTGTTTAGTCTGACTGACAGCACTTCAGCACTTCACTCCTCTGTATATGACCTGTGAATTCTTGCAACTTTCCGCAAATACTGTAGTTCCTTTCTGGGTAGTATATCATGAACCAGCCCTGACCACCATCATTCAGAACAGTCTCCATCTGTTCCACATGAAAAACGACCTACTATGACCTTACCTTTTTAGTCCAACGCTTCACTCCTTCGTACCCCTTGGTTACCAGCTGTCTGTGAAAGAAGCTATTGAAGAAATGGACCTGAAGAAAAAACAGAGGCACACTCAGCTGCCAATTCTCAAACATGTACGCATTTCTGTGGTATATGGGAACTCTGGAGTCCACCCCAGGATGTGTCATAAACAAAACAGCAAGGTAGCTACCACCAATGGGTAGAACACAGAATAATGCACTGTTTTATCACCACATATTCCCAAAAATTAGCATACATCCCCCTCCACAAGGGGGATGAAAATATCATTTCCTGAAAGGTCTGACACTAACACATCACAATGTTAAATTAAGCATTCACAATGACTGTTACTCGTGCAAGAAATGCAATGAAAATCAAAATCAAGACTGCATTTGCCAAGCATACCTTGTGGTTCGCAGCCTCCATGATTAATTCACCATACATATTAATCACCTAAAAAGTTCCAAAACAGAAGTAAATTAGACATCATGAAATATTTTTTAATATCTTTTGTATGTTGACGCTGTTTCTACAGTCTTCTCTCCAAGTGAAAATGGACTTCAAGTTTTAAAAGCAGCATGAAAAACAAGAAATTGAGATCAAAACATGTTCTCTCAGAGAGGTACATGAAGGACCACCTGGTCGTTGAGCCAGTTCTGATTGTCCAGTGTGGAGAGGTCCTCCAGGGTCAGTGTGTGTTTATTGTAGGCCACTTTAAAATAGTGCATTGGAGTGCTGGCCAAACCAGCCTGGTACTTTGTCACTTCTGTGTAAATGAATGATTTTCTGGAACAGGAAGGGAAAAACAAAAAACAAGCATAAGCACACGATGTGAATAGAAGACTGCCATATACTGGAAGCTGATACATTAAATCTTTATATAGTTAACCTGGCCTGCTTTGACTAACAGGTAACCAATACAAATTCCCCTGCCTCCAAGACCTGGTCTTGTGATCCACTTGCCTGTCTTTGAGGTCAGTGTTCAACCTCTTGTTAAGGTGCTTCAGTACGTCACTCTTACTTAAGGGTATAAAGCTGCCATACCTCCCATAAAAGTGCTCCAGATACTCTGTGTAGAGGAAGGAGAGGTGAGGCAGACAGAAACATTACAAATGCATTTCAGAAACTATTTTCAAACATAATCCAAAGGGCGAGCACCTCACTGAAAACATGTATTGATACTGTACCATGAATAAGCTCCTTTAGTGTCTCGTTGGTGACCTCTTTGGTCAGTGACTTGCTGTCAGCGGACATCTCCTCCTTAGTCTCTGAGCTCCCCTCTGTGACAACATCAGCGGCTCCGGCGGCAGTCTTGCAGTAGCGGTGGTCTCGGAGCGGGCTGGTGCAGTGGGCGGGGCAGGGAACAGGTGACTCCACCTCCATGTCATCGGCGTCCCCTACTGGGTCGCCATTAGCAGTTAGTGACACCTGTTCAGCATCTTTGACCTGCTCATGCCCCTTCTTCTGAACTTCCTGACTCCAACCTTGCAACACCGCTTGGCAGGTGGTTGGCTCTACCCCATCCCCTTCCGATGTGCTACCCTTAGGCAGGTCGTGGCCATTAAGCTCCCTGGGTAAGTCTCTGGACTCCGTGCTTAGGCTGGACAGGTAGTGAAGCGCCTCCGCCTTTCGTCGCTTGTGCCTGAGAGTGGAGACCCTGGGCAGGTTCTTCGCTCTCCTCCCCTTCCTGCAGCTGCCCAAACAAGAGGGCCTAACCCTGCACCAGAACTGGGAGTCGAACCTCGACAACCTCTTGTGCCGCATCAGCACAGGCGGAGCTCTCTTTTTATGTATGCCGGTTGACCCTGACCCCTTCGGCTGTTTGACTCTGCTGCCCTCGGCTACCTGCTTGGTCTTCTGCTCCACCTCCTCTGGTAAAGTACCACTGAGGTGACCACCATCCATTAGCTGTCTGGTGGCATTCAATGTAAAGTGGGTGCTTCGTGGTTCCAGGATGTGTGCATCTATTGTGGACCGCTCAGATAAGAGAAGTGGACACTCAGAGGACGGACATGTGTCTGGTGAAGGATTACCTTCTGGCTTATATGTCTTTAGTGTGTAGCCAGGGAACATTTCCTCAGCCAACTCTACGTCATGTCTTACCTCCCTAGAATACAACTCAACAGTAACATGAGCAGACCTCTGACGCTGGAATCTAGCTGAATGCCTGGTCTCTTTCTTTATATTGACTTCGGACGTTCTCGGCACACATTTGGTCCATTTCCTCTTGTGCCTGCGAGTCTGTAGGCCTCGGGACTTGCTGCCTTGGAGTGCAATCTGCAGACGAAACCGGCGTTTCCAGAACAACACCCCACGCACCTGCACCCGGAGCCGGGTGCGGTGAAGGGTGGCAAAACTTCCCTTCGCAGTCGCAGTTTGTTTTAGACGTTTCACATTCCTGTGCCACATCATGATCCGGGAAGCGAGCTAAAAGCGAATGATAAAGGCAACACTATGCACACTTGGTTTTTGACAGAATAGTGGAAGTATGACAACCTAGCTAGCTATAAATTGTAAATTTCGAAATGACACAAAGGTGACTAATGTAACAGAAGCAAGCATTCCTCATAAGAAGACAGACAAGGTGGGCCGGCAGCTCGGGCATTAGCGAGCTAGCCATCTAATAAAACCACTAACTAGCTAGCTGCCACGCTACAAGGAAAGCAAAACAACTTTTCGGAGTTTGTAATTATGTAGCTAACTTAGCTAGTCTAGCTAGCTAACAAGTGAGCCTAGTATGAAAAAATATGCTAACGTAGCCATGTCCCTCTCCTGTCTACAGCCATACAGAATATGTAGTTATACACAATAAACGTTACCAAAATCCCGCCATGATTTGCCAGAAAAGTAATTTCATAATGCCGCTATCTTGCTCCCAACTACAGGACTGTACGCACGTATCTCCTTCGATTTCCTCATGCAGCCGGTCGTGCATTTAAGACGTCATTCACCGGCTACTAGTCCAAAAGAGAGAAAAGAGAGTGCGTGCGTAAGCGTAGAGCGCCCCTATCCTGAAAAAAGAGCCAGGGTACGTTCCATTACGTTGGATCTGAATCCTTGCGTCTCCACAATTGTTCCTCTGTGAAATGAGAAGATGAGGATGAGAAGAGAGGGAGATATAGAACCCAGCGAGGGAAATGGAATTGGAAAGTTTTTTTTAAAATTACACATCTACGCAGCATGACGTTTAAAATGAATTTCCTCCTCGTTCTCCTACATGTGTAGGGGTTTATCTCACAGATGCTTGAAAACCTCTTCCACATGAGAACATGGATTATGCATTAATGAGAAAGGGTTCAATTTACTCAATTTTAAATGTTATTTTTTATTTTTGAATTATGTTAAAACATGGTATCTGTGAATACATTTAGAAACAGTATACTTTATGAAGCCAGAGAGAGAGTTCTCTGAGGAGAGTATAGTGAATCCAAAACAACAGAAACTCACAAACCCTTTAGATCAGACAAAAAGTAATACACAGAGCTCAGTAATGTGTAGGACAGGAAAAACCGCAAGATCTACAGGTGCAAGTATGGCACATCTCTAGAGATTCAAATATTTATGGAGAAGTGTCATGGGTGGCCACCATATATCCCCCCCCCCTTTTTTTTTATTTTGCTATTTTGCTATTACTGACATTTAGTCACATCTAGTGTCCTTCAGACATGATTGCTGGCCTTCTCCAAGCCATAACATGTGACCAGCAGGACTAGAGCAATGTTTCAATGTCCAGCAGGTGCTTGAGGGTTGTGGCGGTGGACACTGTGGTCAGTGTACTGCATAATGTTTCTGTGGTAGAGGAAGTACAGGTGCAGGTTCAAAATAATGCATGGATGCATATGTGCCATCTGGTTATGGATGAGAACCACTGTTGAACCTTTTGCTTTGAAACACTCAAGCTACCCAAATGTTGTGCTGAAAGTGTGCATTTTTTCAATAAAGTAGTTTGGGTATTAAAATCTGACCAGAAATATTTTCAATGAGATACACTTGTATGATTACTCAGTAATTGTGGAAAGTATTGAATTAAGTGGCAGTAGCTGGCATATCTACCATCTGAAGAACAACACAAAGAGTGACTTGGGCTGTAACACTCCCATAGCACTGTAAAGTCTGATTAGCTTGATTGGCTAGACCATTTAGAGCTCCTGAGAGGCAAGAAATATACGTTTAATTACACCATTGTCATTTAGCAAATACTCTTATCCAGAGCAGCTTACAATTTCCTCCATTTATACAGCTAGATATTTGTTGCAACAGTGGTCAGTTAACTACTTTGCTCAAGGGTACAACATCAGTGCCCCAGCTGGGAATGGAACCAGTGACCTTTTGGTTACAAGACCTGCTCCTTACCACTGCATGCTCCCCACTGCAATTACCATTAGATAATTTACTGGGGAAAACCTGACCTTTGCGCCTCACTGGCTCTGGCAAGAAGTGCACTGGAAGAAATGCATTAGCTCTTAGCACTGGAAGAAATGCATTAGCTTTAGGTAGAGAATATGAGTAGCATATAGAGAACTTTTCTGTATCCTTCTGATCGTATATACATTTGATAGAATTCTGTTATGTATACGATAATAATACAATTACATATTGATACTGTAACAGGCAGGTTGTTTTTTAAACATATGCTCATGGTATGATTTTCTATGTCATGGTTCTTTTAACTACAAATGATGATGCATTCCACACTACAAAACTACTTAATTCAGAACCTGGGACAGCTCCGCTTTGTTCCCCTACGCCACCATCACATTAATAATTACAGCAAAATTAACAGTGTGTGGTTGCCTGCTTTCTTCCATAATTATTGAAGTGCAGGACATCCTAGGTTTTCATTTACAAGTTTATATGGGGTAGATTAATTATGATAGCTAGTATGTTTCATGTGCAAAGGGGACATTTTTCCCAGTGTGGTATAATAGGACATAAAACCCATGAATAAACCCTTCCTGTGAAGGAACAACAGGTTAATTCCCTCTAGTGTAAGGTCTGATGGGGATATTGAACTCCCTCCACATTAATACACTTCTTTGATCTTAATTTAATTGACACAGATTTATGTTTCACCTTTCGCTCAGGATGGCCAGTCACATTCAATTACATTAGGTGGCCACTTGGAGGTTGTAGTTGCTTAATCACTACCATTCATGAGAACTGATAAGCAGTAGTGAGATGGGTTGGGTGCAGTGTATTTACAAGGTGTATTTCAAATAAACTCTCAAACATCTTGTTGATTGCCTTTTGAGAATGTAAACTGATATCATTCCTGTTCTGTTAAAAAGCAAATTCATTTGCATAATTTTGATCTGCTTCCCACAATTTCTGTAGATTTTTATGAAACCTACATGGCATTTTTACATAATTACTTCATAATGAAGAAGCTTCATTTTTATGCTTTCCTAGCCAAGCCATAGTTTAGGTATTTAGTATTGTAACCTGCACTGAGTGACAATTTAGGAATGACAGGACACAGAGAACAACATGTATCAGAATAGCATTTACTCACAGGGAAAGTGAGACATGGCAAATACAACAAGGAAGAAACAAATAAATCATCTTCAGCTCCCCATCATGAATTTTCAGAATGAAAGCAACAGGCGAAAAAAAAAAAAAAAACCTAAAAAGACACACATCAAGCTAAAACAGACCAATAAAAGTCAGTTATTTCACATCCAACGTGATACTGATGCTGCTCATCCAATAATAAAAATAAGCTGATTTTTCCTACAATTTTGCCATATGCATTGTGTGCCCTTATCACATGCCTAAGCTGTTTTCCCATTTGTTTTCCATTTTCCATGTGGGATTTGAATTTGAAAATGATATACAAATGCATGCATTGCAATTCTTGCAAAATATAAGATTCTATGACTCTGATAAAACATACCGATGGTAAACAAGTGACTGAGTTAAACTGATTTCTGAGCATATCTCTCGTAACTGACCAAAATTTTAAAAAATCAAAAGCATTATGTAGTCATATCAATGTCAGTGAAGACAACATACTGAATGTATTGAAACACAAAGAAATAATAACAATCCACACAATCCACAAAGCTGAAAGATAAACAAGAACATCATGAAAAACAGGACAAAATACATAATTGATTTCTTCACATAAGAAATCCATAATACATTTTTTAAAAATCAACAAATATATTAAACGCACTGAATTTACATAGATTCAATGAGCCAGCTTCCTTTCCAAAAAATCTGATGCTGATGTTAGTGGTAATGTTAACAGGATTGCTTAATTACCAAGGTAACTCTACTCTGTAAACAGATCCCACTGTTCATTGAGGGAATTTCAGTTCCAAGATGAAACATTGGAGGAAGATGCTGGAACATATAGAAATACAGCGTTACAAATCACAGTGATACATCAGCCTTATTTCACTGGCTAAGGCTTCATCTCACATCATCAGTAATGTGAAGCTGAAGTGAACTACTTCCTCAGAAAAGCAATCCAAGAGCCCCAAAACTTCAAACTCAATTAATTCAAACAGGAACGTGGGGTGGAGAGAGAATTCCCATGATGTAGCTATTTCAATCATTTATTTCAGAATAAATTCATTCTCTGAGGCACGGCGCTGTTGAGTATAAAATGACCAGTTCAGTACTCTGGTTGCATGTGGCCTTAATTGAGGATAAAAGGTGAAGACCATGTGTTTAACAAATGTTCTACCATTTTGAAGATACGGGTTAAAAGGCACTTTGGGCTGTTCTGTGAGAAAATAAGACCAGTGGCTGCATTTTCCAGGGATTTATCAATCAGAACTGTAAGGGTAATTGACGTGGTGTGTGTTTTGTGCAGTAGGTCCATTTCAATACACTCATTCATTTTTATATACATTTTATTGTATCATACAGTACAAACACTCTGTTATGTCACAGTAACCACAGAGTACTTGGCATCACCATGTTGATGTAACTGCATGGTGAGAGTGGGCCTATTCGATTGTCCTCATCCATTCAATTGAGCTTGTTGGGTTCAGGTTCGAAGTATGCGTGTATGTGTGTGCACCACTCTACCTCATAGTAGCGTGTGGTTGGGCTGGGGTGTGTGCACTGTCTTCACCACAGCAGCACCGCCGCCACCTGCAGACAGCACCTGGACCTGCACCTTGTATGTACTGTCTGGCTGCAGATGTTCCACTGTCATGGAAAACTGGTCCTGAAACAGAGACAAACACATTGTACTCCCTTACCCACCCTGCCATGAGGAAATAGCACCCAGTTTCAAATATGAAATGAATATGAATGAATACAATTTTACTTTGAAATCTGCTTCCATCAGCTTTTCTTATTTCTTCAATTAAATCAGTCAAAAAGCTCACATTTTTGTCTAGCCTGATCAACACTCTATAAAAGGTAACAAGTTGACTATCCTCTGTGAATAAACAAGGAAATAAGATTAAATTGGCTCAAAGAGGACCTAATTTATTTAGCTGGTATTTCACAGCATCAGAAGCCAAGATCAGTCATAGGATGCCAGGGCAGTTTTTGAAGCCAGGCTTGGGGCGGTGGAGGGGCTGGTGGAGGCTGGACTCACAGGAGCCAGAATCTGGGTCTGGGAGATGAGTGTGTCAGAGGATGCCATGCTGCTACTGGAGACCAGAGCCCAAGAGAACTGGAACCCAGTGATGGAGCCCAGCCCAATGGCCCTCTGGGACACCTGCCAACCAAACTTCCCCTGCAGGGAGCCGTTAACCATCTGGAAGGCAACCGTCAGCTTCTCTGGCCGCAGGTTCTCCTTCTTGGCCATGTGGTGGCGCTCTAGGAGAGGGAGGACAGATGTCAAGACATGAGATCTCAGGAGTCAAAAGGTGTTGTTGCACACAACCCTCTTGAAGTGATCCCATAATATAAACAATATAATATAATGTAGCAATATAATAATCCTGATTCTCCACATTTCATGCAATTCATAGCTTTAGCTTAAATAATTGATCAAATTCTCTTAAGAACTCAAATGGAACCTCTCTGACACTCCAGGGTCAGTGTTGTCAACCCCCTGAACTACAGTATAGTACACACTAAATCACAGTAAACTTAATGGGGCTTAGCTCTGGTTTACTTTAACATAGTTGTGACTTCACTCTGTTTTCTGTTCCCACTACTTTTTGTGAAAGAAACTAAAGTTTGA
Organism: Megalops cyprinoides; assembly: GCF_013368585.1. Taxonomy (NCBI): domain Eukaryota; kingdom Metazoa; phylum Chordata; class Actinopteri; order Elopiformes; family Megalopidae; genus Megalops; species Megalops cyprinoides. The sequence continues at coordinate 16,507,079 of NC_050602.1, read as the reverse complement.
GTTCTTATGATATTTACACTTCATATTGATATTTACTGAGTCAATTGAGGGTTAACTACCTTACCCAAGCATACAGCAGCAGTACCTCAGCCAGGAATCACACCAGCAACCTCTCACTTACAAGCCCTCCTCCTTACCACTATGCTACACTGTCACCCCACCACTCAGGCACATTAGTTAACATTGCCATCTGCTCCTCACCACAACTGGAACACAACATAGGTTTACGTTTTGATCTATGTTGTTATTTTCCTGCTTGTTACTTGGAGCATTTGTGTTAAACCTCTACAACTTCTAAAACACATGCTCCAGGTGAGGCTTGAACTCACAACCTCAGCATTGCCCTGCTACGTACTGTCTTATAAGTACCGCACACTAACCGATTGCGCCACTGGAGCCCTTGTGAGGCTTAAGGAGGAGTTCTCAGACCAGTTTGATTAACCGATTCTGATGGGGGATTGAGTTTTGGAACATTCACATTGACTGGAAAATCCATACTCAGTTTGGAAAAAACAGAACCAGGTGTGAGAACATACAAAATGGATCTGCAGTATCTGTAGCTAAGAGCACTTAAAATTCCTTCTCTTACAGCAGACAATTTAATGAACATATAATGACATACAAAAGCAGATTTAGTGAATTACTTCTTAGTGTGCACAGTTGCTCTACTGCATTCTGTCATTATGGTTTCTTTAATGTGATTACCTAAAACAAATAAAAGCTGAAAGGCACTTTTATTTATGATGGACCTTCTGAAGTAGAGCACCTAAAACCATTTGACAATAGTTACCAACACCTACTGCTCTCCCATTTTTTCTGATTTCCCATAAGCGTAGACTCTGGCACAAAAAAAAAAACATCTGTCTGGCTGAGATTGTCTCATTAGAGCTGGACCTTATATTGGCCTCTAAAGAGTACACATTATGCACTGCACGAGAGCACAAGCACTATCGCTTTGAATGTAGCTGACAGCAATGAGAGCCTGCTTCCCTTTGTCCACTGGTGTGCTTACTAGTGGTGCATTTAATTTCAGAGGGGCTTGGCTTACCACTCCTGAGGCAGGACAAGGACTTCGCTTCCCTGCCTTCCAGTGCTCTGCACTGTGGGGTAATCAGGTAGGTTGTGGCCTTTGACCTCTTTCCATGCCCAGACGTGGGCATCACTGACACCCTGTACTTACAGCCAAACAGCAGGCCGGTGATGACATAGTGGGTTCCCTGGCAGGAATTTGGACAGATGTTAAGGAGCAAGGTCCTGGAGCTCAGGATACAGAACAATGACACATGGAAGGCATATGAGAAAACATGAGAAAGAATCATTGTCGATTAAAACAAAAACGAAAACAAAGAGAGAATGGAAAACCTGAGCTCAAAGTAGTCCCAAACCAGGCTGGGAAACCTCAGAGGTATACAAAGAAAAACATCTCTTCAAGACGGTGTGTCACGTGTGGGCTTTCATTACACAGATCACGCCTGACAGGTTGTATATTTCGCACATCATCAGCTGTGCTCGGGCTTATGATAAACTGTTGTTGGAAGCTCGGTTCACTTGGCTGCTCTACCGCTTCCCGTCATAATTCTACATTTCAGGGTTTTATGAAAACCGAGGGGAACAAAGGCACTTTTGTCTGCTGGCTCAGCTCACTGGAGAGGAATGATATCACAAGTCTGATAGGTGGTTAGAATGCACATCACTGCCAATCTCTCCATTTAGGTTCCAGAACTAAGAGCCTGTTACATTTCCCACTAATATGCACCTTAAAGAGTGCGGAATCTAAAAATATGCCCTCCCTACAAGTGAGGAGGCCTTTGAAAGGTGCTGTGACATGTGCATCCTGATGGCTCTGAACCCATTTGATCCAACCTCTGGAACACTTTCAGTGAACGTCTGTAATGAGAGCAAGTAGCAACAGGAACCGTTCATCCCTACTGTTCATCACAGCATTGCTTCCAATTGGTGCCCACCCTGCTACACAGGCTCACTAACATTGAACTATCCTTGTGGACTCCATCCTTTTATTTGTCAGGAAACACAGGGGCCTTCTTTACAATGCCAGCGCTGACTGTCTAACCATACTGCACCACCTTACATTTAGCATACAAATGTGTTATAATTCAGCAAAATAAATTAGCTTGTGTGTTCCTGACCTTTTAACATTGGAACAGCATAGGCCTTAGCAGCCAAAGGGAAGTGACCCACCTGTACTGTGGCTGTTTTCTCAGTCTTTGTGAGATTGTGAGTGCATACCTCTGGATACCATCTGAGGAGGTATGCAGTGGAATCTTGAAGACTTCCTGTTACAATAAAGATAAAATGGTACAGGACTCTGTGGCTATGTGGCTACCTATGGCTTCTGCCAAAGGTAATCCATAAAAATGTAACCTCTGACAGATCTAAACTGTGCTTCTTATTTGCATGTCTTTCAGAAGACATCCTGTGCACACTACGCTTTCTGAAAGAACAGAGGTTCTTTCTTCCAGGCAGAAATATGTGTGTTTTCCCACCACCTGTTGAAAGAGGGCTGACTTGCCTTGGGGTGTTTTCCAGAACACTTTGACCTGGAGCTGGTGTCTGTGGATATGAGGGGCAGCGGCCTGCAGCCTGAGAATGATGGGAGTGGAGTGAGAAGAGGAAAGCTCATTGGATACCTCTCTTCTGGTCCCACCCACTCTGGCCATGACTGCTGCTGGAGGCAAGTGCACAGACCTGTCACCAACTGTATAAAAACTTTAACAGAATATTTGTCCCTCTTCTTATTTTATCACAGCATTTAATGGTAAAACCACATAGGCTGTCTGTAATAAGGAATGTGTCAGTGAGTCAGTTCAGTCATTCAGTCTGATCCACTAATTAAAAATTGTAGTGGGGAGTACGTCAGACCACATATTTACAGACCACTAGAGAAAACCACTAAGTGTTAATTAAAGCAATTTCCTAGCCCACAAGGAAAAATGTTGAGTTTGTGGGAAGTAATATGCAAGTTAGTTTACTGAAAAACACAACTGGTTACAACTGACCTCTATGTAGCATTGAGGGTAGTAAACTGCTGAACAGCCTTACTGGCCTGATCCTATTAGCTGCGTCTAGAAAATGTTCAGTCAAAAAACAGAAACAGCAACAAAATAGATCCCCATTAGCCATTAACCATTAGCCTGGAAGGCAAATTACAAACTAATGGTTAAAAGGGTAAAAGGATAAAGAAAAGGGGTCTCCTATGGTGACACATGTTAATCTCTGACCCAGATAATTTATGATAAAGGGCATTTATACCATACAACACAAGTATGTCTTGCTACCTAAAGTATTATTACCAGATTCTGAAATCATCAACCACTGCTTTCTTTTATAATGTCATGCAGTGAGTGACAAATGTCATTAAGCAATAAGCCTCAATTAATTATTATTAATTATCAATAACTATTAATTATTAAATGGTGTCCTCTCGCACTCTCTTCCCTGCCGCACAATTACTTAGCTTCGTATGATTTCTGTCTAGTCCGCTGTCAATTTTGAAGTGTTGTTCAGTTGCTCATAAAACTTGAATGAATACACTTATGTTCTATTGTACTGGAAGTCACTCTGGGTAAGAACGTCTGCTAAATGAATGTAATGTAATCTAATGTAAGGTAATATAAAGTGTCATGGTCATGAGAGAGGGGAAATTATACCTGTGGGTGGTGTGATTATGGACAGGTGGGCTTTTTTACTTCGTAAACGCTTCTGGCCCCAGTAGGCTATGGCCTGGACCTGGACCAGGTAGGATGTGTTTGCCTGGAGGTGCTCAAGGGTTGTTTCACACACAGCCTGGTGGACATTAACACAGATCCGAACGTCACAGCTGTTATACACATTTGCAAGATGAAGACATTCTATTTACTGCGAGAAAGTATATCCGCAAAGGCTCTCTGCAGTGCATGAAATGATGTCCTGAATGGTATGACCAATCTCATAATTTTAACTGATGGCTTGCTAATGTAGATAGTGTCTCCCCTACACTACACCTCTACTTAAATTTACACTCTTTTATTGTATTGGTTAACAAATTTTGCTCATAAATATTACAAGTTGACTGACATGATTATCAGAGTGACATAAACCAATGTCTTTAAGATGCCAATCATAAATGAATATGTCTTTCCAAACTCCTCACGACAGCCTAAGCACACACTTCATGGATTTGTTCCGAGATGAATTCTCACTGTGTTAAGACTTTGTGGTGTAACTGTGGAGTACATGTAATTATTTCCAGCTACCAGACACTTTCGTTTAAAGCTCACGACAAACCAGCTTTCGCTTCAGAAAAAAGGAAAGCGATGTGAGCTGTGGCTTTGCCATCATGTGAGCCTGTGTGCTGCGGTGAACTGAAGTCCACATGGGACTATTATAGAAAACTTCTTGACAGTCTCAGGGTGGGAGACCTGTCATCTCCATCAGAGAAAACACAAAAAATTAAGATTTTTCACTTAACGCTCTGCTGCCCATGGGGTGCCAGCAACTTGAAAATCAGCCCTGCCAGCTCACCTCACTGACACCTCACACCTCACAGCTCACCGTAATAGATTGTGTAAACGCTATTTTCCATCTAGTATCTAGTACAATTGGTACAACATTAGATAAATTTGCACCACTTACCTCTAGTCTCTAAATGTTATCTTTCTTTAGGAAATACCAGAGGGCTTTTCTATGTCTAGAACTATTTTAATTCAGAATCTGATTATCATTCAGAATCAAAAGTAAAATAATTGTAATTCTTGTCAATGTCTCTAAATGAGTAGCTAAATAGAAGATATTTTTTTGTCAAGAAAAAGGAGCTTCTTTGTATTTACACATGCCTCCTAAAACTGATATTGAAATAGATTCTTGTGATAAAATATTCAAAAAATACATCTGGAAGTAGCACACTGATGCCACATTTCGCTTCATTGACTGTTCTTATGTTCAATGGGACAGAGAGTACGTACCGGTCCTGTGACAATGGGACTACCCTTCCTGTCTAGGCCCACCCTGTGGGGCGTGTGGGAACTCCAGGTTACTCTGTGGTGGTGCACAGTCAGCTCTCCCTCTCTAGGGGGGTCCCAGAGGAGATGCATGTTCACACTGCCGTCCACCTGTACAGACGCCTTCCCCTGTCTCAGGTTCCAAGGCATCGCTGGAGGTAGAGGGTCTGGAAAATGTTTGTGAGGGTAAGTTTGCCATATGCATTAGCCATTACCCTGTTTATACTACTGTATTCATGCTATACTCACTTAAAAGGCACACATTAAAAATAAACACCTGGTGTTTAAGATATTTGAGGTGAGAAAAAGCATGGTAAAAGTACGACAGATGAGCAGAGAGGATGAGCACAGGATGACTCTTCGTGGAAATGTAAGGCTCTGATGGTGTGTTCAGTTCTGATATTGACAGTGATGTCTTGGACTGGCAAAAAAAAGCTATTTCAACTTTGGAGATAAAAGCATTTCATGAATTTGATAAACTTCCACATGGACACCACATCCTCTTTGTTAAATTTTATAAAAAAAGAGTGTACTTTACAATAGAGGGAAACATTCTTAACCTCAAAATAGAAGGCTTAAGCGCCAGATGACTGGTGAATGGGTGAGCTTATATCCTAGGAGCAGCCTATTTTTGCTTCCTCATTGCCCTGTAATCCCCTTTCCTCTGGCGAGGTTTCACCACTGCCTGCTGAAAGCACTGAGTGATGCCGGGCTGGAAGATGCAGGATGCTAAGGTGACGGATATTGGGCTCATCCATCTCAGCTGGGTGCAGCTGTCTCCACATAATGAACGAAGCACCAGATGGCATAGTCACACGGGATTCCCTCTTTTACCTTGACCTCTATTCTTTTACAAAGGAGCGTTGTTCATGAATTCAGACTTTGGAAGTTGATATTAATCTGTGGAAACCCCCACCTGCTTTTTTTCTGGGAAAGCATATGTCATTGCTCAAGCTGGAGCAGTGATGTAAATTCAGCTTCTCCAAAAGACATGAGCGGGCAGAGCTTTGATATTCTGTCATGGGTAACACAGAGGGAGTGTAATGACAGCCTCTCAGGAAGTGAAACATGTATTGGTTCAATATGGTGTGTTCCATAAGCGGCTCACATTTTTATACTTTTGACCTTCACCTGAGTTAAACATTTTGTTGAAAATTTGTGCTGAAATGGAACTGTCCTTTTGAATATGATGTTCGTTGCCAAGTCTCAACCACAGTTTCAAAATTAATGCAGTCTGTAGGCAATTATGTTTTGTGTTTCTTTATGGGTGGATGCTGGGTACTTGGATACAGCAGTCCCAGTCCCAGCCTCCTTGTGGTCCCGAAGTGAACCATATCCTCTAATAGCACAGTTTGAATGAAAACAAATGAAATTCAGAAGTGGACAAATGTACTGATTGAATGATGGGAGAAAAAACAAAAACTGCTTCTAGATCAGAAAAAATGTCTCTCATCTACTTTTGTTTATTGAAAGCCAAAAATATGACATAGAGGCAGATTTATAAGGGTTTAATATGTACCAGGGTGTGTACTGTGTGCTAGCAGAGTCTTCGCCAGATTTGGTTTTTTTTTAAATGGATTGAAGAAAGAGCTAAACTGATGAATAACTGAATGAGAAGGTAGCTACATAGATATAGATTAACATACACTGAATCTATAATTATGTAGCTATTTTTTTTTTTTGATTAACTCATGCAAGCATTTTTGAGCAGAGCTTCAAACACATCGACAAAATAAACTAATGACAATACATGAACGACATAACTCCTTTATGTTAATGGTGTCAGCTCTAAAAACATTTTAAAAATCTGAGCGTTACATTAAAATGGCCCAAGAGCAAGTGAGGAACAAGTGAATTTTTGGTCACAAATGGATAAAAAACAAATGTAAGATGTTTGGCTTGTTGGCTGGCCCAGGTTATTTCACTCACTCCTGACTAACAGCTGAGCACTAAGGAGAGATGCAGTGACATTATGGGATTGGCTGAAGTGAGGGAGTGCTCTTACCCCTTGAGGAGAGGAAGTGCTTGCTGGGGGTGGTGAACCCGCGTGTGCCCTGGCTGTTGACCGCACTCACCCTGAACTGGTACCATCTGTGGGGGCGCACGTCCCTTAGCACTGCCCGGTTGGCCATGGTCTGCCGGGTCAGAGAGAGGCAGGATTGAGTCTAATACTCTTCGAGACACTCCTTCACCTAGGCCAGACTGAGGAGAGGCCTCACAGTGAGAAGGGATAAATTACAACACAAGAAGAGAAACTGTTCCATCTCCCCAAAATACAGGCTATAATTCACATGCCTTTATAACCAGATTCACTTTCTCAACAGTTACTTAACATATACTGTTTAAAGTGAACCATATAAGATTGCAGTAGATCTTCCTGCTGTAAGTAATCACAAATAGCACAAAATATGAAAAAGGTGAGACCTCTTGTCTCTTAATGGGAGCCTTGTGATTTGAGACGGAACCCCCAAACAGTATCAGAGTTGCTATGACAACCTAACAGATATAATCGTTATGATGTCCCAGACTGCCGTAATTACAGCCGCAGGGGAGGGGGGTATGATTATATCCAGATCTGGGGCTGTGAGGGCAAAGGCAGTGATCTGGAACGAACACGTTCCATGGGACACAGCCTCGGATGTGAAGCTTTCCTTTCCGTTCCTTAACAACATCCTCCCATTTACTGTCTTCTTAAGGGAGTCCAAATCTCCTCATTGCAGTAGGGCTCATCCAGTCTTTCAAGTTGTATCCACATCTTTATTAGCAGAGATAACAGAAAACGCCCATAGTAAAAAAAACAAGCAAATAACTTCTGTGAAGCTATCCCTCAGTGCTAAGATGCAACAAGTAACACAACAAACGATGACTCGTCTTTGTCAGTGTTTTTTCCTTAGCTGAGCATGCTTAAAGAGCTGCTACATTAGATTTGCAGTGCAGTTGGAAAAATATATGTTGGATAGTGTGGCCATGCTGTTACCATGAGAACAGTCTCCCAGGGTGTGGCTTCCTCCTCATTGGGGTGAACACCAAGGTTCCACCGTCTCTGTAGGATATACAGCACTGGCTCGATGGACACATTGAAACGGGACGTCCACATCACCTCCAGCTGACCCAGTGTGTCCTCCACAAAGGACATGTCTCTCCGGGGTCTCAGAGGGACACCTAATGGGCACGAGACAACAAGCTTCTTTACAAAGACCTCACAAGATCCTGCTGCTGCAGTATATGTACCTTGCAGCATTGTGCATACATTCTGAATGTATAACACCACAGGTGCAACAGTGCATCTTGGGTCTTAAGAGATTGGTCTTCTAATCAGAAGACCAGAAGACTAATTAACAAATTTTTAGCTATCTACAGTAACACACTCCAGAGGAACTACTAAGCTAATAAGTAATGTAGTGTATCAATGCAGTCTTAACATTATAGCTGGGGTTATGTTCACACATTATCTGGGAATTAATATAATAAAAACCATAATAAAGTGTGTAAAATATAATACAAACTGTACAGTAACACTGTAAGAGGCCATGTGGAACACAGGGCCAGTGGGTCACTCACCCTTGTATAGGTTGTTGGGGGCCTGGCAGGTGTGTCCACAGTCATTGGAGCAGCATTTCCTGGGGGCAGAGCAGTCTCGGTCCATGCCACAGCTTTCTACACAGGCGGCAGCGAAGCCTGAGGCCCTCTGTGGCGGAGGGCAGTCGCCCTGCCTGTGGGCCTGCACTGAAGTCAGGAACTCCAAACTGGTCATGCACTCATAGTGCTTCTGTCAGGGGAGGACAGGACAGGGTGGTCAGGTAGTCCTTAGCCCTCCTCCTCTGGCATAAAGGGGGAACATAACATCCTCCACCTGTTCTATTTTTTTGTTATAACCCTCAGGGTGTCTAGCAATGTAATGACATGATGAGACTGTAAAAATATATAAAAATTTATGAAAATATATAAAAAATTAAACTGTAACAGCCTGATGGAAGCCCTGTAAAAATACTTTGTGGTTGTATAACAAAGTCTGAGGGTATTGCTCAAGTCTGGTCTTGAGGGTATTCTCTTTAGGTGATTTAAATTTATTAAAAATTAAGCTTCTCTTAAAGGCAAACACTTGTAGACATGTTCTCCTTGCTTTCACAGCATATTCATTTACCGTTGGGCAGCTGCCTTGTCCAATCTCTTTTTTGGAACTTATGACCTTTATTCACACATAGTTAACTCAAATCCAGCATGCCATTGGCACTGACCTCACAGGACTTTTGAGACAGGGTTCTTTTTGCTTCCCATAATTCCCTGCAAGGTTGTAGGCACTGAAAACAAAACAAAAACCAGCAAAAAACAAGGAAAAATGTAAGGTGGCCATGTAATGTCTAAAAACCGCAGGCAAAAAGTCATAGTTAAAAATAATGCATAGCATGTGCTTAGCAGTATGCATAAACATTTCTGTCTCTAACCAAGGACTGCTGTAATAATGTGGTTATTGCAACTAGAATATTGCCTCTACATTCTTTTGATTGTGGCTGTGTCATGGTCTTTCTGGAGTTATGACTTGGACACTATTTATTCAATTTTATACTGAATTGGCTTGGGAATGGGGGAATATTAGGAGTGTGTGGCTAGTGCCTGGAACATGGGTAACTAGTGTAAGCCTTTCAGGTGGCAGTGGTGCATAAAACACAGTGTGAGAATGCATTTCAGAGTTCAGTGTGTGCTGAGTTCAGAAACCTTGATTCAGTAAGGCTCTTGAAGAGGGCGATCTATCATAGCAGTATGATGAAAGCCTGCTCAGCTGTTACTGTGCTTCTCCATTTCTGTTTGGACTTAATCAGATGGGCATTATAGCTGAAGCCTCCTGAGATCCTTAATTCAACATTACAGAATCCTTCTTTCAACCACAGAGATGCTCATTTACTTTGGCCTGGGCCAGAGCAGCAGGCATAGCAAGGGCCACTCTAATATTTCCAAAATGTCATGCACAATATGCAGTCAGTAACTGTTCACACTTCACAAACAGTCAGGGTGGTTGTTCTTCATCAGTGGTTTGCATTTACCGTATACAAAAATGTCATCAAATTGCCAAACTCAGAAATATTCTTTCAACAATTATAAAATAATGTGTGAAGTTTTTATATGAATACCAGTGTGAGAGGGGAGGTAGCCAATGTAGCATGGCTTGGCTTCGTTTCTGGGTGTGAAGAATGGTCCAGTGGAATCCTTGTTGAGGCACTTTCCAGCCAGGGATCTGGGGGGGGGGAGCTGTCACTGCTCTCTGTGTGGCACTGCCTTCCCCTCACGAGACTCCAGCCTAATTTATCGAACATGCCTAACCCCCTGCACCCCCCAGTGTGACTTTATTTACTCCGCAACTGTGGGTTTAAATTTCTTTCAAATGGGCTGCAGAACACATCTGTTGCGCGTTATCTGAGCAAAAATTCCGACATCTACCCTCATCTATTCCCAACGCAGCCTTCACATGGCTGAACCTCCCAATGCCAGGTCCACAGTGCTAAAAATACATCCCGAATCGCTGGCAAGCGGACGAGAAAAACATTTATCAACAGGCATATGCTCGTTTTCATCTCCAGAACAAGGACCTTGTAGTGCACTATGACAACATGTGATCATTACATACTTATAAAAATGTTTGCAGATGCCATTATCACATATGTCATACAGGCCTGTATTTTAAGGTACATTAGATCAAGGTTAAAGGTCTGCTTTCCCTCATGTTCTCCATCAGGTTTCCCCTGCAGATGAAAGATTCCCGCAATCACGTGATCCGATGCGAGTTTTCCAGCAGATATTTGTCATATCATGACATCCAGCTTTTCATTGCTATTTGCTTAAAACTGCTTTGCATGCTAATAACAGGCACTTTATTAGGTGCCTTGCGGTCTTACCGCAAGTGAAATGTAATCATTTAGGGAGAGCAGCAGCAAACACACAGGACAACTTTCCTGGAGACCATATGGATTCTAGAATATTCCTGGCTCTGTTTCTGAACTTCAACAGAAGTTTACAATGAAAGTAACTTCATTATAATTTCCTCTTGTCTTCCACTCATTCATACTCCAGTCAGGCTGGGTCATGACTGTTCTAGAATCTGTATCTTTCTCAGACCAACCAGAGATGCTAGCCGTTGCAACTGAGGACAGCTGTTTGGTAAAGTGGTGAGCAGAGGTGGGTAAACTCCTCCTTTGACCTCCTCAAAAACATCCCCCCACCCAATCCTGTTTGATGTGCTACTGGCTACACATGCTTAACAACACTCCTCCAACAAGCTGACTTGACACATTAAATTCAATGGCCCTTGTTTGCCTCTGAAAAATGAGAATTATCAGGCAAAAAATGGCCTGGTTGCTATAAAGCGACCTCAGATTGTCACTAAAGACTTCAAATAGCTAACATACTTGCCCCATAACCGGCACAAACACAGCATGGGCCCTAAAAGGCTGAAGACATATATTCTGCTGTGGGTTGCCATGGGTAAGGATTACACCACTGATTACATATGGCCTGGGCAGTGGTAAGTGTGGCTTAAGAGGACTCATTCTAGGATTTGCAGCTTTATCTTTTGGCAGGCATGAAATCTGTCATTCTCAGGACTCCCACTGCTTCACGGATTGTCCTGGTGCAATGGGGGGTAGGGGTGGGGATAAAGTCTGGTCTTAACATCAAAAAAGGGGGGCAGTAAGGGAAACAGAAAAGTAAATAAGGAAAACACTAAAAAAAACACTTCCCTCCCAATAAGCAAAGAATAGAGAAATAGGTCCATTTCCATCAGATGTTACAGTCCATCTTTCTGCTTTCCCTATGAGAGAGAGCTTAACAGCAGCGCACCAGGGTGAGCAGGTGACAGACTGGCTTCTCCACCGAGTCAGAGAGAATGAATGTTAACGCTGCAGACCGTGCCCTCAGGTCACCACACTTTTCGCAATGCGCTCTCCAAATCGCGTTTACAAAGGACCGTAAATTGTTCCACACACAGATTTCCCAGTGGCTAATTCCGTTCAGATGTTCTTCTCTAAGCTGAGCGCATAGAAAGTGGACATGGAGCACATCTGCATTGACACAGACTGTTAGTCACTCTGAAGTCACGGTTAATGTCATCTCCCAGCAGGAGCTCTCCAATCACACTTTACTGTGACTCTTTATGTCTTTTCTAGAGCTGCTCAGCCAGTGCACTGTAAAAGAGAAAACCTTTCTTAATTTCTCATTTTAAGATTGCTTTTTATTAAAAAAGGAACATGGAAGATTTTTTTTTTTTTTGAAATGTGTGATATTGTAAGAAAAATATGCCTACCTGGCTTACATTTTTCTATGAACACAAATTTAAAATCTAATAATATTGTTTCTGATAAAAATGCAAGCTATACAAATGCCTTTTTTGATGAGAAATTGATGTCATGCTTTTCTTGTCAGGAAAATATTTTTTTGTGATGAATTATGTTTTTTTCTATCTTTGTCTCACAGAAACTCTAAGCCACTCATTGTAGTTCTGTACATCCACAGTGCTGCGGAGCAGGTTACACGCAAGTATCTTCAACACAATATACTTTAAGGTGATATTTTATCATCCAGTGTAACACACAATAGGCATAATAATAAATCAATCCCACAAAAGTTGGATTTAATCCATACTAAGGAGCAAATGAATAGAAGGTTCAAAATTTAACCATGCAAATGTACAGCAAGTGCATACCTTTTTACCCTCTACTTTTACTAAGGAACAATCAGTGCCATGTACAAGTAGATTATTCCCATATGATAAGCTTGGAGGGTGGGAGGTTACAAGACCCCCTGTAAAAAGAGCCCCAAGACCTGCGTGTCTGCTGAAGGATTGGCTTAATGTTTTCCGCAGCTCTCAGAGTCTGCGATGACCTTCAGTGCAAACAACGTTCTGTGCTGTAATATCCATAATATCCTGTAATATCTTAGTTTCAACTCAACCGATTTTCAAGGAGCTGTGAAAACTTCTGTGCAATTTGGCCCAACAAAAACGTGAACTCTCTTCTTAACCTTCGGTACTATGTTTTCTAGTCTTAAGGGCCAAGTTGCTATCCAAACTAAGACAATCCCAGTACTTCAGGCTCCAGTGTCTGGCTGGGGAGGGCTGACAGCAGCCCTGGTAACTGTGCTACAACTCTGGCAAATAACACCTGGCCATGCCCACCACCAACACCTGCAGCAAATTAGCACAACAGAAGCAAGCTTGTTTCTGCTTGGGAATGGAAGTGTCAGGATGTGTGCACTTTGTTTTAATAAGTAACAAACTTTGGTTTTGCAATACATTGGACATGAACACATGTCGGCAAATTAGATTTCAGAGGACATAAATTACCCATTGGTTTAGATTAAAACCTGTCCCAGTCCATGGCTAGGTTTTCACAGCTTTAAACATTTTATTTAGCACAGACTAAAGTAAGTAAAGACAGTCCAGGCTGGAGACCGATTTACTGAACTGTCACGGAAATTGTCACGGGTTCAACCAGCTCCCCCACCTCTCCACGTCCCCATAAAAGAAACCATATGTAAACCAGCAGCTTTCATTCATGAGGTGCATAAAGCTAGGAAATTCCATTAACATACAACCGCCATGGTGAGAAAGCAACTCTCTGTATACAACTCCATGTAGTATATCATTCCCATGTCACAGGTTAGAAAAAAGCACACAGTAATTATTTCAGTACATCCAATCAGTTCACCACAAGTTATCAAAAGGTAGTGTGTCCTGAGGGGCAGGAATGTTCTGTGTTGCATAGGCTCAAGACAGGATGAGATGGCAACTTCTGTGGCTGGAGTTGGTGACACCACCTACGCCAGACATGTCCAGGAGTCACCCGGGTGGTTAAGACACAGGTGGTCAACAGCTTCAGCTGATGGTCTGAAAAGTCACATTCCTATATTTCTGGACTTCTAAAAAGCCTCCACGCGACGCAAATTTAATACATCTCTCTTTCGGTTTGTAAAAAGGAGACATAAAGGAAAATACTTGTCTTATAGAATCAAAGAACGGAAAAAAGATGCGGTCTACAGCAAGGCTATAAATATGAATCCATTGTATGGCACAGAAAAAGAGGTTGACCTAGACCTTACTCCATGGGGATTATACTGCATGGCTCAAAGCTACTGCCTTTTCATATGGTTCAAATGAATCTCTTACCACAAACAATTTAACAAGCTGTTAAAGGCAACCGGCCATGCTCTAAATATGTATGGTAGTTTAGAGTGATTTATTCTAGGAGTATTTCAATATGACCTTGGGAGACCACATGTAAATCTTTGCAAAGCAGTGTAGTCAACATACAGGATGTGCTAATTTAAATACACAGCTGGACAAAAGATAATGTATGTGTAAAGAGGCTTAAAATGGAAAAGACTTTCTAAAGATGATGTTCATGGTTGGACACAAGGCAACAGAATGGCAAAAAATTATCTTTTTCATATAATAATTTTTTTCTTTGCAAGAGGACCACTATGAATAGGCTTGGATATAGAAATTATGACAAAGTTGCTTATAAAATAGTCAATTAAAAGTAATGTGCCTTAGTTTCCATTTCAGCATAAACATCCCTCAAAAATGTTAACTTTGCTCTGATGAGTTCTCTGGAATTCTGTCCCGTGAAGAAATTGAAAGGGTTTCCATGTTTTTTCCATTCTCTGTTTAAGACTTTCACCCTTGCCATGGTTCCAGCTTGTTAATGTGGATGTCTTCAACTCTGGTTCATGGCATACAAATTATTTATGTCATCATTTGTCGGGCTGGCGTAACTTGGCACCGAAGGCGCGCAAAGACTATAACCCATTAATGAAAATGAATGGTGTTGGTGTATTTCTTGGAATCCTTGAAAAAATAGAAAAAATGACACAAATGTTAGATCAGCAAGGGCCTCTGCAAGCTCACACATCCCAGCAGAGAGACACACTGTTTGAGCAAAAGGGCTTTGGGGTCCTGATAGCCTGGAGAGTGAGGTTAATAAGATGACCACACAAGGAGTGACCTTACACTGTGGCTCCCAGCCCTTCAGCTCAACAGCCAGTCCTGAAGCTCACCTGCTAAGGGGTCACAGTGCAGACAGGCAGGATTATGGGTAGGGTCAGAGTTTGAGAGAGGAGTGGGGAGCAACAGAGCATCCAGCTGCCCTCATGCTAGGGATTTAAGTGTTACTGGTTTGTTGGTGCTCAATTAACCTATTTAAATGCTAAATGATATATTTCTGACTGCATTTTCTACCTTTTTAATCTCAACACAGTATCTCTTTGCATTTACTGACAATATCTTAATGAAGCAGTTATCTATTTACCAATAGGTAGCCAGTTCATTTTATTTATTATAAAAAATGTACTGCATGCCTGCCCTGATACACAAAGTTTCACCACTTACAGAGACTATAAAGCCTTCCTAACTTCACACCCTCACTGAGAAACAATACTGCCATCAATGTCTTTTTACACTAAATCAATTTATATGCATATCATTGTAACCCATTATGTACAGTACAAAAAAATCGCAGATCATATCTCCACCATAAATGCCTTCAGTACACAAAACACACTCTAAATGACTCCTGTACAAAGCAGATATTATTTGTAAGCCAGTAAAAACACTTTCGCCAATACTGTATGTCTGCCATCCTCCATTAAAATGTTTGATAACAAAATGAAGCCAAGTAACGTGATTTGGGCTGCACTGCCTTACACAAACAGATCAAACATGATTCTAAAGCCATGCCACCCAAAGTCTATTGTGCAACTTGGCCTTGTGTTTTTCCATCTTACCACTTGAAAAGAACATGGTCTATATATTGTGAGGTTTTTTTCACTTTGACACTCAATAAAGAAAAATGACCTACCTTCTTCAACTGTATGCATACGGTAACAATTTGGACAAAACTGAGGGAAAACTGAACTAAAACCTTGATCTAAGTACAACAACTGTGATCAAAATGATTTTTGCTTAAGCCTTAAAGCATCACCTCTTAACGCTGACTGTTGTGAGGGTCTTGATTTTAGAGTGAGGTGAGAAGGAGGAAAGTAGGGGCTGGATCACAGCCCACTCTGTTGAAACCTGGGGAAGGGGGAGGGGCAGAAGGGACTTACCTGTGAACATCGCCTGTGATTCTCACACCAGCTCAGGACACCATCGTTCTATAGCAAAGCACAAGGTGACAAGTGTGAGTCTATGTGGAGCACATAGTTTATGTGTACAAATATTTTTATTATGCCAGTAGTGTGGTACTACAGAAATTCCACACATGATTAGTAAACAGTATATAGAATAAGCTAAAACACACTTATGATATCAGCAGAATGCACACAAGGGAAAATCATTTTGATGTAATTTTGTTGTGATTTTTTAAAGCATATGACACATTAAAAGAAACTGCTGATGAAACATAAAAACAATATAAAAATGGACTATCACACAAGTAAGACGTGGCTTCCATAAAATTGAGAACAGCAATTAAGAAAATCAGTGTTAAATCCATAAGCCGCTCTAAGCATTCCAAACTAAACAAACCTTTCTTTCAGAAGAAAAGCCAAACACACTCATCTAATGCCACTGCTGCTGACGGCTTCACGCTTATTTCAATTAAATTTAACGACGCTAATTACTGGTTGGGGTCCTGCAGAGCAAAATGAAACTCGTGAGAGTAAGTCCGTCTCCGCACATTACAATGGGCTCTGTCACACTTCCCAGAGGTATCAAAGATAGATCAGAAAAGAAAAAACAAGTGAGTCACTGAAAAGGGGGTGACAAACGACATTGCATGCTCTTAGGTTTAAGTGTCACTAGTGAAAAAAAGTCTGGCACTTAGACTTTGGTGTAATTTGTGGAAAAAATAAACTAAATCCATGGCGTGGGGGAAAATACTTTTCCTTTAGATTCCGAGGCTGATTAAAGCTGGTGTACACTCTTAGATTGCATAGGGAGAAGTACTATACTTTTAGTGCACCACGCCTAATCTTTCACAAAGGATTTAATGGCTACCCCGTACTGTTCTCTGAAAAATATCTTGGGTTAGCTTGAAATGATCATTTAACTCTTTTTTTTGTCCATTGCAGCTTGAACTCAACTTTAAATTTCCTGGAAAAGTCAATACATATTTGAAAATAAACCCCCAGGGAGGTTCCCCCTCACACTAGGATCACACCCACTCTACGGCCCATTAAATGCTGATTAATAAACGTTGGACACATGCAACCAAAGACCACACTTTTATCCTCTCAAAGAGGATTTTTTTTTGCTGTTATTGCAGGCTTTCAATTGAATCAACTTGGTCACTACTGCAGGAAGAGTGGAAACGTACATCTCCTCTTCTTTGTTGCTCCAAACAGACTTAGATAAAAGATCACCAACAATTACTGTAGTCGTGGCACAGGGTTTGAAATAACAGATGACGCTCCCTTGACCTCACAGACAGGTTCTGCTGACTTGTACTGTTGTGCCGGTTTAGCCACACCTTGCAGCCAGCACCACAAACTCCTCATTGTTTGTTTTGGTGTTTGTTTTGGTAGGAGTATTTTGTTTCTTCCATTAGTAGTGTGTGCATTGAGACTGCTTCATGGGAACTTCTCTTGGGCTATTCCGACCGTGCACACAGGAAATTCTGACTGGAGATACCATCTGAAAAGACGTGAGGGGAAGCGAGAGGAGAGGCTACATTAAAGGCTGTGAAAAGGGTGTGGGGAAATTGGAGCAGTTCATCATGTGCCGTTTCTAGACTTGTAGTCCGTAACATAGTCCTCCCTTCCCCTTCACTGTAAGCACAGCTAAAGTGAGGTAGAGTGCTGTTTTAAACACAAAAGAAACTTACACTTCAATCTATATGAATTACAGACACATACTCATTACTGGAGCAATTAAGATAATTACCTCAAAAGTACGATGAAAGTGCCCCACCTGGAAATCAAAGATATAACCAGATTATAACCCCAGATCCTTAATTTCTGTACTGCGCCGCCACATTTTAAGGGTTCAGTTAACACAAGTTGATTGCAGCAGTTTGTTTTGGCCTCTAACAGTCTTCCCCACAATAAATCAAACAGAAACCTGTGGATGAAGTGGCCCTCTAAGTCCAGGGGAAAGTCCCTCTCTTCTACTAAATTAAAAAATTCTTACATATTTAAATGTTATTTCTAGTCCGAGACCCTGCCCATCACCACCTGCAGATTTAATGGTGGCACCTTACAAACCTCATTCTCTATCCCACCAGGGGACCGTGTGTAGTCGCATCAACGCGCACACACAGGCAGTCCCTCTTTTCAGCCACACTTCGCGGGGACATTTCCTCCCAGCTACTTTCTGCTTGCGTGAGAGGACCTTAACGTGTCACTTCCCTGGAAAGCCATGCTAAGGTTTTTACTGCCTTCCCATGTCATTCCCGTTACAGCGTGTTATTAGGGCAAAGCTTGAGGTTGTGCATAACGGGGACATTTGGTGTCATTTGTGGTCATTCGCATCCTGTAAACATGCATTTCAACAAAGTGGTCCCATTTGGACTTTTATTGCCTCTGTATCTGCAGCTCCAACATTTATCGTGGCAGGAAAACAGCCTTTAAAGTCATCAAGGGTTGTGATCGTAGTCATGACTATTACAGGGCAATTAAATACAGATTTTGAACACAGAGCCAGATTCATTGTGCTGTTGGAACTTCATGACTGTTAAAAAGGCAAAAGGTGGTACTTGTCTCCAACAACATTTATTCAGCCAAATTACTTCCACAATTTCAGTATACTACATCCCCTTCATGACCGGGACACAAATCAAATCTATAACCTTCAGTATGAAAGCTCAGCTTTGCAACCACCGTGCTACAGCTACCTAGTAGACCCAGTGTGCTTCCACAGCCTTCCATATTATCAGTACATGGAGAATAATCTCTTCTGGGGAGTTTGGTTTTCCCTGACGTAAGAAAGGCATGACATGTCCAGGCTGGTGAAACGCATGAATGTGTGTCGCTCTCAAGCATGTAGATGATGCAAGTTCACTGCTATGTTGATAGTGTGAGAGCAGATGATATAATCAAATTAAATATACTGAGGTCATATAGTTACCTAGGTAATTGGCAGCAACTTTCGTCCTGTGTGATAAGACTACAGAAAACCGAGACTGTAGAGCATTGCAAATGGCTGATTCTATAATCTATTCTCTGAAAACAGACAATATTGTATAGGCCTATACTGGCAAACTATGCACAGTAATCACACAATTATATATATATTTTTTTTTTCAAAATGATACACTTCTTACCATTTTTTGTTATACCAGAGCTTGGTTTGAAATCATTTCATGCAAGCTAGCCTGAGCTATTGGTAAACATTTATTTATGTTAAAGTGTTTTAGAATTTATTTGTATTTTTTTTCACATGTCTACTGAAAAGCCATTCCATATAACCAGTTGCATTCTGCTCTAGCATATTTTATCCAATCACATTTCAGTTTGACGGTGACCATCATTTAAGCCTGAACCAGACCACACATAACTCAAGTTCTTTAGGCATGATCGCCGGTTTTCCCAGCATGGTGGCCCGTTACTTAGGGGAAGCACTGCACGCACAAATACACACAGACACACACACACACACACACACACATACAGACACACACAGACAGACACACACACACACACACACATTATCATAGCCCCAAGACTCATGCTCTTCACTGCATATGCCATCAGGTTATTAATCCTCACACATTCATTAATAGCCTAGAAATGTGCATATCCCAGAATTCTTTTCAGGATGAAGGACTATGCAATGTTTTTCCATTGAGACCTCTTAAAAGGGACTTTAAGCAGAGTAGCAGACATATACAACCAAAGCAGTTGTCAGTGAGGATATTACTCTCCCAGAGATGGGATGACAGATTGTGGGCATAAATGACTGCATTGCGGCTTAGCAAAAAGCCCTTTCTTTGCACAGACACAGACAACTACAGCTGTTTTGATGAATTACAGGGCATCTTAAACAAAGCAGAAAAACATTTCCAAAGTTAATCCAAAGCACATTCATTCCTGATGACAGCAATGTAATGACAGCTTTATATGCCTATTAACCAAGGAAAGATGTCATATATTTGACAGTTATCCACTGATGGCTTAGAATGCAATCGACCAAAACAATGAGCTTTGCTTTGACAAACAAGCTGTTATTGTGAGACAAATGAGAATATGCAATAACAACATAATCTTTCCTTTGTTTGAAGAACTGAAAGAAAGCAATACATCTGTGCACATGTATCTGCTCCGCAAATGCACACATGCTGACTGGCTTGCTGTCTGGTTTGCGTTCTCTAGGTCCAGTGAATTCATCTCAAAAGCCAGAAAGACTTTAATATGCACACTGTGGTTCTGAAAGCAATTTATTTTAGCAGTGCACACAGGACAATGTTTCAATCCAAGGTGTGTCTTCATCAGATCAAGAAGTACCCACCTTTATTCTATGACTTTCATATGCCAGGGAAGCGTTCAGGTGGAGATCAATTCTTTATTAATGTACCTTGTATGTGCCATTTAGGCTCCCTGGCATATGTTGTGTTCATCCAACTAGACACTTTCTCCAGGGTCCATTTTCCTTTTGTAGAACATGTAAATAAAAACATGCACTTCATGCACACTTCACTGATCTCTTTTTTTGTATTCACACCTTACAAAGTCTGTGCATTACAGCATCATTACTGTGGGCTCCTGGAAAAGGTCATTTTCCAGCTGTAGCCATCAGAGAGCCGGTGACCCCTCCCGTACGAGCGGGTCAGCGCTTTCACCCGTAGAAGTAAATCACAGCCATGAAACGAACAGGAAGCGGGGAAGAAAATTAGATCAAGGAGAAATGTGCTGCCCACACACACTCAGAATAAGGGCTGCTGTCGGCCCCTGTCTCTGAATGGATGCACGACCACACACTCAGCAAGCACGACACACTGACCTCCAGCACCCAGAGATGGGAACTGAAAACAAGCAATGAACTCGACAGAATGCAGTTGTTGGCATTCTACACATTTCACTAATCTGGAGCAAGTGGCATTTGAGTCTGTCATTATTCACTACTTTATGGACTTCTTTATACGTTGCTATGAACAAAGGTGTATACCAAATAAATTAATAAATAAGAAGAATACAAATATGGTACAGCATTCCACAGTAAGGAAAAGAATCACATTGCAACATCCAAAGTAATGAAATCTATGCTACTTGTCTTATACAAATGACTGGAATTTCATGATAGGGAAAGGTCAAAGCTGAGGTTGTGGTGGTTTGTTGTTCAGATGTAGTTATTACATACACAGCACTTAGAATTAAGAATACCTGTGGCAGGTATAGTTAATAGCCATTGGTTGTCTGCATCCACTGACAAATGTTTCACGCTTCAGTTTAGCACCAGGACCACCTGCAGCCATGTCACACATAAGTTGATCTAATTCTTGACCACAACCACCTTTGTCAGTGTCTATAACCCGACTGGAACACATAACATTAACCTGTTAATCAGAGGACTAAAGCAAAATCACGACAAAAGCATATACCATTTACTAAAAAGAGTTGACACTAATCACTTTCAGAATGCATAAATGACAAATGACTGCAATATCATTACATCTCATTTCATTGCTGACATCTGCATTTGTTTGCATTTTTAAAAAGCAAACGTAGGCCAGTTAATTCTTTAAACGCTTAAACTAGCTACACACAGCATTAAATATAAAACACATGTAGTTTTTTTTATTTGTTTGTTTCAGCTTTTGTACCGTAAATCCATTCTAGAGTTGGTGCACACATTAAGAAAAACATGAATGAGACACGACACCGCGCTACTTCACCTGGAGATGCCTGAAAGAAGCGGTGAGCTGCGTCATGTGAAGCGCCAGGCAGCGCGAAGTGCATCTTGCGCTGCTGATTTTTTCCAAAAGTTCGGCTGCGTCTTCTGCGTCAGCTCTCCCCGCGACGGTGCACCCCAATAAATGCCACAGAAACACAAGGGCCACACGGCGGCCGGTCATTTTTGCGGTGTTCCTTTGAAATGGTGCTTTGTTCCTGTTGATTCAGCTTGCTCGTTGTGAATGCCTCTGCGTTACTTGGAAATCACGTTTCTACGCTCTGCGGCTGTAGCAATGTGTACAACAGAAGGAGCCCGGACACTCCCCCTCTTGTTTGCATACGCGATGCTTCATTAAATGCTAAAAAAGCGCACGTTTATAGACAACTATTTTAAATATTACTGGAGGCAATAGGGTCGATGTCTTTAACGGTTAAACATCTTAATTCTCTCAATCTTATACACAGTTGCACACATTATAAATGGTTTATATTTGTGAAGTTTGTACTTAAGTCTACGTTGGCAACATTTACGTTCACTTCAGTGGCCGGCAGTGCATTGTTTTGGTCATGGAATTAATTTATAAAATGTCGCAAAAGTTAAACTACTACAGAAAAGCGTACATTTGAAAGGGCTTGTTCTTTGTCGTGATTGAATGGTATTATGTTTTCATAAATAACGTACATATGTTTTGATGCTCTCTTATTTAGTAGCTGTCGTTTATTCACTCATGGACTAGTTTGCAGCACACTTTCAAGTTGTGGTATCTGTTGCACAGCCATTACAGATACACATCACCTGTAATCGACAAAACTAGTCCCTGGAAACCTGGATTGTATAAGAAATACATACTACAACAAAGCAATAATTGAAAATGATGCGAAATATTCCGCGAGGAAAGAATACGGGGGAGAAAGAAAAACATAAAAAGGAAGAAGAACAAAAAAGGAAGGAGGAAAAATAAAGAAAACACTGAAACAACTGGCATTCTTTTGGTTTAGGAGTCCATCCCTCCAGTCCATAGTATCTCCCGAAATCAAGAATTAAAAGAAGTAGATGTAAGAACACCTCTGTTAAGAAACAAGACTAAAAGGTACAACATACGCACAATATTTTAGTTTCCTTATGACTGAGAGTGTAAAAATGCCTAAGCAGTGTACACACACACACACACACACACACACACACACACACACACACAACGTGTATCATAAACATCTTTTATCTCAGTAACGTGTGTAACGCCGATTATTTCATAAATAGGGCATATGATATTCCAAACCACATTCTGGATTTGCTGAATATAATATAATGTTTCGCAAAATAAAATTACCTGACAAAACTTAAACCAGAAATATATAAAATGTTCACAGCTGAACTGGAAGTTTGTAAAATGGTAGGAATTAATAAATGCAATGCCCTGTCCTCAATGGCTGTCGAAAGAAGTGGTACATCAGGCTTTAATGACATTATAAAATATTTTACTTATTTAATTTCTGTTATTTTACTCTAGGCAATATTGTAGGTATTGTAGGTGTGGACGCAGTTAGGAGACAAATTATTATTTAAATATGTAGCCTAACTTGAACCATTTACAGTATAGTAGCTGCACATGCTTTGTAATCATAATTAAATGTAAATAGTCCAAAACTAGAAATATTGTCGCATATCGATAGCAATACATAAAGTAATAATGTAATACCAATTATTGCAGCAACATTGTAAGTAATAGCGACATCTATTGATGTTTGTTTGTATGACACCACGTATGAGTGGGACATTAATTCCCTGCGATTCCAAAAGCTACCACATACAAGCTTGTTTAAACCAAACCCTTCACCTCTCAGAAATGAGAAATCCAAATGCCAGAGGGTAAAAAAAAACACGACTGGAAAAAGGTTCTATCCAGTTATATTTTAATTTGTAACCCGCAGGTTGGTCAAAGTTTTGTTTTAGTCAGATTCCTGACCCAGTAGGCTTTGTTACTCCGAATGTCCTCCATATGCAGAGTGGATGTAGGGCTCCAGACTGAAAATTTGCCTGGGATGATAAATAAATAAAATATTAAAAATTAATTAAACTATGAAACTGTACTCACAAATCAATGTTCTCCTTTTACAGTAGTAACATGTGTCAAAGCATGTTCTCAAAACCTGCTGTTCTTCATTTAGCAAAGTACTGAGAAATTAATTGTACTATACTATTTGTTTAGGTAAGACTTTGTCAAGGTTTAAAGTATATATTTCTCCTTTAGAGTGTCACTATAATTAGGCAAGGATATTGCAGAATTTCAGAAGGTATTTTACCGTTCAGTTGTCAGACAGATGATCATTTTTTTGCAGTGCACAACTAATGCATTGCTTATAACCCCTGTAAAAAGTTATAAACACTCATATTTATAAATGATCTTTTCTTAGGTCTGTCTGAAATCCCACTGCACAGGAGTGATTAAACCCAAAAACAATCCCCAAAGACAATATCTGTAGACAAATACAGCAGCCATCACAAACTCCTGGCAGTGGACTGATGCAAGCTGCATGGGGGTTATGACCCCAGTGTGTCACACATATGTCAACTGTTTGACAAACCATATTTTAAAGCATAGAGATATAGGAAATGTTTATGGGGCAAACATCCATGTGACCCCTCCAACAGGTCAGAGTGACTACAGTGTGAGCTGTAATGAGAATTTCCATCTCTGGAAGAGGGGAGGGCAGTTGCACCACCAGAGTAAATGTTTACAGTCCAAATGTCCGAGAAAGAAAGAAAAAAAAAGAACAGTTTCTTTGAACAGACGGATAATTTAAAAATGATTCAAAATCACACAAGGCATGGAGAAGGTCAAGGAAAATATTTTTATAAAGAATAAGAGTGCTAGAAATCATGGGGTGACCTGCTTTTGAGAAAGCACCAGAGTTGCCATTGGTGGGGTTGGAAGTGCTTTACCCCACATTGTCCTTCTGCCACCATCCTTGGTATGAGCTCCTTCTCAAAATGCTCCCTAATGCTGTCTATGGAGAGTACCAAGACCTAGTATGCAGCCCTGTTCTCCTTGCACCGGTACAACATATAGAATATGCCGTCCTCAAAGACTGCACATTCTCCCAACTTTGGGAGAGGGTTTTCAGAGGCTTTGCTGAAAGATGATACATGAGAAGGAATGATCCAAGAAGCACTCCGATCCTGGACTTCTTGAGCTAGCAGACCAGGAAAGAGCTGGAGCAGCCAAGGGGCATTATCACAGGCCAATATATAACTTAAGGTGCATGCGTTGTCCTACCCTGTGTTCGATTTGTGTAACCTGTCATTTCAAATACTGGAATAAGGGCTTTTGAATACATGGGACGCCCATCTCCATTCAGATCCAAATTTTGCTGTCCTGTCCATGAAATGAACTGAAACAGCCATTCAATTACTTCCTGCTGCTGCTCATTAAATGAAACCTCTAATCAATATTTTCCAAACAAGCAGTTAATGTGAAGTCTGAATTGCAAGAACTAGCAAAGACAAAGATCCCACCTACAGGTAATGCAAATATCCCTCTCTTTGTGAAGCAGGTTTTCAAAAGACACCAGGAATCAAAAACTTGCACGAAGCAACAAAACAACAAAGCACCCTGTCCTGTGTCTGCATTTGGACCAAGTACAGCATCAGATCATCAAATACTAGTCTTGCCAGACTCAATAGTGTTATCTATTTAGGCCTATGAACGAACCTGATGACACTATATCGTTCTACAATAGCTGTGTCCACTCAGACTCAGTTATGGTCTCCACATGTTGTTGAGAATTCACCCCCTGAATTGGCAGTAGATACCCCTAACCGAATCTCGCAATCCTGTACTCAAGCCTTATTCTTGTGGCTCCCGCGATATCTGTGATCTGCATCTTCCCAGGGCAACCTTGTAATTCACACTGGATAGGGGTGTCCACCCAAAGAATAGATAATGTGTCGTGTATGGCTAATAGTTGGAACAACATAGTAAGAAGAGTCCCAGCTGGATGTTATGACTTGAAGTCGACCATTGTAGACATCTGCAGCTATTACAATGAACCATGGTCACATTTATTCACATTATTCATGTTGTTAAGTCTTATTCCCTGTCCCCATAAGTATGTAAAATTAATTTGTGGCTGTCAGTGTCAGTTTGGAGTCAAGGTTCACTTTTACTTTGTCCCAGAGCCTAACACTAACATCCTCCCCTTCTCAGCCTGGTTTAGCAGTATCATCTCAGGCTGTTTGTGGACATTTACTTTGGCAATAATCCAGAGCTCTTGCACAATCTACCAAAGGCAAAAGTGTTTACTGAGGCTGTGTGGCAGGGAATGACACCCATGGTATAAATAACAGGGGGGAGACCAACTTAATGCCACTTGTCTGTGTTCTGTCTCTCTGTGCTCCATTGCTTCTGTCTGCCTCCGGGAAGCTCCTGTTATTAATATGAGACCTATAGGTGCTCTGGTAGTTTTGGGGCTACTGGTGGGGGCCTGGGGGCAGGTACCCCTTAGGCCACCTTGTGACTCGCTGGAGGTGGAAGAGGCTGGTTTAGTGTCCCAGGACTACATCAATTCTCAATTCTCCCATGGTTACAAGTATGCCCTCAACCAGATTGAAGATGTCAAAATCTATCCGAAGGTGAGCTAGCTGCACGATGGACCAAGTGTTGCTGTCTGCTGTGTCTGCAGTGTTGCTGTTTATATATAAATGTACATCTGGTGATAGTATCATCTTCTTTCATATAGAAAAGAATACATAGTCTGTTATTTAATAATCTATGTAATTGTATAGGGTTGATACATCTGGTTATGGGTATGTGAAAGTGACAACAGTCACTAATAAACATCTAATGATTACATCAATATCTAATAATTTCAGTAATTCCTCATTGAGGGCTGGGTGGCTGGGCAAAAAAACCCTTTCATGTTATAATTTGCCTTTAATGTTATTGTTAAATACAGGGTTTGAAGCAAGTATTATAATTTCGATGGTGTAATTTATATATTATAATAGCAAGCGTGTTATAGCTTGTGGCAGTTTGTATTTTTTAAAATGGTTCCTTTTATGTAAAATAACCTTTCAGCCTCTTCTGGTAAGAGATTTAATATATTTCTCTGATTAGCCCTGATATCTAGGTAATTTAGGACAGACACATTTTGATGTTCTTCAACCCAGAAAACAGGTAGAAGAATATATTGTGTTTTAACTCAGGGGATAAACATTTTGGAGCCATTCCATCAAAAAAAAGAAAAAAAACAAAATTCAACCTAATCACAAATTAACTAATTAATAAATTAATTAATTGAGTAACAGATGTTTCGGGTTCTGTCATCACATCTCCTAAAATCTCATACCCCTTATTACCCTGTAGGCTGATGGTGGGGAGACCATGGTTTTGGACCTGGAACTGCTCGAGACCAAGTGCCACATCCTCGACCCAACTCCTGTAGCCAACTGCACAGTCAGACCCAGACATGAAACGGTGACGCTACATTTCATTTGCGTCTGCTACTTTTTCATAGGCCTGTTGCTGGAATTAGTTGGTGAGACTAATTCCAGCAACCGGCTTTCTATGAAAATACACATAGAAAGTTATATTCCTAAGCTATCATGTCTGTTGTGCTGTTGTGGAATTCTTGAATTTAATAAATTACCATCATTTTAAGCACAGTATCATCCTTCCCTAAACAAAGCAGCTGTGGTGATTGGATCATGTGTTTGGTAAACTGAACGCCATGGCTTAGAGCAGACCTTTAAAACATATGTTGAAGTTTTAATGAAGAGCACTCTTTGACAATCTCAGTGTTTGAAAGGGTATAAATGGACTTACATGATGGGTTAACAAAAATTGGAGTGGAAACACAGGGGCCTGATTGGTATCTGGGGGATAAATGCAGGTAGGAATATAGTCGTACGTTAGGACAGTAGGATGGAATATAGGTCAGGAAACTGGACCTATACTATGGGGATGCAGGATTGAATCCTGGATGAGACACTGCACCTATTCACTAAAGCAAGAGTTCAGCCATTTAAAAATAAGAGGTATTTAAAGATAAGATATTGGGAATCTGCATAGCAAATAAATAGTGGATACAGTGCTATAAGTCATGCTTTATTTCTTGCTGTTTTTTTTTTTTTCTTTTAGAAAGTTGAGGCAGATTGTGATGTGATTTTATCAAAGGCGGGAGGAGTCCTGTCCGTGTTGTCCTACAAGTGCAAATCCGAACCAGGTGTGTGCTTTGCTTGTTTCAAACGCTAAGCATCAGAAGATTTCATAGCTTTGCACGCATCCCGAATAATCAGGAGAACAGCCGGGGAGAGGATGAGATAATTAATATATCATTTGCCTGCTTTTTAAAGAGCTGTCCCCTTTTTCCCTGGGCTATGTTCAGAATCAGCAGAGGACATGTGCGTGGGCTGCCCCTTACTCGAACCTCTGAACCACACCGATGCTCTGCAGGTCGTTGCTTCTTCTTTGGCCCAATTCAACCTCAGACCTGATAACAATACTGCTAAGTTTGCACTGAGGGACGTTGGAAGGCTGTCATCACAGGTTGGTCATTTATGTGTTTTTTTTTGTCTTTTATTTATCTGTTTTCTGTAACCTCTTTCACTTTGGCTGAACCTTACTGCAAACAATTAACAAAACAGAAAACACCTGAAACAGCAATGTTCTAGCATAAATTATTTTATTGCAATAAGGTGAAGGCCAAAAGTTCTTTGTAATCAAAAAGAGGAGCAGGAGTGTCTAACTGTATGGTGTATGTGGTGAAAGATCCTAAGGAAATGCATTTGTCAACTATCATACAGGCTCAGATTCAATCTAACCCCAATGTGCTTTGACCTTCAACACGAATGATGGTCTTAAGAATGTGTTATTTTTATAGCTACGCAGTGTTTTTGTTGAATTCAGTGACCGTAAAGCTGATTTATTTGCGTTAGTACCAAAAAAAAAGCCAAAGTTGAGTTCAAAGTCAAGTGTGAAGTGATTTGTGGCTAGATGTCCTTTCATTTCCAAAGGCTCATTTAACATTTGCAGATTGTATCCGGTGGCCCCCAGTTTTTAACGGAATACGCCATTGTAGAGACTAACTGCACGGTTGATGACGATGGCATCTGCATTCCTTTACCCGACCCTCTGGCTGTGAGTATCTCAGAGACCTATGCAAGGAACCAGTCCATACAAGCTAGCAAGGATTAACATGCCGAGAGTCCATTCTGGGGGCTTTCAGCCTTAACGAAGTGAACGCAAAAGAGATCAGCCTTAACTCTCAACCATCCCTTAACCCTTAACCAGCTGTCGTTAAGTTTTTACCTGTGACATATTCTGCATGTAGTATCTGAATGAAGGGCGGCAAGCACTTTCAAAAATCAATCCACTCAATCGACCCAGTTGAGACCTGTCAGTGTCACATGTGAAGGATGTGTTCAATGTCGTCCCTTCCAGAGAACTGGCTTCTGCATTGCGAAAGGTGTCCCTGCTGCTGCTACAGTGGACTGCACTGTGTTTGATATTGCGGTATGTCTGTTTTTCTTTGTAAACATGGAGTGTGAAAAGGCTGCAGATGCCACACAAAACAAAAAAAAAAAAACAACAGACGAAACAATTGCATTATAAAAAAACAGAAAACTAAAGGGTCATTCCGGGTATAAATTCCAATGGAATATTAGTTCATTATTCAGGGTTACATTTTCAATACATTAACTCTGAGATTACGTTGTGTGAAAACAGCAGAAAGAGTTGGAGATCGTTGTTGCAGACGCGTCTGTTGTGTTGTAGGTTCCCCCGCTGCCCCCCCTGGTGAATGCTACAGACGCAGTGGTGCCCCCTGTTGTCCCGCCATTCCAGACCATCCATGGCCTCAAGCACCACCACAGAAAGAGTGCCATCCATGACCCGGCGCTTGCCAGCTTGTTGTCTGAGTCTGCCGAGTCACAGGAGATGGCGGCGCCGATAGTGAAGAGGCAGGTCCCGGCGGAGACACAGATAGATCCACCGGTCGCGGCTCAGCTCCCCCCTTTGCCAGTCTGCCCAGGAAAGGTCAAGCACTTCTAAGCCACATCCGCACTGACCATGACTTCTTTTTACCATCCGGTTATGGTCATTTCCTGCGTGATAATTTGTGCTTGTGATGGAGCACTATCCTGGAAAAAAGCCTCACAATGTCAAGTTCCTTTCATCAGATGCATTGTATCCTTCATAAGGCTACTTTCATTCTATTCTGCTGAGACGCTTGAGACAGACATGAATACATGACAATCCACATCACTCCTATGGATGTAAGATTAAACTGACCAGGAGACATGAGATGATTGATGAGTGCTGACCAGTCAGTCTGAAATTGCTGAATGTGACCTTGGCACTATTATTTTAGACGAAAAAGGTACTCAAACCCATTTGAGTGACGTGGCAATTAAATATGTCTTAGGGTGTCATTAGTAGGAATACCCAAGTTGTAATTGGTTAATTAGATCTCTTGGGGGGGGGGGGGGGGGGGGGAACAAAGGTAAATGAATGTAAAGAACAAAATGGAAAGTAAATAAAACTGAATGGGACTCAAACACATGCTCAGTATTGCCTTATGAGATTTATGGTGCTATCAAGGACTTTAACCCAACTCAGGCAGGGTGTTTGTATGGATGTGAGCACCTTTTACACCTGATAGTGACAATTACTTTGAGACAATAAAGAATTACACTTTCTGTACCTCTCCTGTCTTGTAGCTCCTTTCAGAGAAGAATGCACCACTTGTCATGACTCAATGGTTGTATGCACTGAATATATGACAGTGTAATTAGATTTATTAGTTATACATAATGTTGCTGTAGAGTCTTGGCATCTTAATCAAGTACACCATGAGATTATGACACAATACAAAATAACATATAAACAAAGAATAGCAGAACTAATTACCATTACTGATTACTGATGTGAGTCATCTTGACACAACTTGTTGTTATAATGCAGAAAAACAAAAGCCTGCTCTCCCAAGTCAAAAGCAACCTTCTGTAGTGCTTTTGTTATTTCTAGGATCTAGAAGAGGTATACATTGTTCAGACCATGAATGGATTGGAAATATTATAAAAATGTATCAATACAAATCAGATATGTAGTGCAATGTGCCCCTTTACATATTTGAAATATATTTATTTAGCTGAAACATATATTCTCTAAAATACACTCTATATATTTTTGTACAGGACAGTATGAATTTGATACTAGGACACTGATTTTTCTTATAACAAGTAGGTGTTGACCCCATGCACCTCCTCCAGGACAAGTTAATCATTCATGCTTGCAGAATCATTTCCACTCACGCAAACTGTCAATATTTACCTAAAAATACACAGATGTGGACCCAGTTTTTAATTATTGCTATCTACTTTGCTTTCAGTCATGAACAGGCTGTTTTGTTCTTGGAGGTTGTTGACAATGTCCATCCGAGCCAGCCGCCCACATAAGTCAAAGTGGGCAGACATACAGTAAAATCTTCACTGAACACATACTCATACATTAATAATTCCAAGCACATTTTTTTATTTAATGTCAAGGAGATTGTTTTGCTGGTTATGTATGCAGGACATCATGAGTTTTTTTTCAAAATTAGATGAATGAAGAGGCTGAAAAATGAAAATAAAAGCCCACCAAAACAGTTGTTCAGATACTGTCTTCTCTTTGTTTCATTGCATTTTTATTTACGTTGGCAGCAGCTTACAGTCTCTCTAGCTGAATTTTGTTTGCTTTTCTGTCTGGCTCTCCACATCAGAGATAATTCCATGGATATTCCAGAAAGGACAGTGAACTTTACTCCAGGGCCATGTGGTGTCCTGCACAGGAATGCATACTAGGCGGACACTGGTTCTGCTCCCCGTTCTTCCTCACCTGTGATGGCCACCAGGAGCCGGACACCAGAGGCAGGGAGGCACTGCTCCGTCTCAACAGCCACAGTCACTATGGCTACCACCAGTTTAGCTAGAGGGTGAACACTCATGATCTTTTTCCCAGCTAATATGCAACAAGAGCAATAATGTAGCATAGTGGAAAGGGGCAGGGCTTGTCACTGAAAAGTTGCTGGTTCGATTCCCTGCTCTGCTGCTGTATCCTTGGACAAGGGACTTAACCCACAACTGCCTCAGTAAATATCCATCTGTATAAATGGATAAGATGTAAAACCGCAACCTATGTAAGTCGCTCTGGATAAGAGCATCTGCTAAATGAGAATAATGTAATGTAATACTCGCACAACATTTACATTTACATTTATTTATTTTCATCCAAAGCGCCATACAAAAGTGCATACAGTAGGTGACAGTATGGGGACAGGATGTGTACAGTTCCACAATGAGACAGTAGTTCTCAGATGAAAGCAAAGTCTGTTTGAGAATGCAGTACTAGCTAATGTATACAACTACAGGGTATAGGGCAACTAACATCTAACATCTCTGCAACAATAACTTGACAGAGAGAGACACTGGTATGATATCATTATTCTACACATATATATCTTTCTGCACACAGCCAATTGTGGTGCACTGTGGAGTGGCTTTGTCAGTTAATACACCTGCAAAACACCAACAAATCAATTGATTACCGCATGTCCCCAACAAACAGACTCAACTGTGAGGACAATGTGCAGTGGATCTGTGTGAAGACAGCACAGAGCAGCAAAACTGTGGGGTATTGTGCTGATATTCATGCAACCTGTTTCCTGTTGTCTAGTTTTGCTTAGCAGCTATCAGAGGGTTCTAGGCTGCAGACAGAAGGAGACAGAGCTGGAGTTATGATTGTGGGAATGTGCTGGAAAAGAGACCTTGTTTATCGATCTCTGGCTGCAGGCAACAGGGATCAAGGCTACAGCAGTGTATCAAGCTAGAAGCATTTGGCAAACTTAGCTATATAAGAGTGAGCTGCCCTGAAGCTCGGCAGCAGTTACTGGAGCTTGGCCATGAAGCAGTGCTGGTTGTTGCTATTGGTATTTGTGTGTGCCCACGGGGCGCCCACCGATTTGGTGAAACCTGGCTCTTGTGAAGACCCTGACGCCCTGGGGGCCGCTGAGAAGGCTCTGACCAAAATCAACCAGAACCGCGAGGAGGGCTACATCTTCAGTCTCCACCGCCTCAGCAACGTCAACCAGATGAAGCACGTGAGTCACTGGGTTGGCCGTTGGCTATCTGACCCTTGTTTGTCTTAGGTTCAATGTGTGAAGTCACTGAGACAACTGTACGAAACCACGAGAATGATGTTTTCTGTCCCCCCCCTCTCTATTTTTACAGAAATATAATCTGAAAACATGCTAAATAGAGTCCAAAGCAATATGTCAAAGTCGAGTCTCGGATTGTTTAATTTATTGAAATGATTAACTTTTTGTGTGATGATTAACCTGATGCTCTCAGGTCATGGATGTGGTCACGAGTGGACAGAACCCTTCTGATCACCATGTACATGCCATTTTACAGCCAGACAGGTTCAGTGTACTGCTCATCGATGGATACTGTTAAAACACATAAAGCTATGATATATAAATATTTTCAAAAGCCAATTCAGCCAAAATCAAAATATGGCTGCAGAAAAATAGTGTAATGTGGCTGACAACATATAACCTACCTACATATACAGAACACCAATAACAGATTTGCATTAGCGTAGAACAGAACAGAATAACTCCTGAATAACTGCAATAGAGTAACTTCTGTCTTTGACAGACTTTTACACCCATGAAAATGGACACTGGATTTTAGTGTCTGGGTCTTCTTGATGTCAGCTGAACAGCAGGTGCTTCAAACACCTGAGGTAACTTGGTTATAAACATTACATTCAAGAACACCCAATGGCAAACAATGCAGACATGCATTCTCCACAAAGGCATGGAAAGTGATTAGAAGTTTAATTTTGCTTAGCTTATCAGAACCCGAAAAACAGACATGTTAAAATAATGCCAATGAATATAAAATAAGACATAAATTAAGATGAGAAACCACACCAGACAAACAGAAAAGATTACATAATTAATACATAATACGTAATTGCATAAATAATAATGGTAATCACACAGGCATGCAGAAAATCTTGAACAAAATACATACGACACAAAGAACTAAATCGCTAAAAAATGAAACTCAATGCATGAGCTGCTTATTCCTGGAAGACAGTAGAAGGAGGGGGTGAGGGCAAGCGACCAAACACATCCTTCACACTACTGTGTCTGCTGCTCTTTCAGGGACCCTCGGAAATGGTGTACTACCTGACCCTGGATGTGCTGGAGACCAAATGCCATGTTCTCAGCAAGAGGAATTGGAGCAGCTGTGAAGTCAGACAAACACATGAAACTCCGGTATGGGACATGCGCCTCTAGGGTAACGCAGAGAAAACCGGTCAGTGTACACTTGTCAAAGTCTTTATTCTGTATTTATTATCCCTAGCACGTCGTTCCTAACCATTTTTATGACGACATTACCTCTCCTTTTTCATTCCAATTCATAATTTAGTATTGGCTTTTTTGTAATGCTCTCTGTTAGGCACTCGGTAACAATTTCTTCTTTCAGAGTGATGCATTAGGTAAGTTTTTGTTAATTTATTCATAAATCCATGATGAAGTTCTGCAACAGGAAGGGAAAGGCAGGTACAATCTTTGCTCTTCCTCGGCAGTGTTTTTTCTGTTGTCCTTCTGTCTAGGTCTATGGTCAATGCAAGGCCACCATCTACGTTGACAAGGTCCGGAAAGTGGTCCGTCTGTATACCTACAGCTGCAGTGTCAGACCAGGTATTAACCCTGCCACCTATGGGTGATTTGTGATAGTGCAGTTTAAAATAGTGAACCCAAACTCAGAGCCTTCTGAAATAGTAATTTACAAATGTCTCAAACTGCCCTCGTGTTATCAACAGCTCCAGGCTACAAAATCGTGAGGCTATGCCCTGACTGCCCCTCCAAGATCCCTGTAGATGGCGAGAAAGTTCGACAGGCGGTCCAGATGTCTCTGGAAAAATACAACTCAGAGAGCGGACAGGCAAACTACTTTGCCCTCTTGAACATTACGAGAGCATCTTTTCAGGTAAATGAGACAGCATTTTGTCAGAAGAGGAGCCAGTAGGTCCATTTTTTTTTTATTGGATTTGATAGATTTTTTTAAAAGAATTGTATTTAATTGAATTTCTTCTATGTGTCACAGGGTGGCTTTGGCATGTTCTACTTTGCAGAGTTCACCATCCAGGAGACAGTCTGTGCCAACACCACAGACATTGCAGAGGCGTCTAAGTGTGCATTGATGGACTGCAAGTTTGCCGTAGGTCATGATAATGAGACATTTGCATATGGAGACTAGAAGTTGCTATCACATGTTAACGTGACGGAATTGATAACGCTTCAATATGTGAGTGCTTGCCCTTGTGACTGGTGTCTTTGGAGGCTGTATGAGAAGAACAGACTGGCTGCTTAGGTCTTAAGGCTGTAGGCTTTCAGCAATTAAAGGCTTTGCTTGTCCAAGGCTCCACCATAAGACCTGTTCATCCTGCTATTTCAACTCTCTCCATCCTCAGCACAAAGGCCTCTGCAAGGGCTCCCACACTCTGGCCCAAATGAAAGAGTATATCAGTGCCAACTGTGAAATCTTTGAACCTGAGGTAAGAGTCCTGTGTAACGTCTTCAGATGTTGGGATATTTTTGAGAAAAAGACCAAAGTTACAATGGCTACAAAGTTACAAAAAGTGTTGCCACCTATTCTCCTCTAAGGTGTGAAACTCTTGGTGCGGGACATGTTTGGTTCTGAAAATCAGTGCTATGTACTCTGTGAGCTACAGTATGTATGTTTGAAAATATTTTGTACCAAAGATATCATACTATGGGAAAGATTCCAAGGGCTGACAAATCTATCAGCTAAACAATGGTCAAGAATTAGGTTACGGAACCTGAAACTGTTCTTCTAGAAATAACCTCACTACATGAATAAAACTTTGTATTGTGACTATTTCTTGGAAATGTTCCCAAGGATTGCGCCCCTGACCTGAACCCCCCCTCCAAACGCCCTCGCGGAGATGTTAGGTACCTCCCTGCGGTGGCCCGCCCAGTAACCCCGACCTCCCATCCCGACGAGCCCATGACCATCCCCTCTTTCCCGGACGAGTCCGCCGCACCCAACCCGGGCCACCCCGTCACCCTGCCCATCTTCCCCGACACAGAGGGCCCCGAGGGGGTGGGGCCAGTCATCCTGCCATTCCCCACTGACATCTCCCCACAGTGTCCATCCCAGCCCAAAAGTGAGCACCCCTTCATCAAGGCCCTCTTCTCAGAGGACCCCCTCTTTCACCACACCATCGATATTGTTGGGTGAAGACGACTGCAAAAGAAGGGGCATTAATTGACCTCTACAGAAACATCTGCACAGAGTAAAAATGACATGCTGAAGGAGACTGGAAGGTCTGTGAGGGCTTGCTTGTTTCTGTTTAATAAAAAATACTTTAACATACTAACATGTGTGCATTTCAATCTGTTTAATCAATCAGCCATGCATCAATAGAGCTGAATTTGTGTCTATACATATCATGCATTTGTTAAGTTTCAGAAACACCCCAGAACACATCTTCCTGCCAGATGGCATGAAGGAAGAGAGCTAAGCAGTGTAATTTAGTTGGATGGTAAGCTGACTTTCTGTATCACATGCCACTGAACAAAGGCATGGCTTTAAATTTGGAAGTTCTGATGACATATCCTTAAACCACATCATTGACGATGCGTTGTGCTGCTCAGCATAACCATATCCAGCATTTCATGTCCATAATGACACAGTGTGCATAGAATACAGATATAGAATATAGAATACAAAGGTCTACAGAAGGCTTCCTTGGACCTTTGCACCTTTATGCAAATTTTTCCAATGATGTAAGGCTAACACATGCGCACACTATCTCACACCACCCTAAAACAACATGTGGAAAGTGCCACCTGTGCAGCACAATGCCTTGGCTTGAACACCTAGTGGTATCACCTTATCTGTTCTCTCCTCTTTTAACATAATCAGTACTGATGGTTACCAGGGACAGACAAAGGTGTGAAAAAACTATGACATCTGATGTGTATTGATTTCATAGTGTGCACAGACAAATAGGTCTAATTTCATAGAATAGGGGAGACAGACAGAGGCATTTGTTGCGAGTGAGAGCAGGCACAAGTACTAAATGATACTAGATCACCACTTACACAGTTTGGAATGGAGTAGTGAATGCTAAATGGATGCATAAAAAATAAAGGCTTTATTTGCATGTGTTCTCATAGTGCTGGTCGAAGTTCAGTGTGTGCGGTATCCAAGTCTGACATGTGTTATTTTCTTAGTTTGTGGCATTGTATAGTGGCTGCTTAGACTAGAGACTGTGCATGTGTGCCTGCATGTCTGTGTGCGAGTGTGTGTGTGGATGCAGTGGCTGGTTAGCCTCGAGATGTGTGTGTAGTGTGTATATGATATTTCCTGATTAGAATGCTACACTGTGAAGTTTTTGCCTTGAGTTTTGATCAGCCAGTCCAACCCCCAGTAATTTACTGCCTGCAGTCTTTGATACATCCCACAGCTGTATATCCAGCCTTGGCACATAGTGCATGTGTTTTTGTATGAAAGCTAATTTATATATTTGGCTTCTTTTCAAGAGCTTGACTGGGTAGTCATGGAAACAGGTCCTGACCATCAGAAAGTTTTGATGATCCCAGTCTGATAAAAGCTTCTGTTTCTCATTGAAGTGGGACCATCAGCAATAGCAGCAGGCCCATATCCTCCGCCCTCTTCATTTTGACAGCACATGATGCTGACCTCCTGTGTCAGGAATTCAAGGATGTAAAGCCCTTTTTTCACGTCGCCTTACTGTTAGATCTGCCTGAACAACCACATTTCCAAGGATCTGCTTTCCATGACTTTTTTGAAAATACATGTTTTTGTTATGACCTGTCAAAAGAATACAGTATTATTTTTTTATATTTGTAACAGAATAAAATGTCAGAATAAAAATTTAAATTTGAACTTTAACAAAAGTTGAAAGTTAAAATAATGTAGTCATGTTTTTAAAATGCTGATATAATTTCAGGGAAGGAATAACAATTTCTGTGTTTTATTTTTTAAATGTGGCCCTGTGGTAAGCCTCCTAAGACATGTGATCCTGATGAGAGATTCAGCTAGATCTTAGGAACTGACACCAGTGGATGTCATTGACATTCACAACAGGCTCATTTCTCAAAGGAAACCAATGCAGCTGAGTTAATCTCAGATGTTTAGAAACAAAAAAGAGTTCTTTATTAAAAGCAGTTATTATAATCATTATGCAAAATGATTATAAATTATTTTATATAATCATTATAAAAAATAAAGTGTCATTTTCAAATTCATAAAAGTTTTCCTTAAAGCTAAAAACAGACATAAGCCGTGTAGATGTCTGTCACATCAGTAGCAGTACCTCCTGTCCAAAAGGACACAACTTATAACATAAAATAATAAATGTGTCAGAACAAAAAATAGTTTAAAGAAACTCCTAATCCTTGAAAGTTTACCAGAGCAATATTCTCTAATCTCCTTTGCAGATGTGAAATGCTTTGGATTTTCACATTCTGGACAACACAGGCTGGTGCCTAATATCATTATTGCTTTAACCAGGACTCGAAGGCAGTAACCAAAGAGCGAGGCTTCAAGGACCCCAGAATGAGTGAAGCTATCATTTATCTCCAGTGACTCTGATCTGAACCAAGTACACTGTTACTGTTACAATCACTGTTTCGCTGTGGAGAAAGTCTTTTTGTCCAGAGAAGTTGGTGATTGACAGTTCACCATCTATGGGGTTAATGAACACTCACTCTTCCATCACCACTTGAGGGAGCTGAGCTGGGAGCAGTGCATTGTGGGAAGTGTAGCATGGTGAGCAAGCCACATCAGGCATTCATGCTGTAATCTTCTGAATTGCAGCACGATCCACACAGGCAGCCGAGCAGTCCGTTGATGACCTGGATTGCGCAGATGATGACCTCTAGGCCGCTGAGGGCCAGCAGGATGGACCAGAGGGTAATGTTCCACTCCACCACGTGGGCCGGCTCCAGGCACACGGACCAGGAGTCACGGTCTGTAAGGTACCTGCACACACACACACAGCCCAGCCCCCCAGATCTGTCACAGCGCATCAAAAGATCACTTTATATCACTGCTGCCCATTGGCCTGCTTCTACTGTAAAGATGGTCTTGATCATATGGCTGTGGAATGGGTTCATTACAGTTTGTTCAAAAAGGGAACTTACTTTCCATTTCTATCCGCGAAAGGGTAACCCCATCCCAGGACGGTCAAACAGCGAGGCCCCTGTGACAGTGCCAGTGCTGAGATAATAAAGCAGTATCCAGAACCGGCCAGGCCAATAAGAGCAGCCAGGACCGAGCCCAACATCTAAAAGCACAGACAACAGCAAAGTTAGGGGATATCCACCACAGAGCAAGAACATTACTGTACGTATAGTGTTGCTTTTGCAAGGGTAAATTGAAACATCTGCAATAGTATGTCTAGAGCAGCTATGTTATCCTATAAGGATCGTGAGTGTAGAGCGCTGGCTACACTGCTTGGCTTGGACCTGAATTTCTTCAGTGAAATATCCAACTATATTGAAAAGAAAATGGTAAAATTTAAGCTCAGCAAAGATCTGTGTTAAGTTAACACATGTAATGGGTTAGAAAGCTTAAGGATATTCTAATATTGTCTATCAGCTCTAATGCTCATAAACTAAGCCTATTATAATTTTGGGGCCCTTGGACAGTATGTAGCAATAACAAACTCTAGAAAATAGGATTTAACATAGGTAACCAAGGTCGCTCCTTCTTCTCTTAGGCCTACTACCCAACAAATCTCCCCCAACCCCCCCCCCCCCCCACCGGTCGCCACTCTCTCCACCCCCCATTCCCAGACCGGACTCCACGGCAACAGGCCTCACCGCACAGCTCTTTCCACAGCCCTCATTGCCACAGCACCCGCCGCAGTCCCCGATGTTCATGAACACAAGTGCCGGCAGGAATATCTGCAAAAACAGAAAGAGAGTGGGCACTTCAGTGGTTGTCACGTGGTATCCGATGAGGACCCACTTTTTGTCAGCATGCTAGAAGGACATTGGAGGATCCAATCAGCTTCTTCTGAACTCCTGACCTCATGTTACATTTCACTGGGGAGAAAAGAGAGAGCTGTGATAGGTGCTCTCCAGTCCTGATAGAGAGTCTCCTGACTGCGATCACTATGACTCTTCAGCATGAAAAAAAGTGACACAAACAATTTCACTCTGTAAGGGTATCTCGGGTAAGCAATTGTGAAATTAATTGTTTTAGCAAATGTGAATTACAAGACCATATTGCGATTTGAGACTGCTTAATGTTGTTCTGTTCTGTCCGTCTTGCTATTTGTCCTCTTTAACACTAGGTGGTACTGTATGCATCCATATGAATATCTGATTGAGACACACTTTCAACTGTCATTCCAATTTACTTGAGTTCTTGAATTTACTTCAATACCTAAAATCAAGTCAAACACAAGTCCCACAAAATTCTCCATCCAAATACTTGGAATTAACCCATGAACTAAACCACAGGACTCAAGATGTGTATAATTTACCTTTCTCACGGCTTTTAGAAGAAATATTAGATTAATATTTGAATCATCTTTCTGAAAAAGAAGACTGTTTTTAAGGCCAATGTTACTATGACAAGAATATAGAGTTAATTTTATATTCACATGTTCTTGGAAAAATTGGAGTACTATTTTAACATGTTTTGATAATTTGCCACATCTGAGTAAGTTCAGCCAGTGAATCACATTAACATTACAATAAGTGTCACTAAGGTACAACAAGAAACTTGTCAGACAAGACCATTTATGTCAGATCCCAGAGTTCCTCAAAGCCTCAAAGAAAGTGTGAATTAAGGGAAACAGATGAGGCATTCCCTCAAAAGGGCTAGATGCCCCAAAAACTGTGTTACCCCTAAACAGACTAAATCTGAACACATACTGGCGCTAAAAAGGTCTCATGATAGCAGCCAGTGTCTTAAGTAACGGAGTCCAGCTAAAAGACGGAGGGGATGGTTGTCACTCACCAGTATTCCCCCTCCTACGATTCCGGTGAAGTACCACACATACTGGGTGAGTTCGTCGTCTTGGGCGTACTGGGTCTTGCCGTCAGGAAAGTAGAGCAGGATGTTGGCCACGATGCAGCAGATGGCGAGAGGGATTAGGGTGACTCCAAGACACCTGGCGCAGCTCCTGGAGCACATGATGGGGTTCCGAGTCAGTTCAGGGAAGGAGAAGTGAGGGAGGGCACTGAAGGCTGCTCCTTTTTAACTCAGCCCCCACCCCTCCTTCCCAGCTCCAGGAAGGGCTTGTGACGTATGGCAAATATGAACACTCCCCCCCTGCGCCCCCCCATCTGGAAAAAGTGACAAAAGTTTTGAGTGTGACCGATCCCTCTGGGAGGGGATGCCATTAAGCAGAAAATATGACAAGTCCCAGGGGCGGGGCAGCCAAACAGAGCCCGCAATCTCTGAGTCTCGGTCCCTCTTTTGTACTGTGTCAGCGGCCTTCTGGAGATGTAAACACTGAGAGTACATTCTGTCTGTAGGAACAGTTTGACATCCATTCCTCTGACCTTTCTGTCAAGCAGCTGTACCGGAAACCTCCTTCTCCTCTGTGTGTACAGCCGCAATACCTCACTTTATGTAACTAACTTTAAATGTAGGTGTCATTCCAAATAGTTTTGTTTCTGTGTTGCTATACAGGGTGTGTTCTTGGGCACCAGAATAATTGATAGCAACTTGGCAGAACCAGTGATCTTTGTGCTACGAAAATGGTTTGATCTCATTGTCTGTGTTGTGCCATCCATATCACAATTCCTATGCAACAATGATATTCTAAAGCCTAACAGCTATAAACCGAGGGATAGCTGGCCTATCAGGCAAAGTACCACCAACAATTATTACAGTGCAATTTGCAGAGGATGACATATATGATATTTGCTATGGGTATTGACAGATAAGGATTCAGTTGCAAAGCTTTAACATATCTCTTTGGGACATAACCTGTGGTGAGGTGTAAAGGTATGCGGTGTCACCCCAACCTCTGTGGCAGTTTGGGTGTGTAAGGGGGCTGATCCGGGGGCAGATTGAGACATGTCGGACTAAGCCCTGATGCAAAACAAACTGCTCCTCTTATTTTGGGATTAGAGCCAAGAATGTTTTTTCTATTGTTGTTCATAATGATATTAATACAATCAAGAAGAATAAAAAAGTTCTTAATTCTCATGTCATGAAATGTAAGTATAGTGGCAGTATATTAGTTTATTAATATTAGATATAATAATAATTGCATTTATATAGTGCCTTTTATCTCTTTTAAGGTGCTTTAAGGTGAAGGGAAATGACTCAATGATCAACAATTATCCCATTTCTTTTAATAGCATACTATACTCACATTCACTTGTGGTAATACACGATTTTAATAGTAGTAATGGGTAAGAATGGCTTTGTGACTCATTTAATGGTTGGAGCCTTGAACTAGTAAAAAAGTGGGGAGATTCTCATCTGCAAAATATATTGTACGGTTCAGATCAGTGAATCGTTGCTGCATCTGATCATCTGATTGGTGTTTTATGGAGCCTAGTTTTCCTTTGTAGCACCTGCTGTGACTGTTCTCACAGCCTTCAAAAACCCTTTCTGTGGATCTTGCTGAAGTTTGGCCTGCTTGATGAGATGAACATAAAACAGAGCCATTTCCAAAAAGGATTACTTTTAAGGCATTTGTTATTGTTAACCAAGCTTGGGCTGGACTTTCCCAGAATGCTCAGCAAGGACCACAGAGGATACCAAACAGAGAAACACAAGCACGCAAGCCTACAGCAGGGAATGCCTCCCTCCCCCTCCCCATCGCTGTTTGAAAATGTTTACCAGAATTCCTCAGTTGTGACTGTAAACCTTATCAGAGAGTCAGGGTAGAGCCCTTTGATTTAAGCCATTTTAAACAAGAGCACAAATTATAGCCCAAAGTTTCTCTAGGAGAAAAGCACATGCAGTTATTTTATGAAAGTATGGAGATTCCAGTTAAAACTTAGGTTACACCACACTGTACATTAAACTACACCCATTGTTCCTGCTTCCCTAAATGTCAACAAAAAAACAAGAACTTATGTAACATTTATTTAACATTTAACCGGAGTTCAAAATTCTACTTCTCTAAAGGGAGGTACAGAAATTAAACTGGTCACTGTTTCGATACAAAACATTGCACACATTGAATTTTGGACATGAGCACCTACAGCATGAAATACAAGGCATGTAAATCCATTTCTCTGTTAGGTGCAGGAAATTACTCATCACTGTTGGTAAGATAAGTGCCCTCCTGGTACTTCTGTGTTTCATAGCAAAATGTTCACCCTGAGCCCCACCCTGTGACATCAGTTTGGGCAGAGTACAATGAAGTGACACACTGGTGACCCTGTCAACATGTTGTGGTGGTTGTGCCTATGCTGTTGCCATGGCTACTGTGCTGTGTGAGGCTGGCTTGTATATTTGCTGGGCAAAAGAACAATCAATGTTCAGGAAAAAGGAGCTGAACACGTACTTGGATTTTCATTTAAGGGGGAAATGATCCAGCAATTTTGTAAACAGTAATCTTTTTTCCTGGCCTAAATCCATAAGTTCTCAGCACAGCTGGATTCCCATCATCAAATTCTATTTTGTAATCATTACTGAGAAGTTCTTCATAAGTATGCAAAATCTGACATTATCATCATGATACCGTCAGCTGTAGATATATCATAGTGGTGATAATGTTCAGGGGATTATATTATTACTTTAGGTAAAAAAAAAACCCTCTAGAGGATTAACCCTACAGAAACACCAACACACACCTGTTGTCTTAAAATACTATCACAACTCTTGTTCCAGTTGTTTGTTTGAATGCCAGTGATTTGGTTATTAATAAAATAATTTTTTTCCCAATTTTTTCAAAATATCACCAGAATAACTCACCAGATTTACAATGCCGTACCCTTTCTGTGAACCTTCAAATGTGGTACAGACTATGCAACCTCTGACAATCACTGCTCAGTGCACCACATGCAATGTATACAATGGGACAATGGGACAACCTATTCTCCCAGGGGTTGTGTCTTTGTGAAAGAGTGACACTTTATGAAGTATTGCACAAAACTGCAAGCTGACCTTCTGATCATCAATAACGGCTCTTTCCTGTCAAAGTCAGGCATTTCTGTGTATGAAGAATTCAGCTCTTTTAACTGTAAAAAAAAATGACTGTCTAAACTAACAAACGAGTCATGGACAGGCAGTTCCCATGCCACAGCCATTTTTGCTGAATGAGACAACATTTATGAAAATGCTGTCATGAATTGTTTGCTGAGATTTGTAGTGAG
This sequence comes from Megalops cyprinoides, assembly GCF_013368585.1. NCBI lineage: Eukaryota > Metazoa > Chordata > Actinopteri > Elopiformes > Megalopidae > Megalops > Megalops cyprinoides. The sequence continues at coordinate 16,462,863 of NC_050602.1, read as the reverse complement.
GCTAGAGTGTGAAAACAAGAGTGAGCAAGGTATTAAATGCTAATTCAATACAACGTATTGAACGTTGTATTGAATTATATGCATAAAAGATAAATATATTACAACACACAATACAATGCTGCGGGTGCTCATAGATAGGCTTGTTATTGGAATGCTGTAGTAGTCTTGATATTGCACTATTTCAGGATATTATGAACAGAGATGTCTGTTTATTGGGCGGACTAGGTTTTTCGTTTGCGTTCAAACTCAAAAGGCAACACCAGCCAGCTTATGTCTGTAACCGGCAGCCCAAAAGTCCAAAGTCTACTGCTCATGACTCTCATAGCAATCTGTCCTGCTGTCGATGCCGTTATAAAGGCAGGCTTTCAGGTAGTGTGGCTAGATAGATTACACAGGAGAGAGAGGGCAAACACTGTTATCTAACCCGAGCACAGGTCTGCTCCGCTTTGATGCAGTGGACGAGGAAAGGGGTGGGACGGTGACACACGTTCCAGCTGGGATGTGTTTTACCACAACCCTCCAGCCAGTCCTGCCAGGTTCCTGTCACTCCTCCAGGGACACTTCCTCACTGGTTTCTGTATCCACAGGAGCACAATGAAATGGGCAAGATGGTCCTCTGGCAGTGAGCTCTTGAACCTTGTAAGCCCCTCCCCTCCCCTCCCCCGTCCCCTGTCCCTTGTCTCCCATCCCCCCGATTGGCATAGCAATACTGCTTCTGCAGTCCCACATGGATAAAACACAGACCTCCCAGGCGCTAGATAAGAGATGAGCCTCTCATTCCTGAACCCCTCCTGTGTATTGCTCAAGTGAGCGGCTTCAAAAAGGACCTTGAACTCCAACAGAAGATGGAGGACCAAACATCTGAAAATGGAGGGGGCATTCCACCAGTGTTTGGATGTTGGGGTGAGTCATCTGGACAAAAGCCAAGTTATCTGGAATCTTGAGAAATCCCTTACCCATTCACAAGAAAAGATTATTTGAAGTGTTATTTTAAGGCCCATTAGGACAGTGATAACGCTGTTAATGTCATTACATACTGTAGACAGGTGTGCCTGTGTACAGTACAGTGATTCCACATTGCTGGAAACCCTGCCTTTGTATACAGAGTCATTTGCTGGCTCCTCAACTCCTGGGATGTGATTGTTCAGGAAATCCTGCACACGTCACCATGCAACATTGCATGGCTGTGTCCTAAAAAAATGAATATGAATTATATACTATATTTACATTTACATTTATTTATTTAGCAGACGCTTTTATCCAAAGCGACTTACAAAAGTGCATACAGTAGGTATAGCGACAGTACGGGGACAGGATGTGTACAGTTCCACAATGAGACAGTTCTCAACTGAGGGCAAGGTCTGTTTGAGGACACAGTACTATCAGATTTGTACAACTACAGCCTATAGGGCAACTAATACAATACACACTATATAATATAAATATAAATATATAAAATAATATGTGTGTATATTTACATTGGCATCATGCCTTTCAGGCTTTTGAAATCATTATGTGGATTTCTCAAAATCACAAGGTGTCAAAATACTTTTTTATTTTGTTCTGAGAAATTATCTCAAAAATTGGGAAAAATGAATGATCATTCAACCCCTTTCAGATCTATGGTGGCTGACAGACTCTGTGTATAACAAATTACAATTCCCACCACCTCACTGGTTTTACATATATTCATTCATCAAGAATAACTAATAAAAGCAACTAAACAAGAAATACAAGGTCTATATGACATTACCACAGATAAGAAGATGTAATGTCATGTAATGTAATCCATGGCTGGATCTTGAATGACCATGATCATGATCATGTTTAGCATCATGCCTGTGGGGAGACAGAGAAGTACATGTTAATTTTGTGCTTGCAGTAAAAAGCCTCCGACTGCGTCACCTCTGTGTCACTGTGGTTGCAGGTTCCTGGTGGTGCTGCAGTCACACCCTTAACCTAACCTTGCCTCTGCGACTTCAGTGTAGACAGTAACATGCTTCATGACGGGGAGTAATGAAACTGTGAGTGTGCATTTTGATTTTGCAGAAGGCTAAAGGTTTTCCAAAATTTGCACATAACATCAGAATGAATCTATAAAACAATCTAAGAAACAATTTGATATTTATTATGTGTAACTGTCTGTTTTGCATTCCCATTCAGAAAACTAATCTTGAAACCAGTCAAATCTGTAAACGATAATTGTTAATTCAATTAGTCTCAAACCAATGAAGGGAAAATTTTCACCCAATTCATCCGCCACAGCTTCAGTAAATAAAACAGTATCATGGAGAACTAAGTTTAAAATGCAGGCTTTCCATAGGTATTTGTGTGCCAACATTGTAAGCACTTATCTTCGGCACAAAGATAGGGGTTAGGCCTTTGTGAATTTAAGTTCAATGTCAGTTACACAATCAAAATATGTACTCACAGTGTTCACACATACGCACACATAAACACACATATACACACATAAACACACACACACACACACAAACATACACCTGTTCTTAGTTTACTCCCATTCAAATTAAAAGAAAAAAACTGTAAGGGTATGCATTCTTTCCATAAATTGGGTTTGGGAGTTTCAGATGCCATACAAGGGGAGGCTTCATAACTGTTCAGTCAGTTATTAATTCCTAACCAGCTTAGCAGTGTGTCCACTGCTGTGTGGGAGCTGCTGCTGGTGCAGAATCGATGAGGCGGAGGGAAGCTAGCGTGATGCCTCGTCTGTGAGGTGGTAGTAAGGTGGGAGAGGCTTAATCCGTCCGAAACTCCCGGGGTCAAGGCCTGGCAGGGCGAGAGAGAGAGAGAGAGAGAGAGAGAGAGAGACAGAGAGAAATGGCTGTCCCAATCAAGTGTGATGACATCACAAATGAGTGCACCGAGGCAGGTCAGAAGTAAACATTACACCCAATGCATGACACGAATGCCTTCAGATGCATCACATTCAACATTTTTTTTTGTGGGCATGAGTAAATGTACAGTCATGAGTAAATGATTAATTACAATGTGTTGTGCACACTCTTATTTCCAGCACTTGACCTAACATTAGAATAGATACATGTGAAAGCACCCAATCTAAAAACCATTACTGAAAAACAATGACTGAAAATACATTACAGCAACATTAGTAAGGACACAGTGAGTGATTCTGTGTTTGCTCATTTCAATCCTGGCCAACAGCTAGATATGCATTTACTTATTCAAACATTTACGCAAAGTAATGCGATAGAAATTGTGTCTACTTCCACCTTGTTTTCATTGTGATTTCAAAGCTATTTCTCATTCACTGATATAAACATGAATTACACACATCCTAATAATTTCATTGTTTTTCAGGAAGTATGCTGTAAAGAAATGATAAATAAATGAAGCTGGAAGAAACTATTGTGTAAATTATTTTGTATTTTGGATCACCAAACAGGTTCTATTTAGAAGTCTGCAATGTACCATTGGATTGACAGTGATGGATAAAGTGCAATATAAATACAGTAATACAAATGCAAGAAGTACACAAGCCATTTAACCAAACACGCGATGGTGCAGAGGAGAAGGGTAGTTCTCCGACATTTCCGTATATGGATTTATTTTGCAAAAGCAAATAAAATTGGATCAGTTGAGCACTCTGTATGAGTCATGGGCTTTCAATTTAGAAATGGGCTTTTAATCCAAAGTAAGGCAAAATGATAACGTTTTAAGTGACTGCTTTTCTTAATTGTGTCATGAAGCTATAAACAATCACCATTGTACAACATTAGCCTGACATTACAAACTAACCTCAAGAGCCAACTACATGTGCATCATCTCTGTGTATTCTCATCTTATACTATGTGTCCATGTACCCCTTTATTGAAATATGGGCCAGAGACAGTAGTGTTTCTTTAACTCGCGCCTTTCAGGTTATCTCTGAAAATTACTCATCAGAAGCCTGGCAGATGTAGTAGAACATTAACGATGCTGGGCTCAGGGTCTACAAATACAACATGTTCCTGATCAATAGCGTGAGGCTGATTTGGAAGCACTGCCCCTGCCATTCTGTGGACTGGTTCGCTGGCCCTGCGTTGTCTGAACCATGTGCTCAGGCGGTTTCGCGAAATGCATTGGGATCACCCTCATCCCCCTGGCTATTGTCTGCGTCCTTTGCAACATCCTGCTCTTCTTCCCCGGAGGGCTGCCAGCGGACAGCAACGACCACATCACCGATGAGGTGTGGTACTTCGGGGGTATCCTTGGATCGGGGCTTTTGGTGAGTGGATTTTTCCATGCTATGAAAACATCTTTAACACGCAGATGCTGCCTACTTCCACCTCAAGAGTGCTTTGCTTTTAACAAAACGGAGGATGTTATCGAACAGCTGTCTATTTTTACTGAGGCAGTACTTATTTCTAAAGAGTAGCTGGCACCCCTGGAAGGTCACAGCACTGTTGGTTGTAGAGTTCCCTTTCATTTAGCAACTGATTTACACCTGGGACACTAAGAGGACCAGAAACGATGAGGACATGACATGTCCATTCATATACAGTACCAATCAAAAGTTTGAACACACCTACTCATAGTAGGTTTCTCTTTATTTTTACTATTTTCCACATTTTAGAACAATAGTAAAGAAATCTAGAAAAAATCAAAGGAAAATTAGATCTTTCTTGCAAGTATTCTTTTGAGTCAATAGCTGCTCTCTGGTTTGAAAGGAACCCCATAATTAAGTCCTGAACTGATGGTACACTATTTAATTGGTAAATGTTTAAATTAGATACTGAATATTTTCAAGGAAAATCAAGATTGTAAAAGGCTGCCTGACAGAACCAAACAAAAAACATTATTGAAAACTATTTGCTAGTTAAAAATGAATAAATCTGTCCATTTGCCAGATGATCTTCCCTGCCCTTGTGTTCCTGGGCCTGAAGAATAATGACTGTTGTGGTTGCTGTGGCAACGAGAGCTGTGGAAGACGCTTTGCGGTGAGAGGCACACACATACACACACACAAACACACACACACACACACACACACAAACAGTAGATCAGCCCTCAAGACAAGTACATATAATACAGTTGTTACAGAACATGACTGCACCACTACCAGAATGCACAGATGTCAGCAGCATGCAAGCATCAATATGCATGCAATCATATGATGTATTTAAATACTGAAAAATGTGTGCATATTGTAGCTCATCAAACACATCGTTCCTTGAGATGCTGAGAAATCAAAAAATGAAACGGTGGAATTACTCTATTTTGACAACATGGTGAAATTCATTACTGGATGCCACATCAAAACAATAACCCAACCCTGAGTTATGTTTTCTGGTTCCATATTTACATATTTCATATAGCCATACCTGGCCCCCCACATATGACACTTATGAAACTGATAAATGGGTCAGAGTTACAGGCTGATAAGATTGTTGAAAACAGAGAAGTCATCTCAAGGAGAAAGGAGTTTTTGACTTCTGTCTTCTTGGCACACAACAGCTAACATGCATCCTATGTTGGTGAAGGTTGCCTTGCAGTAGTTCCATCAGACATCCTCCACAGTGACTGAAATGTGTCTCCTCTTTCCAGATGTTCACCTCTATCATCTTTGCTGGCGTGGGAGTGCTGGGAGCTGGCTACTCCTTCATTGTGTCGGCGGTGGCAATCAACCGTGGGCCCATATGCTTTGTTGAGCAAGGGAACTGGACATACCCCTTTACTGATGGGTGAGAGCAACTGCACTTTCATCCTCGACAGTTGACTTAATATTTCAATATAATCGTTAACTCATATAATTTTTACGAAGGGCCCTCATCAAAAAAGTACTTGTGAGCAGTCAAGTAATGAAAGTATGAAACATACCAGAAGTATGAAAGGTATGTAGATATGTATTGCAGCACATATTTTCAGATTGTGTGCTATGAAATACTTTTGTAATATTTCACCTCTCACTAACTATTGCACATGGACTGTAGACATATCAACAAGGATATGCAGATCAATACATGGGGAAAAACTTTCTATGCACTTTTAGTTTTTGGACAGTTGTATGATTACCATCTTGGTTTAGAACTCAAAAGGGTCACTGACTCTTCCATCACTGACCATTACTTAACAATGAAGAGTATGTGCCCATACTATATTTAGACTGCTTTTAAATTACTCAGATTAAGACCCCATAAAGAGCAACATGACTGGAGGTCATAGCTGAGTCAACAGCCTGGTATGAATGTTGACCAAGTCCTGTTATTGTACTGCAGTTTCTCTCTTACTTTACTAAAGTTCTGGTCTGATTGTGGTCTAACGCGGTTGTGCTTCCCTGCAGGGACTATCTGTCCAACCACACGCTGTGGGAGCAATGCAAGTCCCCAGACGGCATCATCCCCTGGCACCTCACCCTCTTCTCCCTGCTCCTGGTGATGGGCCTCGTTCAGGTGACCCTCTGTGCCCTGCAGATCATTAACGGGCTTTTTGGCGCCATCTGTGGGGACTGCTGTGGCTGCTGCAAGGTAAGGGCCTTCAAATGGCAGAGTGGGCATTACAGAAGAGTATTGCATAATAAACCACAGACCGATGGCAATATGTGATAACTGCAGGTTATTGGATGCTACTAAATATTTTTTGGGAGCCAATTTCTGGCCAATGCTTTAATTCCAAAATTTCTGCATTAAGCCTAAGAGCGCATATGCTGTGCACCTGGAAAAAGTTCAGGCTTTTTTTAAAACTGATAAACATGAAACAGTACAGTATTTACCCTGTACAGCTTATTAAAAGTATTTTCAGTTCAGGCTACTTCACTGTATACAGGATCAATTTGTGAATATGGCACCCCTATTTCAACCAAACATTTTTCCAGATCAAATGCTTTTCATAAAATCATGTTTCTGTAACACTGCCATTTTGAAAAAACACTTTTCCCCTAGGATGATGGTTCAGCATAACTGGAAACTTGACAGAAGAGATGCGACTCCTACAACACTATCCATATTTCCATTACATGTATGAATTTTGAGAAACTAAACATTTCACCTTTTTACTGAAGGACTCTTGTCTTATGATGGAAAAAGGATTGCAAATTCATATATTCACTATGGTATTTATTCTTTTTTTTAAAGCATCACTGCAACAAATGTAGAAGACATTAACATACAAGAGGCAACTTCCTATAGTGACCCAAGTTTTATGTTGCCAATTTTTTGTTGTATTTTAGCATGAAAGCTGCAATATTTTATTCCACCTTTGGAAACAATGTTAGCACATGCTTTGGTAGAAAATGGATTGTTGGATAAAAATAAAGAATGTCTATTACCATGTGTGCAATGCAGTATTATGTTCATCTGTAGTCACTATCACATTTGACAAAATTAAGTTTTAAAAGATTCTACCAGGTCTCCTTTTCAAGTCTTTTAAAGTCATTCATTGGGAAGCTGGCATGTTAATTTTGTTTTGACAGCTTGGATCCAAGCCAACCAGGGGACAGGTGTGTAAAAAACTAAATGGGAAAAGGCTAGAGCAGTGTTTCTCAATCCTACCCCTGGAGCCCCCCTGTCCTGCATATCTATCTTTGCTCCAAACACACCTGATTGAAATGACTAACATGCTCTTGATTAAATCAGGTGTGCTCAGCTAATCAAAAGTGCCACTGAGTTCAATCAGGTAGGTAGAGCAGGGACTGAGAATCAGTGGGCTAGAGGAATACTCAATGTTGTGAAAGTACACCAAACTCAAAATTGGTCCTGCATTCCAGACCATCTGGCCAGATTACGAGACCAATACCTTTTTTCCCCTAAACTGGTTGCAATTTTAAATCAGAAAAAGACATTGACAAAATGGTTGATTACCCCTTAGTCCAAGGCAGAATCTAACAGGGCTGTTAATGTTCATTAAAGATTTGCATAGAACTGCAGAAAAGAGTTCTTCATAACTTGTCAGAAAGAGAAATCAAAAAACCCTTTATCAAATGCAAACAGGCTACCAAGCACAACATTAACTTTCCTCTTTGAATAATATTATAAATGACAAGACCAATTGTGCTTCAATAAACCCATTCTTTTAAAGGTTTCCAGTTAAGATTTCTGGTGATTAGGCATTGCTTCCCAAATTCACAAAATTATATTACAATATTTTTGTCCACTTCTTGCAAACATTTTTTCCAAACTTTTTCCTAAAGCTGAATGCAAGATTCACATACTAAGAACAAATTCTCTGTTTCTGAAGCTCATAGTCATGATGTAAAGTATTGCTGATTTGGGGGCTTTTATGAAGAAAGCCCCCACAAGAGAAAACTAGTAGTGTGCCCCCAACAGCAGCATTGACAAACATCAATTTAACCTAACCATTTAATATTAGCATACAATTATTCATATAACTATATTCAGTAAATTTCAATTTGCATATTGTACAGTCATTCAAAGCAATCCATTTTACTTAATGTAACAATGAGAATCAGATGTTTGCCTCATCCCAGATCAACTCTGATCAACTTCATTCACTTCAGCTGAACAATTTTATAACTCAAACCACACCTGGTTGTCAGAGGAAATTTCAAGTTTTTATTAGAAAGTCATTAGACTCCAACAGCTGCCGGATACGCTTAATCTCCCCTGTACCGCCAACACGGAACTCACCCAAGGAAAATCCTGTGGAGAAAATAGCATTGACTAAGTCAACTACTCAAAATTACATCAAATGACATTCACTTAGTATGCACAAGGCATTTGATTAAACTTTTTGAAGACATTGAATCAAAGCCTACAGAACTCACCATGAGGAAATCGATGGTGACTTGTAGCTGGGTTATCTGGTTCCTTTGAATGGCGAGGGTGGCTGGTCAGTTTGGTGAAATGCTTTGAGGGTTCAGGCGAAGGATAAATTCTGGGTTGGCTGGTGGCAGGGTCAGAGGGCTGTTCGGAGTGAGGGTAGCTGGTATCGATCGTATTCTGATATTTTGGAAATTTATGAGAGGGAAATTTGGGATGGTGGGCAAATAGCCGTTTTAGTAATTGATTAGAGTTTGATGGCTTTTTTAGTGGTTGATTGACGGGTTGCCCAGAGGATTTATGCTGATTGATTGCAAGATCAGAAGGTAGGTTTTGGTGTGGATGGTTCGGTGTGTAAGGGTGTTCAGAGTAATTGTGGCTGGCATCTTGGTTGTGTGTTGGGAACACCGCATAAAGGGAATGCTCACCATGATCAGACACAGGATTGGAGGCTTGTTGTGCAGGTTCATTGATAATAGAAGTATCAGAGGGCAGTTGGGCAGGCTTGTAGTAGCTAGTAATGGGGTCAGAAGGTTGTGTTGGGGGTTTATGGTACTTTATAACAGGGCTGGAGAGAAATTTTGGGGGGTAATTGAAGCTGGTTTGTTCAGGTTCAGGGAAACCAGCACCTGGGTTATATGGATATTTTAGGAATTGATGGTATTTATGATGGCTGGAAGTAGGATTATGGGAGTGATGTAAACTGGCCTCAGGGTCAGAGGGTTTTGGGTTTTGATGTTCACTAGTATCTGGGTCAAAGGGCAAATCTGAGGGTTGATAAAAGCTGGTAGAGTGTGAGGGTAGATTTGCAGGTTGATAGCTAGCAGATTCAGAGGGTTGTACTTGAAGTTTATGATAATGGATAACAGGGTTAGTGTGGGGTTTGTGGGTTTGATATACATTAGCTCTAGAATCAGAGGGCTTTGCAGTGGGAAGTTCATTAGTAACAGGGTGAGAGGGTGGTTTGAGGGACTGATGGTAGCTGGTAGAGTGCGAAGGTAGATTTGCAGGTTGATGGTAACTAGCGGATTCAGAGGGATGTTCTGGAGGTTTATAGTAATGGATAACAGGGTTAGAGTGTGGTTGATGAGGTCGATGTAACCTAATTGCAGAGTCGGGGGGTTTTAAGGTGGGATGTTCACTGGTGATGGGCTCAGAGGGCGGTTGCAGAAGGTTGAAGTTTGAAGGTTGAAGATTAGAGTCAGAAGGTTGTTTTTGTGAATTTGGGAAATTAACTGGAACCCAATAATGAGAGACAGGCAGAGGAGGTGCTTGGGTGGCAGGAGCAACAGATGCATGGTGGGTAAAAGGCTGGTTTTGAGGTAGACCAGGAAGGTAAATGTCACTTCCTGCCACAGGTAATGGAGCTGGAGCCAAGGCAACAGCATGAGTGGTGGTGTTGTGGGGGTGGTGGTAGTGGTAAGAAATATGCATTATGCAGCACTGAGGGCAGTTGTATGGGCAAAGGGTACAGTTGGCAGCAGTGGGAGGACAGGTATCATAACCAGGGTGGTATGGGTAGGCAGGAGGGGGCAAGGTTTGAATAGTTGGATGAGTAGCAGGGGGATGGGTAACAGGTTCAGGCTGTTTTGGGTAGATAGGCTCATAGTAAAACTCCTGGTGGACAGGAGGTGTAACGGAATGAGTAGGAGCAGGAGTTGGAGGGCGAGTAGCAGGGGGAGGAGGGCGAGTAACAGGTTCAGGGTGGTTTGGGTAGATGGGTACATGGTAGAAGTAAGGGTGAACCGGAGGGTCAGTGGGAGGAGCTGCTGGCCGAGTGACAGCAGTAGGATACTGTGGGTCAGGGTAGGTCTCCGGGTGAGGCTTCGGAGTAGCAGCGTCTGGTGGGTAGTGTGGTGCAGGGTAGAACTGCGAGCTGGCAGGTGGGCAAGGGGTACAGTTTGCAGGAGAGGGAGGGCAGAACACATAACCAGGGTGTTGTGGGTAAGGAGCGGGGGGAGGTTGAGTAGTAGGAGCATAAGTTGGAGGGTGAGTAGCAGGAGCAGGATGAGGGTGTTGAGGGTAGATGGGCACATAATAGAACTGCTGGTAGGTAGGAGGTGTAACAGATTGAGGAGTAGGAGCTGGAGGTGGAGGGGGAGTAGCAGGGGGAGGAGGTGGAGGATAGGCAATATGTTTAGGAGGGAGAGTAACAGGCTCAGGGTGTTCTGGGTACATCGGTACATGGTAGAAATGATAGGCAGGAGGTGTAACAGATTGAGGAGTAGGAGCTGGAGGTGGAGGGGGAGTAGCAGGGGGAGGAGGTGGAGGATAGGCAATATGTTTAGGAGGGAGAGTAACAGGCTCAGGGTGTTCTGGGTACATCGGTACATGGTAGAAATGATAGGCAGGAGGTGTAACAGATTGAGGAGTAGGAGCTGGAGGTGGAGGGGGAGTAGCAGGGGGAGGAGGTGGAGGATAGGCAATATGTTTAGGAGGGAGAGTAACAGGCTCAGGGTGTTCTGGGTACATCGGTACATGGTAGAAATGATGGGCAGGAGGTGTAACAAAATGATGAGAAGGCTGTGGAGGTAGAGTGGGAACAGGTTTAGGGTGCTTTTGGGGCAAAATGTCATCTTGTATCTCTGGGTGAGTTTTAGGGGGAGTGGTTTGAGGAATAGGACCTGGATATGAAGGGTGAGGAGGTGGAGTATATGTGTGGTATGTTGAAGGAATGGGGTCAGCAGGTTTTGGAGCAATGGATACTGGCGGACAGGACAGCTCCATTTCCCTCTCTTGTGAAATGAGGTGGAGGGTGTGCATCCCATTCTGAAAGACATTTTATAATTTAACCATGAAATATTCCCTCAGACAATCAGTGACATCCAACTTATACTTGCACATTCTGACATACCCTGACATTGGACACTTGCATAAAAGATTCATACAGTAAAATTTTCCAAATGACAGCTCAATTCTCATCATGCCATAATGTAGTCCATTTAAAATAAATACATAGTATCATGCAATTTCACAGAACCATAAACTGGCAGAGCAAAATGTTTATACCTTGATTTCCCTACAGGGGTCATATGGAGCCGTGATGATGAGTCCACCAGGATGGGTCAGTATGCTGTACCCACACTGAGCAGATACCGACAGCAATGGATACCACTCACCCTTGACTGAGAGACACACAATGAGCACATCAACAGCAAGGTGATAATTGTACATTCTGCATAATTAGAGATATCAGAACTCTTTCCTTACCATCTACATAAAGACCAAGTTGGCAAAGCTTTGTGGCTTACTGTGCATTGTTGCAGTTGTATAGAACCGTACTGTAATTTACTCTACTGAAATGGCATGCCTTACAGTCCAAAGTTATCAGGCTACAACCTCAACTATACTTTTAACAGATTATGGCTAGCCCTTAACTGCTGGTAGGACTGAAGTATGCACATCGTCTTAACTCATCTAGTAATGTGTTTGCATTGCAGTTCATACACTTATTGACTTAGGTGATTCCACATTGTCTTGTGTGGCTCTATACTGCTGGTTGCATTTTACTTGCTTACATGCCATTTCGGCACCATTTTAATGTTTTTTAAGAGCCAAATAAGGTTTTCCAAATTAAAACAGAAGACCCAAGAAGCCCACGCGCCTTCCTACACTCATAACATTGAAAGGAAAGCCTGGATTTTCTGACAACTACACAACTGCACATTCCCATAGAACCAAACCACGGCACTTACGCTTCACTTGGAGGTCCTTGGGTTTAGCCACTGTTTCCTCAATCTTTGCAACCATAGAGAAAGGGTGGCAGGTGACAGAGGGAGGACTGTGAGTAGCAGGCACGATGGGGCAGGACATTTTCACAGGAATCCCTGACCAAAGCAATGGCAGTACATAACTGTCCCCCTGTAAGAGAAGCAGGGGTCAGAGACATCCCTATCAAATGGGCTGAGGCATGTCAGTTTGAGGAAGGGGGGGGGGGGGGGGGAGCACACAGGTATTCTGAAACCAGCAGTGTCATCAATACCTCTTGTACGCCATAGCAACCATTGTAGGGTGCTGTAAAGACCATATCCCTCCACGTTGACTTAAGACTGTAACCACACTCAAGGGGTAACTGTGACAAGTGTAGAGGGGTAGCATTTCCTGTCAAATGGACAACAGGGAGAAATCAATTCTTCACTTTCCATCTATAAGGAGTTTAAACCACTGCTAGTATAAGCAATGCTAACATTTTAGATATGCAAATCAATACCAGCGCAAACTGTTCAATAACTGAGCAATGCTGCAATGTTGCCAGGGTTTTTAATTTACGATTGCATTTCAAATTAAATTTTTTGTTGGCAGTTTGATTATGTACAAGACTTCAAATGAACACCCCACTAACAACCCATCAACCTATGAAACAATTCTCATTTCCAAATGTGTGGTCAGGTTGGCTAATGAACATGAACTCACTGAGCTCTAGCCACAGGGTGCTGACAGCTGAATGCCAATCATAAGGACCAGGGTACAACATGGCACTCACCACCTCTCTCCACCAGGAAGAGGGGTCGACGGGACAGTCCACCTCTGATTATGAGCATCATACCGTCAACCGCACATTCCACCAAGGGGCTTCTTTGCAGCAGGCTTTCTAAGGCTGGAGCTATGGCCTGAGTGCTGGAGTCTGGCATATGTTCGGGCTTTCCATAAGTATGCTGAGGATCCCATGCTAAAAGCAAGTGAATCAGCTGAATCAGCAAACAGGAATTGCTCATTTTAACAGCTTGAGCGCACTCAGCCAGAATTCAAACCTACAGCCTACTGGGTGTGTGAGTGGGCAGTGTGAGTGGGCATTTCACTGTCCCCAGAATTTTAAATTAACCCTGCCCCAAAAAAAGAAAACACCTCAAAGAACAAATATGAACTCAATGCTCACCTGAATCAGATTGATACCCAACATCATAGTCAAGAGATGCAGCAGGATTCTTCATATCCCTGGTGTCCTGATCCCCTCTTGTGTGACCATCTCTGAGACGTAAATTCTTCGGCATATCCCCAATTATGAGCCTCCCATAACTTATAACCTTCTCAGAATCACCCCACCTACCATTTCCCCCTTTCTTAAGGTTTGATTTGAAGCCGTTTGTTACAGGCAACGTCCTGGCCTTTCTAACCTCGTGGCAGTGAGTCAAAGAGCCCAGTGTAATCATAAAAATGTAGCAGAGCACTACATCTTTTCTTTGCCACGCCATCAAAAAGTTAAACGCTTTTCATGGACACCAGGGAGGGACAGTGCGAGGCAAAAGCAAGAAAGAAGTATTCATCGGAGGTATAAGTCTTTGGGCAATTAAACACAAACGAACGTGATTGACTGACCAATGAATGACACGCCCAGCCTTTTTATTGAATTTTCACGCGTTTTCATACGACTCGTCTTACATTTGTATACGTAGTTGTACGTAAAGAAATTAGTTAATTTCAGACATTGATTGTTGTGACTCTTACGATAAATGCTCTGCTATGTGTTCTTGTGCTTCCACCGAAACACCCAGTCGCCTCTTGCTAGTTTTTGTAGGGTATGTTACCATTTGTTTTTGAGCAGTCTGGTCATGTGTTCTGGAAAAGGGTTCTGTCAAAGAGCAGATTGGGATGCCGTGTCACCAAAAGAATGTAGAAAGGAACCTAGACTGAGATGGGGTTTTTTCTCCGTCATATTTAAGACGACTATTCAAACTTCTCACTTTTGCACGGACCGCTGCAATACCAAGGGGACCTAAACCGCTCGGGATCTCCGCGTCTCATAAGTCTCATTAATCTGAGCAGGGTGATCGAGGTAGTCCTAAAGATGAGTACTCTTGGTCAGCCAGATGTGAACGCATGTAGTGTTCGATTACAGTCACAACTGGTTATTTCTGTGAACAGTGGACTGTCGCGTTATGATTCGTCTCCTTAGATAACCATATCCTGACAAAGCAAAGTGTATTACACAGGCACTCTAAACACGTTATTAGAATAAAGCTTAAACATAAGCCTGGCGCACTTATGGTTACCATCATCTTTACGATCATGTAATGGTATCTGATTTGTTAACATGATGATACTTTTCATTACTTATACGTGTATTAATACCTGAGATTAGAACTGATGAATAGCATAAATTGTCTGTAAATGACATCAAAAATCATGTTACTATATATGCAATCAATGTGAAGTCTGATAAAAATAAAGAAAACTTCAGCTTGGATAACTAAATAACACTCCTTACAGAACAAACATGGTATTGAGTATTTTTGGACAGTTTTTATTATTTTTAACGTTACAAGAGCATTTTTCTCAATTTCAGAGACTCCTTGAGGTTACATACTTCTAAATAATTTCCACACTACTGCCTGGATAACCAAAAATTTCAGCCTACAATTCCAGAACTCCCGGTCCTCTGCCAACATTCACATATCACCAAACTTGCTAGGAACAGGGTATTTTCCAACACAATTCTCCCTGTTCTTGAACCTTCAAATCTGTGTTTTACTCCAAGTCACTTCATTAGCTGGTCATATGGGAAGCCACACTGCTCATCTCCATAACCTCAGATGGCCTTATAATTGTGGGTGATATGATCAAAGTTTTTTCACAAGCCACTGGAACTATTTATTGTATCTCATCAGTTGGAAGAAAAGTGTGCCCTCTCTGTGTGATGCCACAAGCTACCTGCTAAGCACTGATAAGAGACACGTGTTACTGGAGGTGGTGTAGAGTGTTGGAGCCGACTGGAGTGGAACAACTGCAGGGAGGGAGGGGGATCTGGGCCTGCATAGAAGTATCTGTCCCTGCCTCCAGCCTCCCAGTACAAAATGACAGCATTTCCTTCTCAGTGTGGCTTTACCGTCAGACGTCATGCGCAGCCATGTACAACCCTATATCAGCATCCTTCCTATGTTTCTTCTTACCTACTTTCCACACACCTTGTTGCCTTCTCAGTCCTGACAGTCTACAGAAAAACAAGTACACAGTACAGTCATGTGGCATTACAAACCACTTACTATGCACATATTGGAACATACATTACAAATTTTGGACAAATCCAAATGGTCAAACTAGGTTGCATTAGTACTTACAGAATGAGACAGGAACTCATCAACCCATAGTTTTGCAACTTCCCGAATCAGCTTTCATTTTATGTAGGCGTATTTCACTCAAGTTATAACAAAATACTAGTTTTGTATATTCCCTGCAGCACAGATACCAAAAAAGGTGTAATCCATGGGTTAAAATAGGCCCCTTTTGCAATAAAAAAGGCTAAAACATGATTTGTTAATAAAAAACATAAAGCCCTATGTAGCATTTGACTAAAATAGTTATTTACAGATACTTATTTTGATCAACCTCTGAAAGCCTTGACAAATTTCATGATTTGAAATCTCTTGATGCATAGTTGACTTGTAGTGCTTTGAAGTTTCAAATTTATTAAAAACCTAAAATCTATTTTTAAAAAAGATTCATAGCTCTTGATAAATACTAAAATGGAAATTCTATATTAGAAATTCTAGAAAGGCATGAGATGTGACCACCAATATGGACAATTTTACAGTATGTAATTTAAAGTACTGTAGTATTACGTAAAAAGTCAGTAATATAAAACATAAGTCCGCTACTTTTCACACCTGAGGCTTCATGCCTTGTAGTGTTCTAATCGCTAAAGGTATACGGGTGTCTTTATAAACACACTGCTAAAATACAACTTTAAAAATAACAACAAAATAATGTTTAAAAAAATCTATTGTAAGTTTACAGTTTCACTTAAAAAATCTTAAAGCTGTTGCACACAATATGAAATATTTATTTGGTATAAAATAAGAAAATGTCACTGTTGTCCTTATGGATTTGTTCTTAATGATTTAGTTGATGTTAAAATGGTAATGACTAACTATGTGTGATTGTAGCTACAAGTCTAGGCTGTACCCCAGACCCCTCACAGGAGTTTGGATCATTGACGGCCTAGGGACCAACAGCTTGAATACTAAATAAGGCCCCAGCTACAGTAGACATTGCGAAAAGGAGAAATGGCTCCCTCTACTGGCACTAAAAAGCATCCCTGCCTGCATGCTGAAGTCACAGCACACTTAGACCGACAGTTGTGTTTTGTGCTGTTCATATCCCTCTCACAAGCAGTAATGCACTGTAACTGCTGATTTAAAATCAGAGAACAGAAAAAAACAATGCTACATGTTAAAAAAGCTTAGTGCGACTAGCATTGTGATCGATTGTGCCTTGCATGCCCTTTCCCGCACTTCTAACTGACCACCTTTGGTTTGTGTGTTTCTGCTTTGAATTTGGAGGGATACACTGGTCAGAAATGACACCAGAAGCAAACACATCAGAAATTCATTGAGCAAGAAAGGAAGCAGACGTAGAAAGTCTTTAATCTTGTTGTGGCTTGGTCTCTGGCGCCTCCCTCCGGGCTCTCTCTCAATCTACAGCCAGGTGAGGTATGGCTCGGCCTTGTTCAGCACCGACTCCACGTCATTGAGGATGGGGATGAGGTCAGCGCCTTCCAGGGTGCCCAGATCCACGTTGGTGCCAGGAAGCGAGTCCAGGAAGTCGGGGAAGCGGCTCTGCTGGGGGACTCCCATGGTGCCCTGTGGCAGACCCTCACCTGCAGACACAGGTAACTGTCAGTATTAGCCACAGGGGTTGGGATGCTATAGCAATGTCAACCTTTGTGGTAGATAGTGGTTGTATGAGAAGGCACCATCCAGGGGAACTGTTTTACAAATCACTTCCTTGCTTGAATATGTAAGAACCGTAAGGTGACTTAGGCAGCGGGGAGAGGTTGGTGGCCGTGCTCGTACCCGTGTCCATCTCGTCCACGTTGTTGAGGAAATCCTCGGGGGTTGTGGGGATGCTGTAGCAGCCCAGGCCCAGGCCACTGTCCGTGCTCTGCTCTCTGGAATGGTACGGCCCGCTGCAAGTTCACAAACATAGGGGGAGCTCTTTAGCACAGCACATACTATTCCCTCACAACAGTGGTTCTCAGACTTCCTGGGAGCCCACAGTATATGCATTTTTTTCCCAGCACAGGTCTTGATTAAAAAAATCTACCTTGAGCTGTTACATGAAGTGACCTCAAGGTTTGACCTTTTACCTAGAGAATCAAGCAAGGAGGAGGATAACATTTGTGTCTGGTTTCCTCCCAATATATGCACACATGACTCAAGTTAGAAACCGCAAAGCACTACTGTGGTGCAACCAAGGAAAGACTGCCTGAAGGTCTCGATTTTGCAAGCAGGGCTTAAAAATTGTATTCTTAGCTTTCAATCATCCTTTTCTGGTGACTTGTACAGCTTCCATTTTCCATCTTGTCCATTTGCACAGCTGGATATTTATTAAATTCAGACTTTGTTCACTAACTGTGCTTAAGGTAACAGAAGTCCCTATGGAACATTCGAGCCATTTGCACATGTCTGCCATGGTAGCTGTAAGAGCTAAAATGAGTGTAGAAGAAGTGTGGAAGGTGTATTTGTACAGGTACACGGTATAGTGGAACAGAGTGGAGGTGATAGGGGAGAGGAGGGAAAGAGGAGAGTAACTACCTACCTGTTGAGAAAGGGATCAGAGCTATTGCTGGGCATCGTCCCCTGGGTCATGGGAGTGGCACTGATTGTGTTGGGCGCAGGAGCCATGCCGTCCGATTCCATGGGCATCTGTCTGCATAGCGCCACCTCCTGGGGAAAACCCACAGCAATAACACTGTTACTGCACTGTCACCCACAAATGGATCATCTTCCACTCCCTCGAACCGGAGTCCTAAAAAGCTCCACTTTCAGGCCCTCGTATTCAGATGCAATGAGTTTAACAAGCAGGTTCCAGCCATTGTACAGAATCTGATTCACTAGCTCAGTTTCTGTCGGTACTTTGCTGCACTGCAATCTTTTTACATACATTAAAATCCATTTAGAGCTTATTATTTGTTAGAGCTTTACTGTTATTTTTATTATTATATCTATTATTTTAGATCTTACATTTGTTCGAAATGTGTTTGAAAACAGGATGTATTTAATAATTCAATGTATACGTTGGTACATAAGCTGCTATAACACATGGAGGGTAATGCCTACAGTTTTAACTGAAATGATGATGAAGTATGAACGAATGGATGGTGACTGGATATGATGATTAATTAAGCACAAAAATGCAGTCAATGTGCAAGACCATTCTAAATGACACTTGAATTCCAGCTGAACCACAGTGTCATCATGTCCTCTTGAAATAAATAATCTAAATTATTCAAAAATTGAAAAATTATTTAATGATTAACTGTGGCTGAATTGGGCATTCCAAGTTAAATGGCCCATACATGACGCAAGGCTTGGTCTAGCCTGTCAAATGCTTTGGGTTTACTCTCTTCAGCAAACAGCCCACAAAAATGTTTACTAGTGTACTGATTGTCTGTGAAGAGAAAAGACCCAGAGACTAGAATGAACAAATAAAAGTATATTTTGAACTATGGATATATAGTTTAAAATCATGTTTCATGAGTTTTGTATTTGAGCAGTTTTACAGTTAGCAATACTCAGTGTTTGCTCATAGGGTAGACTTTTGTCATGCCATGTAAAAATAACTGGCTTGAAAACAGGAATTTCAGGGCAACAGAACGTTTTTTTTCTCCACGCCCATGATTTCTGCTGTCACGAAGGTAATGATATCTGACATCCGAGATGAGTTTATCAAGTGACTTTAGTGGTGTGTTACTGGGGGAATACCCTGGACATACAAGTCTAATGACCTAGTCTTGATACCTTTGACTTTTCCACAAAGAAAGTCTACAATGGCATTACACGGTTTCTTTATGTGTGAATTTTGTAGGCAAGGACATGGTTTCTTTATGTGTGAATTTTGTAGGCAAGGTACTTTCCAAATATTTAGATGGAAAGGATCAAGTTCATATTCTATAAAGCAAGCACTCTACATACAGTTCAATTGAAAATCTTTCACCTGTAATAAATACGCTGATGGTAACAGTGTTTCTCCAGGCCTTGTTTGAGAGAGTGGAGAACGGATAAAGAAGTTCAGTGGCTGTAATTGTGGGGACAATGAGTTTTAAAATATGCCTCTGAAACCAGATCTCAACCTCCTGCCTGAGACAACTGCAAACACTGGTACTACCATCTCTTTATTAATGTTCTTCGTTAGATTGAGGGTTCTATTAAAATATACCTGAATTTTCTTTGTTCTGAAATTTGATCAATGTATATTAATAGTTTTGTTTTCTGGATATATTTAAAAAAGTAAACTACATTTTAGTTACTTTAACAACTACCAAATAGATGATGTTATGTGCAAAATGAAAACAAAATTAAGATTAAGAATGTATTGCCAAAAGTTAAAAAGTATATTCGTATTAGTGTGAAATGAGGTCATAGCAGAGCCCCTACAGTCTTTCAGGAAAAGGCTGTTTAACAGCTAGAGGTAGTGAATATTTATGTGCTACTGTACCACCAGGGGGCGTTCAGTCTGTTCATTCAGTTGCTGTGCCCAAAATGATAAAGCTTCAATGATATAAATCTCCAATGATCCATTAAAGTGGTGAGAAAGTGATGTTAAAATGCATACTGTGCCTTTAAGTGGAGGGTGAAAGCACAGGACATGTACATATATGGCAACCCGCTTGCTGTCCCTCCCTCATTCTACTGGACAGCCTTTGTCATAGCCCTGGAAACAGACTGTTGCCCAGTTCATTGTCATACAGTAGGAGATGACTAAATGGCTATTTCAGCAGTACAATTTACCCTCTCTACAGCATAAACAACCAAGCACACATTAATGGGAGGCCTGGGAACGAAGCAAAGCCCTTTGTCTGAGAGGCCAGAGCCAAAATAGGAAGCACCGCTTCAGAAAACAAACCCAGTGGGTCATACATTTGTATTAGTTGTGTTTGTGCGTTTCCCCTCAAAGCATGGAGCCCCACTCTGACTTCTCAGATCAGGCACGAAACTCACAAGCTACCTCCACTCTGAGATATGGGCCTGGTGTACAAATTTTATCTCTGGCACCCAGAAGCGGAAATCCTTGGCACCCTCCATTGTATCTGTAATGGGCGTCGCTCTGCCCAGCTGACCCCTCCTCACTGATTGGCTACCTGTCTCATCAGCTCCTCCTGCCTCAGCAGCTCCTCCTGCCTCATCCGGATGCGCTCCCGCTCCAGCTGGATCCGCTGCAGCCTCATCTTCTGCTGGTGCTGCTGCTGGGTGGTCAGGGGGTTGGGCAGGCTCATGAGCCCGGCCTGGGTGCTCTGCTGCTGGAGGCTCTGCTGGGAAACTGGGGGGTTGGAGGCCAAGGCCTGGGCCTGCTGCTGCTGTTGCTGCTGCTGCTGTTGGTGCTGGTGCTGGTGGTGGTGTTGTGGCTGATGCTGAGGGTGGTGTTGGTGTTGGTGCTGGTGCTGGTGCTGGTGTTGCTGGTGGTGGTGTGGCATCACTGGGGATAGAGGCAAAGGTGAAAGAGAGTGTTTATGTTTGTTGCACAGTTTCTTCTATATCTAGGCTCTCAAGAGAAAAGAACATAATAGGCCCCAGTGGTTTTTGAAACACAAACCTACAGTGAGGCTCTGTCACAAAAGCCTCAAAATCACATTTAGTGCTGTTAATCCTTTAGCGCTGTTAATCCTTCTTTAATCTGTAAGTGTGCTTCAGTTCTCGATAACAAATTCCAAACAATACGATAACAACAATTGACTATATGCTCCTTCACAATGCAGTGAAACATCCACCCATGGGGCAAACCACAATGTCCAGATATCAAACTCCATCTGATGAGCATCAAATGATATAACACTCCCCTATTGCCCCATTACTCATTTTTTGCACAACTGTGTAACACAACTTCTGGCTTTGGCTAATTCCCTTTACATGAATCAGCAATCAGGTTACTACATCTCTTGCCACTGTACATAAAAGCAATGTACAGAGGTAAGCAGTGATAAAGAGTTATATGGAGCAACAACAAAAACCTTTTAGAAAACAGCCTGATTGCAGTTTAAACAGCAAATTAGTTTCCTGCCATTCTTCTAGTCAGCCAAATAATCAATTTGTATGTAAACCTTGCACAAAGTAAGTGTCACAAAAAAACAAAACTGACATTCACATACACACAGTATATCATACACATAGTACTATATCGCAGACATAACATAGCAAGAAGTAATATATAATTTGAGATATACTGCTGTGTAAAAGTATTCTGGGAATCTCAACACATGGATGTATGTGTTTTTTATACAGAATTGTGCTACTGCATCAGGAAGAAAAAACAGCTTGCAGCTCTCCAAAACATAATCAGCAAGTACACAGAAACATCATCTGTCACTGACAAACCCTGGACTAGAAGACCCAAGAAGCTGTCTAAGGAAGAGCAGTGCTTGAAGACATATGGCACTTCAGCAACAGAAAGAAGGCAAGCATTGACTTGAGAAAAGAACTGGCAGAAGTCTCAGGTGTCATTGCCCATCCATCAGTAGTACAAAGGTCACTCCTGAAATCAGGACTTATTAAGCAATACTAGGAACAAGGGCGTTGCAGTACGAACACATCTGTTACAAAAGAGGAGCAAGACTAAAAGGCTTCCATACAGAACATCTTCTAAAGTAAATATATTATTATTATTTAACTTAAAAGTACTAGAGCAAGGGAAAGTGATACAGAACTATCAGGTGGGGTGTGTAGCTTTGTGCACTGTTTTCCTCAGGAACAAATTTAGAGAAAGCTCCTTGTCACCATAAGATGACACCCTGACGTTGCCGGACATGTCTGGACACGCGTATCAGAGTTTGGTTCCGACCTGTCAGGTCCAGCCCACCGCATTCAGGAAGTTGACTCACTTCTTAGGATTGTTGCTGTGTTTAGCTATATTGATCTATTACAATATATCACCGATTATACAGCTACAGGGCAGCTAACCAGGGCAGGTCACACGCAACCACCCCCACATCTGGTGAGTCACACAGTCGGTGGTATTTCAGCTCTAAGCTCCTGCGGGGCGAAGTGAGAGCGATCATGGGCTGCTAGGTTTAACTATGCTTCACATAATCACTGGCTCCCAGAAGCACACTCGGTTTCAGTGATGA
The DNA here is from genome assembly GCF_013368585.1 of Megalops cyprinoides. Taxonomy (NCBI): domain Eukaryota; kingdom Metazoa; phylum Chordata; class Actinopteri; order Elopiformes; family Megalopidae; genus Megalops; species Megalops cyprinoides. Next base: position 16,440,069 of record NC_050602.1, on the reverse strand, counting down.
ACTCCACTGACCGAAAAAGTAGAGTTAATCAGTTGCTTCACTACAGAAGGTAGGTATGCAACTGAAGCCCACTCCCCACCCCATACTGACAGAATATGGAAGTCAGCGTGTGAGAGTATTTCTGCTTCTGTGTGTGTATGTTGTGTGTGCTTGTGTTTCTGGGCATGTGTGTCTCTGTGCGCACATGTGTACGTATCTGTGTGTGTGAATCAGTGGGAGGTGATATCATTTGGAAACAAAACAAAACATATTGGACAAGAAAAACTGCAATTTCCAAAGCAAATGCATTTTAAATTAGGGAACATTAGCAACATGCAGCAGCTACTTGGTTGTCTTTGAAATCAGCTCAGAGCAACCAAGGAAATTAACATCTAGTGCCAAGCAGGCCTTTGTCATTAGACAAGGGCGAACAGGGTTGGCACGCTTTTGATAAACACGCTGAATGGTACCAAACTGGTTTTTGGTTGGTGAAACACAAAGCCCTCTAATGACGTGAGTAAAAAAGGAGGAGGTCAGAAGGATGAGACAGAATTTGGGAGAGGCATTACAAACACTGTCTGCCTGACAGAACACACCAGCCCAGCCTTGCTTACACCCCCCCTCCCCCCACAGGAGCTGTTTTTACTCCTTTTGGGGAGCAAAGGGGGCGTGTCCTGGCACTGCCAGGCGCATGAGGTACAAGACTCCACCCTTAGGGAGGGGGTTTGTTGATCAGCACTGTGCAGGTGTGGCTGTCCCTGACTGACATACAGCTCATAGAGTTATTATTATTATTTCAGCATGGGGGAGGTGAAGGGGGGGAGCCCAGCTGTGAAAGGTCTTCGTGTCGGCCTCTGGGCAGCCCCAGGCTCAATCCATCTCCCCTCTTTGGCCTGTAGGGGGTGTCACATGGGACTCCGTGATGAATAACACATGTTCAGAGAGCAACACGCGTGTCTGCCAATACTCCCCTCTCTCAGCTTAGTCACGATATCGGAGAGAGGGAAACCAAGGGTGTGTGCGTGTGTCTGTGTGTGTGCGTGTGTGTGAGCGTTAGGGAGAAAACAAGAGAGGGTGAGAGTAAGGGAGGGAGTGCCAGAGGTCCATGTCTACCAGCCAACAAAGGCCACCTTGTTTCATTTGTTTCCACCAAAACGGAGTTGGCCGTTTTGATGCACGACCCAAAACAAGCACGCAAGAAAGAGTTATGAGAGGCGTCCCCTGGTCCCAAAATCTGCAAAGCATTAAAATCTAGACAGCGACCCACTCCTAAGAGCAAGAAATCCTTCGCACACGATCAGCCAGGAACAGCCCGTAGGCTATCTCTCTACATGGTCTCTGAAGGGGGGGGGTGGCTCAGAGGATCTGACGGCCTGCTCCTCGGAGAAGGGGAGGACAAGGAACGCGAGTGAGGCTTTATGAGATACATCTGGGAAAGAGGAGGCGCAAATCCCCAATTCCAAGAAATCTCACAGGTGCCTCTGTTACACCTGGTTAAGTTATTACTGCTTTTAGATTTCACATTTTAAAATACTGTTAGGGAGACATAATCTATAGAGATCAATTAATTAAAAAGGGAAGGTGGCAATTCACAAACAAGCACCTCTCATCTGTGGGACTCTGCTCTTTCTATCTGCATGGCTGCTAACGGACTGAAAGAACCTGTCAGACACACACAAAGCCAGGAGGCTGATGGGAGGCGAAGGCGTGGATGCAGTTAACCCTGTTTTGCCACTAGAAGCAGCAACACGCATTAGCTTACAGAACCACCATACCGGGCATGGAACAAATGAAGAACCACACACTGTCAGACACACACGCACGCACGCACACCAAAATGTGAGGCTTGAGGTTGTTCACCATGCAGGGACTGAAGTATGCGCTCAGGAAAGATGAAATAAATCCCTGAGTAACTGACAGATTGTGAGTAATAATCAATTAATTCAATTAAAATAAGGAGGGAGAAGCAATGGGCATACCACCATCCTCCACACTGTCAGTAGCATCAGTGACTGACAGTGTGGGATGTCACACAAGCACTTTATTGGCTTTCTAGACAAACCAATCAGATATCTCAAATCCACCTTCATTACTGAAGAGGCTCTCCTTCCCAGAGCCATGCACAGCTGTAATGCTGGGCCAAGTAAAGCCCACAGCTACTGACCTGGTGCGCAATTTGATTAGTGGCAGCGAGGGAATCGGGGAATGCAAGTCCAGTCCCGAGCTCCAGGTGGCACTGTACTTACTGAAACGGGCATCCGTACGCGGGTCGAACCAGGACGTGCTCTGGGTTTTATGGTCAATGAAGTATGTTTCTCCTTGAGAGGTGACTGCCTGCTCCCAGCCTTCAGGAAGCTGTCCTGTTCAAGCAGCAACAGCACAGCACTCATCAGCAAGCTGCTGAGAGCCTTCTACCTGCTTCTGGCTTGTCAGTAGAGACGAAGAAAGCAGCCTCCCCTCTCGCTCCCGCTGAACAGAGTTTGGAGGGCTGTTATTGGTAGTTAGTGGCGGATGGATTGCTTGGCAGCATGGCACACTTTGACACTGGAAGGGTCAAGGCTGTGTGTGCATCACTTGCTCACCTTCAAAACGCACATGCAGAATTATAGGTTACCCCAGGAGAAAGTGTTCAAGGAGAAACTAAGGAAAATGACTGGGTTGACTGCAGCATTTGGATTTGTGATGTAACTTTTATTTGAATAGTAGAATTAACTACATGGATGAGAGAATACTAAATTAGTTAATTACACTTCGACCAAAATATGTGGATTTAAAATCAAAATGCTTTACATTCCACAGCAAAAGGCTTGGGTTTAAATCAATGAGTTACTGGTAGCTCAGGAAATACTCACCCATTAAGGGGTCAAAGAAGCCTCATTGCTCATTGTTAGAAATATACTTTTGAAATGAACTTTAAAGGCACCTTATAAAAACTGGCATTCTCATACACAAAAGAATGTTCTAGACATAGTCTATGTGTGTACATACAGTATATACATACATATTAATGATAGAAAGCAAACAAGTTTGTTTTAAAGTTCAAACTGGAAATGAAAAATCAGCTGTCAGGGTGAACTGCACAGTGGAGTTCAATATGTCGGTCACTCGGCTGCAGACATGAGGCAGACACAGTAGACACCAGAAAGACAAAGGCAGATAGAATCCCCTTCTTCAAGTGTGGGATGTCTGCCAGCATTGTTCCAATCAGAGAATAGGGGGTGGGTGGAGGGCACACCACTGCTGCCCAGATTCGAGAGGGGAGCTAAAAGGTGATTGGACGGACACATTACTGTGAGTTTCCAGCTCCCTCCAATTGGCAGCAGGCAGTTAACCCCCTAGTGTTGCTACTGCTTCTTACAGTACTGGGCCTGTATTTACACAGTTAGACCAGAACAGGAGGTCAAGAGAACCATGCCGACGATAGCCAGTCAGGAGCTTGAAAACTAGGTCAATCAAGTTTGTTGGAATTCTCTCTTTGTTGGAACTGCACTTCTACAACGAAAGTCCAAGTACAGAAACACCATTAGTATCAATTAGGCTCTTCTGCAATATGGATATCAGTGTCACAGACTGATGCACTTCAACACCATCTACAGGAATAATGGCACTGTAGCCAGCTTCAGCAACGTCCAGATCACTGCAACTCAAAATATCAAATTCTACAGAGTACCCTGCACTACACTAAACTAATACTGATATAGGGAGGGGGGTGGGGACCATGGGAAAGTAACATTTTCAGTTTGTAATATAATGCTTGTATTATCTTTTCTGCACCACATTATGTTAAAAGGTGAATGTTCCCTTTTGGGAGGGGGGTGTGGTGGGCCAAAAAAAGCTCCAAACAGTGCAGTGAGACGCAGGGACTCGCAGGCGACACGAGTGCATGCGAGAGGCCCAGCGAGACGGCGGCCTGTGTAGGAGGGCTTGTGTACTTGGCAGGACAGGGCGCTGTGTCCTGGACGTGGCGTCCCACGGACGTCATGTAACTTTCGGTGGCCTTCGGGAACACTGAGGGGCTTTATGCAGCTGCAGCCCGCGTCCACGCTAACCACGGTCACATTGGCCTACGACAGCACCCTGGAGTGGTGTCCGACTCCGGCCTCACAATGGTGCCATTTGAGAGTTACATATCGTATTAGTTATTCACTTAGCAGACGGCCTTTTTCGGAGTGACTCATAATGCTTGTAATTGTGCATATTGCACATTGTTACGCATGTGCACAGCTGGGTCCTTGCTGGAGCAACTGAGGTGAAGAGCCCCCCCAGCCGTACCCCAACTGGGACATAAACCCAAAACCCTCTTGTCTGTTATGCTAAACTCTGTGCCTCAGAACAGGCCAACAGTCCATTACTATTTTGTACATTAGGTAGTAACCAAACAAAAAAGCTCTCCTGAGAGGTGAGAGGCTCAAAATATGACAGCGTATCAACAGGATGAAGCTACAGAAGAAAGAACATGACATTCTATCACTTGATCCTACAGCCCTGGAGAATTTTCTTTTTAAAAAGATCTATATAATTTTCAACTATTATTTGAATGCGTATGCATTCCTAACAATTCATATCTGTACCGGCAAAAACGAAACATGAATCTGGGTCTCTGCTACAGGGGGGGACAGAGACTGAAAAACAATCCCATGAGTGTGCTGTTTGAACAGGTCCAGCAGGGTGGGGCATAGATAATTATTTCAACATGAACGGCCCCATTCACATCAACACCGTTCCAGTAAGAGGCGGGATGAGGGTGTCCTACCTCCCTGGATTTCCCAGCAGCCACTGCAGTGAGTCTGGCCAGGGCACAGTCAGTGCCCCGGCCTCCTGCCTCCACGGGCCCATGCAAACCAGCCCCGCCCAGCTGGCGGGACTCTCCCTCACGCATACTCCTGCTGCCAACAGGAGATGCATCCCTCCCTCTCTATCACCCCTACAGACACCTGCTTGTCTGTTGCCCTCCCTTCGATGCTGTTCTTGGCAAGCACTCTCTCCCCTCGAACCAAACGAGGAAGGCTTTTTAAATTGGCAAGAGGCGCTGCTGTTCGTTTTTCCATTTCATCACAGACCGCAGAAAAACAAAACATCAAAGAACCTAACAAGAAAACACATTTGGTATCAATTCACTGTACTAACTAGCAAAGAAGAAATGACTCAAACGCATGCCGCAAGCCATTATTTCACTGAGTTTGACTTCAGCGGTAAGGCAGAAAAGAGCAGGGCTATAAAGCATGTCTATTCACACTGGTTTGCTAGGGCAGCCAGTGTTTCTCACCCCCTCTCATTCTACCATGGCTGAAGAGTGAATGATCAAAATGCATACGAATATGTATTTATAAACTCTTGTAACATTAGCATCGTTTGTCCACCTTTTGGCAGTACTCTGAAATCTCTCCTTTAACAGACTTAAATGCCACTGGGTAGGATACAGGGATTTAGCAGTAAGTGATAATAACTACAGTTAATAAAGGACATGCAAACAGTTGAGCACATTTGCACTAGAGTCATTTTTCACACCAAGCACAGTATGGACTGGAGACTAGCGTGAACATTGTTTGATTGACAAACTAATTTAAACAAACCAAATCCAAATATAGCACAAGTGGTCTTGATCAATTTCATTTAGAAAGGGTCAGCAAAGAAATTTGTTTTATTTTTGTTTTAGAAATGCATGAATGCAAAGACAAGTCAGCTTCTGTCTCAGCCAGAAAATAAATCACGCATTTTGAAAGGAGATGCAATTTTTTTCAGTTTGGTCTGTATGCAGAGAGTTTTGAATAGTGTACTAGTTATCTAGCAAATTAGCTATATTATGGTATAGTCCTCAAGAACATATTGTTATCTGTACCAGCATAAACTCATTCTTTCAAAAAATATGAGAAGATGTGTATATGAAATATAAAATACTGTGTATGACAGAACAACACTCTTGTGCCTCCTGTCCACAAACTCTATGGGCTTCTGTGACTGTAGCCTCAGTCCACACAAACCCAAGAACATTAAAATTTGAGTTATTTCTGGAAACATGTTCGCTCAGACACCACATCAGCCTGAACAGCATTCAGAGTCAATGCTGACACCTGAGCACAAAAGACAAGTCTTGCTGAAAGGTTTGCCACAAAGAAAGGGCCAAACTCCTCTTTCATGTCCAGTAAAGAATACCTACCCCGCCACTCTATATGAGGGGCACAGTCACATGCATGAGTCTTTTGTACCAGTGCAATGGAGTAAGAGATCCGAATAGCGGACATAAACTCCCATACAACAGGACAACAATGGATTAAACGGGTGTTTTGTAAAGCTTGTTCAGTCCAATATTCCATGTGCTTTCGGTAATTTAGATACTTATATCATTTAGGTAACTTGATAATAGAAAATAAAAATGAGACAAATAACAGCGCCACAGGGTGGCAGGCCTCTCTGAAACCCACCTGCCCACTGCATACAATTAGGGTCTGTTCGATGGTGTGGCACTCACCCAGGTTGGGCTGTGACAGGGCCATGGAGCGTGGCTGCCCGGGGGCGGAGGGGGTGGGGCCGTGGAGGCTCATCTGGTTGACGGCGGCCGTCATGGTCTTGCGGGGGTCCTGCCACGTGGTGATCTTCTCCACATGGCTGCAGGAGGGGGCACAGAACATGACCAGTCAGACACTGACAAGGGCTCTTGTCCCATGAATGGTGGGGTGTTGCCATCAGGCCGACAGTAGTCCTTCAGTGTGAATGCTCTTGTGTTGGGAATTGTGCAACAGTCTTTCAGTGTAAATGCTCTTGTGTTGGGACCTGTGCAGTAGTCCTACAGTCTGAATGCTCTTGTGTTGGGACCTGAATTAATCTAACTGCAATGCGCCTTGTCCTCAGCTTTACATGCTTAAACCAAGTGAACAAGTTTTACTTTCTTCTGTGCCTTACACAACAAGGTACAGTATGTATGAACTATACACCTCAGTAAACAGTCTTTCTTCTCTTCCATGCCAAGAAATTTGCATTTTAATTGTTCAAATTGCTTCCTCTTGAATGAAGGTGACAGCTCTCCATCTTTTCTCTTTAACCCTGATGTTTCTTCCTTTACCCTCCTCCCTCTTTCTCAGACCAAAACATAACACTGTCACCCTCCTTTAAACAGCTACACAAAATTGTAACCTGCTCCATTTTATGACGTAGCTGACTTCTGGTTGTCATCATTCAAGTTACTCTTACGATGATATTTAAGGATACAGCAGTCTTACATCTGTCATAAAGGGGTTTAACACTCAAAACGGACACAATTGAGAGGTCTTTGTTCAACTTCCTGTCAGAAATACAAATCTGTCACACAGAGTCTTTTCTCATACACAAAAGACCGTGTCAGTCTTGAAAAAAGTATTATCTTCATATTAAATATCCATCGGCTAGAATGTTATAAGTTAATACGTTCACAGCCACACCAGGGGATTTACAGGGACTTATATAAGCTCTTGTGACTGGCTATACCTGAACTGGATGGTAGCCCAGTGAAATGGGAGCAGCATTTCTCTCTGGTTCTGACTGTAGGTCTTCCACTAAAGTTACACAGTGCTCCAGATTCCTATCTTCCATCCAGTTTCAGTGGTGCGACTTTTTGCCGCACCCACAGGGGAAAAGTTCTCTTTTTGGATTTCTCAATTTGCCTTTCAAAACCTGCATCGACCCTGTCATACACTTGCACAGTGTGTGAAAGGACTGACACATACACACGTGCGAAGCCACATGCGCACACGCTGTGATTCACTTTCAGCCCATATTCAGTCACATATTCTACTGTTCACTACCACTGGAGCCCAGACTGCAGACAGATTACAGAACCTTTAGTAATAGTGGAGTACATCATAAACCTCCTCAGTGTTGGAGAGGGAGAATTTTAACACTAATCCTTTAAAATCCAACACCAAAGAATCTGAGAGAAGAGCTACAGAACAAACTATGTTTCTGCAGGGCAAACTTTTTGATAACTTATAAAGAATATGCTTTTCACATAAAATTGGACACATTCCACTCCGCTCGTATATTTCAAAAGAATATTTCATATTCTGTTTTTACAGCCTTGTCTGTTTACTTTGGAGGGTGAAATAACCTAAATAGCCATTCTTTGGCATCTTCAATGGAAACAACACTAAATTTACAAGCTCTGCAAATTATAATTCCTCTTTCAACTGCCATGTAACTAAACTGTATTACAATGTTAACATTATGTACTATAGATCAGAACTCAACTTTTAGTCTTCCTCACTACTCTCTCCTCCACATTATTCAATGTGCTCTCTCAATCTGGTGTAAGGCACAAGAGCATGAGAATTACATGGCCCCATGGATGGAGGCGTCTCTATACTAAAGATACACTTGAGAGAAAAACCAGTGCAAACACCATTCGAGTGAGTTACTTCTGAACGCCACATCACACAGCACAACTCACTGAGGCCTATTCACAGTGAAGCAAGCATATCATCTTCTTCCTCTCACAGTCCGCACTGCTTATTTAATGCTGTAAAACTTATTTACTCCTTGCTTTTCATTGCAAAGCAAAGCAAGTAAAGGGTTTTTTTTTAATCAAGAGACCAGAAACAAAATGCACTACAGTTCCTGCCTTTACAAGTGGGAACACGAGCTCCATTGTGTTTGATGTGAGCAATTTCCTGTACCCGGTACCGTCAACAGCATTTTTCTTCAACAACATCAAAAGACGTAGGTATCTCAAGTGAATTTAATGTCGTTACCCTTTTCCTGGCCAAACTTTGAAGCAAACTGTCCCAAGTCGATTGTCTACAAGCTAATCAAAAACGAGCAGGCTAGCAACCTGTCTTCACATGACAACAAGAAATCAAAGTGCTTGGCCAAGGTTAGCTGTGTGGAAAAAAACATCAGCAACAAGTGATTTACAGTGCTGAGAGCAACATGGAGCTGTGGAGTGACCTTGTACACAACTAGATTTACAAGGCGCATGTGGGTGATTTTTTTGGAGGGGCGTATGGGGAGACCTGTACTGGGGTCAGTGCTGGGTCTCTGTGGGTGGGGGGGGGGGGGGGGGGGGGGAGCTCAGACTTGGTTAGGACAGGTGTCTGGCAGCTGTGGGGCTAAGTCCAGCTCAGCCCCAAATTGAGGCCTAAGTCCATCCCTGTGGGATTCAGCCAGTAAGATTTTCAGTGAGCCGAGACTAAAAAACAATACATGCAGTCTCCAAGTAATGAAAAAGTTTAGGCTCTTACAAAGTGTTGCACACACCATGAACTTACAACAAAACTAATTTTTCCAGTGCTTCAAAGGTATTATTAGAGCAGTTTGTTGGATCACATTTCATTCGCATGGAAATGTGTGTCAAATATACAAATAATTACTGGTTTATGTCAATGGAATTGCAGCAATGATGCATTCTTAAAGAGGTGTTATCTAGGACTGCTCTGTTCAGAGACAACAAGTACGTGCAACTCTTTTAGCCAAACTCTCCTTTTCTGGCCAAGCAGAACACAGAGGCTTGCACAAGAGAGAGGGGGCACACCAAGGACAGACAGTGAACAATGTGGTTCTATTAAATAAGTGGTGGAAAAAATAATCATAATAATTGGGAAAGAAACATGAGCCAGAATAAAGCTGTGGATCGTGTGGCGCTGTTTGGGAAAGGCTCCGCATTGTTTACAGAGGAAACTGGGGAACAATGCCTGGGTGCTGGAGCTGGGAATCAGCAGGCTGAAACAACAGAGCCTCCTCTCCCAGGGCCAGTCATATCCCAGCCAGATGTACACGGCACCTCTGCAGTGGGCTTCCTGTTGGAGCCCTGCGGTGGAAAACAACCCTACAGCAGCTTCAGGACTCACTCACTCTCACACACAGTCACACTAACACAGACACCGTCACACACACATACACATACACATATGCACTCACACAGACACTCTCACTTGGACAGATACAAACACGGGTGCGCACACATACACACACACACATACACATACACACACACACACACACACACTCACACACAATCATAAAAATGCATGCAGGACTCACACACAGATGCAAACAGAGACACACAGCACACGTGCATGTCCTCATGATGATCAGCCACTTGTTCTTTCCAAGAACAGCACGGGATATGGCCGGCTCTTGGGTTGCGTTTAGCTGTGCGTGTGATCATATACTGTGCCGTAGCCATGGTGAACTGATGCTGAAATGTCTCTGAAAGCTAAAATGTCAAACAGGACTCGACACAGTATGCCTGGAGACCCAGGGTACACCTGGGGTGGAGGGGTATTCATTCTAACAGACTGAGACAGTTTGGGGAATTTAGGGAATACAACATTGGGACATAGAGTCTGGGAGAAATGGCAAATAGAAGGTATGGGATTGGCATGAGAGGCACAAGGGGCTGCGGCCTTGTGAAAGTGGTGGGGTCCAGAGGCAGTTGCTGGCCATAGCAGCTCCGTGTGAGCGGGGGCTCCTGTGTTTTCCCAGCACCCAAAAACCCAGCACCACCAGTTGTCCCCAGAGACCCCAGAGAGTGTTAAAATACCCTCAGCACCTGTCTGACCCTCAGACTCTAATTAGGGCGATGCAGAGAAGGGGTCATCTGAACAAACATCTGATAAGAGGCACTCCCCTATCCTGTTATGGAGTGATGTACAGTACCAGTCAGACGTTTGGACAGACCTACAGGCTTTTCTTTATTTTTTACTATTTCCCACATTTTAGAATAACAGTAAAGACATCAAAACTATGAAATAGCACAAATGGAATTGTGTAGTGAACAAAAAAGTTTTAAACAAATCAAAACTCTCTTAGTATTTCAGATTCTTCAAAGTAGCTAAAAATATTCATACATAGAGAAATATGAATAGTGAAGTCGATGCATTTGTTTCCCTTCAGAAACAAATTTGAAGCATTTAAGCATAAGTCTTTACATCAAAATGTCTTTGAATGCATGTTTCCCATTATCTTAATCAGGTGTGTCCAAACATCTGACTGAGTACTGTACATACTACATCCTAATATTAGTTTGGATCAGACTGAATGTGAACCAGACACCAGAAAGGCCTCTGCTATAGCAAAGGCCAGAGCTACATACTGTACATAGCATCTTCAATTTTACTTCCAATGTGACCTCGGATGATTGTACTTACACACCTACCTCATTGATTTCAAGCACAAAAGTTTGGAAACAATGCCTGTAAACACATAAATGATATGTGTAGTTCTAGGAATCCAGAGGAGTGTACAGTATCTTCTGTTGTCATTCCTAATGGGTGCACTTGGGCCAAAGTAAGAGGAGCTGGCCGCTAAAAATAATGTGCTAGGCAAAGGCTCCAGGGCTGGGAATGATCACGCAGCTGTCACAGGCAGTGCTGAGCTCTCCGGGCTGTCCCCTCTGTCCCCCTCTAAGCCCGGCTCTGTTCTTTACACATCAACACGGAGACACACACAGACAAACACGCCCCCACACGTCCACGCCGAACCACACATCATCAGGGGCAGGAACAATCAATCGCACCCTTTCACATGCTCATACACAGATGGACATGCATCCAGACACACCCATACAGAGACGTATCCACACGCAGGCACACACATTGACACATCAGCACGGAGACACACACAGACAAACATGCCCCCACGCGGCCACACCAAATTGAACGCATCAACAGGGGCAGGCACAACCAATCACATCCTTTCACATTCTCATACACAGATGGACATGCATCCAGACACACCCAATCAGAGACGTATCCACACACAGGCACAGGCAGACACAGGGAGAACATACACATCCACAAACAGGCACACACATTCACAAGTAAACACAGAGACACACCAAAATCCAAAGAGAAATGTAGTTTCAGCAGTTGGACGGACATGATTACACACACACACTAGCACGTATAGTCTGAGACAGCCACACTCACGCTCACACACTGCTACACTGGGTCAGATGTCATGAATAACAACATTGTTAACCACAATTACCACAGCCCTAAATTACAAGCGCCAGCTATGGATGTAATTTATAGACGCCTTTGATGAGTTCTCAAGTGGTTTAAAAACAAAGCCATACTCTGAGAGGTGGCAGTTCCAGGATGTATGCACACAGAGTAAAAGGCTTAGCTTGCATATGCTTTGATCACAGAGCGGCTCTACAGACAGCCCCATCTCTGTCTGATACTGGGCAGGGGCCTGCCCGACATCCTGCCCACTTCTAATGGGTCAGTTTACTTTTGATTATATGGTGAGAACAGTTTCAGACACCTTATGAAGGCCAGGGATGGAAAAAAACCCTCCAACCTTCATCAATGCTCTGGGACCAGCTTTGAAAGCTCTGGGAACACAAGCCAGTCTGTCTGTAGTCATGGCAAAGTCAACAAGACACAAGATACATTTGATTCCCAGTGCAGTCTTCAGAAAACTCAAGGGAGAGACATGCAGACACTGTAACCATAGGTACTGTGCTGTGTATGTGCTGTTTTTCCTCTAAAATGATGAACAGAAAATTGGTTTTAGTTGTATATGAAACTATACTCAAAATAGAATCTTGATTAATAAAGAGCTATTCAGGAATGTTTCTGGTAACTCTTTGGTAACACCGTTTTTTGAATGCACACAAACACATCTATTGCATACCAAACTACATCAACAGGTTTATAATCTCATTATGATACATGCTGCAAACAACCAACAGTATCTAAAAGGACATTGATCACTACGTTGTCCAACACCCGGCCCACAAAGCTGGAGAGGGAGAAACAGAGGTCATGGCATTTTTTTTTGACTCTCAAACTGTTGCGACACAGTAAGAAGCACCAGATGGAAATTTTGGAATCAGATGCATTTGATTCAACAGAAGGGAGGGTCCGGCAGGAAATGCAGCGCGCTGCTAATAATAGCCCATTCCATGAGCCATCCTGGCAGCCATGAGACAGGAATGGAGGTGGAGAGAAGAACTCCTCCGCTCGGGGGGTCAATGGCTAAGCCAAAAAATAGCTGTGAAATCCACTTGGGTAATGTCACACATTATGCACTAACACCGTTGACAGCCCAAGCCTACGTGCGTTCTCAAATACCGAAACCGCAGTCCAATTTCTGGTGCGGTGCAGAGAACAAGATGAACTCAGCAGTTATCGTGAGAGGCGACACAAGGTCATTCACAACTGAACTAGACTGGACTAGTCCAAGTCAAAAAGCTGTATCTCTCGATACAAATGCCGTGCATCATGGTCTAGGCTACAGTTATAGTCCATACCCTCATTATGTATTTGCTTGGAAAGAGCACTCTTCCAGTTCTCTTTGGTCCACTTCAGCTGTTGCAAAGCACTATGGGACACTCCCACAGTTATAGAATGAAGCAACTGGCGGGAAGAGTGGCAGGTGCTGTTGATGCCTTGTCTAACTATAGTTGTGGCACTGATTGGCTGGGCACACTCACTAACTGTGGAGCTCTAGGACAGACTGTGACTAGAACTTCACCACCAGGGACAACATTTCCACACATCTCAAGACAATCCACACCCTGACCAATGGGAAGCCTGTTCAAACTTCAGACTTCATCTGAGCTCTGGATGCATGATACATACATGAAACATTTGTATCATTTTGTGAATAAATTATTTCATATCTTGTCAGTACATTTTGTCAGGATGGAATCTTGGTCTGCCTTGCAAGTTTGGGAATCAAATCAACATTTGAAGCCCCTTTGCATGGATCAGCTACTTGTGCTAACATGGCCACAGCAACATACTCAAGAAGTGAGAGGCGCAACTTAACAACAAATGATGTCCCAACAATCTGCTATATAAGACAATAAATGGGCTTGATTTTCAGTATAATATTTATTTGTGTTGTCCTTTCTGGGTTCATTGGGCATTGGGAACAAATACATCATTGAGCCATGTTTAATGACATAATGCGCTAAAGCTGGCAGTGAGCCCAGCATACTAAATAACTATGACTTGGTGACCCCAGACTACAGTCAAACAACAAGAAACTTGTGTGATCAAAAGAAGTCATATGCATGAGTCTTTCAGTGAAGAGCTGCCTAGCCCCCCCATCGGCCATTTTACATTCTGTGAAGGGGCTCAAGAATATCATTAACCCTGAACGTCAATACGTTTATGAACTGCCATAATGTACAATGGGTCCTCCACTACATACTTGAGATTGCAGGAGTTTTTTTTCTCCTCAGAGTATCAAATTACCTCTGGATCTGTACAGTTGGAGGGAAAGAGGGTCATTAGGCTCCCATCCTGATATATGTGCGCACATTTGGGAAACGAGTGGGGGGTGCTTTTATCACATTTTCCACATGCCCAAAATGGCAAAAGAGGTACCAGACTGCTCTCCAGAAAGTCTTTCTAATTAAGAGCCGGGCTGGTGCTTAAAACTCACTAGAAAGTTAATGAAGTACAGAAAGGCTAACGCACTGTACTACAATCTGATCAGGGAATAGCTATAGTACTTCTTCCCATCTCCATACACCACCACCATAAGTTTCTCTGATAAGGAGTTCAAGGAAGGCAGCAAGGGCCATTAGGATAAGAGCTGGTTGAAAGAAGCATCAGAAGCCATTTTGCAACCTTGGCTTCCTGGTAAATACATTGAAGGGAGCTCTGAAGGAAACAGGAATGCCACTGTACCACAGCGAGCTCGGGAGGGGCAGGGACCGAGCTGCATTTCCTACATCGTCATGACAACAAAGTACCAGCTGTCACACATTCCTGGTTTGGGCATTCCTGCGTCAGGAGTGCATTACCAAAACACGCAAGGCGGCCGCTGTAAAACGGCAAAGGCAAAGTTGCCAATATTTAACACCCATTAACATACAGCTGCACTAATTTACAATCCTCAGATACAGCTTGCAAATTTGAGCAGGAAACAACCAACAGCTCAGATTTGACAAGTAGGTGCCAAGAGAGAATTCTGTCCTAAAAATTAACCCTCGCTCCCACATTTATCTGATACTGGTTACTCAAATCAGGAAATCAGGTTTGACACAGATATCCAACTTAATAAAAGCTTGCACATTGTGGCTCATAAATATTTTACTTTCCCAGACAGCATCTTATACATTAACAGGGAAAAACAACATTTAAGCCCTTAAGGACACTGGTCTGCCATCAATAACATGGTGAAACCCAGTATTTGTCCTGTTGCCGTGGTGCAGAGGGATATCTTTTGGCCTGAAGGGCCTGCCAGACACTCTGTGTTTGCTCTGGCCTTAGGAGAAATGCCTCTCAGGCCATTAAAAACAGACTTTGGCAGAGGGCTCAGATTTAGGCCTCTGAGCCCCAGTAGACCCTTTTCTCCAAGATAAAGAGACTGTGTCTGCCTGCAAGTTTGTGACCCCCAGCCTCTGCGCCATGTGTCAGAGACCACGATCTACAGGCCAGGGCTCATTCTGTCCTGGGTCACTTCCACACACACTCTTCCACACTAACTCTCCATAGACTTCCCAGTGGGACAATACAGTCATTCACTCAGGGAGCACACATATACTGTAATCGTGGTATGGTCAGAGTTGCCCATCTCAGTGAGTTTGCCTGACTCTCCCCCTCCCCACGCCCAGCTCAGAATGCTTCCCCCAGATTTTCCTGATTTATGCCGATTACATGGTCGGGTAAGTCACCTACTGCCTCTTCCTGTTTCAGCCCGAACAGCTGCTGTTGAGCATGTGTTGCCTGCTCTTTTCCCCGCTTGTCCTCCGTGCCGCTACGCTATGCCAGAGAAATGGCAAAATAAGTTTTCAACCCGAGCTCCTCAAAGACCACCAAAACAAACAAACCCGTCTCTTGTCTGGTAAAATGCAAATGAAATCAGTGGATTTAAATGAGCTCAGCGCCTCCTCGCCCAGCACAAGGACAGCATTGTTGCCGGCCTTCTGGCAGACACGGCCCTCCTCATAAACGCCCCTGTCTCTCTCACAACGGTTTTATGATGAATATCTGGCATGATGGATGCGTGGGGGGACCTCTGATTACCTCCCTGTTTTCCTCTGTCAGCTGTTTACATCATTTTAGCTCCTTCAGCATTACACAGTTGATTACTAACAGTATCAACAAAGCTCAAAAATCATGCTCAATCATATATGACTCATCTATAACCGTTTCTTCTTAACACCTACTTGCCCCACTGATCTGACACACACACACCCTGCACACACCCTGCATAAAGGTCAAGGAAAAGGTCTCAATAATACCAGCAGAAATGGTAAATATGGTTGCACTATGCACCCTGACAAGTACTACAATATGTTTCTGTTTTGTCAGATTCCCCAAGATCCAGCCATTGGAAAGCCAACAGTGTGAGGTGCAGAAGTTGGGGAGCTTAACTTATAACTAGAGGGTTGTAAGCTTGGATCCCAGGTGAGACACTAATGTTGTACCCTTGAGCAATGCACTTCAACTAGATTGTTTCACTAGAACATCCAGCTGTATGTATGGGAAACACATGACAGCCGATAAAGAAAACAGCTTCGAAAAGGTTCAGAAAGATATATTTTTTCTGAGTGGAAAAACTTCATAAGTCATTTGGGGCAAACTGTCATAAATCACTGGCTTCTTACTCAGCGACTGTTATGCGGTCTTACCTGTTCTACTGCAGCCGTAGTTGTGGCAACTGGCCATTTTCATAAAGCAAAGTGAATGAATCAGATAGAAGGTAGACTCTCAAGAACCTTGTGTCTGATCAACATGGTTACAATGACCCTCTTGGTTTTATGTGAAGAAAATAAACAATATTTATTTCAGTTTGAGTACAAGTGAATTAGAGTCACTGTCTGCAAACTGTGGCCACATTTTCTTCCCGTCCTATTTCTATGTCTCAGTTCAGGCTGTTCTGAGGACATGGTGTATAATGTTACTGATCTCAACAACTAGGCCACAAAGCTGATCCTGTGGCTGTTTTAGAAACGTTGCCTGGCCCAGAGTGTAGAAGAATGGATGACACTTTTAGAAAGACACTCTTCCTGGCCCTTAAGCCTTTCCTGTGGGGAAACAAGACTCTTTGTTCTCAAACAGTGGCACTTCTGTCACTTTGACTTCGAGGCCCACCTTAATGCTAATATATGTCTCAATGGTAGAATGAAAGTTGAAAAAAAAAGCACATTAACATGTATTGAGAGAATAAAACCCAACATTTATCAATCAGCCAGGGCACAGATATTCTATATACTGCATAGATATTCCTCTGAACCTCATGATCTATGAGGTTCCAGTGTGTAAACTGACTTATTATTTTATTTTATTCAGGCTGACACCTGGTTAAATTGTTAGCATTTATAATTGTTCAGACTGTAGGGGCAGTCAGCAGACAACCAAATCACAAATTGCTCAGTCTGAGAAAGATTTGCTTTGAATTTACACATGAACTGCCCTTAAAACTAACACCCTTCATGCTATAATATTGGCTAGAAAGACACTACCCACTCAAAGTGTAATGGGATCACCCAAAGGTCTTGTGAAGAAACTACTGAGGTCTACAGTGCGTGCCCTCTATGTATCACAACACTACACTCCATTTATATGCAAACAGATGTGGTTATCTAGGGAAAGTTGCATAACTTAACGCTACATTTTTCCATACCACTCATTTACACATCTGGATATTTACTGAAGCACTTCAGGTTAAGTAGCAGGCCCGAGGGTACAGCAGCAGCGTCCCAGCGGGGATATTACACAATAAAATAATTACATCATTGGAAAGTCACATCATGCACAAAAGAATGTGAGATAAATCACACTTGACCCCTGTGTGAATTGGAGTGTGCTGGATGCCATTCTCATTCCTGATGTCTCCCGATCCACTGCCTCACAAACAGACAGCTCTCCCTCCTCCAGTACTGACCTGGGGTAGTGAATGAAATGCCTAAGGTATAGAAACACAAGTTTGGGTTGATAAATCCTTTTCCTGATGGGGGAACAATATACCCACATAGCTCCTGCTCACATTCCAGGAGCGATGAGGAGAAAGCAGGGGAGAGAGAGACAGAAAGAAAGAATGAAAAAATAAAGAAAGAAAGAATGGAGTGTGGGAGCAGAGCAGAGTCAGGTCAGTCAGTGCATGCCCTTTCTTCTCAATACCCTGGTAGAGACTGAATGATGAGAAAATGGGGTATCTTATTCCATTCAGCCCAATGAGGACTGTGGCATGCAAACTCCATGGAGTCTGGGCAATGTTCAGCTCTGTAGTTTCTGTGCATGCCTGTTTAAGGTGTTGCCCAAAACATAGCACTAACACATAATATATACCAAGGTCTGAGTGCTCGGAGTGATAGCAGAATATTTCACTGTATTTTGGCTAAGCTCAAATATGTAAATTGTCCATTTTTATGGCATTTGGAGGCTATCATTTTCACGATAAACACCTCTGAGTCTGGGTGTCGGAGCGGAGTCCCAGGCGAGCCATTCATCGCTCGTGAGGAATGCTAGAGCCGTAAGAATTCTTTCCAGGATAATTACACTCATTTTGTCTACATCATAGTTGTCAAGGTCCCCTCGCTAGCAAAAATCCTCTTGTCACTGAAAGTCAGGGTTTTTGTTTTTCGGAAGGCTTTCTTCATGGCCCTCTGAGACAAGGCAGTGCTATTCTAAGTACGGTGGTCAGCGGGACACCGCCACTTGAGAAGGGGGCTTTCACTGGAGGGTAAAATGTGAATTTAGAGCCCTCACTACAAAAAAACCCCTGAATTCAATCAAAACCACCAGGTCACTGTAAGGGAAAGTGTTATTTAATCCAAAGGGCCTGGCTAGAACAACCCAGCGATGAACTGACCCCTGGATTTGATCAAAACCAAATCAAGGGGAAAAGTCCCTTTGCTGTAATACAACATCAGATTAGACTTGGAAGGTTTTCCCTAGTAATTTTCCTTGGCAACTGACATGTTGATGTATGTTGACTTTATACAGGTATATTATCCTTAACCATCTACAACAGTACTTCAATTGAATAAATATTGGGTTAATGATGGACACATAATCGACAGACCAAACCAATGTACAGTGTCCCTGTTAGCATGCAAATAAATGCTGATTGTACTTGTCTGGCCCAAATATGAGAGTCAGTCGTGCGAAGCTACCCTTCTGCAGGCCGTGATGCTCTTGCTACAATATGGTGACACAAAGCCACAGGATATCAACTAGGCAGGGAGCAAAAATACACGCTCTTGAGTCTTGTAAGCCACTGCCTCATCCTATTATTGTTTTTTGTGGGGTTTTTTTGGTTTTGGATTTTTTTCTCCCGTGTCTTTTGAAGTCCGTGAGTCATGTTTATTGTTTTAACTTCCCAAAGCCCCCGAAGCAAACCCTGTGAGTCCCCGCAGCCGTTATTCCCGCCAAACAAAGGAAATGACCAATTCCATTTCCTGAGCCGGAGCAAGTTTTTAGACTACTTATTGCACGAGGAGAGCTGTGGAAAATACCACTTTGCTCCAGAAAACAACTATCCGCACAGCCATATGTAAACTCTGGCGCTGCCTATTAATAAACTGACATAAAACAGGTAAAGACACTGACAGGAAAGAAAAGACCTTGTCATGCCAAAGAACACACAGATAACAGGTGCTGACAAAAAGCACTGCACTTAGACAATGCTCTCAGCATTGAAAAAACAAATGATTTTCTTTTCAAAATTTAAAACCTTCCATCTGAAGCATGTAAAGCCTTCAGACTGAAATAAATAATCCAATGGGGGCAACGACTTGTCTCGCCAAGGAATAGATTTTGAATCTATTCTTATTTAGTGTCCTGTAGCTTAGTGCTACAATATTGTGTAATCAAATTAACGGCCTACAAAATGACGGTGTTACACACCTGTCAAGTCTCCACGCTCAGGGTAAAGCTACTGCCACGACATTTACCCATATGCGCCAGCTTTTCTGAAACACACAGACCTCAAACAGCAGGTAGTGTTGTGCATAATCTTGAGATATTGAGAAACACAGGACAGGGGTAAAGGCTCACAGCAGATGCATTTGGATGTAGAGGACACTGGCTTTCGTATCTTGAACTCCAGTAAAGCAATCTGACTGTTTGACTGGTGATAGAAACACGAAGCAGTGCTCAGCCTGTGCTACGGCCGTGTTCCTGAAAGGCAAGCTCAAGGTCACGATCTCCTCAAGTGAGAGCAGCTAAAGACCCCAAGCCCCACTGCTGTAATTAAACATTTAAAAAATCCCACTGCCATTCTAGTATCATCGGCAGCACCACAGAACCTAAACAACTAATCTACCATCTGACATCTTGGCTGTGCTGGACAGCCTTACAAAACTTCACAGCTGGGGCAAAAAATATAAGAGGCAGCAGCTTCTTCTATTCCATAAAAGATCAATATTGGGTTAAAGATGGACCACTTCATTTTTAAATAAATGATCAAATAACTAACGCTGGGGCTTCAGCTGTTACTATAAATACATCTAGTGAATCAGTGTGAAAGTGACGCCATTACAGTGAAAAGAAGGGAAGGCAACTGAAAGGAACCACTAGTAGAGGACTGCAGTCTTGAGACAGGGGGTCAAAGAGAGTGGGCTGGCTCTTAAATCGGGCCGACCAGCTGGGTGCTGCGGTTATTCGTTTTAGGCAGCCAGGAAAGGTCATATGTCAAACAGGGCTTGGCTGACGCTGCCTACTGCCCAGAGACCATAAATAACAAACTGATTCTATGTATTGAATATCTGTGTGCTGGGAGGCCCCTGTGGGGGCACCTCCAAAGCCAACCTTCAGCTGTTGTTGCGTGGGTGACCGGCGGTCCCAGCGGATCCGCAGACCTCACCGCGCTCCACACAAACACAAGGCTTTGTGACCATAAACCCTCTGTCTCGTACCCCACACTGCAAACATCCCTCCCACTCTTTTCAGCCTTGATCCCGCTCTTTTTAACCCCCAAACTAAAGAGCAAAAATCCATTCAATCTACAGTCTCCCCCCATGTGATCCAACTACTACGTGCTTTACCCTTAACTTTGAGCGATTTCTCTAAGTGAGTTTATTGATCCTGACACAACATCCAGAGTTTGATGGTCGCTGAACTAAATGAAAAAAATTTTGTTACAATGGAGCAAAGCATTATACTTGCTGAAATTTGCTACTCAAAGTTAAGGTCAAAGTGCAAAGCAGTTATATTGAATCTGACCCACGGTGTCATAAATTGTAGAATACATAGAATCAATTTTGCTTGGGACTAAAACTTGGTAACACATTAAAAGTATTATTATCATAATTATTATGACTTGGCTTTGCATTTCCATGGAAAATGACAATGAACTTAGGCGATGCTTCAATTCTTTGCATCACCAAGAACTAAAAACATCACTGTGTGACTAATCTTCAATTTAACGTGGGTGTGGGTGCATATTCATGAGTTACTCACACTTCATCTACACTGAACTAAATTATGCACAAATCTTCAGAAATTCCAGTCAAAAAGCCAAGATACTTGTCCCTGATGGAAAACAATAAGTAAAGACATAAACTCCAAAAGTAATTTCATACAGCACAGCTAAACACTATTCGAGAAACAACACTAATGATTTTGTCTTTTGGTCATATGGTCATATCATTTTCAATATGCTGAAAATATTTCATAGTTACTGATACACGTTAACCCCAAAGTGATCAGCCAAGTGAGAGCCTGAAATAATGATATATCTAGAGGGACCCTCCCTTACCAAGTCCAATAACTTGTGCTATCTTCTTTGCAGAAAAGAAGAAGCAGGCCACAGAACCCCTTTGGATTTATTCAGCCCACATGACATTTCCTTGGAGCGTAATTGCTTCCATATAATTTACATCGGAAAGTCACGCAAGGCCCCCCAAGCACTGTAACACACTCCTACAAAAGCACTCTTGTCTCATAATGGCTACGGTCAGCGGGAGCTAGTGGAAGATGGCCCAGCCGCGCCACACGTCTGAGTTTTCACGGTGTTTCAAGTCACGAGCGGGACGCTAAGCGCCGTGATTGTCACCATGGAGCTGGGGCAGATGCAGGCTCAAGGTTTAGCGGCACCCTCCGCGTTCACACGGGAGGGGCAGCCACCTCGAGGCTGGCCGCTGTACTCACAAACACATCATTAAGGGCTCCTCTTGCTGAATGGCCCAGCTCTGAGACTGCTGAGTACAGTAGACAGCCAAGCCAGGGCTCTGTTTACCAACTGTCTTGCCAAAGGCAGGCCTCAGATGGCCATGTCCAGAGAAGGTCAAAGACAGAGTGGGGAGACAGTATTCTGAAATGACTGCCTTGATGAGAGAAACAGGTTCACATTGGTTTGACAACAGCACACAGATGGCACTACCAATGCATAACAGTTTGAGCCATTCCAGGTTATCACAAATGCTGTTTGTGTGCTGTGTGATAGCTTTGATAGGGGGCTACCACTCAATATATTCCCCTGCATCCAGCAAATCCTGGGATTGCTCTAGCTGCTGTGCATTGGGAGTAATTTCCATTCCTGTAGCACACTGTCATGGTGCTACAGGAATGGTACATTTGCACTTATTAGCCTCAGAGATCAAAAAGAATTTTCTTTTGTGAGGAAACGTTTGTAAAGCACTCAGGAACATATTTTGACATCTTAAAAGAAAATGAGAAGAACTGCATCTACCAGTATCCTCATGACCCCAGTGGACATTTTATTAAAATACTTTTTGTTAGTGACACACCTGCCTCGGAAGAGACAGCAGGCATTAGATTTTATGGGATGCAATGGATCCAAATAACTAAAGTAAATCTCCATGGCCAAATACTAAAAAATCTCCACAAAAAAGTAGCCTTGCTCAATCTGTCAAAGAGCGTGTTTGCTTCAGTTTGGGCTCGGGTGACTGTATCATTCCCAAAACATGTGAGCTTCAGAGGTCACTCCCTGATTGTGTCACTTTTTTCATAATGTTCTGTCTGACTGCCACCACTTCAAAGAGAGGTTCTCATTCTTTTTACATTGGCGGTAGGGGAGTAATCACATCCCTTTGTGATTAGGCTGAAATTAAATCACACCTTTTGGCCAAGGTAAATCTCTGAGCTTGTGCTCTCATCACTGGCAATCAGAGCCCTGTTTTTGATGTGCAACTATGTGAGTCACCTTGTTTCAAAGAGCCACCCACAAAATTGATCCCATTTGCTTTAATCAGCTGAAATCGAAGCTTGTAAACCAATCTCTTTGCAGATAAAAAACAACAGATACTCTTAAATTCTTTGGAGTAGAATAACATATAAAACCATTCTGATAGCTAAATAACATGTTGTCAGGCCAAATATATGACAGCCAACCAGGAACTGGGTTTACCCATGGGTGTTTTTAATGACAAAAATGTTGTGAAATCAAGGCAACTTTTAACTGACAACATTAAGAAGAAAAGGGTTTAAAAAGGTGGGTGAAATAATTCAAAAATGAACCAACCCATGAGGTCATCCATTTAAAAAAAGATCAAAAATAAATTGTTTGAATTGTTAAAAAAAAAAAAAGGTAACAGAAAATGCATGTTTTTAAATAGGACACAATTTGGAGCTAGGACAAGTAAGGCTGTTGCAAAAATCAGCTGCACTCAAGGAGATACTGTATAAAAAATTGCTGCCATAACCACAAAACAAAGAAAACTACACTTGTAATCCCAAAATGGACACATACATCCGTACCTTTTAAGATGGGTGACAAGAAGCTGTACTAAAACAGGTGCTATATAACTGAAGTATACACCTGAGCTTTTAATATGAAATCAAAGCAAAGCATATATTCCTGGTCTGTTTTAATGTGTTACAGGAGATAAGAGGCAGAGGGCCGTTTGAAGGTGTTCAAAATGGCATTAAAGTGCCCTTAATAACAGACTACCTTGACTTGCACCATCAAACCAAAACTTTAAGGAATTTCTTGCTTGCAAAGTCAGCTCCCTTGCTTGCTGAGTCATTAAAAGGCACCTAAGGGTGTATAAAGAAATCTATAAACAAATAAAATGCAAGAAAGGGGTCTGCATGTATGGGCCAGTGACTAATGGCTCCTTTCCATCAGCTAAATTCTATACTATGGTAGGACAGTGGCCACACTTGAAAAGCTGATCTCCTTACAACAGTACTACTGCTCGAATGTGGTTGCACTACATTTGACAGAGGTAAGCAGACTGGCACAATGCCAAGTAAATAGTATGATGTCCTGCAAATAGAAATTATGATTTCGGTAATGTGAGAAGGAAGAAGAATTTTAATTTCCATCTTATTCAGTCTGGGGTCTTTCCTGTCAGCTTACTACTTAGCTAGATGTAAGTGGAAAAAAAGGCAGAACACAAGAATCTAATGTACTGTAACACATCAAATGAAGCAAGAGGATACTACAGTCTTTGGAGTTTATCCCCCTATCCAGCAAGCTACTGCCTGGTAAGTGATAAGTTGCTGATTTTTCAGCTTGCAAGTCAGCAGCTCACAGGTTGTTTACCAGCGTGAGAGAGGCGAGGTGGAAAAGGGATTCACTTCTGACATCCTTCCTCTGCGAACTGCACCTCAAGAAACTTTAAGGAAACGTGGTTTATTTTTAGACAAACCCTTCTCTGCTGG
Source organism: Megalops cyprinoides (assembly GCF_013368585.1). Taxonomy (NCBI): domain Eukaryota; kingdom Metazoa; phylum Chordata; class Actinopteri; order Elopiformes; family Megalopidae; genus Megalops; species Megalops cyprinoides. The sequence continues at coordinate 16,415,581 of NC_050602.1, read as the reverse complement.
GGCCATCCACTCACAGTTCAAGGTGGTCGATGGAAACAAGCCATTAATGTGTATGTTTAGTACATCCAATCCAAGTAGGTCATTCCCAATGACTTCTTGGCTTTTTTCCCCAGAAAGCACCAGTACATGTTCAATAATTTCAGAGCTGAACTAATTTTCATAGACTTACCCATGGTGCCCAAGCTAATGCCTACAGCCCATTGCTTAGTACAAATGAATAAAACACAGGTGCCTGGCAGCCCTCTGAAACACTGAGCCAGCTTTATTACTTGTCTCCATGCCCTGGCGTCATGATCCTCCAGCTCAGGCATGCCTTGAGATGTCAGACGGCACATCCTTAAATAATGCACCCTCTCCAAATCACTGCATGCTGGAAACTAACCCTCTCTTTTATCCTTCGCCCTTAGCATCAATCACTTCATTTCCAAAGGCCAGTCAGAGTGAAGCCTCCCAGTCTACTTTTTTTGTAAATCTTGTGAACTTGAATGAAACGGGTTGTTATTCAAGGCTGAGCGGGGATTAAAGGAAAGGTTGGGGGGCACAGTTTGAGTAGTTGGACTGTCTGTCTAAATGGTAAACCCAGTGGCTCTTTGAAGGGGCTCAGGTGACAAAGGAAGCCAAGGAGCTGCACAGAGAGGTGTCTGGACACGTTAGCGGAAGGAGAGGTGGGGAAAACAGTCGCCTGTGAGCTGTAGAGAGATGCCACACATCCAGAAGACAGCCTCACTGTCACAGACTTACAAGCAATCCAGACATCTAGCCAGATAAGCACTTTCCCTAGGGGTTCATCTTTAAAATCTTTTTTTTTTCCAGAAAATTTAAAATGATGTTCAAGCTTAGGTTTGATGCATGATAACTGTAAAATACAGTACTGAGCTTTTCCAGGAAACAGGTATAGGTACCCTTTAAGCTTGCATGTCATGCTTATGATAGAATCAGATTTTATTAATTGTAACTTTTGAGTGATAATGGTTCCTTAGAGGTATGTGGGAATTTTCTTGCTGGTTTTATGTACATGGGGAATGTACATTTACTCGCTGTCCTTCAAAAACAGAGGGAGAGGGTCAGTGTGAACCCCTGGCGGCATAATGTGAATGTACAGGAAAACAAGATTGTGACACCATTTCTGTACACACTAAAATCAGGGTTCATGCCTCCCTCTTCAAAACGCATATGGAGTATGCGCCTCTTAATGCTATTCAGAAGAAAGCACCTAGGAAAGACTTGATGAGGGCAAAAAAATTTGCCCAGGCAGCCAGACTTTGTTTTTGACTGTTTAATTGCAGGGTGGGGTGAGTCTTGGCTTCTGACTTTGTTTCTTGTGTTGCCAACCCTGAAATCTCAACAGGAGCCAACATGACTTTGGTGCTTTTAGCAAAGATGAGGCTCCAGGAAACTTTACTGAAAGACTGTGGTCTTTCCCAGCTCAGACCTCATACATAGTCAATACCCAACAAAGCCCATCCAATCTTACACGGCGAGTAAGAACAACAAATAAACACTTCCTCTAACTTTTTGCATGGGTGTTAATAAACAGAAAAAGAACTGTAAGGACTGTCGAACAATTCCAATCCCATCACCTGAAAAGCTAACAAATAAGTCAGTGCATTTCGACAGTATCTTCAGGGTAAAAGCATTTGGCACATCACATACTGAACTGACTTGGGTTGAGGCTTCATATTCAAAGTCAGGGATGTGAATTCACACTAAATGAGCAATCCAAAACAGCCACTGGGACCTGTTGTTAACTTGAAGCTATGGGACGGATGGGGGTGTGAAGGTGAACCCTTCTGACAAAGTCCTGCTGAAACCATCAGAGATTTATTGACATCTCACTACTTTTCAGACCACATCTGAAAATCCAGTGACCGAGTGGACCATGCTTATCATGCCTGTCAGGTCAAGGCACACATCTGCATAGAAACTGTCTGCTGTATAATGTGCCTAAAATACCAGCTGTGAAGGGAACTATAGAGTTTGGGTGATGCACTAACATCTCATGATGAAACCAATCATGGCCATTAAATGTTTTCAAAAGTTTCACTCATGGCACAGCTGGGTTATTGGATTTATAGCTATGAACCAAAGGTCCTCTTTGTTTACGGGCAGCAGACATCTGGGTGCGTAGCTCATTCACAGTACAGTGGTCATCCACTTAACTGCATGGTGTGATTCACATGAATGGGACAATGACTCACTCACACCAATAAGTTTTAGAATGAAATCTTTCAATCTTAGTGTTTCCTGTTTAGAGGTTGAATGTATAATTTCATTATAAACTCCACCATCTCCATGTTGTCTACGGAGCATCATATCATCTATGTGTGCTCCGTAGACAACATGGAGATGGTGGAGTTTATAGTGAAATTTTTATTAGATGCAACTTAACTTACTTGAGAAAGTATCTCTGACCAGTGGACGTGAACGCCATCTCCCATCCCGGAGGCAGGGGCAATTCATCGGCGACATCGAAAGACTGTTGGCGCAGATGCGCGTGGTGCGCCGGGCTTGGGGTCGCGTTGGCTCCGGTTCCGAGCTGTAAAGAGGCTGGAGAGGAATGTGACCGTGCGTGCTGCACTGGAAGTCTGGGAGTATGGCTTCCTGAGTCGGTGCTCGACTGCCGGGAATGCGATCCCAAATCCGGCTCCTTGAAAAATGACTCCGGGAGCATTTTTTTCCTCCAAGAACTCGGTTTTGGGTTCATAACCGAATTAAACAGCGCCTCGAGATCTGTATCAAGGTCCTGTGCGACATGGACAACTTGCTGTCCAGGTAAAGGTTGCATTTGACTGTTACTCATTTTTCCAGGAGAATTATAAGGAAATACAAAAAACGAGGTCCAACAATTTGAACGAAAAGCTGAATCCTGTAACTTCCCAAAATGCACTGTATGTTCTTTCTTTTTTTCTTCTTCCAAAGTCAGTTAACTAGCTGTACGTCCTTTCCTTTCTGTACTTAAGTTTGCGTGAAGGAATGAACGCAGTTACCGAAAGGCTAAAGTACATAACAATCTGTCCCAGCAAAGCAAACATGAGTATATTTCTGCTTTTGTCTTCGATGCGCCCCCCTCACTTGTTGACAGCCGACTGCGCGAACTTCAAGCTGAAGTTTGTAAACTAAACTTTCCTACGGCGTCGGTCCGCAACCCCTCATTAATTATTCATGACAAGGGAGTTCCGAAATTTGCTCTGCTTTCGTTTTGTAATGTTGCAGCGGGAAAATGAACACCTTTAGATGCGTGACATTTGATGGCGATGACACAGAAAATATCACGAAGCGTGTCAAGCTTCAATAAATCCAAGAAATTACTTTTAAAATAGGAATTCTCAATAAATCACAGCTGTCAACTGAAGGCACGCCGATAACAACAGCCTCTGCGTGATTGGTTCAAAATTAGTGTGCTACTGTAATACACCGCCCCTGTATACGCCTGTAATATTCAAAACCGGAGTTACTCTCTGCTTATGTAACTTAGTCGCGTAACGCTTTTGGGAGTGTTTATTAATTTTACCATATATAGTCAAATGAGCATCGGGCAGGCCGCTCCCATTTCTTGTATCCATCCTTGTTTCTTAATTGCAGCAGCGTCCTTCAAGCCAAAGAAAGGATCGTTGGGTTCACATAACTTGGTCAAACTGTGCTAGAATGTGTTGTCTGTACGCTAAAATGAGGTGGGGTGGAGGAGGGGGTAAATCATGTTTAATTAAATTTGTCCAGAAAGAGATCACAAAAAATACACCAGAATTCCAAATAATGCTTATGCTTAAAAGTAATGTTGGAATGCAGACCTGTTAGCTGCAGAAAATGTGTAACTCAGAACAAATATTCAAGATCTTCATTCAGTATGCACACCGTAAATGCTGGTTTCAAAACGGCAACTTTACACCTTGCTGGGAAAGTAGAAGGTGTGATGTTTCTTGTTGTTATTCCTTTTGTTTTAAGAGAAGAAGCTTTCTATAAGCATTGTTTACCAGTGTTCACATGCAGCACTTGATGGATTGTAATCAGGTTTACAGCAATGCTTACAGAAAACAAAAGATTTTATATTTCTTGTCAGTTCTTTTATTATAACAGCTAAATTGTTTTGTAAAGCTGAGCATGGGCCATTCAGTGCTTGAGATGAACACTGCTTGTTACTCTTCTGGGTGCCCAATACTTCAAATCTGTCTGATCTGAGGTAGGTCAAAGGTGACTCCCAGCTTTCACCTTATGACTCACTTATACTAGGGATCTCTGTTGATATGTCTGCTGTTGTAGTTCGCATAGTAAGTGGAGTATGATTGAGAAATCTAGAATGTCTTTGTGAGGTTCTCTGTTTGAACTGCACTCTTATTGGTTAACAGAATTATAGATGCAAGCTTTTTGGTTAATTTTGTACTGGCTTCCAGGCAAAAGTTAACCAATTTGCTAATAAGAAATGGACTTCCCTTCTTAAAGTAAGAATTATTATTCATGCATTATACATGTAAGAAAAATTAGCCACAGTTATAAAGTCATTATTGAATGCAAATCAGTGACCTTTTTTGATACCCTCTTCAAGAGATAGAAGGATATTGGCACAAAGATTGTGTGTCTGTGTGTAAAGGACATCCACATTTGCACAGTTGGTATGATGCACCCGGATCAGTACTGCACAACAGCTTGTGAATACATCCATCTGTTCAAGCTGTCCAAAAAAAAGTCTCATCTGATGGCTATCCTGGGCCTCCAGCTTTAAGAGGATACCTGCCTTAAAGGTGATCTCATAACCCCTCACCCTCCACACACTGTTCTCCTATACATTTACCACCCCTCAGCTTCACCTCCTCCAGAGGTGTCTCCAGTTATCTTGTCCTACTCATGGGAAACATCTCCAGGAGTAATCACCATAATGAATTCTAGTGAATGTGCCAAATATTTTATTCATTAATAAACAGGCCTGTCTACTGTGTTTTCAATAACTGTAGTTCAAGACATTTTTCTGTGGAAATGTTAGTTGGAAAGCAGGAAAAAGTGAGCCAAACAGTTGTGTTCCAATTTTTTTCCAAAAGAAGCCAATAACATACATTAAAGGAATCTAACACTGTCAGATAACTACCAATGCCAAACTCCAAACAAGTGGTCTCCACTTCTGTGTTACAGTAGAGCAGTTGTGCTGGGAGAAAGCAGGGAAGAGGAAACAATTTTGACCTGGTTCAGCGAAAGCTATGGAAGTGGTTTACGGGAATATTCTCAAAGCAGACCCGGTGCGTGTGTGTGTGTGGAACCTGTTGATGTCACTAAGGAAACACTCCTTTCCCGCACTCAGGAAGCACCTGTGTCAGGGCAGTCCCGCTGACAGACAGAAAGCATACACCTGTGTGGACTTCGACCTCACTGGACCCCACTCAGTGCTGTGCCTGCTCATTATTCAGTCGATACACGTTATGTTTCCTTGTTGTGTTCCTGGCTGCGATGGTGACAGCAGAGAAACTTGGGAAACAAATACAAAAAGGTTTATGGTTTGTGGTCTGTTAAGTCTCAAAGGATTAATCATTGTCATCTAATGACATATTTACGTGAAAGTACTGAAGGGAAACTCAAACCGAAATCCCTCTCACATACATTGAGTCTGAAAGTACTTGAAATATTGTGTAGAAAAAAAAAAATGTGCTAAACTAAATATACCGACACAGCGTTACAATCAAAACATTTGCTCTTACTGCTTCTAATAATAAAATGTTCTCTATTATCTACTTGCTCAGTAGACCCCTTATCTAGGGCAGCTTTCTTTGCTTACGTTTGGCATATTATCTGTTTACATAGCTGGTTCATTTCTTAAACTATTCAGGTTAAGCACCTCAAGGATACAAGAGTAGCACCCCACCCGAAACTTGGAATAGCAACCCTCTGGTTACAAGCCCCGTTCTAACCGCTGTGTCACAGTGCTGCTCTGTTATACAGTATGCTTCAAAGAAATCAAAATGAACAGAGCCAAGGTTTCTCCCAAACGGCACTGTACTGTATTGATCACTTGCCACTTCGAGCTGATACATAGTGTGTGTTTTGTATGGCTTTTCACCTTGTTTTGTGACATTGACCCTGCTATAACAAGAGAACACTTTTGCTGAATGGTGTATAGCATATGAAATGCAGCACTAGAGATTCTGTAATTCCTGCAAGTAACAATGGCCAGTAGTATTACCGACAGGAAAATGAATAAAAGAAGACATGAACACGAGAAACAGCTAACTTAGAACACGGCTGCCCTCTAGTGCTAACTCTGTGAAACAGTTCTAAAATCCCTGTAACATACTCATAGTTAGTCAGGGCTTCAGCAAAGAGACAAGACCGTTCTCTTTAAACTGGCCACAGAATAAGGATATGAAGTGGAGTGCACTCCAAGAGGTATCAGTTTCTGTATTGTAATAGACACACTGATGAGTGATTCAAAAAAGCATTCTGACAACAGGATTTCAGTATAATCCTTGGCAGTCCATGAGCAAGAAAGAGAACAGAGAAATGGCAGAGAAGTTATCTTGAAGAAAATAATTCCCCTGGACCTGTTTTTGACATTTCAGCCACTGATATCTTTTATTTGATTGTAATGTTTTTAACATAACAGGCCCTTTGTGCATTTCACATTAAACCATTTGAATTCTAACAAAGGGATATCACTGTCATAAAATCATTTTGATCATGGTGGAGCAGAGCTCAGTTCAAAACTCACTTGCTTTATCATTAAGACTAAACCTGTTTAATGTGAACTGTACAAAGGTACTGCTATCACAGATTTAAGCAACTAAAAAGGAAACCACTGCTAAATTCTTTGCCTGTCCTAATTGTATTTCAACAGGCACCACTGATTATAACAAAGCTCCAGATAAAAGAAGCAGAGCTGAAGAGTCAAGTTCAACTTCCAAATACCCTAACCATCTGGTCAGGTCCAACTTGTGTCATTATCCGTTGACTGCTGTATGGTCTGTAAGGATGCCTACAGGATTGATTGGGGCTTGTTAACAATTTGTCCTATGTCTGTTAGTTAAAGCTGTGTTGTCCTGAATTAAGTATGATGTATTTAGAATTAGGATATTCGTAATCTCCTTTCACTTAGATAAAAATGACCAAAACAATGGTGAACACAAGGATTGCATTACAGTCCACAAAACTCTGAGCATTCTCGTAAGACACTTACCATATAAGACAAAGTAAGCGTATTATGAAAAACTGTGAGTAAAAACGGTGTGTAGTCTTTTAAAAGTATTTTATCATTTCAGTGAGATGATAAAAAAATGGCAATGGCAATGCATGTTGAAGCTTTCTTTTATCCAGGCAAACCTCCACAAAGACGTTTCACTGACTATAGATAGTGCTACCTTAATAGTTTGATCCAATAATATTTGAGTCGTACATACTACTTTAGCATTTTTACATGTGTGCCTCTCCATGGGGAGCTAAAAGGTTTAGTGGCCTTTTTTGGACAGCTGTATTTGTTTACTCAGCAGACATTTTACAGACACAGTTCATGAAAAGCAGTGTCAAAGCCAGGAAGTGAACCTCTAATCTTTTAGTTGTAAGGTTCATTCTTTAACCATGTTTACCTGAATAATTAAGACATTAACAAGATCATTATCTTCCAACATACTGAAGCACTTGAGATTAAGGAACTACTGACACATTCATCACTATGAAAAAGTTGTCACATGGCAGTCGAGTTTGGCAGCACTGTTGTGTGTCAGTGTCTGATGCCTAAAGCCAGGTCAGATTTGCAGACTGAGATGATGAGCAGATTGGGCAGAATTTTTGGCAGTGGCTCAGCTTTCATGGGAGACCTAAGCCTCTGTCCTCTGTCCTGCTCTGTAATACCTGCGGCCTCTTATCCGCTAAAAGCCGCAGGATTTATGGCTTGCAGTGCTGCTCACAACCTGAGGAGGGCGACGAGGAGATGCGCACCACAGCACACTGAAATCCTAGCTCCAAAGTATCCATGACCATGGCTTTTTGTGGTATAGGGAGCACAGGGGGGGGATCAAACTGCAAACTGCAAAGGATCAAAGGATCAAACTGCAGGGAAACGCCAGCAGAGAGAACAGGAAGTTCATATCAAAGGCAAGAAGCACAGAAACCATAGGGTCTATGGGACTGTCACTGTTACCTCATAAATGCATCTCTTGACTTAATATTGTGAAAGTGTAGGATCTGAGACAAATTTTGTTGTAGTTACAGCTGTGAGAAATTTTTAGTATTCAGACAAAAAGATTTTAAGTGACACTCTCTGAATACATACACTAAAAGACCTTAAGTCCTTAAGATACATGAGCACTGATTATCGATGTGTGGCAATAAATCACAGGAATATGAGTGCTGGAATATTCCAGTTTCCGGTTTAGACAATAAAATTCCACACAACTGTATCGGAGTTCTGAGATCAAATATAATGTTAGAGAGGATAATTATTTGGAAAGGAAATGTTAGATTTAATTTATCACATAGCGACACAATTTGCACCTTTTAAATACAGATCACATTATACTGCAGTTTTGGGTAAACCATAAACTATGGTGTTCATCTATTGGGTAGGTGTATTTTTCCCTGCCACCATAATTTCTTTGCTCATTCCTTTCAAAGCAGATTTACAGGTGGCTTTGTTTGGGGTGTAAGATAAGCACTCTCAGCCTTGGAAAGTCTCCATTCTCCATCCAAGAAAAATCACACCCATGACCTCAGCCTTGATGAACCAGAACAGCCTCATAACAACATTCTGTTTCCATGGTTACAGTGCCATTACTTTTTCAGAAACTTAGGACTTTAAAACATGTATTTATTAAAACGTATTCAGTGGAAAGAAAGTGGTTAACAACAAAATGAATAACCGGGATGCAAATACAAGAGGCGACACTGACTACCTGTGCTTCAGTTAGTTAACCATGTCAAGTCTCTGTCACCATCTAGTGGCCATGCAATGTAATGTTGATCATATCTGAAACCAACATTCAACATTGTGTTCAGTTCCATGCTTAAATCATGAAATAATCAATTATTTAACCAGTTGTTGAATTCCATTAGATTGTTTTTTTTTTCACTTTAACCTGTCATATAAAACCCGCACAGCTACCCAAATTGCTATAGCATCACCATAACCTATGAAGTCGACCACGAGCCCATCTAAATCTAACGTTTTGTGAATATTATCAGTGCTGAAGTATTGAATTTATTAGTCATTAGTATAAATTTTATGTTTAATTGGCACGCACCATGAGGGGAGCTATAACGTTCAACTCTGTCCCCTTTTCTGATGATTATCATTGGGTACTGTATTCTTCATAACAATGCTATTACATTAACTGATAGTGACGGCAGAAGACAGTCTAATAGTCATTTAGAACTCATTTAGTAAATTCTGTAAACTATCTTCGCTTTACTTTTTAACGCCAACCCACGCAGTCACGGCCGCACGTACAATGAATGCACAGAAAATATTCTCACTCCCAGAACCAGTATGGCGGCAGTTCGACGTTTCCATTCACGGAGTGACGGTTACGTTTTCCAATCAGCTGCGGAGGCTGCGCCCCGGCAGCGCGCAGAGAGGAAGTTCCGCACGCTCAAGCTGCTGTGTGATTATTGTTGACATTCTGCCATACAGGTCTGCCCGTGCGGAGAGAAATAAGAGCTTAACACCACCGCTTTGAGACCATGCACTCAAAGAGCAAACCAGTGTAATGTCTTTATTTGCGGTCTCTTATATTAGCCAACGAACAAATCCGTCAGTTGCACAGGTAAGACGCCCAGCATTGTTTTACCATACGTTATTTGTCATTGTGATTAGCTAGCTTGCTAGTAAGCTAGACACTTGCAGGCTACGAGCATCGGATCACCGAAAAGCCCATTTGGCCTTGCAGTACAGTTATTAAAAGGCTCTCCATTTAACTGCGTAGTTTGATGTTACACAGATGGATGGCTACTTGCCTGGCATTTACAACACACTTTGTTACGCCATCACAGAGTTTGGTTTCCTAAGATTCAGGATTTCAGAAGCAACGTCATTTATAGTAAAAGCGACTGAGTGACAATTGAAATTGAAACTTCATCGCTGATTTCGTGATGATGAGACGACTGCTCCGTTAAATCCCACGAAGCAGTGAGGTGTAATTTCGTATTATTTCCCGTAGACAGACATCCCCATTAGTACCAGCAAGCTACATCGTTCAGACATAGCCATGCGATTTCACAGTAGGGGGAAAGCTGTAGCTAAATGTGCATCGTGTTATCAGTTCGTCTTCGACAGATCGCCAGTCCCATACCTTTCACTCTGTGTTCTGAATTACACGGGAAGTCTTGTTACTGGCTGTGTGAATTACTCTACCCAACCGGCACACGACAAGGGGAGGACTCCAGTTGTTGTCTCGAAGCTAAATCACATGCCCGCAGTGTTGACCCTGATTTCCTGAATAGGAGCGGGTTGTTTCTCGACGGATCATCTCCTGTAGGAGGAACTTTGCGCTGATGTAGTGTTTTTTTTTTTTTCTTTTTGAGTATATCGAGAATAGGCCAGGATTGTGATTAGTTAAATTTACGATTGCAGTATTTAAAGGATGGTTTGCTTCTGCTGTAGCTATTATGTGAAAGCTTCCAGTCCCGACTCTCAGGAGAACTTTGGAGGGCTAATGATTCATTCATGGCTGCTTCTGAATGCAGAACGGTTAAACAGTATCTCATAGACATCTGGTTTTAAGCACATTTCTCCGCAGTAATGTGTCACTCTTTTTAATGTTTTGTACATTCTTACTCTGTCTCTCAAAAGCTTGCAACTATCTAACCTCAATCCCTGCACAACACATAAGCTTAGTCAAGAAATAAACCTTCAAACAAATGTCATTTTTTGTGTTAAGTACAAGCGTTCTTCATGCCAATCAAACTTGCCTGTTATTGGTCTCTCATCAATATCCAGGAAGGAGAATGTACTCTCCTTGCCTAAGCAGCTCTTGAGTTCCCTGCTGTGGTGCAGGGTTGGAAACTGAATGGAGAAATGTCTAGACTAAAGAGCCGCAGGAAATGGTTTGCCAGCTCTAAGCTCTGAGCCACATTCAGTCTGGGTACACCCAGGGCCTGCACTTTTGTCTTCTCTCAGAAAAAAAAAAAAAAAAGTCAATTCACAATTCGTGTCTTGATACTGATACCCTACCCATTCAGTGAGGTCCTGCTTGCATCTGTAGTGATTCTTGTGAGTGTAGCCATCCACTTATAGCAGACATATTGCCACAGGATGGTTTGGAGGCCCACTTGTGAATTCTAGTAAATATTAGAATATGAGATTTCTTGCATAGAAAATTTTTTTTTTACACTGCTACAATTCACCACCAATATTGATAGTGTAAGTAGTAGTTGATGGGTTTAATTTACCACACAAATGAACAGTTTTGTGCTACTGTATGCAAACTAAGGACCTCCACAGCATGTAGGCTTAGTAGTTCTGTATGTTGATTGCTTTACACTTGATACGAGATCAACCATAAATCGTCTGTATAAAAATTGCTTTAACCAATGCCTTGACAAGGGGGGTTTTAAGACCATAATCCTGGAATACTACAATAAGCCCTCTTGTTTTGTGGTTTTTGTAGTATGAGTTTCTTCCTCTCTAATAAGGCCATATGAGGCATTTGCCTGTAATAGTAGTGGTGAGCAGAATGTAAATATTAAACAAGAGCATGGTTAGTTTAGCTCATTTCTCAGGCAGATCCCATGTGTTGCAGGCAGGATGTTCTCATTGCCACATAGTTTTGTCACCTAACACATCATGCTTTGCTCTTAAACTGCATTAATACCAGAGGCCTTGTTTGCCTTTGTTATAAAGCAGGGGAAAATATGATATCTGTAATGTTGAAAGAGGAGGATGCACAATCGGAAAATTTGTCCTCCTTTTCAATGTTTTTCCCCTTAATGCAACCTCGTTTATAACAGCTATTTGTACATTAGGCTTGTCTGATCACAGCAACTTCTGCATTCGTGCGGGAGTGCTGAAATGAAATGAGTGCAGTCTGCCAATACACTCACATTTTTTAAACTACAAATCCCACAGTGCACCACAGTGAAGTGGGCACCATTTGGAGGATAGTTGTTACTCCACTGACATCCACAGGGCAAATCACAAGCATCTAACTAATTGTAGGGTGCCTGACAGGGGTAAGATTCTGGCCACCCAACCCACTCCTATACCCGGCGGAACAAAGCTAGTTTGTTCTGCCACTGTGGGATTCTGGTCATTGAAACCTGATGACTCAGCTGGGATTGAACCCAGGCCATAGGGTTTAGCTTGCACTCAGGAGGAGTGTCCTGCTGACTGAGCTGCTCAGGAGACCAGCGTGTCATCTTTAAGTGAGAAAAAGCTGCTTGCCTCTCTCCTGAAGTAGGACACTGACGTTAGTGTCACCATTTCTCCCAGATGATTAGCATATCCACATCTTGTCACAGTGAGTTAACTTGAAGCAGCCATTGCATTATAATGGTGTGTATGCACATCCATACAAAAAGCGTAACTGTAGCAGCTAAACACGTGACTAGTCTTGTTTTTGATTGGAGAACACTGTGAATTAAGCTGTGTACCTCAGCTAATGGTAGCTAAACATAAGAGAACATAACACAGCAAGTAAAGTATCAAAGATGGAAAAACAATCCAAGACATTGTTTGCTATTTGTGGTAAAAAGCACAACTAATGTGGGGGGAAGTCATTCAGGATTACAACACACTCTGAAAGGAATTCCGCTGGTTGTGTTTGCATTATCAGGCTGCATTCACATATTGTGCATCAGGAGCAGACATGACAGCCTCTGTGTGTATGTGTGTGTCTGTGTCTGTGCACGTGTTTGTGTGCGCACGCTTGCGTGCGTGTGTGTGCGGTTGTGTTTGCCCAGGTGCTGCACCTCTCGGAATGAAAGATGCTGCTCTCTCTGGGGATGCTGATGCTGTCTGCCACCCAGATCTACACCATCTTCACTGTGCAGCTCTTCGCTTTCCTCAACCTGCTGCCTGTGGAGGCTGACATTTCCGCTGTGAGTACAGCGCCCCCTGCTGGTGCAGCCCCCCTCACAGTGCTGAGGGTACTGGGTGGCTGGACCTGCAGACTGCTGGTGGTTCTAGGGATGGTACCTGGTACCTGGGCTATACTTTCTTTCCATCCTAAATGATAGTCCATAAATTTTAGAAGAAAAAATTTTTTACAGTCTAACTGTAATAAATGTTCATCAAAAATATGTGTCAAAGCAAATGAGAAAGATCAAATCCAGCATCAAACAGTCACTTTAACATGAGTGAACATATTATATCTAACATTATGGCCTAATGCATATTACTTGTTTTACTCTCCCTATGGTAGGTGATGGATGTGTTTTTGATATCCGTTGGTGGTGTTTGTTTGTTGTTAATGTTGCCCGTCTCTTTTTCAGTACTCATTCGACAACAAAACGGAGACCTTCGATGACCTGCCAGCACGGTTTGGGTACAGACTCCCCAGCGAGGGACTGAAGGTGAGGGCGGGCTTTGGAATCGGGTTGGGTCCATTCAGAACCAGCTGGGGCAAACAGATAAAAAATACCGCCTTTGTGCCCTTGAGTGAAGCACTGAATCACAGCTGCTTCAACAGATGCCCTGCTATATAAATGCACAGTGAGTAAAATGTCTGTAAAATGAATGAATGAATTCCCCCTCAGAAAGGTGTCTAACAAATAAATGAATAGTGAAGTTGTGTTGAAGCTCCCACAGTTCCAGTTTAAAATGTTGTATTTTAAAGCTGCTTGCTCAGATGCCTCTGAGCTATCGAAAGCAGTTGAAGTTGAGCGCACAACTGGGACAACAACAATGGGCCGACCGGACACCACGAGCTGCCAGAATGCACCCAGCTTCCTGTTCTAGATGCACTCTTCACAGGAAAAGAGAGATTTCCACTCATGGCTGATGGATGAGTCAGGTGTGGGGACTGTTTTTCTCCAGTTTGAATAGAGCAGTCAGCAGCCACTGTGCTTACAGGAAAAGATTGGATCGATCTCATTGTTTTTCCACTAGCGTTTGAAATGTCTTTAATGTAGGGTTTTTCCCAAAGTCAGGGTTGCCACTCAGATCTGACATCTCTACATTCGTACGAAGATGGAGTTCAAAATAGAACTGCAGATGAAATTAGTATGAAAGGACTTTATCAAGTTATAAGATGATTTAATTTTTTCTCTTAATTACATATAGACTGCAAAGAGAGTGACCCTTTAAAGTCCAGTTATCACTTAGATCAGAAGGAAACTCAGGAAATTTCAAATGGCGCTGTTATTAAGCTATCCCGGTTATGTGGCGCTAACCTGGTCATGGGGTGAACGCTTTCATTTCCCTGGATCGGAAGCACAGAAGCTTAGGAAATGCTAATCTGGTGTAACATAAACAGGTACCCTGCTGACCTACTGTATCCTGCTTGATGTAGCAGTGAAAAACAAGTAGGGTTTGAGAGATGAAAACACTACTGTCTTAATGGCATGTTGGGCTTTGCTATAAAAAAAAAAAACAAGAGAGTGTTTATATGTACCAAAGTTTGTATATATGTTATTCCTTATATGGGTCGTTTCATTGTATACTTAGTAGATTCAAAATTACATCATTATTCAGGGCAATTTACATGGTGTATTTTTTTCATTTTATCTGTTTATGCAGCATGACATTTGCTGAAGCACGGTAAATGAGGTTACAAAGGGGTACTAAGTCAGTGCCTTCTGCCTGGGACTCAAACCCACAAGCTTTGGGTTACAAACCCATCTCAACCAGTACGCCACACTGCATCCTTGACTGGAGGCACTCCCCTGAGTAACAGCAGCTCACACTGATTTTGTTTAGGGTGCATTTAGTGGCTGAGGGAGAAGGGCTTGGGTAGTGTAGCTAATTGGAAACCGCTGCCGAGTTTTCTGCAGTGTAGCTCAGAGCAGAGGACTCGCCTGTCATTGGTTTCATTAGACACAGGGTTAAGAAAGGCGGGTCAGGGTTCACGCTTCAGCTCCTCTCTGATCTCAGACAGTCGCCTGCCCAAAGCCACTCTCAAGCAAAGTCCACTACCGCAACTCAGCCACCTAACTGCTTCACCACCCTGAACACTGCGTTTTAGCTGAACACACCCTCTTTAACACGGTACAGAATGTGTGATGGACGAAAGCGTGCCAGACTGCAGATTTGGAAGTGCGGTCATTTCTCTGGGCAGCTGATCATTGTCGGTACAACCCCCTCTGCCCCTCACTGTCCGGTAATTTGGGACTGTGGTTTTGATGCTTCCCGACAGGTTAGCTTGAGAGGATGGCGGGCTGAAAGCCAAGGCTCTGGGGAATTAAGGTTTGGAGCGTGGATGCGTGCCATCCCAGTGGGCTTGCTGCAGGATTGGAGCCACGTTGCCATGGCTGCATGTCCCCAGCATGCCCCCCACCAGAGATTATGTGCACAGTCAACTGGGAGGTCCTGCTTCCTGGGCAGATTTCAGGCCCGATTGGAGGCCGCCATGTTATTCGACTCCACTCCCCAGCCGGCTCTTATCATTGGTTGACATCTCGCCATTACGGCGGCAGGTGCCCACTCATTTATTTTTAAGGCAGAACCGATCCTTTCCTTGATTTGGTTTTTAAAAATGGGACGCCCTCACCCCTTCACCCAAGTACATGCCCTGTGTGTACCGCATCACCACCCTGAACTTGGTAGTGTCTGATAGGGGTGTACCAAGATGTGAGGTGCAGGGCAGGAGCTTTGATCTCTCTGTCTCCTGAAACAGTCTGCAAAGGAACAAAGAACCAAGAATTATAGCTGACCTTGGCATCGCAAAAATCCAGGACAGGAAATAATCTGTTCCCTTTTCACTGTAAAAATAGTCATTTGACTTTTACATTTCTGGAAGTTCCCCAACACATGCATTCAGTTCTCCAAAAATGTTTTGAGACAGAAAGTCAATACATATGCCTCTATGGGAAGTGTAAGCCCTGAACTAGTGGCATCAAGTGGAGCACACAAACATATCTCTTTTGATGGAATGCTATGTAGGTTCAGTATGTCACTAGGAATTAGGCAGTGTGGAGTGGGTCTTCTAGCTGTGTCTTCTGTATTCTTGGGTCAGCTAGCTCACCTTTTTCAGTTCCAGTTTTCTTATGGCCTGTAACTGTGAATGTCAAGAATGTATTCACACAGTGATGCAGTGAAAATTAAATATACATGTAATCATTCCAAAATACAGAATATTGCCTTTTGGCACATTCAGTATTCAGATACATTGCATTTGGCCAGGGTGAAAATCAGAGATCTCTCTTTGCAATACCTTTTTTTACATGTTTATGTTAGCTTGTTGAAACATGATCCATATAAAGAGAAATGCTTTAAAACTGCCCTGCAAAAAGAATTTACAGGAAAAGTACGGCATGTCTTAGTGTATCAGAGGTCCTCTCGCAGAGAACAGTAGCTCAGTGTAACCAAAGCAGGAAGCGCTGTGTCACATCCTGCCCCATGCTGGGATAGGGGCTGGGGATGTGTTTGCCGCTCTGCCCTGGCCCCTCGATGTGAACACATCTCTCTCAGCTCCAGGGCCTGAGCGGGGCCTGGGGGGGGAGTGACTCATCCCAAGCACAGGGGTCACATATCCCCTGACGACAGCCAGCCCCTGCATCTGCTGGAGGCAGACACCAGGCCAGAGACATGCTGTCTCTTTCATATACGAGCACACACATACACACACACACACACACACACACACACATTCATTCTCCCTGTCTCTTTCTGTCTCACACATACATGCATACACACACATTCACTCTCCCCGTCTCTCTCTCTCTCACACACACACACACACACACACACACACGCACACACACACACACATATATACACACATTCTCTGTCTCTTATCTCTCTCTGTTTCTGTTGCACGCACACAAATACGCACACATTCTCTGTCTCTGTCTCTGTCGCGCATGCGCGCACACACACACACACACACACACACACACAGTCCTTGAGGAGCGGTGCAGCTCCGTTCCTCCCTCCATGTCTCTCAGTGGGGTTGTTGCATCTCCAGGCTGCAGCCGTTCTCTCCCTCCACATTCCACGCTCACTGGACCATTATTCTGGCGCTCAGAATTACTCCAGGGAGTTTGTCTTGTGGCAGAGTGATTTACAGGCCTTGCTGACCCCGGCCCATTCACAGCCTCCCTAACAAACTCCCTCCAAAATGCCTCTCCTACCGTCAGAAATTCACCGCCAGCCTGTCACTGCGGCTGTTGTCTTGAGCCATCATCACAGTAACATGCTTGTCTTGTTTTTCACACCTCTGTTCATAGTACTCTTTTGTAATGTGTTTTTAAATAGAAATATTTTTAGTCTGCGATTATGATCTCCGGTCTCTCAGTAGCTCCAAGCCGAATTTGAGCACAGTCAATATTCTCCTTCCGCAGTTGTTGTGCTAAAACTCACTTGATGTACACAGTGTTTGTACTTTTCAGATCTGCAAAACCAACCAGCTTTATATGTCTTGTGATTTTGGAGATTTGAGTAAATAGCTTTCAATTATTCAGGGATTGTGCTGTAACACAGATGATTCTATTTTAGCTTTGCCTAATTGGTGCACACTGTACTATGATGCAGTGACTCTTAATAGCTCAACATGGGGGTAACGGACGTAAGCACATGTTCAAATCCTGTATTCAAGCAAAACTGAGACTTGAAAGTGTTGTGGCTCTGCAGTTTTGTGAAAGTGACGTGCCGGAATGCAGGCATTCCAGTGGTTTTAGCACACAAACGTTGGCTCGCACGTGAGAACTGGCATGGTGAGCGGTTGTATAGGTGGTTCCTTGTGTGGGTGGCAGCCTGGAATCATCGTCAGGTTTGAGTCCCAGATGCACCAACTGCTGTTGCACCCTTGAGCAAGACACAACCTTGAGTTCTGTCGAATATCCAACCATATGAATGGATAACATGCTAAAATAACAGAGGGCGTCTGTCGACCAATTGAAATATTGCACCAACGATAATGGTGAACCTTTATCTTTATGTGTTTTCAGCACAGTGTCGGAGGGCCTAAATGCTGTGTGTGGGCCAGCTCCCCAAGTATTCCTAATCCTCCTGTGGATTCATTCCGCTTAATCTGCTCAGGAAGCCAGTGGGGGCAGCAGGCTCATAATTCCACTGTTCTCTGTGGACACACATCAGAATATAGTTCTTAAGAACATGAGTGTAAAAGATGGGAAAGGGCTTAACCTGCCTTATGGAGAACCTGGGTGGAAAAGTCCCAGACAGTGCAGTGTGCAGTAATCTGGTAAAGATCTGGGTGCAAATTAGACACACGGGTCAGGCAACCAGCAAAGCTCACTGGTGATACCAGTAGACGGTCAGTTTATTTTTCTTCATCAATAAAACATTTTGTGTGTTGTAGTTATTTATAGTATTGCTGTTGCTAACAGCTTGAATGTTGAAAGTTGGAGGAAAGAGCACATGAAAGAGTTCATGTGATGTCGTTCTTGACTCATGATGATTTTGCAGCGTTTCTGTAATTGCAGTGGGTATTTTTGAACAACAGATGGCGCTGTTGTAGTTTCTAGGCAGCATGGAGTCACACTTCAAATGTGTCTCGGTCAGAGTTGGTCACATGTTAAATGATTGAAGTTATTTTCTTAAGATTCATTGTCCTAGCTGTTTTCCTATTGTCAGAACGATGTTTGCATGTGACCTATTTCACTGGGTCACTGTCTTGTTTCCAGATGTTCCTTCTTCACATGTTGCAGTCTCGTAAGTGTTACCAATATAAGAGTCAACCACATATGCTGATCAGAACCAGGAACAGGACCATTCCTGTACTAATGCTGTTTGAATGTTCCCTTTAAGAGCCACTCGGCTTATACCAATCACTTTGGGCTCATTCAAATGTAATGCAATACTCAATTGAGTGCAGTGATGCAAAGAATTTGAATACAGTGAATCTTGTCCGCTGCTTTAATCCCCATGTACCTTGTATGATACATGTTTTGAAATAGATGGGCGGTTTGAAACAGATGAAGTGTTTGGATGCCATTAGACATGGCAGCTAAACAAAAGGCACTTTTTCTTTATAAAAACTGGCACCTTCTTTAATTTTGTGATCTTAAGACCATCCAAAAAGATAAAACTTAGGAATCCAGTTTACTGTAATATTCCAAAATACAGGGATGACATCATGAAGAACAAAACGGAGAAGTACTGTGAACCAACCATTCATTTATTATTCTGATTTTAAGAATCAGCCCCTTATGAGACAGCCTGTAGGTATCTGAAGAAAAAAAAAACACGCTTCTTAAAATTAATCTACAGCATAGACAGAGACAGCAGTAGGGCCTGAGATGGTGTGAACGGGTGTCTGTGACAAATGGTGAAATCAGACTGTTATTGTGTTGTTGAGAGCAACCCTTCTCGCTGGCTTAAGGACCGACTAAATCTGTGGAGTGGAGCCCGCTAGCTGTCACTGGGGCTTGGATGGATTTCCATCCTCTGGATTTCCCCTCCTGGAACATGGACCAGTGCCTGTTTCAGCTCTGTTCCCCTGAGAAGAGCCCACTGGGGGACCTCCACGAGCCGCACTCCCCTAAATCCGCTCCCTGCTGTTGGTGTGAGAGGGGCTATTTACAAAACTGCGGAAGGTCAATGCACAATTCAACACCGCCATTTGTAATGCAGGCGTGATAATTAAAGTAGCGGTGTCGAATGTGTGATTATGAGTATGGTCTTTTAGGCTCCGTCTTTTTTTTGGGTACCGCTCTGACGCTGGTGAGTGAAATGACCCACAGCTGTGCAGTTGGCAGGCTGAATGAGGTGGTAATCTTGTAGCTGCCAGTGTTATGATAGTGCGCACTGCCCACGGCCTGTTCAGAGTGGGACACGCCCGGTCGCAGCACAAGCTCTTTTCCCACACAAAGCTCTGCTGAGCCTGGAAGTTTGGGTCACAAGGACAGGGATGTAAGGCTTAGATGAGCCTTTTGTTCCTGTGTGCCATTGTATATTAGCAGGTAAAGTGCTCATACCTCTTTTGATTGTTACTGTCTAAACAAGCTCCTTTGAGCTGAGAGTATTCTCAGAGCAATTTTCACCTCTGAGCCCACAATAGCTCCCATCACCCTAATTTAGTAATCTAATTACTGAATAAATAATACACAGTAATCTAATCATATAATATGAATCAGATAGGTGTGGTAGCCTCTGTTGTCCATCACCTTAAAAATTTGCAAAATATGATCAGATACACAGATGCACAGAGTTATGCAAGGAGTATCTAATAAATGCAGTGAGGAGATGTTTTTCTTTTCCCGGCTATGCAAGTCTATGGTACTGTTGGTTATAGCAAGGATCATTATATGTATGTGAAGTGGTAAATTCCACCAGACTCTCTGCTTTTTATTGTGCATACTCCCAATTCCCCATTATGAAATGAAGTTGTGGGTTCCTAGACACTGTAATGCAATATTGATATGAATTAGTGGCTGGGCTGTACACAGGAGGCCACCGCCGAAAGCGTTCTGTAATCGTAGGCGAGGACGGAGGGCAGACGGCGTGAAGGAAGGATTTCCCCAGCACACTGTTGGCTGTGTGAGGAGGAGTCCATCAGAGAGATCCCTCCCACGTTTTTCCTCTCCATTCCCTGCAATTGAGCGTAGCATTGGTAACCTCCCGGATGGAAGCGACAGCGCCCCCTGGGTGCGGTGGACTGCATCGCTCGTGAAGACCCGCTCGCGGAGCAGCCTGCAGTGGCTCACAGCTCTGACATGCTCAGCTCCGCACCCCGCGCCCCCACCCCCCACCAAATTAGTCTCAGGGGCGCAGTTCTGTCTCACTGCCTCCGTAATGAAGAGCTGGGAGACTCCAGCCAGATCTTCTCACATTGACGATGAAGCCCCTGCCTGTGTACGCTCTTTTCTCATGGATCTTGATAAAGATACAGCCGTTATGGGGCTTAAAGCCTGAATGTTTCCGCTTTTATTTCTCCCGCTGAACACCCCATGAGGAAAGCTGGAGTATATGAAAAGAATATTTTTTATGAGATGTCGTCTGATGGCAGCTTTCCCCCCGTCTCATTCCCCTCTCCTCCCCTTACCTACGAAAGGTTTCATTATGATTTATTCATATGCTCGGTGAGCACGTTAGATCTGAGATGACGGTGACACTCCCGCATGAACGCAAACCGGCAGCAATTTTTCATGCTACATGCTGATGCTGACATGCTACAATAATGGATGTCAGCGAAGTGTAGGCCGCATTGTATGATTGAGTACGACAGGATGCGGTTGGATTACCTGTTTGATAGCTTGGTTTGGTGGTGCTTTGCATGTCGTAGCTTACCGTTACTGCGGTTAGCTTGGGAGAATCTGAGGATTTGCCATCAGTACCTGTGCATAATGTCCACACCGACTGTCTGCCTTTGGTGCAGTTCCATGATGACCATTTGACTGTCCCCTTGTCCCCAGGGTTTCCTGATCGGGGCCAGGCCCGAGAACGCCTGCGAGCCCATCGACCCGCCCCCGCAGAGGGACAACGTGAGCAGCGCCTTCATTGTGCTCATCAAGCGCTTCGACTGCAACTTCGACGTCAAGGTAGGCCCAGCTTCCGCTGCCGCCGCCGGTAGTCACAAACCTGAAGAGCAGGCCTGCCCCCCCAGTGAGGAAGTGAGGCAACCCTTGACCTCAGACTTTATTTCACTATGAATGTGCTGTGAATGAGATCGTGTTGCCCTTAGGCTATGTCTGCTTCGGTGCCAAATGATGCTGGGAATCACTAGCAGCTCCATGAAGTGACCCTTGGGAGCAGAGCCAGTGGAAGGGGTTCGATTTCTTTCACCTTGTAGTTTTTCTCAAGGAAAGTACAACTTCTGAGACCAGATGTATTACATCAGAGTGCAACCAACCCCAGTGTAGTCAACGGATTAAAAAACACCTGTTTTGTTTTTAGATTTTACGAGACTGTCAGTGTTTAATGAAGTGTGTGTATTTATTTATTTGTGTAAGAGCGAGTGTTTTCAGAAATGTCATGGGCAAGGCATTAAGGATAAATTCTATGAATGAGTTGGGGTCATAGGGGAGCATGCTTATTCTGTACTGTTACTCCTGTGTGAAGTCTCCGCCTCCCAAACAAAGGCCATCTGCGCAGAGCAGAGCGGAGCCTTGCAGCAGAATGAAGGCTGGCGGGCAAGCAGTGTGCAGGGGTCACAGCCCCTGTTCACCTTCTAAAGCTTTGCTGCATTGCTGAGGTGTTTCTGTGGTGAGAGTGAAACCGGATTCCCCCTTTGAACACAGTCAGAGAGGGCGTGGGGCTGACACCGGATCGGAGCCCTGCTGCTCGACCCAGATCGGTCTGCTGGAATAATGCACCCGGATAGCAGCGGGTTTGGGTAATGCCAGCGCTGGATTGGCATGCATGGTGTTGAAGGTCATGGAAAGGGCTTGCATGTGTGTGAGACCCCTCCCAGTACAGACCTTTGTAGACAGGGCATGTAACCACACCACTAGGGGTCAGCCATAAATATCCTGAATAGATGAATACTGGAGGTGATCCCTTTTCAGGGATCAGCACCCCAGTAGATATCAGCAAGGCTCTAGTAGTTCATATATCTGAGATACTTGGAGGCCCCTACAAGTTCCTTACTGCACTGCAGGGTGCAACAGAAGAGTTAAAGCAAAGGTATATTTATGTTGTAATTTTTTCTGTCTATTTGGAAATGGATTATTCATTCTCTGTGATTACAAAAAGTGCTCTGTTATGACAGATTATTACTTATTGTCTGAGAAAAGTACAGGCAATTAAAACCAGAATTAGAGATCACTGCAAGCTTTAAGACCTATGTGTAGTTTTCCATTAAGCTGCTATGGGTTCGCTCTGCGTAATATGATTGGGTTTCATGGGATCAAGTGTGGCGCTCTCAGCAGGAGTGCATAGAGTAGGAGTGCTGGTGAAAGGTAAGGGTGCTATGACAGGTTCTAAAGCAGGGAGACCCCTCTTCTGTTGCCTGGACGCTGTGCAGGGGCTGCTGGGTAGAGAGGCCCACAGAGGCAGAGACTAGTGCTGTCAAGTTTGATTCATTGTGGTGAATTGATTAATAAGAATACATATGTCACAAAGAGCCCATTACTGATTTGTATCTTCATTTCCATCATTTTATCATTGTTTTTCACAAGGAAAAAAGACAGATTTTAAACGTAAAAGATACTATTTCACCCCACCCTTTCGTTCCATTTTTAACTGCAAACCGGATATAAAGTTATATGTGTATACATTCAGTTGTATACAAATTAATGCAACTTGGAGAAAGTGAAATTTATCTTTTGGCCAAACCTGAGAATAAACAAATATTGGGTAAAAAAATGCTGAGTTTCAAAGTAGCGAGATGAGTTTTTTTTTTTTTTTTTTTTATAAAGTGCAACAGGCCAAGTGCCTGTTGCTTCCAATTTGAGACGATTTAAAAGAGAGATTTGTCTGAGCATACATTCCTTTGGAAGAACCTTGATCATCCTCAGCTGTGTATTCATCAACATACATTGTTGTGAAAAGGAGCACAATTCCTGCAGCAACTCAATTAAGAAATCTAAGAGCTCCACTCACTGGCATGAGTTCACAGCACTATTTATGTCTAAATAAATTATGTTAAAACAGCATTTTTTGACTTCAACGACTTTCATGAAAAACTGATTAGCTACTTCAAGAATGTTGTTTTCAAAGAGCTTGTAATTGTGATAAACATATTTACGCAACTGTGCTGTTTAAGTATCAATGCCTTGTCATTAATTTCAATACCAGGATATGATGCAGACTTTAAATCAGAAATGGGCGAAGGACAACTTCAGCATGAAAAGATTCAACATGGATACTAGAGAAGTGTCTTTGTATCTTAATAGCCAAATGTAATATGCTAAAATGTTCTCTTTTTCATCTTACGTGAGGCTTTTTCTTCACTCGTAATTCTTTTCATATTCATATTTTCTCTTCACATTGCAGAAAAGAGTAGACATGAGCCGATACATCAGTATCTCTGTGCCACTTTTCAAAATTTGTTTGTAGTATTCCTACAAGTTTGACAGTGCACATTTGTGGGTCAATGTCTGAGTGAGTTGGAGGAGCTGATTCGTACAAATTCTGGAATCCATTAACAAGGCTCAGTAAAATGATTCGTTGAAAAAGAGGGAGTCATTCTTGAAAGATGCAGCACAAGCAGGGATAGGACAGCAGATCAGACACTGGTCCTGTCTGTGGCAGAGAGAGCAGTCTGGGACATTTGTCAGTCTTGGACATGTGTAGACCTGTGAGTAAACTGCTTTCTGCTGCACTGCTCCATTCACACACTCTCATACACACACTCTCACACACATACACGCACGCACACACACACACACACACACATATGCTTGCTCACAATGACAACGACACACATGATGCAACCCTCACAAATGTATTTAACTCTCCATTATATCTGGGCACATTCAGAGGTTCCAGGTCTCTTTTTCAGTGAGGTAATACATGGTTTAATGTTGTCTTTATGCCCCCCCCCCCCCCCCCCCCACCTCCACCCCTTCTCTGTCCCTTTTTATTTAGAAATTGGATAGTAAACCTGCCTGGAATAGCTAATGAACCAGGCATTCTTATCCAACTGACAAAAGCTCAACCAACCATGTGAAATAAATTGTAGAATCATGGGTTTTTTTTTCCTTCCATTCTACAGTTGGCTTCTCTTAAACCTCCTGTGATGAAACATGTTATACTACATATTCCATATGGAAATTCCCCATCCCCATTTATGTTCATAATTTCCTTTTTGTTTTGAAATGTCTGTCAACCCTATTAATCCGGGAGAGAGCTATTATGCACTCTCCAGTGTACACATACACACACACACACACACACACACACACACAGTTGGAGCACAAGTGCATATTTGAACAATATCATCAGTTGCTGCACTCTCCCGTTAGATTAGCACTTATCTAATCTGAAGCCTAGCCTTGAAACCCTGCCTGGTGGCACAGTGAAAAATGAAGGGCATGTACTGAACACAGTAAAATACAAAAAAGGGAAAGAATGTGAAACAAGGAAGGAAGGATCCGTACCTCACTGGCCTTTCCAGTCAACAGGGGGTAGCGTTAGGGGGTTTACTGTGGATGAATTCATTTGGACCCAGCTCTCTTTAGAGTAGACATATTCATACTCCACAGTAACTGCCAGGGTCATCTGCCCATCTGATCTCTCCGTCATTATCAGAGATGAGCATGCCAGACAATTGCTCTGTTCGGCACAAAGATAAAGGAAGTGAAGGCAAAGCGTGTTAGGGGTGATTGAGCTGCTCCACTGTCTTGACATGTCATTGTGATTTAAGACAATGTGTATGCAAGTGAAAGCAGGGACATCACACACCTTGCCTGTCACACTTCTGCAGGAAGCATGATTGATGACCAGTCAGACGAGAATAGTGACTGTCCCGCCCTACCAAGCCCCCCAGTGGCACTAACTGTTTTCCCTCTTATGTGTTCTAATCAGGCAGTCCTAGATAAATAACTCTTTACCTGCTCTTCAGCCATATATTGTGGCTGTAATATTCCTGCCAAATGTGAGCACCACGGAGCATAGAGTTTGCCTCTATTGACACAATGCATTAGTGTTCCACTTCTAGTCTGTTGAATTCCATGTGTTTTATTTAACCAGCCAAAAGCAATTAGTGGACTGGAATAAGCAACATCTGAAGATTTTACCATGATTGAAAGTATGGGTTGCTTTCCTGTAAATTCCTGGAATAAAACAGAGGAGATTGCAGCCGGAGGGACGGGCCTTGCATCACCGCTCTTGTAATTTGCCCTTTGTGTTGCGGTCTAACAGTGACGAAAACTGGGCGCTCTCTTTCCCCCTTAATCCAAGACGGGACAAAAGAGCAGTGCTACAGTTGAGCGGCGGTGGCTCAGTGTGCCAAACCGGCTGCTGTCTCCAAAAGCGGCCCTGGAAGTTCCTCGCGTTGAAGGTGGGGCGATGCAGGGAGAACTGACACCCAGGGCACATCTTTTTTGAAATGTTACTTGGTACGAGCATGTAGAGGATTCGGGAAGCAACGCTCAAAGTTGCCGCAGTTTGTTGTCAGTGGAAGCGGCTTCCCCAGCGCACGAAACGGAGTTCCATGCTGAAGCATAAAGGTTCCATGTTAGCCACTTGGAAAGGAGTTGTTCTGAGCTCCTGTTTTGTCGATTGGCTTATTTTAGTGACTCTGTAGGAATCCATAAAACAGTCCTCCTGTCAATATTCAGAATATATCTGCTGTGAAAAGCTGTTCTGGTCTGACTGGCTTGTTCTTTTTTCCATTAGCACTGTGACCTCAGTAAAAGGAGCCATGACTGCATTGTGATAATGCATGCCTGTCTAGTGCTGGGATAGTTTGTGTAGAACACATCATTATCAATGCTAATATGCACTGAACCAGCTTTGAAAGGCAGTGTCAGTATAATAGAATGTCAGTATAATATGTGTAGCCTATTCTTTTTTCACTATGTTAAACGGTAGAATGTTTACAGTCATAATGCTACACTTTGTGTGAGAAGGGGGCGTGCTGTCAGCCGCAGCGCCCGTGTGCGGACAGCCTGTGGGATGTGCCGAGCACCTCGCGATCGGGGACGTGATTGCAGGGCATGTGGTGACAGGCCTGTCACAGCCAGCAGCTGGAGGAAATGGATCCACAGCTTCTCATAGTCTCTCTCACACACAAGGATCCACATAGATGCAGCAACACATATCAAGGCTCATACAGTGAGATAGATGGACAGACAGACACACACAGCTTCTCATAGTCACTCTCTCTCTCACACACACGCACACACACACACACACACACACACACACACATAGATTCACATGGACAAAGACACACACAAAGGCTCATACAGTGAGACAGATGGACAAACAGACAGACACACACACACACACAGTGATTCATACAAAGTCACAGGGATGGACACAGACATGTGCACAAATACACACACAGGCAGGCAGTCACATACATACATAGTCACACAGACTGGCATAAGCAGTCTCATGCACGCCACACACACACACACTCATACACACAGGCGTGCTCTTAAAGAGTGAACAGGGCTTCAGTGTGCAGGCAGCCAGCTGTTGTCAGCAAGAGGCCGTTGGAGATCACATGGACATCCTGCCCAACAAAGGTCCCTTCTCCTGTAGTTAAGTTAGAGGACATCTGCGAGCGAGCTTGTGTCTGATTTCTGTTAGCGCATGCAACTTTCTCTCATTAGATTGCATTATAGCATTGTAGTCTGGGGCTCTCTAACTTTGGGCGTGTGTCCTTTTCCCTTGATTGGATTGTGAGTACCAAGCATTCTTTTCCACTATTCATACCACATTACAGCGACTGACAGCTTCAGGCGATAAGCTTGGTATGTTTTTAAAGAGAAAAATATTATAAACAACAGTAAGGTAGCAGCTCAGTTGTGGAAAGCTGTTTGGGAACATGATGTCCTTGTGTAAAAGCCTGTGC
Source organism: Megalops cyprinoides (assembly GCF_013368585.1). Classification (NCBI taxonomy): domain Eukaryota; kingdom Metazoa; phylum Chordata; class Actinopteri; order Elopiformes; family Megalopidae; genus Megalops; species Megalops cyprinoides. The sequence goes on along the minus strand of NC_050602.1, from coordinate 16,388,090 downwards.
TTCACAGCTGATATGGCAACAGCCGTTTTTGTCTACAGACAAAGGAAGTAGACAGGAATACAACACTGTCATGAGATGAGGATATAATAAGAAAGAGGTCTGAAACTGAGAAAGCTGTGAGTACTAAAAACCAGGAAAGAAGAGTTTTGATTCCGCAGTATGAATAAGGTTCAGCTCTTCAGGACTGAGCTCTCAGAGCCTCAGCCAGGGTCCCTTCAGCTTTCTTGAGACGTCTGGTCCCCCCTGACTAGGCCACAGGGAGGGCAGCCCTGTGCCCACTCACAGGCCAGGAGAATCAATTGTTCGTCGTATCCGTATGCCTTCAACCCTGCAGGGGACAGACCACTCACTCTCCCATCTGAGAGAACGAGCACAGTGAGCAGACCGCTGCTATCTCTGCCACGGACGCCCTCCAGGCACACAGAGGCCAATTCCAGTCGCATGTCAGCCTGGCCAGATGCCATTCAAGACCAATTCCCAGTGGCCTTCCCCCCCCCCGAAAATAGAAAATGTCACAAAACTGTGTACACAATGGCTTTGACTCATCAGAATGCAGAGTTTGCACCGTAACATTTAGACATCAGGAGACTCAGGATCCTAAGTTAAACAGCAGTTAAGGCTGTCTGCACCTTGAGTCCATGACAGACAACTTGCCCCATGACCATATAGGGAAGCCTCATATTTGGCCTGGTTTTTTTAGGTGGATGTGTAACTTTGACACAGTTTGCGCACAGTGGTCACGGCAAATTATCTGCTTGTGGTAATCGCCTCGCTCGTTTCTTGTAGAACAGTTCAGTTCAAGGTATTTCCTTGGTTTGAAAGCTGGGTTGGGAGTGAAATGAGCTGAGGTGGGAATGGAGCGAACTGACCCGGGAATAGAGAAAACTGAGCTGGGAAAAGAGTGATATGAGCCAGGAATGGAGGAGTTGGTGTCTCATCACAACCTGTGACAGGGCTAATCTCAGACTCTGCCCAACAGAAGCCTGACATATGGGGGGCTGACTTTATGGCCAGGCACAGACATGCTTAAATCCCTCACAGAGACATCGATTATTTACTCTCTTTTCCCCCTTTATTTCCTTTCCCAGTTTCAACACAATGACAGGTGCTTTCTCAAAGCACAGTGCCTAACTACATGTTTGCAAAAAGGGACTTGGGAGAGTTTATAGCCTCATGGTCTCAGTAAATATGATTTAACATGGAACTAACCTTATCAGTGACAGAGTGTGGATGTTAATCCTTTATTTTAACAGATGGTATTTTTTGTTCCAGGATAATTTGACATAAGGTGGGTGCTAGAAGGAAGTAAGCTGATTAGTTACACAAGACTTTGAAGTGGCAAATGATGACAAAGTAATGGCCGCCATTGCAGCAAATTGCCACAGTCTCTGTCTGTTTTCTCTGTCTTTCTGTCTTTCTGTGCAGTACATGAGGCTTAGAATGAATACTTGAATGACATTTTTATTCATATTGGTCTTGTTTTCTGGGATGACTTTTTTTTTTTTTTAGTGTTCGCAGTGTTTACGTTGTTACCTCTTCTTGACCCCCAATGACCTGTGTTTCTTCCTGCTATTGGCTAACTGCGTCTTGCAACATTGAAATTAGCATTGCGGAAAACCACAGATGAGATCAGCGTCTGTGGTGACCGTCCACAGAGAGTCATGACCTCAGAAAATCCCCACGTCAGATCTCCGTCTGAATGCACTGATGTCTCATTCAGATCATAGAAGAGTGTGTGTCAGCACACAGTAATGGGGAACTATGAGGAAATTTGAATTGACCCAGCATCATTACACATATATCACAATATCTGGTATATTGTTATACCACAGGTTACATCCGTATTATAGCATGCTTAATGATTCAGTTCATGTGTTTAACTAGAACAGTTCTGTTCTGTTCCATATCTGTGGTTTTAAATGTAGCTGTGGGAGCCCAGACATTCTCCACAGCATTGCTGTAGGATTGTAGCAGCGCACTGGCATTGCCTCAGCGTTATAGGAACATTGTTAGAATGTTAGGAATGAATTTGGCATGTAAACTGTTACTCCTCTGAGGTGGATGTGGTTTTGCATTCCTTTCCTGGGGCTGAGTCCTCCACTTTACTGAAGCTGGGATTTTGTCAAACGACTCTGTCAGGAGAGTACGGTTACACCCGGTGTGCTGCGAACAATATCATTAAACATTTAGGTTTAAATGCACTCTCTGGTAATGTAGCCACATTTGAAATGAAACTAAACTTAATGTTCAAAGCCCTGTTTATCAGATCACTGGGTTTGGGATATTTGGCTTAATAATTTAACAGCTGTAATATCTCTCCATCTGTTGGTAAACCGGCGTCTTTCCCACCGCGCTACGGTTAAGTCACAGAAAGGAGAGGAGGGGAGGAAAAGACCCGTGAGCTCCGATTAACGGCGCTGAACATGACTCTGCATTTCTGCGGCGTTTTGGCAGGGGCTCAAAGCCATCTGCACCGCTCACTCACTCCCCAGCCCTGCGCATGCAACAGAACCGACCCAGAGCGAGGCGGCGGAATCATCTGCAGAGCAACGTCCCGGGCAGGCATGCGCACTTTGGCCTCGCTGCTGCGGGAGTGTTGCAGTACGCACACACACACACACACACACACACACACACACACACACACACACACACACACACACACACACACACACACACACACACAGCTCTTGCAGAGGAGTACAGTTCTGAAGAGAGAATAGAGCTACTGTCAGTTGGCCTCGCATAACTTGAAGTCTGGAATTCTGAACCAGCTACAATAAATTATTTATCATCTCCCAGCACTGCCAGTGTCTATGCCGCATGTAACAACCAGAAGCAGTATGCGAAGAGATTGTTAGCTAAAGGTAAAAAGTATGCCATTGGACAGTATTTAAACTGTTTAATAAATTTCTGACTTAATCCAGTTTGTTCACCCCTGTTTTGTCTGCACTGTGCTAGTATAGTAATGAAAGTGTTTCCCATAAGGTGGTTGTTCTGTTTTTTCTGTACTGTAGAGCAGTCATGATGTTGTTCCCTAAAAGGCAGTCATTTCCCCCCACACACACCACCCCACCCCCCCCCAACTTTGTCTGTATTGCAGTGCAGGCATGAGGATGTTTGCTCTTTGTTTTTTCCCCGACCCTCATCAAGGCCTTCCTGTTATGGAAGCCTCAGTCTCAATCGACCGCAGCCTGAACTGAGGGGGAAAATGGCAGCTCTGTTTACCAGCTGACTTTATTTAAAGTGTCTGCAGGCTTGTATTCTGAACCCATTTTGGAGCACCTTTTGAAAAAAAAAAAGAACAAATGCAACCAGCTCCCTAGTCTGCAATTAGTGGTTACACATAGAGGCTGCTGCTAGGGCTTCATTGTCAGCCAGTCATTCAGTCCCAGAATGCGAAAATAACTTTTATAAGTTCCAGCCAGACAGACTGACATGTGCATCAAGTGCAACGAGAAACGTGGGGCGTTTTGTGATTTATTTAGTACATTAATTGGAGATTCATCTGGTTGAAAATGTATTGTAAAGATCATCATTGTTCATACAAATTTTCCTTACAGTGAAAGATTTTTTTTTTAATCATACTACTACTTGGACGTAATTTATCATAAATCTTGCCATGGAGAGGAAGCTATTTCTGGAAAGGCATTTCCTCCACATACAGAACTGACACAACCATTCTAAAAAATGGTATACAAGAGGGACCACAGAGGATGCTGGGTAATTGGGAAATATGTGTGTAGGCCATATGTGGATGTGCTGAATCCAGTGTATGTGAAACGGAGCACAAGAACACAGTGGAGCTCTGTGTGTAATTGGTCCAGTGGGGTTCTGCAGACGGGGAGTGGGGGGGGTGCGCTGTGTGTAAGCTGGGGGGTACTGAACACAAAGGTTTTGTCTCCCCCCAGGTTCTGAACGCCCAGAAGGCTGGATACAAGGCGGCCATTGTTCACAATGTGGACTCTGATGACTTAATCAGCATGGGATCCAATGACTGTACGTTCGCTCAAACCCACAAACACACAAGCATGCAGCTGCCATAAATTGCCCTCCATATATTTTGAGTCATTTGACAGTAATGCTGCGGTTCTAGAGCCCTCGCCCAGTTTAACGGCTGGAACTAAAACTGACGTATCCAGCACAGAAATGTGAAATCTCTAAGCTCTGTGTGACACCTTTTCCACCTATAAGCACAGTGCACTCCGTCCTCGACTTTGAGTAGATTTTGCAGCATTTACCGTTTGTTTTTTTACACAAACTACACAAACTCAGCAGAAGCTGACAGTGATGATGAATATTGGGAAACTAGACCTCTTGCTTCAATCCATAATCCAAACAGACACAATAGACTGAAGAGACAAAATGGAGTCAAGAGTCACATTTTACCTTGGAATCAAGTTGTGATGTCACAGAGAATTTGTTTGCTACTCTCTCTGTCTTGGGCACATTCCCTTCTTTCCAGACAGTCAGTGCAGCCTCTCTTGTGCTCCACATATAATTTGTACAAGTCAGCTTTTTAGAACCATTCACAGATTGTTAGGGATAGGTGCCTCCTAGCCAGCGGAAGGAATTCATATATCTCTCTGCACAGTGCCATCTGTAATCACCCAGCTGAGGGTTTTCTTGTCATCTGACATCCGTTGGTCAATGAGCGATTAACGTGCCTTTGAGACTGAACAGAGTGATAAATTTGGGCCTGTAGTGTCCGCGCCACCCTCAAGGAGCTTGAAACTTCCACTTCCGACAGACTGAGAGGGGCACTGGAAGTGATCCGGTGATGTGTCCTCCTGTGTGCTTGCTCACAGCCTTCCAGAAAGCTAGAGGACAGGCGCAATTCATCACCACCGCTACACAATGCCTGCTGGATGTGTTCAGTCACTGATTTGTGATTTTTGTTGATGCCTCAATCTAACGCAGTCCGATTTAATATGCCCTTAATCTTTCGCGGTGCGTTTTCGCCATTTTTTAAAGCTGGTATCCCCTTTTTCCCTGGCAGTGGATGTCCTGAAGCAAATAGACATTCCATCAGTGTTTGTGGGTGAGGAGACAGCCAACTCCCTGAAAGAAGACTACACATATGAGAAAGGGTGAGAGATGAATGGCTTTTAATGTTCCTATTTGACCTTTTTTTTTTTCTTCATCAACACCATCTTTTTTAGCCCTGCAGGAAAATTGCAATAAAGACAGTTCACTTCACTTGACTGATAAACCACTGATAGAAAGCTTACAGAGAAAACACCAGTTATGCATAATTTATCTTCTTTGGGGCCACTGTATGTTTAGGAGATGAACTACTGTTGGAACAATATCCATGTGATATAATAATGCAGACCCTTTAAGCCTTGCAGCCTTACAATCGAGATTGTGAAAAAGCGCTGTCCATGTAGCATAGTGGATTTTCCAGAGGGAATCAAAAAACAGTTGGGAAGAAGAGACTCCTGGAAAATAATGGAAAAGATAACAGTGTCATAACACAAATCATCAGTTCATCGCAATACTTCCATTCCACAGCCAGTGAGGGGGACAGGGGAACACGTTCGCCTCGGGCAGGGTATGACTTAGACATGGCCATATAATAATTTTAGTTTGATATAGGACTTTATTGTGAAAACTGGGACATGGTTATATTGCCGTTTTTCAGCCAGACTAGCTTTTTAACATCTGCAGTCTGAATTTATATTTCTGCATGATAGAAGGTGGGAATACTTTTGGGAATATTGTTAAGAATTAGGATCAATATTTTCTTAAGGAGCTGAAGCATTTGCAAGGCAAGGTAAATCATTCATGGAGAATCACACAGGGAGCGTCTGAGATATAAATTGCAACGACAGAGGAAAGACAGTGTGAACTCAGCCGGTAATTGCCACAGAGGTTTCACCAGATTTATCAGATGAGAAAGCATTCATTTGACATTTTACTGCAAAAAAATGACTTGTCTTTGGTGTGACATCACAAACAAGGTGTCCTTGTAATGTCACAAGTAAGGTGTCGTGTCATTTTGTTGGATGCCCTTTATGCGTGACCTTGGGAGTTGCTCTGGGTAAGAGCATCTACTGGGTGGCAAGAATGGAAATGTAACGTTAAACACACTCTTCTTGTACATCACTCTGAATAAGAGTGTTTAGTAATTGGCAGAATGTAAATGTAAGGTGCAAGGTAGGAAGCACAGGAAGAGCTGTCTTACAACTGCGAAAGAATTGGAAATATAACAGTGAATATATATGAAAGGGATGCATGCTTTATCGAAAAAATGATACTTGGTTCACAGCATAGTGCTGTGTCTGTCCCAGTTCAAACACTGTACAAAATAGTCTCCCTGTCTGACGCTCTCTGTTTTCCAGTGGCCACGTTATCCTGATGCCCGACTTCAGCCTGCCACTGGAGTACTACCTGATCCCGTTCCTCATCATCGTGGGAATCTGCCTCATCCTCATCGTCGTTTTCATGGTGAGCGGGTCTCCACGCCGGTCCGTGCAGCCCTCCCCTCCTGCTACGTTTCGCCTCAAACCGTTGCTTATCCAATGCAAGGTGTCTTGTTCGCGAACAGCACTTGCTTCTCCATTAGCCTACAGTTTGCAGGGGAGGGTGTTGTGGTTCCTCTATGAGTGGAAGCTGCTGACCAGCCGGACCTTGTCTTTCAGATCACCAAGTGTGTACAGGACAGACACAGGGCCAGGAGGAGCCGTCTGCGCAAGGACCAGCTGAAGAAGCTGCCCATTCATAAATACAAGAAAGGTAGGAGCAGCTGGGGGTGTGGCCATTCTAAAAGGTTCAGGCTCATGCAGAAATGGGGGAGAGATTTTGATCACCTCTGGATGGAAACTATAAATCTACTCAGCTCTGAAGCGTCTCCAGTTCTCTTTGACACTGCTGTCTAACTCATATTGGGAAGGAAAGGACCGATGTTTCAGTTAAGTCAGTCCTGTGTTAATTATGCTATAGTGGCTTTTGATTTTTTGCTGCTCTTCTTGGATCATCAGGGCTTCTGTAATGAAATTTGGGACAATAATTCAAAGGTGGCATTACATCAAAACAGATTCTTGCCAAAGGCTGGTTTCATTAGGAAAAAATTCTAACTTCGCAAAGCAGGAAGTTTATAAGTGGGTGCGTCAAGAAAGAACACTAGAAATGACATCACAAGTCACGTGCATGGATTGAATAAAACCGTTTAAAAAAAGAATGCTTTTTTGGATCTGCACTGAACGTTGGACCTTGTGAGATTCGGATTTACATTTAGAAATATGCCTGCAACAGACTTATTTCTTCCAAAATCAAAACCAGTCCAATAAATCTGGATCTCAGTCAGAATTAAGTTATTTTTGACATTTGAACAAAATGGCAGCAGTAGCCGATGAAGGCAATTCCACACCAGATTCGAGCGAGCAAAGATAATCTAAAAACATACACTGATTTTCTTAAAGATAACCGTTTTGTTTATTGAAGTCTGTTAAAAAGCTCCCTCAGCACAAACATGTGCATTGGCCTTCAGCCACTTCTCTGTGTGATGTTGTTGATGCCCATAGGAGCAAGAAGCTTTCTCTACCCGCTGTATTGACCTGGTGGCCACGCTGGCGTTTGAATGTACTGGAGAGACGGTTTCCCCTTAAATTGGAGCCCGTCCGTTCGCTCCGATGACTCATCGGACAGCAAAGAAAGCCCCACAGATGGCTCAGGCCTAGTCATCGGGTTGGCCCGCACGTGTTCACATCCCGCTAGATAAACAACTGAGTCATGAGCGTGGAAAGGAAGGCAGACGTATCACGCTGCGTGTGGGACAGTTAACTGTGCCATTTATTTGCTTTACTTGGGGACATCCTGGGGAAACAGCCTCTTGTTCATCTCGGGGTAGGGAGCTGACATAAAGATCGCACTCTCCCCAGCACCGTCATGTGAAACCCCCTCCAGCACTGGCAGGATTTGCTCAGAGTGGCACATGACCGGGGTGATGTGTTAGGATCCCTTCAGCCTCTGCAGAGCTCTCCGCTATGAGCTAATCTGATTAATATGGAATAATTTCTCAGCCAAGCTGATCACGGGATTAAGGCTCTCAGCCTTTGTGACGGGACAGAGATCTCTGCGTGAGTGCAGCTCTGCTGTCTCCAAGTTCACAGCTCTGCACCTGTGGATTCTGCTGAGCAATGCGGGAAGCCTGTTTATATATAGCCTGTTTATACAGATAGCCTGTGCTGTCTGTGACACAGCAATTCTCCATCGCTTTTGCGACGTTGCTGAGAAAATTGGCTGGCAGAGCAGAGCAGAGGAAAATGACACCTGGCTGCTGTGCTTGCTTTCGGGTTTTTGGCCTGGCAGTGACGTTCAAATGCATTATATTACATTATTGTCATTTAGCAGACACTTTTATCCACAGCGACTTACATAGGTTACAGTTTTTACATGTTATCCATGCATTCAGCTGGATATTTACTGAGGCAATTCTGGGTTAAGTACCTTGCCCATGGATACAGCAGCATTGCCCCAGGGGGGGAATCGAGCCAACAGCCTTTTGGTTACGGGCTTTGCTCCTTACCACTACCACTGTGCTACACTGCCACTCCTCATAAATAGTTTAGACACCATTTAAGAGTATCTGACAGATGTTGCCCCTAATTTGTGTATCCACCTCTTTCTACCACAGGTATGTTAGTGTATTTTAAGTGTTTTAGGTCATCATCACTGTCATTGGGCCGACTGAACAGGAAATCTCACCATAACAGTCAGGTGCTAATCCATGGCCAGGCCAGTCACAGGTGTGAGAGGTTGCAGCCCTGTTTCCTTACTGATGAGACCACACTGTGCTGAATTATTGAGGAGCCGCTAATGTGCCGGTCAGTCCATAAATATCGATTTTGCACGTTTGTGCGAATGTGCGACTGTACTCCACTCATCTCCCTATATATAGCGCGCACGCGTTTTGTGGGCTGTGTATTTTTAGCCGGTCTGTCGAAGGCAAGCCGAGTGTTAGTGGGTTAGCGTTGTATCCTCGATGACTCCTCTCCCGCCTTGCTCAGAGCGGCGCCGTGCCGGGGGAATGTGCAGTTTACAGGGTGTCGACGGCCTTCCCTATAGCGTTCCTCTCCCAGGAGGACATGTTCGCCAGAGGCAGGCATTAGGACAACTGTCACACACTGGTTTGGGGTCTGATTGGAGCAGTGCTGTTACAGATGAGCAATGAAGGTACCGGATTGGCTGTGCAGGACTCCATAGTGCCTCACAGTGCAGATGCAAACAGTGGAGAGATGGCTGAGGGACCTGTTGCTTTGAAGGCTTCACCTGGAGGCACGTCTGGGTCAGCTCTGTGTGGCCGTCTCACCACTCCCCACTTAACTGGCACAACAGGAGGAAACGCATTGTGTTCTGGTGGCAAAGTTAGTGAGTTTGACTGCATTTTTCTTTTCTATTAAAACGAAGCGTCCCATGAGCTTTGTTATCATTAAAGGTTTACTTTGTTCTTCTGAATTTCCCAGCTTTAAAATTGCGGCTCGACATATTTAATCAGAATTTTCAGGGTTGTCAGATAAGTCTATTATAAATATAGTACTTCTTTGTGTTCAAGACCACACTGTCTATAGGAGCTTGTGGTGTTCCTTGATGCTGTTTTCCACATGTTGACAATGGTGCTGCTGAGGAGAAATGTAAAGAGCTAATGTAATTACAGCCTCTGAGAGACTAAACAATGATTAATTCTGTAGACAAATAATTCTGGGTTTCAGAATTGTGGAAAGGATACGGTAAAATGTCACAGAATTGGTAAGCCTTTTAATTTCTTTTCTGCTGTCACACTAAAGTGTTTAGCCCAGGGCGCTAATTAAGAAATTGGCAGGAAAGAAGATGTGGGCGTAGGGGGTGTGTCAGGTTTGTATGTCTGGAGCTGAAACTCAGGGGATTGTATGTGTTATTACCACTCCGTCTTGCACAGGGAAATGCCAGCACTGCACACACCCACGCATAACACACACAGACACACAGCCGAATGGCTGGCCCATGTGAAACCATACGTTCCTGTTTGATTTCTCCACACTCCTGACCAAACAATCCATTTCCACAGAGCATATAAATCTTATTTATCCACATATAATTTAAATGTATGAACGGCTTGAGTGTGTGCAGAGTTCACATATTTGAGTAATGGTGCTATCCTAAGGTTGCGGCGGTAAGAATGTGGGAGTAGTGGAGGAGATGAGTGTGCAGCCGCCCCTGCTCTGGCGCAGAGCTGAGAAAGGCGGTCTCCCATTCAGACTGGGGCCCAGCTGTTTGCCGTTACGTCTCTGGGCTGTGACCAGGCGTGAAAACCTCCCCCCATCAGCAGAGCAGGAAAGTCCAATTTCCCTTCCCTACCCCCCTCCTCCTCTCCGCGTAGCACGCCAGGGTGCCGGTCTTCCCACCTCTTCCTGGGGCACTCCGTTGGATGGGGGGGGGGGGGGGGGGGTGATTGGCATGGGGTGAGGGCATGCAGGAGGCTGCAGTGATTCAGGCACTGCGAGGCACAGGGACGGTGCAGATTGGCAGCGCTCAGTCTTCTTGCAGAACGCTAGCCACACACACCCTCTGTGGGCTCCTCGCACCCCCGAAGAAGCAAATGGCCTCGGCCTTTGAAAGGCAGCAGTGGCCGGGCCTTCATTTCCCTTTGAAACTGTAGCAGTTGAAGGCTGATCACATTTCCAAGGTATTCTGTGCCCCCCTTCCCCGGCACAAAAAAAAAAACCATTACATCATAATGGGGTGGGCAGATAGTCAGTGTTAAACTTTTGAACTTTTGAACGAAGAGAAAAACATTCCTTCCTCAAAAAGCTGAAGGCGTTTGATGTTTTCTTGAAGATGTACAGTCTCATTCAGCCAAATTTTGAGGAAATGCCATTTCCTTGTTTTAAGAAGAAGGTTCAAAGGTTCATGATAGTCTGCATGATTAGGCTTTAGATTTCAGCTTCTGATTACATCTTATGCCTTTAGCAATCCCATGCATCATACTGGTCGAGAGCCAAGAAGGGGGTACTGCACTATCTTGGAGGAAGCAAGTTTGGACAGACACTCAGCTGTATACAATTACACTCATAACTGAGCTGGCATAACATTATGTGTGAAATCCGTTCATTTAAAGGAGAAGGTTTTAGTATGTTGTTTTAATTGAAGTGAATAGGATAAGTCCTGTTTACACTCACTGGAGATTTTCAGTTATTTCTGTGCTTTAACTCTCGTAGTCTATACTTTCTGACTATGAACAGTTATATCTGACCTCAGTTTGAGGGGCCTCTCATTTTATGTAAAACTTATTTTGTGTATGAGAAAGCTGGGGCGGGAGCTTTTCCTGTTGCCTGCGAAGTGCAGTGTGCTATTATGTTTGAAAATGTACCATGGCATTCAGAAAAAACTGGGTCTGTTATTTTTGGGAGAATGGCTTTTCCAACTTTAGCAGAAAAGGAATTTTCTCAAGAAGTGCTAGTTCATTTTTTTTTTATACAGTCCCTATGATTATGTCTTGTTAAACGATAGGACAAGGGCGCAGGAAGACTATCTCTGACAGCCCTCCCTGGCCACAGCAGGATGGCGTCACAGACGCGGGGAAGGGAAGTCATGATTGAGCTTTTTCCTTATAGGGTCACATGCAGTCCTGGCGCTCTCTCGGAGACGGCGGGAAAGCAGGCTCATTTACAGCTTACGTAAACACTGGATGTCCTGCAGGCAGCGCCTCCACTAAGCTAAGGGGCAGAATTCTCTGGAATTTCAAGGGACCAATCGCAAAGTCCTGCGCTTCTCTCGGCTTAGTTTTCTCCTCTTGTCTGGCTGAGGCCTCCAGAATGCCAAAAGTAAAAAGGTTGAAGTCTGCTTTGTTCCCATAGGTAGTTTTCCAAAATATTTTCAAACTTCTAGAAGCCACTTTTTCTCACCCCCCCCCCCCCAACCTTGATATTGCTGTACCATGAGTTTTAATCTTATTAGTGAATTTTGCTAAAAAAAGTTTTGATCAAAATGATTGATTGATGAGGCAAAAAAAATCATCAGTGGCATGAAGGCACATTTTAATTTTACTGTCATTTAGTTTTAAGCTGGAACACATAATTGTACTGTACATTTGAAATAACTACTGTATGAATTCAATGATTTGTTTATGATAGCGCAAGATGTGTGTTTTCTGCTTTCTTGGTCGGTTGCCCACACAGTACGAAAGTACATCAAGTATGCTTTAGCCCTAACATCCTGATCGCAGATTTGTGAGACCAAGTGTGTGTGCATTACAGGATATACATTTTCCCTAAGCACCTATTCATCCAGTTACAAAAACTGAGCAACAGTGTACTTGTTAACTATCATATTCAAATCATTTATATACCACTCAACAAAAGTTCAAATCATTGCATTTACTACCTGCTAGGTATCAGTGTGGGGGAAAAAAATGAGCCAGAACTCGAAAAGTAGCAAACATATTTACTGTGTTTTCCAATCCCGTGCAATGTTGTGTGAGTCCTTAGGATAAGACGCTCTGTGGACTTGGCAGAGCAGATGGAGAGGTATAGAGGGTCTGGGCTGGAGGTGGCAGTGTGACTCAGGTCGTCGTCCTGTGTTGCAGGCGATGCCTATGACGTATGTGCCATTTGTCTGGATGAATATGAGGAAGGAGACAAGCTCCGGGTCCTGCCCTGCTCTCACGGTATGTATACCTCTAAGCCTGTGTGATGCTGAGCAGACCACGTTCTCTTATCCAATTATGTGCACTTGCAAGGTCCCTTGAGGAACCTGCTAGCTAAAAGTGACTCTATGGATGCATGCTCATGTACGTCTCTCACAAAACCACACAAATTACATTGAATCTCTAGAAAAGCACGGACACCAAATCTCCATCAAGCATAGCTAGACTTATACTTCCTTTTCTGTAGACATAAAAACACCTGTGAAAGGAGTTGAAGCAGATTTAGCTGAAATTTTGTAAGAATTCTCAAGACTTTATTTAGCAAATTCTTAGACTTCTTTCTGACAGTCAGACCTACATTGTAGCGTGAAAACTGAAAGAAGATTTCAGTTGCATTGGGATTTTTTTTTTTTGTTGCGATGTTCCATAAGCGTACCACTGTAAGTGCGTGGACCCCTGGCTGACGAAGACGAAGAAGACGTGCCCGGTGTGCAAGCAGAAGGTGGTGCCGTCCCAGGGGGACTCCGACTCGGACACGGACGACAGCAGCCACGAGGACAACGAGGACGACATGTCGGAGAACACCCCGCTGCTCCGCTCGCTGGCCTCCACCAGCGCCCACTCCTTCGGCACCATGTCCGGCTCGCTGTCCCACCACGAGCAGGACGCCGAGTCCTCCGAGTACGAGGACGAGGATGAGATGGAGAGTGACAGTGACAGCGAGGAGGAGGAGGTCACCGTGGAGACGGTGGTGGTGCAGCTGCAGCAGAGCTGCTCCGGGAGGGGAGATCCCAACGCCTGACGCCGCCGCCCGCTCACCCGGCGGCCGGCCGAGAGAGCGCAGCGCCGGATAGATTCTTCATTATCTTTCCCCCGTTGCGCTGCACATCCTAACACTTGTACATATCACAACCTGACACAGGCAGATTCTGTGCACCCAGTAATAGGTGTTCCGGTGTCGTACGGTCTTCAGTGTACCGAGGACACTGGTTTCATGTGTGCAGACTTTAAGAGTGGGCAAAGTACATGTCGTGCACTTATGTCGTGTCTGAAGGAATGAACTTTGTGGAGCTAGTATCAGGTGCCCTTTGAGGGTCTTTAGGCTGGGGTACTCTATTCACTGTGAAACGACGTTGATATTGCTGAGCTGAGTACATGCCACGCTTGTCATACATTTTTAAGGAAAGCAACATGTATATATGATGTATAGATCACAATATAAATATCAAGTCCTCAAACGTAACACTTTCTTTTTAGCCTCAGCTGTATCTGTATGGCTCTGCATCAGAAGATGGGGCAAGCTTTAGATGCCCTGGGGAAGGTGTATCACTTATATAGAATGGCTGTGCAAGTCTTAATCAAATACTATGCAGCCTTTTTGTTAAACTTTAGAAAGTAATTTGACACACTTTAAACTGGAACCAGGGACAGACAGGAAGTATACACTGTTTTGTTCGCATGTGGAAAGGTAATGTAATCAAACTCGTCTTTGGGATGCCACCAGCTAGGAGAAAGAATGCACTGTGTGCGTTTCATAATAAGTTGATCTCATGGAAACTTTAGTAGTGAGCAGGCTGGATTTTTATTGGTTTTCCAAGCCACACATCCTTAATGCTCGAGACTGGCCGGTATCTCATCTTAGATATCAGAAACTCACAAAATCTCTCACAATGTGTATTTGGTTTGTGTACGAGCACATTTTAATAATGTACTTCCAGTGGAATTGTTACTTTTTTAACATGACTCGAACTGTTAACCTGCATTGTATGTCAATACGTTTTGTTGCCTTCCTTTGAAGTCATTCATTTATCATGTATTTTTATGCACACCCCAGACTGTATTCAAATTAAATTTCATTTTCAATTCCATACATGTGTTAATGCCTTTTTCAACAGCATTACACATTTCTCTAGGATTTGAAGGTATTAATTTGATCACTGTACTGGACTGTACTCTATTGTGACATTCACAAAGGCACAAAGCACTAATTTGTATCTGATTACAATATTATCACAGAATGTCACATTACATCTTTTTCCAAAATGTAACTTTTGTCATAATTAAAGCCCACAGAATATTTTAACCCCATCAGAGAAAGATAGCATTTCATATAAACCAGTGCAGCAGATCCTAAACACACCATTGTTTCCATACAGCAGGTCTAACACGGAAGCCAGTGTTTGCAGCACATACACAAGATTGAAATACTACAATTTAATCATATGACACGGTGACCTACTTGTAACGCAGTGTAACACAAAAACAAGCTTCAGGTTCAACTCACTAAAAAGGAGTTCTTTTCTTTAATGCACAACTTTTGTTCTGCAAGTTGTCCTTGAACATAAACTAAAAACTTTTCTGCATTTTTTGTCAATTGTTCTTGCATTACAAGTAGCTATATACAAGCAAAAACGTAATGTTTTTACAATTCTGCAAGTCATTTCAGACACAATCATGAATTCTTTACTGTTCAAGACACTTTTCCCACCTTAATTTGTACGTATGGTATGTGTGAATGTTTTTTACTTTATCAGCATGTGCTTCATCACCACTGGTTCAAAAAAGCTTGCTGATGGTTGTGGAAGCTGTATGAAAATCTGCTTTTCATTCTGAACAAACAATTCTACACACACTATCAGATACTCACGGCTCTCAAATCTGAAAAGAGCATGCACCGGACACTATGAATATTAATTAGGACATTACCCTGCTTTCAACATGTGACTAATGATTTTTTTTCCAAGACCTCAGGTGTTTAAGAAATTAGGTATATGCACTCTAGACAGTATCACAAACTTAAATGAAAAGTCCAGAATGTAAAATGAACCAATTCTGTACCATGTCTACAGACAGAGTAAATTCAAAACTAAGCTTGAAAGTCAAGGTTTTCAATGTTATCAAGGATAAAACTGTAAATTCTATGACAGACCAAGTTAATATATATCCAGTTAAACCGTATCCTTCTAACAATTAATCCCACCATGTCAGTGTATGAGCCCTTGTTGCAAGCGTTTTTCTTTGATCTGGCCTTAACTGCTTCTGTCTTCATTACATAACTGTGCATGAAAGCCAATCAGAAGTCATCCAAATTGTTTTAATATCAACACTGCTTCCTCAGACTAAAGGTCTGCATCCTATGTACTTCCCTCTGTGTAGAACCAACAGGAAGACTGAAATACAAAACCGTACTATCACTGGAATAAGCCAAGAGAAAAGCCACATTTCGCACCAGGATTTGCTTGCACATGGGCATAAAACACTCACAAACCCATAATTTTGAGTGACCAGAGTGCTTTCCCCCATGGTCTCTCTCTACTCTACAAATGCAACTTTTGGCATTTTAAAACATGTCTCAGGCACCCACCCCAATCTCAAAATAGACACATCAAGTTAAAAGCAAGAAAACATCTACAACTGATCTGGTTGGAATAAATTTATTTGATCTGTCTGTAAACAAGGTGGTTTATCAATTTATGGCATTTTTTTTTCTTTTTATGCATATTAAATCAGATGAGTTAGACCGTATCCCAAGATGTAAGAAAAGGTGTAGGGAAAGAAATGAACATAAATCAGCCACAAAGATTTGTTTTAATCTGTACATATTCCACAAGGCCTGAACATGTTGGGCTTGCGCTAAAATATCCCTAAGGAAGTGCCATTCCAATGACTCCTTGCTGGGCAGCGGGTAAAATCCATCTCACAATAGCAACAGATCATAGCTCTACGTTATGGCACAGGATACACATTGTATAAAGGTTCCACAAGACAACCAAAGTGTTCTTATTCCAACCAATACCATCTCCCATGAATTAAGTGTACACTTTTTTTTTTTATCAGGGTTTTTTCTTTTTTTTTTTTTTTTTTTAAATGGACATAACATTTAAGTACCGTGCTTTCACAGACAACTTCTGATACCACATCTTAGTTGATGACTAGAGCACAAGGCAATTTATTCCACAGTATAGTTTTTTCCTCCACAGCATGGGTATACAGAGTCAAATGCAGTTATCATTAAGAAAACATTTCTGCAACAGTTGACGGATAAGGACGACTGACGTTCTGTCTGTTTTCACCGACTTCAGCTGCAAATCTATTCAGGGTCATCTGATTAGAGTATTAAAAGTTAGTGTTACAATCAGCAAACAGATGGAACGAGCAGTCGTCCTGTACAATGATTTAGAGCTATTCTGTAAATACCCCAAGCTGCAACTAAAATTGGTCCTATATAAAAAAAAAAAAAAAAAAAAAAATCAAACTGGACAACACTCCAGATGGTTATGTTGGGATCTACTGTCCAAAATGGCAGCCTTTTTAAAATAAAAAGATTATATATTACAGGGCTGGCAAATAATAGTTAAGTGCCTGAGCTATTGTTTTACGGTGGAATGTCCATGGAGATTATAGTCGGGGATGTGATGAGACTGGGAGAACTCTTCCTGCATCTCAACAATGCCCATTTGCCATTCCACTCAAAATAATCCAACACCATGCCAAGACTTATAAGACCACATCTAAGTACAACAGCAAAAGCATTTGATGCAGGGTATTATAACAAAAAAGAAAGAAAAGTAAGTTGCAACAGGTGGGGAAAAGAGGTACAGTGGTTTGTGCAGGCAGAAGCTGGTCTCCTTGTAAAATGGTAAAATGATGGTGATGGTGGAGTGTCATCTACAAGGAACAGTGAGGTAAAGATGCAAAGATGTTGACGTTTTGGCCAGAGTTGAGGGATGGTTGTTTTATGGGTGGTTGGGGGGGGGGGGGCTGTCCTTCAAAGGGACAGGGTTCAATAAGCTAAAAAGATATGCATGCAATTTTCCCTCCCCGACATGCTATAGAAAAGGAAGACAAATATGAGCTCAGTTAACTGCTCAAAGTGCTCCGAAGGCATTGACCAATCCAAGATTGTACTACCGGCACCTTCATGTCAAATGTCAACCGTTGCGCTACTTTAGGCTTCCTTTATCATTCACCAACAGTGCTGCGTTTTACACCAGAGTGCCCAAATTTTAATCAAACCCATTTTTTTTGGTCTTTTGTCTTTTTACTGTTTTTTTTCCTAAAATATTTTTTTTGCAATGTCACATTAATAACATGCTCATTTTACTATGGTGCAACAGCAGTGCCAGAAAAGGGAATTGGATACACAGTGTTAATGCATATAAATGAATGAAGGAGGGAGAGAGGAAGAGTGTGACAAAATAAAGGGGGGGCAGAAAAGGGAGAAAAATAAAGAGCATCTAACAACTACATGGGGTAGTACTGTCAACACAACAAGGTGATGGTGAGTATGAGCTGCTAGATGGATGGGGAAGAGGCTGCTTAATATCCAGACTTCCTCAGGTATTCAGCCATGCCAAATGCTTTCTTGTTGAGCTGCCCGCCATGGATACCTTCCTTTCCCATGACTATAACCAATGCTGGAGTACACAAGGAAACAGAAAATGGAACAGAAATGAACAGAACTGAAAAAAACATTTCCCCACTAACTGAGGGATTCAAAAGTGACATAGGATCTTACCCCCAATACCCTTCATTGCTATTAATTTTTCCGAGACGTTAATATGACTGCTTGATGGGGAAATCTTAACAGCAATCTTTTTTTTTTTTGCCTTTTTTGTTTTTTTCTTTTTTCGTAGTTTTCTTTCTGTCCCTCAATCAATCTACTCAACAAGCCTGAACTAAACTAAAAGCCTGAATCCCTTAAGTACTTTGCCATTGAGTATGCCTTCTTATTCAATCCGCCTCCATGGACCCCTTCTTTGCCCATTACAAGAACCAAGACTGAAAGAAAAGAGATAGAAAGGGAAGTTTAGAGAAAATGTACGTGGAGTTTAGGGGGGAAAATATCCAAGATTAAAGAAACACTGAAATCAGAAATAAGACTAGCACGACAGGTTAGTTCACAGGAAGACACAGGTTCACCATCACCGCACCAAGGTGTACAACTAAGCATTCACTTTCATGTTTCTGACAGAATCACATTAATGTGTAACTACGCAACTTGTGAAAGGTCTATGGTCTGATCTGCACTGATTTCACATCCAGTCGCAGAAACAGCATTGCGCCACCCTGCAGACATCTGTGCCCTGATGAATACGGACATTGGGAAAAGTCTGCTGCCTCATTCTGGTCTTTCCAATCAGCCTATGGTTCGGGCATATCTGAACTTGTGAGAGTCATGTGATTAACGGAAGAATAGTGTTGGCGTGCCTGATCATATCAAGGATCATCACAACTACAGCCATCTAAGGCTGTATCAGGAAGACATGAGAAGGGAAATTCCCATTGAGAAAAACCAAAGGCATTCACCTTACCTGCATCTCAAACCCCTCCCTCTTCCCCTGGTAAGAGCACTACATGTGACATTTCACTGGAACTTTACCGGAATTTACTGCAAACAAGAGTTTCTAGTTGACTGGGGACAGATAGGGAAATGGTGCAGGTCTAAGACACCCCTGAGTGGTAAGCACCCAGCATCATCACCTTTGACCTGAGGTGTTGTACAAAACCACTGATGTTTCAAAGAGACTGGTGCAGAGCACCACATTTTGTTGTGTTGTATTTTGGTAAGGAAAAATATGTGCAATTTCCACCAGAATCATTCCTATCAGTTGCTACATTTGCAACTTAGAGTAATTTTCCCCCACCTAACTGGTAATATCTGCAACAAACATAAAAACATGCCTACGCTAAGCCTCTCAGTTTAAATGTCTTGAATAAGTGACTAGCCTTGGCAGACACTGCCAGAATTAAACATATAGTTAAAAGCTTTAAGATGTTTGATTAGCCATCTACAAATACTGAAAGCATTTAAATGCATGTGGAAGGTGTTATCTAGCCGCCTCAATTTACCATACACGCTAATCAGATACAAAAACTAATTACAATGACGGCAATAGTGACATTAGTGAGCTGTTGTTAACAGCCAAGTCGGTAGTGGTATTTGCTTACTACCTCTAAGTAAATATATAATATATATTAAACATTATGATGAAAAAGACAGCGTGCGTAGTAGGCATTAGGCCTACTACAGAATGCAGTTGCTGTTTTCTGTTCCTTTTCACTTTGTAAAACTAAGAGTCTGGCAATGCGCAAAGTATGTCTGCATTACAGGTAAGACAAGAAAGTGAATGCTTCGTTTAGACTGTTCAATAACAATGCAAATTCCGCAAACATCCACACTTGTTAGTACGTCTTTCCTCAATACATATGCACAACGCCAACAGTGGAGTTGTATTTTTAACTGAATGCACAGAGAACCCACAATGCAGAAGTCAGTTTAAAACGCTGTTGAGAATTATCATAATCAAAATCTTTGATTTCAAGGGAAAAAAAGTATGTTAATTTCAATAGGAGCACATGCATAGAAGTATCAGACCAATAGGTGCCCAGTGATCAAGACAACAGGGAATCAATGAAACTCTTTAGCGGTATCAGACTTGCAGTACCCAGTTGGAGAGAAAATGCTTCAACACTTTCCAACCCACCCGTTTATTTTTGAAAAAAAACAGAGGCATACTGGCATATTAGGCTAAATTACCCAAAATGGCAAACTGCAAGGACGAGCATGAGTCTTTTCTTATTGATGTTTCCAAATACACCCCAGAATTGTTGCGAATAGGATAAACAGGGCAATTTCATGATCAATGGCTTTCACCGCTTTGGGGACAAACATCAGAGCTGTTTTTTTTTTTTTCTTCTTCCATGGATCTGATGCTGACTAAAGTAATGCTGACTAAAATGTGTATCAGTGTTGCTTACCCTTCACAATGGAAAAACTCTTGTGTGCTAGACCAGATACTAAACACTGTGATATTCTCACCCTCTATCTGAATTTCTTTAACTCAAGTCTTACCTTGTTCGCCTGCTTTTTAAAGGGAATCAAACCTTTGCAAAGTTTGTTAAAGTAAATGGTACATCATTGGGTACAGTATTCGAAATAACACTAAATAAATTCCAATTCAGCACAGTTTAAACATTGATTACATTAAGCTAAATGTGAATTATAACCATACTACATCTATTCACAATCTAAATATGTGCACAACATACAAAGAGTCGTAAGGTACCATTTCCTGTTCAAGTATATATTGAGGAAAGGCTACTTGCATATACTGCACATACATTCACAGTTACACAACTTACTGCAAAACCATATCCAGACTAAATACACTCTGAATACAAGTCGAAGTGCTAAAAACTGGGATTACTGAATTGGTCATGTATCACTGTGAGAATGGTAAGAAATTCAGTATTACCTTTGCCGGCTCTGCCTACGGAAACGTTGTATGTTGGTTCTCCTCCTTGACTCTTCGTCCTGATGTCCATTGTCCAGTCACCGTCGATTAGAAGGCTGTCTCTGATCACGGAGCACTTCTTTTGACCTAAAGTCAGACCACTGGTGAAGAAGCCCTCTCGGTCCTTACCTACTATGACATCAATTTCTTGAGCCTAAAAAAAAAAAACAACAAACCAAAATGGGTATTGAATCAGAGATGCAGGTAAATGAAAATAACACTTACACACATCAGGAACTGACAAAACGACGGTATTATGCATTTTGATGCAGCCATTATTTTTATGGCCATCTATGCAAATACGAGACTGAGGCATTATCGTTTTACTGTACTACCTCCGCCTGAACCCTTTGTCCTATGTGTTTGCTTGACCAATAGCTAACAGGTCCACCCTTTGCAAGGTAACTGTTAATATACCCAATAAACATTATAGTCAAATAATCATAAAAAATAAAAACATTTGAAGAAAAATCACTCTAGTCATGTGAGATTGCCATACTATCACATGTATGAAGAATGTTACATTTGTTGAGTTGCATCAAGCAGGCGCAAGTTTTCAGTTCAGTACTTTCAACAACTAGTTGCCAGAATGCTCCGTTGGCAAAGGAAGCGCACAAGCTAACCAGGTTTGTTCGGTTGTTGAGAAGAAATAACGGAAAGTGCAAGGCGTCGCCCTCAAGCAGAACTGCAGAGTCATGACAGGCCCAGCCTCCTTTCGAAGAAATGCGGTACGAAGGAGAGCATCGACATTTTGGAATTTTTTTTGTCTCGACTCCCTGCTAGCTTAGCCAGCAAAATTAGCTGTCTAGCTACCTACATGAACACGCTGGTGTACGCTTCGCTTGAATTACTGCACATAGCGATGCAATTACAAATGTGAAAATCAATGTCTACCAACTCAAATTACTGTCAAATGTGGCTGGCGCTGTAACAGTCCTGGGAGTTGGGTCGCCAAGTTAATTAACATTAGCTCGTTATCTTACGATACTATCGATTAGCTTAACGGGGATGCTAGGTCGCTAACTTGGTTAGCTCTATAATGCCTTCGACACTTCTCATCGTGGGTAGCAAGTTCTTATTTTTACTGAATTCACATGAGCTGCCAATGTCAGTGAACATATTAATAGCAGGCTACTTTAAAGGTATTAATTTAAACACAACTGGCTAGCAATCGATATGAATAGCGACATGGCTACGTGTCTATCGCTCGCTAGATGGCTAGCTAGTAATCAACATCTATTTTCAAAATGGAGGACTTTCAATCTTTTAACAATAAAAATGTGGCTCGTAAACTTCGCCACAGAAAGGGGACAAAGTGTAACACAATCCCAGTTCCACTAGAATGGCATTAGCTTGCTAGTGTTTTCGGTTATGTCGTTAGCTAGCAAGCTAATTGACTTGCAGAAGCCGAACTACGGCGATGAATAGAACCAGCGAGGGGAGGCGCCATCTTGGGTAACATGAAGGGGGCGGCAGCGAGGACTGCATTCTCGAATTCAGTTACGCATATCCATACTGCAACTTCGTTATTTTGACTATAAGGCTACGGTAGTGCCTTTACGTAGCTAACGCTCTTCGAATCTGGATGGGCGGCCTGATTTTATTCCGCTTTCTCCAAAACTAGCCACCGTTATGTGGTTAGTGTCGTCAACACCTTACCTGCATTGCCACTTTCACACCAGCAACCAACAAACTTCATTTTAATACAGTGTATGAGTACTAGGTAGCCACTAGATTCGGCTCAGCAGTGAGCTAACTTTTTCCTCATTCAGTCCCATTTCCATGGCGATTGCACTTTGTTAGTTAACAATCAACTTAGCTAACGTTAACGACATTAGGTAGCTAACTGAAACTGAAAAACAGGTGTTTCCCGCTTTGCTTTCGTAGAACCTTCCATAGAAGGGAAAGTATACCTACCTATCTTACCGAATTAGCTGTCTAGATAGCGACACACAGCTAGCGAGCTATAGTGTTTTTTTCCGTGAGAGACGGCCTCCGGCTTCCTACGCTGGCTAATGGTCTATCCATAGACAACCTGGCGACCATAACTTCATTCTTCGATTAGCAAATTAGCAGACAACATAACTTTCAATTTAGAAAGCTAACGAGTTCGTTGTAGACTCCAAAATCGCTAACGTTAGTTAGCTATGCGTGTTGCCTAAAATATTCCCAGACTGGGCACCCCCTGTTCGTCGAGGCCTTCTCTGTGATTGAATGTACTGACAACCCCTGATTCAGCCTCCAATTAACGGTACACACTGCAGTCTATCATATTGTTTGGAGGTAGCTAAATCTTACCGTTATATTATTAAAAGTACCGCCGGACTGTGCTGCCCAGACGTATTTGGCGTCCGTGTACCCAACAATGGCGGAGTCCTGGCAGCTGCCATCGGCCATCAGGTTTTCCACGTAGCCTTGCCAGGACATACTTGCGTCTTTGTTAAAACAAACAACTTTCCTATAAAAACGCGGCGCTAGGTTTTCTTAGGCGATACTTGTGCGGTTGATTCAAACGTGTTTTAGGTTAACAGCAGCGTCTCCCAACTGCACTCTCAGCTCCGTGCGCTGTCACGTCCCCGGTTTAATCTTAGCCTGGCAGCAAAAGAAAGCCAAAGCTATCGGGTAGTGCCTGGGTGTAGTCCCTATTGGATCACTCCGCGCAGCCGTTGTGCGGCTCACATTCCCTGCACTGCAAAGAACGAAGGCGGAGGAATAAAACTATATAATTGGAATAATCTGGACAACCTCTAGCTAGTTCAATACTTCGCTTTTCGGTCACTACCTCAACGCCTGCGAGGATGGATTTGCTGTGGGTTTGAGCGTTCACTCTGCAAAACTTTTTTTTTATTTTTTTTATGAAAACTTGTCATCATTTGACGACTTGCCCTATTCAGTGCTTCACGCTTAGCTCGACTAATGTATAGTTTGAAATCTGAGTTAAGTTAGTTTGGGTAGATAGCTAACGTGTTCACTTGCTGTTTTCAAATGCGAAACCCAAACTGTGGATTGATGAAACACTCACTTTGTACCATCCTGTGAGTTTATATTTCCATGCCAAATACACGAATTCACCACCTGTAGTTTATTCTTAAAGGCTGATACTGTTGAAGTCATGCACGTTTCATTCTAAAATGCCTTAATAATATAAATAATAATTATAGATCCATGAGTGGAACATTAGCTTTTTAAAGCTACCAGATCTCACTGTTTTTGTTATATCCAGTTCAATGAAATGGATTTTGTGCTTCTGATGCATTCTGAAAAGTTTCATGAGTCTTTGAGATGTGAGAAACCTGAGCATGTCTGACGTGTCTCATGTGGTGCACCAACGCCTGTAAATTCTAGTCCCGGTAGAGACCCTGGTTGATGCACGCTGAGACTTACGATTTTTTTTTTTACCACCACATTTTAAGGAAGCACATTCATATAATCAAGCAACTTCAGTGCTACGTTACAACACTTATTGTGAATGCTTCATCTGACCTCTTTGTAGTTCCGTTTGCAATAACAGGGAGCTGTGAGCTGAATTCAATACCTAAGCAGTAAAGAAATCTGATTACAAATTCAGGTACTCATCTAGGCATAGCTATATTTCATTGGGTAATTGCTATTTACATTATCTATATCAACCAATCATGTGTTAAGACCTTTGTAAAAACAATTCTCAGAATAATTCCGGATATGATCACTCCACAATCCATATTTGTTTATTGCAATAAAGTTACACATTTTCTCAGGTGAACACAATACACTTTGCCATTCCCTCTTTGGTCCCACAGTATGTTTATACAGTCAAAACTCACATGACCAGCTGTGTTCTTGGTATGAACAGTTTTTGTGCTGAGCTCTGAAACTCTGAACCTGCCCGAGAGTTGAGCATAACATTTACCTGAAACATAAATACAATGGAACTGCTAAGAGCAGGCTAGAGTTTAATCTTTAACATGTACATTGCCTCTTTGGATATGGTGAAACTTCAAAGCAAGAACTGATTTCAGTCATTTTACTGCACACCTAAAGGTGAAAAGGCTAAATTAATTGGGGAAAAAAAAATATTCTAGATATGAAATAATAGAAATGATAAAGAGGTGGGGACTGAGATCCAGCTGGGTTACATGTACACGGAAGAAATGCATACAGGAGTGCAACTCTACCTCAGATGGTAACTTTTATGCTTGCATTAAGCATCTTTTTGGGATAACCGGAAGTATATTAAAATCAAAGAGCACTGTCTGCATGGTACATCTTTGATGACAAGAGGTGCTTTACTTATTTATTTGCCTTGTGGATTCTCATGTCTTGATTTTTTCTTTCTTTTTTGATGAAGAAAATTGAGAAAACATAAGTGACATTGCTCAGCAAGCAGTTAGATGTATGAAAGATAGTATAGTATATCTGAATACAGTATATCTGAAACTTAACTTGTTCAGGCTGCAAAGGCATGGATTAGGTGCTTCTCTGCCTTTCATAACACATTGTTATTTAGCAGTCTTTTCCGCAATTGGAGTGAACCAGGAAAACACTGCTGGCTTTCTTAGCAATCGGGAAGTTGATTATTTTCTCCTAGGCATATTTCTTCCTCTATGCGTGATGATGTGGCAATGTGACAGTGAAAGCAGAGAAGATATAGTGAACTTAGAAAACACATTTCTGATGTGAAGGTTCATTCAGCTGGGGTACTGATAATACACACATCCACTTTTCCGCCATCTGGAAAGAACAGTATTCAAAGGCATTTGAAAGAAAAGCATTCATTGTGGACCTTTCTTTTAAAATTTGAAAAATGAAATGATGTTCAAAAAGCCTTGTTTCTCAAGGAATCGAAACCCCCAAGTTTGGAAAAGCAAGCTTTGTGGAACACAAAAGTACAAACCCTCTCAATGTGACCCACAATTCTAGAGCCAGCATTAGAGAGAGAAATTATCAGGTGGCACCTGTCACAACTGGATTTATTTCTTATTTATGACCATTTGTCTTGCCTCCTTGGATATCATCTCCACCCTGTATTAAATATATTGTAAAAAAATAAGTTTGAAATTACAGCACTATGTCAACTTCCAAGAGTAGAAACTATTTGTCACAACCTTTGCCTTAAATGAGGCAAGTTTTGTTAAAGAAGAATATTGTTAGGTACTCAAAGCTTATTTTAGATGCGTAGTAAGGAAGGGGACACATTGTCTTAATGGTCAAAGGTTATTCTCTGTGGTCCATTGTAAGTAACAAACAGGAATGTTTATGGTCCTGTTTTATTGCATATTTGTTGTTGACTCACAACAGAACAGGGGGGGGGGGGGGGCACTACAAAAGTGTTGATAAAAGCTGGTTGAGAAAGTACAGAATCACTTGCCTGTTGTGGATTTAACTCTAAGAGTGAAAAGTCCTTAGGCTCTTCAAATACTGGGATCAAAAACAAAAATTTGATACAGAAGGATCTTTAAGATGCCTTCTGTAAAACATTTGATTTTGTTTGACATTTTGCTAAATGTTTGCTTAATGTCTTTTAGATTATGTGTTGGCCTTTCTGTCCTGTGTCAGGTAGGGTGAGTTTTCGGAAGAGAGAAAGGTTTGCACTGCTTATGTGTCCCCTGGGTGTTAATAATATGTCCACCATGTCTTCATTCCAATGCTGCCAATCCATTGACAAAACAACACATGGCCTGATACGTCAACATTTTCAGGAAAAGTTTAGCTCATTAAAACATTCCTTTAATTTTAACCTTGGTGTCATGTGGGAGTACGAGTGGAATGCTCTCAAAAAGGAATGTGAAGGTGTCCAAACATTCCTGAAATCCTTTGAGTTTCCGCAGCATGTGGAACCGAAGGGAAGCTCTGTTTAGAGGTAGGACCAATGCTCTCCATCTGCATTACAAACTATAATCAGGTGAGAGAAGTTTCTTTTAATATATATTTCTATAGAGAGGAACTAGCTGTAATCCCTGTCTGTGAAACCTGTCCTATGTCTGTAAATAACTGACTCCTTGGCATGGACAGCAAACACAATGTTGTCTGCATGTTGCAGAGAGAAAATCATGAAATTAGTAAGAGTTGTAAGTAACTTGCCAGCAGTTTGTTTGCAAAAAAATTATGGCTGGGATTAGAAAAGTGGCCAAATTCAAGGGGGTTACCATGAGAATAAACAGAGTCTCCAAACGAGTCTCCTATGATGTAAATGGCTAACCGGTGCTCTCCAGGCTTGCTTTTGGACAAGTGTTTATGAGAAAGATTGGTGGTAAGTTTATGTATTGGTAGTTGTTTGGCAGCTAATACACCACATTCTTTTGTGTAGGGATTGTGGTTCATAATAACCATAAACTCTCTTGGATTCATGATTATTAACAATTAATTAGCATACTGCTCTAGCTTATTTCAATAATGTTGTCAAGCACTGTATTAAAAAACACATTTCTGTTAGGAAGTTGTCTGAAGCTCATTTGTAGACTCATGTGCTCCATCTTCATCAGAAAGGTATTGACCACATTCCTCATTCCTCAAATCTATGGCTTCCTGCTGAGTATGGGGGTCTTTTTAGACCCATGTTGTCACTAGCAGGGTTTGTAGCATCCAGATAACCCCACAGTGTCCTGGAAGAACAGTCCTGCACTGAACTCAGTGGCCGTGGCATCCTGTCCATAATTCAGTCGGGATTCCATGATGGCTCTGCGTTGCTCAATCGACTTATGCATTATGAGCAAGGCACAAAGAGAAACATGCATATGGGGGGAAGCAGGAGCTGTAGGCTCTGTTCAAGACCCAGCATCAATGCTTCTGCTGCCATCCTCTGTGACCCTGCTTCAAGGATGTGGAAATGCATTGTTGGAATCAAGATTATCCTTACCATATCTTGCAATGCAAAATTCCCATCAGCCCAGTGTCCGAAATGGCAGAGAGTGGAAGAATTTCAACATGCATGTTTTTTTTTCAGTATTGTAAGGCACTATGAATAGACTTTATTCTCTCCTGATTCCTTCTCCAGACATGGAGTGTACAATCACCCTATCTGTTTGGAAATATTTCTGGTCATCTCAGCCCTGTTATTAATAGTGGGGTGTCTGTGTTTTCGGCCAGCGTTTACCAATTGACTATGATGTATTGGTCCGCTTGTGTTTTTTACCATTCTGCAGAAGCTGGCCCCCAGGTGGTCTCTTCCTTTTCCCATGACTCATCACTAGGACTCTAGAACTCTCTTGAATATTAGATGTAATTTGAATAGCAATTGCACTGCACAGTGCATTTCATACCTGCCTCTTACTTTGTGAAGCTGCGCTGGTACCCAGGTAACCCATTGCCTACTTGAGTCACACAGCATTCAACATGTCTTTTAGGATTGACATAAGGCACAACAGATACCATATTTACAAACAGGAATTTTCAGTAATGCAAATTAGAGCTCTTTCAACATCCACTAGCTGCCAGATAATATAAAACAAGCAGGTTTAGCAAGTCAAATGGCTGTCATTGGCCATTCTAACAGAGCATGGCATGAGAATCAAGGAAGAGAGACACTTTGGGGTTTGTTTTGGAGGTGAGACAGAGACTAAGCACAGGGGAGTTGGACCATTGAAACCCAAACTGATATACAAAATTTTACCCATATCTTAATGAAATCATCATGCAACTGGCATTTTTGTTTTTCTTATTGTCTTCCACTTTACAAGTATACTTTGCATTGTCCTTTATTTTTTTCCCTTGTTGGAACTCCTTAGCTTTAAGAGCTGGTTCTTAGATTATTGTTAGTTGAATGATTTGTCCCACATTTTCACACACAAGCTGAACAAGCATTATTCTGAATCATTGTTACTTGATGGTTCCTTTATGTAACTTTTCCCTTGTTTCTCATCTTACCATCTGAATAGAATACGGTCTAACATCATGCATCACATCCCAATCTGAAATGCCAGATGTTGTCAGGGTGTAACACATCTTTGAGTCATCTTCTTTCCCAGGTGCTCCTTAAAATTCTAAGGGCGCTTAGAATGTCAGAAACTAATTCATCACCTTTCATGGATCAATGTTGGAATCAATACAAGCCATCAATAACCATGAGCCTTGATTTCTGAGATAAAGCTTTCCTTGTGAGGGCTAATTCACTGCATCCATGGAGGAAATACTGCCCCTCATTTGTGCTCTTTAGTTCGTAGTTACCAGCCTGCATAAGTAGCCCAAAACATAATGTGCTGTTCAGTGGATTTATGAAATGAATGAATTCTTGTACAATTCTTATACATGAGGATGTCAGTTAGGATAGTGGCTTCAAAATTTTTTGCCACACCTTGACTTGCCAATGAAATGAAATCTCCCCCAACCTCTCAGAACACTGGGTCAGTGGCATGGTCAGTGGCCATAGACTGAGCTCCTGCTGTTTTGTCCTGCATTGTCCTCCCTGTTGAAAATAATGAAGGGCGTCTTGCAGTTGAAAATATGTGAGTGTGACAGAGCAGTCATGCTGCCTGCTAACAGGTTAGCTTGGCCCTGTGTGAGAGTAGTGCTGTTATAATTTGACAGCTTTCCCTGAAAATATGGCCTATAGTTGATTCCACTAAACTAAGAGAAACTAAATAATTTATTTTCTACTGCTTGTTCACTTAAAGCAATGATGGATCATTATGGTTAGTGCTGTGGCTTGCAACTCAGCACTTTAGTTAGTTTTGTCTGAATCATTTTACTGCAACAAACCCCTTGCTGTACAGTTCATTGTGTATGTTTGGTCGTTTATTTTGTTATAACAATGACTCAACGGCAGTGGTTTTGATCGTCCGCACAGAGAAGTGATTATATTAGACTGTGAGAGAGTCAAAGTCCTGAAGTCATACAATGGGTGTGTCCACTGTTATGACAGGCCTCTGGAAATCTCCCAGACATGGAACCTAGTTCAGTCAGGCTGGAGTTATTGTACATGTAAATTTATAGCTCCTTCCTACAGTGACTCACATGTGCAAGGTGTGGAAATCCTTAGTAGATCAGTGTAGTCTTAAATCAGACAGTGTCACTTTTTCCCTGGGGTTAGCCTGACCTTCTAGTTTGCACTTTTGTAAGTCACTCTGGATAAGAGTGTATGCTAAATGTTTAAATGTAAAATGATGTAATCTCAGGTTATTTCAGTACTTAATGTCCACCATGTGTTCTGTGCGTTTGTTTCCATGTTTCTGTAATCATTTTTGCAGTAAGTAATCATTCAGTACATCTTAGGACTGAATAACAGAAATCTTCCAATTTGTCAATTACACCTACTGAGTTTCATTCTGTGCACAATATTGCTGTGCTGCTGAAAGGAATAGTGACCATATGATTTTCTGAGTCCCTGAAGTGTTGTTTGAGGTTAGACTAGTTTACAGACATTGGAGCCTGATTTCTTAAGAACCATAAATGTCTGTGGGCGGACTATTATGCTTGGCCCTATCAACTATAAAGAGATACACTCTCTAACATTTTTTAGTATCTGAGCTGCTTTTTGATACCCAGAGTATGTCTAACATTTATTATTTATCATTTTGCTTGAGAATAAAATATTGCTTTGCCTGAAGCAACCATACCACTGCGATGTGAGTAACTCTTCATGTTGGAATTCTTCAACCGTATTCATTACATAAGCAATAGTATAGTATCATTAAAAGGTCCCCCTGTTGATTGCAACATTGTTTGATATTTATGCTGGGAGGGTGGGGGTATGAACAAAAATCAAGTTGCCTTTAAATATCACTTGCCACAGTGTCTGGCATGCATCATTAAAGGGAGTGTACTGATCCATCAGAACAAACCAGGCTGAAGTCCCTAGCGCAGCCTTTTCTGCCTTTGGGTTCTGTTCGTTCTGCGCACGGGAAAACGCCAGGCTGTTTTCTTTCCTGCCTCTCGTCTCTCTCCCAGCTTCCCCTCCTCTGTGCTTTGGGGCACAGCGGCATTAAAAATGCAGGTTCAGGTGGTGCTGAGGAGGCCTGCGTCACTCCGCCGTGCCGCTCGGGGGCCGGGCCGCGGATTGCCTTACCTCAGCACTCGCTCCCCCCTGCCGCCGGAGCCAGCTCCTCTGAGGCGGAGCGCCGCCTGCCAATCAATACCAGCGCCGGCTGCTCGCCGGGCCGTGCAGAGACGGAGGGGTGATCTGTTTTTACATAAAGGGTACTTCAGATGCAATGGGCCGTTGACGCCTCAGCGCAGCCAATTGACAACAACCAGCTGCCTAATGAGTAGCAATTTGAGTGCAGAACACAGCATCAGTTCAGTTTGCCAATTTTTTTTTTTTTCTGCGTCTTACTTGTTAAGGTGAAACAACAAGGACATATGTTATAATGTAAGCTAATAACATTACATTACATTAAATCTACATTTAGCGTCTGTTAAATGATGTAATGTAATGTATTGTTATGTAATGAGGAGGCAACACAACTGAACAGCATTTAGCAGCATCTATGTTGGCTATGGCTCCTCCCTTGGGTATTGTCCTCTACCTTTTTTGTGTCGATCAGATCAATAATTTTCTGTTCTGTCAGTAGAAGCAGTGCAGTGGATTCAGAGCAATGCCTCCTGATCTTGGAAATAAGACAGGAACAGGAAGTGTGTGCTGTAATGTGTCTCAAAAACACTTGCTTTGAGCAATTTGTACGCGGAAAACAAGCTATTTCTCACTCACCCAACTGTCTGCGTGGCTTCTCTCCCGCTGAGTGGATCAATATGGCTATTGGGAGACTGCACATCTGAAGACACACTGTGGTCTGTGGTCTTGCACTCAAAAATACAACGGGAACCAGAGGGCTTTCAAAATCTGATGCTATAGTGTAACCATGTGTCCTCAGGGAAGCCAGCCTCCTTGGCATGGTTACCTTTTGGGAATACCCTGTGTACAGTTCCTGCCCATCTGCAGCTGGAAACCCTCCCAAATGCCAGCCGCACCCATTTTGGGGAGGTGCTCCTTGGCCTTCACTCTGCTTATGTGCGGTGCCCATGTTATCTGTACAAATTAGCCTTAGCAGACACAGACACCTTCCTCACAACCTTGAAGGAAGAATACTCTAATTATGACAGCAATACCTCTTGAGGACAGCCACTGAAACAAAGATGTATTCACAGCTTTTGCCCCATGCAAATATTTCAGTCCACTGAATGATACAAAATAAGTATGTGGCTGGAAGCTGTTATGTCCAAAAAAAAAATGACAGCATTAAGATTTTATAAAAAGGCAATAAGAGAATACACTACATACATCCTTTTCTTCACATGATTTTCGCCAGCGGAGAAGGAATGGTAAATGTAGGGACTTTTCCATCACCTAGAAGCCCAACCACTCAATTCAAATAGTCATCATATGGACTAAACCAATGTGCATTCTTCAGTTCTGAGAGTGCTTGTAGTTTAAAGAGAGCTGGAAAGCCTGTTAGATTGCTCTCCCGAATGAGAGTTAAATAGCTTTGATATAAACAGTTAAAACCCCCATAGCGGCGGAGTTCTGTTACTTAGAAGCATGTTAGGGGTGGCTGTGCCTATCTGTGATTGCCAAGTCTATATAGGTATGTGTTCATACCATATCTGTATGAGCAACAACAAATTACATCCCGATTCACCTTCCAATTTATTTCTGCCTCTTCAGTATGTACCTGAATACCCTTGAGTGACTAGATCATTTTTAGCGGTACATGGGATATACGCATCAGTAAGTCACAGATATTTCAGATTAAAATTTTCAGAACTTCTCATTCACACACTTGTTCTGATAATCTATTAGTTATTGGCAGCTGGGTATGCGCCTGTAAATATAGTGCACCTGTCATATTTATGTGATATTTTGAAAAGTTTTCACAGAACCAAAGGTCACCCTGGTTTGAAGCACTGGTACTTCTCCAGGCAACTAAATAATATATGAAGACAGCTGATTTTTTTAACCACAGTAGGCACACAGTCTGCAAAACAGCTGAGTCAAGGACACTGTACAAATTGTATCTGTCAGTGTAGCCATTTGAAGGAGCTGAGAGAAATGGGGATTCAGTCAGAGCTCGGAAAGTTAGGGTGCTGTAGGAACTGGAGAATTGGGGTGCTGTAAGATCAGGGAGTGTTGGTGCACTGTAAGAGTTGTACATAATGGGGTGTAGAAGCAATGAAGGGCTCATTGGCTACACCTGTTTCTTATTGGTGCGTAATTTATTTCAAGAGTAGTTCTGCTCTCTGATCTTGTGAAAACTTCCATTGACAATGAAGGACGTCTTATCTCTTTTGGGCTTATTCTGGGTTTTAGGTGCCCTCCCTGCTTTACCTACAGAAACCCATATATGCTCACAGATACATACACATTCACACATACAAACACCTGCACATACATTCACACACGCATACACACACATATTGATTTATACACACAGTTGTAAACACATACACTTGTGCATGTATGCCTCATCTTTGTGCACATTGTGTACAATGGTCCTGCCCCACGGTCTGCCATCTTTACAAAAATGTACTGTTATTATTACATGTATTGGTAGCCTCAGTTTGTGTCTGAATTTATTTAACATACACTAAATAGATATGAACTGATAAGTAGCTGTATTTGAAATGTATCTAACAGTTTGACTGTACATGACCTTGTTATGGTATAAATTTTATATTACTCAATGACTCATACACTGAGTGCCATTGTGAAAGTAAAACTTTAGGTTGCTTACTTACCATGTTAGCTAAAAAGTGATCAATTAAAAGTGAATCTTAAAGTATGGGAGGAAGGGACCTCCCTGGTACAGGTATTGCAGGGTGTCAGAATAACAAGCAATAGTATCTCAGGGGGTGCAAAACATTTGCAGACAAAAGCCATTACCAATTATTTTCCACCTGAGGCCCCTTATCATTATATAACACCCCAGGGCACCAGGGAATATATGGTAGACTGTACACTGCACAATGTAAAGGCTGACCTGTGAAGACACCTAGTGGACACATGCTGTAATAGCAGTGCATTTCTTCTGTTACGGCGCATTGGCGCAAACCATCGGTGCAGTTTTCAGAACCGCTAACCCAAAACTCTACTTGCAAAAGCATGTTTGGCTTGGAAAATTCCAAATTTATGTCCAGCTTTAGTGGGACATCTTTAAAAAACTGTACTGACGCAAAAACCTTCAATGAAATGATGAGATTGAATTAATTTAATAATAAAAAAAACTAAATAAAATAAACTGTATATCTTTCTATATGACAATTTACAGTACAATGTCAAAAGGATTTTACTTTGCTGTTCTTACAACTTCAATAGATAAATAAATGTATTAATTACAACATTAAAGAACACTATGGTTAAATAAACGTAAACTGAAACTGTAATCTCAACATTTCTGTTGATCTTGTCTCACATTTATATCTGGCCATAGATTCTCTTAACATCACAACAAATGTCTTCATGTGCAGTACACCTAGGGGAAAAAAGGCAAATTGAAGCTTTACACTGTTCTGAAGTAATGGCATTGCATATCGGTTCATTGCTTGTATCAGGGTGGCTTGTTGGTGAGGGCACCAATCATACACCCTGTGACTCCAGTTGGATAAAAAAAACTCCTGGACTGGGTTGAAAAAGGGGAACGGGTTGGTAAGTACTGTGGTTATAATGTAACTCATCTAGGAAGACGAGAGAGTAGACAGAACTGTATGGCTCAGATAACATCCAGTGACTCACAAGACCTCCATCAAAAATGACAGCCTGGAACTAAGACCTTAGCTCTCTGAATAATTATGTTGTGACACTGTTTTGAACTTGATGAGGCTGGAACCAGCTTCATCCCCAGATTGATTTTGTGTTGATTGATGTCTGCCTGATTGATGCTACTTTTTCCGTACAAACCCGTGCTGTCCCTTACAGTAGATAACAATTTGCAGTAATATACTGTGTTACAACAATACTGTAGAAACTGTACTCTTACCTGGACATATTTGGCTTGTAGTGCCTCAAACTGTGTACCATTCCACTCAAAAGGCACAAAATAAAATGTTTGGTATTTTTTCTGAACCTGAGCGCTTATTGTCACTCTTTTATGTTTAATTCATGGAATATTTCATCGTGTTCAAACATTACCATGTTTCTCAAAAGTGGATTTCATTCCTTGGTCTAACAAGCTCAAGCTCAGTCTCAGTAGAGAGAGACAGAGCTATGGTAATGCATATAGCATGGCAATACACTGCACAATGAGTCTACACACAATACAATTTCTGTTTGCAGAACACTTGGATAATGTTTGCAACAGTAGGCCTTTTTAGCTTTGGTTGAACTATTGGCCCCCACTTCTGTCATGGTCAAACCTCTGTTTATGATGTGTTCTACTATTTTTGTTTTTATTTTATTAGAAATAATAGATAGCATAGGTACAACTTCATGTTCTTGACCCCTGTCTCACCCACACCAACCATAGTAAGGACGACCCCAAATAGGCACATGACCACAATCATGACAGTAACCATGACAATGACCACAACTATGACGTGACCATCAAGGGCGTAATTTTGCATATGGACGGTAGGGACATGTCCCTACCAATATTTGAGCGAACACGTTCGTATTATCTTTGGAGTGAAGTCATATTACATAATTCCAATGTCCACTCGGTTGTTGTGTCCCTACCAATGTTGAGACCAAAACTACGCCCTTGGTGACCATGCTGTGACCATGATGGGGCAGCGGTGGTGTAGTGTTAAGGCACAGGGCTTGTAACTCAAAAGTTGGTTGTTCAGTTCCCTGCAGAGGCACTGCTGTTGTACCCTTGGGCACGGTACTTAACCTAGAACTGCCTCAGTAAATCTTCAGCTATATAAATATATAACATGTAATAACAATGTTAACCATCATAGGTTCTCTGGATAAGAGCATCTGCTAAGAAACTAAATGTAAGATAATGTAAATGCCCTTTCTGTTAAACTGCCTGATTCATGGCTGGTTTGCACATCTGTAAAGCAATCATCATTAATGAGCAGTAGCTGTTTCTAAAAGAAATAAGAAGTAGGAATTTTGCTGTAACGACAATATAATTTGAAATGCGTCTCTACCTTAAGGACTGTAATCTTAAAAATAAAAAAGGATACTTAAAATTTTACTTTTGTATGTCAACTGATGAAACTTTGTATAAAAAAAAAAAGCTTTGCAAAATTTGGATTTTTGAATCATAGTATTGTATGGTTTGTTGACAGTTTTCCAAAAATGTGTGTCTGCAATAGAAAAAAAAAACTAGGTCATCTGCAAGAGTTGTGAGCGAGATGTACAAAGGTGGCACCCTCTTGACTGCTCATTTTTCAAAAACTGTGGGAGGCACTGCACTGAATGCCTTCTCCCTTAAGAATTAAGAGAATTAAGAGAATGCTTATAAAATATTTTTCAACAATATTCATTTCACTGTGTGTTAACAGAAGTCTTGCTAGCCGAATGACCCTTCTCTCCCTGCTCCTTAGGCTTGACTTTGCATTTTATTATATAGTTTATAGTGTATTTTTTTCCACAGTAATGACCAAAAGCTCTGTGTGGGTGTGATTACAAATAATACTCGCAATATCCTTGAATGGATCCAATTCTGCCTTCATGTGCCTTGAATACGATATAAATCTGCAATATCTAGTATCCATCCTACTCCCGTGATTTTAATATTACCGTATTAGCTTCAGCAAGAAACACACAGTCATATAAAAAACTGTTCAAATGTCTCATACGTGACGAGAGAACAAAGTCAGACTCATGCTGTTGGCTCTGATTACTTTCAGCTATTTTAACACTTCCTTTTTGGCTCTACTGCTCTGTGTTACATGACAGTGTGTAATATGTATGAGTGCTACCCGAGCCCACTGCCATGTTTACAGCCTATGCTCATTTTACACAGGGGTCATACCAGCTTAACTCATTGGAAACTGTCCTTTTCTATGCAGATCAGCACCGCAACCAGTTCCTTATAGATGCTCAGTTCAGTCAAATCTGCTGGCTGCGTCCTACTGCTCCCAGCTTACTCAGTGCAGTAAATCTTACCACTGCATGTGCTACTGGTTAGGCCTCAGTGTGATTCCTGTGAGAATTGTAGTGGAATGGTTTTATTGATAGCCTCTTGGGCACAGTAAGTTTGGAAGAAACACAACCCTGACCTCATAACTCCATTGCCAGTGTACCACATTGAGCAGCACATGAGCGTGTTATGTGTACTTCAAGTCATCATCTAGGTCGCCTTACATTACTCAAAATTTATGCATTACCTATTTATTCAGGTGGGTGTTGCTCAAGGTTAGAGCTGCATTACCTCCCCATCTGGGATTTAAACCTGCAACCTCTCAATAACAAGCCCACTTCCTTAACTAGTACTCCACGCTACCATCAACATTGCAAACATAGCAAACAGGACGGAAGGTTTAGAACAGACAGGTAGCCTATTTACCACAGAATGTACAATATCATGCACCTACATAGACAAATCAGCCTTAAGACATGCTGTTCTCCGTGCCTCTCAATGAAAAATATGAAGGGGGTCATTTACAAAAGAAAGTGTAAATGAGTGCGTTTAATGTGTGGCTAGTAAATACTGTCAAATGTGCTCAGCGGTGGATTCGCAAAACCGCGATAGCTTTGGAAATAGGGGCCTCTGGGTTATGGACCACAATGAGGAGATAAGACGATGAAACACATCTAGCTGATGTTAAATTGAATGGATTAGATTTAGCTGAGAGAGAGGCCAGAGTATGCGGCTTGAATGCATTATATAAAGTAGCAACTATTTTTCTTTCAAACAACTGCACCTCAAATCAGCACAGGGATGAAAGCAGCACTCTCAACATGTAGCAGTTTGAGCCAGTGCAGGTTTTACTAGAAGCAGCTCTATGCGCTGAATAGAAGTCATATGTTGGTGGCTCAAACAAATTGTGATTTGAAGTAAGAATGCCTTCAGCACTAGATGTGTTGGCACAAGTAGCATGTACATGCATCAA
Organism: Megalops cyprinoides; assembly: GCF_013368585.1. Classification (NCBI taxonomy): domain Eukaryota; kingdom Metazoa; phylum Chordata; class Actinopteri; order Elopiformes; family Megalopidae; genus Megalops; species Megalops cyprinoides. The sequence goes on along the minus strand of NC_050602.1, from coordinate 16,350,257 downwards.
ATAGCAACAACACTTGAAAACAGTTGACTAAAAATATGGGCTTTTATTATTACACTTTTTGAACAACAAGACTGGTCAGCTATAAATGGCAGCATGCATAATCCACACACGTGACAGAACAGTCTGAGGCTTGTTTGTGTGTTTTTTGATAGGAACGCAATTCATTTTTTCCTGACCTCATCTGTCATGTGTATTTTCCCCAGGACTGCCCAGCACCAGCAGGGGTGCTGTTCCCCACTTTTCTCAGACTTAATATTCTGTGATTTACCAAGTTGTCATCTGATGGCCTACAGGCTCTTTCTCTTAACCTTTCTCTTAACAGTGTATTAACCTGTTGGGATAAAAGTCTAAAAAGATGTTTTTTTCTGCTCTGCTAAGGCTTCTGACAGATGACTGTAATAAATGTTATCAGAATGCCGGATCTACACTGGAAGGGCTGCCAGAGGGACCAGTTACCCCCCAGTGCTAGCAATAATGACACCATGGTAATCTTCATGAGTCTGGCATGCAGGCATTTCTCCTCAAACCAGCCCGTCCTTGACACACCTCATAATCACCATCACGCCCCTGCAGATCAAAATGCAAATGAGCACAGCCTCATGTTCACTTTTTGTATCAAGGTGCGTCCTAGGGACATTTTGAGGAAAGTTTCCTAAGGACATTTAAATTCCATTCCTGTATAAATTTACTAAAAAAAGGAAATCTGTACCAGCCAAATCAGACTCCTGTGAAAACATTCTGTTTGCTTTCCCCTAATCTAAAGAGCATTGTTTGGCTATGTTGTGCCAGAATTATTCCTGGATGTCTAGAGTGAAGAGTAAATTTGTATCCCTTTGCCACAGTGTAGTCAAAAAAAGCGGGTATGGTTTTGAGGGTAGCAGTGGTATATGTGTGTGTACGTGTGTGTGTGTGCGCGCACATGTGTGTATGTATATATGTGTATGTGATTGTGTGTAAACCTCAACACAAAGAAATTATCTCTTGTATATCAGGCTATCAAAACATACATTTATCATACTTTTTTTCTTTCTTAAATTCTTTTATTTACCTGAAATATGAATTATGGAAGTAAACTTTTACAGTAAAATATTTTAAAATGTTACACTTTAATAATGTTAAGCTGAGGTAACACACTGGATGGCCATCCATTAGTATAGTCAGTCTGCTGACAAGCTTTGATGAGAGGAGCTGAAACACACAGCCAAGACTATGGATGACTCGGGATGACAGCTAATTTATAAATTTGTTCTGAGTTTGCATGTAAAGAGCTGTCTTTTTAGACAAGCAGGGCTACAGTGCCCGCAATTGTAGCTAACCTCTCCTCTACCGGCTGGTAGCTGCAATTAAAATGTCTTCTTTCTTTGTAGGTGAATAGCTCTTCCTCATTCTCTGTGTTGCCCATGCACATTGCGTCCATTGCATTTTGCTTCTGTTCTTTCGTAACCATGTCCCATGCACTCTGATTAGCTCAAGGCTGGTATACTCTCATGAATACTTGATACTGATTCTACACATTAAGTTGAAAGCAATAGCCACCAACGACATCCAGCTACAGACTACGCGTGAGACACACCGTGGTAACTACAGGCGATGGTTGGCCAGTTTTTTGACCAACCATCAGTTGTGTGTGTACTGTGTTACTTGCTTTAAAGTTCCCCTGTTGTATAAAGAGAGTGTGAAATCAAGGGCCTGCTTGTGTGTGTGTGTGTGTGTGTGTGTGTGTATGTGTGTGGATCATGTTCAGATGAATCCAATAAAATACTCATGTGGAAAGGTTATCTAACATTTCTGCACTTTTGCTGAAGATAGGGGTGGAATATTATGGATGTAATAAAAACACAAATGACGTCTTTTCTGGTGCTTCAGGGTTACAAACTGGGTTTGTTCTATAGATGAGTTAATCAATGAAGATGTGTGAAATCAAGGGATCTGTTCTACGATTCATCTGATTCATCTGATACAATCCACCAGAAAGGATAGTCTGCTGAAATACAACAAACAGCACTGCAGAACTATGTTACATGATATTAGTTATTTCATTAATAGACACCCTCATTCGGGGGCTCACAGAGCTTGTCATCCATTTACATGTCATTACTGAAACAATTCAGGTGAAGTATCTTCCAGCAATAGCGTTACTGGTTAGGCACCCACAGACAGTGGAATTGAGTGGCTGTAGCCAAAACATAATGCCCTGATAACCTTACCATATGTGTTTTTCCTTCATCATGTCATACTTTAATGGCATAGTAATGTTAAGTCTGAAATGACATCAGATTTTGTTCCAGCTTTTGTGTCCCTCCTAATGCTGCTGACACAATTCAAACAGTAGGTAGCAATGGCATACATTGTCTATATATTCTGTAAATACTGATACTGTATTTTAGTGTCTGTTGACTGGGTTTATATTGAGATGCTTGTTTCATGTTGCCGTGCACTGCGGGCTTTTCTCACACAACACAATCCCACAGTGATGCATCTCACACATGCCATTGCAGCGGCAAAGCCTGTCTGAAGCACGCATAGCCCTGCATTTCCTGCGTGGCAGGGCGACATTTCCCCCACAGGCCCCACTTGACCTTTGTCTTTGCATTGAAGAAACAGCGGCCCAAGCCTGAGTGAAACTGCACAAACGGTGGAGATTTGCTGGCAAAATAACCTGACACTGATACCCCTGCGCAGTGATTCACACGGCTGACCTCAGCTGTCTGGGCTCTCCTCTACTTCTACAAGCGTAGAATAAAATTGATGTGCCGACATACAGAGGAGTAACAAGCATCTCTTGAATTTTCCCAATGGAACAATCACTGCATTACACATACTGTTGATTGGAATTTCCTTGAGACGTTCTTCCACCATTCTGAATTTTGCACTGACCCTTTGGAACATACGTAAAAGTGATCAAATGATCAGGTCTTGCTCTGTGAGAAAATGAACCAAGGGAAAGTGTTTGGCTGAACAATGCAAAGCATGTATAAATCTTTCAGCTTTTTGTTTATGTGATGCATTTATATAAGCACTTTCCTTGGGGGTTCATTTACAAATATTCACATACTTTTTCCAATAATGACTCTCTTAATTTCACTGGTTTTGCACGAACTATTACTAGCACATGTTAAACCATTGCAAAATGACTTACTGATGACTTGCAGAGAATGACTGCAGATGATCTTTCCGGATCCAGGGATAAACGTGTGAGGAATATTTTTTCATTTAAGTGTTTTTTATGCTTTTAATGTGCTTATTTGTTTTCTGGCTCATCGGTGTCAGATGAATTGTTAAAACATTTGACCTTGAACTATCCCTGGACCTTTATTCAGCATTTATCCATGACAAAGAGCCCATTCATTTCAAAATGCACATCATCAGGAGGGGAGATTGACAGTGCTTGCTATTCTTACCAAATGAGCATACACGTGGCCCATGTGGAGGGCAATGTGCTGATATGCAGTCGTGGCAACGCTTTCAGATCTTGCCATTGTTATTTGAAAAATGTATTCATAATCATAATTTTTCTCAACAACTCCACGTGTTTCTGTTTCATCACGTTAAATAATATGATTCTGACATGGTACGTTCCCAGATTACTAAATCAGCATCATTTATAATTTGCATCAGCTTCGTTTCATGTATATTTGAATATTGGCTTTTGGCCAAAAGTGTCAGTTACTTGCATAGACCGTTGCTGATTCCACACCTCCAATATCAGATCTATCAGTAATTGATTCATGACATAATTTAATTTAATAAACTTCAGAGCGTAATGAACTGGTGTCTATTGCAATACACATTGCCAACTTTTAAAAAAAAAAAACATTGAACAACTTTTTTTTAAGTTAATCAGACGGGTGTGGGCTAATTTCTGTTAAAGTGTTCAAAGTTAGAAGAGTGATTATGTGAGGTAATGTGGTCTGACACACAACGTTGCAGCAATGTTGCCTGTAAGTGCACATTTGGTCACTGCGAAATATGATCGCCAGGACGTTGAGGTTACGGACTGTCAACGTCATAGAATTACGTTGCCGTTACGAAATGGCACCTGTCACTTTCCACATTGCCGCAACGTCCGATTTGACGTTGTAGCAATGTATGATTGGTCATTTAATTACGTTGCAGAAACGTAAGGGCAACGTGACTGTGTTCTCTGGGCGGTTTCATTATAATATCAATATTATTTACGGTGACTTATTGAGAATGTCCTTTTAATATCTGAGTGTTACCACTAAACACTATAAGCAACTTATTAACTTGATATGAGTGTCAATTAGCCTACTATTTGTGGAGGGGGGGGGGGGGGGGGTCTTTAGTATTATCTCTGGCTACAGGAGAGGTTTTTATTTATTTTTCTTGACCACCTAACCCACTCAGAGCAGGGTCTGAGGGAACCTAACAAAACCAGGTTGAATCGGATTTGTTGCTTTTGATTCTTATTTACAGCCACAGGAACACCGAGGCCAGAAACAGAACCTTACTCTCCAAGCTCGCCAGCCAAAGCTTCTTCAAACAAAGCCAGCTATGAAAACAGCTCCGTCCAGCCGTGGCGAGGTCCGGAGCTGCAGTCTGGGTGGATGTGTGCCCGTTTAATGGGCTGTGAAAGGAAGGGCCCAGTCTCCGCTTCTCACGCTGCGGCATTAGCGAGGTGTGCAGTCAAAACAAACCCCCAGCGAAAACTGATCGGAGACCTCTCAAGGACCAGTGGTGTCTTCCCAGCTAACACAGTCACGTTGCCGCATTTAATGACCAAACATACGTTGCTACAACATCAAGTCGGACGTCGCGGCAACGTGGAAAGTGAAAGGTGCCATTTCGTAATGGCAACGTAATTCTGTGATGTTGTCAGACGTCCTGGCGACCATATTTCGCGGTGACCAAATGAGCACTTACTGGCAACGTTGCTGCAACGTTGTGCGTTTAGCTGGGCGAACTACACTGAACACTAAAGCCCAGCTAACACAGTCACGTTGCCCTTACGTTGCTGCAACGTAGCCTAATTTAATGACCAAACATACGTTGCTACTACAACGTCAAGTTGGACGTCGCGGCAACGTGGAAAGTGAAAGGTGCCATTTCATAACGGCAACGTAATTTTGTGACGTTGTCAGTCTGTAACCTCGACTGATATGTATATTATTTCACAATATTGAAATAATTATGTAGACATAGCAAAAAAAATGTCCAAAGCCATTTCTGAGACCTACTCGATCGTTACAAAAAACTCGAAGAACTGTCTTCATCTCCTCTATACTCTTCAGCACCCCCAGGTGGAGTGATCCACTTCTTACTTTTGAATTCCTGAGTATGGAGACCATATAAAATCAGCAATGCAGTAAAGGGGGGAAATGAATTCCTAGTCTTTTCCCCTTTAATGTAGCTATTTTCTTCTATACATGTTTTTTTCTTTTCCATTCTGATTTCATTTCCGTATTTTATTTTATTTCTATTTATCTTTCTTTTCACTCCAGTTTTTTGCTGTCATTCCTTTTCCTCTGTGTTTTTTCCTTTTGCAAAGTGTCTTCTTTTTCCTTTTTCTTTTTCAGATTTTTCTTCCTTTGACCAAGTTACTTGGTCTGAATCTGTGGCTGAATCTGTCTTATACACACCATATTCTTTGTAGTCATTTGAATGATTTCGATCATTCTGGTCATTTCATTATTGAGCTTCCTCTTTCCCAAGTTTTAGGGACCTCTTAACTGGCATTTATCTTACTGTATATGAGAAATGAATATTGCAGCAAGGGGTTCCAAATGGTCGAGTTATCCTGAGATCCTTTACTTGGCTGACAGTGTGACAATGACAATGTGACAATAACTGAAAATAAAAGGTAAATATTTTAAGCTATCAAAATGATATTGCAAACAGATTTGTATCTGCGTATCGTATGGAATTCTTTTCATTAGGAATGACAAAGTGCAGCTGAACTGGGGGAGAGAAGAGGCAAATACAGAGGAGACCTGGCTACTCCTGTCCCAGCTGTCAGTGAGGTAGACCCCTGAGGACAGATTCAGGTGGTTTGCAGTAAGCGCTTGACTCAATGCACGTTCCTGTATTGAGCAAAGCAGAAACTGCCTGTTAGCTGACGATGCATAATGTATGACTTTCGGTGACACTGGAATGAAGCAGAGCTAGACCTCTGGCTCGTTGCCTTTTCAGAGGGACCCATTACATTTGGACAAATGGTATGCCTGACGGATCCTCTCTGTCGACTGGGGCAACATAATCTGATTTTCATATTTGTCAAGGGACGTGGCGCGGACCTTTGATCATCCTTTCGCGAGTTTAACTCGTGAAAGCAACCCCAAGAGCCCCCCGCTCCCGGGCCAATGATGACTCGATTGGCCTTATGCGACGCTTCAAATATGCAAGACACACACAAGGAGGAATCCGGTGTGTGCACTCTGGCATGAGTTATTTACTTAGTGATTTATGGAGGTTTTTTTGAGTTTCTCATGGGAGATGTTACCTCGTTGCCCATTTGAGCCAGACAGAGTAACAGAGTTATAAAAGGAGGCCGCCGCGGAAAGCGCACCCCCACCTCCTACGGATTGTGTGACTCCATACACAAAGCCTATGTTTGGAATTGTAAAGACAAGCGAGTGAGCCATTAAAAATCATAAGTTTACATGCTGAAACTGGCTCGGTGTTATTTTCCTGAAATATTCGCTCGTCTATAAAAGGCCATGCTTGGCTTTTATTTGGCTTATACCTCAACTGACTGGTTTCTTGGAGCTGTAGTTTGTGGAGAGACACGGCTGTAGAAAAAAAACAAGGCATTTTTCATAAAGTGTTTACTTTCCTTAAATGCATCACAAGGGCATGCCTTAGAGTCAAATATAGTTTATTTAACTGTGGTTTATGAACTGTTATGAGTCATAGCACTTGCACAAACTATAGATCACAATCCAGTTACTATTGAACATTTGCTACCTTAAAGTCCAAATTTGACCTCAGATGTATACAATTACAGAAAAAGTGTACATGTATATTCACAGACAGAATCAAGATAAATTATTAAGCTATTTAATTTTCCCAAATAAATTAATTTCATATATTACATATTTATAAATATTTTATAGTTTGTAAGTTTTAAGTGAATGACGAATAATGTAAATATGAGACTTCCTTCTACGCTCCAGGCTCCAGTGTCTTTCTTTGCTACCATAGTTTTCACTTTAATTGCAATTTATAGTGTTAATATTAGTCTATTGTTCCAGTCTGCCTCAGTCTGAAATTCAGCCTTGTTTTCCTTGAAAAGCATGATGGACAAGACTTGTGATTGTAGAATTTATGTGACTTTTCATCTACTTATTCCTTGTTTAACAGTTTTTGTTACTTTTATTGTATATACTTGTAACAACAAAGGATTTGTCCTTAGCCAACCCACTATTTCCCCTGTTAATTTGGTTAATTGGTTATCACGTCTTTTTAATCTGAGCTGTAAATCTATGCTACCTTCCTTGCATATTACTTGTATTCCTATGTGATGTGTAAAATATTGCATTTAAATTTCATATTGCCAGTTTTGTTATTGTGATTATTTCAGCTAACTCATGTGTTGGTGTTTGCCACGACACAAAGCTTATGGTCAATCTGTGCGCAAATAATTTGAAGGCAAATAAGGTGTCTGGCTCAATTTTATTGCCAATGATTACACTCCTGAATTCAAATATGATACATGAATTAATCTGAATAATTTGAATGGCGACTTAAAATTAGTGACAGTGAAAACATTGCAGAACTTAACTCATCCCTAAATTTCATGTTATATCACAAAGGGCAAGGTTCAATGGTGTCTCTTATCAAAGTCAAGAATGTAACAACTTCTCAACAGCAAGCAACACCTGCATCACTTAGAACGATACTTTAAGCAGGCTGCGAGTGGACTGAGCATAAATGTCGGCTCTTTGTCAGGCTGATAACCAAGGGGGATAACGTAGCATAGTGGTAAGGAGCAGAGCCTGTAACCGAAAGGTTGCAGGTTTGAGTCCCTGCTGCAGTGCTGTCGCTGTACTCTTGGGCAAGGCAATTAACCAAGAATTGGCTCAGTGAATATCCAGCTGTATAAATGGATAACATCTAAAACCTGTAACTTGTGGAAGTTGCTCTGGATAAGAGTGTATGGTAAATGACAAAAACTTACTGTTAAAATACTGCCAGCATTCCGCCTGTGTTTACAGTTTTGGTGACAGCCAAAGTTTTATAAAAAATTATGAATATTTCTACACGCTACATAAGGACCCTTTCCACCACAGTGGATGAAGCACACCGAGATCCCCATCCTTACTACACTCAGTAGCTCCTTCCCATTGGGCTAACCTAGCGCTCCATCATAATGGCTGAGTTCTCAGTGTGCAGAATCTCAATTGAGGCATACATTGAAAACACAGCCAAAAAGGATCCTGCGGCATAAAGAGTTAATTATCTCTGGCTATTCAGCTGATGCTTTCGCCTGTGACTCAGGAACCCCCCCCCAAGACGGACTCCCTTCAATCGACAGAATATTTTAAGATTTGCATACATTAGCACGTCGAGCGTGAAAGGACTTGCACAAAGACCCCTGGGGGTCCATGGGGGTTATGGGGGTCCCCTGCTGCCCCTGATCACTCTGCCATTGCTACCTCTCCACCCTGAACGGGGGACTGAGTGTTACACAATTTCAGCAAGTACATCACTAATACACATACTACGAACCTGGAATCTCAGCTGTTGATAAATTACTACGCTACCTTCAGTGACTTTATATTTTATGCTCGTATCAAGATTGAAAATTCTGGAATTATTCCTGAGCCTTAAACAGACTCAGAACACTGCTGTGTACACATACCTTTAAATCAAAAATATGTGATAACAGTCTTCACTTATCACCCTTCTCTAATATTACTCAGTATTACTCTCAAGGCTGTTCAGACAGGTCTGAAGACATTTCAGGTCAAAGAGTGGCCAAGTGATCTGGTAATCTTAGACATCAAGATGTGTCACATAGACAAGCTCACCTGTAGACTAACACAATATCAAAACCTGCATATGTGGTCAAAGGGGGGGGGGGGGGGAGTTCTGCTCTTGGATAACAGTGTTAAAATAAAAATGATAACGAACCCATTTTAGCATGTTCTAATCATGCAGGTTCACTTAAATAAATGTAATAGTAAACAGGTGCTTTTATAATCTAAAATTACACATTGTGAAGTACATGTTACAATGCCTGATGAAAAAAGACATATTTTTCCCATCCCTTCCAACTCTGGCCAACAGACAAATGCGCTCGTTGAAGGCTGATATACATTTCCTTTTGATTCAACATTGTTGCATTCTTTGCTCACATTCACTGCTGATTGAATTAGATACTGCTGAAAATCCTTTTGAGATGTCTTAAAGCCAGACATCTCCCCAGGGTGGGGGCTGTTGTAAGCATTCAATCAAAGGGTTCAGTATACTGTCGGCTGAGGGAACAAGAGTCCCATTAATGACACAAGCAAATTTCTTCACAGACATAGGGAATGGCCAGTATTAAAGGCTTCTTCTCTAGACGATCTGATATTAGAACACATTAATGTAATAATCTGACTTCCTGGGGTTGTGAAAATGGCAGGGACCAAAATAAAAACTGGGTAATTGAAGTAGGGTATGATTTTTTTTTCTCTAACTCTGTTTGCAAGACATCAGCTTGTTTCACCTTGTGCTGAGGGTTAAGGCAATCCAAGACATGATAAGATGAAGAGTGACAAACTATTTCAATAATATTTAAAGTGTTTAAGAGGAACTCAGGCCGAAAGCAGTTTGAGATCTAAAACAGATGCAGGGGATGCTGCTAGATCAGAGATTGTAGACAAGTGAGTAACATTCCAGGTGTGGAATGTTGGTGATGGGGGTGGGTTGACCGGGTTGCTATCGCTCTCTTCTTCAGAGACAAAGCTGGCATAAATAGGTGGACTTTCTTAATGTAGATATCTGGTATTGGTTGCATGCTTGAAGGAGTTCTGTGAGCGCTCACAGGACTTTGAGTTTATTAGGGGTGAGAACCACCACAGTGCTCAGGGTGTTAATGCCTCCGCCAAACTAAAGACTTTCTTTTGCAGCCTGCCCCAAATAAGCTCTTCTAAAACCATGCACTTCGGCTTTTTTGTCAGTTTACTGCAGGCAAATTAAAGTTTTGAAATTTTGAAATACTATCTATGTATTAATACTATAGAAAGGGTTGGTTAACTTTTATTGCATATTTTATGAATTGATCAATCGGCACACTAATGAATATCAATTAGTCAGTTAACAATTAACATTTTGTGCTTAAGTTAGGTATGCTAGTGAATTCGGACATTCTGAAGGACAGTTCACCCATTGTTTACTGTATTTTGTCAGGGTACAGACAGACAAGTATCGTGCATGCCAATAAGCAGGATTTGGGTGCCAAAGGTCCAGCTTTTCTTTTTTTCCACATATTTGGCACTCCAAAGAAACAGATTTTCAGATTATTCATGTACAAACGAAGTTAATCATTAAAACCACTTACAAATGAAGGAAAAAGCTTACACAGCAAAACAGAAAGACAACAGATCAGAGCCGTTTTGAGCACGCATGCAAAGTAAATTAAATTTCTAATAAAATTTTAATTTATAAATTACATTTCTAAGCAGAAAATAACAACAGAACATACATAGGCCTCCATATTCATTCATACCCCTAATGAAATAAGAAAAAAACATGATATAACATAAACACGAAAAAAACGTAAGCACTAGGTAATTTTTTCTGCTTAGATTTTTAATTGAATACTTTAATCATATTTACCACATATTTACCACAAATTCATTTTATTTAGATAAGCATGAGGTTCGGTTGTATTCACTTACTTGTCACGAGGTGACAACTTACTGTCGTATGTGATTTCCGCTAAATGAACTACTTGTATAGATGCATTCAAAAAATCACTTCACTCCTGTCACATCATCGTCCGGTCAGAAATGAAAACAAATACGCACAGCTGCCACTGCGAGCGTAGTGGTTCAAATTCTCCATTCCCTGCGTACGCCAGTGCGCAAACATCCCAGAGTGCTGTGCGCTCTCGCATAGCTAGCCATCTTGTCTAGAGAGGGAGGGAGAGACAGTTAGTGAATTTCAGTTCCCTGGGAGTCTGATACAGAGGAGAACCAGTCCGGGAAAACTAAACTACCGGGGTTTTCTGCCTTTCCCAGTATCGGAAGTTGTTAGATCCATATGAGTAGTGAGGGCTGAAGAGAGACGTGTTCTACAGGATGTCGCACACGCATGTTCTCAGGTAGAAAAAGTGGTAGATAGCTAGCAAGCTATACTGAAGAGTGGTGGGGGAACGGGCCCGCCTGCTAAAGTAGCTAGCTAGCTGTAGCAGCTGTGGAGCTGTTGGCTAGCTAGCTATCTGCGACAACGGCCTGGTGGCAAGTCCGGAGCCGGGGGCATTACCAACACAGAGCAGCTCGGGATCTGACTGACCAGAGGAAAGGAAAAAAGGCAAGGACGAAGAGATCTGTAAAGTCGGGAGGATCCGCATCGCCGGAGCTCGCAAGGTTTGGTCTTGAATGTTTTTAGCTAAGTCATAAAATGCAACAGGAGAGAAGAGGAAGGGAGATGACGTAGCTGCAATCGTCTCGCTAACAGTTAAAAAACTGTGAAATTGTTTCCAAATATTTTACGTCAGCGTTTTGTCCTACTTGGATTAGACTTTTTATCCGCTTTTAACATAGGGGGGCATACACTGGAGTTAAAGCGTAGATTCTCAAAATGTCCAAAATGCCGGCGAAAAAGAAGAGCTGTTTCCAGATCACCAGTGTGACACAGGCTCAGGTGGCAGCCAGCAGCATCACTGACGACACCGAGAGTCTGGAAGATCCAGACGAATCGAGGACCGAAGACGTGTCATCGGAAATATTTGATGTGTCCCGGGCCGATTTCGAACCCGAGGCGTGCGATATTAGCTCTTCTGAAGAGACCTTAAATAACGTAGGGGAGACGGAGGCGCCTGGCGCGATGGCGCCGCATATACCTCAAGATGGGCAGCTACCGACAGTATCAGCTCCTCATAATGGGGGTTTTGGTTTTAGGACCGTAGCGGTGACAGGTGTAGTCCATGTCAATCAGCAAGGGCTGGGAACCGCAGGGCCAGCGGGCCAGTCCTCTCCCGCCCCGACCGGAGTAGCGCAGCAGCCGGCTACAGCAGTCGCTGGGGGAGGCAGTAACGCGACTGGGAGCACGTCTCAGCCCGCCCCAGCCGCCAGCGCGGTTAGTTCGAGCACGACGTCTACCACAAGTTGCAGTTCGCGTTTCAGGGTCATCAAACTCGATCACGGTACAGGCGAGCCCTTCAGAAGGGGCAGGTGGACTTGCATGGAGTTCTACGAGCGAGACTCGGAGGGCTCGGTTATCACTAGGACTGTGGATAGCATTAGGCACGCCAGCACCTTGGACTACAACATGGACAGGGACAGCGGGCTGGGAGTGACGGGGGGATCGGTGGCCGCCCCTTCCACGCTCTCCAGCACGGGGCTGGACCCTGCCGTGGACAGCGCTTACAGTACTGCCTCTCACTCACATATAGTGGAGCCCTCGCCGCAGCCGCAGGCTTACAGCACGGGGCATCAGACTGCCAGCGGGACCACGGCTCCGAGTGGCTTCCAGCCCACGGGGTACGCCTCCGTCCCCGTGGCCCCGCAGAGCCTGCTGCCGCCCGGGACCAACGGCATGCACCAGGGTGCGTCGCTGCAGCAGGTGCAGAAATCTCCCAGCATGCCGCCGGTCAGTCAAGCCCAGCAGTTTGCATATCAGCCCCAGCAGCAGCAGCAGCAACTCGTGTCCGGGCACCAGCTGACCAGTCAGCCCTCGCTGATACCCGCCAGTCAGGCGGATTACCGCCAGCAGCACCTGCCCTCGCTTCAGCCAACGGGCACCGCCGCCCAGACCCTTCCCGTGACCACCCTGCCGGTGGGGCCGCCCGTCAACCAGGGCCCGTCTCCAGTCATGACGCCGGCGGCTGCGGGGGTGCCAGGTTTGGGGATCGCCGCCCAGGCCGGAGAAACTGCCGGGCCTGGATTGGTTGCCCAGCCAGTTCCCTCTCCGGGGCTCCTGCAGCAAGCGGGGGTGGGCGTGGGAGGAGGAGGCGTGGCGCCCGTTTTGGCTGGGGTGCAGCAGCAGCAGCCTCAGTACCAGCCTTCGGGGGCGGCCCCGGTCGCCCTTCCCCCCCACGCCGCAGTCCCCGGGGTCCAGAACGTGCCTGTGATGGGGGCCGGCGGCGGAGCGGCCGGCATGCCCGCCCCCGCGCCCAGTGCCCCCAGCACCCCCGTGACCGTGCCGAACCAGACCCCGCCTTCCACGGGACAGCCCCAGCTGAGTCAACCACAGGCGCCCCACGCCGGGAACGCGGGGGCCCTCGGGGTGCAGGGTGTCCCCGCCGGATTCGCCCAGCCCCCCGCCAACGTGGAGGAGAATCGAAGGAAGTCCGATGCGCTACCTCAGCCCTCTGCCACCTCTGGAAAAGATCTCATGAAGCCTCTGATCTCCGAAGGACTGCAGCTGCCCTCTGTGCCCGCTGTCAACAGCCTTTTTGGAATACCCATCAGTATAGACGGCGATGAGGACAGGTAAGACCGTGCTTCTATAATATTAAACTCAGTTTATGGAGGAAAGAATAAAATTGTCCTTTTTCTGTCAAATTCAGTGATAATGTTTTCTAACAACTGTGTATCAAAATCTGGTTCGTGTCAGTGCTGTAAGGATGTGTCCATAATTAGTTTTAGTTTTTAAATTTTCTGCCAGCATTCTCATGGACAGTGCAGAGTCAACTTTGATGACAACACATTATGGATTAACATGGTCAATTTTCACTTGTTTTAACAAGTTTCATATCATGTTTCTCTGAAAGCCTCCTGTGGCAGATATGTATGATAAGGTAACTCTGTAAATTTCTTAACCTGTCTGAATCCAGTCTACAAAGCAGTGGGATATCAACAGGGTTTGTCTGATGAGTTTAAGTGCGCCGTTTCTGAAATGAAGGTCGATACCATTGATAATTTAGTGAATGAGGAAATGCGTTTTCTCATTACTCAGGCTGTTCTGGTATTTTGACATGCATCGCATTTTAAGAGAATCACAACTTGGTGGAAGGCCCTGTTTAGAAAAGGGGTGTGTCTCCTTGACTCAAAGCATGCGGGGCTCCTAGATTCCTATTGCGCAAGGCGTTTCAGTGATGCCTCTTTCACAGCGAAAGAAGTCCCTCGGAACGCCATGCCCGGAGTGTTTTTCTGCATTGTTGTTGTCGGCGGCGAGGGCTTCGTTTTGGGACGGTGGAACGGGAAGCAGGGATACACCCTCAAATTCCTTTTTCCTCTCTGGTGGGGGATTTTACATTGCGGCAGAAATGGCCCCTGTGGTTGTTTTGTGAAGGCGAACGCGGCAGCCGAGCAGAGAGAGTGGGTACCTCAAGGCCCCAGCCAGCTCAGGAAGGAAACGCCATTTTTGGCGTTTCTCATTAAGGCCTTGAAATGTGCTGGAGTTGAGCTGTCTTCATGGCGACGTCCACGACTCCCCTTCTCCTCCTATCTCGGAACAGCTCTTTAGGGTTGGAGCGTTTCGACTAGCCTTGCAGTAGTCACCGGAAAGTTATTGTGATTAAAAAATGACTCATTCCAGATCATTTCCCCGTGTTCTTGTACTGTTTACATGAATGGCTGTATTAATCTCTTCCCTGATAACGCACACCTAAATTCATAGCAAGGCCTCTCTATCTCTAAGGACAGTCACTCTGAGTATTTCCAAGCCTAATAATTGCCCAGTCATCAGTCACACGCAGGTGCTGATGCAGACTGTCCTGGTTTTGGATATAATCCTTGAGATTTGCTGTATTGCAATCCCCTTGAAGGGAGGAACCGTGTTATTTTTTTATTATTTTTAGGAGCGGCTTGTCTTTGCAAGAACGTTATTGTTTGTTGTTCTTGTTCTTGATGTGCTGTAGTGTTCTGAGGCAGCTGTCATAAAGGGAACAGGCAGATTGATCTAAAGAAAAGCAGAGGCCTGTGTACGGGCCTGTTTGTCAGGCTCAAAGGCTGCCCCGGCGCCTGAGCCACTGCTGCAGACAGGCATCATTGACAGTGGCGTGGAGGGAAAGCAGAGAGGCAGGCTCGCTTTCGGCTCTCCGGAGACGGCGACGTGCGCGAACGGAGCGTGATGTCATCAGGGACCCCGCTGAACAGCGTGTGCCCGGATCCTAATCACTCTCGTATGCGGCAGATGACTTCACCGCTGCAAGGAGCCTCGCCAGTGGGACGGGGGCCGTGTCCGAGAGAGACGTGTTTGGAGTGACATCACCGGGCCTTGGCTGTCGTGCTGAGATAGCGAACGTATTGACCCAGCTGACCGCGTGACCTGGCTTCACACTGTCAGCCAAAAACGCACATCTGTCATTGTCATATCAGCGCATGAGAAAATTCTTAACAGCAGTTTCAGTAATTTAGATGATATGTCAGTGACTGCTTCGGAAGGGGTAACATAGACTTTGGTTCACACAGACATTCAGAAATATTGAATTTAGCTTTAACTTGAATGGATACGATGTTCTGTTGTGCTGGAAGGTGATCTGGATAAGATCCGAGCGTCAGCTAAAATGCATATAATGTAATGTAATGTAAAATGTCTGTGCCAAGGACTGCTTGTAGAGAAGATTTAGATTTTTTTTTTTTTTTTTATTCAACTGTCGTCCGGTTGACCACTTCTCATCCTGAATTTAAAGCTGAACCGCCGGTGTTTTCCGTGTGACCCAGATCCGGTTGAGAAGTGCTACTTGCCTCATGATGTCAATGCTCGGCTTTCAGTTCCTGCCTTGCACCGAGTGACTCGGTCTGTGTCAACGAGCTGGCATGCAGGGAGAGGAAATGACACGGTTAGCCGACCGCCTCACTAAATCACACTCTGTTCCCTGCTCGGCGGGCCTGGCTCCTCTCGGACGGAGCGGCCCCGGCTGCATTCTAAGCTTCAGGTGGTACACGGCTCTCGGCGGCTTTTGTTTTGTTTTACTCTGTACTGCTTTCAGGAAACCTGTTCAAAAAAAAAAAAAACAACACAGATGACAAGCATGTGAATGTGCGGTTTTAACAAGTCCAAAAGAAGAACTTGCCGCCAGAGCTGCGCTTGCGATTTTTAAGCGCGTCGGAGCGACCGGGTACATCCCCCCCCTTGAGTTTGTGCGCGGATGCTTCTCGCAGGCTCTCGGCGAGGTCAGGGCCCGGCCTCAGAGGCGCACGCATGCCGACGCTCGCTACGTGACACGGTGATTTGTGTGAGCCTCCTGGCAGCCATGACCCGGGCCACTTGTCAGTAGCTCGCGAGGACACCTTTTGCAGCTGATTAGCGAGGCGCTCTCTTAGTTTGCCCTATCGGCTGGAGAGCAGTGGCCCACCCCCCTGCCCGTCCCTCCCGTGCTCCATTTGAACAGATAAGCCCTCTGGCCCAGTGTGCAGGGGAGAAGTGTATGGGTGGCAGTGTAGCATAGTGGATAAGGAGCAGGGCTTATAACCAGAAGGTTGCAGTTTTGATTCCCCACTGAGGCACTGCAGCTATACCCTTAGGCAAGGTACCTAATCCACAGTTGACTCAATAAATATCCACCTGTATAAATGGATAACATTGTAAAAAAAAAACTAACCAATATGAGTTGCTCTGGATAACAGCACCTAAATGCCAATAATGTAATGAAAGTGTTTTTGCCTCGTTTTTGCCCTGGTGTTTGAACGCCGCGAACGACACCGTCGGCCCCGTCAGGAATGCGCTGAGAAACGGCGAGGCCGGACGGTATTTCCTGCCCACATCCCGTGGCTCCCGCCACGCGGGCGCGAAAGAGGACGGCTCCTGTTTTCTGCGCTCTTCGCCAAAACGCCTTACTGACAGGCAAAGAGTTTCGTCATGTCAGACTGCGTTGAGTGAGTCCTCTTACAAAGCATTGCCGGTTAGTAATAGCTGAGGTATTTCCAAAAACTTGCGTGAGGTGTGGAATGAGCGGGCCGAGATGAGCTTGCGTCAGGCATGTGAAATATGTACGCTTCCTGGCAAGGCTGTGTCACTGGAGTGCTTTATTTTCCTGTGATATTTCTCTCATCACATTCAACTTCTCTTCAGTGTCACCCTTTATCTGTGACATGAGTGAATTATCAGTGCACGCAGGTCTGAGAAGTTTAGTGTTAAGGCACTTACCTGAACTGTCCGTTTAAATTGTACTGTAGAAGCCTGTAACACTCTTTTTTTTCATTAATACCTAAACATGGTTCAACAGCATCCTCTTGGTGAGTGAAAGAATACACTCACACCTGAAGTTTGGCTGTTCATGTTTCTTAACTAATCCCCAACTGTAAGTATACTTTGCAGCTGGTCCTCTCCAACATTGGAACAGATTTTCGTGACTTCTCTTTCCTGTCAAACTACAATGAGTTTGGCCCCGATGGGTATTACTATGTAAACTCATATCAGAATCTTAAGAATATTAAGAATGGTTTAAGATCTTGGATGCGTACACGCATGAGTGTTTCTATTTCTCTGTGAGTGCGTGCATAGCGTGTGCACACTGAGTGAAGTTGGGCTGGATGGCGGAGGTTTGTGTATCCAGGCGTACACAGGCTGTTTGTGCAGCAGCGGGCGTGGGGCCGGCCCCCACTCCTTTTCCTCAGAGGGCCCAGCGGTGAGTGCAGTTGGCAGTGGGCTGCTCTTTGCGGCCTGGCCGCAGCCCGGGCCCCGGCTGGAGGGGAGACAGGAGCCCAGCTCGCTTTCCGCAGATAGCTGACCCGGGACCGCATTCCACTGGCTCTCTGAATGGCTGCGATTGTCAGATGTCGTCCCCTGGCGGCAGATACCCCCACCCCCCACCCCCCGGCACTTGATCACGGGACCTCTGTCCCCAGCCACCCCCATCTGTGCGCCCCCCCCCCCCCCCCCCCCAACCCCCGCACAAGTGTCTGCTGCCATGTAGCTGATGAGCCTGTCCAGGCAGCTGAGTTCATTACCGATTACCAGGCTTGGGCCACTTTTTCTAACCCGGCAAATTCAAATCCATGATCAGCGCAAATTTAACATGTCTAATTCAGTTTTTGTCTGTCTGAGTGAAAGTGGTTCTGTTCATTTCTCCTTGTAACTTTGGTTGCTTTTAACAGATTTTCCGCTCCTGAGAGAAACTGGCTCAGAAATCCACTGCAAGCATGTTCCGTGTTTCGGATTGGGACTGGGTCCCAGGTTTGGGTTCATGTGCGGTCCTATCATCGAGTAAGGATTCGGTAGAGATCCCATGTCTGCTGGATCTCATATTCGGCTTGCTGACGGACTGACCACATCTCTAGCAATGAACTTCAAAAACTGTTGCGGTGATTAAATTTCAACTCTGACTCAACCAGCAACAGTTAGGCTGTGTGTGTGTCAAAGTATTTGGACAATAAGCATATCGTATACTATGATTAGTTCAGAAAGTAGCTCAACAGGAAGTTTAAACCAACTGTTTTTTTAAAGCTAGAACAGTTTTAAGCAATAGAAGATTAATATGCCAAGAATTTACATTTCACGAGGCCCACACAGGATACATCTGTATGTTGCTTATGTTAGCAAATTGCCATTATTTGCCTATATTTTGGATCAGTCCTTCAAAAAATGTAAAATGCCTCCGCTAAATGCAGGTGATCGCGCCAGTTTCTATGTAAATATTTTTCTAAAGAATCTTTAGACATTTTTGACGGAGTGGAATGAGAGGGCCTGCACAGGTGTGTGTGCCCCTCCCCTCAGGTGTGTACCTGTGGGCCCTAAGGTGGGATTCCCAGGTGGAGTGTCTGTGGATGAAGCAGGCAGCACCAGCCTTGTCCAGGGTCTGTAAGCCGAGCTGCTGAAGACACGCCACACCCCTAATAACCCCCCCCCCCACGAAAGCATTCCCAATGCAAGCATTGGCCAGCCGCCACAAGGTAACGGATTTTCCACTCAACAAAGCCAAAACGCAAACCCTCTCCCTCCTACGGGGTGGCCTCTCACTCTGCAGTCTTGTGTCATTTGCATCTTTCCGTGACAGGAATGTCACAATTTAAGGGGGGCAAGGGGACAGACCTGTCTTATATTGAATTGAGCAATCGGAATTGAATTAATTCAAAATTGCATAACAGGCTATTCTGAGAAGCGTAACCACGCAACCCCCTCTCTTCGTTTTCGGAAAAACATCTGTTGACGGTGCATGTTTTCTTCCTGTCTTGCGCCTCTCCGCTCTGAGGCCCTGGCCGCGGCGTTCGCCGCGTTGCGCCGCTCAGGTCGCGGCAAATGAAATTAGTCCCAGATGAGCGACCGGTTCTGGGGGGACGTAACTGAAGCTAACGATGAAGGAAATCCAGACTTTGCTCTGGGTCAGCGGGTGACCTTTGGATCGCTGGAGCGCGCCAGCTCCGAGAAACGCCTCTTGTTTTTCCCCTTTGTTGTGAGTGGACTTAATGATAATAGCGATAAAGCGACAGTCGGTCATATTTCTCAGAGTTTTGACGGGTTGCAGGTTTGTTCACTCTGGCAGGTATTGTGATTATGAAGTCGGGAGGCTGTAGGCGGTGGTGAATGATGTTGGCTTAACTGCCTTTGCATGTAAACACGGCGCAGAGCTTTGATCGCTCCTTGAAAGCTCGCCCTGTTGCTGTTGGCTAAATGGCCTGTGTTGCCCAGGTAATGATTGACTCCAAACAATGCTAACTATTCATAAAACAACAGCTAGACAAGCTTAATGACTTCCAGCTTCCAGGTTTATCCCGAGGTTGGTAGCCAGGGGAGCAAGGGAAGTCAGGGAGAACAGGTCAGGCTTGCTTTTCGGAGCGTTTTGACCGTCTGCAGTGTCCTGGCCACCGCATTGGGGGAAACACGGAAGGAAGCTTGGGCACTCTCTCTCTTTTACCTGTCGCTAGGTTCTTTTAGATCTTGTGATAGTAGAACAAACAGCTCCATACATCTGGCAGTGGAATGCTGGAGCGGAGTCCCACTCGCACTGAACTCCCACAGAAGGCGACCTCGGCCCGTTTGGAGGGGCTCGGAGTTTTCAGGGGGACGGCGTCGACGTACATTTCCTGCTCTCCCCTTCCAGAGGAAGACGGGAGTGGGATCGTGTGATGTTCCCACTGTCCAATCAGCTAGGCCCAAATTAAGGGCGTGTGATTACAGCTTGGCATTCCGGGGAGTTTTTTTTTGTGTGTGTCGTCGGAGGTGGAGGCCAGGCGGCGGGCTTTCCCTGGGACGGCCCCCGTTTTCTCGGGTTCGTTTGTGCGGGACGTGAATGGATGAAAGGCGTTTGCACAAGAGAGTCATGTTGTCTTAGGAAAAGAAGGCCTGTCCTCTCTGCAAGGCTGCCGATTCCAGAAGTACTTCCTGTTGAGCTCTGAATACATGGAGGGCCTCAGCCCTTTCAGAGCAAGCGGCTGGGCAATTACTGCTGTATCTTTAGAAACCCGTTATCACCTCCTTTGAATGGCCCACAATGCAGCAAGCCTCTTAAAACCAGCTGTGATGTCGATTGCCAGGAGTGGGAGGTGGAGGTGAAGGTGGTGGTGGCAGGGGGGGTTTTAACTCCACAAAATCAGCAAGGTCTGGCATCCCACCATAGCGCTGGAATATCCTCAACACTCCGGCAGACTCGCAACTTGAAACCCTCCCCATGGTGCCTGGCTGTAAAACCTAAGACGTGAGGCTGGCTAATATGTAGCTTTTCGGTGTCATACAGGGTAAGTGTAGAGCAGGAGGGAGGGCCGGCGGCTTTTCCGTTATTGGAACCTGAGATGAGGAATCAGAATTGTGAACCAAAACACTGGCAGGGCTTGTGCATGAGTTTCCTTTACATTCTCTCTGCTCCTGCATACTGCACACCACAGGCCCGAGCCAATCAGAGGAGGTTGACAGGTATCACATTTCTTTTAATAAGATGGCAGACAAGCAAGCAATGGCATGAAGTTTTTTTTTTTTTTTTTTTGCTGATCTCTCCTGAAACTAGTCAGCTAAAATATATTCTCATAGCTTGCTAGGATTTTAAAGTGGTCATTCACTAGAAAGTTTTCAAAGGTTTATTGTTGATCTTCTCAAGTCAAGCCTCGACTGCCAGCGTTTGAACTCTGTGCTCACCCGGAAGGTGACTTGCTGATGAGAAAAATCGCCAAGCACCTACAGCAAGCGGTGGAGCGCTTCAGAGAGAATCTCTATTTTAAGATTCTCGAAAGCGCATATCTGAGCTGGATAATCTCAGCACTGGTTCCACACTGCGTGTTGCTGGTTCCACCCAACAGAAAAGACAAGTAGGGTGGGGGGGGAAAGCACACGGAACAGGAACTCCAAGGTTCCGTTTGGTTCCAGTTCTGACAGTGGGGAAAATCCTCTAACCTCTGAAAGCCGGCAGAGAGGGGCCAGCATGTTGGAACCAGCACTTCTGGCTGTGTTTGAGAAACCAGCCCCGCTCCCCTATCCTCAACAGAAAAGGATTTGCTTTTTTCTTTCAGCAGTCACTAATTATTGTGAATCCAAGGCACATGAACAGAACAGCGTTCCCTGAAGTGCATATACAAAAGTCCTCTGAAAAAAAGTCCTGGTTCTGGGGCAGTCTTTTGAAGTTTAATCTGTGGATGTGCAGTTTGAGTAGTTTGATGTTCAAATATTATGTGGCTTTCCAGATCGAATATTTGAATAAATGAAGACTGCGTTTTTCCCCCCAAGCAATTTATGAAACTCCACTCCTTTTTTGTGTAGATAATGACTCACTGCAAAGAGATCTTCGCTTGCTCATACTTTCTGGCAGAAAAATTAAAAATATCCATACATTTTATTTTATGAAATGTTCTTAGGCTCTCCTTCATGAAAGTTTCGAGTATGAAATTAATGAATTCTAAATGATTGAAAAGAATAAAGAGAACGGTTTTCATCTTTTTTTTTTCTTTTTAAAATCTACAATCCTTTGGGTACTTATGCAGATAATTAATTGGTGATCTTTTGGTCAAACATTCCAGTGATTGAGTGTTTAGTCTTGTTCCCTGTTGAAGCGTTTAGGGACACATCGCTTAATATTGTGTGAAAATGTATAGGTCTCATATCCAGGGTTATGAGTGAGAGTAACTTGTGTTTTCCCTTCCTCTGCCCTGGTAATTTACAAGCTTCCTCAGAACCCCTGTTATGTAAGACACATGTAGAGGGGGGTGGGTCGGGGGGGCTTGAGATTCCACACAAGCATTTTCCGTAGTGGTTGAAGGAAAGATAAGGCTTGAGTGTTTGAGGCTGTTAAGTCGGCCTTTGGGTAGCTTGGGGCCTTCTTTGCTGTTGTCAGCCAGTGGGGCTACCACCCAGGGGCATGGGAGTGAAGTTTGTCCCAGTTAACCCCTGACCAATGGGAGAGAAGGCCCCCCCTGGCAAAGCTGATAAGGGGGGCGGGGGGGTGCGTCGTACAGCTGAGGGGAGGTGCGCTTCTGCAAGGCTGTTGTTATTTAAGATGCCTTTCTTATAATCAGGCCGAATCGCGCCCGCCCCCAAACGGAACGCGAAACGGCGCATGTGCTGCTCTCCCGGCGCGTTGAACCCAATGCCATATTAAGACATAGAGTGTGTCGATTGCTTTCTGATCAGCATTTCCAGCGGACTCGCTCTCACTCTCCGTGCAGTTCTAGGTGACTCGCACAGCGAGAGAACCACCCCCCCTTCCTGTTTGAGCGCTTGTCACCCCAGTGTGAGCGCCATTCTGCCTCGGTCTGACGTGTTTTTTTTTCTTTTCTTTTTTCTTTTTTCTTTTCTTCTCAAGCAGCCTGGCCCATCAGGGCGATCATTGGCGACCTCTAACCCCGATGTGCGCTGCCGTATCCTGTTTTCGCTACTTGGCTCGTGGGGGGGGAAAGGTGTCAGATGGGGGCAGGACGCTCTGAGTTCCAGGGGGCCCCTCCCCTGTACCTCCGCTGCCTGCTCTGGGGGCCTCACACTGTGGCGCCCCCCCCACCCCATCCCCCCGGTCCAGCTGGCTGTGTGGTGTCCGCCCAGGCCACCTAGCAAGGACTTGTGCCTTAGTGATCATTACTCACACACCGCTGGCTGCTTAATGGCTGACGGAGTGAGAGGCCGTTTGAGAGCGATCAGAAACACTGTTGTGAAGAGGCTGGCTGCAGACGCATGCAGATTGTACAGCCAGTCCCTGACCAAGACCCAAAGGCTGCATGTTCAAACTCCAGGCAGACCGCTGGTGTTGTACCCTTCCACATGCTTAACCTGAACTGCGTCAGTCAGTATAAACCTTATCGACGGTGTTTTTTTTTTTTTTGGAATGGAAACTGTATGAGTCACTCAAATAAGGATGTCAGCCCAGCAAATAAATTATATCAAACAAAAGCAATAGGCTCAGAGCCAAAATGGCTGCTGATTCATTAAGATCCCATCCTCCCAGCATGTCTGATTGGTAGTTTACTTTGTTCACTTCTGCATGAAAGCTGAAGACCTTGGGTGTAACTGTATGAACAACATATCTTGGTAAAGCCTTTTTAAAGTGAAATGTATTTACTGTAAAGGGCGTCTAGGGTTGTGCTCGGAAAATAGCCACCGTAGCTTCTCCTTACATTATTATTTAACATGTTCAATGCTGCATGTTAAGCGGCACTGTTTAAGTGGTTGTCTGGAAAGAGTCGATAGTTAACAATGAACTCCATGGAATGTGAATGGCAGTTACCAGGTGGATTTATAAAACATTAACCGCTTTCAAGTCAAGTGCAGTTTTTATAAATACTATAAACAGCCCGTGCTCCAGGTCGTCTTTTCCCATAGCGCAAGAGGAGGGGCCCTTTTAGAGATGCTGCCAGCAGAGTGATTTGGTGAATGATAGTAATCCTCGGCTTTCTGTAGATGGGCACGGGAGCCGTGTTCCTTACAGCACCTGTGTAATTACGGCCTGAGCCGTTTCTTACGCTTTTCAGCCTCCATTGAGGGAGTGTTTTGGTTGCGGTGTTTGAGGTTTGTGGGTAGTTTTATAGCCGTGTGGAGAATGGCCCGGGCTGATCCCCGCAGAGGCGTTTACCGTATGGCGGAGTGTACGCTGCGCTGGGTACCCCTTCCAGCGGGCCTCCTCAAGGCCCTGCCTGTAGGGATATCAGACGGCTCTCACAAAACACTACGTTACACTACGTTGTTGTCATTCAGCAGACGCTTTAATCCAGAGGGACTTGCATAGGTTACAGTTTTTTATCAATTTGTACAGCTGGATATTTACTGAGGCAGGTGTGGGTTGAGTACCTTGCCTAAGAGTGTAGCAGCAGTGCCCCAACGGGGAATCGAAACTGCAACCTTCTGGTTGCGAGCCCTGCTCCTTACCACTGCTACATTGCCGCACTACCTCTGCCAAAACCCTCTGACTTACTGCCCCTGGTTTTCTTCCCCAACAGCGGACTTCCCTTTCGAGCGAAGCGATCCGGGCTGAACTTTAAGACGAGTGGTGGCGGCGGTGGCGTGTGCGCGGGGCTAAAAGTCGCGGGCGATATTTGGAGGGTAAAGGACGCGAAAATGTGGGGCACTATTCAGAGTGGAGCTGCTTCCTGTCTGCTCGAGGGCACAGATGTAAGAAGGGCTTCCGTTTCCTGCTCGCGGTCGGGGGGAACCTCTCCTGCCTCGGCAGCGGTGCGTTTTGAGCGCGTGCGCCCCGCCGCCTTCACATCACTCTCTGGCGGGAGATGCAACGGGCTCTTTGCATGATGTGGGAGGATATCTAACGCATTCAAATACACACAGGCACAGCTAATCATTTACATCGGGCTTGCCCTCTCAGAGCCGAGCGGATTTGTTGACACACGCGGTAGCTCTAACAGGGGGCTTTTCTGCTGTTTGCCTTAGAATGTAAAGAGCACGCTATGGGGCTCCGTGCAGTTTTAGGCGTAGTTCCAGTTATGACCCCGGCATCCCATGTACTCTGAATGCTTCATTTCGCGCCCTGGGGAGGAGGAGAACGCCACAGTGATGTAGCAGAGACTTAGACCTGTGACCCTGCATCTCTAATTGTGTGTGGAAGAATCCTGCCCCCTGCTTTGGAGATAGCTGTTTAGAGCTAACCTTCTGGCCTGCATACCCACCCCCGCCCCTTTACCACCGCCCCCGGGTCGTTTAAGACACACATTGTTCGCTCGCAGAGCCTGACTCTCCCAGCCTTTCTTTTCTCAAACGCACCTCTCCCCCATCACTGCCATCCCAGGTGAAAAGCCTCCATTGTTCGGCAAGAAAGGCATGTTGGCCCTCTAGGGCTTCTGAAGGCAGCTGATAATATATGATTTTAAGAGTTTCTTTTTGTTGGCATAACATGAAAGCTTCTGTTGGGCTGGGTTTACTTTTCCACTGCATGTAGTACAGTACAGTTAAGCGTGTTTTTTGGAAGGTAGTTTTTTTTTTGACACTTTTTTTTTTGTTTGTTTTTACCCTTCACTAATGCTGTTCTGCTCGATTCACTCTCAGCCCCCATTTTGCATGCGGTGAATTTGGCGTTCCTGTCGTCACGCTCGCGGACACTCAGGGCTCACCTCGCCGGCCCAGAATTCCTCAGCTCCTCATCTCTTCAGCTGGAGGAACCCCCCTCTGGGAAACGGGAGGCTAAATTGTACTGACCTACTTTTTTGGACGATGGTGACCTGATGAATGGGCCCGATGACAGCGGGGTTCATAAACACCATTACATTTTTAGGCTACGCCCCACAGAGGGTGCCCGGAGAGCACCTCGGGGCCGTGTCAGAGGAGGCCTGGAATTGGCTTGTGCTGTCACTGTGGGGTGGCCGAAAAACAGCATTGTTTTCAGAAAAAAAGTTTCCCCCACCTCCTGACCCAGTTACAGGATTTGTGTCTGTAGTGATGGACGGAGGCCTGTGAGGGCTCGCTTTGCAGGGACAGGTCAAGGGTGGAGTTGCCATTTTACATTACATTACATTTTTGGCATTTATCAGCCACTCTTATCCAGAGCGAGTTACGTTGGTTAGTTTTACATGTTATTCATTTATACAGCTTGATATTTACTGAGGCAGTTCTGGGCTAAGTACCTGGCCCAAGGGCACCGTAGCAGTGCCCATGCAGGGAATCGAACCAGCAACCGTCCGGTTAAGAACCCTGCTACTTACCACTATGCTACACTGCTGCTCCTTTTTTGCAGAAGCTGCAGCAGTAGGCCAGTGTGACTAACCTGTGGATTTTAACTTGCACCAGGATATGCTAGGTATCAGCACACTACAATAGGAGTGAGGAGGTGGTCACGCTTGGTCCACCAGCAATCCCGATCGCTACACCGATGTCATTTCTGTGGGAGGCAATGAGCAATATTCTTGTCGTCTTTGGGTGTCTGTTCTAAAATCTGAGCCATTGCTGACATGCATGTTTGAAGCAAAAGGAAACAATGTGTTGTAAACAAATCTTTGGCTCCCCTCATAACTCCTCCCTTCAAATCTCTAACTCTCTCTTTAGGAAATAACCGTGACTCCTCCTTTATCACAGAGCGCCTGTACAGTTCTCTTGTTTTTCTCGTGCCTTTAATTGCACAATGTCTGGTATTTTCCTAGAACTATGAAACCCCTGACTGCGAGAACGTATAGCCGTATACAGTATCTGGTCGTGAGGTAATGGTCCTCTGTGACAGGCAGAGGTCGTGCCAGAAAACTCGAGGAAAAAGCCAATCTGCTTTTAGTTAAGATATTTAAACAGGCCATAAATCAACTCATAACTTTCCCCTCCACGAGCATAACTGACCCCCCCCCCCCCCCCCCCAGAGTGCCGCAGCGCTTCATATGTCAATGGAGGCCTTTTCCTGTTACGTGCACACACATGTTCCCCTGCACAGAACACTCTGTACCGGCTCCAGAGGCCCTCTGTTGGGGGGCGTTGGTGTCGTATAAGGTAATGGCAACCATCTGAGGAACTGTCTTTTTAACTGTGAGAGTGCCCACACGCTGCAGCTCGGAGCGTCGCTTTCAGGAGAAAGAAAAAAAAAAAGTTCCCCTTCTCGGCGTTGCACCGCAAATCAGAGTTTTGGCTGAAAAGTGCGCTCACGTTTCACTGTGGTTCGTCGCCGTCCTCTGGCTCGCGCACGGCAAAACGTAGAAAGGAGGGTGGAAGCCTGTGAGCCAAATGAGATGAAAATGGGATTGAACACTCTGTTCTCGCTCCCGTGAAAACAGTTTTACGCTCCTTCACAGGGACTTAGGGGGATTTTTTTTAAAGCTCAGAGACTCACTCTGCATATGCAACTGAATATTGTTTGGGGCTCCATTTTTTTTTCATCTGAAAACCCTTTATGTCCTCTGTAACATTGGACAGAACGCATACACAGTCTGAGCGGACAGGTTTAGGGCACCTGGTGTTGAGTGCACTGAAACGTGCCTACAGAAAGCTCCTCCCTTATAGTATAGAGCAGGTCAGGCAGTCTGTTTTAGTAACCAGGCATTCTGTTTATTGGAGATTGTGCAACATCTGCTCTCTTTCTTTCTCTCTCTCTCTCTTTCTCTCACTCGCCCCCTCTCTTTCGTTCTCTCTCTCCCCTTCTTTTTCTCTCTCGCTCTCTGCCCGCCTCTCTCGTCCTCTCACCCTTCACTCGCTCTTTTCTCCCTCTCTCTCTCTCACATACACACACACTCTCACACACACACTTTCATATCTGTCTTTCATTCTCTGTCACCCTCTCTTCTCTCTCTCTCTCTCTCTCTCTCTCTCTCTCTCTCCCTCTCTCTCTCCTCCCTCTCTCTATCTTGCTCTGTCTGCAGTTCTCCTCTGACTCATGTCTTCCCTTCTGATTTTGGCCTGTGCAGGAACCCTTCCGCTGCCTTCTATCGGGCCTTCCAGCCTGGCAGGCTACGGGACGCGAAGGCCCACTGCGATAGGTAACGGGTCCTGTGTGCAAGGGCAGTGGCTGGCTGTGGGGAATGTGCATGGAGGATGGGCATGGCTTTTGGGTGGCCGCCTCACTCTCAGCGCCTAGCGTCCTGGGCCTCGGTGGCGCCTTTAACGCAGCTGTCCACGAGTCACACGCCCCCATGACAGAGCTCGCCTCTCCTCTCCTCTCTTCTCCTCGGCTCGCAGAATAACACCAGGGTCAAGCCCCGCAAATAGAGGATCACTTTGAGAAATTAAGCGCCGTAATCAAATGAATCTGGACTGAGCTTACGTAATGTTCTGGAAGCTGAATATTAGCGCCCCTACCAAGAAACTGAGAGCGGGTGACCGGCCGTCACATGGCTGATTACTGTATTTAGGCAGAGTGCCACGTTGCAGATTTCATCCCCCCCCTTCCAAATATCGGGCGGTTCTGAAGTTCACACTTCATTCTCAAAAACAAAATTGTTCGAAAAGCAGAACATTCTTAGCGCCGTTTCTGAAAAATGAAAAGGAACCAAATGTTACCATCTCTAAATGAAGAACAAAAAGGCAGTGAACAGGAAGTGAAACTGCGGGCCCAAAATGCACACACAAACTGCAGAATAGTGTAACTGCACACACAGGCAGGATATGCATTTTATAGAGCCAAAGGTCGCTGCAGCATCTCTTGAGGGCACTTATACACTGATGAATGGTGCTTTATCCATCCTGACCTGGATATTGCAACATTCAGGGGGAATCTTGTGGATTGTTCTGTAACTCTTTTGCATGGTTTGGGTTGGCTTTTGGTAAGAGCTCAAGTAAAGCTTTGCAGATTGATGGTAGTTATTAACAAAAGCAACACGCTTAGAATCTGACTGCATTTTGAAAGAAGCGAATGGTAATGCAAAACTTTTCGTGTGTGCTTTGGGTGCAGTACCGGCAGTGACCATTGATGGCAGTATAAGGTTAAGTTTCCAGATCCACTTCCAGACCGGGTGCCCGGGCAAAGCCTCCAAAGAGCTGGGCTTTTGTGCACTGTATACCTTCAATCCCTGCATATTGTCTTTGAGGTTGCATCAGATTTGAGTTGTGCAACAGTTGAGACCGGGGCCTGGTGCAGCGCACCAAGCAGTACCCCTCCGCTGCTGGTGAATCGCTGTGGTTTCCTGTAGCCTTCCACAGTACCTTGTGGCATGTCCCTGCTGCATCACAGGGGCCCTCTACATCTGTGACGAATCGCCTATCTACACCACCACTTCTCGTTTTATCAAGTGACGTCCTGTTTGTAATTTCTCTTTCTCTCTCTTTTTTTTTTTTTTTTTCAAGCATTGGTTTTTCAAGATCATTTGTGTGCCATTCAGTGAGCGAGCGCGTTCGAAAGACAGGGAGGCTGGTCGTTATGACTTGGGCGGTGAGAACACCTGGCAGGCTTATTGTTATTAGAAACAGCCTCCCTGCAACGGTGTGCACTAATTAAAAAGACTGGAGGTGCCTCATCTGGTAGCTGTCTCCCAAGGGGAGGGGGAGGGGGAGAGGGAGGGTGTTCAGGACAGCCTGTAGCTTTAAGTCATCTGCTTAACTTGCTGTTCTGTTCTTGCTAAAGGAACATCACATTGTCACTAATGGCTCTGGATACACTGTTTCTATGGCAGTGACTCCGGAGGGCGGGGTAGTTTGGGCTAAAGGGCTCTAAACAGCTCATCTGTTCACCTTTGCCTGTGGGTCATTGCTTGGGACTATAATGAGATCGTCATCTAGCTGAGATTAGCCGTGAATGCGCCATTATGTTTGATTCATAATTCACCGGTCCCTAATCTTATAGCAGCTTATCTGTGTTGTTCACAGACTTGAGGAATTTTTCTGATTTGGCATTGTCTGTTGCAGTAACAAGCGAACTTTGTTTATTAGGCTTTACTAACCTCTGAAGTGCTACCGATTACCACTGAAACGCAGCACGTCGATATGAAAACAACTTTCAGACGCAAACAGGCTTCTCGGTTTGTGTTGCATGACAAGTCTAAGATGAAAATCCTGAATTGGCTCGACCCCTAAGTGAGGTTCCAAATCTCCAGCATTCTTTTGGGCAGCATTGGCCCAGGGCAAGGTATGACAGATACTCCACATCTTGATGCATTTTTTTTGCTTTGCCTTAGGTCTCCTGGGTGATTTGAACATTGCACCATCAAGACTAAAGAACAGTCTTGTGTGTTTTCTTAAACTTCTGCACCCATTATCTTTGATCCCTTTTTTTTTGTTCCCCTTACCTTTTTAGCTGTAGCGCAACATAACCAAATTCTTTCTTCAAAGCACATAATACAACCTTCAACCATTGTTGACAATTTGACAATACCAGTTTGAGAGCACCGCTCTGTGACTTAACTGTAAGTGTTGCGCAAGACCAGTGCTGAAGGCTCATGCTTATGACGGCTTCTGTTTGATCCCCGGCCCAGCTCATATCCCTGTGGGCTCCGACAGGCTGCAAACCCAGTATGGAAACTGCTCATGTTTACTGCGCTGGTAAAAAGTAGCTTTACCGGATACATTCCTTTGAAGTTGGTGGTTCAACACCAGGTGATTTGTTTGAAGTGCTTGCCACCAGAGATGGGCAGGGTTCTGGTCACAGTAATATAAGACGGATAAAATGACTAAACTTGGGCTGTAGCAGCGGTCAGCTGTTGTTCCAGGTGTGGGTCACCTGCTACCTGAAAGGAGCGTTTAAACCCCCGAGGACTGTGGTTCTGCCAGTTGCGGTCAGCGCCATTTACAGAAAGTGTGCGCAAAAAAAAAAAACACTTCGCTTTAGGACACATCTGGTATGTCATCACATAGCATCAGAGAGAGGGTTGATTTGCTTAAAACATTGCCAAACCCACGTTCTCTGGAAACTGTTTATTTGGTAGCTTTGATTGATACAATATGTTTCTGCAGCAGAACTGTGCTGAGCAAAATTTTACAGTGCAGGTTTGCGGGCTGGTCCATGAGGTTACTGACAGATTACTACCCCAAACCCCTATACTGTAGAAAATGCCCAACAGCACAATGTAAATGACACTGGGCTGGACAGCCAGAAGAGAGAGAGTGGCATGGTGACAGCAGGATAGGTGTGGACGACACACTGTAATAGAATGCAGCTTTTTTTTCCTTACCCTGCAAAAAAAAAAAAATTACATTAGTGTGGAAGATCTATAAGAGACATCACTCCTCAAAGGAGACATTGTCTTAAATTGGCAGGGGTACGCTTGAAAGAATCAGAGACGCATTGGCTACTTGGCTACTTTCTCCAACGTAGCGCTTGGAGAAACGCAGCAACATTACTGAAAAGAATCGATATTTTGTTCTGAAATTAACACGATCAATTGGGTTCATAACGAGTACCCCTCTCTGTTAGCTGTGGCCTCGTATGCCCTCTTGTTTTTGCCCATTTAGGATTCCTTTTTCAACAGCGACCAAGGGACGATTACTTAACATTTCATGACTTAATGACATTAGAGCCCGTTTGCATCCTCTCTGTAATCATTCTAGGAAAAATATTCTGCTGGTAGTGAATGATAACCATTGTTGACTTGCAGTGTTATCCTACATAGGCAGAGTTGCCGTAAAAACAAAAAAATGGGCCATTTGAGCGGTAGGCGTTTTATATCTGTGGTAACACTTAGGGAAAAAAAACCATAAAATGGTACTTAAGTAGCCGTATCCTGTATCCATATATCTCAGAGCCTTTGTCCTGTGCCCAGACTGATATTACATGGCTTTTGCTTGGCGCAGGCCTCGTGTCCAGGATGACTTACAATGCTCCGTTGTCTTTTTTTAATGCATCTTACACATGTTCCAGGCCATGCTATACAGCTGGACCTTTCCGCCCCACTAGAGCACTCGGAGTAAAGTATCATGCCCTTGGGCACCTCACCAAGTGTCGGAGCCGCGTCCCTTGGCTCCAGAGTCTATTATCTGAACCAGGCTTGGCGTGCTACGCGCTACACATGACAGAGAAGCTAATGAAGTCAGCTGTTACACAACGGCTCTCCGTCGTACCCCCTGAAGTTAGGGACAAGACGCTTTGACCAAGCCGCCCGGGGTGAAAAGGGGAGAGCGTGGCACGCCAGCGTTCCCTGATGCGAAACCTGCTTTAGTCACAGCGCCTTGTGCAGGAGTCCTGGTGCTCAACAGCTGCACACGTCAACGTTGCCGGCCAATGTGAGACGACATTGTTCCATTGGTTGCGGTATTTTCGCCTTTGAAATGAAATGGGATTGGGGAAGGTACTTAACCTACAACTGCCTCAGTAAATATCCAGTTGTATCCAGGGGGTAAAACTGCAACCTATGGAAGTCGCTCCGGATGTGAGCATCTGCTAAATGATACAAATGTCATGCAAATATACTTCTATCTGATGCAACAGAATGATAGCTAGGTGCTCATCTCAAAATCAGGACATGTTTATATGAGGGCCAGTAGGATATTAAGGGGGATTTTTTTAAATAAATGACTAATGCTTAAAACCCCCTTGGTGCATTGTGAACAAAATCTGACACAAATGTGCCACCAAACGATTACACTAGACATAGAATTGCGTTTGTAGAATTTATTATATATATGTATATATATATGCATGTATATGTAGAATTTTTGTATGCTGCCTCCTTGTCGCTTTAAGAGTAATAGCAAACCTCTTTCCTCTCAAAGTTCCTTCAATATTTTAAGCTTCCTTATCTGTGTATGTGTGTGCGTGTGTGGGGTTTAATGCTTTTGATGTTTCAACCTTTGGAACAGTCCACTAGAGGGTGCTACTGATTTTATTAGATTTAATAAAACAATAACTCGGCATACATTAAAAAAAGTCAGTGAGGAGGTTTAAAGGCCTTATATTGTTGTTGTTCATGGCTCCCTCTAATGGTGGTCATATATTCAGAGCACGTGTGCAGGGAGACAGGCGCCACTCTGCCGAGGCATTGGTGCTGTTAGGGAAGCGGACTGCAGTCTGTGCCCGGCCTACCTTTCCTTTGTGTGGTACAGTGTGGTACCGAATGGGGGAAAATCACGTACAGGCCTTTTCCCCCCAGTGCTGTAACCCAGGAGCCGGAGGTCACGGTTCCCACGCGGGCCTTGCTCTCAGAGCGCTGACGACTTCCCCAGCTGTGAGCCATTTGGGCCGTAGCGCTGCCTCTGAAGAGCCAGGCTAAGCGCGCGCTCCAGCGTATGTATCAAATGCGCGCGGCGTCCGCAGCGCGTAAATCACGGGCGCGGAGGGGCGGCGGGGATGAGCTCAGCTCCTCGGGGGCGTACGCGCACGCGAGCCGTCACGGCCAGGGAGCCCGTCGCATTGGCTGCGGCGGGGGGAGAGGCGGCGGCGGTACCCTCCCGCTGTTTTATTGCCCCTCTAATGACGCCAGGGCCGGGGGGGTGGGGGCCATCTGAGGACCTGGGGTTTTGGAGCTCTCCCTCAAGTGAACCGCAGCCAGAATGGAGTGACCATGTGGAGGAGTGGTTACGGCGCTGGGCTCCGGACCAGAAGCAGGTTCAAATCCCAGTTAAAGTACTGTCTCTAGGTACACTTTGCAGCGTGTTTAAGCTGAGGTGCTTCAGCTTGTATCCATCTGTATAAATGGATGTGTCCAATGCGTGCTATGCAAGTCGCATGGAATGAGGGCGTCTTCATTGCAGACGTGCAACTTAATACTCACCAACGCAGAGGCTCTGTGCCTTTGATACATGACTCATTTTAACTGGCAAATGATGTGGGTCTGGAATCGGATGTAATTACTTTAACTTACTTTTTTTTTTTTACACCACTCATCATCCCTGTTCCTTTTGGTGTCCACAACATGGAGACCATCTGATCTAATCTAGCTGCTCATTGGCTGCGGCTTAAAAAGGGGCAAACAGCGCCCCCTCATGACAGGTGCCTTCAGTCAAATTTTATTGCTTTATTCAACCAGGTAAGTTAAGACCATCCGCTCTTTTACAATAACAGCCTGACCAAGAGCCTATGTGAGACCCAAAAGATAAAAAAAACCAACAGATTTAAGGAGACTGTGATCTCAGATACTCTCCCTGTGGTCTGAGAGTGGTAATAAACCATCTCGGGCATGTTTCCCCCACCCACCCTGAAACAGACCGGCCGTGAAGCTGCCAGCCGCGGCCGCTGACTCACTCAGCTCCAACCCGTCTTGGCGAAAGCACAGAAGAATTTATTAGACCCCGTCCTGTATTGCCCTGTAAAAAAAAACGGCCTTTGTCCGCAGTGTTTGTCTAAACCTCCGAAGTGGAGCCTGGACCATTTTCTAATTAAAGTGCATCTGAGAACATGTATTCATGCTCCTGTCCTCAGGTTGGACTGTCTGTGTCTGGCGTGGTGGAGTATAATTTAGAACAACATAGGTTCCAGCAGGATCGGTAGGAACTGTCCTTTACTGTTTAGAAAGCCAAGGTGGATGAGGCCAGGTGACTGCTTAATGCTTCACTTGCACTATATTTAGAATGTTAAAGTTCTAGTTAGCGCAGAGGATTTTTTTAAATTAAAAAAACACAAGTTATTTACTCTCGACTGCTATTGAAAGAACAAGCCTCACACACCTAAATGAGTTACAGCCAGTATATGACTGGTTGGTGTGTCTTCAACACAAACTTGTCTTTCTCTGTTGAGTGGGAACTTTGCTGGCTGCAGGGTTTGTAAATCTATTTTTGTTCACCAGTCAAAGCAAGGTATTTGTCAAAGCTCAGCTGAGAGCGCTGTCATGATTTTGCTGTGAACTTACTCACGTGAGGTGAAAATTGCGGCACAAGTTGGGGCCTATGTAACTGCGTCGTTCTGAATGTATGCAAATTTACTCAATGCACAATCCTTATCCAT
Source organism: Megalops cyprinoides (assembly GCF_013368585.1). Lineage (NCBI taxonomy): Eukaryota > Metazoa > Chordata > Actinopteri > Elopiformes > Megalopidae > Megalops > Megalops cyprinoides. The sequence goes on along the minus strand of NC_050602.1, from coordinate 16,315,570 downwards.
GCCAATGTAAAATGCACACTGTTAAAGTTATGTTTTACGTATATTCTGTTTGATATTTAATATTTTTCCCCTCCTGTCTCTCACGTAGGCTCTTTCTCAGGTTGTTATCGTAAAAGAGTAGATGGCCTTAACTTGTTTGGCTGAAGAACTCTACAAATTCAGCTTTAATACCTTGGTGAGGGTAAAACCAACAATATCCCGTTTGGGATTTGAACCAGTACGCTTCAGATCTCATGCCCAGTTTCCCAACCACCACTACATGTTACTGTCTATCTTGCTTTAAAACTGGCATCAAAAACTAATGAAACGGTAAAGGGTGCAGCATTTCTCTCTCCAAATAGCAAATTAATTGCTGATTTTCTCAAAGGCCTCATTGTTCAGTTATTGTGTTGTGCCTACTTTATTGCATATTTAAAATGTTACAAATCAGTGCTCATTTTTTGGTGTGAAAGGAAGCAGTGTTCAGGACTGCTCTGCATGAGAAATGCACTACACAAATCTGTCAGCAGGGGGCCACATATTCTGTGAGCCAGTGGTTTTTGCTCACAGTTTTATGAAGTGTTTGATGAGCTTGTGCCTTTCCATTCACAAGGTCCCACAATGAACCTTGTTTCAGTCGGTAAGGTGTGTTCTGTGTTCTTTGGCACTGGAGTTGTAACATGTTGTCCAATTTACATTATCCAGTTTAAATGCTCCCTGCATTTAACAGTTGAACTTTAGTTCCATCTATAATTTAAAATGTAAACGCAGCCATTATGCTGAAAGAGCGCTGTGAATGCAGTGTATTGTTGGCAGCATTTCTCTTTCTTATGTTCTGTTATCATACCAAGGTGTCATCTTTCATTGTCCTTTATTTACCAAGTACAGGGGAAGGAAAACGTGCCCTATCTCCTCACGCCCGCTGTGCAAATAAGACACAGCAAATGTTTCTGCAGTGCTGTGGGTGATTAAGCACACGTGTGAATTACCTCAGTGGTGACCTGTAAAATGTGGGGCTTCTGGGTCTTTTGAGTGAGAAATGGTTGTGCTGGCTTGCTGCAGAAACCTTTGAGGTGTGTGTGTGTGTGTGTGTGTGTGTGTGTGTGTGTGCGCGCACACACACACACACATGTCTATGTGTGCTCTTGGACTCATTGGACTCATTGGACTTGCAGTCACATGCACACAGCCATATGTTTTTGGCACACGCTTGCTGTTGCTGATATTGTGAAAGGGGAAGGGGGAGATTTGCTCTGGGGGAAACCTGATTCACATTGTAAGTGGCTGTGGATAACGGTGTCTGGTATATGATGATAAAGTAATGTGATGGAACCAATGGATTTGTACCCACCTTCTACCTATTTTCACTCACCTTGGGTAGTCAGGTAGAACAAATAAGGATCCTTGATTCAGAGGGCAGTGATTAATGTCTGCATTTATGGTCGGCCAGCAGTACAGTCTTATCTACTTTGTCCTGACCCACATTGCATGTATAAAGGATGCATTGTTTTGGATGCTGCCAGTTTACCCACAATGGCTTTAGAGTCAGGGGTATTCTATGGATGCAACATGCAGTGCAGTTTGCCCACCACACCGGCAGCTAATATCCTCCCAGTCCCCATATTGAGTTATCGCACCAGCTGTAATTTAAACAGATGTGATTATGGATGCAGAGAGTACATACTTTAACCAGCTTATTGTGTGTTAACCCATATTCGGTCTTTGGTGGCAGCAGAACCTCAGCCTAGCTGTGGGAACAGGGCAAAACGGTTTTGCCAAGTGTGACCTTTAATGCTGTTTTGAATAATGGCACCAAACTGCTGAGTGATTTTTAAGGGCACCTCTTGGGGAGGTTTCCAAACTCGTTTAAGCAAATTACTTTTACCAGCCATCACTTTATGTGAAAGGACAACATGCAGTTCATGCGCAAAAGGACATTAACACAGTTTTTATGTAGGTTTCTAGAGGTGAATGCTATTTGTGACTACTTTAAATATTTTGAGCTGTTTAGTTAGACAACCACATATTCATTCCTGGGGGGACAAGCTTTATGTTTAAAAGGTAATCTCAAGGCTAACAGATCAGTGATCACGTTGCTCAATTTACTCATCTTGCGACCGGATAAAGCGCCATTTGAGGTCCTGTTTGTTTATTTGGATACGAACCAGCAGTTTGAATCTAAACAGCAGCCGAAAATAACATTATAAAATGCCACTGTTTGTTTAAAGGGACCATTCTCTCTCATGCACCATATAATCACAAAGACGATCATGAAAATAATTTCATTTTAAAACTTATATGATTTAATAACGGCAGAGATATGGCTGAAATTAAATATGATAGCATTTGAGTAACTCGATCAGATAAGCGCAGCCGTAGTTTTAGCATCCGAAATGAGGGAGAATGGGCGGAACGAGGCTCCGCCTCTGCTATTTGTTGGTACGTGTGACTTCTATAAAGTCCCTTCTCAGGTTACGCGGTTCAGGAAAAACTCTCGTTAGAGGAGATACACTAAGTACTCATCCAGGACATCGGATTTTACTTTACCATGCGTAGCAAGGTGTCGTACAAGCTACCCTGTTCGCCCGGGTCTTCGCCAACATATTCCGGGCATTTGGTGTCTTACGGGAGACGCTGGTAAGCGCGTTATTTTGTTGTACTTTCTGCAGTTAACTCCGTTGGTTTGGGAAATGGTAACTTTGCTAGCATCGGATAAGGTGTACCCCATATGAAGCTTTTGCTGTACTTAATGAAACTGAAACGGTGCTTTATAGCTGTTGTGTGCGGCTGATGTAGGACGAGAGTGATATGCAATTTTATTTCAGGATATTTGATTTTTTTAACATTGCTTATTTACTATAGTTTGGGGTGAACTTGTGTCGCTTGGCGGTTTATGGCTTGTTAATGACTACGTGTGCATATTGTTAAACGGGAATCACTTAGCTATAGTATGACCCTAGTATGTTTACATGTGGATCTATAAGTGAGCTGTGCACTGTCACAGATTGCGTCCACGACCTGCAGCTGGTCACGTATTTGGAGCACGAAAGCTTCAGTATTTCGGAAATAGCGCCCCCGTTCCGTTGTAATTATTTCCAAAAGAAATAAAGTGTAAATGGCATACTTGGAATTTTGGCGTGCCTTTCTTGTGAACACGTTTCCTAGTTTTGCGCATACCTCTCGTGTTTTCGAGGGAGATAGGGAACGACCAACATCCAATCTAAAGTACTGTAGACGCAGTTTTAGTATTAATCTGAATTACTTCGATTACAAGATACGATTGTCTGTATACTTTAGTTCTACTTTTCAGTTCTACTGCGATATCTCGATTCTACTTTCTGATGTTCAGAATAAAGTGAAAAGTAAAGGTAGTAGTCTTTCAGTGTTTTATGTTCTCGAATACGTTGCATGCACTCACAACTGTTAAATAGATTGTTGGCAATTACTTGGATCCAAGATAACTTGGTACTTTTACCTCGCTGCGCACGTTCGAAGGCGCACTCTTTGTTCTGCCGAACTTTGAGCGATGGCGCTACGCAAGACCCGGAATGTATACACGTGAAAGGTGTCCAAAAGACTTTGAGAATGTTGGTAACCGATAACATATCGGACATGCATTGGGAAACCGGGCATGGGACAAAGTGATTTGAACCTCATCTGAATTTGGCATATGCAGCCGAGAATGCACGCATTGACGTTCCGATGTGAAATGTTCCCGTGCGGCGACAAATTAGCTGCGTCTTTATCTAGAGCAAACCCTGAATCTACATTTCTTTAAGGCCGTTTGGCTTCTGTCCTCTCGGGTTAAGTTGAGAAACAGGGTAACTGGGTTACTTTTAATTTACAAACCGTGAGAAGAAATGTGTTCGTTTCGAATACTAACATGATTGCGTTTTTTGCATCGTGCCATGCTGTAGTCGGGAAGGATGTTCCCAAGAGAGCGTCGCCAAGATAGAACTGAAATCACGAGTGGCTGTTGTTGAACACGCTCCAGTTGCGCCTGGTGTTTGTGTTCCTTAGAGATGGTGAATTACTTGTAATTCGTTAGGTTTCTAGGTTTTAATATCATCTGCCAGACGTGTAGACAGGGCGGGCTGACTTGTCATAGTGTGCCGTCGACATTTTCAGCTGATATTGTGGGTGTTTTTTTGTGTTTTGTTTTTTTGCTTTACTCTGTTTTGGAGCGCCAGCATAGCGCATCCCCGTGTTGGGGTGGTACGTCAGAATGCATTATCCTCGCACAGTCCCGATCCCCTCTAAGTTCTCAATGGCTCGTTAAATTGCGCTCTTTACAGAGGAACAATGCTGTGGATGGCGGAATGCGGCATTTGCATTCTCTGTTTTCAGCACCGCGGTCCCGGATTAAAGCTGTGAGTGATTCTGTACAATTAAGAGGCCCAAACGTATGCAAATAAAAAAAAATGCAACTGCCCACGGCTACTGCTGCCATTGTACGTCAGGCATTACCATGAATAAAAACAAACGCGGCAGATGAATTCAGTTTATAGCCTGATTGTGTGATCATGTGAAGCTTGAGACAAAGATGAATCATATTCATGCATTGGATTTGAGGGAAGGGGTCCCAGTTGCCATGGGGGAGGGAGTTCCTGTTAGTGAAGAGCTACTCTTCTGCTGCTGTAGATAACTGGAGTGGTGACTCCTGTCCCTCCTCAGAAATTCCAGTGAAACATTGTCTTGTTTGTCAAGCTGAAATGTCACCAACTGCGCAGATACAGTGAGGGAAAATGTAAATACATGAGAGAGAGAGACTGGAAATAGAGTCAAATTCCTTGTATGTGTAAAAGCATACCTGGCCAATAAAGATTATGATTCTGAAAAAGCCACATGTTCTGGCTTAGCATTTCCAATCCCACTGGTGATCCAGAGGATCCACTGTATATACCACCGTCTGAACCAACTGGCCCCTTGGCTGATCAGGTTGCATACTGATTACCTGCCCGAGGAAGGCTGCAAGTTTAAACGAGTTGTGGTGCATCTTTTAGAGTACATGTGTGCAGATCAGTGTATTATACATTCTTTCATCATCATTAGAGCACCTTACTAGCTGCTGTAGCCTGGTTCCATTTCTTACCAAAATCTCACTGTAAGATCAAGGCTGCTGTCTTTGATTTGTGTCACTTTGCCCCTATTTGGACTCCTTGTGCTGCTCCTGTCTTGTCTTCTGGCTAACTGATCTGTTGAAATGATGCTAATCAACAAAATTAGCTCAAGAAGACATGTACTTCAATACAAATGTGTCTCAGACATGTCTTATGTAGCCCTCAGGACCAGGGTTGAAGCACAGGGCTCAAGCCGTAGGAATGTCGCAATGTAAGCAGCCTCTGTGTTCATACTGTGCACGACAGATGAGGCATATATGGGTTTTCAGGCTGAGAGCATTCCATCGCATTTTTATGAAACTACCTGTACGCCAGTGCAGTTTTCACAAGTTCCGATGACCCAGCTCTGTGCGTAGGGCAGCAGTTATTGGTTAATCACCAGATGTAGTTGACTGTCGTGCCACAGAGGGTGTGAAGGAAGAGGACTTCTCCCTATAGATTTGGGGAGGGGGGGGGGTACTCCTACACTTCTCTGGAAAGATAACTGGAGGAGTGATTAGCGTGCCTACTCTGAAATTCCAGTGAAATGTTTTCAGGATGCAGAATGCAGGATGCAGAAATGCGCAGCCCAGGGCAAATGACAGTACACAAATTAAGATGTAATGGAAAGTAGATCCCATGCCAGGTCATTTCTTGTTTTCATTCTAACATTTGTCTCTTTTTTTTTTTGTTTTCCTCTAGCACATCTGGAGCAAGCGTTGTAGCCATTGATAACAAAATAGAGCAGGCAATGGTAGGTACTGAGTTTTAATGGTTTTGAACATCAGTGGATGAATTGATTTGTTATTGTTGAATCACCTTAAAGTGATACAGATACACATATGAGTTTCTTTTGAGACCTGTTACTGCTGCTCTAAGGATCTTACTGTAAAAAATGCTAGGTATCATTGTCTTCTCTAAATACATATTTGTTGCATGTTGTATAAGTATACAAATTTTATTGCTTAGTATCATTAGTTATTGTTAAGGTGTATTGTGTTTGAAGTAATCCCAGTTACAGCTGTTTACCTCTACTCCATGATTGAAAATTGATTCTGTTTTTAGACTTTGCTGTTTCCCTAATTCAGTTATTTCCTGAAGCTCCTAGTTGCTCACAGGGTTTTTCTTTTGATCTTACAGGATCTGGTGAAAAGCCATCTGATGTACGCGGTGCGGGAGGAGGTGGAGGTGCTAAAGGAACAGATCAAGGAGCTGTACGAGAGGAACTCTGTGCTGGAGCGGGAGAACGCCGTGCTCAAGTCCCTGGCCAACAATGATCAGCTCTCCCAGCTGTTTGTGCAGTCCTCCCAGCAGCAGCAGCAACAGCAGCCGCCATCCCATCAGCCCCCTCTCCAGCCCGCCGAGGCCAGCCAGCCCCAGCCCAACGTCTCCTCGGCGTGATAAACCCCCCCCTCGCCCCGCACACCGAGGAGGGGGGGCATGACAAACAAACAAAAAAAAAAAGCAAGAGTTAAACAGAAGTAAACATCTTCAGATTCTAACAAAAAAAATATGAATAAGTCCGTCTGTATCTTGTCCGCCGCCAGCTTCAAAATGTGACGAGCCTCCGCTTCAGTGTGTGTGCGTGCGCGCGCTGTCTGGCCTTCCCAGCGTTAGGCCATCATCCTGCGAAGGCTTTCTGCTGGCTCCACATCTCAATGCGCGGGGGCGGGCCCGGGGGTGGGCGGCCGATGCCCGCCGTGCCCGGGGCAGGGCGGCTGGCTGGGGAGGATAGCCCGCGGACCGGGAGGGGTCCGCTTCGGGCTGCTTCTCCATCGGGGACCCCGGCTTCCACGCTGGGCCCTTGGGGGTGTGACCTGTGCGGAGACCGGTCAAAACGACAGGAAGCGAAGAGGGACAAAAAAGGCAGAAAAACCAAGTGGGACAGGGAGGGGGTGGTGGAGTGGAGCCTTGCTTCTTCATGTTGTTGGAAGTGCGAGTCTTAGCGGAAGAGCCACCATACTTCAACATGAGTCCAATCCATTGTACATCAGTTCAGTTTCACTGTTTGCATTTATTTATTACAGGGCTGCTATTTTCATAACGTAAATGAACAATGTCACAAAAATCAGTTATTTGTTTTGAATTTTTGAAATGTACAATAAATAATTGGTCATGCAATGGACGGGTGATGTATTGCATAAACTAGTTAACTATGTAGGCAATAAAAAAAAAATCAATTCTGGTATAGTTCTAACACTAAAGGCAATTTTACATCGGGATTGTTTATTTACATAGTTCAGTTCCAGTTTTGAATGTTCATTTTTGTATAGAGTGTAAAGTATTAAGAGCATAGAAAGTTTGGACAGGTAAACATCAGCTCTTGTGATAGGAGAACTGAAATGAATCTTTGGTGGGCTGTTTTGATGAAGAAAGCTGTTCGCTTCTGTCGCTAGTCCTTTGTCTGAGAGCGGAGAGGTAATCGCCATACGTCCCCCTCCCACCTTAAAAAAACAAATCTTGTGCATATTTTTGGGGGGAGGGGTCAAGGGGGGGGGGTGGGGTGGGGGGAAGAAAAAAAAAAAGCTGTGAAATTGTTCAACCTACTTTGTAACCAAAGACGCAAAGCTGTGTAATTCAGTTATTTTGTAATGCGCACTCTATGTATTTTAATTTTAGTTTTTTTTTTCTTACTTTCTCCTTCACCACAAAATATTTTTGTTGCCGTTTAGCATGTTTTGCATGATCTGTAACCTTCAAACCACTCTCTTACCTCATGTTTTTATTTCAGCACTCTTATTGTAACATAAAAGTAGTCTGTGAACAATGTCGATAGAAAAAAGACGGAGAACGAAGAGCTGGCCGTGAGGGAGGAGGAGGCCCTAAGTGTTGTGCGCATTAGTCAGAGAAAATGAAGTGAGCCATCTTTTTGTTCATTTAAATGGTGTTTTGAATTTCATATGCAGATAAAAAGTTTTGTTACATTGCAAATTTTATTGTATTTAATAAATGCAACATTCAGATTCCAAATGTGGTTTTTTGGCTGCGTTGACTAATTTGTGTTAATGCATCTGTTCATAAAAGCACAAATGCCGTACAGGCTGTAATGGGAGGTACGGTATGTCTTTTGTGTTCATTGTGACTCCATAAACCATGCCTTCCATATATATTCATTCATGTTAAATCTGAACAAAAACATTCAGCGCAAGAAGAGGTTATAATATTTTGTCCTAAGATAAATTTTAAAAAAATGCGTAGCATTAAAACTGACAACTCATGCCATCACGTCTTCCAAAGAAAGGTGTGTGTAACCCAGGGTGAATCATGAAACGCAGGCACAGGAAAAGTAGAGCGTCTCACACGTACTCTCATGCACTGCCTGGAACAGTGATCAACCACCAACAAAAAAAACATCCTGAAAAAATCTACGCTTCAAGCAGCGTAGCACAGTGGTAAGGAGCAGGACTCGTATCTAAAAGTTTGCTGGCTTGATTCCTTGATGGGGCACTGCTGTTGTACCTTTGAGCAAGGTACCCATCCCAGAATTGCCTCAGTAACTACAGCTGTATAAATGGATAACTCATATAAACTGCTACCTATGTAAGTTGCTCTAGATAAGAACTTCTGCTAATTGCCTGTAATGTAATGTAATCATTTATATGAATCTTATACTTAATTGATGCTTCAAAAAGTATTAGTATCGGTTAAAAAAGAGGTTATACACAAAAGCAAGAGAGCAAATCCAAGTAGACAGCAAATGTTTTATTCCTGAAAACATTAGATATAGCATTATCAAATGTATTATCCAACTTTGATAAGACGTGTGTAGAGCCATTTAAGCAGGTAGGCCGGCTGTTCCACCTGGATTCACACAAATAGGTCAGAGGAGAGACATCCGGCCAGATGACGCATTCGCCCAGGATGATGTTATGGGAAAGCCGTCACAGTGATTCGGAAAGGGGCGAGGCTGGCACCTCTGAGCTCAGGAGAGACAAATAAAAGAGAAGCCTGCGAGACAAAAGACAGGTTGTGAATCAACCTGTGATGTCAGTCACCTGATCCGGTCTAACTCGCCTACTGTCACTGTGGATATATAGGTCTCTCTGTCCAAGTTCCTTGTACTGCAGCGCAGCAGAGACCAGGGTTAAAACACGCGGCTCCTACCTTAGGAGTGCATTCCTCCTGTGCAATACAAACTAGGCAAATGCCTTGGCTGTCTGACAAGGCACGTTTCATTGCATTTGCATAATACCTTTGCATTTGTCAGTGAGTTTACACAGAAGTAACCTTTTCCACCTTTTAACGTGCCACCCCCGTGGGTGATGCAAATGCAGATTTCACATGCCAGAGCACACATCCAAAACATTTGAGGAGAAGAGGCATAGGAAGTATAGGAAGTGATCCCAGATTCACCAAAGTGTGTAGGACCCCAAGGTGAAGTGAAACTTTTGCAGGTACAGATTGGGGCAGCTCCAGCATTAATGGTGGTTGCGTATTGGATCTGGTCCTTGGGTCTGTGAAATATTCTTGCCAGTTTGATTCATGTGTGAGCTGCTGTCCCAGATATATTCATTCTAAAATTACAAAAGTAAGCCGCATGAGCTGATTGAAATGTTACAACAACCTTGTCCTTTAAGCATGTTGACATGATGCTCCAAAATTAAACACACAGACGATGTGTGACTTGTTTACCGACAGCAGAGACATTTTCTTCAACAGCATTTGCTTGCATTGAAAAAAGTTCAGCAGTTTTCCTGAAAGGAACTCACTTTCATATCAGCCATTGTGTGTTACTGTATCCATAGCACAAAAAAGGGTAAAACATATAATCCCATATACCGTATAAAGGGAGTGTCAAAGCCTTTAAGATCATGCTATCATAAACATAAATAATCTGGGTATGTACTGTATGTCACTTGAGAAGATTTGCATTATGATTCCACCTATTGCAAAGAGTGTTTAAAACAGGTATTACTTATGAATCTCATTTGCACTTTGGCAGAGTTCCAACACAATACATTCACCTCAAAAAACCAGGGGTTGTTGGCAGCAAGTTAGTGTATTGCGCTGGCAGTCACGTGTCTAAATATATACAATGGCCACTACACAAATTCTACTGATGGTGAAAATTCCAAAAGCAGAACAATCACTATGAGCATAACTGCTACTGATATGTGGAATGGAGATACAGAACAGACATTACTGCCCTCTTGTGCACAATTCATTCAGTAATCCCAGACTTACTAGGGTCTGTAGAAACCCAAGATAAAAAGAAAGGTTTGCAGGTACTGATTGGGCCAGCTCTAGCATTAATGGCTATTGCCTATGAGATGTGGCACTTGAGACTGTGAGACGTCCATGTCAATTTGATTGTCGCATGAGCTGCCTTCATGTAGGACATCCCAGATACATTCAAAGTTACACTAGCATAAAACAACAGCTACAGCAAATGATAAAACCGATGTCCTTGCCCTTCAAGCGTGCTGATGTGTTGCCCCAAAATTAAATGCACACATGGAGTGTGACTTGCTTACTGACAGCAGACACATTTTCTCCAAAAGCATTTGCTTGCACGGAAACAAGCTCACCAGTTTTCCAGAGGAACTTGCCATTGTGTGTTACGGTATCTGCAGCACAAAAAGGGTAAAATATATAAGCCCATATGAGTCTGTGTAAGGGGAATGTCAAAGCCCATAAAATCATGCTGCTAAAAACTAAAATAACCTGGGTATGTAGGTCAAAACTATTTTGATTCCACCTATAGGAAAAAGAGCATTTGAAACAGGTTTTATTTTTGATTCTCATTTGCACTCTGGCAGAATTCCAACGTAATGCATTCACCTTAACGTACCAGTGGCTGTTAGCAGCAAGTTGAAACGTGAAAAGTGTTGCGTGAAGACAAAATATGTGTCATAGGGAAATTACTTTGCCCCACACGGCATTTCATGCCAGCAGTCACGTATCTAAATATATAAGGTAGGCATTGCACAAATTCAACTACTGACACAGCGAAAAAATTCAAAAAGCAGAACAATTACTATTAATATAACCGCTACTCGTGTGGAATCGGGCTATAGAAACACGCATTGCAGCCCACTTTGTGCGCAACGTACATGTTGTTTATAATCCAATGCAAAAGCAAAAGACACTCTATGATTGATGCAACACCAAGCGCACAATCACCAAAAGAGAACCATCGGTCGTAATAAAGGTGCCTTATCCTTGACACTGAGGGGTGCATGTGTGTCTGGCTCCAACATGGTTCTTTTTATACCAGCCGTGCATTCGACCAATAAAACTGTCCTTGGTTCCTCAGACTATAAGCTGCTCCACAAAGTCACAACCTAATGTGCAGCGCACAATTTTTTGGCCTAACAAACTCACCCATGGGGGCACGTTCACGACCCAGCGCTGTTCTGGAAACAGCTGTGCGGCAGTCACGGAGAGCTGCGTGTGTGTAACAGACTGCTTGCACAGATTCCTCTGATATTAGACATGTTTGATTACAGACTGAAGTAGAACATTTTTGTTGTTGCTAAAGCTGGCAACCACAACAAAGATGGCATCCACATCAATGTGAGCCTAACTACAAAGATAGTCACATGATGCAGATGGTTTTAGGAAAATGGTCCATTTGATTGGCTGCGCTCCATAGACAAGCCGTTGATTTTCGTTTTGGAATGTGCATTCTCCACTGATTGGTCAAGACGTGTGACTCCAACATGCTGATCACTGATGTGTGTCATGTATGCAAAGAGACATTCATATTAAAGCTATTTTATATTTTAATGTTGTTGTAACTAACAGAAAAAAACTGATGGTAACCTAATATTCTGGCTGTTAAGTGAGCTAATGTTGAAAGTCGCATTTATGCTTCTGAATGAAAATGTCTCAATTCGAACACTCCTCAAATCACTTAAACAAAACAGTTCTGACTCTAAATGGATATAATAAGCATATAAATGAACACCAGGGATTACAATGTGCCATATTGATGTTTATTTGAAACATTCTTATAAAACAAACACAACATTTTTTTAAAAACTATTTTCTATCAAAAAAAACCTAAATAACTTAGACCGCTCCTGTCTACTCAGCAACAGAAGATTCAGTTCACTTTTCTGGCTCAGTGTCACCTCTTTTTAAAAAAAATAAAAAAAAACCCCTCCCACAAAGAGGCCTTCCTGATGCCATCCCCCTCTAAAAAATTTCAAATCAGCCCTGAAAACCTGAATACAACACAAAAGAGCTGAATGCAATACCAACATTGATCATTAGAACAGTAAAAAATAAAATAATAATAATGAAAAAAAAAAAACAGGTAGCCTTCCTCACGGTGAATGCTCACCCACGTCCTTGGAGATCCGAAGGGTAGCACAGTCTCTTCTCAGGTCACTGTTCTCTCGTCCTCCAAGGATACCTGCTGGGCTTGCGTGGAAATGACTGCGCTCACATCCCGAGTTGTTCCGCCTCTTCCCAGGTGTGAGTGCGTCTGTGTGCATGTTTTTGTGGTTGGGACACATCAGTCCAGCGAGCGCTGTCCTCCTCTCTCTCTGTCATTGGCTGTCCGGGTCTGCGGTTAACCCACGGTGACGAATCGGCTGCCTTTGCTGCTCTGCGCAGCCGCCACGCGCTGGTCTTTCAAGATGCGGAATCTTTCGTTCAGGGTCATCGCGGTCTGACAAAGGAAGAAAGAGAGAGGGCACCAAGGCAACGGTGACATCTTTGAAGAAATGTTAGCAGTCTTCATGCAAATTAACAAAATGTTACAAAAATAGAGAAAGCCTGCCCTCTTGTGGTGCTAATGTGGACACATCCATAGTACAATGGGGTTGGTAGCTTGTATGCTGGACATTGACTCTGAGGTCAACATTTCTAGTCTATTCTCACATTTGCTCCTACACAAACACACAGACACAACAAAGAGGACACAGACAAAACCAAAACTCGAAGCTAAAACGCGCCAGTGGAACGGCACTGTCCTAAAGTAGGGACAGAGCAGCAGAAATGATACAGCCCTAAAATAAGGACAGAAAAACAGGAATGGTACAGTCCTGAAACAGAGAAAGAGCAGCGGAAATGGTACAGTCCTGAAGCAGAGACAGAACAGCTGAAATGGTACAGTCCTGAAGCAGAGACAGAACAGCGGAAATGGTACAGTCCTGAAGCAGAGACAGAACAGCTGAAATGGTACAGTCCTGAAGCAGAGACAGAACAGCGGAAATGGTACAGTCCTAGAGCTGGGACAGAGCAGTAGGTACAGTGCAGTCCTAGCAGACACACAGAGCAGTCACCTGCTTGCCCACACTGTTGATGTCAAACTGCAGCGGCACCCCTTTTGGCGGTTTTCGCTCTTCATCTTCCTGCTTCATGGTCAACGGGGGTGTTACTGGTGGGTGCAGTGACCAGGCTCGGGGGGGCCTAGGAAAAAACAGAACCGCATTTCATGGGAACATGCCGCAAAACACCCATTGTATAACATCGAGGCGCCTGCTTGGTCCGCATTTCAACCGCGACTTTTCCAGAAAAAAAAATGTAACTGATTATGTAACTGCAGCTTCCAGCCGACCAAGCCAGCTGTACTTAATCTCCTGGTCATAACTGTCGTCTAATTCTGTGCTTGCGTGTGTGTGATTTTGTGTGCATGAGCCTGTTTGTGTGGATCTGTGACACTCACTCTGGCTGTGTCCTGGCAGTCGGATTATCAATGGAGACAGTCAGGATGCCGCTACTTGTTGTTGAAGTCCGCCACCTAGTGGAGAGGAAAGCATCATAATAAGACAAAACATTTGCTAAACATTCTAAGTCAATCATCTATGCAAGGGGGAATGAAGGACACAGAAGCTGTGATGGCCATAATGCATTCCATGTGCTCTGGGAAAGAAAAGAATACCCTATGACAGGCATCTATTACTTATAAACAACACCAGATCTCCAGAGGAGTTCCCCGTTTCTGTACACAATTTAAAAGAAAAAGACTTACGGGCGCGTCCTGTGTGCTGCTGGTTGTGGGGTGGGGTTCTGCACTTGGGTTTGGACCTTTGGTGTGGAGAAGTGGCAGAACAGAGAAGAGAGGATACTGTTACACTTTCTGCAGACAGGACACATTCCATTTCAGAGCTGCCGCAAGTTTATGGCTTCCACATGCCAGGGTGCTGGGAGAGGGGAGAGAAGAAGGGAGGGGGGATACCTTGAGGCCCCTGCGGAAGAGGAAGGTGGCCTGGCGAGCCTCCTTCTGGGTCTGCTGGACGGGGGGCGCGTTCCTGCAGACAGAAGCGGCGACCGTGAGCAGACAGCAATGTGGGCTGAGACTCAGCATGTCCACAAAACCAACAAAGCTGCGGTAACAGATAGTGGACAGGGCTGTGCAGACAGGGGAGCCAGACTGCACAGCACTGTGTTGCCTGCATTAACACATCCATCACAGAGATCGCAGCAGCACCGCACACCTGCTACCAGCATGCACACTCAACACTAGGAAACTGTGGAATGCCGGCGTGCGCTCTCTCTCTCACCGTCTGCGCAGCTGCACGGGCCTGCGCACCATCGCGGTCTGGCCGCTCTGCGCATCCGCCTGCCTGAACTGCCTCCTCTGGACGTCCGCCTGCCTGAACTGCGCAGGCCTGCGCTGCAGCAGCGGCCGTGGTTTCTGGGGGAGGCAGGAAGGAGTGGGATCAGGAGGGGACACGGAGTCTTTATCTGTACGTTGAGGACACTCAAACAGTCCTCTCCAAAACAAAAGCAAGGCTGCAGAGCTCACACACCAGCTGATTCTAGCATTTTCTCATCGGCTCCCAAACCAGGAGGCCAGCGTTGAGACATTCCACAGACGCGCAGGAAGGCTTTATTGGCCTTGCTCACTTATGACAAGTACAGAGGATCAGGGGCAAAAATACAAACCAGACATCCTTGGACAAGACAAGCACAGCCCAAAATTTATACATAAAAATACATCACGGGTTCTAACCTAAATTCTTCTCTCCTCACATCAAACTGATACAAAGTCAAAGCTTGACCTTCCGCCAAACAGTATCAAACAGAGTTTGACAACAGAGTATCACACCGACACAGTATATACTGTGTATCCCTCTGCCCCTCAAACATAGATTGGAGACCCTTGGCCAATTGATTTAAGTGACCTCTGGTGGTAAATACTGTCACTGCATCCCATACCTACAGAGAGCTACAGACGCAGGCACCATAGGCCTTGCTTGTACAGGCAACACAACATTACTCAGAGCAAGTTGTGCATGTTGCTTTAATGAGTGCATGTACTGCACCGCTGGGCCTGTCTGTACCTGGGACACAGCAGGCCGGTTCAGTGGGCTGATTCCCTTGCGCAGTGTGGCCGACCTGCGCGCTGCCAGACCTGTGATGACCCCTTGACCCCGGCGACGACCCACCGGAGGGGGCATCTTTCGTCCACGGACACCCAGCCTGGCCACACCCGCACCTGCTAAAAAAAAAAAGTCAGGCGTAAACAGTCGACCAGCAAGAACAGTGACGTGAACATCACACCCCATTGGAATGCCTGCTTTAGATCTGCACAACAAGGCTCTAGTTTCTCACTGCCTGTCACACATCCACCTCGTCATTTCATGACGTCAAATGATGAAACCGGACCGTGAGGTGAGAAAAGGCCAGGCATGGCTGTAATTACTAACATGCTAATCAGCAAAGGATCTACAAAATAACTACTGAATTATTAAATGCTCTATTCTCAGCAAATTGTTATGGATGTTCTTGTGGCACTGTGTCATATTGGAAAGGGAGCTTAGTTTATAAGAATTAGGCTGCAGGTTCTAAAAGAGGGACACTGCTGTTTTTCCCCTTGAGCAAGACTGCTACTTTATCAACATAATTTGAAAAATGTAAGCTATGAAACACGACCTAGACGAGAATGCCTGAGAAACAAATAATGCAATTAATGCCGAGTAAAATGCGTCAATACCTCTCTGAGAGGGACCACCAGCCCGGGGCCCAACTCTCCGTCCCTGGGAGAAACGGCCATTCACACGTGTCTTTCTGTTTCCCTTGACCGGCCGCTGCGTCTGCTGCTCTCTTCTGTTCAAGCGTATTATATCATCTGAGAAAGAGTAAAACGTACGGTCAACAGAGGTGTGGCTGACATCAAAAAAACAGCTTGTGGGAATAAGTCGAATTGTGTTTAGGCGTAGTCACGTAAAGTACAGTGTTAGACAGTTCCACATCAGCAGTAGCTATGTAAAAAGCCAATCTTGACTAATGCTAGCCTGCTTACAGTGCTATCCAGCGACGTTGCGGCACTATGAGAGCTTACAGTTATTTATCAAAACTATTCAACGTATGTTGGAGTTCTTTCTGTCAAGAAAGTCCAGAGCTTGTCGCTGTTGCATCAGTAGTGTTCAAGATCCCAACTACTGCATCACACTTTATTAAAGCCAGCTACTGCACAAGGGCTGCCTTAACCCTCGGTTGTGTTTCCCTGTGTGCGAGGCACTTGGACAGAGCAGCCCGACAACGGAGCTCCCTGCACCGTGCGGCCTTACCTAACGACATGTCGATTTTATCGAGTCCCTCGGCGCTGCCCCCGCTTCCAGCGCCCTTCCGTAAAATCGGCCCGCCACCAGACTTGTACCCGACGCCGCTCATGTTCTGTATCGGACGCGTGTGTGAAATTCTGGGTCAAAAATACTCTGAAGTGCAGTGTGTTCTCTCACTCCATTCACTAGTTAGCCAGCTATCCCCATCTATTGACGTTGTTCGGCCCACGCATGCGCTGTCAGCAAAACTGGATTGAAGATAGAGGAGGGTATTGTAGTCTTTTTCGAAAAGAGGAAGAGGGAAGGCGGAGGAGGTGGGGCTTTTGAGAATCGTTGGAGGTTGCATCCTGATTTGACAGCTCGGGAAACTGCAGGGAATCTACGCAGCAGTACGGCGAGACCGAAAGCGAGACGCAGTTTTGAAGGGACGAAGGTACGCCGCGGTGGCAACGCCAAACCACGGTGACCGGGCGCTGTTGAAGAAGGAACGGGGGAGCTGACATTCGGTTCCCCCTCTATGTCGTGTGAGGTATCGGGGGGCCCGTCAGTCATGGAGATCACAGAGGCAGAGGCCGGGGAACGCAGGTAACTAGAGCCTGTTCATGTGTTTACGCTGTAACGCTGTAAGCTGTTTATGTTGATAGCCGGTCTGTTAGTGGGTTTACTGCTAACTAACAGCTTTCTAGCTAATAATGCCGTTTGTGTGTGTTTCAAAGAAGCATTAGTGTGTAGACAGCTAGCCAACCAGCTCGCTATTTCACGGAATGTAGCTAGATCATGGTGGGGGGTCAGCCCATTAGCTCGGTTAGCTTGCTAGCTAGCGAACAGACTGGCTAGCTAATCTATATTCAGTCTGTAAGGTGTTTAAGTAAATGACTAGCACACGTTACAATACACATATGCTTGCTAGACAGGTTAGCTAAAAAGACATTTATATGTGGTTGGGTAGGTATCAGTTTCAAGTCTGAGTGATCGCTGAAAGTAGCTAGAATAGTTAACGTTAGCTATGATAGCTGGCCTGTTATTTGCCCTGTTTGTGGACCTATGTATCTTCATAGCTAATTACTCAGGTGGTCTGCTTTTTGTGACTCATTTCACTGATCCGTTTACTTCCTGTAAGTCATGAAACCAACTACTAGCTACGGGGGCGACTGTGTCCGCTTCTCGCTATCAATGCTTTATCACCCGCTAGCAAGACCTGTGGGTGTGCCCAATTTAGCACAACAGAACATCTTTGCGTGTGAGTTCGTTGTTTGCTT
This sequence comes from Megalops cyprinoides, assembly GCF_013368585.1. Lineage (NCBI taxonomy): Eukaryota > Metazoa > Chordata > Actinopteri > Elopiformes > Megalopidae > Megalops > Megalops cyprinoides. The sequence goes on along the minus strand of NC_050602.1, from coordinate 16,297,771 downwards.
CGCCTTCGTGGATGCCTAGCAGTCGCCTAGCTTCGTGGATTCCTTAGCACTTGCTCAGTTTGCCAGAATAATCCCGTTAGCTAGCAAGCGACAGTGTGTTGCAGTGTCATTGAAGGTAGCTACCACTGACTAGTAATACACACCTAATAACGTCATTACGTATCCATTCGTTTCATGTAACAAGTGGGTTGCAGGTGTTGCAGGGTTTAGCCATAACCCGAGGATTAACGTTATTAAATTACTTAAAAATACACACATCTAGGGTATAGCTGATTGTTTGAAAAGACTTGCATAAGGGATAATATTCATGTGATGTATTTTTAAATTGAACTAAACGCTTGTAGTGAAATACGTGCTACTTTCTGTGAAACCGCCTTGTTCTTTTATGTGGCCATATCCACGTGCGTTAGAATTTCACATTGGTTTATATAATCCCTCAATACAGGCATTCAGTTTGGTACATTAGGGAGACATGTGGACACTTCATCATCTGGATGCACTGTGTAGGCCTACCTGCTATATAGCAAACAAGCAGATTGGAAGAGTGTTTTTTTTTTTTTTTTTTTTTTAAAGTTGGCTGAACTGGATCTGATCAGCACTCCCAAAGGATATGGATATGGATTCATATTATAGCACCCACACACACCCTTGAACATGAAAATGGACCAACAGTAGTATTGATTCAAGATTCAAGATCTCTACTTCAGCACTGCATGCATTATCATAAAGACAGGTTTACTTGTGTGTGTGTGTGTGTGTGTGTGTATGTGTGTGTGTGTGTGTGTGCGCGCACGCAGGGCTCGCTCAGGGCCCTCATGTTTTTCCAAAACTTTATTTTTGTGCTGACTCCTTTCAGTTAAGCTTGGTAGCGTTACTGATGCTGGCTTGCTCAGCAGCAGGTGTGCTGTGGGCTGCGTTCTTGCCATCAGCATTGGTGTTAAAATCTGAATACATAAGCATAATGTCTGCCATGGCAGATCACGCTAATCAAGCAATTATAGTAATATGGAGCCTCTGCTTTTCCTTGGGGAAGTTCTCATCCTTGGACTGCAGACAAACACCAGGCAGTCATGTCTGTCTGCACAGAAGCCAGAAGAAGTGTGATGGCAAGTGTTATGGCTTTGCTTGCATGTAATGCAATGACAGAGTAATCATTCTGTACTGGGTTGGCCATCTTTGCCTCCAGGCCATACTGCCCTGGTTTCAGCTCTGCAGTAGAAAGGGGTATATGTAGGATGTCCCTGGGCCTCTTTTTTCAGTTGCTTAGTGAGCACATCCATTTGTTCATGTCAGGCCCTGCACACCTCCCATGTCAGTGAGATGCTTTTATCTCTCTCCCCTCTCACTGTGTGCCCCTGCTGGCCCTCTCTGTCCACCAGGCACTGTGCACACTGCTGCTAGAGGAGGAATGTGTTTGTCTGTGTGTTTATCTGAGTTTCCACCCCGTGTTTAGCCCTCTGGTACTTTTGAGTGTGATTTGATTTGAACACTCAGGGAACTCGTGACAAAGGATAGAGCAGATCTTTTAGCACACTGAAAGAGGCTGCTGATGTCATGAATGTAACATTGTTAATGCATTGAAAGTACTTTTTCAGCAGAAAAACACAAATATCTGTACTGCACACCAACCACTTGCCGTAGTTTAAAATTTTTGTCTCTCCTTCATGATTCCTCTACAACATTGGCCTGCTTCTTTTCTGGGAGAAAATATTTGCTTCACTTAAACGGATAGGCTCCCATATTACTGCTTAAATTAGTGCCTTAAATGGCTTGTTCATTACCCTTTGGTCCCTGCTGTGTTGTCCTGGATCCTAGATAAGGATTCCTCTCACGTGTCCAATGTAGGCGTGTGTACGTGTGTGTTCTAGGACAGTATGCATGCTATTTCGGGGTTGTCTGCTGTCTCGAGCCAACGAGGAAAACCTTGGAATTATTTTGTATGGTAAAAGATGGTATGACTATCGTCACTTCTTCACAGTGCTTGACAGTCTAAGATGTTTTGGCGTGTTTTTTTGGGGGGATGGAGAGGAATGAGCTTTAAGACTGAATGTTTTCCACTCCTACTGTCCCATTGGTGATGTCATGCCCTGTCACTGACTCTGCCTGTAATCGGCCCTGTGCCCCTCCCACTCCCCCTCCCTCCTCTTTCCTAGGCGGGAGCACTGGAAGCTGTTGTCCAATCTGAAGACCACGGTTGAGGGGCTGCTGTCCACCAACAATCCCAACGTGTGGTCCCGCTACGGGGGCCTCCAGCGCCTCCACAAAGACATGAACAACATCCTGAGCCACGGCCTGAAGCACGAGCAGGTACAGCGGGCACCAGGGGGGGTGTGGCTGGGGCAAGGCGGTTTCAGCCATGGGTGCTAATGTAGATTATTCTCATATTAGTGCCCAGCGTGTGATGAGACAGAGTAAATGACCTTTAATGTTGCCGTATGTGAAAGTGACCCTGTAGTTTTGCAGTTTGCAGTGCTGATCGGTAGTGTAGCAGTGCATGTCTGTGACCTCATGTTTTTCAGTGCATGTTGCAGTGACCTGCAGTTTGTCAGTCTGAGTTTGCAACATGCAGCATCACAGCATCCAACAGTGCCCTGTGGTCTTACAGTTTGTTACTGACCTGTTCTGCTGCAGTGTGTAACAGTTAGCTGCAGTACTGCAGTGAATGACAGTAAACTGCGGTGTTGCAGTGAGTGACAGGTAGCTGTCATGTTGCAGTATGTAACACTTGGGTGTAGTGTTGCAATATGTAACAGTTAGCTGTAGTACTGCAGTGAATGACAGTTAGCTGCAGTGTTGCAGTAAGGGATGGTTAGCTGCAGTGTTGCAGTATGTGACAGTTAGCTGTAGGGCTGCAGTGAGGGATGGTTAACTGCAGTGTTGCAGTATGTGACAGCTGTAGATTTGCAGGGTGTGGCAGTGCTGTACTATTGGACTGTGTAATACAGATTGCTTCCTGTTGCAGGTGTTTTGTAAACAGAAGGACTACTGGCCCTTTGTGTGGTGTGTGCGCTACATCAGCCCCCAGCTGGCGCCCCATGTGGAACAGGTACAGTATGAATGACTAGTGTCTGATTAGCTCATAGCTTTACGAGTGCTAAAACGGTATTCAGCAAACGTGTTTGAACGTGTTCGTGTGTGTTCTGATCGCTTCTCCTAACCTGAGCATGTGTGTGTTCTGATTACAGTTCAACAAGCTGGAGCCAGTGGTCTGCGGTGGGGCCCAGACTGTGGGCGAGGGGTACAAGGCTGAGCGCTGGCTGCTGCACAGTCTGCAGGTCCACTGTCTGTCCATCCAGCTCAGGCCCCTGCTGAGACAGCAGGCGCATGTGCAAAAATACTACAATGGTAAGGCTTTCTGCTTAGACTTAGGGATGCATATAAAAGTCTGTGTTGTTCGTAGAACTCACAAATGCAAAGCAATCATCCACATAATTCAAAGTGAGAATTTACCTGTTTTATGACCCATCTGTGCATTAGCCCCCTGTTTGAGCCACCAAAGTGAGCCGCATGTTGGAAAGGCATTAGCATGTTAGATGTTCCTCCCTTTTACTGGCTTTAAAACTGATGTGCAGAGCAGCATGCTGCTCTTGGTTCAGTCTCAGCTGTCAGTTCCTCACAATGTCCTAAATGTCCTTGCCTTGTGTGGCGGTGTGTGTTGACCCCCTCCTCTCTGTTCCTCAGATGAGGCGTTTGTTCTCAGCGAACCCCATGTGACGGCCATGTTCCAGTGCCTGGAGGCTGTGGAGCAAAACAACCCGAGGCTGCTGGCCCTTGTGGACACGGTCAAGGTCTGCCTTCCTGCCAGTCTCACTGCCCCACGCTGCTTCTGTCTCACTTTCTGTCTCGCAGTCTTTCACTGCCGCTCTCTGTCTGCTGCTGCAGTCGCTATATTTCTCTGTCCCCCTCTTTATTTCTGTGTGTCTGTCTTCCCCACTGTCTCGCTGTGTCTCTCTCTCTGCGTCGTTCTTATCTGTTGGTCAGCCAGTTTTACTATCATGATCATCTCTCTTTGTCTGTCTGT